>NC_073235.2:72907500-74118333 GCF_029281585.2 Gorilla gorilla gorilla
AAAATGGTTTTGGCTGTTCTAGCTCCTTTGTCTTTCCATATAAATTTTAAATGCAGCTTGTCTATATCTATAAAAAGTCCTGCTGGGATTTTGACTAGAATTGCATTAAATCTACAGATGAATTTAGGAAGAATTAGCAACCTTGCTATGTTGAATATTCCATTCCATGAACATGATATGTCTATTTATTTGGATCTTCTTTGATTTATTTAATCAATATTTTGTTGTTTTCAGCATGCAGATCCTGTACATGTTTTATTAGATGCATAATGAAGTATTTCAGTTTATAGAACCAGTATAAATGGGTTTTTTATTTTGATTTTAGTTATTCATTGCTAATATGTAGAAATACAGATGACTTTTGTGTACTGACTTTGTCACTCACAACCTTGCTAAACTTATTAGTCCTAGAAGTCTTCTTGTTTTTGTTTTTGTAGATTCCTTGGGATTTTCTGTATAGATAATCATGTTGTCTGTGAATGAGAACTCTTTTGTTTCTTCCTTTCCAATCTTAATGCTTTTTATTTCTTTTTCTTGCCTTATTATACTGGCTAGGACTTCCAGTATGATATTGGATAAAAGTGGTGAGAGGAGACATATTGCTTTGTTCCTGATCCTGAGGTGAAAACCTTCTGTCTTTAAACATTAAGTATGATGTTAGCTGTGGGTTTTATGTAGGTGCCTTTGCACTCACTGTTCCCTATATCTGGAACTTTTTTTTCCTTCCTAAGACATACACATGGCTAACTTCTCTTCATTCAGATTTTTTCTCTAAACCTACCTTTTCTGGCTATCCTATCTAAAATTTCAACCTATTCAACATTTTATATCCACATTCCTGTTTTATTTTTCTTCTTAGCACTTACTATTACCTTACATACTACATACATTTTACTTATGTATCATGTTTATTGTCTGTCTTTCTTCACTATAATATAAGCTCCAAGAGGGTAGGGAATTTTTATCTCATTTGTCCATTACTGTGTCCTCAAAGCCTTAAAATATATCTGGCATATAGTAAGCATTCAATATATTGTTGCTCAATAAATGAATAGATAGATGAGCCAAATTGACGCATCCACCCACATTGTTCCTGTTTGCTCTATCTTCCTTCTATATATTTTTTTCACAAAGATACCACATGACCAATGTATCTATCTTCCTTCTGGTCTAAGGGCTTCTGAACCATCCCTGCTCTTCTTACAGGTAAGATGCTCTCTACTTGTACGCAGCATCCCTTCCTCTCTTACCTCCACAAAGATTTTGATCCTGTAGGTATTTCTCATGTCTTCTGCATATCTGTTTATTCCTTTTGATGTGGTTGTTCTTATCAACATAGTCTCTTTCATCTTTTCAATTATTTCTTATGGGTTGAATTGTGTTCCCTCCAAAAAAAGATACATTGAAATCCTAAGCCCCAGTACCTCAGAATGTGACCCTATTTGGAATTAGGGTATTTGCAGAGATAGTCAACTTAAAATCATGTCCTTAGGGTGAGCTCCTAATCCAATATAAATGATGTTCTTATAAAAAGGGGAAATCTGAACACAGA
Organism: Gorilla gorilla gorilla; assembly: GCF_029281585.2. NCBI lineage: Eukaryota > Metazoa > Chordata > Mammalia > Primates > Hominidae > Gorilla > Gorilla gorilla. The sequence goes on from NC_073235.2 coordinate 72,909,053, forward strand.
GACACGCACCAGGAGAACACCCTGTGAGGATGAAAGCAGAGTTCATGGCGATGCATCTGCAGCATCGCTCACCCGAACCTGCTAACTCAACTCTGCTTCTCCACCTTCCTCATATAGCCCAACAGCCATCTTAAAAGATACAAACTAGCCCGGATGCAGTGGCTCACACCTGTAATCCCAGCACTTTGGGAGGCCGAGGCAGGTGGATCACTTGAGGTCAGGAGTTCAAGACCAGCCTGGCCAACATGGTGAAACCCCATCTCTACTAAAAATACAAAAAATTAGCCAGGCGTGGTGGTGCATGCCTGCAATCCCAGCTACTCGGGAGGCTGAGGTAGGAGAATCACTTGAACCTGGGAGGCGGAGGTTGCAGTGAGCTAAGATTATGCCGTTGCACTCCAGCCTGGGCAACAGAGCAAGACTCCGTCTCAAAAAAAAAAAAAAAAAAAAAAAGATACCAACTAGATCATGTCATTCCTCTGTTTAAAGTTTCCACTGGATCCTCATCACACCTAGAATAAAATCCAAACTCCTTTTTTTTTTTTTTGTATGCACAAAATCCTATGTGATCTGTCCCTGCCTGTATCTCTGTCCTCACTTCCTTGAAGTCTTTCATTTACTCTGTTTTCGTTTTGTTCCTTAGGTATTCCAAGCCTTTTCCTGACTCTGCTCCAGCTGCTCACTCTGCCTGGAACACTCTTTCCCCAGATCTTTTTCTCCGTTTTTTTTTTTTTTTTTTTTTTTTTTGAGACGGAGTCTCGCTCTGTTGCCCGGGCTGGAGAGTGCAGTGCCGTGATCTCAGCTCACTGCAACCTCTGCCTCCTGGGTTCAAGCAATTCTCCTGCCTCAGCCTCCCGAATAGCTGGGTCTGCAGACATGTGCCACCACACCCGGCTAATTTTTTTGTATTTTTAGTAGAGACGGGGTTTCACCGCGTTAGCCAGGATCTCAATCTCCTGACCTCGTGATCTGCCTGCCTCGGCCTCCCAAAGTGTTGGGATTATAGGCTTTTCCAGATCTTTATGGGTCCATCTCTTTCTTCTGACCCAGAATTTAAGCTCAAATGTCACCCCCAAAGAGAGGTCTTCTCTGTCTACCCAATGGAAAGTAGTCCCTCTCTTCCCCACTCATTCTATCACATCATCTGTTTAACTGTCTCCTTCAAGAGCCAACATACATCTATCTCTATCCCTGCCCCCACTCCATGCTAGCCTGTAAACAACTTGAAGATAGAGCCCTTATTGGTCCTGTTTGCTACTGTATATCCTTGACCCAGAGCAGTGCCCAGTGCATAGAAAGTATTCAATAAATATTTGTTAAATAACTCAGTTAACTACTGCAAGATAGAAACTAAAGTTGAAGTCCAAGTCTGGACTCCCAATCTAAGGCTCTGTATTAGTATAATAGGGCTACCATGTCAGAACACCACAAACAACAGAAACGTATTGTCCTTGTTCTGGAGGCTACAAGTTCAAGATTCAGGTGAAGTCAGGGTTGGTTCCTTCTGGAGGCTCTGAGGGAGCATTTGTTCCAGGCCTCTCTCCTGGCTCCCAGTGGTTTTCTGGCAATCGTTGGTGTTCCTTGTTTCTGCACCAATCCTCTGTCTGCCTTCACCTTCACAAGGTGTTCTCCCTCCACGTCTGTGTTTAAGTTTCCCCTTTTTATAAGGACATCATCAAAATGGATTAAGGATCCACCCTACTCCAGTATGACCTCATCTAAACTTATTAAATCTATGAAGGCCCTATATCCAAATAAGGTCACATTCTGAGGTACTTAAGGGCTAGGACTCCAACATATGAATTTTTTAGGGACACAATTCAATGTATAATAGGCTCTTTCTGAGTGGGAGGGAATGGGGGATTGGGAGAGCTTAAGGTACTGAGGCATCACCAAGGAGGAGGGAGTGGGGCTGCCAAGCCCTAGGCCTGGGTAAGGATGGGACCAGATTCCTGAGTTTAAATCACCCAGTCCAGTGGGTGTGCAGGAGGTTTCAGTGAGGTCACGTCCTAGTTTGACCTTCATGTCATTGCCAGCATATTGTCCCTAGTGAGTTGAGATTGCTCTCATTTGGGCCAAAAGAGCTAGGGAGCCCTGGTTTCCATGGCTGAGGGGCCTGTGTGTCTGGCTTGCAGGGCAGAGGAGGGCCCATGCTCTCCATACTCCCCTTGCCCTCCTGTGTTATTTCTGAGTCTGACAATAAAGCATTGTTGGTTTGTCTTTTACATAACTAAGCTAAGTTAAAATGCATCTTTTTATTAGCAGAGGCATTATTGTATTAATATCACTACTAAATTTTCTCTTTGCAAAACTAGAATTTTAAGCTGGAATCTGGAGAAGTGTGATTTCCCTGGAAAAGGGTTTGTAGACCTCTTTGTGAAAAGTGCATCCCTAGGTCTTCATAAAAGCTCTAGCACCTAACTGAAAAATACAGGAGCTCTTAATAACAGCCAATGTTTACAACAGGGTGGAGTGCGGTGCTCGGTCCAGACCTGTTCTCCTGGAAATAAGGCCCATGATGAGAACAGAAGTCCCTGCACCTCACATTCTAAGTTCAGGAAAGGTCTAAGAGTTGTTACCTCCATCCCCTGGCCCTGGGCCACCTGGGGGCAAAGGGAGAGTATGCTTTTCCTCCCCCAAACTGGGGGAAGGAGGCAGTTCTCAAAAGAATCACTCATGAAATTTGGAGGCAATTACTTTAAAAAAAAAAAAAGATGCTTACAATTTCATCCCCTAATTGGATACTTGCTTAGCTAGCAAAATATATAACCTTTCCCTTTGTAGGGGAAAAGGTAACTAGAGAGCAAGAGATGTCATAGTGGGGAACTGTCCCATTTTGAGTTTTCAGTTCTTCACAAAAATGGAGGGATCCTTTGTGAGCCTACAGCCCCACCATTGTCTGAGGACATAGAAGAAATCAAGTGCTACTGTCTCATTGGGAATCAGATAGCACAAGGCAAAAAGATGCACACATTAGATGAATGTACTGTGAGAATTGAGCTCAAGGTCAGTTAAAAGATGTAGCCAGTCTGGCAAGGGATCATATATTAGTTTGATATGGTGCTGGAGCAAATCCCCAGCTAGTGCTAGAACCTGTCAGCCTCCGAGGATCAGGACGTACTTTTCACAAATAAAGAGGTCTAGGAAACTCTTTATTTTATCTAGGGCTGCCAGAACAAATTAACACAGACTGAGCGGTTTAAACAATAGGCATTTGCTTCTCACAGTTCTGGAGGATAGAAGTTGGAGATCAAGTTGTCAGCAGGTTTGGTTTCTTGTGAGGCCTCTCTCCATGGCTTACTAATAAGGACACCAGTCATAATGGATTAGGACCCACTCTTACAGCCACATCTTAATTTACTGTCACCTCTTTAAAAACCCTATCTCCAAATACAGTCACATTCTGAAGTAGTGGGGGTTATTAGGGCTCCAACATGGGAATTATGGAGAAGAAACAACTCAGCTGGTAACAGATCACTAAGAGCTTGGGTAGCTGTTAAGTGTGAGCTCCTTAATTGTGGGGCATGTGGGGACTACCACCTTTCCTTATAAAGCCCAAGGACTACTGTGGCCACCTAGAGCGGCTCTGCAGCATCCCCAGTCAGAGAAGGAGAGCTCTGCCCCTCTCATCCCCACTCCCTCCGCCACACCTAGGGAGCTAGCCTAGAGAAGGTGAGCGGAGAGCAGAAACCTCCAAGCCCTTGAAAGCCATACATCCAGCCTGGGGGCAGAAGGAAAGTGGGGGAAAAGCTGCGAATTGATGTAACGTTAAAGGTTAAAAACAAACAAGAATGAGGCCGGGTGTGGTGGCTCACGCCTGTCATCCCAGCACTTTGGGAGGCTGAGACAGGTGGATCACGAGGTCAGGAGTTCAAGACCATTCTGGCCAACATGGTGAAACCCCGTCTCTACTAAAAATACAAAATTAACTGGGCGTGGTGATGCTTGCCTGTAGTCCCAGCTACTCGCCAGGCTGAGGTAGGAGAATTGTTTGAACTGGACCCGGGAGGTGGAGGTGGCAGTGAGCCAAGATCGCACCACTGCATTCCAGCCTGGGCTACAAGAGGGAGACTGTCTCAAAAAAAAAAAAAAAAACAAAAACAGAAACAAACAAACAAAACAAGAATGAATTATCAAAACCATAATAATATTTAATAACTGAAAAATCTATGAAATGGGACCATGCTACAGTTAAGGAGCTGCCATCTTCATAGAAAGCTGAGTCCACATGGGTGAGGGAAGTTAGAAGGGAAAAGTGAAATTGTTTCTGGATTACCCACAGAGAACTGAGATGTCTCAGTATGCTGATTTCATGCCTAAGGCACAAGCAGAGAACCACAGAGCTTTTGCAGACCTGATCCTGGTAGGCTGGCAGGTTCTGTCACTAGCTGGGGATTTCTTCCAGCACCAGCCTGGAGTGGGTGACAGACTCTTGTCTCAGGGAAAGGGCAATGATACAGAGAGTCCCTTATGAATAATGGAACTAGCAAATGTTAATTACATGGGCTCCTCATCTTCATCAGTCTGCAGCTGGAGCTGTGCAATTCAGCACATTGGTCTAGCCAGCTGCACAGTCCTGTCTCATGTGACCATCTTGTCTGACTGACAAGATCATAAGTGCCATGAGACCAGAAACTGGGTCTCCTGTTTCATTTATATACCAAACATGTAGTCAGTACTGGTCACATTACTTCACAGCCCCATGCTAATTCTGCTTTTTAGAATTACTTCTGCTCCCCACCGACACCCCTCATCACCACACCTCCCAACCCTGCCCTTCCTCTGCCTCCCCAACATTTTTGTGTTCAAAACTCAGTCCTAGCATCACCTCTTCCAGGGAGTTTCTAGTCTGGGTTGGGTAAGATTCCTGGTACCACTAGAATGTAAATTCCATTAGGACAGGGATTTTTGTCCATTTGTTGGCACCTCTTTCCATCGTCTAGAGAGGAGTGTGACAGGAGGTGCTCAGAGAGTCTTTCTGTCCAGATAGAGAGTGCGATTTGTGGACGGTTTCCTGGTAGTGCTGGGAACACTTTGAAAGCACATCATAAATGTGGGTCATCCTGTGATTTATGGTGCTGGCAGGAAGCCCACCAGAATCAGATCTATTTTAACAAGTTGTGAAATTCAGAAGGCGCTCCATTCAGAACTTCATATTCTGAATGTAGAGAGATGAGTATGAAGCCCTTATTAGGACTCTTGCACCAGAGGAGTGCAGATGTAATTGCAGTTACTTCTGGCATCTGAAATCAATTGCTGGCCCCCTTCTTGGATTGGGCGGGGTGGGGCTTTCCCAGAAGCAAACAGTACACTTGTGGCTAAAGTACAGATCTTTTAAACACGAGAACCACGTACTCCCTTCACATTACAACTTCCCTCTTGGAACGTGGCTGCCCCGGGGTTCCACCCAGCCCTCTCCAGCCACCCTGACTGGACGGCATGTGAGGGTGAGTCCCACCTTACTGCCACAGCCTGCTGGGAGGACCAGAAGCTTTATCTGTGAGATGTTGTGAGGGCTGTGCCCTCTTCTGCCCTGGTCCTGGCCTGATCTGGACAGCCCCAGGAGGAACTTCACACCTTCCTGGCTCTTCCCCTGTTAATGGTTTTCAGCCCTTGTTTAGAAGAATCTGATTTTCTTTGTAAAGCTTATCGAGGGTAAAATACGTGTATGATGTGGCTGTGGGGTGAAAAGAGCATCCCTTGAAACTCTTGTTGCCTTTTTCCCCCATCCCTGAATGTTTTTAGGTTTTAATTTGTACTCTGCAAGTGCTGTTTTGTTTTTTGTTTAAGTATAGGTGGCTTAAGTGTTTCTTTCATTTTTAAAATTCTCCATGCAGTTTCTCCTACCCTCTCAGCTATGGTGGAATGAAGAACTCTGAACTGTAAGTCAGGAGATAAGCTAAGAGCTACCTGAACTGGTACTTTGCATCTGGCAGATTTGATTTAAAGTTCTGAGCAGCTTCCACATCTGCAAAGTGAGGGGTGTGCATTAAGAAGAGCCTCCAGATTAGATGGGACCTTAAAATTGAACAGAACAACCCCTAATATCTCTAGACCAGATGTTCAGTCTTGAGTTGCTTTGTTGTTGTTGTTGTTGTTGTTTAAGGAAATGGGGTCTCACTCTGTTGCCAAGGCTGGGGTACAGTGGTATCATCATAGCTCACTGCAGCCTGGAACTCCTGGGCTCAAGCAATCCCCCTGCCTCAGCCCCCCAAGTAGTTGAGATCACAGGCATGAGCCACTGCACCTGCCTGATTTACTCTGGTTTGGAAGTGTTTACTTGGCTCTCTTTAGAAAACCTTATGGGACAATGCTATACAATGAAATGTAAAATGTTCTATTAGCCGCTTTTTTGTTTTTTGAGATGGAGTCTCTTTCTGTTGCCCAGGCTGGAGTGCAGTGGCTCGATCTCGGCTCACTGCAGCCTCTGCCTCCCAGGTTCAAGTGATTCTCCTGCCTCAGCCTCCCAAGTGGCCAGGATTACAGGCGTGCACCACCATGCCCAGCTGATTTTTGTATTATTAGTAGAGGTGGGGTTTCACCATGTTGGCCAGGCTGGTCTCAAACTGACCTCAGGTGATCCACCCGCCTTGGCCTCCCAAAGTGCTGGGATTATAGGTATGAGCCACCACACCCAGCAGCCACATTTTTTTAATTAGCCACATTTTAAAAGTAATAAATAACAAGTCACTGAAATTAATTTCAATAATAGATCTTCAATTCACATATCAAAAGTATTATTCAACATGTAACCAATATAAAAGTTATTGAAATAGTTTACATTTTTTTGTACTAAGTCTTCAAAATCTGATGTGCATTTTATATCTATGGCACATTTCTATTTAGACCAACCATATTTCTTTCTTTCTTTCTTTCTTTTTTTTTTTTTTGAGACAGAGTTTCACTCCTGTTGCCAAGGCTGGAGTGCAATGGCGTGATCTCAGCTCACTGCAACCTCCGCCCCCCAGGTTCAAGTGATTCTCCTGTCTCAGCCTCCCAAGTAGCTGAGATTACAGGTGCCCACCACCACACCCGGCTAATTTTTTGTGTTTTTAGTAGAGATGGGGTTTCACCATGTTGGCCAGTCTGGTCTTGAACTCCAGACCTCAGGTGATCCACCCACCTTGGCCTCCCAAAGCGCTGGGATTATAGGCGTGAGCCACCACGCCCGGCCTCATCCAGCCACATTTCATATGTGCAGTAGCCACCATATAGAGTAGCATGACTGCAGAGAATCACGCATCTGCCACAGAAGTGCCTCATTCCTGCTCTCAAAGAGAAATGCAGAAATGCCAAGGAGCCCTTCTTGTTGATCCTCCCAAAGAAAATAAAGTGAGGTGGGGTAGCACAGAATCATTCTGCAGATTGGCTTCTTCATAAAATATTTATTTTCTTGTGTACAGACTTGACTTCAGATTATCCCCCAGTGTGTAAGAGACATTATTGTTCCTGGATTTGCAGAGTTTCAGCAAAAGCTTTTTTTTTTTTTTTTTTTTTTTTTTTGAGACAGAATTCACTCTGTCGCCAGGCCAGAGTGCAGTGGTGCGATTTCAGCTCACTGCAACCTCCGCCTCCTGGATTCAAGTGATTCTCCTGCCTCAGCCTCCTGAGTAGCTGGGACTACAGGTGTGCACCACCACACCCAGCTAATTTTTGTATTTTTAGTAAAGACGGGGTTTCACCATGTTGGCGAGGATGGTCTTGGTCTCTTTACTTCGTGATCCGCCTGCCTCGGCCTCCCAAAGTACTGGATCATAGGCATGAGCCACCGTGCCCAGCCCATAGCAAAAGCTTTTTAGCAGTTTCCTTTGTTCTTTTTGGAGAGATAGAAGTGTTCCATATTATCAGTACTGAGCAATGTTTTCCAAAGTGTTTTTCTTGAAACACCAAATTTGTGTGGTGTTAAGAGGTGTGAGCTGAATAAGATTTCCATGACCAAAAAGTGTGGGGAAGGAACATTGATTATGAATATCCAATAGGTATCTTTACTGCAGAAATACCAAGAGATGGCTCCCATGTACCAGACATCCAAAATCAGTGAGATCCTTTTTGTGAGAAGCACCTTGAGGGTCAAGAATCATGTGGGACCTGCTAAGGCAATGCTGATCGGATGATCTTCCTGAGTTCCTTTTCCAGGACATCCTTCCAGTGTGGATCTTAAATCCATTTCCAAAAGTTCCTCTTGCCTTCCTGGCTCTGAGGCCCTGTTGCTACTGTGTCTTTGAAAAAGAAAAACTAGGCCAGGCACAGTGGCTCACGCCTATAATCCCAGCACTTTGGGAGGCTGAGGTGCGTGGATCACAAGGTCAAGATTTCGAGACCAGCCTGGCCAACGTGGTGAAACCCCGTCTCTACCAAGAATACAAAAATTAGCTGGGCATGTTGGTGCGTGCCTGTGGTCCTGGCCACTCGGGAGGCTGAGGCAGGAGAATCGCTTGAACCCGGGAGGTGGAGGTTGCAGTGAACCAAGATTGCACTCCAGCCTGGGCAAAAGAGGAAGACTCCGTCTCAAAAAAAAAAAAAAGAGAAAAAGAAAGACTAAAATAAACTTTAATAATGAGTTATGATAATGACTCTAACCTTGGTAAAATTAGTGTCTATTGTGAATCAGATTCACCATCTTCCCCTAACACATTTTAATAGTTCTCTTATAGGTCCTGAATAAGACAGTGAATGTATATTTTAAGTGGAAGTTCAGTTTAGAGCCATTTTGTTTTATTTCTTTAATGATCCTGCTAAGTATAGAACACATAGCAGCTTTGATTTTTTGAATGGTCAGAATACAAGAAAAAGAAATTCTGCTTCTCTCTGCCAGCATCCTTCTCATTCATAGAAAAGAAAAATGTTCCCATTTGAGATGAAAGATTCTTTACTTTTTCCATATTTATTTCATATTTCAATAGCTCATATTGGAGAAAAGGTCTCAAAGCCATTTATACTTTATTAAGTCATCCCACTGTAAAATCTTTTTATAATGAGGCTTTCAGGTCATTTCCCTCCCTTAGTAACAGATACCTCCTGGCACTTTAAATCAAATACATTAGAAACAAAGCCATTCTAATTATCATCTCTCTACTTAAAGATGGAATAAAACTTAACATTTTTCCCCAGGAATTTAGGTCATGTTAATAGAAACTGTATTTTTCTTTTTAGAACACAAGACTGCCTTCTAACAGTCTGGTCCATATGTTAGAAGCATATAAAGTTAATCATTTTGCTTTGGTGCCAACGTGTTGTGTGCAAAGAGAAGCTGTAAACCACAGCTGTGTGGAGTAACAATTGTGAACTTTACTGGCTTGCACATGTGAGTCATCAGTAAACTAAATTAAATGTTGCTTAACTGAACTTGAGAGCTGGAGGTTGTAAGGGAAGACTGCTAAGATTTTATTAAAGTTTGAATTCAGTAGAGTGGTTCCATCTTTGCATTTCGCAAGGGACTTCAAGTTATACAAAAATCAAATCAACTGTTGTCCAGATGATTAGGTTTTTTGGCTTCTCCATAACAATAGTGATTGCCAGGTAATCAATGGGAATCACTGTTCAGTTGACCTAGTTTGGTGTGTAAACAGCCAAAAAAAATGCAGACATCCTCTAAAATCAACTGGGCCCAATTAGTTTGGCCAGGCAGCAATCCCATCAGCTACTCAGTAGTGTTCCTTGCATAAGATCAAAATCCCTGAAATGATTACAGTGTAATTGGAGCATCTTGATAGGTTCTCTGAGCATTACTACTTAGTGCTATGACCTTGAGCAAGAGTCTTGAATACTCAGCCTCAGTTTTATTTCTTTGTGGACTGGTGACATGGCTCACAGGGTTGTTGTGTTAAGTAATTCATTTTAAAACATTTAGCATGCTGTGTACGACATTGTAAACCCTCAAAAAATGTTAGTATTTAAGTATTGTTAAATATTTTTTGATCTGGAGCAGAGTGATAAATATGAGACAAAAGTAAGCAGATTTCCACATTTATTTTCTTAATCTCTGATTTTTTTTTTTTTACAATAAAGCAGTAGATAACATTTGTTTATTCTCTTTTTCCTCTTTCTCTGTCTTTTGTTGAGAGTTTGAGATTTCGGTGTTTACCTTAAGAAGATAAACAGGGGGTGCTGGGGCTCATGCCTGTAATCACAGCTACTCAGGAGGCTGAGGCGAGAGGATTGCTTGAGCCCAGGAGTTCGAGACTGCAGTGAGCCACGATTGTGCCACTGCACTCTAGCCTGGGTGACAGAGCAAGACCTCATCTCTTTTTTTTTTTTTTTTTTTTTTGAGATGGAGTCTTGCTCTGTCACCCAGGCTCGAGTGCAGTGGCGCGATCTCAGCTCACTGCAAGCTCTGCCTCCTGGGTTCACGCCATTCTACTGCCTCAGCCTCCTGAGTAGCTGGGACTACAGGCACCCACCACCATGCCTGGATGATTTTTTTGTATTTTTAGTAGACACAGGGTTTCACCATGTTAGCCAGGATGGTCTGGATCTCCTGACTTCGTGATCTGCCCACCTCAGCCTCCCAAAGTGCTGGGATTACAGACGTGAGCCACTGCGTCCAGCCGACCTCATCTCTTAGAAAGAAGATATACATGAAAGAATAAAATAAACCCCCAAACCTTATAGTATTCAATTTATTTACTTTTTTCCTAGTCATCCAATTCAACATTTAAGGAGGATTTAGGCAATAGAAAATTGGATCATCTGTAAAACTCTGATTAACCAAAACTCCTAATTAATAGCAGTTTTATAAATTTCAAAATATATGTTGAACTCCATAAATATGTATAATTATTGTGTCAATTATAAACAAAAATAAATTTAAAATACATACATATATATGCTGAATAGATCATTACTTAGCTGAGCCAACTGATTTAGCTTGAACTAAAATTGCTTGGCTAACTAACACCTCTGAAAGTTCCGCATGGCTCCAATCAAATTTTCTGCACCATCAACATCTGCATCTCCACTTGCCATTGGAAACTCTGTTAACTATAAATTTTTTATTTTGTTTTTGAGATGGAGTCTCGCTCTGTTGCCCAGGCTGGAGTGCAGTGGCTCGATCTCGGCTCACCCCAACCTCCACCTCCCACGTTCAAGTGATTCTCCTGCCTCAGCCTCCTGGGTAGCTAGGACTACAGGTGCGTGCCACCACACCTGGCTAATTTTTGTATTTTTAGTAGAGATGGGGTTTCACTATGTTGGCCAGGCTGGTCTCGAACTCCTGACCTCATGATCTGCCCTCCTCAGCCTCCCAAAGTGCTGGGATTACATGGGTTACACCGCGTCTGGCCTAAACTCTGTTAACTATAAATTTAACAGGAACACTTTATTCCTCACGCTCAGTAAACATTCATCCAGCCCTCTGTGGTAGATGAAACCCAGGTACTAAGAAGGCAAGTAAAGTCACCCAAGCCCTCCTAACAAGTATGTGGCAGAGCTGAGACAAATCCCGGGTGGTTTGACCCCAGAACATACATCCTTTTTTCTTTTAATTTTTTTTAATTCTTATTTTTAATTTTTGTAGGTACATAGTAGGTGTATATATTTATAGGGTACATAAGATATTTTGATACAGGCATTCTTTTTTTTTCTTTTTTTATTTTTGTGGAGTTGGAGTCTCACTCTGTTGCCCAGGCTGGAGTGCAATGGCGCGATCTCAGCTCACTGCAAACTTCGCCTCCCGGATTCAAGCGATTCTCCTGCCTCAGCCTCCTGAGTAGCTGGGATTACAGGTGTGCGCCACCATGCTCAGCTAATTTTTGTATTTTTAGTAGGGACAGGGTTTCACTGTGTTGGCCAGGCTGGTCTCAAAATCCTAACCTTGTGATCCACCCACCTCGGCCTCCCAAAGTTCTGGCATTACAGGCATGAGCCACCGTGCCCGGCCGATACAGGCATTCTTAACCACTGACTGCACCTCTGCCATCCAGGCATCAAATAGCTTGAGCAAAGAGTCTGAAATATGAAAGGATCTTGGCATGGCCAGAGACCAGCAAAGAGTTCATGGTATGTGGAGGGAAGTGGGGTAAGCTGGTGTCTGCTTTTAGAGGGCTTTGGATGTTATGTTAAATTTAAAAATTTAAGAAAATATTCAGTGCCACACAATTCATTCATTCACTCATTCATTCGCAAATAATTATTGAATGCCTACTATATGCTAGGTATGTTGTACTAAGCCCTAAGCGTGAGGCGCTAAGTAGAATAGACTTAGTATTTGCCCTCATGCAGCTTAGAATGGGGAATCACAGATAATGTTAGATTCATGGATAGCTTTCAGTGTTGCAACATTAATTAACATCTTTGCCTTTGATGAGACATTCTCTAGAAATATTTAAACCATAAATCTATTTCATTAAGATGTTTTTGTTTTTTTTTTGAGACGGAGTTTTGCTCTTGTTGCCCAGGCTGGAGTGCAATGGTGTGATCTCGGCTCACTGCAACCTCTGCCTCCCAGGTTCAAGCGATTCTCCTACCTCAGCCTCCCAAGTAGCTGGGATTACAGGCATGTGCCACCACACCCAGCTAATTTTTTTATATTTTTAGTAGAGATGGGGTTTCTCCATGTTGGTCAGGCTGGTCTCAAACTCCTGACCTCAGGTGATCGGCCTGCCTTGGCTTCCCAAAGTGCTGGGATTACAGGCATGAGCCACTGCACCCGGCCTTCATTCAGTTTTATCATTCATCCATGGTGATACACTAGCCCTGCAAAATGGTTCACAGTCAATTGCTTACCTCCTCAGTATAATGAGCCGTAAGTGTTCTTGGATGATTGAAAGAAGAACCTGTGATGCTGATGTTTGCCAAGAGATAGTAAATATAATCTGTCTCTAGGCGGCAAGGGTAGAAACATTCTAAAATGTTCTTCTAGTTCATTGTAACTTTTTCTTTTCTTTATTGTCTATGTGAAGGATAGGCAAAGGGCACTTGGCAAGTCTTACAGCAGTAGCTGAAGAAATATTTTTTGAATTAATGAATGGGAGTAGAAATAGATACTTAGGGCCAGGCGTGGCAGCTCACACCTGTAATCCCAGCACTTTGGGAAACCAAGGCAGGCGGATCATGAGGTCAGGAGTTCGAGACCAGCCTGGCCAACATAGTGAAACCCCGTCTCTACTAAAAATACAAAAAATTAGCCAGGCGTGGTGGCATGCGCCTGTAATCCCAGCTACTTGGGAGACTGAAGCAGGAGAATTGCTTGAACCGGGAGGCGGAGGATGCAGTCAGCCTAGATTGCGTCATTGCACTCTAGCCCGGGTGATAGTGCAAGACTCAGTCTCAAAAAAAAAAAAAAAAGAAAAGAAATAGATACTTAGTACCTGGCTTCAAAGAGGTTTTCAAAGAGGTTGTAACATCTATAAGGAGCCAAATCATTTCTAAAGATTAATACTAATATAAGATAGCATATCTGCATTGAGTTTAAAGGACTCAGACACAATTGTGCTGACTACCTGCAACCTCTAGAATTAGTGTAGAGTTGTGATGCTTGTAGAGTTCCTTCATCAGATAAATAATCTTTGTTGGCCTTTATTCTCAATAGGTTTCACTCTTTCAAAAAAAAAATCAGTAATTGCATCACAAGTCTGTCAGATAATACTTTAATTTAGAAAGTCTTTTTGAAATCAGTTAGTTTGGATAATACAGCATTACAGTTCCATAAAGCCAAGGTCTCCAAAAATCAATGCCTGTGCTTAAGAATGTAAGTTACATTAACTTCATTCTTCAACACCATGAAACATGTAAATTTCAATGGAAGAAGTGTTCCTGGGCACTGGCGTTTTATGAACGGGTTATACGTATATCTATAAGAAATGTGTGTGCGTGGGTGTTCAGAAACATTATAACAACGTAGCTTAGATATGAGTAATGCTGGCCAATTGGGCACATTGCAAGTTTGGTTTCCTGTGGAATACTACCTATTTCAGTATGCCTCTCCTTATTTTCTGGATTCTCAAGTTGCTATAGTTTTTCCCAAGGATATATACATATACATGGATGTTTATACTAGGTCCTTTTATAAAAGAGCTAGTGACATGGAATAGTCATTCTTTAAAATATAACAAAAATAACTGGTAAATGTGAAAATTAGAGTTGTATACCTATATATCAAAAGCTACCCTTGAGTACTTTCAGAGACCCAATAGGAAAAAAAAGCTCATATAAGTGATTATTGCCTTCACATTAGCACCCAGTTTTTCAAAATGGCTGGTATTTGCCAATATGCAAACAGAAGCATAATGTTTTACTAGGAGAATAAATGTTATAAAGATGTTGAAAAATGAACACCTTGAATTCATTAATCTTAGAAACATTGCAGAAAGGGAGCAAAAAACTATACCTCTGTCTCCTCTCACGTGCTAAGAAACAAGAATGATATTAAAAAATTAGAGAACTGAATAAGCTCGCCTTAGCCACAATAGCAAAGTAAAGAAGGAGGGATAACTGAAGAGATCATAGCAACAGAGCCATTGCTGGTTGCCTGTGTTAGCTGTGAAGAGAACATTGGCAAATTAAATATCCAGGCCTCTGTAAAACCACTATCTAAGCTTCCTCCATTTATCTAAGCGAGGCTATCATCACCACCCACTTCTTCTGTTGCCTACTGAACTGCTAAGAAATAATACATTTTGCAGATTTTAGTTTTATTGTCTTTATTTTGTTCTTTCTTATTTCCCCCACTTCAGGGGTCTTTTAGGAGATATTTCACAACTATAGATAAAATTTCAGAGCTGGATGGAAGCCTAACACTACTTAACTTTTTTTACTCCAACTTGCATCTGGTTATTGCACTTACGTGTTTCCTTGTTGTTCAGCGTGTTGTTGATTTTTGGACAATACTGTTTGCTTCCTTGATTAGCTCTCTGATTTATAGCTTAGGTAAAGCTCACACATGTCCTGGCCACAGATATCACACTATATTTTATTTTGGCACCAGGTTGACATTACACACTGTTCGTTGTAGTTCCCTTTCAGAGAACAGTCCACCCCCATCTACACCACATGCCTGGCATTGATCTAGGTGAAGCTACGTAGCCACAAAGGGTGTTCATTATGGACACCATGACGGAATGCCATGACACACAAGTGCAGAACCACTGATCTTCTCAAACTCCTCATTTGACATATAATACAAATGAGTCATAAAGAGTAGACATGATCTCCTTAAGTCAGTGGCAGGTATGGGATAGGAATCCAAGTTTCTCACTTTCCAGTGTCCTTTTCATTGCTTCCATGCTAAAGAGGGAAACTCAAAAAAGCAGTTATAGTTCCAAGCACTGAATCATAATCCTGCACGATGGGAAGCTAACAGCGTCTTGTTTGCTGAAGCCCTGTGTAACTTTCTCAGGCTTAAAAACACAAGGAAGCATAGGTGTTGCAGGAAATTATATGACTGACCTACCACCAATAGATAAGGTATGTTGTGCAAATCTTCTAGGGAGGGATTTTTTAATTTGCAGTGATCAGTTGATTTGCTCCTGCCTGAGCATTTTATTTAGGATTCTATTCTTAGACTGTGGAATGTAACTTCTCTGTATGAAACTACCTGACCCATATGAGATTTTACTTAAGACTTTGGCCATATCAGCACTATTTTAACTGGAATGAGTCCCCTAGTAGCTCGTATCCAAACCATCCACCTTTGGCCACACAGATGAATGGGCACTCTACCTGAAGGCCACCTGAAGAGCAGAACAAGCTTTTGTTCCCAGTCCCACCAGTGACTTATGATACCTTAGCAAAGCTTTCTTCCCCATATTTTCTTCCCCCTAAAACTGTCCCCATAGGTAGTATTTTCACTGGAAGGGAGTGGTGAGTAACTTGTTTTTATGTTTGCAAGGGTAAAATAATAAATGTTTTAATGCTGTTATTAAATGTCTAATTTTAAAATAAGAAGCCTCCTAGAAATTTGCCTTACAAGCTCTCTGGAACTCTCTGGAACCCTCAGGTTTACATTCTGTATCTGTCTTGCACATGTCTTTCAGATAGAATACCTTCCATTTCCTGTCAAACTCATGTTAAGATTTCACAATCTAGCTCATTCATTGACTACTCTTCAGTTTTTGTTTTCCTCATTCTCTCATGAAAACTTAGTATTCTGTCCCCTTGTGTCACTTTATTCAGAGATTTACTCTAACACTCACCAGTTGCAATCGCAATGAATTGTTTATATGTCAGCCTTTCCCCTTCCCCCCAAGAGCTTCTCTGGGCTGTCTTCTCCTTAAAACAAAGAACTGTATAGTTGGCTCTTGAACAATGTTGGTTTGAACTGTGCAGGTCCACTTATACACAGGTTTTTTTTTTTTTCAAACAAATGCAGATAAAAAATACAATATTGGTTGGATGCAAAACTGCATATATGGAGGGCCAACTTTTCATATATGTGGGTTCTTCAGGGCTGAGTGCGTAGGTTTTGGTATACTAGGGGGTACTAGAATGAATCCCTCATATATACTAATTGCATTCTATTCATCTTTATAAGACCCATAGAAGGCCTTTACTGTATTATTTCAAAGTATGAATAACATGAGCATCATTAAACAAAAGGTCCCCTATTTCAAAACTGTCCCCCTTACCTGGACACTAGATCATCTACAGGTTTTCAACATTCCCATCAATAGAATCATTCCATAAAAATTTTTTTTTTCTGGATAGCTTTTTTTTTTTTTTTTTTTGAGACGGAGTCTAGCTCTGTCACCCAGGCTGGAGTGCAGTGGCATGATCCCAGCTTACTGCAATCTCCGCCTCCTGGGTTCAAGGGATTCTCCTACCTCAGCCTCCTGAGTGACTGGTATTACAGGCGCATGCCACCATGCCCAGCTTATTTTTGTATTTTTAGTACAGATGGGGTTTTACTGTGTTATCCAGGCTGGTCTTGAACTCTTAACCTCATGATCTGCCTGCCTCGGCCTCCCAAAGTGCTGGGATTACAAGCATGAGCCACCACGCCTCGCCTAGATAGCTTCTTATACCATATAAACATCTCACCTGAGTGAATTAATAAATTTCTTTGTCCATTAACAAATTACACCTGGATTAAGTATCAGAAGAATAGTAACCTGAAGGTATGGAACAAAAACAAAAGGAGATTTGATGAGAATATGGAGGAGGTGTGTACTGCGTGGAAAAGTTCAAGGGTGGAACGATGAAGTAGGGGGAATTGGATATTGGGATAGGATGGAGACAGCATTAAAGCCATGTTACACCTTCAGAAGTGGAAATAGAGAGGTGAAAAGGGATGTGGGGAATTTGAATACATCCTTTGCCTAAATTATGATTTTGCCCAGGACTATTCCTGATTGCTCTGAGATTGGAATAAGCCATTCTCACACCTCATGACATGGGTGCTGACAGACATGTGTATGTGGCTTTTATTTTATTGTATTTTTAAATGGGTCAGGTCTTCTTGGGTAGATATTGGGTAGATGTCAGTAGTATAGGCTCTTGTACTTTTGTGAACACACATCAGGCCATGTGACAGCCATGTTATTTTCAAGCAAACTCCACCAAGAAAATAATGGGAAGAGCTTTCTTCATCTGGCTCTAAAAGGAAATTCTTGTTAAAAGAGACTGACCTTCTGCCGACATGACAATAAAATGCAGAAAACAGAACAACTCCACTATTGACTGTGTTAGGAAAGAGAAGCCTTGTTAGCTCCTTGAAACAGTCTGGGATTCAGTATAGTTGTTTGCTGGACTGACATCCTGTTTATGAGTTTTAAAGCTTAAGGAGAGAGGAAGGAGTTACTATTTTTTCCCTAGCTCTACAATTTGAGATCTCTGGGTCACAAATCTTTAAAGCTGTAGTTTACATTCTAAAGAAAAAAGTCAGTGAAAACATTGGTTTGGCTTTCTTTAAGCAAATAGTGTAAAGGTGTTAATTATGCAGAAATTCCTTAAAATGCCAGACAATTACCAATTAAAAGTCAATACAGTAATAGGGAAGGGATTTCTTTGGGGCTTTGAATTTGCCACATGCAAGATAAAGTTGCAGATTCAGAAAAGAGAGTGAATTTGTTATCTGTGCATACCTTTCTTCAATAAAACCGATGGGAGGATAGTCTGGTCTCTTACTTACTCTTGATTCCTTCCCTCCACAAAACTACAATCCCTTCTATATACAGTTATGCATCACGTAATGACATTTCAGTCAATGACAGACCACATATACAGCTGTGGTCCCATAAGATTACAATGGAGCTGAAAAATTCCTATTGCCTAGTGATGTCCTAGCCTTTGCAATGCATTACTCAGGTGTTTGTGGTGATGCTGATATAACAAGCCTACTGCTTTGCCAGTTGTATAAAATATAACAGATACAGTTGTGTGCAGTACATAGCACTGAATAATGATAATAACTATATTACTGGTTTAAGTATATGCTATAGTAGGCTTTTAAGTTATTATTTTAGCATGTACTCCTACTTATTTTTTTTAAGTTAGCTATAAAACTGCCTCAGGCAGGTTCTTTAGGAGGTATTCTAGAAGAAACCATTGTGATTATAGGAGATGGCAACTCCCTGTGTGTTATTGCCCCATAGACCTTACAGTGGGATAAGATGCGTGGAGGTAGAAGACAGTGATATTGATTATCCTGAAACTTTGTAGGCTTCAGCTAGTATGGGTGTTAGTGTCTTTGTTTTTAATTAAAAAATTAAAAAATAAAAAAATCTTAAAAATTTAAAAAGGCTTATAGAATTAAGATATAAAGAAAATATTTTTGTACATCTTACAATGTGTGTTTTAAGCTAAGTGTTATTTCAAAAGAGTCAAAAATTTTTAATATTTTTAAAGCTTGTGAGGTAAAAAAGTTATGGTAAGTGGTTAATTTATTATTTAAAAAAAAGAAAAAAAATTTTTTTTTTGAGGCAGAGTCTTGCTCTGTTGCCCAGGCTGGAGTGCAGTGGCGCGATCTCGGCTCACTGCAAGCTCTGCCTCCCGGGTTCACACCATTCTCCTGCGTCAGGCTCCCAAGTAGCTGGGACTACAGGCGCCTGCCACCACGCCCGGCTAATTTTTGTATTTTTAGTAGAGACGGGGTTTCACTGTGTTAGCCAGGATGGTCTCGATCTCCTGACCTTGTGATCCGCCTGCCTCAGCCTCCTAAAGTGGTGGGATTACAGGCGTGAGCCACCGAGCCCGGCCAAAAAAGAAATATTTTGTATAAATTTAGTGTAGCCTAAGTGTGCAGTATTTATAAAGTCTACATTAGTGTACAGTAATGTACACTAATGTACTAATGTACAGTGAATGTAATATCCTAGGCCTTCACATTCACACATCACTCACTCACTCACTGACTCACCCAGAGCAACTTCCAGTGTCTGCAAGTCTCATTCATGTTATGTGCCCTATATAGGTGTACTGTTTTTTTACATTTTATACCATATTTTTACTGTACCTTTTCTATGTTTAGATACACAAATACTTTCCATTGTGTTATAATTGCCTATAGTATTCCATACAGCAACATGCTATATGGGTTTTTAGCCTAGAAGAAATAGGCTATACCATAGCCCAGGTGTGTCAACCAAGACAAAACAAAAAAAAAAAAACAGAGAAAATTATCCATAAATATGCTGGGTTTACTTAGGAATAAAAATAAGATTATAATCTGGAATGGTATAAAATGGCAAGCCACCAGTGCATTCAGTGAGGGAAGGGTAAGGGGAGGTTTTATTAGCAAAAAGAGATTTATATAAGCTGCTTAGAAATAGAGTTCATTGGTTCCAGAAGTTCAAAGCCAGAGTTGTCAGTTTTCTGGTGGAGATACTGTTGCTGGGCAAGTGTTCTTCTGAGAATATCTTAACTGAATTACTTCAGTCCTATAGAATGCCTAGTAATAAACCTTATCAAAGTGGGAGATGTATGAGGGATGCAAAAGGGTTTTTTGTGGGGTTTTTAGAAAGTCCTTGGAAGCAGTTCTTATTTCAGACATGTAAGCATGAGCCTCCTCTTTTTCGGGCCTTCCCAGCCCTATCTTGTCTGGGTCTGACAAAAGTGATTTCATCCTGTATCTGTAACTTTCACAGTGTGCAGAGGCTATACCATCTAGGTTTTTGTAAGTACGCTCTATGCTGTTCACATAATGACAAAATTCCTTATGACTCTTTTCTTAGAATATATCCCTGTCATTAAGCAGCACAGCACGTGACTGTATATAAATTATCCATGTTCTTTTCATAAGACATTAGGTCATGTCCAAGTGGGCTGGGAACTCTTCCATCCTGCTCTGCCCATTTATTGATATTAACATGAAAGCTGTAGATAAATGCTAAGGGAGAAAGTAAAAACTGCAGAACAAAATTTAACATCACACATGATCTCCTTTTCTTGGCTTCCTACAGCTGTGTCATATTTTGTGGCTATCTTCAGTTACTTCAATTTATCAAATCTAAAATAAATCCTTCTTATAAATTTAGGAGAGATGGTTATCTGAAGATGAACTAAGTTTTTTTAGTATACAAAATACTATAGTTTTGTGTTTTTTTGAGAATGGGTCTTGCTCTGTTGCCCAGGCTAGAGTACAGTGGTGTGATCATGGCTCACTGCAGCCTCAACCTCCCGGGCTCAACTCGTTATATATAAAGTTTTGGTGCTGCAAAAGGAATAGCACTCGAATATAAAATTTTCTTTTTGATTCTCGGCAAGGCAAGGTACTTCTGTATAGAAGGGTTCACCCTTACAGATGGAACAATGGTGAGCGCACACTTGGACAAGCGAGGGGAAGGGGTTCTTATTCCTGACGCACGTGGCCCCTGCTGCTGTGTCATTCCCCTATTGGCTAGGGTTAGACCACACAGGCTAAACTAATTCCGATTGGCTAATGTAAAGAGAATGACGGGTGAGTGCTTTAGTGGGAGTCAGGGCAGAGAAGGTAGCAGGTAATTGGAATGAGTTAGGGTGGAGCAGGTGATCAGAATGAGTCAGGGTGGAGTAGGTAATCGAAAAAGGTTGCTTTACGAGGAAGTTAAGTTTAGAAGGCAAAGAATTGAACATACTGACATATTCTTTGAAAAGAAATTTAGAACTCATATCTAACAAACTGATCCTACCACTTCAGCCTCCTGAGTAGCTGGGACCACAGGTGTGGCACCACACCCAGTTAATTTTTAAAAATTTTGTAGAAATGGGGTCTCACTATGTTGCCCAGGCTGGTCTCAAATTCCTGGGCTTAGGTGATCCTTCCACTTGGACTCCCCAAATTCTGGGATTACAGGTAAGAGCCACTGTACTTGGCTACTATAGTATTTTTTATAGTATGTTTGTATACAACTATGTACTGAATTTAACTCCTTGCATTTTTGTTAGCTACAGTGTTATAAACTGAAATTGGAACATGTTAATTACTGCAAGTATTGCACTAGCGTAGGTCTGTCTCAAGCTTGCTCCCAAACATTACCAGCACAACTCACTGATAAGATAAAGTGGAGGTTATTGCTTCCCACCACCTCTCAAAGCTTTGGCAATGTCTTGGAGAAGGGAAGTCAAGGTCAGAGTTTGTTGAGAAATCGTTTATTTTTAGGAGGGTCTTTCAAAGTGAGGGCCTTTGATTAGGATTGGGTAAGGATCATAGTGCAGCAGTCCACGGCTGGTGGAAACAGCAAGGGGAGGACTTTGAAAGGAGAGATTATAGGAATCATAGGGAATGAACTGTCAGGTTGATCCTTTCCATGGAAGAGCTGATGAGTCTTTCAGGAAGTTTCTGTAATGAGCAATCTAACCATTTGCCTGGGCTTGGAGACTCCTGAAAAAAGAAAGTCATACTAATGGAGACAGGAATTACACAAAGTCATCGTATTGTAGACAGTAAGATGTGGTTTCCGTTCTCAGTGTCTAAGCTGAATGTGGGCTACGTGGTTTCAGTTCTCAGGTCTACTGCGATATAACTTAATCTTGTAACAGATGAACTGAAGCATCTGATTTTTATTTACTGCTCCTTATATTTGTAGCTATTTGACACAAACAGCTTTTTACATTTCAGCATTGCTTTGCAATCATTTCTTAGTTTATTAGCCTATTTCTTGTGTTTGGAGAGAAAATTAAAATCGGAAAATTTCTCAAACAAATGCCCACCAACAATCAGCACTGGAACCCAGCTACAAGTCCTATAAACCCAGAGGGTGCAGCAGAGGGAGACTGAATTCTATGTTTGATTATTTAAAACAACAACCTGTCCTTTGGGGCAGTTAGTAAAAGATGACTACAAGTGACACCCTGGGTTCTGGGTACTTTCCAAGCAAAGAAAATCCTCTGAAGTAGGCGGAAAATTGCCATCTTTTAAAAGTTCCAGCTCTGTCTTCAGACCACTTGTGTCTTTTCTTTTAAGTTGGAAGCAGGGAAATTGTGTGAGATCTTTGTAATCTCCAATTCAGATTCTCTCTTAACACAGTTCCCACATAGGCTATAAATTCCATTAGATGCCTCTGACTTCCGTTTTCTCCTTCCAACACAGGACACATGTTGGTAGTTGCAGTTTTGAGAAGCACAGAAGGGTGTTCTGGGGCAATGAGCGACGCTTAGCTGGGAAGAGGCTGTCTAGGGGGTGAAGCACTGAGGATGCTTAACATTTGAAAGAAGTGTGAACACTATTTACATTTAAATTAAAATGGAAACTTTGTATGGTTATGTTTCTGAAAGGTGTGTGTGCGCATCTGCTGAGGTCTATTGTTTATTCATGCTGTAAATCCTTTGAAATGTGTTAAAATGCTTCCCACTCATTATAAAGCTCCTGCCACCCCTGGATTACGACTTTGATGTCACCAATCCTGCTTCAAAGGGTTCTTTCTGGGCTATTAATCACAGTTTAGCCTCTGAAGATATCGCCAGAGAAAACATTTGGACATCTTTGTGCTAGACTTGCTGAAACTTTGAAATCTTGAGCATCTTGCATATGCACAAATTGCAGCACTTCCTTTCATTAACAACTTTTTATTTTGCTACAGAATCAAATGACACTGTAGGTAAAAATGCAAACAAATCTCTTCACACACTTGGTTTGGGGGAAGAACAATCAGAGAAGTGGTGAAGGGTGTGTGGGGTAGTAAGCAGGCCATTCAGACTCTTCAAAGGTAAAAAGTGGGAGGAATCTGAGTAGCCAAGAGTTGCCCTATCATTTTTTCTCACCTTTCATAGTTTTTTTGACTAGCCAGTGATCACACAGAGATTTGGTGCGACTTCCTGGTCTTTTCTTGCTCTCTCCTTTGAGACCTTTGTGAACAGTTCACAGCAAATAATAATAAAATACTACCTAATGTGAAATGAGTAGTTGCCTTGCTCTAGTCCTGTGTTGACAGTGCTTTTTGTGAGTTGTCTTGTTGAATCCCCATAATAACTCTTATGGGAGGAAAACAGGTGGTACTGTTTTCTTATTATGGACTAGGAAACTGAGGCTTTGAGAAGTCAACTTGTTCAAAGTCACGCTCCTGACAAATGCAAAGCCCTGCAAAACTTCACTGGCCCCCAGGACTCAGAAGCTGCTGTCTCACACTCCCTACCCCACTGATTCACTGGGGGGTGGCCAGGTTTCTCCTTATGTGCAGAGAGATTGATGGGGTTTAGGGCTCACTGTGCCAAAATATGGCCCCTTGACCTATTGAATATTTTAAGCTGAAGGAATTTGAGAAAATGACAGACGCAGGAATGTCACTCTTAGCCCCCACCCCCTTCTCCCTTGAAGCAGGTCATAAAATCTAGGAAGGTTTTTTCTGACCTTCTCCTAAAGTAGGCTGTAAGACTGTCATGTAGGAGCTGCTCTTCCTATACCCACAGAAAAGAAGCGTCTTTATCTCTGCGGACACAAGGACACAGAGAAGAATCTGAACAAATAGGCCTTGCTAAGTTTCATTAGTTTTTTACCATTAGATGATACTTTTTCCTATCATATTTCTTTACTACTCTCCTTTTTGTTTCCTTATAAAGGCTCTAGTGTCAACTAAAACTTACGTTAATTTTTATGCTTTTCACTTAGTAATCTGTCCTTTGTTATAAGTGCCTCAACCATGAACCTAGGATGGGTAGAGAAAAAGATATTTTTCCTCCCCTGAAGGATCCTTAATGCCCAGTCTACTAATCAGTGTCTGTGTCCTCAACCCTCACAATGGTGCGCTCTATTGTCTAACTTCTTTCTCGGGAAAACTTCCTTCAGCACCTTTTTTCTTCCATATTCATCTTTTTCAATGATTAGCAGTGTCCCAGTTGGAGACTTTTTCTTGTTGTTGCAGTAAAAAATATATATAACATGAAATCTCTCTTTTTAAGTATACAATACAGTATCAAATATGTGCACAGTTTTGCACAGCAGATCTCTAGAATTTTTTCATATTATGTGACTAAAACTCAATACCCACTGAATAGCCACTCCCACTTCCTCGTGCCCCCAGCCACTGACAGCTACCATTCTACTCTCTGCTTTTGTGAGTTTGACTACTTTTGATATCTCATGTAAGTGGAATTGCGCAGTACTGTGTTGCTGTGACTGGCTTATTTCACTTAGCCTAACGTCCTCCAGGTTCATCCATGTTGTAGCGTATGGCAGGATTTCCTTGGTTTTTTTTAAGGCTGGGTATTCAATTGTATGTATATATCAAATGTTCTTTATCCATTTACCTGTTGATAGGCATTTAGTTTGTTTACACTTCTTGGCCCTTGTGAATAATGGTGCAATGAACACAGGAGTGCAAATATCTCTTGGAGATCTTGTTTTCAATTCTTTTAGGTAAATACTCAGAAGAGGGATTGCTGTATCATATGGTAGATCTATTTTTAATTTTTTGAGGAACCTTTATGCTACATTTTCCATAGCAGCTGCACCATTTTATATTCCCCCCAATAGTGCAGAGAGTTCTAATTTCTCTACATCCTCTTCAGCACTTGTTTCTGTTTCTTTGATGATGACCATCTTAATTGGGATGAGGTAATATTTCTTTCTTTTTTTTTTTTTTTTTTTTTTGAGACGGAGTCTTGCTCTGTAGCCCAAGCTGGAGTGCAGTGGCACGATTTTGGCTCACTGCAGCCTCCCCCTCCCAAGTTCAAGTGCTTCTCCTGCCTCAGCCTCCTGAGTAGCTGGGACCACAGGCGCCCACCACTATGTCTGGCTAACTTTTGTATTTTTAGTAGAGACAGGGTTTCACCATATTGGTCAGGCTGGTCTCAAACTCCTGATTTGTGATCCACCAGCTTCGGCCTCCCAAAGTGCTGGGATTACAGGTGTGAGCCACCGCGCCCGGCCAAGGATGAGGTAATATTTCATCTCATTATAGTTTTGATTTTCCTTTCCCTAATGTTTAGTGATACTGAGTATCTCTTCATATACCGGTTAGCCATTTGTATGCCTTCTTTGGCGATATGTGTAGTCAAGTCCATATTTAAATTGTTTTTTTTTTTTTGGGCCAGGCATGATGGCTCACACCTGTAATCCCAGAACTTTGGGAGGCTGAGGCAGGCGGATCATGAGGTCAGGAGATTGAGTCCAGCCTGGCTAACACGATGAAACCCCGTCTCTACTAAAAATACAAAAAATTAGACGGGCATGCTGGCGGGCGCCCGTAGTCCCAGCTACTCAGGAGGCTGAGGCAGGAGAATGGCATGAACCCAGGAAGTAGAGCTTGCAGTGAGCCAAGATTGTGCCACTGCACTCCAGCCTGGGTGACAAAGAGAGACTCCATCTCAAAAATAATAATAATAATAATAATAATTTTTTTTGTTATTTGGCTTTTTTACTATTGAGTTGTAGGAGTTCCTTATATATTTTGCACGTTAATCCTTTATTAGCTATATAGTTTGAAAATAGTTTCTCCTATTCCATAGCTTATCTCTACAATTCGTTGATTGTTTCCTTGGTTGAGTAGAAGTTCTAGTTTTATGTAGTCCCATTGTCTATATTTGCTTTTATAGCCCATGTTTTGGTTTCGTATCCAAAAAAATTGTTGCCAAGACTAATGTTATGAAGCTTTTCTCCTATGTTTTCTTCTAGGAGTTTTATAGTTTCAGTTCTTTTTTTGAGACAGAGTCTCGCTCTGTCGCCCAGGCTGGAATGCAGTGGTGCTATCCCTATTCACTGCAAGCTCCACCTCCCAGGTTCACGCCATTCTCCTGCCTCAGCCTCCCGAGTAGCTGAGACCACAGGTGCCCACCACCACGCCTGGCTAATTTTTTGTGTTTTTAGTAGAGATGGGGTTTCACCATGTTGGCCAGGATGGTCTCAATCTCCTGACCTTGTGATCCGCCTGCCTCAGCTTCCCAAAGTGCTGGGATTACAGGCGTGAGCCACCATGCCTGGCTATAGTTTCAGTTCTTGCATTTTAATCTTCAAGCCATTTTGATATGATTTTTGTGTATGGTGTAAGGTAACAGTTAAATTTTATTCTTTTGTATGTGGATATTCACTTTTCCTAACACTGTTTGTTGAAGAGATTATTTTACCCCATTGTATACTCTTGGTGATTTTATCAAAGATCATTTGATCATGCATCTGTTGTGTGTTTATTTCTGGGCACTCTGTTTTGAATTCAGGAAATGTGAGTCCACCAGCTTTATTTTTTTTCTCACTGTTGTTTTGGCTATTCTGGGTCCTTTGTGGTTCTATATGAATTTTAGGATATTTTTTCTATCTGCAAAAGATGCCATTGGGACTTAATAGGGATTACACTGAATCTGTAGAATGCTTGGGATAGTATGAACATTTTAACAATGTTAAGTCTTCCAACCCATGAACAGTGATGTCCATCAGTTTATTTGTGTCTTCTTTAAT
Source organism: Gorilla gorilla gorilla (assembly GCF_029281585.2). Taxonomy (NCBI): domain Eukaryota; kingdom Metazoa; phylum Chordata; class Mammalia; order Primates; family Hominidae; genus Gorilla; species Gorilla gorilla. The sequence continues at coordinate 72,935,790 of NC_073235.2, forward strand.
TTCTCCCAGCAATGTTTTGTAGTTTTTGGTGTAAAAGTCTTTTGCCTCCTTGATTAAATTTATTCCTATTGTATTTTGATGCTATTTTAGATGGAATTATTTCCTTAATTTCTTTTTTGAATAGTTCATTTTTAGTGTATAAAAATGCAACTGAATTAGCTGGGATTGGTGGCGCGTGCCTCTAATCCCAGCTACTCAGGAGGCTGAGGCATGAGAATCACTTGAATCTGGGAGGTGGAGGTTGCAGTGAGCTGAGATCACACCACTGCACTTCAGCCAGGGCAACAGAGTGAGACTTTGTCTGAAAAAACAACAGCAACAACAACAACAAACTGATTTTTGGGTGTTGGTTTTTTTTTGTTTTGTTGTTTTTTTTTTGAGACGGAGTCTCGCTCTGTCCCAGGCTGGAGTGCAGTGGCATGATCTCAGTTCACTGCAACCTCCGCCTCCTGGGTTCAAGTGATTCTCCTGCCTCAGCCTCCAGAGTAGCTGGGATTACAGGTGCGTGCCACCACGCCCGGCTAATTTTTGTATTTTTAGTAGAGACGGGGTTTCACCATGTTGGCCCAGCTGGTCTCGAACTCCTGACCTCGTGATCCACCCGCCTCGGCCTCCCAAAGTGCTGGGATTACAGGCATGAGCCACCGCGTCCAGCCTGGGTGTTGGTTTTGTATCAGCAATTTTGCTAAAGTTAGTTCTAACATTTGTTTGTTCTAACACTTCTTTTAATGTGGAATCTTTAGGGTTTTCTACATATAAGATTGTGAATGGAGATTAATTTTACTTCTTCCTTTCTGATGTGGATGCCTTTTATTTCTTTTTCTTATCTAATTGCCCCAGCTAAGACTTCCAGTACTATAATATTTTGAATGGAAGTGGTGAGTGTGTGAATCCTTGTCTTGTTTTTGATCGTGTGGAAAAAGCTTTCAAATTTTCACTATTTGGTATGATGTTAATGTTACTGGAAAGGGATCCCGATCCAGATCCCAAGAGAGGGTTCCTGGATCTTGCACAAGAAAGAATTTGGGATGAGTTCATAGAGTAAAGTGAAAGCAAGTTCATTAGGAAAGTAAAGGAATAAAAGAATGGCTGCTCCATAGGCAGAGCAGCCCCAAGGGCTGCTGGTTGCCCATTTTTATGGTTATTTCTTGATTATATGCTTAATAAGGGGTAGATTTGTCATGAGTTTTCTGGGAAAAGGGTGGTCAATTCCCGGAACTGAGGGGTCCTCCCCCTTTTAGACCATATAGGGTAACTTCCTGATGTTGCCATGCATTTGTTGTCATGGAGACGGTGGGAGTGTCTTTTAGCATGCTAATGCATTATAATTAGCATATAATGAACAATGAGGATGACCAGAGGTCACTTTCATTGCCATCTTGGTTTTGGTGAGATTTGACCAGGCTTTTCTTTTTTTAACTGCAACCTGTTTTATCAGCAAGGTGTTTATGATCTGTATTTTGTGCCAACTTCTTATCTCATCCTCTGACTAAGAATGCCTAACTTCCTGGGAATGCAGCCCAGTAGGTCTCAGCCTTATTTTTACCCAGCCCCTATTCAAGATGAAGTTGCTGTGGTTCAAATGCCTCTGACATTTCACTGTGGGATTTTCGTAAATGGCCATTAATATATTGTGGTAATTTCCTTTTATTTCTTTTTTTTTGTGGACATATATTTTTATTTCTCTTTGGTAAATATCTGGAAGTGTTATTGCTGAGCTATATGAATTTATGCTTACTTTATAATAAATTTTCCACCTGATTTCAACAGTAGCTCTAATATTTTGTATTCCTATCAGCAATGAAGTTTCCAGTTGTTCCTAATACTTGCAAACACGTGTTATTGTCTGCCTTTTTTATTTTAGCCATAATAGCAGGTATGTAGAGCTGTATCATTATGGTTTTTATTTCTACTTCCCTAATGACTAATTAAGTTAAAGTTATATCATGTGCTTATTTGCCCTTTGAGTATCTTCTTCAGTGAAGTTTCTGTTCAAATATATTGCCCATTTATTAATTGATTGTCCCTCTTCTTGTTATTTAGTAGGAGGTGTTCTTCTTCTTCTTTTTTTTTTTTTTTTATTATACTTGAAGTTTTAGGGTACATGTGCACAACGTGCAGGTTTGTTACATAGTATACATGTGCTATGTTGGTGTGCTGCACCCATTAACTCATCATTTACATTAGGTATATCTCCTAATGCTATCCCTCCCCACTCCCCCCACTCCCCGACAGGCCCTGGTGTGTGATGTTCCCCACCCTGCGTCCAAGTGTTCTCATTGTTGAATTCCCACCTATGAGTGAGAACATGCGGTATTTGGTTTTCTGTCCTTGAGATAGTTTGCTCAGAATGATGGTTTCCAGCTTCATCCATGTCCCTACAAAGGACATGAACTCATCCTTTTTTATGGCTGCATAGTATTCCATGGTGTATTGTGCCACATTTTCTTAATCCAGTCTTTCATTGATGGATGTTTGGGTTGCTTCCAAGTCTTTGCTATTGTGAATAGTGCCGCAATAAACATACGTGTGCATGTGTCTTTATAGCAGCATGATTTATAATCCTTTGGGTATATGCCCAGTAATGGGATAGCTGGGTCAAATGGTATTTCTAGTTCTAGATCCCTGAGGAATCGCCACACTGTCTTCCACAATGGTTGAACTAGTTTACAGTCCCACCAATAGTGTAAAAGTGTTCCTATTTCTCCACATCCTCTCCAGCACCTGTTGTTTCCTGACTTTTTAATGATCGCCATTCTAACTGGCGTGAGATGGTATCTCATTGTGGTTTTGATTTGCATTTCTCTGATGGCCCGTGATGGATGAGCATTTTTTCATGTGTCTGTTGGCTGCATAAATGTCTTCTTTTGAGAAGTGTCTGTTCATATCCTTTGCCCACTTTTTGATGGGGTTGTTTGATTTTTTCCTGTAAATTTAAGTTCTTTATAGATTCTGGATAGTAGCCCTTTGTTAGATGGGTAGATTGTAAAAATTTCCTCCCATTCTCTAGGTTGCCTGTTCACTCTGATGGTAGTTTCTTTTGCTGTGCAGAATCTCTTTAGTTTAATTAGATCCCATTTGTCAATTTTGGCTTTTGTTGCCATTGCTTTTGGTGTTTTAGTCATGAAGTCCTTGCCCATGCCTATGGCCTGAATGGTATTGCTTAGGTTTTCTTCTAGGGTTTTTATGGTTATAGGTCTAACATTTAAATCTTTAATCCATCTTGAATTAATTTTTGTATAAGGTGAATTTCCTTTTATTTCTAATTTGTTCAGTGAATTTAATAATTTTATGTTCTTTCTTTTTGCTTATAAAATGAATATAAATTCAATTTATAAGTTACTTACAAATTATTTTAAACTTATAAATAATTATTATAATTTATATCATCAAAGTGTCAAAATTTTCCAAATTTTAAAAATTCAGAGCAGAGTATTTTGAAAATTCAGAAAAATACAAGGACCCAAAGGGAAAAATTACTCATGATCCTATTCCTTAACTTTTCCTTTAATTTACGTTCTTTGTGGTCTCTTTCTCAGGTAATTTGGCCCATACAAGAGCTAGGATAACAGTGGCCTCAAGATCTTTGCCTCCACATTTCAGTGCTGGGAAAGCCAAGGTGAGTAACAGATTTGCACCAAATATGGCATGGACTGGCAGGTACTCTTGACCCAGGGATAATCTTAGAGTGGGCAGCATTAGTTCCCTTCAAGCAGCCCTCTGCCTAGGCAGTCTAGTAGAGAGATTAAAGGCATTTAGGAAATCACGAGTTAGGAAATTGGAAACATCATGGAATCCTTACAATCCTGATTCTCAGAAAGAGCACTTAAGAACAATGCTACCTGAAAAAATAAAGTCTAAGAAAAGATAAAGCATTTCTCTGACACTACCAGCAAGCTAGTGGACCAAATGGAATCAGGGAGGAAAGAAACTACAGTGTTTCCTATTGCTCTCCTTTGCCCTCTGAAAAATGAGTTGTACACTCAACTGTGCAAAGGAGTTATTAGAAGGGTTAAAAAAATATCCAGCTGTAAAATATGTCTTTAACTGTTCTATCCTTCCAGCTAAAGTTTAACAAGAGTCTTAAGGACTGCTTGGTTAATATTCATTGTAAGTGCTAACAGAGAAACACAGTTATCTTGAAGGTGTTGGAGTAAAGGCTGGTCACGTTTCTGGATTTTCTTATCTTTTGGTTTACGCTGAAAATTTATTTGATAAAGAATAAACAATTTGGCCACATGTTAATACTGTTGAATAGTATTCCAAAATTGATACAGATATACATATTTATGTTTACTTTGCTTGAGAATAAAAGACTTATTTGCAGAGTAGGAACTCAAATCATTTTTTGTTAAAAATAATTTTTATACCAATATTGCTATTATAATTCATTGTAATACCCTACATTTCAACCTTGCTACTTCACGGCAAAACATTAGTACTATCTGGGCCTCTAGAAGAGATTTACACAGGAGTTTCAGTGGTTCTGATGGCCTCTTGATAGCGCATGTAAAATTTTATCTGTATTTAATACAGTTGGTTCTCATTATTTGTAAAAGTTGTGCTCTCTAGAGTTGCTGCAAACTCTGAATCAGCAAATACTGAACCATTGCTTCCAGGAGGAAATACGGGGTCAATACTTGGGCCACAATATTTCTGTGAAGTGATCAATGCATAACCTCATTTTACACGTTTCTGTTAAAAGACACCCTATTTAATATATGTTTATTCTAAATAATTATAGTCAGTATTTTAAAATATAAAACAGTATGTCAATTGCAGCATTTGTGTCATTGAACTCACAATCAATAGCACTGTAACACATGCCTGAACAATAAGTATTTTCTCCATGAGGCATATCACAACCTTCTTGTGCTTAGAAACACTAGACAGCACCACACTTGCGGGGATACATTTTTTTTTAATATTTTTGAGACAGAGTTTCACTCTTGTTGCCCAGGCTGGAGTGCAATGGCGTGATCTTGGCTCACCACAACCTCTGCCTCCTGCATTCAAATGATTCTCCTGCCTCAGCCTCCTGCGTAGCTGGGATTACAGGCATGCACCACCTCGCCCAGCTAATTTTGTATTTTTAGTAGAGACGGGGTTTCTCCATGTTGGTCAGTCTGGTCTCCAACTCCTGACCTCAGGTGATCCGCCCACCTGGGCCTCCCCAAGTGCTGGATTACAGGCGCTCGCCACCACACCTGGCCCCCTTTTTTTTTTAGACAAGTTCTCACTGTTATGGTCCAGGCTGGAGTGTAGTGGCATGATCATATCTCACTGTAACCTTGAATTTCTGGCTTCAAGGATCCTTCCACCTCAGCCTCCAGAATAGCTAGGACTATAGGTGGGCACCACCATACCTGGCTAACTAAAAAAAAATTTTTTTTGTAGAGATGAGGTCTTGCTATGTTGTTCATGCTGGTCTCGAACTCCTGGCCTAAAGTGATCCTTCTGCCTTGGCCTCCCAAAGTGCTGGGTTTGCAGGTGTGAGCCACCACACCCACCCTGGGTTGGGCAGGGGTGGGGGGCAGCATTTTAAACAGCAAAATTACCAATGGAAAATCACAAAAATGCAAAAAAAAAAAAAAAAGTGGTACTTAAACAGACCTCAAAAAGGACACTTGTTTATGAGAGCTGAAATAAGAAGGCAGAGAATCATCCTCTTTGACATCAGCTGGAAATGTGTGCGTCAGGGGACTGAGCATTTCTGTGAATGACCATGAAAGCATTGCAGATATTGACTTTGGGTTACAAATAAATTTTAGCAAGTAGGCAAATCCTCAGATAATGAAGATGGATTGTCTATGTGGTTTTTTGGAGTCACTGGCTTCCACCAGTTCTAAAAGGGATTATGACACAGAAACATTAAAGAACTCCATGTCATATTTCCTGTCAACCCACATTCCTCTCCTTTCCTCTGTCTGATTTTTGACTACTGGCCTAAGGCATATCCCCTGCCTTCCACACCCATAGCACCAGCAAAGTGTTGCCTCCCTCCCTGTACTATCTACCATGGCTCAGACCCTGCCCACATGAAAAGTGTGCCTTCTAGTGTGTGGCATATATTTACGTTATTAATGATAATGTGTATGGGTCTGATGAAAATGACTAAAGATTTGTTTTCACTTAGAAAATGAGTTGAAAATCCTAATAATTAAGGCATCAAAAATATGAAGTGCAGTAATAGCAATAAAAAATGAAACAAAACCAACTCCAGTTACTATCTGACTTATCCAAGGTAAAATTACAGAAGTGGCCCTGGATAAAGCTGGGCTCTATAAGTGTGGGGGAAAAGTAATATTGTTTCCTCACCCATCAAAATGTTTATGGCTGAGACCTCTATAACAAAAAACAGATTAACAAGAGAAAAGCCTACAAATTTATTTAATATAAGTTTTAGATGACATGACAGCCATCAGATATGAAGACCCAAAAAAAACAGGGAAATCTGTGTATTTTTGTGGTCAGTTGTACAGAATTATGACTGAAAAACAAAAGGGTATGATTTAGTGGTATTAAACTCGGGCTTTCTTAGCAAGGACTGTTTGCTCAGATTCTTCTTGGTGTCCCTATATGACATTCCTTACCTCTGGGTACTCCTTACCTCAGGTCAGGACATCTGTCACATGAGGGTCTTCAGGGGAGAAGGGAGGGAGAATGGCAGAGAGTGACCTTCCTAGGTATTCTGGCCTGCTTCAGAGAAGAGCTGTGGGAAGGTGAGAGTGGCCTTCCTGCTTCTGCTGTTTAAATGCCTAAGTCCCATGTTTGGGGATAGCATGTCCTTTACTCTGTCAGCTCCAACACATGGAGCAGCACTGCACAGTCAGTTTTCAATGTGTCTTGCTTTCTATTCAGTACTCTAACGATGTTTGAGACCAGTGGTGCTGTAGGGTTTTTTTCTTCTTCTTAAGGGATAGATGTATCACTTGATAGCAATAAAAATTCTTCTAAAGAGGCTTTGTCAAGAAGATAATAAATATGAACACTTTTGAGGCTTCAGGATGCAAATAGTGAGCGCTAACTAAGAACAGGAGGAAATTCTTCAGTTTTCATTTATTGCCAAAATCTAGATGGTTTATGGGATTCTTTGGAGTCTATATCTTTATCCAAGAGTAAACTTAGTTGACAAATGAGGCAAATCTTTTTACTGATACCGTGCTTTCAGACTTTTATTTTATAAGTTATATAAACCACATCGGGTGGTGTAACCACCCAGTGGGTTCATCTTGGCCACTGCCTAGACAGAGCCAATTGATCAAGATGGGAATTGCAATAGAGAAAGAGTAATTCACACAATGCTGGCTGCGCAGGAGACCAGAGTTTTATTATTACTCAAATCAGTCTCCTCGAGTAGTCAAGGATTGGAGTTTTGAAGGATACTTTGGTAGGTAGGGGGCAAGTCAATCAGGAGTTCTGATTGGTGAGGCCAGAGATGAAATAATAGGGAGTTGAAGCTGTCCTCTGGCGCTGAGTCAGTTTCTGGGTTGGGGCTATAAGACCAGATGAGTCAGTTTATTGATCTGAGTGGTGCCAGCTGATCCATCGAGTCCAGGGTCTGTAAAATATCTCAAGCACTGATCTTAGATCTTACAATATTGATGTTATCCCCAGGAGCAATTTGGGGAGGTTTAGAGTCTTGCAGCCTCCAGCTGCTTGACTCCTATACCATAATTTCTAATCTTGTGGCTAATTTGTTAGTCTTGCAAAGGCAGTCTAGTCCCCAGGCAGGAAGGGGATTTGTTTTGGGAAAGGGCTGTTATTGTCTTTGTTTCAAAGCTAAGCTATAAACTAAGTTCCTCCTGAAGTTAGTTCGGCCTACACCCAGGAATGAACAAGGACAGCTTGGAGGTTAGAAGCAAGATGGAGTCAGTTATGTTAGATCTCTTTCACTGTAATAACTGTCTCAGTTACAATTTTTGCAAAGGTACTTTCAGTCCCTTTCTTTGGGTTTTGTAACACCTTATTCTTCAGATTTGGGCTATGAAGATGGAAAAAGGATGAACACCACTCTAACATCTTCCTGCTGAACAGGGGGCATAGTGGGGTTAGGTATTGACCCCTAGGTAAGAGGAGTAGAACTGCTTTGCAGCTGTCTGCATGTACTCATAGGTGCCTGGTTGGGGTTTCAAGGCTTACATGACAAGGGTGTTAGTATTCTCATCTATAGTTTTAATGCATTTATAGAACAGCATACTATACGGTAAATAATGCATTCTGGGATAAGCAGTGCAATTCTAAGTTTTAAAAGTAAAGATTTGAAAGCATTAGTTTGGGGAATTGTAGCTCACAGATAATTTAGAATTTAATCCAAATTGCAGAAAATAATAAAAACTCAAGAACAACTAACAACAGGTGTGCGATAGTTTGTTTTTTTTTTTTTTTGAAGTATAATTTTTCTCTCACTAGTCCCCAATTTTACTAAAGATAAATCATAGTAGGTCAAATTTACTTGCAAAATAAATTTTAGCCCTATTATGCTTGGCTTGATTATTTGCATAAAGTCCAGTAGGAATAATTATTTGCCATATAGGATCTTTTAAAATTGGCTTTGCTGAAACTTTGTTCTACAAGGAATCTCAGATTGTACTTTTAAAGCCTTGAAGCCCAGTCACAGATTTATGTATGCCTGCAAACACCTTTATGAGTTGAGTGAATTTTCCTCCTCTGAAGGTCCTAAGGTAACTTGGTGCTCCTGGGCCTGTCAGAAAGTGACATTCTTTATTTACTACAGATCAGGAACCCAGTACATGGACTGTGTAGACAAGGTATGAGGCCAGCTTTCCCTTTATTAGCTCTATAAGTCAACTTTGATTATTTAAAGAAAGCATACCATTCCAGTCAAAGCCTTGGTAAAATAACCAGTTTCTCCAATTGTGCCCTGTTACAAAAGAAATGAGATTTTTATTGCAGTTATGCAAAAAACTAGACTGCCATAAGTTGAGAATACTCACAAATAGTTTCTAAATTCTGGAGGAATCAGGTAGAGAGAAAGCAATATGCTCCAAATTTCATTCATGGGAGTATACTTTACTCAATTGCTAAATGTTCTAAATAACTCAAAAAAAAAGTTTTCTTGGCTGAACGCAGTGGCTCATGCCTGTAATCCCAGCACTTTGGGAGGCTGAGGTGGGCGGATCACCTGAGGTCAGGAGCTTGAGACCAGCCTGACCAACATGAAGAAACCCCATCTCTACTAAAAATACAAAATTAGCTGGGCGTGGTGGTACATGCCTGTAATCCTAGCTACTTGGGAGGCTGAGGCAGGAGAATTGCTTGAACCCGGGAGGCAGTGGCTGCGGTGAGCTGAGATCGCACCGTTGCACTCCAGCCTGGGTGACAAGAGCAGAACTCTGTCTCAAAAAAAAAAAAAAAAAAAAGAAAAAGAAGTTTTCTTGACTCTGAAAAACAAAAGGATTAGCAGTGTTTATCACATCAGCTCTCCATGAGTCCTAGAAGTTTGTTTTGTTTCCTCTATTCCAATAACACAATTTCTACATTATCAGAGACCTGCATTCAAGAGAACCCATCAGAGCCCTATATCTGATTATAAACTGCCTTCTGAAAAAGGTCAAAACAAGACAACTGTCTGTGGATGACAAAAGTCTTAGGACAGCCACTATTAAAGCTACAATTGACTAGGAATTTTGGTTACTTCTGTGGCATACAACAATTTTACATAATAATTAAAAGGCTTAATATACATTAAATTATATCAGAATTATAGAAGCTTCCTATAATTTTGGAACACATACAAATAACGTATTTATAAAAATACAGTCCAAAGAAAGCCAAACATCATTTCATATTTGACAATGTTTCCTGTGTGATTTTTATATAAAATAAGCAAATACATCATTTTTGCACTTTAGGGGACCTGATATCTAAAAGATTAATTAGGTCAGAAAAAGACATACTTTATAATTAAATTTTGGAAACTTTGTCACATATCAAAGGTTTACAACACTGGATATCACTAAATAGAATCCCAGGTCACCGTAAGTCGTTCATTTAGCCAAAATGATAACCCAGAAATTTTAAAAAGGAAAAGACCTGTACTCTGATAGAGAGGAGACTCAGCTTTCTAGACAACAAGATCCTATGAAGACAGCATGAGGCCAGCTGAATCTGTCCCTTCTCTCTCCCCTCCCTTTTTTTTTGTAGTTTACTCAAAAGGCAAACAAGATTTGTTTTAATTGTCTCTTAATATTACATAAAAATCTTTTTCAAAAGAGAAAACTAAGTTTCATGTTTGCTTTAGGGCATCTTTAATGCTAAAGCTAGTTTTTAATAAAATTTTATAAATTTATGCAGTTTTAATTAGTTTGACCATAAGGTAAGATTTTCATAAACTTCTTATAACTCTTTACAATTTTCTGTTAAACAGATCAATTTTTTTAAAAGAAAACCCTGTTATTCAGACACATGGGCCCAGATTCTGGCTCCACATCAATGTGCTTTTATTTTAATGTTTGAGCTATAGAAAAATACTAAACAATTCCCTTCAACTCTTAGCCAACTTGCTGCTTCTCACAGAACTTCCTTTATCAGATCAACCCTTCACAAACCTTTCCAACTTGCTTAAACCTTCAGTTTTGTCCCTTTACTCTTTTAGTTTAAGACATTCTTTAAAACCCTCTGAACTAGACAAAATTACATTCCCTTTAACAAAAACCATATTCCCATGCCTTCTTATAATTTCCCACCAAAACCACATTCTACTTTCCTTCTATACCTTGCAACCTTGCATGTAAAACTCTTTTTCCAGTGGACTCAAGTACATGTTACACTATTAACTTTTTGCATCTTTCATTTTTGGTGAAAAGCCTGATAAGTAAATGATTTTAATATATACTAGCTGTGGAGCCTAGGACACCAGACAGAAGTACAAATAAGGTTTGATTCTTCCTAGTACAGGTAGGCGGCATGGCTTACGCCACATGTCCCCAGACCTTATCTAGAACCTAATGGCTCCAAAGTAGGTAAGTCAAACAGTTTTCAAAAGTCAGAGAAGCAGTTTATTACCTTAAAGCATTTAACAAACCTAATATCTGACCTAATTTAGACCAAATGTTTTGACCAAATGTCTAAATTTTGAAGACATTTTTATTTTACCAATAATCTTTAAAAGTGTCTTTATTTCCAAAAGATTACTAAAGTCACATGAACAAAAACTTAAAGTTTCTATTTTTCTGACAAAATATTTGATTTAAGCCCTCATTTTTACCCCCAATTGTTCAGAGCACTTTCATATATAAACATCACACAAACAGACATAAATATACACAGAAAAGAAGATCCAGTAGTTGTCAAGATTTTCATTTGTCAATAATTGGATTACTGGCTTCAGGGTGGAGCCCTTGGAGGAATAGGGTGAGGAAAGCTTGCAGTTTTCAGGGCCTAATAAGCAGGCACAGCTGGAAGGCAAAAACAGATCCCCAAAATTAAGGGTCCCATTTTTATATCACATCCTGGATCCCCAAAAAGAGGAAAACACTATGGAAGAAGACAGTGCAATGCTTTTACTGTGCATTTTATTGCAAGGCAACCCAAAGCCAATCGGCCCATTTTGTAATCAGCCCATCTACATGGGAGTCTCATCTCTCAGTGGAAGGTGGGGATGTTTGCACACCTTCCAGATGGCCAAGCATGCTTCTCTAATCCAAGCATGCAAAGAGCCAAGTATCCCTCCATAACAGCCAATATCCCTTAAAGTTGCTATACACCAAGGCTAAAGGCTTTCCCATAATGCAAAGTAATTTCTGATACCCCCAAAAGTGAAAAAAAAAAGGTTCAGGTAACATAACGTAAAACCAAACAAAGCCTTAGATTTTGAGAGCGATCTATCCACTTTCAATTCCTGGGGTTCCATGAGGAAAACAGGTTTTTTCCAGAATGGGGTCTGTGGTGCCACCTCTGTTTTTCCCCAGGAGTCCAGGCTTTTGAAATTCTTAGGTTCTCTCATGTGGGCATCAAGAGCAGCAAAAAGACAAAATGGAGAAAAATAATTCCGTCAACTGAGAAGAAAAGCCTTTTTCAGAAAAATATGATTCAAGAAGAGGAAAAAGATAAAGGCCTTTTAAGTATGTATAGCTTGGATATCCATTTTAATTAAGCTGATTTTAACAGTAGAGCTCTTTTGTTTTTTTAAAAAACTTAAAATCTCTTATTCCAGACTCCAGCCAGGAAAGCCAATATTTTTGGCTTTTGAATTCTACCACAGGTAACCTCCCAGTGAAATTAATAAGTTTTAACTAAGGTTATAACTTAACCATGGATGCATAAAGTGTCTCAAAGAGACAGTAAACAGTTTCTTTATTTACAAGATTTAGAATCTACCCAAAGATAATTGAGAGAAATAAAAAATTAAGACAGGAAATCAGAAGCCATCCATAGGGGAAAATAATCAATAAATGGCAAAAAGTTACACAAATAACAAACCAGAAAGGACTGATTTCCTAAGCGAAGAATTGAACCTAGGCTGCCATTGTCAAAAAAACAAAGCCTTAGCTATGGAGCTACAACATTAAGCAGTTCTTATTGTTCTTCCCAGAAGAGGCCTAGAGTAGCCAATTTTGAGCTTGCAAAGGCTTTAAAGTGCTTAAGATAATTTTTAGGGCTAGCTATGACATGAACCACAAAATCCTTGTCCTCTGGATGGCAGAGACTAAAATAAAGTATCCCCACATGGTCACATGGTTAAGATTTTAAGGACATAAAACAACAGGAGAAACTTCATCCAGTATTGGTTTCAGGGGCCTGCAGCAAAGTTTGTAACTGACAAGCCTGCCAGGCTGGCTTGAAAAGTAGGGGTTTAGGGGTCCACAGCCCACGTTCTACCCTGTGGCACTGCCTCTCCATTACAGAAAGACAAATTCTTTGCACAAAGTACACCAGATTTGCTGCAGCCTAATAAGACGAGTCTCACAAATCCTTTTTTTCTATTAATCAAACCTTTGCAGAAGAGACAAACAGTGATGTTTACCATTTACACACACACACACACACACACACACACACACACACACACACACACACACACGAGAGAGAGAGAGAGCGACCAACTGACCAGAAACCTGGCTGGTAAGAAATTCTTACCCTTTTTGCCAGCATACCAGGTACCAGGTTTCTGGGCTCCCTTTCTCTGCAACTTTCGGAAGAACAGAGCAGCTTTTGGTGACCCTGCTCACCACACCATAGCTGTGGGGACGAAGCCCCATTACAAAAGAAAATGATCACTTTCTGTTTTATGGAACCATAGGCAAAAGCTTTCTAGTTTTGCAAGATGCCGCCCCATAGTCTGCATGAGGAACCGAATTAACATTTTCCATCCCAGTCTAAGCAAAATACGCATAACAAAACAGACACTAGTCACCTCATTCCACACCCAATATTGACCTAACAAGGCTCAAACTTTCTCCCATTGGTCTCTGTCATCTTTGATCCACTTAAGGTGAGGAGGGATGACCTCCAACCAGGAATTCAATGAGTGGTCTCTGGGCAAGACGAAGAGTGGAGAATCACAGAGTCAGGCCTGTTGAGCTTTCATCAGGGCTAACCGAATGCGATTACACTTACAGAGGGTTCTTCAAGTTAGGCCTGCTGGACTTTGGTTAGCAGTTTCTTCAGAGATCCATTCCACGCATACAAACACACACACACAACAAAGACAAGATGGACAGAAGGCCTTCCAAATCAAGATCCCTTGCCAAGAATTCCAAGAGTATTCCTTCCAAACTAACCTCCTATTCTCCATCTGAGAAATCTCCCCAAAATCTTCCTGATTGAGGAGAAATCTCCGGAACCAAGACTCTTCTTACTCATTAGGGAGGGCCAGCTGAGACCTTGAAGGAACCAAACCTATCAGGAGAAGGGAGGAGGTGTTGGCAGCTCTTAGAATACTCACCAAATCAGACACCGATAATGGGGCTACAGCTACAGACACTCCAAGATTGGGCTATAGACAGAGACACACCCTGCGATACGGCTCCAGTTACAGACACCCTGTGGTGGAGCTACAGACAGACATCCTACCATGGGGCTACAGTTATGAAATGTCTCCGCAGGACTGTTTCTCTATTGCAATTAAATTCATGCACATTGGGCTGGCAGTGACCTACCAGTAGAGACAGTGCCCGAGTCAGCCCCTAATCCAAGAGAACTAGGTGGCTGCTTGGGCTGGCCTCTGGATCCATCAAAGGAGAGGGGCTACCGAACCACAGGCAGGTAGCTACAAAGGCAATCCCAGACCAGCCCCCAAATTTGTAACCACCTAACGGGCTCACTTTGCCCACTGCCTAGACAGAGCCGATTGATCAAGACAGGCGAATTGCACTAGAGAAAGAGTAATTCACATAGAGCCAGCTGTGTGGGAGACCAGAGTTTTTTTTATTACTAAAATCAGAGAATTTGGGGATCCGAATTTTTAAGCATAATTCTGTGGGTAGGGGGGACAGTGCATTAGGAGTTCTGATTGGTCAGGTCAGAGATGAAATCATAGGGAGCTGAAACTGTCCTCTTGCACTGAGTCAATTCCTGGGTTGAGGCCACAAGACCAGATGAGCCAGTTTATTGAGCTGGGTGGTGCTAGCTGATCCATCGAGTGCAGGGTCTGTAAAATACCTCAAGCATTGATCTTAGGTCTTACAATACTGATGTTATCCCCAGGAGCAATTTGGAAAAATTTAGAATCTTGCAGTCTCCAGCTGCATGACTCCTAAACTGTGATTTCTAGTCTTGTGGCTAATTTGTTAGTCCTGCAAAGGCAGTCTAGTCCCCAGGCAGGAAGGGGGTTTGTTTTGGGAAAGGGCTGTTATTGTCTTTGTTTCAAAGTGAAACTATAAGTTCCTCCTAAAGTTAGTTCGGCCTACACCCAGGAATGAACAAGGACAGGCTGGAGGTTAGAAGCAAGATGGAGTCATCAGATCTCTTTTCACTGTAATAATTGTCTCAGTTATAATTTTTGCAAAGGTGGTTTCAGTGGCAGTGTATAATGTTTAAGAAATATGGTTTAGGAATCAAAGTGGGTTCAGATATAGGCATGGCCGTCTACTGGCTGTAGGACTCTGGGAATTCTACCTAAAATATGTTAGTCTTAACTTCCTCATATGTGGTATGGGAAGAATAATATTATTTACCTCATAGGTTATTTTGAGAATTTAGTGACATAACATAGGAAGTGTTTAGTACAGTGATTTCAGATAGGAAACACTCAATATATACTGTATTACTCAAGTTTTGATAACTATTTAAAATTCCATGTGTGGAGCCCATATGTATATAGAAGCTTGCTCAACTGCTGTGGTGTAGGGACTGTAACACAATTTGTAAAACTTACTCGTGACTACTCTGAAGGCTAACCATTCACAAGGAACCAAACAGGATGTTTATCATGTGGGCAGAAAGCACGCTTCCTCAGCTCCAACTGACTTACATTGTTTTGTAAGTCCGTGTTGTAGGAGGAAAGTATACTGGGTTAGACAGACAATGGTTTTGTCCAGAATATGGCTTCTATTGATCATTTTGATATTGGTCTTATAGGGGCCAAGGGAAGACTTCCTCACTCTCTGAAAGTTTGCTGAAAATAAACTGACAAGAGGCAGATTAATATGAGAAAATGCATACAGATGTATTAACGGGAATAGGGGAGAATCACAGAGTGATTACCCACCAGACAAATGGTACACAGATGGTTATATAACCTTCTTAAGGGAGAGGGAGATGGAGAAGTGTGGATATTTTGGTGGGGGGGGGGGGGCGGTAAATGATTTTAGGGGAATTTAATGGCCTTGAAGAACATACAATGGCCTGGGACAAAGTCTGTTAGGTCTGCAAAACAAACAATGGTTTGGGACAAGTCTGTCCAGTTGCGTTGACAGACTGCAGCCCTTCTTCCTGTGATAGGAGTTTAGTTAATGAAAAACTCAGGAAAGGGATCACAGGTAATTGTTTTCTTTGGTGGGTCTAGGCTTTAGGCAGATAAATGAATTTCAGAGAACAGCTTCATCCTGGGCTATGGGAGAGACAGAGGATTAAGAGATGGGGGTTGGGGGTATCAGAGAGACCTTGATTCTTCTTCAGTTCAACATGTCAACCTGGGGTATATGAACCCAGTTCAACATGGGGTATATGTTTCTGTACCCCAACAGTTTCATTAGAACTATTTTTCTTACCAATAAATATAAAGATCTCCTTGCTGAGTTGCATGGTAGCAGAACTCTCCTTCTGCCACTGAACGCACTTTGCATCCTTGGTATTTAAAACTACGCTAAAACTAAATCAACCACAGTAATGATGGAAGGAGAACTAATGTTATTTGTTATATGTGCGCAAGGCAGCAGTTTTGACTGACCAATTTTATTAATGAGGAAAACAGAGGCTTTTAAAAGTTAAATACAGTTATCAGTCACTTAATAAAGTGATATATTCTGAGGACTCCGTCATTGGGTGATTTTTGTCGTCATTCATTCATAGAGTGTGCTTACACAAACCTAGATGGTATAGCTTACTATACACCTAGGCTATAAGCTATCGCCTTTTGCTGTGAGACTACAAACCGGTATAGCATGTTACTGTACTGAATACTGTAGGCAGTGTAACACAGTGGTATTTTTGTATCTAAACATAGAAAAGATACAGTAAAAATGTGGTACAAAAGATTAAAAATGGCACACCTGCATAGTGCACTTACCATGAAATGGAGCTTACAGGACTGGAAGTCACTCTGGGTGAGTCAGTGAGTGTGTGGCAAGTGAATATGAAGGCCTGAGACATTAGTGTACACTCCTGTAGACTTTATAAATAATGTACACTTAGGCTATACTGAATTTATTTTAAAATGCATTTTATTCAGTAATAAATTAATAACCTTAGTTTACTTTAACTTTTTTTTAATGAACTTAAAAAGGCCTGTAAAACAAAGAATGGTTTGGGACAAGTCTGTCTAAAAGACTTTTTCACTTTTTTTTTGTAATAACACTTAGCTTAAAACACAAACACATTGTACAACTGTACAAAAATCTTCTTTCTTTATATCTTTATTCTATAAACTTCTATTTAAAAATTTTTTACTTTTACTTTTAAAATTTTTTGTGAAAAACAAAGACACCAACACATACATTAGCCTAGGCCTACACAGGCTCAGGATCATCAATATCACTGTCTTCTACTAATGCCACATCTTGTCCAACTAGAAGGTCTAACACACATGGTGTCATCATCTCCTATGATAACAATGCCTTCTTTTGGAATACCTCCTAAAGGACCTGCCTGAGGCTGTTCCACGGTTAATGTTTTTTGTTTTGTTTTTAATGTAAGTAGAAGGAGTACACCCTAAAATAATTATTTTTTTGTTTCTTTGAGACAGAGTTTCGCTGTGTTGTCCAGGCTGGAGTGCAGTGCCATGATCGTGGCTCACTATAACCTCTGCCTCCTGGGTTCAAGCAATTATCCTCCCTCAGCCTCCTGAGCAGTTGGGACTACAGGTGCCCACCACTACGCCTGGCTAAGTTTTATATTTAAGTAGAGACAGGGTTTCACTTTGTTGGCCAGGCTGGTCTCGAACTCCTGACCTCAAGTGGTCCACGCACCTTGGCCTCCCAAAGTGCTGGGATTACAGGCATGAGCTATCGCACCTGGCTAAAATAATGATTACAAGTATTGTAAATACGTAAACCAGTAACATAGTTATTTACTATCATTATCCAGTATTATATACTGTACATTATTGTACATGCTCTGCTTCGATATAATTGGCAGCACAGGTTTGTTTACACCAAATCACCACAAACACATGAGTAATGAAGTGCACTATGACATTATGTCTACAACATTACTAGGCAATGGGATTTTTTCAGCTCCATTATAATCTATGGGACTACTGTAGTATATACAGTTTACCATTGACTGAAATGTCCTACTTCTATGGCACATGAGTGTAACAGGTGCATGGCCACACAGCTAGCAAGAATTTCAACCAGGTTTGTCAATAGCAATCACTCAGCCTAGGAAAGCTTTTCTGGTCTCTTTTTTTATCCTAAGGTAAAAAACATATACGTTGGAGAGGATTTTCTCTTTGTCAAATCCCCACTTTTGGGAAGAATTATTTGCTAGATGATGCCCTAATAGAACCCACTTTCCAGGTTGTTTCTAAAAGCATTTTTGGTTAAAAAATTAAATGATGCTACTACTATTATATTAATGAAATTAGCTCAGGCAGACAAACTCTTAGGCTACACAACAGCCTTCTCAGCCCTTTTGGTTTGGAGTTTTGGGGCTGGCTTTGGAGCTCCGTGGAAGGCCTGATACAGAGAGAGGTCTAGTTTAAAAGGCTGAGAGAAGCAATTTCTGGTTTGTTCCTTGTCGGAAATTCTTTTAGATCCATTCCAAGTTCAGGAGAACCTTATGAATATGCAAATATACAAGAGATCCCTCGCCAACCGAAGACCTTTTTAAATTCTTAAATTAGAAAATACTCCAATAACATATTGTGAATTGGTGGGTTCTTGGTCTCGCTGACTTCAAGAATGAAGCCACGGAGCCTTGCGGTGAGTGTTACAGTTCTTAAAGATGGTGTGTCCAGAGTTTGTTTGTTCCTCCTGTCCGGAGTTTTTCGTCCCTCCCGGTGGGTTCGTGGTCTTGCTGGCTTCAGGAGTGAAGCTGCAGACCTTTGCAGTGAGTGTTACACCTCATAAAGGCAGCGTGGACCCAAAGAGTGAGCAGCAGCAAGAGTCATTGCGAAGAGTGAAAGAACAAAGCTTCCATGGCGTGGAAAGGGACCCCAGCGGGTTGCCACTGCTGGCTCTGGCAGCCTGCTTTTATTCCCTAATCTGACCCTACCCACATCCTGCGGATTGGTCCATTTTACAGAGAGCTTATTGACCCATTTTACAGAGAGCTGATTGGTCTGTTTTGACAGGGTGCTGATTGGTGGGTTTACAAACCTTGAGCTAGACACAGAGTGCTGATTGGTGCACTTACAATCCTTTAGCCAAACACAAAAGTTCTCCAAGTCCCCACTAGATTAGCTAGACACAGAGCACTGATAGGTGCATTTACAAACCTTTAGCTAGACACAAGGTGCTGATTGGTGCATTTACAAACCTTTAACTAGACATAAAAGTTCTCCAAGTCCCCACCCCCACTCAGGAGCCCAGCTGGCTTCGCCTACTGGATCCTGCTGCAGGTGGAGCTGCCTGCCAGTCCCCGCGCCACACTCCTGCACTCCTCAGCCCTTGGGCAGTCATGGGACCGGGCGCCATGGAGCAGGGGGTGGTGCCCGTCGAGGAGGCTCAAGGCTCGGGCCGCATGAGAACCCACTGGGGATGGGGGGGCTTGGGCATGGTGGGCTGCGGGTCCTGAGCCCTGCCCCACGGGGAGGTTGCTGAGGCCCGGCAAGAATTTGAGGGTGGTGTGGGCAGGTGGGGGACCTGGCGCACCTTCCGCAGGTGCTGGCCCAGATGCTAAGCCCCTCACTGCCCGTGGCCAGCGGCACTGGCCAGCCGCTTCCAGTGCAGGGCCCACCGAGCCTGCGCCCACCCGAAACTCATGCTGGCTCTCAAGGGACGCGCAGCCCTGGTTCCCAGCCCATACCTCTCCCTCCTTACCTCCCCGCAAGCAGAAGGAGCCAGCTCCGGCCTCGGCCAGCCCAGAGAGGGGCTCCCACAGTGCAGCGGCAGGCTGAAGGGCTCCTCAAGCGTGGCCAGAGTGGATGCTGAGACAGAGGAGTCGCCAAGAGTAAGCGAGGGCTGCTAGCACGGGCTGCTAGCATGTTGTCGCCTCTCAATATCACCTATTCTAGGCCGGGTGTGGTGGCTCACGCCTGTAAACCCAGCACTTTGGGAGGCCGAGGTGGGCGGATCTCAAGGTCAGGGGTTCAAGACCAGCCTGACCAGCATGGTGAAACCCTGTCTCTACTAAAAATACCAAAATTAGCCAGGCATGGTGGTGTGCACCTGTAATCCCAGCTACTCAGGAGGCTGAGGCAGGAGAATCGCTTGAACCCAGGAGGCAGAGGTTGCAGTGAACTGAGGTTGCGCCATTGCACTCCAGCCTAGGTGACAGCGTGAGACTCTATCTCAAAAAAAAAAAAAAAAAAAAAGACATATGACCTATTCTGTCAAACACAGTACTAAGTATGTAGGTGGTGAATTACAGATAAGCATTAGCATTTCCAGGTTGTATATGTCAAAGAATAGGTTTTTACTTTATTTCCAAACATCACTCTGTATGTGATTGCAAGGACAGAATTTAAAGTCCTGTTGAAACACAGATGCTGTGCAGTTAGACAGGGCCCGTCACTAGCTGGGAGCTACCTCCTGACCACATAGCCTTATAACTTTTAGAGTGCAAATTGGTGCTTAACTCTGCATTTTTCCAATTTGCTGTAGGGAACTGGTGCTGATCTTGAAAACAATACAGATTATTCCTTTTATTTATTTATATTTTATTTGTGCAGATTTATGGGGTACATGTGAAATTTTCTTATAAGAGTATTCCTTTTAAATTGTGTTTCAGCTGAATTAATACACATCAAGGATTTTTTGGTCACTAAACTTAAATTCTCAAATGCTAAGTGTCTGTTATAAGTTCTGAGGGAGGGTAATAGGTCAATTCATAAACATCTACCAACAGAAAATTATAAATGAGCTTTTCAGCTGCCTGGGGGGCTGGTGCTCACTAGTTAATTTGAATAAAAAGGGAGGGAAATGAAGGAGGAAAAGCCAGGTTCAAAGCAAGAGGTGCTTCTTCAGGGAGGATCTCTTAACAAAAAGAAGTGCTGAGGCCGGGCGAGGTGACTCACTCCTGTAATCCCAGCACTTTGGGAGGCCAAGGCGGGTGGATCATCTGAGGTCAGGAGTTTGAGACCAGCCTGACCAACATGGAGAAGCCCTGTCTCTACTAAAGACACAAAATTAGCTGGGCATGGTGGCGGGCACCTATAATCCCAGCTACTCAGGAGGCTGAGGCAGGAAAACACTTCATCCCCGGAGGTGGAGGCTGCAGTGAGCCGAGATCGCACCATTGCACTCCAGCCTGGGAGCAAAACTCAGTCTCAAAAAAAAAAAAAAAAAAAAAAAAGGGCTGGGCCGAGCACGCTGGCTCAAGTCTGTAATCCTAGCACTTTGGGAGGCCGAGGCAGGCAGATCACTTGAGGTCAGGAATTCGAGACCAGCCTGGCCAACATGGTAAAACCTCGTCTCTACCAAAAATACAAAAATTAGCTGGGTGTGGTGGCAGGTGCCTGTAATCCCAGCTACTCAGGAGGCTGAGGCAGGAGAATTGCTTGAATCCGGCAGGTGGTGGTTGTAGTGAGCTGAGATCGCGCCATTGCACCCCAGCCTGGGCAACAAGAGTGAAACTCCGTTTAAAAAAAAAAAAAAAAAGAAGAAGTGGTGGAGAAATTCCCAAAGTTGTGTGTATGTATATGTATGGAGGTCAGGGGGGGCCGGGGTAGAAGAAGAAAATAAGGAGAAAAAAGTTGAGGAAAATCCAGAATTTACAATTTAGCCAAAGGCTGGCCCTAGCCAAGACCTTTTCTTCAGACCTGATTAATTTGCCCCAAACCTCACCAGCTCTGAGTTCTGTACTCAAATGGGGGTGAGAAAGGGAAAGAAACCTCCAGAGTGGACCCATCTGGTGACAGCGGAGAGAGTATAACACGCTCTGCAGGTGGTGCTGGTGTGTTGTGTTTTCTCTTTATTCCCTCTTCTTTCTAAACCCAGGATCTTTCCTTTCCTCCTTTCCCATTAGAAAAAATTAAAATGTCAAACCTACAGGCAGTTGTATCATTGTTTCAGCTGCATGTGAATGGACTGATGGCATCTGCCGTGCAGCTCATTAAAATAAAGCTGCACTGTCTCTGCTGTCTTCACTCGGGTCATAGAGCTGCTCACTGATAGGCTGTTTTTCTAGGTTTTGAAAACTTAGCTCCATGTTTTCTCCCCTTCTTAAATAAACCTGTTTTCTTTACCCATCCCAATTGAAGCATTTCCTTCCATTTTGCACACAGTCTCCCACATACTCCTTTAGGCAAGCCTCTTTATTCACCCCTCCTAACTCCCACCCCTTTTAGCACCAGTTTTTCGCTTTCATTGAACAAGGCTGCAGACATCCTCACCCCATGGGAAGGTGGCTGCCTGGACGGCAGTCCACCCAGCCTAACCCACATGCTGACAGCAGTGTCTTCCATTTCAAACATTTCTGCTTTATACCCTTGCCACCTGTTCAGAGCAGATGGGAAGCTGCCACGGCAAGGCCAGTGCTAAATGCCACTCATGCACTCTGCAAACCAAAGCAGGGTTTTTGTTCTTGCATTATAATAATGGAACACAGGCTGCTTGCAGTCGGCCCCTACAATTGTTTTCATCAATAAATTCCTTCCAGTCAGCCCAGGTAGTTGGGATAGATATTGAGAACAGGTGCATTCCATTGGGTTTCCGAGTGATTTGGTGCCTGAGCTCCTATCTGCAATGAGCACATGGGAACTGTGGGTGGTAGGAGGAGTGTTGCAGCATCAGAGTCTGACAACATGGAAGGCAACTGGTGCTGGCCTAATTCCCTGTGGTACAACCTGGGCTTTGGGGCCATCACGTCTTTATAATCATTTCGCCTCATGGCCCTTTGCCAAGTTTCCTTTTAAGCAATAGTTTGGTCTCATATGACCTTACTAGAGAATTTAACAGGGGTTCATTAGAAGATGTAGAAGTATAGAAATAAGAGGGGTTTACACTGAAACCATATGGTATTTTATAGAGTGAGGTATTGTCAAATGAGTAGAACAATGCATATTCTTTTGTTTCTATGTTTTGAAAAATTCTCCCCACAGTATACACTATTGTGTCCTAAATACCATGGCCCCTCAGATATTTGGCCAAACAGGCTTTCGGATTTTGGAAGACATGGAGCATGAGGTAAGTGCCTAGATCCTCAAACCACTTGCCTCCACCTATGCTTCCAGGTGGACACTCTGGAGGTGATACGGCATCCGGAAGAAACCACCAACATGAAGAGGCAAACTGTGGCTTCTTACTTCCGGGTATGGAGTCTTCTTGATCTCTATTCTGCCTGCTTCCAAAAAAGACTGTCCAAGCCTTCTTATGAGATGCCCAGATGGAGTCAGTGAAACAAGGGCAAAGCACAGAGTCAAGAAAGATTGGGTTGGGGAAGTGGTGGAAGCAAGGAAGGAAGAGAACATTGGGCACAAAACCCTGCCCATTAAGTGACTGATTCTGTTAGCATATGAGCTGCTTCTTGGTCTTAAAGCTACTAGAGGCGGCCACTTTTCTAGCATACTGAATAGTAAAGTAGTTAATAAAGTTCCAGAAGGTGGCTTATAAGTTCAGATACTGAGAGAATCTGTCTTAGCATTGACTTTATTTTCCTAGATTGAATTGACCCCTTGTAAAACCCACTTGTCTGAGCCCTATTATTTCCCATTTCTGCCATCCCTATTTCTGATACTTCATCTAGTTAAATGCCTCCTTTGGGTAAAAACATGGTCTCTAGAAGGGCTCTGTTAAATGCACATTATATAGCAAAGATAAGACATATACACTCTTGCACAGATTTGTTTGTCTTCAAATTAGAAAGCGTTAGAGTTGGAAGGCCCTTAGAGACTGGGAGCTAAGGTCCAGATAGTTTCACAATAGAAATACTGTTAGGCCGAGCACATTGGCTCACACCTATAGTCCCAGCATTTTGGGAGGCTGAGGCAGGCGCATCACCTGAGGTCAAGAGTTAAGAGACCAGCCTGGCCAACATGGTGAAACCCCTTCTCTAGTAAAAATGCAAAAATTAGGTGTGGTGGCAGGTGCCTGTAATCCCAGCTACTTGGGAGGCTGAGGCAGGAGAATCACCTGAACTTGGGAGGTGGAGTTTGCAGTGAGCTGAGATTGCGCCATTGCAGGCCTGGGTGACAAAGTGAGACTCCGTCTCAAAAAAAAAAAAAAAAAAAAAATGCTGTTAGATCAAATTTAGAACTGATCTCAGGGATAGCAGAATGAGTTAGTAAGATAGGGTTGGCACAAGAAAGGGCTTGGCAGGGATGAGAGGTCAGGTGGGTGGGAAGCTGGAAGAGCCAGGAAGGCTGAAGGGCAGGACTTGGGAGCCAGCACTCTGGATAGAAGGCTCCGTGGAAAGCTAGCAGGTGCAGGGATCTAAAATGCAGAAGTCCAGCCTAGCCAATTGTGCTTCAGAGGCAGGCTAGAATTGGGCTCGGTATGAAATGCAGGGGCCCCAGACCTTCAAATCCAGTATTCCATCCATGCAGTGAGTCGTGCTATAGCATCTGTGGAAGGTGGGCCCCTGCCTCATCATTCTGATGTTTGGTTATTTATAATTGCTACATATTTCTTATATTGAGACACACCTGGTCCTATCCCCTTCAGTGGCTCTATCCTCATCTGTTAGTCTGTTAGTCCATTTTATATTGCTATGAAGGAATACTTGAGACCGGATAATTTTTTTTTTTTTTTCTTTTAAGACAGAGTCTGGCTCTGTCACCCAGGCTGGAGTTCAGTGGTGCCATCTAGGTTCACTGCAACCTCCGCCTCCTGGGTTCAAGCGATTCTCCTGCGTCAGCCTCCCACGTAGCTGGGACTACAGGTACGTGCCACCATGCCTGGCAATTTTTTTTTTTTTTTTGTATTTTCACTAGAGATGAGGCTTCAGCATGTTGGCCAGTCCGGTCTCGAACTCCTGACCTTAGGTAATCCACCCACCTCGGCCTCCCAAAGTGCTAGGGTTACAGGCATGAGCCACTGCGCCCAGCCAAGACTGGATAATTTATGAAGAAAAGAGGTTTATTTGGCTCATGGTTCTGCAGGCTCTACAAGCCTGGCACCAGCATCTACTTGGCTTCCGGTGAGGCCTGGGGGAGCTTTTACTCATAGAGCAGGCATGTTACATGGCAAGAGAGGGAGGAATGGAGAGAGAACAAGACAGAGGGGAGATCTCAGACTCTTTTAAACAACCCGATTTTGCATGAACTAATAGAGTAAGAACTCACTCATTGCCATGAGGACAGCACCAAGCCATTCATGAGGAATCTGCCCCATGACCCAAACACCTCCCACTGGGCCCATTTCCAACATTAGAGGTCACATTTCAACATGAGATTTGGAGGAAACACACATCCAAACCATATCATCCTCCTGGTAACCCTTGGTGTCTGTATGTGTTTTCCCACTGGATTTAGTAGCTCTATTTACTCTGTGAAGTGATCCTCAAGATCTTAGGGCCCCCCTATCAGCAGAAAAGCCTCTGGCTTGTGGTTTTTCAGAAATATACCCATAACAACCAGTTTGGTGTTCTCAAAATAACCGTTCACGAATGCTAAACCTGAAAAATAAGTTACCTTGGAAACTAGGTAACACCAATTTTGATCTGTAGGAGCAGTGACTATGAAATAATGGAACTGAGTTCCTTTGGCTTATAATAGCTCCTGAAGGTGTGCCCAGAAGAGCTCCAGCAGTGGATGCCCCTGAGGAACAACTGAGGCCCTCCCTCACAAGCACCCCCCTGGTTTTCCGTGTCCCTGCTCCCCTCTTGCTATGAGAGCCCTGTACCAGCTGCTTGGTGTATGTTAGTTGATAGTCACCACAGTCTTCTTTTTGCGTACTTCTCTCATTTTCTTTGCCTTGTTTTTGTATTTTTCTTTTCTGTCCCACTACCTTATTACCAATCGTATCTGTAGGATTTGCTTAGACTATCTGGTGGTTCTTAGGCTGAAGAAGCAATTAGCCCCTTCCTCAAAAGCTGGACATTTTAAATTACAGATACAGATTGTGGAACATCACCTTGGAATACCAGCGACAAGCATTCTAGTTCTGGCAGTGGAATTACAGGATAACCTAGAGCATGTTCTTAGCTAAGTTTCTGCCATATGGGATATTGCTTGGCACTAGGTGATGTTTAAAGAATGTTTTTGAATCTGCAGATGGCTATAAGTGCAACTTACATTGTTATCTCCTATTGCTGATTTCATGTTCTTCCTCAAGAAGGTCTGTGAGCCTCAAACTGCTCCAGAGGCTTCTGCAGGCCTATGTTGTAATTATCCATTGTGTTGATGGTAACCTTGTTCCTTGTGCATTTTTCTCCCTGGTAGTATTCTCTGATGGACTTGCTCTCCAAAATGGTGGTTGGACAGCCCCACTTTGTGCGCTGCATTAAACCCAATGATGACCGAGAGGCCCTGCAGTTCTCTCGAGAGAGGGTGCTGGCCCAGCTCCGCTCCACAGGGATTCTGGAGACAGTCAGCATCCGCCGCCAGGGCTATTCCCACCGCATCCTTTTTGAAGAATTTGTGAAAAGGTCAGACCGTCATCTACGGGAATGCATTCTTATAAATGTAGCTCTACTCTGGCCATCGCTGTGTCCTAAGATTGTTCCTCGCGTGCTCTCCTCCAAACATGTAATTGGCTAGTTGCCAGCTACCATTTACTTGCTTGAATGTTGCATTTTTATTGTGCTTCAACTAAACTGCAGTGATCCAGCAGCCAGGTTAAGCTTCCTTCTGATCACATTATTTTAAATGTCCATATACGTTTATATGTTATAAATCCTTAGGTCTCAAGTTCTCCAGGTATTTTGTTGTTATGATGAAAGTATCCCTCCATAAGTGGGCCGGATTTGAATGCACCCAAGCACCAGTTCTTCTTCCAGGTTCTGGCATGATATAATACGATAATTAACACTTACATAACACCTGAAGCATCCTAAGAGTACAGGACATTTTAGGGCACTATTCTAAAATGTATTATCTCATTTGATCCATAGAACAACCCTATAAGCTAGACTCTATTGTCATCCCCATTTTACAAAACGTAAAGGTGAGAAAACTTGGGTATGAAAAGAAAGTAAGTGATTTTCCCATGGTCTCATGCTGGTGAATGTAGAACCAGGATTTGAACCCAGGCAGTCTGGTTTCAGCATGCATGCTTTTAATCTCTTCAATTCAGTGCATTCAATCAATGTTTATTGAAATAAATTGCATGGCACTTTCTTAACCCAGAAAGTGCCTTTGCCTAAGAATGAAATGCCGCTCTTTTCTGAACAACTGCCATAGAGATTATGTATGAATGTGATTACAAGTAGAATTTTCTGTGAAGAAATAAGGAAAACAATAACAAAAAAAAACACCTCTGAGAAGCACTGCTGTCTGAGGATGCCTGGAGAGGAATATTGAAATCCATTGTATGCCTGACGAAGACAAGGCAATCAAGAAAAAAAAAATACATTGTAGAATCTGCCTCACTCCTTAAGCCATCCTTAGTGTCTTTTTACTTCCACTCTGAAACATGTGCCCAAAGTCATTTTTTCCAAAATTTTCTCAGGAGAGGATGGGTCATAAATATGGTAGCTTGCTTTATCAAGTCTCCCAAACTCTGCTAAATTCCATGGAAAAGATAAGGCAAAAAAAAAAAAAAAAAAAGTTCCTTGCAATGAGAGCTTTTAAATTAAAAATAAGAATGAAATGGCTTTTTTTTTTTTAAGTGTCTTTGAGCTTCTTTTTTCCTCTTAAATTTGGAAGTGGAACAAGAAAAAAAATTTGGCACATGAATTTGACTAGTCAAGTATTTTTTGTAACAATGTTTGAATACATAAAAATATTTAAGAAAACAGGTCAAATGCTGAACAGATTGGCACTTCTTTGTTCATAATCAGAAAGCCATTAGGCAAGTATGAACAGGAGTTTCAAAATGCCAGTAAATCTGAGGATATCAAAGATTTCTGAGCCAGCAAGTTAATTGGTATTTTGATCCTTTTGAACCACTTAACAAAATGGATGAGTTAGCAGTTTTCTCCCTTGATGTTATTCAACAAATAGGTACACTTCTTATCTTCCTGTTCAAGAGTGCTGTTTTGTAAACTCTTAGCAGGAAATATGCAGACAGGACAATCAAAGACAGGAAACAGAGCCATTCAAGGTTTATTAAATGGAGGTAAATAAAAGATAAAAACTCATTTAATGTGACTCTACATTTTTGTATTTTCTGGCATTCAGGACTGAAACCCTGAGTATACACCTGGTGGTGTTCTTGGGATCATGTTGTTGGGTTCCAGAAAGGGGAAAGACTTCCCCAGTTCCCAAATTACCCAAGTCTGCAGGCTTGGCCAAACCTAAAATACTTTCTTGCCCCTATTATCTTTGAGCTTTCTGGCAAAATGACTTGGAAGTGCCCTTCCTTATCCTCTACTCATGGAGCCTTTGAGGAAGAGGGTGTCCCCAACATCCTCTCATCAATAGGGCCAGGTGAATTGGAAGTCTTTATGTTCTCGACTAGGCATGAAAGAGGCCACCTGGAAATGCTGGCGCCACACTGTTGAGGGACGTCATAGAAAAGCAATCTAAGCATTTATTGTTTTTATGGTCAATGGATTCTGATGCATAGTCTCTCAGAATGTCTACAGAGGGCAAACACATAACTGCATGTATTGGGATGTGTTCTGGCAAATGTCTAAAAAATAGGGCTGAGTCAGGCTGGGCGTGATGGCTCACACCTGTAATCCTAGCACTTTGGGAGGCAGGCAGATCACCTGAGGTTAGGAGTTAGAGACCAGCCTGGCCAACATGGTGAAATCCTGTCTTTACTAAAAATACAAAAATTAGCTGGGTGTGGTGGCTACTTGGGAGGCTGAGACAGGAGAATCACTTGAACCCAGGAGGCGGAGGTTGCAGTGAGCCAAGATCGTGCCACTGCACTCCAGCCAGGGTGACGGAGTGAGACTTCCTCTCAAAAAAATAAAGAATAGGGCTGAGTCTAATTGTTTGTTTATGAAGCTATTGTAGTAAATAATGCAGTTTAGTAAGGAGACCTGAATTCTAGTCTCCTTTGGTATATAACATCTGGAAAGTAACCCAATATTCTGTAAAAGATGTTTCCTCACCTGCATGACAAGAAGGCAGGAATATACAAAGCCCACATCCTAAAGATTTTCAAGGATTACTTGCAGATGCCTGGGGCTTACTTAGTTTCTAAGTCTTCTAGGGATTTTTGCCTTCCCAGTCGAGCTCACTGGATGAGAGACCTGCATCTTCCAGGCTGTGATGCATAACAGTTGTTAACCATTGAACAAAATGAAACTCTTCCCTCTTCTCTTTCATTGGCATCTTCCATTTCTTCTCATGATGGCGTGGAGAACCATGGTGTCTTGGTATCTCTTTCATCTCATTCTCCTTTCTGAAACCTTCACTCTCTCTCTTCCAGAAACTAGGAGTCACCTTTGACTTCTCCTCACTTCCTTTAAATAATCCATCACCAGGTCCAGCTCACTACCTGCTAAAGTTTCTAAAAAATGTTCCCTTGGGAATCTCTCATCCCTTCTCCCATAGCTTTAGTCCAGCCCTTTTGTTATTATTAACAGCTCAATTTAGATATAATTCACATATGATAAAAGTCATCTTTTGAAAGTATACAATTCAGCCGGGCATGGTGGCTCACACCTGTAATCCCAGCACTTTGGGAGGCCGAGGTGGGTGGATCACCTGAGGTCGGGAGTTCGAGACCAGCCTGACCAACATGGAGAAACCTCGTCTCTACTAAAAATACAAAATTAGCTGGGTGTGTTGGTGCATGCCTGTAATCCCAGCTACTTGGCAGGCTGAGGCAGGAGAATCACTTGAACCTGGGAGGTGAAGGTTGTGGTGAGCCAAGATCGTGCCATTGCCCTCCAGCCTGGGCAACAAGAGCGAAACTCCGTCTCAAAAAAAAAAAAAAAGAAGGGAAGTATACAATTCAAAGGTTTTTAATTAGTCACAGAGTTGTATAAACATCACCACCATCTAATCATAGAACATTTCATTACCTAAAAAGAAACTCCAAACTCATTAGCCATTCTCCCCTTTCTCCTCAATCCCACCAAACTTAGACAACCAATAATCTAACTTCTGTCTGTATGGATTTGCCTATTTTTGACATTTCATGTAAATGGAATCATACAACATGGCCTTTTGTGTCTGGCTTCTTTCACTTCTTTTCAGTGTTGGATAAAATAAATACTGGTACTATGTACCAGTATTTTATTTTTTTGTAGATGAATAATATCCCATTGTATGAATATATCATGTTTTGCTTGCTCATTTTTCAGGGGATGAACTTTTGCATTGTTTCCACTTTTTGGCTGTTATGAATAATGCTGCTATGAATATTCATGTACAACTTTTAATGTGGACATATGTTTTCACTTCTTTTGGGTATATACTTATGAGTAGAATTTCTTGGTCATATGGTAACCCTCTGTTCCAAGTGGCTGAACAATTTAAATTACCATCACCAGTGTTATGAGAGTCCCAATTTTTCCACATCGTCTCCAACATTTATTATTGTTTGTCTTTTTTATTTTAGTCATTCTAGTTGATGTGAAGTGGCATCTCATTGTAGTTTTGATTTGTGTTTCTCTAATGACTAATGATGTTGAGCAGCTTTTCTGTGTTTCTTGGTTATGTGTATACCTTCTTTGGAGAAATGTTTATTCAAATCCTTTGCCCACTTTATATTGTTGATGTTTATGTATTCCAAATATTAGTCTCTTATCAGATAGATAATTTGCAAATATTTTCTCTCTCTCTCTCTTTTTTTTAAATGAGCTACTGGTCACTTTGATATTTTCTCACTCTATGGGTTGTTTTCTCTTTTTTTTTTTTTCTTTGAGATGGAGTCTCATTCTGTCACCCAGGCTGGAGTGCCCTGGCACAGTCTCGGCTCACCGCAACCTCTGCCTCCCAGGTTCAAGCAATCTCATGCCTCAGCCTCTGGAGTAGCTGGGATTACAGGCATCTGCCACCATGCCCTGCTAATTTTTGTATTTTTAATAGAGATGGGGTTTCACCATGTTGGTCAGGGTGGTCTCGAACTCCTGACCTCATGTCATCTGCCCACCTCAGCCTCCCAAAGTGCTAGGATTACAGGAGTGACCCACTGTGCCTGGCTTGGGTTGTCTTCTTGATGGTGTCCTTTGAAGCACAAAATTTTTTAATTTTGATGAAGTTCAATTTATGTATGTTTTCTTTTGTTGCTCGTACTTTTGGTATTCTACCTAAGAAGCTATCATTTAATCCAATGTGACAAAGATTTACTCCTATCATTATTCTGGGAGTTTTGTAGTTTTAGCTCTTATATTTTAGATCTATGGTCCATTTGGATTTAATTTTTTGTATGGTGTGAGGTAGAAGTCTAACTTCATTCTTTTGTATGTGGATATCCAGCAGTTTCAACACCATTTTGTTGAAAATGCTGTTATTTCCTTCCATTGAATTGTCCTTGGATTCTTGTTAAAAATCATTTGACCAGGCCGGGGCACAGTGGCTCACACCTGTAATCCCAGCACTTTGGGAAGCCGAGGCGGGTGGGTCACCTGAGGTTAGGAGTTCGAGACCAGCCTGATTAACGTGGAGAAACCCCATCTCTACTAAAAATACAAAATTAGCTGGGCATGGTGGCACATGCCTGTAATCCCAACTACTTGGGAGGCGGAGGCAGGAGAATTGCTTGAACCCAGAAGGCAGAGGTTGTGGTGAGCCGAGATTGTGCCATTGCACTCCAGCCTGGGCAACAAGAGTGAAACTCTGTCTCAAAAAAAAAAAAAAAAAAAAAAAAAAAACTCACTTGACCATAAATTTAAGGGTTTATTTCTGGACTCTCTATTCTTTTCTCTATATCTTTTCTGGGCCTTTTAAAACTTTTTTTGCTCACCCTCTTGCCAGTTTTCTAAGTGGACTTCCTGCCTATTTCATTCTCCAAAGAGACAGCAGAATAGAATTTGTTAAAATTCCTATCTGAGCATATTGTTTCCTTGATTAAAATGACCATCCAGGCCCCCATGGGGTGAGCTGCAGTGCTCTGGCCTGGTGTAAGGGAGTCCACCTGATTTGGCCCCTGCTTACTTTCCTAGTCTCTTCTCTCATTTCCCACGTCTCAGATCACACTCCAGCCAAAATTGAATTACTTGGTGTTCCCTAACCATCCCAGGCTGTTCTATTCTTTTGTGCTTTGCTCAGGCTATGTCGACTAAATCTGCCTTCTCCAAGCCCTCAGTCTGCTGTCTTAGCCAAGCTAACTCCTGCTCATTCCTTAGGTCTTTGACCAGGCATTAACTTTTCTGTGATACCCTCCTTGACTTCCCCAGGCTGAGTTAGGATCTCTTTTGATGAGCTTCTTTGGTAGCACTTACTACATTGTAGAGCGATTATCTACCTCTCATCTGAACCTTAACTGCCTGGGGGGCAGGGATATTTTTCAGCTCACTTTTTATTTATTTATTTATTTATTTATTTATTTATTTTGAGACAGGGTCTCACTCTGTCACCCAGGCTGGAATGCAGTGGCACAATGTTGGCTCACTGCAACCTCTACCCCCTGGGTTCAAGTGATCCTCCCACCTTAGCCTCTCAAGTAGCTGGGCCACAGGCGTGCACCACCATGCCTGGCTTATTTTTGTATTTTTAGTAGCGATGAGGTCTCACCATGTTGCCCAGGCTGGTTTTGAACTCCTGAGCTCAAGCAATCTGTCTGCCTCGGCCTTGCAAACTGCTGGGATTATAGGTGTGAGCCACCATGCCTGAACTTTAGCTCACTTTATGTCTGTATTGTCCAATGCAGTGCCTGGCACAAATTCAGTGTTTAATAAATATTTGTTGAGTTGAATCAAACTCTTACCTCTTCTTTTTCATCACTATTTTCTTTTTCTTTTCTTTTCTTTTCTTTTCTTTTCTTTTTTTTTTTTTGAGATGTAGTCTCACTCTGTCACCTAGGCTGGAGCGTAGTGGGGTGATCTCGGCTTACTGCAAGCTTCGCCTCCTGGATTCATGCCAGTCTCCTGCCTCAGCCTCCCGAGTAGCTGGGACTACAGGCACCTGCCACCATGCCCAGCTAATTTTTTTGTATTTTTTTTTAGTAGAGACGGGGTTTCACCATGTTAGCCAGGATGGTCTCGATCTCCTGACCTCGTGATCTGCCTGCCTTGGCCTCCCAAAGTACTGGGATTACAGGCGTGAGCCACTGCGCCCAGCCGTTTTATCACTATTTTCTTTTACCATCCCTTGACTCACACTTTGATCCTTGCTCTTTGAAATATATGACAGATATCTAGAACTGGCTTTGTTGAAGTTAAGTTTTACTTGTACTGTAATGTACAACCTAGATTGAGAGAATGTAAGATTTCAGGTAAGTCATAGTAGCTCTTTATCAATAAAAGGTAAGAAACCTAAATAAGTTGATTTAAAATAAGGCTCTAACCCAGTTTGATAATGCTATTATTAGAAGTTAATACATTGAAAGGCTAACTTTAAACAAATTTGCCTCCCTTCTCTCTATAACAAAAATGATTTTTTTTTCGAAATCCAAAGAGATAAGCTTAATAGGACAAGGAAGACTCTCTCGTTTTCCAGCTTCTTCTCTCTCATCTCCCCATCTCTCAGCTCATACTCCAGAAAAAGAGAAACCACTTGGAGCTTCCTAAAACACAGCATACGTACATTTTATGAAAGCACCATTCTGTGAAAGAAGGCTGCTTACTTGGTATGTTAGTTAGGAACCTCTCAATAACAAGTAACTGAAACTCAAACTAGTTGAAGCAACAATTAAAAGGGGATGACGTATTGGCTTAGGAAATTAGGAAATCCAAAGACATGTCTGGATCCAGGCAATCAAACAGTTTTACCAAGCCAGTGTCTTTTTCCTTGTATCAGGTTTCTTTTTCCCTTTTTTGAGTTTCTGATAAGGAGCCAGGTTAGCTCTCCTTACGTGTTGGCAAAGATGGTCCCTGGATGCTCCTATAGAAAGCATTCTATAGGCTTAGCAACATTAGCAGCAAGAGAGTTTCTGAGAGTTCTTATGCAAGGAACTCTCTGACTGTCTGAGCCTGGATCACATGCCCACCCTTGAGCCAATTACTGTTCCCAGGGGTATGATTGGCAGGGTCTTGGGTCAACTGTCAGGGATGGAGTCAACCCCACTTGAACCATGGCCTAATGGACTCCTTAAAGGAAGGAGAGGGATGGATAGGCTAAAATGATAGGCATCCATGGCCGGACATGGTGGCTGACGCCTGTAATCCCAGCACTTTGGGAGGCCAAGGTGGGTGGATCACCTGAGGTCGGGAGTTCAAGACCAGCCTGACCAACATGGAGAAACCCTGTCTCTACTTAAAAAAATAAAAATAAAAAATAAGCCAGGCGTGGTGGCACATGCCTGTAATCCCAGCTACTTGGGAGGTTGAGGCAGGAGAATCACTTGAACCTGGGAGGTGGAGGTTGCGGTGAGCCAAGATCACCCCATTGCACTCCAGCCTGGGCAACAAGAGCGAAACTCCGTCTCAAAAAAAAAAAAAAAAAAAGATAGGCATCCATTACCCTTAGTTTTGACTATTCTGTGTCCTAGAATAAATGACAACAGTTCAGAAAGGTTCACCTTAGCCCAGATATCTACCTATAGGAGCCCTTTAATTTAGAATTTCATAGGAACAAAAATTTTGTTGACAATAACTGAATGTTAAGTTTGGAATAAGAACTAAATATATATAGTTACTATCGTTTTCACTAAAGAATGGTCATCTTGTTTTGTTTAAACACGACTTCACATAGCATACGGTGGGTTATTGAAAATAGTTTCCAGCTCCACTTCACTAAGGGATTAGAGAAAACTCAGTCTATTCTGGCCCAGTTTGAATTTATCTTCTTGCATTTGACACAGTTCTCTGACTCTCTCACCCATGATGTTCTTGTCCCACCTAGGACCCAGCATAGAAGTGCTGCATGTCACTATGTCACTTCCCTTTCGCAGGGTCTCTTCTCTTAGCCTCTATTTGTGTTTTGTTTGTTGAGATAGGGCCCTGCTCTGCTGCCTAGGCTGCAGTGCAGTGGCATGATCATGGTTCACTGCAGCTTTGAACTCCTGAGCTCAAGCAATTCTCCTGCCTCAGCCTACAAGCAACCGAAGACTTCATGTGCGAACCACCATGCCTGGCTAATTTTTTAATTTTTTGTAGAGACAAGATCTCATTATGTTGCCTAAGCTGGTCTCAGACTCCTGGGCTCAAGCTATCTGTCCTCCCACCTTGGCCCCCCAAAGTGCTGGGATTACAGGTGTGAGCCACCACGTCCAGCTTATTCTCTCCTTTTGAGTATTTCCTGCCATACTTTCAGAATACTAATCAATCTTTCAGCTGAATTTTTGCTTACACTTTGTGCCTTGCTAACTCTAGTCTCTGTTTACCTTACATGATCCTTTATACTGCCACCAGAATTACGTTTATAAAAATATCAAGATGATCATGTCACTCTCAGGAATAAACTTCTGTGCCTCTTCTTCGTTGGCTATAGGACGAGGTCTAAAGCCTTTAGCTCAGCAAAGTGAGGAGGCCAAAGCAATTCCATCTTGGACATTAACTTGCCATGTTAACTTCTGCTTAACCCCAGTTCCAGCAATGCGTCTAAGATTTTTATTTTATTTACTGTTTATTCTGCAAGAGCATCTACTTACCATAAATCCTGCCCTTAGGTCAGAACAACCTTGACCATAAATCCTGCCCTTAGGCAGATTTACACAGCATTCTTGCTTTTCCCTGGGAGGTTGACTTTGATTATCCTACACATTCCTTTCCTTTTGAAATGGGAGTGTTCCCTGTCCCCCCTCACAGGACATGCGACAAGGGTGTGGCTCGCCTGTTTGGTCACCACCACTGCTGAAACCACCTGCGGGAAGGGGAGCACGTGGATGGACATGTGCAGGAGCTGGGACAAGCGCTTTGGGTTCCAGCCCCACTCTCCAAGTAGTGTCTAGGGGTGGGGTGTCTGCAACTCCCAAAGCCCAATTGGGCATGTTACAGTGCACTCTTTCAGCTTTGCTGTCCGCAGATGGCTTAAGTGTTATCCAGCTCAGTGGACCCTCTGCCTTTTCCCAAGGGTAGTGGGCCAGTGTGATAGCTTTCTGTATCCCAAGCTCTTGTCTTGCGTCCCAGAAGAATCAGGTCATACGTGGGCTTGAAGGATGAATGCAGGGGTTTTATTGAGTGGTGGAAGTGGCTCTCAGTGGGATGGATGGAGAGCTGGAATGGGGATGGAATGGGAAGATGATCTTCCTCTGGAGTTTGGCTGTCCAGTGGCCAGACTCCTCTCCAACTGCCCCTAGCAGAACTCCTCCCAGCCTTCAGATACTCCTATTCTCTCTTGCTCTGCCATGCTGTTGTGCCATGCTCTGCTTGTCTCCTCATCTGCTCTGGAGCCTGGGGTTCGTGGTTTGTATGGGTGCAAAATAGGGGATGTGGTGGGCCCAAAGGCAATTTTTTTGGGTGCAAAAACAGGAATACCTGTCCTTATTTAGGGCCATGGGTATTCAGACTTGAGGGTGGGACCATTGCCGGGGAACCATCCTCTTCTACCGAGTATTTCCCTGTCTCCTGGTCATATCACTTTCCTATGGTATATAAGCACTGGGTTAGGGGGTTAATGGCCCAGGGATCCTCCATCTTGTCCCACTGCCATCCTAGACACAGACGTGGCTTTTGTTCATAAATCTCTATTAAATGTTTCTTTCTTTCTAAGGAACTGGATATGTCAGCCTCTTTCTTTGGCCTCTCAGCTTCCTTAGACTTTTGGGGGTAGGTTTGCCTAGGCCTGCCTACTGCAGAACACAAAGCTTTCCATAACTGGTCTCGACTGACCATTCTCATTTTTCCCCACCATTCTCCCTCACATAGCCTAGACTGCTGTCAGCCTGACCTTGGGCCATCCAGCCCCACGTGTGATGGTCAGCCTTTGTGCATTCTCTTCACTGATGGAAAGCCTCTTCATCTGGTAGTTTTCTCTTCATCTTTCAATCCCTAGTCCAGGCACCTTCTCTATGAAGCCTGCCTGGACTCTGCCAAGCTAGTTGTTGCTCCATCCTCTGTGCTCCCACAACTGGATGTTGATATCTCTGTATTAGAACCTAAAGTCTTATTTTTATCCTAACATGTCTGTCTGCCCCACAAGACTGTGAACTTTTACAGGGATGGAGTGGAACTTACTCATTTTTTTATCCCTAGCACTTCACATGTTATGGTATCTGGCTCATGGTGTGTGTCCAGTGCTTCCTGAATGAAGGACTCTATTAATCAGGAATACATTTGACTGTGAATAGCAAATAAACATTCTTAGTGGCTTAAGCCAGAGTTTCTCAACCTCTGTGTTATTGACATTTTGGACCAGATAATTCTTTGTTGCGAGCTGTCCTGTGCCTTGTAAGATGTTTAGTAGCTTCTTTCTAGATTCTACTTACTAGATTCCAACACCTCCACCCTCAGCAGTTGTGACAGTCAAAAGTATCTCTAGATGTTGTCAAATGTCTCCTGAGGGGGAGGGGGGGAATTACCCAAGATGAGAACCACTGGCGAATAGGTTTGTTTATTTCTTCTCACATAAAAAAGAAGTTGAGAGGTAAGCTGTTTCTAGCATTAGTTCAGCTGTTCAGCGATGTCATCAGAGACCTGGACACCTTCTGACCTTCTTTCATCCCTTTTGGCCATCTTTAGTGTGTGGGTTGGCTTATAGTGTCACAGTCACAAGATGGCTACTGCCCCTTCAACTATCGTGTCTGCATTTAAGGCAGGAAAAAAGGAGCAGGATGAATGGCTAAGGCAGCCACGTCTCTACCATTTTTTATCAGGAAAGAAAAAATTTTTTCAGAAGCCATTTTACATATACCTCATTGACCTGACCTGGGTCCCATGACCATTCCTAGCTTCAGGGAGAGGCTTAGAAAGTGGAGAACAGGACTGGGGCACATTGTCACCCAGTAAAAAACTGGTGTTCATTTAGCCAGGGAGAAGTGAGTTTGGAAATGGGGGAGGCGGTTAGTCATGTTTCTCTCAGAGAAGAAATCTAATGTTTATTAATTGAATGAGGGAGTGATTTAAAGAATACGGGCTGAATGAATATTAAATAAATATTTCGAGTTCCTTACAATCCATTCATTTCTTACTCCTTGCTACCTCATTTAATAGTCAGAAAGTGCAGACGTGCCTGACTAGAAGCAGGTGAGATCCTGGGAATTTTCTAATTCCATGGCCATGGAGAAGGTGTGTGGGGTGTTATTGTACACACACACACACACGCACACACAGGTTTTTTATTTTTTATTTTTTTTTTTGAGATGGAGTCTCACTCTGTCACCCAGGCTGGAGTACAGTAATGCGATCTCAGCTCACTACAACCTCCGCCTCCCGGGTTCAAGTGATTCTCCTGCCTCAGCCTCCGTAAGTAGCTGGGACGACAGCCAAGCACCACTACACCCAGCTAATTTTTTGTATTTTTAGTAGAGACGGGGTTTCACCATGTTGGCCAGGCTGATCTCAAACTCCTGACGTCAGGTGATCTCGGAGGTCTTGGCCTCCCAAAATGTTGAGATTACAGATGTGAGCCACCATGCCCGGCCCATATATAGGTTTTACATATATATATATATATACACACACACACACACACACATATTAAACCTATATATATATAATAGGTGTTATTATATATGTATATATATTTTAAAAACCTATATACAAATATATATTATGGCTGAGCATGGTGGCTCATTCCTGTAATCCCAACACTTTGGGAGGCCGAGGCGGGTGGATCACCTGAGGTCAGGAGTTCAAGACTAGCCTGGCCAACATGGTAAAACCCCGTCTCTACTAAAACTACGAAAATTAGCTGGGCATGGTGGCACATGCCTGTAATCTCAGCTACTCAGGAGGCTGAGGCAGGAGAATTGCTTGAACCCGGGAGGCGGAGGTTGCAGTGAGCCAAGATCATGCCACTGCACTCCAGCCTGGGCAACAGAGTGAGACTCTGTCTCAAAAAAATAAAAAATAAATAAAAAATTAAAATATAAATATTATATGTATGTGTGTATGTATATAAAAACTATATATTTCTATATAAAAATAATATATAGAATATAATTATATTATATATCTATTATATAGATGTGTGTATATGTATTTAAAATATATAAAATATAGATTTTATATATATACACATATATTTTAAAAACCTATATATAAATATATGTTTTATATATATACATCTATATAATAGAGGTGTATTTTATATATATTTTATATAAATGTATGTTTTATATATACATCTATATAATAGAGGTGTATTTTATATCTATTATATATATAAATATATAGGTTTTATACATACATATATAACAGATGTTACATATACACTACATATATAAACATATAGGTATTATATATACACATATATAACACCTATTATATATATGTTTAATATATATACCCACATATATGTGTATATGTATATTAATATATATACACACATACATGTAACTGAATGTTAACTTTGTAATAAGAACTAAATATATTAGTATACATATACACATATATAGGTTTAATATATACGTATATACGCATATATAGGTGTATATGTGTGTATATATATGCACACATATTTATAGGTTTGACATATATTTTATAGGTTTAATATGTGTGTATATATATTAAACCTAAAAACCATATATGTGTATATATGTATAAGTGTATATATGTGTGTATGTATATATATTAAACCTATATATATGTGTGTGTATATATATATATAAAATAACACCACACACATATATTTGTTTATTTATAGACAGAGAGGTTTTCAGCATGGTTCCTGGCTCATAACTCCCATAACCCTTATTACAGTCTTTTGTTTATAATGTTTGGTGTGTCAGGCCTCAGGAAACAGAATCCTTCTGCCCTCCTTTCACGGGCCCCAAGGCAAGACTTTAATCTTCCCCTTTCTGATTGTGGGTCATAAGACCCTCCCCAGAGAGGGTCCCATCATATATCATAGGGGGAGGAATGCTGAAGTCATGAAGCTTCAGTGATAACCCAAGAGGTTTGGATTCTGGATAGTTGAACACATGGAGGTTCCTGGAGGGTGGCACACCCAAGCAAGGCATGGAAGTTCTGCACCCTTTCCTCCGTAACTTGCCCTACTCATCTCTTCATCTGTATCCTTTGCAATATCCTTTATAATAAAGTGGTAAAAGTAAGTGTTTCCCTAAGTTCTAAGAGCTGCTCCAGCAAATTAATTGAACTCAAAGAGGGTGTCATGGGAACCCCAACTTGAAGCTGGTCAGTGAGAAGTTTCAAAGGCCCAGACTTGTGACTGGCATTGCGGGGTGGGGAGTGGTTAGTCTTGGGGACTGAGCCCTCAACCAGTGGGATCTGACACTATCTCCAGGTGGACAACGTCCAAATTGATTTGAAGGATGCCCAGTTGGTATCTGCTGCAGAATTAACTGCTTGCTTGTGGTGGGGAAAAACTCACACACATTTGGTCATAGAAGTCTTAGTGTTGATGATTGTTGTAGTGGTGTGAGAGCAGAGGAAAAACATCATTTGAGAGTTTTTCCCACAACAGTGTGTTTGCGGTTTTAAGCCTACAACACATCCTTTAACTCTCGCAAAGTGAACTGAATATCATCAGTTAACATTGTGAAAAGTTCACCTATGAGGACATGGTCCACCATATTCCCTTATTAAGCCCTAAGGTTAGTGCCTGCTCACAGGATAGTGTTTAGAGAAATCAGCAGCACAGAAGAACCCAGACATCTCGAGAAAGACTGAATGCCAAACTTCAATTTTCA
This sequence comes from Gorilla gorilla gorilla, assembly GCF_029281585.2. NCBI lineage: Eukaryota > Metazoa > Chordata > Mammalia > Primates > Hominidae > Gorilla > Gorilla gorilla. The sequence goes on from NC_073235.2 coordinate 72,976,430, forward strand.
ATGAGTAAAAGTTTCTGCTTTTTTCTCTGGGTAGACAACAGTGAATAAGGAATAAGAAAACACAAATCCTCCAGGACATCATTAGACTTCTTTTCTTTTCACCTGTAACTACATAGATGAGAGTCTGATATAAACAGATCTTAATGTGTCATCCAGGTAAGCTAGTACATCTGCAGCAAAGTGAACAGCATCCTCAATACCCTGGAAATTGCTGGGTGCAGTGGCTCGCGCCTGTAACCCCAGGAGGCCAAGGTGGGTGGATCACTTGAGCCCAGTAGTTCGAGACCTGTCTTGGCAACTTGGCAAAACCCTAAAATACAAAAATGAGCAGAGTGTGGTCTGGCACATGCCTGTGGTCCTAGCTACTTGGTGGCTGAGATGAGAGGATCGCTTGAGCCTCAGAGGTCAAGGCTGCAGTGAGCTGTGATTGTGCCACTGCACTCCAGCCTGGGCGACAGAGTGAGATGTTTCAAAAAAAAAAATTTAAAAATTTTTAAAAAGTAAAGAAGAATATTCCATGAAAATTAACTTACATGGTGTAAGGAACCTGTTAAGACATAATTAGGGAGGATGACAGCTTCAACATTGTGAGTAAAATATATTTCATGCTTGTATGAAGTCTCCACATCTACCTTCTAGGGGCAGGAGTGGCATGGTGGCTTCTCTGCGAGGGTCTTTAACATTGCTCTCCTTGCATACTATCATTTCCATCAGCTTTTCTTTGTTTAGTTGAGAGGGTGAGTTGCTACCTGCTTCCCAGCTGTGTGTGTTGGTGCCTTTTAGGTGGTTTATGTATTAGAGTATTAGGGAGGTGAAACTTTGAATGACTTCTTTTCTCTCTTAATCCTTACATTACGAATGTTATAACCTTGGTGATATGGTTTGGCTGTGTCCTCACCCAAGTCTCATCTTGAATTCCCATGTGTTGTGGGAGGAATGCAGTGGGAGGTAATTGAATCACGGGGGCACATCTTTCCCTTGTTGTTGTCATGATAGTGAATAAGTCTCAGGAGATCCGATGGTTTTAAAAAGGGGAGTTTTCCTGCACAAGTTCTCTCTCTCTTTTTTTTTTTTTTGAGACAGGGTCTCACTCTGTCACCCAGGCTGGAGTGCAGTGGAGCAATCTCTGCTCACTGCAACCTCTCCCTCTAGATTCAAGTGATTCTCCTGCCTCAGCCTCCCGAGTAGCTGGGATTACAGGTGCGCACCACCATGCCCAACTAATTTTTGTGTTTTTAGTAGAGACGGGGTTTCACCATGTTGGCCAGGATGGTCTTGAACTCCTGACTTCAGGTGATCTGCCTGCCTTGGCCTCCCAGAGTGCTGGGATTACAGGCATGAGCCACAGTGCCCGGCCCAAGCTCTCTCTTTGCCTGCCGCCATCCACGTAAAATGTGACTTGCTCCTCCTTGCCTTCTGCCATGATTGTGAGGCCTCCCCAGCCATGTGGAACTGTAAGTTCAATTAAACCTCTTTCTTTTGTAAATTGCCCAGTCTCAGGTATGTCTTTATCAGCAATGTGAAAACAAACTAATACACTTGGTTAGTGCAGTAAACAAAAAACTTTCTTAAAATGCCTTTTACAATATCACTGAAAGACTCTAAGAGATGGCTTGATCCAACTTTCTCATTTACAGATCTGTATTTACAGATCTTATTTACAGAGTCTGAGGCAATAGAGGTAAAATCACTTCCCCAAGGTATCTCTAGGAATAGGCAATATCAATCTTTCCAGAATGTTATAGGCTAAAGAGAACTTCTGTGACCACCTCTACTTATTCTTATGGGGCAGGATGGGTTCAAATTGGCATTGTGGGCTGAGGACCCTTTCTTAGTTGCCTAAGGCAATTGGGACAAAATCCCAAAACTAATTCTTTTAAGCCCTGCCGTTTTCATGGAGCCCATGCTGCTGGCAGCAGCTTTTCACATAGTCAATTAGAAAAATCATTTCTGTAGTTGATAGCTCTGTAGATTTAGCCAGGAATTTGTAGTGGTGGTTTGAAAAAGTGGATGCAAGAATTAATATTCATTTCACTCTTCTCCAAAACACTGAATGGTGGCAGAATAATAAGCCCAGGCTATCTTTTCTGATTTTCCAAATGTTCTGTGTTATAAGCAACCTCATGAATTAGTTCAGTTGTAGGAAAGAAGAAATAATAAAGGAAAACAAGAGAAAAGACATTATGAAGTCATTAAATAATATCTGGACATTTGGATTTGCTTGCCCAGCTTACTCTGGAAATCAGTGGCTGAATTAAAACTCCTTGCTTGGGGATTCTTTAAAACAAATATCAGTGGGGCTAACTTATGTTAGATAATAACAGTGAAGCAGCAAAAAGAAAAAGCAATGAAGAAAATAACAAAATGGAGAAAAAGAGGAAAGAGAATGTGAGGAAACCTCCTGGCATGGGGATGGCAAATACATGGGTATGAGCACAGCTTCACTCTTCAACCCTAGCTGCAGACCTGGCTCTTGAGTCAAGGCATGTTTTCTTCACAGCCTCGATGTGGCCTTGGAATCCCTCCCAACGTGGTGCTCTAGGAGAACACTACCCAGTCCATCAGCTGAGCAGTTGTCCTCTTAGCCGTTACTGGTACAGCATGCTCTAGTTGCTTACAGTAAATATCTGCCTACCCCTGAGCACGATGGTTTAGGGATGACTTACAGAAGAGATTGCTAACTATGTTTCTTCACATGTTTGGGTAGGAGAAGAGAAAAATAGATTTTTCTTAAAGGGAAGAAGAAAGAGATGGACATTTATTGAGAACCTACTTATGGTGGGCTTCATGCTAGGGTTTTACATACATCATCTCACTTAACACTGGTAGTAGTCCCCCAGATAGATGGTATTTATTCTGGTTTTACAAATGAGGAAACTAGCTCAAAATTACACAGAGAGTATGTGGATGATGGAGTCAGGATGTGAAATGCCCATCCTCAAAATAAATAAATTGAGGTGGTTGAACACATCTGAATATTCATTGTGAAATCAATCTGTAGAGTTCAATCAGAAAAAAATGCATTAATAAATTTTCTAATTGTAAATAATCAGTTTAAACTTAAGCTTTTATTACAAATTAATTTGAGTAAATCCAGCCTCAATTTCCAATTCCCAGTGTCATTGTGATTTTTCCTCTTTAGGGGCCTCTCATTTAAAGTTTATGAGGAGGCAGCAGCAGCAGTATCAGAAACATTTGTTAAGCACCTGTTGTATGCTAAGTGCTATCTATAGTGAGTAATACTGCATTAGAAGGAATCTATAATTTCAGGACTTTTTCTTTCTAATAGCACAGATTAGTGCAATTTCTTAACCCAAGGCCCAAATTTAGGAGTCTAAGGATATAATGAATATATGGCTTTTTTTTAGGCAGCAGATGGTGGCCAGCTGTTCTCTCTCTTTACTCAAGGCCAAACATGAAGGGGAAAAATTAAAGTAACAGGGATTATGGTAAATATAAGATAGAACTTAATCTAAATCTGAATTTTTATACACACAAAGGGAAATGGGCAATTGGGGGTAATTATCAGATTATCCAAGCCAAAATAGTTCTGCTACCTCCATTATCTACATTAGAGAAAATTATTTATATGGATTGAATTGTTCAGATAATTGTCTAGTATTTTGGGTTTCTGAGTAGACAGTCTGGGTGGTCATTGATATACATTGAGGGTCCTTCAAGGAATATTTTAAAATGGGAAAAGTGTTTATTTCTTTGCCATATGACTGGGGGTGTTTCTACTTAGATGCAAGTAATATTGATCAAATTTGTATAGTCACGATTCTTTGACCAGGATTTGGGCCCATTACAATAAAACCATAACAATTTTTACCCAATGTTTGAAGTCAATTTTTAATTGTAAAAATAATGTATGAGCACCCTTTCCTCTAAAATTTTTAAGTATCACATATAAAGCTAAAATTTCTTTTCCATATCCCTAATTCCATTTCCCAGCATCTGCCCAATGATGTCCCCTCTCTAAAGTAGCTTTAGTAGTTTTATCCTTTCAGAACACACACACACACACACACACAGAGAGAGAGAGAGAGTTAGAGGAAGAGGAATTTGGACTTTAGCTTGTGAACCACACTTTTTATACCATTTGCCAACTGCTTTTCTACTTAATACATGTTAGAGATAAAACCATGTTGTTCCATAGCTCTAACAAAATTCCTTTCAACCCCCTCATTGACATTCATGATATTTATTTAGCCATTCCTCTACTGGTGGATACTAAGATTGTTTCCAGTTGTTTGCTAGCAGTGCTCAATAAACAATCCTAAATATTAAACGTGTGTGAGGATTTCTTTAGGGGAGATTCTGAGCAGTTGACCTTTTCCAAGAGAAAATGATGTGCTCCAGAGACTCCGTAAGTCATTTGGGCCTAACAAAGAGAAAAAATGATGGAGAGACTTGGGAGCCAGTTTCTTTGCTTATATAAACTCTGTCACTGGAAACAAGTCACTTAATTTCCCTGGGATTCTATTTCTGTAAGTCACTGATTCTCCAACCTTCTCACACAACAGAAACTCCTGGAAGGCTAGCTAAAATGCAGATTGGTGGGCCTCACCCCCAGAGTTTCTGATTCAGTGAGAAAGAAAGAGGGAGAGAGAGAGAGAGAAGAGAGAATTTGCATTTCTAATAAGTTTCCAGGTCATGCTGCAGCTGCTGATGAGGACACTACACTGACAGCCATTGTTCTAGGTGTATGTTGGGGAGACTATCCTGTGGAAGAGATCATAGTTGAGGTTTTAAAGCCCCTAATAGATTATCTAGGGATATTTTAGGAGGCTTCCAACTTATTATCCAAACATAAGACAATAACTCAAGATTTATAACAGTAACAGTATTGGATCAATGATAAACATCTATTTTAAAAATCACAGAATCCATTCTTTTTTTTTTTTTTTTTTGAGATGTAGTTTTGCTCTTGTTGCCCAGGCTGGAGTGCAATGGCGCGATCTTGGCTCACCACAACCTCCACCTCCCAGGTTCAAGCAATTCTCTTGCCTCACCCTCCCAAGTAGCTGGGATTACAGGCATACACCACCACGCCTGGCTAATTTTGTATTTTTAGTAGAGACGGGGTTTCTCCATGTTGAGGCTGGTCTCGAACTCCTGACCTCAGGTGATCCGCCTGCCTCGGCCTCTCAGAGTGCTGGGATTACAGGCGTGAGCCATTGTGCCTGGCTTAGAATCCATTCTTTTTAACCAAGAGAGAAGTCAACCTAGAATCTTTGTTAGAAGGAATCTTGAAGGGTCGTCCAGTCCAACTACCTGGCTAGGCTTTCATCAGTAGCATTCTTGACCTCATCAACTAGCATCCCATTGAATAGATTCAGTGTTTATGAATTCACTCCCCAGCTCCTGAAGTAGCCCATTCCCTGTGTCGAGATGTCTGATCACCATCATGTCCTTCATAACCCTGACCATAGGAAACCATCCTTCAGAAGCTTCTAAGCATCTACCCCAGTTCTACCCTCAAGGCTTTACTGAACAAATCATCTCCCTTCTCCACTTGATGGCAGTCAATTATCATGTTCCCCTAAGTCAGTGGTTCTCAGACTTTAGTACTCAATATCACTGTAGGAGTTTATTAAAATATAGACTCCCAAGGTCCAGCCCCAGAGATTCTGATTCTATGTCTGGAGTGTGGCCCAGGAATCCACATCTTTCATTGTATCTCCAGGTGATTCTGATGCAGGTGGTCTGCACATGACTGTTTCAGAGACCCTGCTAAGTCTTTTTGTTTTTAAGCTCCACGTTCCCAGCCTCTTCATCAGTTTCTCATATGACATGGCTTGAGTTTCATCACTATCTTGGTTGCTTAAGGCTGCCTGCCAAAATATACCCCTAAAGTATACTCATTGACCTTCCCACACTAATTTTTTATTCTTATCCTTATCCAAAATGATGTCCTTCATATTTCTGTTTATGTTTGTCTTCCCTACTAGAATATAAAGCTTCATGAGGGCAGGGAAATTGTGTGCTTTGCTTATTCATGTCATTCAGCTCTTCTGCCCATGCCTGATACATCAGTAGATCCTACGTCAAGTTTTATTTAATGGAGATGAAAAACCAATTTGATTTACGAAGTGGTGAATGGTGACAACATGGTTATACCAAAGCCCTAAAACTCTACAGAGTGAATGATCCATTCTGAAAGAAGGAATTTGTTTAAAGTCTTTATAAATAAAAAAATGTTTCAGTCTGTATAATTAGCCTTGAGATAAATTTTCACATTGACTTAGCGCTGTGCAAATCTCCAAGCCGGGTGCAGATGTTTTATATGCCTTTGAGTGCAAAACTCAATTGGAGGGATGAATCAAAGCAGAGCTCATTCATTCTAGGTTAGGATTTCAAAGCCATCTTTAAAACATACAAATCCTTCCCCAGTGTAAAAATGCAGGAGCAGAATGACCAAAATGAGAGGTGCAAATAAAAAATGTAAGCCTTCTCCCACGCTAATACAATTTTTATCTAAAATGGTGATTCTTCTTTCTCCTCTCCCTTCCAGGAGTAAGAGTAACCAAGGGGAAAAAAATAGAGAAATAAAATTCATTGTTCGTTGTGAGAGAACATCATTGAAAACAAAAGGAAAAGTCCAGCCTCTTTAATCAAGGAAATTCAAATTAAAACCACAATTCAACACCATGTTGTACCTATTTTGGCAGTAACCAATAAGTCTGTTAATTCCATAGAGTGTCATAGTTAGAGAGCAATGGGACTCTCATATTCTAGTGGTAAGGATATAAATTGGTGTAATCTCTTTGGGAAATAGTTTGACTTTCTTGATAAAGTCCAACATGAACATATTCCACGAATATTTTCCACTTCAAAGATTATAAGTAGAAAAGTAGCAGTGGTTTTATTCATTTATTTTATTCATTTATGTTTTTTAGCCTACTAGGTAGGCCTTTTAGGATTGCTTGGTAGCATTGGGTCTACCCAGGTATGAAGACTACCTACCTCAAAATTTGCCCATTTGTGTGTGTGCCTTTGTGTCAAACCTGGATCTATAGCGTAGATTTTGGTACTTCTTTCTTTCCCTTGTTAAAAAAAAAATGTTCAGAAGAAGATAAAATCATGACTGGCATACAGAAATAAAGATGAATGTGTTAAAAAGAATTTATTTTATTCATATGTTATGAGGGAACTAGGCAGATGTTATAATCAGTTCAAAGGAAGAGTCAAAGTAGCATAGCTTATATGAAACAAAAGAATGTTGGGATGAATTGCAAATGGAAATAAAACTGGTTTTCTGCAGTGGGGAGGAAGTCAATTAGAATCATTGTCAGGCTGGACAGAATTTACATATCTATTTATCAGTTGGAATTTAGAAAGAGTTGCAAAATGGCTCAAAGGGGATAACAGGACTCTAATAATCTGATAACCCAGAAAGGTATTTTAAAGACAATGTATATAGCTTTCTACTGAAACAGAAGCACCTTCCTGATACACTAATCCAAATAGAATATTCTTTGGATCCCTCACACATATGTCAAGGAGAGCCAGACTGCTGGTACTCAGATAGAAGAAATCAACACTTTAAGTCAAAAGCCTGATATTCCAGATACCTGTAAACACTCATGAGTTCCAATGAGGTGAAAGGAGCTGGAGCATCAAAAGTGCCTGCTAGAGAGTCAAAGATACCAGGTGCACACAGGAAGAGCTAGGAAGGTTTGATAAGTGTAAAGAAGCCTGAATTAGAAGACCTGGTAAGCCTCAGATCTTCTACTTACTAAATTTCTCACCTTGGGCCAATTGCCTTCTCTCTGGCTTTCTCCTCTGTACAAAGAAAGAGTTTTTTTATCAATGATTTTAAGCTCCCCCTCAGGATCTAATGTTTACTAAAGGAGCCAGCCAGTCCCTTGCAGAGACAGCCCTGTGGGAATGCCCAGGCATAGAGTTTTGACGCGTGGCAGGGAAGATCTTTTTGTGAGTGTGAGGAGGAACAATGGGATTGGGGTGTCCTAGATCCCCAGTGTGCGGTGCAGAAGCCCCCAAATCTGTGGGGAACTTGGGTAGTCAGTGAACAAAGAGAAGAGAAATGATAGGGAAGGAAGTTACTAAAAACAACCTTCTACCATTTATGGTTTTGCACAGAACTTACCTTTACCTTTAGCAATATTGTAAGTTTATCACCAAGGTTTGCTCTGTCTCCGCAGTTTACCTACATGAGAGCAATCACGGTTCTCCAGAGAAACAAAACCAGTAGGGTGTGTGTGTGTGTGTGTGTGTGTGTAAGTGTGGGTAAGTGTGTGTGGTGTGTAGACTCAGTACAGTCTAGAGACAGAATCCCTTTCTTCCTCGTCACGAGACTTCAATCTTTTAAGGCCTTCAACTAATTTTATGAGGTCCACCCACGTTATAGAGGGTAATCTGCTTTACTTAAATAATAACAATATTAATTCTTCTGACCTATAAACATGATATCTCTCTCCATTTATTTAGGTCTTCTTTAACTTTTTTTAGCCAATGTTTTGTAGTTTTCAGTGTACAGGTTTTATACATTGTCAGATTTATCCCTATTTATTTTACATTAAAATGCTATTACAAATTATATTTTTTCATTTTCAGTTTCTTTTTTTTTTTTTTTTGAGATGGAGTCTTGCACTGTTGCCCAGGCTGGAGTGCAGTGGCGTGATCTCGGCTCACTGCAACCTCCACCTCCCGGGTTCAAGCCATTCTCCTGCCTCAGCCTCCCGAGTAGCTGGGACTACAGGCATCTGCTACCACGCCCAGCTAATTTTTTGTACTTTTAGTAGAGATGGGGTTTCACCATGTTAGCCAGATGGTCTCGATTTCCTGACCTCGTGATCCGCCCTCCTCGGCCTCCCAAAGTGCTGGGATTACAGGCATGAGCCACTGCACCCGGCCTCATTTTCAGTTTCTAATTGTTTGTTGCTAATATATAGAAGTACAATGCTTTTTGTATATTGATCTTTATCCTAAAGCCTTGCTAAATTCACTTACTAGTTATGGTAGCTTTTTCGTAGATTACATTGGATTTTCTATTCAAATAATTGTGTCATCTTCAAATTAAGACAATTCTACTTATGCCCTTCAAACATGGATGTTATTTTTTTTTTTTTTGTCTTATTGTGCTGGATAGGACGTCTGGTACAATGTTGAATAGGAGTGATGACAGTGGACATCTTGATTTGTTCCTAATCTTAGGAGGATAGCATTCAGCTTTTCACCATTAAATATGGTGTTAGCTTTAAGTTTTTCATAGATATTTTTTAAAAGTCAAGATTCAGAAAGTTGTCTCCTAGTTTGAGGTTGTTGAATTAATTTTTTTAATTTTTAATAAGAATTAGATGTTGGATTTTGTCAAATGCTTTTTTCATTTATTAGGATCATATGCTTTTTCTCTTTAGCTTATTGGTATGGCATAAAGTCATTCACAATATTTCCCTGATTATTCTTTAAATATTTGTAGAAACTATAGGATATCACCAATCTTATACCTGATATTGGTAATTTGTTTCTTCTTTTCCTTTCTTTTTTCTGATCTGTATGGATGGAGGCTTACCAATTTTATTAACTTTCTCAGAAAACCAGCTTTTGGTTTCATCAGTTGCTTTCCTATTTTCTATTTCATTGACTTCTACTTTGATCTTTATTATTTCCTTTATTCTGCTTACTCTGGGTTTAATTTGCTCTTCTTTTTCTGTTTCTTATGGTGGAGGTGAGGTCATGTATTTGAGACCATTCTTTTCTGATAAGTTTTTAACACTATACATTTCTAAATACTGCTTTAGCAATCAAATCTTGATACATTGTATTTTCATTTTTACTTAAAGTACTTTCCAATTTTCTTTTTGATTTTTTCTCTGGCCTCTGGTAAATTTAGAAGTCTCTTCATAAATATTTGGAAATTTTCCAGATACCTTTCTGTTGTTGATTTCTAATTTAATTCCACTGTGGCCAGAGAATATACTTGTGTGACTTCAGTATTTTTTAATTAATTAATTAATTAATTTTTTTTTTAGACGGGGTCTCACTCTGTCGACAGGCTGGAGTGCAGTGGCGTGATCTCTGCTCACTGCAAGCTCCGCCTCCCACGTTCACGCCATTCTCCTGCCTCAGCCTCCCGAGTAGCTGGGACTATAGGTGCCCGCCACCATGCCCGGCTAATTTTTTGTATTTTTAGTGGAGACGGAGTTTCATCCCATTAGCCAGGACGGTCTCAATCTCCTGACCTCGTGATCTGCCCGCCTTGGCCTCCCAAAGTGCTGGGATTACAGGCATGAGCCACTGTGCCTGGCCATGTATTTTTTAATTTATTAAGTCATGTTTTGTGAAACAGAATATGGTATATCATGGTAAATGTGTCATGTACACATGTCAGCACTTTGGAAGGCCAGGGTGGCAGATCACTTGAAATCAGGAGTTCAAGACCAGCCTGGTCAACGTGGCAAAACCCTGTCTCTACTAAAAATACAAAAATTAACCACGTGTGGTGGCGCATGCCTGCAATCCCAGCTACTCAGGAAGCTGAGGCAGGAGAATCACTTGAACCTGGGAGGCAGAGGCTGCAGTGAGCTGGATCTCACCATTGTACTTCAGCCTGGGTGACGGAGATGAGACTCCGTCTCCAAAAAAAAAAAAAAAAAAAAGATTTGTGATTTGTTAGGTAGAACCAGAGCTGTGTTAATGACTAATATTTCCTCACTATGAAGTGAGATCCTTCTGGGTACTCTATTGTCCTGTGAATTATGAGGTCAACTGGTCGGGCTGGCATAAGCAGCTGGTATTGCCAGCCCTTTGTAAGCACTGGGCACTGTTCCCTCTAATCCTCTCAGATGGTTCTTTCCAGCCTTGGATAGTTTCCTCGTATGAATATGCCAGTTAGTACTCTGCTGAATGCTTGAGGATACCCTCCACAGATCTCCAGGGTTCTCTTTATCTTTAGCTCTCTCCTAGTTTTCTGTCCTATAAATTCTAGCTGCCTTGGTGGTAGCTCTCGACATGCAGTAGTAGAGTCTGAAGTCTGATCAGTTAAGTTCAGTTCAGTTTTGCCCATGTTGTGTTGAAAGAGGTCAGGTACTAGTTCTTTACATGAACGAAAATAACCTAAGAAATAATCTGACGGCTGATCAGGAACACATAAAGATTCCAAAATTTCTAAACACTTCTTTTCCTCCATAATTAAGTTGTCTTTCAGAAATACAGAGCTCATGTTGAATAAAGTCCAGGGCCACATTCCCTCTTTACTCCTTCTCCATGGTGCCCTCAGTCTCTCCTACCTGTCTTCTCTTTAAGGTCCTGCTTCCTCTGGGGGAAAGCCTGGAAGTTCTTGGAGACCTGATAGACTTTGTTTCTGGCTCTATCCTGGAAAAGCAATGTTTGGTCATTACAATTTCTGACTTATGTCCTTCACAATCTTCTGAGTAGAGCCAGAGCAAAGACCACAAACCTTGTTTTTGCTGACATGGACCAGGTCTCATAGGACAACTGTGGTGCATTTAACAAAGTCTCTGTTTCTCTACTCTGTCTTACCAAAGATTTTCCTTCATTTGCACTAAAGAACATAAGAAAGGAGAATGAAGGGAAGTGAAAGCTCTCTTCCACCCTCAAAGGTAATACTCTTCAAGTTAAATCAGTTAAATCGGCCAAGAAGTTAACCACCGTTGATTTGATGAGGGATGTGCCTACATTCCAAACAATAGCATTTTGTTGGGACCTCTCTATAAAGAGCATAATAAAGTGTAACATGGAAAACCTATTATATCTAAACAAACAAAAGCTAAAGAACGAAAAGAGATCAATTCTTCCCAAATCTCCAATTTTTTTTCGGGTAGGGAAATTTTATTTTTGTGTAGGCAAGTTTATCAGTCTTTTCCTTTCTGGCAAGAAGTAGCATTTAACTTTACTCTTTCTTGTTTTTTTTTTCGCCTTGCATCAAGAATTAAACTTCATTAGCTGGAGTCTTGTCAGTTGTTTAAAAATATTAATGACCTGGACATCGGTGACCTTGGATAATAATTTTAGCCTCTGTCATTTAATCTGTCATCTTGGATAAGTCATCTTATATCATTAAGAGTGGTTTTTGTTATCATTACTAGATAGAAGACTTGATGAGCTTGAGAGATCTTTTGTGGTGGCTTTAACATACGTCTACAAATTATTTGATATTCCTCCCTTCATTCCTCTCCCATTGAATGTGATCTGGACTTAGTGACTCACTTCTAAGGAATCAAAGAATATAGAAGAAATGAGCGTATGTCACTTCTAAGCCTAGGTCATAAAACACATTGCAAATTCTTCTCTTTCTCTCCCTCTCTGCCCCCAACCCCAACCCCAACCCCAAGACGCTTTGTTCTGAGGGAAGCCATCTTCTATATAATGAAGGGACTCAGGCAGTCCCCTGGAGAGGCCCATGTGGCAAGGAGCTGAGGCTTCCTGCCAACAGCCAGTGAGGAACGGAATCTTGCCACCAACAGCCATGTGAGTGAGTCATCTTGGAAATGGATCCTCCAGTGCCAGTCAGGCTTTAAGATGACTGCAGCCATGGCTGACATCTTGACTGTAATCTCATGAGAGACCCTGGGCCAGAAATAAGCTGCTCCTGAATTCCTGACCCTCAGAAAGTGTGTGATGATAAATATCTGTTTTTAAGGCATTAAATTTTGAAGTAATTTGTTATACAGCAATATAAAACAAACATATCCTGGAATCTTGCAGATCCTTCCAGTTTATGATTCCATAATTTAAATGCAGGAGGATGTATCTCTAGTTGCCTGTTGCTTTTGCTAACAAACTGCTTTGCCTGTTACATTTAAAAACTCTTCCTTGAACAGCCTGCATTCCATGCAACAAAACATTTTAGACAGAAAATGAAATGACATTTTTTGAATAGAGATATTTTTCAACTGGATATATACTATTGTGATAGCTTGTATGTTTTAATAAAATGAAGCCTTGGGAAATTTATGTCTTCAGAAAGTTCTGCAGCAGGAAGTGCTCTTTGGTCCTTGAGGGCCATCAGAAGTTATGTGGGGCCAGATGCGTTGGCTCATGCCTGTAATCTCAGCACTTTGGGAGGCTGAGGCGGGCAGATCACTTGAGGTCAGGAATTCAAGATCTGCCTGGCCAATATGGTGAAACCCCGTCTCCACTAAAAATACAAAGGTTAGCCAGGTGTGGTGGTACATGCCTGTAATCCCAGCTACTCAGGAGGCTGAGGCACGAGAATTACTTGAACCTGGGAGGCAGAGGTTGCAGAGACCCCAGATCACACCGCTGTACTCCAGCCTGGGCAACAGAGTTAAACTGTGTCTCAAAAAAAAAAGAAGAAGAAGAAGAAGAAGAAGAAGAAAAAAAAAAAGAAAAAAGAAAAAGAAGTTACGTGGATTTCTTGACATTGTATGCAATGTGTTGTGTTAAGAGCATTTTCCAAGATAGAATTTGTATAGCTTTTACCAGACTTTCACAGAGCCTTGAGCCCCATGTCCTTCTCCCTACCCAAGATAATAGTTAAGAACCACTTATCTGGTTCCTTTTCCCACCTGTGGAAAGTTAGGTACAGAGAGGTGAGTGACTCACCCACAGTTAGAGACAGAGATCTTCTGACTCTGAACTCAGTGCTCAGACTCCAATATATAAAATCAATTCTACTTAGAAGAGGCAGCTCAGGGAAGTCTGGTTTTTGCAATGCCCTAAAGTGTGCAGATTCTCAAGACAGACTTTTACATTTATTATTTTGCTGTTGCATATCTTTTGCTTAACTCATCATGCTGCTTCAGGAAAGGGGTAAAATGGATCTTTCCAGAAAACTCTCCCTTCCTGATGGACCTCTTGGCTTGGTTCCTTTCAGCTTAGCCTTTACATTGAAGTACACAGGAGCTCAAAGTGATTTATCACCATGGTGCCTGCTAGAATCCAAAATTATTCCGTGAAGGAAACATATTATGCTTTTCTTACTTGATTACTGTAGATATGTCACTTACATTTTTCTTCACTATATTTTGAAAACTACCTGTTTACATATAGTACTGTTACCCATGTCTTTCTGAACTAAGCTAGATATGAATATTATTATCATAATAAATTAAGATGTTTTGGTTGATGGACTGAAAATCAAAGTTCTAATATTAATGTTCAGAATACATTCTGCCTATTTAGAAACTAACAGTTGCTAAAAAAAACACCCACTGATGTCCGAAAAATAAGTATAAATCTTTGATTGGTGAACTGGAACATATCTTACACTCCTCTTTTATCTTTCAAGATGCTGGTCATTCATCAGATTCTTTAAATACTTCATCACCGGTAACACTGAGCATTCACCATAAGCAAGCCTGGGCTACTTAAAGCCAGTGGAGCCCATGTTGTAAATGGCTGGTCCTAAAAGTATAGGAAATCCTGATTTTACCATTGGCTTTTCTCACCGCAGTAGATTTGCCAGCCATTCCCACCATCCCTATGTGCTCCATGACACAATCTTTTTGCTGTGGTCAAAGCCAAGTCAGAGAAATCATAACCAAAACTACAGTCCTGGAGAACCTGGGGCTGAAGAATCTGTGCTGATGCCATGAACTGTCCAGAGAAAGGTCTAAGCTTGACTCCTGGCTTTCCCTCCTCCCACTTAGCTCCGGAAGGTATCTGCTATGAGCAGGTTCCTGGGTTCTGCCAAATGATCTAGCATCATCTGGTCTTGGCTACTGTTCAGGTTCAGAGAGCACTGCCCCTCCTCCCCAAAGGTGGAAACAGATTCAGAGCCTTGGAAACAGCCCCAGGATTTCTGAATGCAAATGTTTTCAGCAAATTCAGCATTATATCCTAACTTGCAAAATAATTCTGTAGCAGGAAGATAAAGTTGAATGAGTCAAGTACTAATTAGGTACACTTATTCTTCCATAAACAGGAAGATATGGATATATTTGGCAGGGGGGAGGGATATCTTTCACATTTTAAAAAGTAAAAACAGCTCTATATTTAAAAGTAATTTCAAAATATCAGATTAGTCTTGTTTGAGGAATGGCAGGAAAATCCTTTGACAAAGAAATTAAGTTTATTTCAAAGTTTTCAAGGGGTTGAACTTAATTATAGATGGCAGCAAAGAGCAGAGAAAAAAATTCCTTGCAAGTTTTCTAAAGAAAAACTAAGGTGAGATTTTCTAAAAGGATAATATATTCAAAAAGTTATATATAATATATGTGTATAATATAATATATATAATACATATTTATATATATGTATAATATAATATATATAATACATATTTATATATATGTATAATATAATATATATAATACATATTATATATATGTATAATATAATATATATAATACATATTTATATATATATGTATATTTTTAAATTTTGAGACAAGATCTCCTTGTGTCACGCAGGCTAGAGTGCAGTGGTGTGATCATGGCTCACTGCAGCCCCAAACTCTGGGCTCAAGCCTCCCAAGTAGCTGGGACTACAGGCACATGTCACCATGCCTGGCTAATTTTTTAAATTTTTTGCAGAGACGGGATTTGGCCATGTTGCCCAGGCTGGTCTCGAACTCCTGGGCTTAAGTGATCCTCCCACTTTGGCCTCTCAAAGTACTGGGATTATAGGAATGAGCCACTATGCCTGGTGCCTCAACAAGTTATATTTTTTAAAAACAGGGAGAATAAAGGAGAAGAAAGGAAAGGGGAGGAAAAAACCCTTTTGGTAACGATGGAGTTCAGGACACACTACCCCAAAATATGGCACGGTAGCGTTTGAGAAAATAGCAGAGGTAGGAAGGTCACTCTCACCTTCTCCTGCCCTTCTGCCCTGAAGCAGGTCATAAGACCCACACGTGAAAGGTACTCTTCCTATACCCAGAGAAAAGGAACATTTGTATCTCTGAAGACACAGAGACACAGAGAAGAATCTGAACAAACAGGTCTTGCTAAATTTCCTCAGTTAATTACCATTAGTGTAATAAACTCTTTTTTCGATTCTGTTTCTCCACAATTATCCACTTCTTCCTCAAAGTTGGCATAGAAATACACAAGTCCAGGCCAGGGGCGGTGGCTCACGCCTGTAATCCCAGCACTTTGGGAGGTCAAGGCGGGTGGATCACGAGGTCAGGAGATCGAGACCATCCTGGCTAACACGGTGAAACCCTGTCTGTACTAAAAATACAAAAAAGTAGCCGGGTACGGTGGCGGGCGCCTGTAGTCCCAGCTACTCGGGACGCTGAGAGGCAGGAGAATGGCGCAAACCCGGAAGGCAGAGGTTGCAGTGAGCTGAGATCGCGCCACTGCACTCCAGCCTGGGCAACACAGTGAGACTCCGTCTCAAAAAAAAAAGAAATACACAAGTCTAATTGTTTCTTCAGGTTTTCATTTCCTCATGAAGGCTCTTGTGTCACTTAAAACTTACGTTAAATGAATTGGTATGCATTTCTCGTGTTTATCTGTCTCTTGTTCTAGGGGCCTCAGCTGTGAACTTGGATGGGTGAGGAAAAGATATTTTTCCTGGCTGGGCAAGGTGGCTCACGCCTGTAATCCCAGCATTTTGGGACACTAAGGCAGGTGGATCACCTTAGGTCGGGAGTTCAAGATCAGCCCGACCAACATGGTGAAACCCCATCTCTACAAAAAATACAAAATTAGCTGGATGTGGTGGCGTATGCCTGTAATCCTAGCTACTCGGGAGGCTGAGGCAGGAGAATCGCTTGAATCCAGGAGGCAGAGTTTGCAGTGAGCCAAGCTGGCGCCACTGGACTCTAGCCTGGGCAACAAGAGCGAAATTCTGCCTCAGAAAAAAAAAAAAAAGATACTTTTCCTTCACTACAATGTTCTTTTTTGAAACTCTTTAATCTGAAAGTTTAGAAGTTCACTAAAATGAAGTAATTTAAGAAAACAAATGTGGTTTTCGTGATTGTATCAAGAAAATACACCTCCTCTATACGCTGAGTAAGATGAATAGCTCAGCAGAATCAGTAGTATTAGCCTGTGATCACTTCTGCTATCTACAAATTGCTTTAGACGGGACTTTGCAAAGCAGAGTCAAAATATATACAATGGAATTTATTTTTTATAACAGTAATACTAATATTTAGGAGTATTACTTTCACTAGGAGAGTTATCTAAATTTCAGCTTTCTAAAAAGATTATTTTGATTTTGAATGCACTGGACACCAAGCATGCACTGAATATGAATTACAAAGCAACATTAAAAGGGAAGTAAATACACATTGCAGAACATATGAAAGTAGGGAAGAGCCAAGTTCATAAGTATAAATTTTGTATCTTTTACTACCTACTATGCTATTATTGATGCTCGACAAATATTTACTATTAAAAAACAAGGTGTGTCAATGGTCCCGAGTAATTCTACTATGCTGAGTCAAATCGTAACTGAAAATGCTGAAAAGAGTTAACTTTTGTTTTGCAGGTATTATTACTTGGCATTCACAGCACATCAAACACCTCTTGCTAGCAAAGAGAGCTGTGTGGCTATCTTGGAAAAGTCCAGATTAGATCACTGGGTGCTGGGAGAAACAAAGGTATTTCGTTCTTTATTGTTCAAATTGTCCCGTATGATTTCTTTGTCTCTTGTCAGTGATGTCACTGGCATGAATGGCTCTATAAGTTGTGTAGCTTAGCAAACAAGACTCCAACCTAACAATGGTCTTTGCTGGTCTTAAGTCAAGAGGTTGGGGACATTAGGGAGTAGAGGAGGAGGGTTTGCCTCCTGTTCTATATGTAATTTGAGAGCCATTTAGCATTTTTAGAATGAGATCTTTGAGCTCATTTAAAAATGTTTCTTTTCTCAATGCTGCTTATTCCAGTATCACATGTAAATACACAAATCATATTAATGGCAGTGATGAGTTTCTAGTAGAGTTTTGTCCATTTTTTCACTGGACTCATGTTATTTGCTGCATAGCCTGATTATTAGTCTCAGCATCTGTAGCTTTTCATTTGGGAGAATGTCACGTCCCCATAGGATCCCAGGTTTTTGTGGTCCATCCTGATTGCCTTATAAAACCAGCCTCTGCCTGAGTGTCGATGGCAACACTGCTCCTCCTCAGCAGAAATTAGATCACTGTGGATCATCTAGGTACCTCGCCCTCTGAACTTCCACTGTTGGCTGGGTCAGTCCTCTTGGTTAGTACCTTTATCAGAGGCTATGGGGAAAGAGAGTAGATAGAGCTCAAACTGAGAAAATGAACTCCTGACTGACATGAGACAGGCCTGGAGAGCATTTGGAATCGCTTAAACCCTGTTGACCTCATCATCTGTTTACATCAATTATCAAGGATTGGCTCAATCTTAGAAAGAGAATTGTATCTACCTCCATGAAGTCAGTAATGTGAGCATAAGTCACATCACTATAAACTTTATTTATATCATTGTTTTAATATTTTCATTTAGAATATGCTGTAGTAGAGTGAATTTCTGTTGAGGAACCCGTATGTAATGCTAAAACTACTGTCTCGTTTCAGGTTTTTCTCAAATATTACCATGTTGAGCAATTAAATTTGCTGCTTCGAGAAGTCATAGGCAGAGTGGTTGTGCTGCAGGCATATACCAAGGGGTGGCTTGGAGCCAGGAGATACAAAAGGGTCAGAGAGAAGAGAGAGAAGGGAGCCATTGCCATCCAGTCAGGTAAATGGTCCTGTTCTCATAAATACTGCCCTGGGTATTGGCATGTCATTAAGTACTGGGGAATACTCAACTCTTTCTCTTCTAAGTGGTTTCCCTCCCTCCCTTCCTTCCTTCTTTCCTTCCTTGCTTTAGCAAATGTGTATCAAATATGTATCAAGTGCCTACTACACAGGTTCTGTGCCAGGTGCTGAAATCACAGCCATGAGCAAGACTGTGTAGGGGTGAAAGAAACTTTCTTTCCGTGTCCTGAAGGTTTGATAATTTGAGTCTATAAAACAAACTGAGAAAGACAGATTAACAGGAGAAAAGACATACAAATTTATTAACATGCAAGTCATAAAAAGTGTGAAAATCAAAGGCCAGATGGTTGAAGCTTAAATACCCTCTTCATAGGGGAGAGGGAAGTGGAGGATGTAGAAAATTTTAAGGGAAGATTCAAAGGTTTACGAGGGAAATGAATGGGCCTGAAGAACAGGCAATAGCCTGGGACAAAGTTCATCTGACCTCTGGGTGATATTTACTCCAGTCTTCCTTCCTGGGGTATGCATCAGTTTCTCCTGGTTGAGGAGATATCTGGGGAAGGGATTCACACAGTTGAATGTCTTCTGGAGGAGCTTGCCTTTAATAGATGGGGAGAGTTCAGAGAAAGCCCTTTCCTGCATTTGCTGCTACCCAGGTGCTCTAAGTTTGAAGTCAAAGCAGCATATTTTGGAGAATTATTATCTGAGCCCCAACAACTGCCATGGTCCCTGACTTGCAGGTAAGCAAACAAGCCTTTACAACATGAGTGACAGGATAGATAGTGGCAGTATAAACGGACCAGTGATGTAAAGCCCCAGTCACACAGATATGTGCCGCATCTCCCAGAATGACTGAGATAATATACACTTCAGGTCTGTGGTCAGGTGTTCAGTACCAGAGTTATTAATGCCATTTCCAGAAGGCTTTTCTAGTCCAGATGGAACTTATAAACCAAGGGAAGAGGTTGCTAATCTCTTTCATGTGCCCTGCCTAGTCAGTGCCTCTTTGTTTACGTATATGTGTTATTAGTGTTACACACAACATTTAAGTTCCTGTGCAATAGACAAATGATTATGAAAGCACCAGATCTTGAACAAAGTGGATGATTTCCCTTATGCTCTCATAACCCAGAATCCTCATGTGGCTCAGTCTATTTTGGACTTCATGAGCTCACCCAGCAACTTCGAGAGTTGTGATGCTGAGACGGGAGGAACAAAGAGAGACATTGTGCTCCTCGTGGGTGGCTTAATGCCCCAGTTTTGTATCTAAAGGGCTTACCACCTTTGCCCCAGAGAGTCCCTTCCTCTTTTCTCTCTTTTTCTTCACCTTTCTTCCCTGCCTTTTCCCTTCCCACTGCACATCTTTCCTCTCCCTCAGCATACCTCTCGGCACAGAATTCACTCACAGCAAATGACAGTGTTGTGCTACTTATTATTTCCCTTGACTCCGCTCTTTCTCTTCTTCAACTTTCCTGTTTATATTTTTCTCCCAAATAACAGATTTTGAAAGGGTCAGGCTATTCCAGTTCCTTTCTACCATCCCTGCCACACCCCTCCACCTGTATCATATCCCCAAGTCTTGAAGACAGGGCTTTCTCCAGGGATTAGAACGACAGGAAACCATCTCACCTGGAGTAGGGGTCCCACGTGATTCATCAGTGGAACCCAGAGTGTTCTGGAAATCACTGCCTGAACAAAAGCAACCCCTTAGAAGCATCTTCAAAGCCAAGCTGTGAGAACAGAGAGGCCTCTCTTCTCGCCGTAGATCACGTACCTCTGCTTATTTTGTTCAGTGAGAAAGCAGGAGGGAGGATGAGACGGGCAATAGACTGGAGGGGAAAACAGCTTATATCAATTCTCTGGCACGTTCTTAAATTAATGTCATTCCTAGCACATGGTTTTATATTTTTAGCCTGGAGAGGATATGATGCTCGGAGGAAATTTAAGAAAATAAGCAACAGAAGGAATGAGTCTGCTGCTCATAATCAAGCAGGTAATTAAAACATCATTTTCACAGTGTCCACTTGAAAATATTCTGTGACTAACTTCCTGTGAATGTAGAAAAGCTGAAAGGTTAATAATTCAGGAGCACTGGAATGAGTCAAGAGTTCTGGGAGACAGGAGTCCTAGTGTTCTGACCCTCCCTGTGTGATAACTATGATGCTAACAGTGAGCATGAGCATTTGCTGTTTGCCACATTTGGCTAAGGATGCTCTGACTGGGTTCTCTTGTATACCTGATATTATAGAGGAGGAAATTGTGGCACTGAGAAGTGAAGGGACTTGTCCACCATCACACAGTTCATCAGTTGCAGAGCCAGCATTTGAACACAGGCCGTTTGGATAGAGTCAGCATCGCATACTGCCACCTGAACAAAACCCTTTCCCTCTCGGAGTCACGTGTCCCTCATCTGTTAAATGAGAGTGCTGGTTAAAAAGGTCCAGAAGGTGCCTTCCCATTTTGGAATTCTCTAATTATATGCAAGACCTGTTTCTTAGCATCACAGAGGAGGAATCACTCAGGGAGTTTCCCAGCAAACTGAGTTTCCCAAATCCAGGCTTATATGTGGCTATCATGGTCCTCTGGGCCCCATGGCATGAGCACATGGTGGCTTTTATGGCTCGGCTTGCTATTGGCAGCCTGAGAGGTGTAAGCTCTGGTTTCTGACTCATCCGTCCCCTCTCTGGCTCTTCAGTCACTCTGCTCTTCTGCAAATGGCAGTGTCCACTGTGGGTGCAGCCTGGGCTCCTTTCCTCATTTGAAACTGCATATTCCTACTCGAGGCTCTGGAAGAAACAGGCCCCTGAGCTCCAGGAGCCACAAGAAATTAGAGACAGAATGAGAGAAATAGCCAGGCTGGTAGACTCAGCAGCAGAGAGAGAGATAGGATTTCACATACAGCTGAGCTTGAAGTAAACTCTTAAATAAAACAGCTGCAACCTCTTCAAAGAAGTCCCTGCTCAGAACCTGGCTCCAAGTAAACTTCTCAGAACTCTTAGACCACTGTAGAAGCCTGATGTCTTCATTCAAAACTAAAATAGTTGGGAGGAAAGGGTGCTATTAAAATGCAAATGTTAACTTTTAACACCATCCCCTAGGAATTCTAAGCTCTACAACTTCAAAGCCCCAGGAAGAGGGATGCAATTCTTGTTACAGCTTAAGAGAGAACTCAAAGTGCATCATTTGTTCCCTACTTGCCTGCCTCCCAACACACACACACACACACACACACACACAATCTCTCATTAAAAGAGGGTACCAAACTGATTTCTGATCTTGCAGTTTGGTACAAAGCCCAACATGTGTTTTAAAATTTAAACTTGCTTGAGCTTATTTATTGTTGATCCACTGAGTTCAGTATATAGGAATCATAAATCCAATTTTCCCTAAGTGAAAGTCATCTTTTGAGTGCTCCCTGTTTTGCACTCTGTTAATGCCAAGTGAATACTGCTGTAAAACAGAAATGGGTCTGCTTCATCATCATGCTATCAGGATAGTAATAATTGTATCTTTTCAGTGGAGCACCTATGGGGTAGCTATCATGGAAGGATAATGTTGCTCAGCGGAACTTTAAAAAGCATGTTTCTTTAAGGGTGTCTCCCTTTTTTTTTTTTTTTTTTTTTTTTTTTAGCCTTGCAAGCACCCAGCAGGACTTTAGAAAACACATTTCTTTAAGGGTGCCTTCCTTTTTTTAAGCCTTGCAAGCACCTCCCCTTTCTTAGCCTTGCAGCCAAAGTGTTCTTGCCTATCAAGTGATGTTGGGAACTTCCATTAACTGAGTCTGCAGGGGCTTAGATGGGCATGAAGGTGGCACCAACACCACCTCTGCCCTCTTAGAAGTAGTGTGGCAGCCAGAGCAAAGGCAGACAGCATCTGCCCTTTAGCCAACACCATGGACAGGAATTGGTGCGCTGGTTTTGTGTTGGTGGTAAAGATGCGTGAATAGGGTAGCAATCTTTGCAATTTTATGGGCAGTTTACTTTTACTTGGGAATATTTTCCTTATCTTTAGATTTGAAGGCATAATTGCGTTTATCTAAGAAGCAAAGCAACTCATTCCGACTTTTCTGTTTGGGGTTGTGATCTTCCCCAAACATAATCTCATTACAAGCCTCTCTTCGTCCCGCTAGGACATTTCCGAGTAGAACCAGACCCAGATACAGCGGCTCCCTGTTTTAGGAGCCTGCAGAAAGTGGCTTAGGGATATTGTCATAGCACAACCATTTCCGGTTGTTTTCTAAGGTTATTCTCTAATTTATTATTTTTTCAACAAATCATTTCATTTGAAATTTAGATTCTGTGGAATGAATTTGTATTTCTAGTTCTGGCCCATAGTATTTTCTTAAGTGGTGTTGCTAAGATATGTTATATATTTTTAAAAGAGCGGCCCTTGAAATTTAGGAAGCATTTGGCCTACATGTTGCTACAGAGCAGCGCATATTGAAATTTGTTTTCCTTTCATCTCCTTCCCAATAAAAGCAGCCGTGCGGCTTATCCCTTTAGCTTCCTCAGAACTTCCTTTCAGAATTCCCGATCTATTACGGCACATTCACATACCAGAAACAAGATGCCTTTTCATGCTGTCAACCTTTTTCATCTGAAATGTAAATTAATTCTTGCTGGTATGCCTTGACAGAGATCAAAGTCAGGGTATTAACCTTCCCAGGCTTTCTCATCATAAGGACTGGGCGGCCACCATTAGGAACTCTGTGTCCTTGTTAACGGGCCCTCCTCCAGGCAGCCCTCGGTCTAGGAGCCACCATTTCAAAGGCTCAGAGTCCTTGGTAAATGTCCTCATCATTACTTTCAACTGGGTGAGGAATAATCTGCCTGGCTAATTATTGCTTGTTTTTAATTGTGGGCCCTTCATTCAGATTCCAGGAGCAGGTTTCAGTGGTTCTGACAGCCAGTGATCTTGGTGTGATCGAGGGAGGGACAGGGCTCCGGAATGGAAACCTCTCCCCCAACTCAGTGGGTTGTTTCTTGCCTGTCAGTCTTTGAGGTAGGCCACATTTGCATTTTCAAAATAAACAGATGCCTTTCAAATACATGAGCTGGTGGTCTAGAGATCTCTGTGGGCCCAAACAGTTCACCAGCCAGTAATCAAATGCTGGAAGAGAAAACAAACGGAAAAAAAATACCCTGGGTACACAAGGATACATTTCCTATGTGTATAACACTGCACAGTCAATAAAGGGCCTTTATGAGGTGTAGGGGGGAGAGGGGAGAGGGGAGAGGAAGAGAAAGTAAAGGAGCCTGAGCAAAGGTATTGTCCATCAGTTTCTTTTCTGGGGGGCTGAGGGAGGTGGGAAGCAACTCTGCATATCACCTTGGCAAAGAAGTGGCATGTTTCATTGTTTTTTGTATTGGTTAATTCTGACAATGGGTTCTTGCCACAGGAAAACACATTCCTTTAAATGCCAAATAATTAAAATACGTACTTTGTTAAAATCCGAAAAAAATTATACATATTAGTGTTCAAATAGATGGTGTATTCTAAGTAAAAACTAACAGTGACCTTGATTCCATTACTAATCTGTTATGTTTTTAAATTACCTTACTTTTCAGAAATTGGACCTAACTACATTTATTCAACCAAAAAAAGCTTACGTTCCTCAGTGAAAATTATCAAAACAAACTAACTGCAGGGAACTTTATTAAAGACCTACATGTAATATCTCATTCATTAATTTTTCTAAAGCACTGGCTTTAAAACTGCCCCTCTAATTCAGGATATGTGTTTTAGATGAGAGCAAAGTTGTGGGCCTCCCTCTCTCAAAGGAGAAATGCCCTTTGAATAGGTGACAGTGGAGCCCTAGGGGCTGGAACCTTCTCCCAGGAGGAGTGGTCTTCCAGCACCTCACTGCTTCTCCCCACACACACACACACACAGGAGTCGGAAGAGCCACTAGTTTACAGGACATTTTCATCTAATTGCTTCAGTGCTGTGGAAATTGTTATTTTCTCTTTCTCTCTGTTGTTGGATCAGCTTCCTACATACTCCCCTCCTTGGCCCTGCCAAAAACACAGATGTTATCAGAAGATAACAATAGCTCTGACAGTGACGGCCATTTCTCCTCTGATGCTCTTTGGGGAGAGTGCTTTTCCCAGCATCAGCAGGGACTCTGACGAGGCTGGCAGGGTGCCTTCCTTGAGCCTGTGAACAGGCATTTTAAGCCACTGCAGCTGGGAACCACTGGGCACATCATGTGATGCGTGCAGAGCAGAGTTGCTTTAAATGCTGCTACCAGAAGAGAAAGTAAACATCGTATCCAGACAGCCTGACCCTACTTTGTAACAGAACCAAGTTTTTGGTGTATAAAACTGCCTGAACTTTTAAACTCTTTCAGTGCAAGGTTTTCTCCTAGCCTTTTCAAAAGGCTGTTTAAAAGGCTGTTTCCTTTAGCATCGTCAGTGGGTTGGCAATGATTAGGTGGTTGTAATTTCCTAGAACTAAATTTCCCGATATTTCCCTACGTGTGCAGGACAACTATATTTAAACTGGGATATTTCTTTCATTCACTTACTTAACTACTATTTGTTAAGCACCTACTTTATGCTGGGGCTCCCATGGTAAACAGTGAGATTTAATTTGGGGCTTCAAATTCTCCAGCTCCAATACAGAGCGCTCTAAAATATGCTTTCCCTCAAAGGGGTGCTGTTTGAATAAATCAAGTACTCTGTATTTTGCCAACGCTCTTTGGAAAGGAGCTCTGTAAAATCTAAAACAATACAAAGAGTACAAATTATTATAAAACACAGCCAAGGGTATGCATTGAAATGACCCATGCTTCTTGAAGGTAAAAATGACTGTAGTAGATATTTTTCATCCTGCTAAAGCTGTACATAAGTAGATTGTTGATCCCAAGCCAAACAAGAGGGGGACTGTAAGTAAATGCACCATTGAGAGAAAAGGTCCATTTTGAACAAACAGAAGGAAAACAAGCATGCCCTCTGTCACTCCTTTCTGTGTCTCTATTTGTAGTTCTACCTCTATTTCACTTTTTCTTCACTCATTTCATTTCTGTTTCTTAGATCCCTGGTCATTTCACACAAAAGCTAAATTCTTCAAACTGATAATCTTTATCAGAGGGAGCAGAGGTGTGAGAGAAGACAAGATCCAAACTCTTCTTGGCCATAGGGCAGGAGGCCGCTGCTTCTCTTTTCCTGGTGTTTTCCATATCCACATATCCACAGAATAGCAATGAAACATTTGGGGGAAATAATTTACCTGGTGCGCCTGAGCTTGAGATGCACTGTGAACTGCAAACTAGCCCTCCCCATCCTCCTGCCCCCCCATCTTCTAAACCTTTGTTTAACACAAGACAGGATGCTCTTCAGTCCTAGGCGAGGGGTCCTGCTCACTTCACTCTCATGCTATCTTGGTTTCCCTAGCTCTCCCATACTTGAGAAAGTGGGGCTTGCTCTCTTTCTTTTTCTTTTTCTTTTTTTTGAGATGGAGTCTCGCTCTGTCACCCAGGCTGGGGTGCAATGGTGCGTTCTTGGCTCACTGCAATCTCCCCTTCCTGAGTTCAAGGGATTCTCCTGCCTCAGACTCCCAAGTAGCTAGGATTACAGACATGCACCACCACACCCAGCTCTTTTATTAGTAGAGATGGGGTTTCACCACGTTGGTCAGGCTGGTCTCGAACTCCTGACCTCAAGTGATCCGCACGCCTCAGCCTCCCAAAGTGCTGGGATTACAGGCGTGAGCTACTGTGCCTGGCCTGGGGCTGATTTCTGACAGCTGCAGGCTTAACATATCTTGTAGGGGGAAATGTCTAGGTGGAAAGCATTGTGGTTTACTTGAGGAAAACATACCTTGTCTGTGACAAGGCTTAGAGCAAGTGGTGTAGTACAGAGACAGGATGGCCTGTGGTTTCGAGGTTTCTGACAAGAAATGAGCTCTGCCAAATCTCTCTTTGGCACAAACGATAGAATTTTTGTCATGGCATAGCTTGGAATGCACAGGAATCTCCTTTGCTATGGAATAAAATTATTGCCCATGCTAGGATTAAATAAGCCAGAGGGCAGAATACTGTTTACCTAATGCACAGAGAGGAAGCTGCAAAGTCATTGTGGGCTGGAGGTCCACTTGTGCCCAATATCATACCGGCATGGCACAAGTATGCTTAAGATGAAACTTTTGTGCAACAGTAGGTACCCCTAGGACTCGATATTATAACTTCAGAGGACGCCAGTGGTTAGAGCCTACAATCTGGAATCAGTTTTCTCCATTATGAACCTTGTTTAGTGTTCCAGACTCTAGCTGCAAAGAAGTGGTGCCTGAAAAGGTATCTTTGCCACCTCAACACAGAATGAAACAACATTATTATGATCAATTACACACTTGAGTTGCCTTTACTCTATGTCTTTAAAACAATTTCATGTAGAATCGTAAAATATGTTATCACATTTTATAACTTTTATTAGTTGTTTAGACGGTAACTACACAATGGTAAAGAAACATTTAGGGGAAAGCTAACTGGGCTGTGGCAAGAATGATCATGCTATTTTTCTTCAAAAGACTCTTGGAAATAGAAAGGCAGGCTTTGTTTTACCTCTTAACAGAGGAAGCAGGAGCACAGAGAGTTAAATAAGTTGTGTCTCCCTTATGTGTTCTGCAAGTTTAAACACTGGTTTCAGAGCCCTCTTCAGAGCCTTCACTCAGTGCTCTTTTCAGTAGACCATGCCCTACCATTGGTTTCCATCTTGAATATGACATATTGGAAATAAGGTACCAGTCAAAGCTTTGGAAAGAGTTGAAATACTGTCCTAGGCATGTGGAGTTTAGAGTCAAACAATGAATGTTAAATGATGGCTATGCTGCCATTTGCCATGTAGTTTGGGGAAAATTACTTAACTTCTGAGCCTTAGTTTCCTCAGCTGTAAAATGCGACTCATTAAGGCCTAATCCTCAGGACTGCTATGAAAATGATAGCAGGTAATATATGCAAAGCATCCTGCACAGTACCTGGCTCATGGTACGTATTCACTAAATGAAATGTTACTTCCCTCTCTGTACTCCCTTCCTAAATGTGAACTTCACTGGGGGGGGAAAAAAAGTCTGTGAAATACTCTTCTATGGAGGACATAATAATGCTGTAACTTCAGGCCGGGCATAGTGGCTCAAGCATATAATCCCAGCACTTTGGGAGGCCGAGGCGGGTGGATCACTTGAGGTCAGGAGTTTGAGACCAGCCTGGCCAACATGGCAAAATCCTGTCTCTACTAAAAACACAAAAATTAGCTGGACATGGTGGCGCATGCCTGTAATCCCAGGTACTTGGGAGGCTGAGCAGGGAGGATTGCATGAACCCAGGAGGCAGAGGTTGCAGTGAGCCAAGATCGCACCACTGCACTCCAATCTGGGTGACACAGTGAGACCCTGTCTCAAAAAAACAAAAACAAAATGCTGTAACTTCAAAAAGATGAAACAATTTCTTTCATTTCTGGAGAAAAATAGTACCTGTCAAATCTCAAATTCGATTACAGTAAAATCTTCATAAAAAGAATTTTCCAAGTCTTAACTTACGTCTTGTTTATTTGACAGGGAAGAAATAGAATACAACAATAACATGTAAGAGATTTCAAGTGGTTTTGTTTTTGTTTTTTGTGAAGAGCTGTGCTCCATTCATGCTGAAACCTTGATTCATTTGTGTATATAAAATTTTCAGGAACCTCAAAATTGTTAAGACTTAGGTGTGCTCCTGACATCATTTGTCCCCCTCACTAGTTTGAGGCCCTTTTGCACCTTGTTCTGAAAGATAGCAAGTTCCACTGTCACCCTGCTTCTGTAAAGCCAGAAATTCTAAAATCTAGGAGCTAAATATCACCCAGATTTGTTGCCTTCTGGTGTGGAAAGCAAGTTGCCTTTCAGATGTCTGAAGAGTTGGAAGATCTTGGTGTACCTATCATGTTTAACCCACAGTGACGGGTGATGGGCAGCCTAACAGCTGAACGACAGCCGTTTGGCCAGGAGTTCAAACCTCAACACGATGAGCCATAGCAGGATCACGGTTTGATTTGCTGTGGCCGTGAAGTCTGAATCACCAAATACAGAAGCAGAGGCAAGGGTGACAGCTGGTAGCCATTCTCGTCAATAAAGTTGTGACGGTTGAGATGTACAAGTAACTAGAGCCTGCTAATTTCATAGACTTTGAGCCAAGTGCTTAGTGTCAAAACCAGCTATGGTCAATGATGCAAATGGTTGTGAAAAGTCCCTCATCAGCAGCAAGACTCTCCCCATCAGACTCTTTCCTCTGATGGATTAGAAGCAAATTGGATCCTGCTTTCTAGGAATAGATCCAGTTTGAAGAAAAGGAGGCCTTATTTTTTAAAATTCTAGTAAATTCTTAAAAGTCTATTAAGTATAATTTACATACAGTAAAATTCAGTTTGAGAACACTAGATCCCCTCCATAATCAAGAAAAAGAACAAGGAGACACAGGTCCTTCCTCCAAGGAGCTTGCATTCTAATACAGAAAGTAAGAATAAAAAGAGATTAAAGATATGAAAACACCTGAAACTTTTAAGGGAGTGTGTCAGTTTGACTAGTGATATCCCAAAATTCATGTCCATTCAGAACCTCAGAATGTGACCTTAGTTGGAAACAGGGTTTTTGCAGATGTGCTTAATTAAAAATGAGGTCATACTGGATGAAGGTGGGTCCTGAAGCCAATGACTGGTGTCCTTATAAACATGCCATGTGAAGACACAAAGAAGAACTCCAAAAAGTTCCCTTATGCCCTTCTTGACATCCACCCCCCCTCACCCTCAGCCCCTGATAACCACTAATGGGTTTTCTGTCCTATAGTCTTACCTCTTCCAGAGTCTTGTCCTTATAGTCTTGACACTGTAAATGGAGTCATACAGCGTGAAACTTTTCAGTCTGGCTTTTTTCACTTAGCATAATGCTTCTGAGATTCATCTGCGTGTTGCGTTTTTTAGTAGTTCATTTATTTTCATTGCTGAGCAGAATTTCAGTGTATGGATGTACCACAATTTTATTCATTTACCAGCTGAAGGACAATTGGATTGTTTCCAGTTCTTGGTGATTATGAATAAAGCTGCTATAAACATTTAGAGCATTTTCCTTTTTTTTTTTTTTTTTTTTGAGACGGAGTCTCACTCTGTCGCCTAGGCTGGAGTGCAGTGGTGCGATCTCAGCTCACTGCAAACTCCGCCTCCCAGGTTCATGCCATTCTCCTGCCTCAGACTCCCAAGTAGCTGGGACTACAGGCGCCCACCACCACGCCCAGCTAATTTTTTTTTTTTTTTGTAATTTTAGTAGGGACGGGGTTTCACCATGTTAGCTAGGATGGTCTCGATCTCCTGACCTCATGATCCGCCTGCCTCGGCCTCCCAAAGTGCTAGGATTACAGGCGTGAGCCACCGCGCCCAGCCTTAGAGCATTTTCCTTTTGAGTAAAATGTATAGTAAAGTAAATAACTTTGCTTCACAGGAAACCAGAACTGTAGGAGCAGGAATGATCCTAGAGGTGGAAGTTGTTTTCTTTTTGATTAGCTGACAGGTATAGTTATTTTATACTTTTGCATAGCAATTTATAGTCTATTCAAAGCACTTTCATACACCTTACTTCCCGTAATTATCATTATAGTAACCCTGAGAAGCGGGCTAGGAATCTTGCTTCATTTTACAGATAGAAGCTAGGAAATCTCCTATAATCCAGACTTCCTAATCCTTATTTGCTGTCGTTCCTTCTAAACATTTTCTCAACATCCTGTCTGTGCAGAACAGTCTGCTAGATTCTTTTGGGGTACCCACAAAATATTTTTTCCCATCAAGACGGAGCAGTCTTACATGGAATCAAACTGACCACTCTGGCCCAGGCTTGAAAGGAATACAAAACTGGGCCACTTAACACAGCCACAAGAAACAGTCTATGAAGCTACCGGAAGCAGGCAGGACATAAATTTTAAGAAAGAAATCCTGAAGCTGGTGGGAGTCAGAAAATAATGGATTGACGGTCCCTAGATGATCAGAAGGAAGGGGAATTCCCCAGACAATGCTGTTCCAGGACAAGCAAGAAACTGATTTGTAGGATAATGGAAAACTTCCCTCCTTGGCTTCCAGGTTGGGGAAAACACTTACCAGGGAAGATTTTCTTTGAACTCAGTCAAAGTTTAACTGGGATAATGACTGGAATTAAGTACTGGATAATCAAAGTGGAAAATGCTTTCAGAGGCCTGAAATTACTAGACTTGTTTTGTGTGGTAGAGATGGAGGCCAGGATTTCTTATAGGGCTGTAGAAAAAAAAAATGTGTCCATGAGATTCTATTCTTTAAGAATCCAACTTTCTTGGTGCTGCTTTTGGTGGCATTTGCCTGTCAGACCTCCCACAAGTTGGCCTCTTTATCCTTTATATTCTGATAAGATGGCTGATGACCAGCTGTCAGTCCAAGCCAGAAACCACACTGGCTCCTTGTAAAATCTGCCAGCAGCAGTTAGGAGGGGAAGCCTGGGCTTTTGTGCCTCATCCGTATGCGCCTTCTCTGCCAGATACAGTGGGTGCCCTTTGCCAGGCCCATTATGAGGGCAGGAACGTTTACCCAGCCTAGATCACCAACCAGGAAACCTACCAGGACAGTGTCTCTGCTGAAACAATGCCTGATCTGTCCTTTGGGTGGGTCACTAAATGCCAGGCCAGGCCAGAGCCTCTTTCTGCAGCAGCTAGTCTATGGGACCATTAGAGGCCCAAGCACATGAAAGAATGTAACAAAGGTCTGACTTTTTTACTTTCATTTATAAAGGGGGAAAAAAAGGAGAATAGGGATTATTGTTTTTAAATGTTTAAATAAATGACCTGCATCATGTAATATTAGGAGTTCAGACTTTAGGAAAAAATTTTGTGCTTGGGTTCAAATCCTGGCTCTGCCAGTCTACAGCTGTGTGACTTTGGGCAAGTCATTTAACCTCCCCTTGTCTCAATTTCCTCAGCTGTAAAATGGGAATAATGTAGTCGCTCTCTTTTAGGGTTACTGTGAGCATTAAATGAGTTAATGTTTGCAAAGGGCTGAGAACAATGCATGGAACATAATAATCCATATGTATGATAATGTTTGTTAAATAAAAATAGTGGAGCTTTTCTTCCCACCCAATTTTTCCCCGCACCCCCCAGCCAAATCAAGCTGAAAGTACCTACCGTTCAGCTTGATCTTTTCCTTCTCTTTCTTCTAATTTCAGTACTTAACATCTGTCATGCCACTCCCCAACCCCAAAATTAGATTCCTAGGGCTGCCATAACAAATTACCACAAACTATGTAGCTGAAAACAACAGAAACTTATTCTGTCACAGTTCTAGAGGCTAGAAGTCCATCAAGGTGCCAGCAACATTGGTTTCTACTGGAGGTTCTGAGGGAGAGTCTGTTCCAAGTCTCTCTCCAGTCTCCTGTTGGTTCCTGGCAATCCTTGGCCAGTGTAGACCCATCACTCCACTCTCAGTTTCCATTGTCATATGCGTTCTCACTGAGTCTCTCTGTGTCTTCACATGGCCTGTTTATGAGGACACCAGTCATTGGCTTCAGGACCCACCTTCATCCAGTATGACCTCATTTTTAATTAACTACATCTGCAAAAACCCTGTTTCCAACTAAAGTCACATTCTGAGGTTCTGAATGGACATGAATTTTGGGATATCACTAGTCAAACTGACACACCCCCTTAAAAGTTTCAGGTGCTTTCATATCTTTAATCTCTTTTTATTCTTACTTTCTGTATTCGAATGTGAGCTCCTTGGAGGAAGGGCCTGTGTCTCTTTAATTTACTTTGAGGCAGCTAGAAATGTTTATTTGGCCACTTGAAAGGAATGGAGAGACAAGGGTGACACCAAGTTGGGTGTGGAAAGGTGATGCCTGAGATGGAGGAGTCGACCAGAAGGAGGGAGAAAGATAGGATTTTTAAAAATCACATCTGAACAAATAATAAAGGAGAAAGGTCAGGGATACCAAATATTCTAATGTGGTATATTTGGAAGCACTGCTGCCAGAAATAGAAATAGCCAAAACCAGAAGGAAGGTGCAGGAAGTGAGAACAAGGCCTAGGTAAGAGGCCAGGAAAAAAGGAGATGGGGACAGGGTTATTGCCTCGGGGCAGGACCAGAAAAAATCTCCTCCATGAGGAGGGGCAGTCCTGCTGCTAGTGTAGTTTCTGTCTAAAGTCAGGAGATCCAATGGAAAGAACCTGCCTTCTCCAGATATCTGAGGTAAAAGATGTTGGAACATCTTCAGCCGCTCGTGACCTTGAGGTCATGGAGAATGGAAGAAGAGATGTGACAGCTGGGAAAATCCCTGGTAGAGCCATTATGTTGTGGAATCCAAAAGGAAGTAAGCTGACTGGACAATGAGAAGCTGCAATGTGATATTCCTCAAGTGAATATAGTATGTAGTCCATCTTCTCCCTGACAGCATAATAAAAATCTATGATCAGGGCTGCAAGATCACAGGAAGGGAGGGGCACTTCCAAGAGGCAGAGATGTGGAGGAGAAAAAGGAGCAGTTTCCTGGGAGAGAGCTCACCCTTCTGTTTACTTCCCTGGTAGTGGCAACTGAAAGACAGCAGGAAAGCTATCCAGTGGCCAAACCAAGAATCCTAGCCTGGTGTACTCATGACCTGTGTTTGTCACTGAGTTTCCCTATTTGACTCATGT
Organism: Gorilla gorilla gorilla; assembly: GCF_029281585.2. Taxonomy (NCBI): domain Eukaryota; kingdom Metazoa; phylum Chordata; class Mammalia; order Primates; family Hominidae; genus Gorilla; species Gorilla gorilla. The sequence continues at coordinate 73,009,726 of NC_073235.2, forward strand.
GATCAGTGACACAGTTTCCCCAAATTACCCAATGTCATCCAGCTAGTAGAGAATCTGGCCAGAACAATTATTAATTCTGCTGTTTCCTACTATTGTGCCCTTTCTCAACTACACTGTATTAAATCTTAAAAATAAGCACCAAGTCCATAAGTGAGATTAGTCACCTTGGTGCCTTGAACCGTAAGAAAAGTGTGGATTTTCCTGGCCAACTTCTATCACCCCGTTTGGTAATTCATCTAGGTGTGGGAGCATAACCTTGAGAAAGTCTTTTTGTTTCGTTCCACAGGGGACACTTCAAACCAAAGCAGTGGGCCACATTCCCCCGTCGCAGCGGGTACGAGGGGAAGTGCCGAGGTTCAAGACTGCGGCGAGCCTGGTGACCATAAAGGTAGAGTCTTTCGAGGTTTAGAATGAGTGTTCTAAATTCAGGGGCATTCCGGAGAAGGTTCCAAAGCTGGAAGTGATCACCTCTTATATAAGAACCTTCTGTCCACCACTCCTTCTTTTTTCTATAGGTGACAGCCAATTAAATTTAAGGCCAACCTTGCAGAGGACTCTGAAAGGTGATTTCATAGAAGGGAATAGAATAGACGGGGATAAGCTCCATTCCTCACAGCTGCCTCTCCACCTCCTTCCATGTTCCCTGGAACACTGGTCTAGTTGCAGCTCTCCTTACCAATGGCTTCGCCTTAACCTGTCCTCTTGAGGCAGACTCTGACATGTTTGTATCAGATTTACCTTAAGACTGAGGAAAGTTTAGTGTCTTGGGAAGATCCTTCTATGATCCAGAACCTGGTATATAGATCTCAGACTGATTGAGAACATTCATGGAAGGAAGGGGTACTGTGGACAAGAAGTGGAAACGTGGGTTTCTGGTTCTCAGTCCTCCACCAGTTAATATCCCTAAGCTCCAGTCATGGTAACATGAGACAGTTGGACTAAATCATGGTTTTCAAACATTTTTAAAATATTGCAGTCTCACCCTTTTGAATTTTGAAGGTCCCTGGACTTCTGCTTGAGAGGCTATGATTTTTGAAGTATGGTCTTTAATGCCAGCACCTGCATTTGTTGGCAAGTGAAGATTTTGTGGTAGAATTTACAGTTACAGTTTATCTGCCAGCCCCAGCGCCACTGCCCAGTGTGTAGGCAGAGAGGCTCTGGGTACCTCAGACTCCTTTAGTATCTCTCACTCAGTCTGTTTCAAGGAAATACTGAACTGGAACTTTACCTTGGGGCAAGGAGGTTAGGAAGTAGGAGAAAAAGAGAAGTAGCAGGATCCAGGAGAACATCAGTGTTTCTTGAACTTGAGGAGACTTGGGGATGGAGACAATGAGAAAGTTTTCATTTTCAAAAGAAGGGTGTCTGGCTATTACTGACTGAGAGTGCAGATCACTGTTTCCCCCTAGAAGTCACAAATAGGAGATCCTCCAGTATAGGAAGTCACAAATAGGAGATCCTCCAAAGATGTGTTATGCTTGGCCACACACAGTGCTTGTTAAAAAACTTTGAACCTAAATGTCTTTAAGTGGGGTGTGAATTCTCTGGTTCATCATAAATCCCACGATTCCCCATCCTCTTTGCCTGATACTTCACACATTTATATTTCTTCCTACGTGGCCCCAAAGGCATTTGCAACACCTCCTAATGGTGTTCTTGGTGTTTTTTGTTGTTGTTGTTTTTTCTGACAGGCAGATGCTTTTCCATCTTACTTCAAAATAGTCTGATAGAGATGGGCACGGTGGCTCACGCCTGTAATCCCAACACTTTGGGAGGCTGAGGTGGGCGGATCACCTGAGGCTGGGAGTTCGAGACCAGCCTGACCAACATGGAGAAACCCTGTCTCTACTAAAAATAGAAAAAATTAGCTGGGCATGGTGGCGCATGCCTGTAATCCCAGCTACTTGGGAGGCTGAGGCAGGAGAATTGCTTGAACCTGGGAGGCGGAGGTTGCAGTGAGCCGAGATCGTGCCATTGTACTCCAGTCTGGGCGACAAGAGTGAAACTCCATCTCAAAAAAAAAAAAAAAAAAAAAGTCTGATAAAGACTTGACTAGTTTTTCTCCTTGAAGAATATGAATGGCTCGGCGGGGTGTGGTGCCTCAAGCCTCTAATCCCAGCACTTTGGGAGGCCGAGATGGGCAGATCACGAGGTCAGGAGATACAGACCACCCTGGCTAACACACAATGAAACCCCATCTCTACTAAAAATACAAAAAATTAGCCGGGCATGGTGGCAGGCACCTGTAGTCCCAGCTGCTTGGGAGGCTGAGGCAGGAGAATGGTGTGAACCCATGAGGCGGAGCTTGCAGTGAGCCGAGATCATGCCACTGAACTACAGCCTGGGCAACAGAGTGAGACTCCGTCTCAAAAAAAAAAAAAATGTGAATGGCTTATAGAGCTCAACCAGATTTTGGAAGGATTTAGTTCCTCTAGAACTCCACTCCAAGTATTGCTTTACTTCATTAAACCAGAAACACATAGGAACCCTCCCTCATGAAAGGTGGCCCACCTCTAGAGAAGCTTCTATTGTCACACCTGTACATTCCCCAAGTTCGGCATTTTATGAATATTTCTACTATTTAAGTTCATAATTTTATTTTTCAGCCATGTCACTGGTCTAATTTTTTTTTAACTCAACCTATTCATACACTTAAAATGAGTCACCTTCTCTCTCTTTTTTTTCCTTCATATCTCCGTTTCTCCAATGTCCTTGTTCAGCAATTCATTTGCCAGAGAGAAGCCAGGTGGTTCCAACTGTCACCAGCTCATACTGAAAACTGTTTGACAATTTCAGATGCTGCCTTGAATTCAATGGTTTGATAATCTTATTTATCTCTTTAGTTTGACCCAAATCCTTCTCCCTGTTCTTCAGCAAAGCTGGGGGATGGAGGAGCAGATTCCTTCTAAGCTTTATTCAGAATATTCTGTAAGTTTCTGGTTTTATACTTCAAATAACTCTTAAAAATCAATATTTTGATGACTGAAGTGTAAATTAATAAGAAACATGGAATAAGTTTTCCCTTCAATTACATGAACAGAAATTCTATGGAAACCCCAGCAAAGTAGCTGGGGGCATTTGCTGAACCAGGTAAAGATGTTGCTTCCTCTCCTTCTGGTCTTGGACATGGCACCTTCATAAGGAGAGTCCCAAACCAAAAGAGATTTTACGGTTTTTTTTTCTAGATCTCTTTGTGCTATTTTCTTCTTTGGATGGCTATTGCTCCTTATTATTATTAGTTTTTTAACTGAGGATCTCCAAATAGGTACAGACAAAAGCTTGCAATCTTAGCTTTCCACAAGGGCAATATCATTTGGCCTTTGATCAGTGGTAGCCCTTAGTGCTGCTGATTTGGGCCAGAGAACAAGATTAAAAATTATTTGTGGTGATTTTTCCTTCTTAACAGGGAAACAGAAAGATGCTTGTATCCCTGAAGTGGGTTCCCCTTTTTTGTTTTTATGTCAGTTCTTGCTTTTATGTTGCTTATCACAGCATTGCAAGTGAGTGTGGGCCAAACAGTGGTTTAGAATCTCCAAGAGGGGGGAAAACCTGCCTGGTGCTCTAACTAGAGGATTTTATCAACGGAGAAAAGGCAATGGGGGAAGGGAAGGGAATTAATTAATGAAATTCTTTTTTTTTTTTTTTTTTTTTTTTTTTTGAGACGGAGTCTTGCTTTGTCGCCCAGGCTGGAGTGCAGTGGCGCGATCTCGGCTCACTGCAAGCTCCACCTCCCGGGTTCACGCCATTCTCCTGCCTCAGCCTCCCGAGTAGCTGGGACTACAGGCGCCCACTACCACGCCCGGCTAATTTTTTGTATTTTTAGTAGAGACCGGGTTTCACCGTGTTAGCCAGGATGGTCTCGATCTCCTGACCTCGTGATCCGCCCGCCTCGGCCTCCCAAAGTGCTGGGATTACAGGCGTGAGCCACCGCGCCCAGCCAATTAATGAAATTCTAACTGGTGGTGGCTATTTTTCTTTATTTCTATTTTTTCCTTCTTTCAATATTGTTGTTTCACTGTTTGGCCATAATGTTTGTGTGTGTGTGTGTGTGTGTGTGTGTGTGTGTGTGTGTGTGTGTGTAATAATAAAAATGTACTAATGTCTCACTTAAATTTTTCTCCTTTGGTGTTTGTAGCAATAATAATAACAACAACAACAAATCTTTCTATCCATTACCTTAGCTCAAAGAATTGCATTTATTCCACACAAGAAGTATTTATCCTAAGGAACCAAACTAACAATTTAAAATCAGCACATGTTCTTTCCAGAACAGACAACACAAAAAAACTGATTTCTATACTTTTTATTTATTTTTCTACATTTCTATCATGTATTCTGTAATCATAATGTCAACCATTTATGCATCTTCCACAGTAAGTCACAATTCCCAAATTTGTAGATTATCTTTGTTGGTTACTTTTCAGTTTGGATGGTTCTAGGTTATCTAAAATAAGGATGGCAAATAGGTGTGCAGTCTCCTTCCAACCCTAACTGATGGGTAGTGACTACTTGGAACAGTGGTTCTCAGCCCTGGGCACATATTAAAATTGTCTAGGGAGCTTTTAATAATTGATGGCAGTTCCCATCCCAGATCAACGTCAGAATGTCTAGGGGCTGGTCCTAGGCATGTTTAAAATCTTCCTGGGCGTTTCTAATGTACAGCCAGGAGTAAGACTCACTGATCTGGAAGCAGTGTCTCTCAAAATTTAACATGGATCAAGGTCACCTGGAGAGCTTGATAAAAACACAGATTGCCAGACCCTACCTGTAGAGTCTCTGATTCACTGAGTCTGAAGTTGGGCCCAAGAATGTTCATTTCTAATAAGTTTCCAGGTGATGTTGATGCTACTTGTTGGGCCACACTTTGACAACCACTGATGTGAAGTGTTAAGAAGGAACTTGAGGTTGAATTAAAGTTCAGTGGAAAAGAAGGCCGTGATTGATTAGCCATGGTCACTGGAAGAAAGAATTGTATTTGTTACCCTCATTCTTGAGAAACTCATCAATAAACTGTCCTCAATCAAAATGTGGAAATAGGTTACTCCTGGGATTATTCCGTTTACAGTTAATCCTAGCCACATCATCACATTTTGCTCCTTGCCCTGTCCACATCAGCAAGCAGCCTAGCCAGAACTAGAAGCTGATCTGCTGTCTCTGTCTAGCACAGTGTTGTTCCAGCTGTTGTATACTGCTTCTACCGGGACCCAAATCACTTGGGGCCTCTAATCTGTGTACTCTTTATATCTATTGCCAGAGAGAGGTAGCTTGTTTTCCTATAAGCATGAAAACAGTTTGCTGACTGAGACCAAGCATGGAACAAGACCTGGAATCGAGAACAGCTCAATTTTAATGACATATCCTAGAAAAAAAAACCTATAGAAAGTCACGGAGTGGTATGAGAGCAGGGAGAGAAGGGCTGCAGAGAGTGTAGATGGGCACCAAAAGCTAACCCTACCTACTTCTGAACATATGCTTAGCCCTCCTTTCTTTTCTCTCAGTTCTCAGGGGCTCTGTACATCATAGAAGCCATTCACAAGCAGAATCCAACAATGGCCATACACAGACTTCAAGCAACTCTCCTGCTGTCACAGAGAAAAATGGGTGAGCATTATCTGTAAGAGTTCCCTGTTGTAAACTCAGGTGCTCCATTCTAATGGATAATGAAATGGTAATGGATAATGCAACAACTATTTCTACCACTATGGTATTTTGGTGAACTGGAGAGAGTGGAGCCAAAAAGCGTTTCCAGGGCTGGGCGTGGTGGCTCAAGCCTGTAATCCCAGCACTTTGTGGGGGCTGAGGTGGGTGGGTCACCTGAGGTCAGGAGTTTGAGACTAGCCTGGCCCACATGGCAAAACCCCGCCTCTACTAAAAATACAAAAATGAGCCGCCATGGTGGCATGTGCCTGTAATCCCAGCTACTCAGGAGGCTGAGGCAGGAGAATCACTTGAACCATGGAGGCGGAGGTTGCAGTGAGCCAAGAATGTGCCACTGCACTTCAGCCTGGGCAACACAGCAAGACTCTGTCTCAAAAAAAAAAAAAAAAAAAAAGTGTTTCCATCAGATTCTCCCAAAAGTCTTTATTCTACAGAGCAACGTGAACACAACCCTACTTTTCGGGTTCTCTTCATGGTTAAATCTATACTTAGCCTCATCAGGTTAAACAACCTCCCCCTGGATATTTAGCAATGTCTGGAGACATTTTTGGTTGTCACAACTTTGGAGGGAAGAGTTGTGCAGTTGGCATCTAATGGGCAGAAGCCTGTGACGCTGCTAAACCTCCTGCAATGTACCACAAAGCCTCCCCGCAGCAAAGAATTGTCCAGCCTCAGATGTCAGTAGTCCCACAGTTGAGAAACCTACAGCCAGGCATGGTGGTGTGTGCCTGGAGACCCAGGTAATTGGGAGGCTGAGGTGGGAATATCACTTCAGCCCAGGAATTTGAGTCCAGCCTAGGAAATATAGTTAGACCCTGTCTCTATATTAAAATATATATATACACATATATATATACACACACATATATATATACATATATATACACACACATATATATATACATATATATACACACACATATATATACACATATATATACACATATATATACATATATACACACATATATATACACATATATATATACACATATATATACACATATATATACACATATATATATACACATATATATATACACACATATATATATACACACACATATATATATAATCTCATTTGGGGGAGATATATATATTATCTCATTTGAGTAGAAAAATGATGAGCTTCTAGAAAAACCCTAGATTTAAGCTAAAGCAAAAAGGGAGTATCATTTCCTGTTTAGCCACAGGTTTGAGTTAAATATAATTCAAAAGGAGTATAGCAGAGCTTGCCTTTCAGTGACCTCTGAGCTGCTCAAGCTGCAGGGCCCGATACCCTGGCTAAATGTAGGCTCAAGACACTTTAAGTCCAGCCAGGCCAGGCATGACACCAAGAGCTAAAGACACAAACAACTCCTAGGCCTGTTCTTCACGGAAGCCTTTATAATGTGCCTTCTCTCAGATAAGGTTTCCAGAACCCATCACATATGTCACCAGGAGAAGGACACAGCTACAGGAAGGAGTGGACCATGGCAAAGGGAAGGCCTAATAGAATGAAACTCACCTTTCTTATTTTCTTCCACATTGATTATGGGGAACTTCCTTAAAAGTTTTAGTCAAAGATTTCAAGAAAGAAGCAGGTCATTAGAGAGTTCTTTGTATCTTTTCACCTGGAAAAGAGAAAGTCTTAATTTACAATTTTAAACAATAATTTTAATTATTTTTTATTATTTTATTTTGTGAGATCTCTTAAGATTTTTGAGACTTGATAAATTAAATTCTCAATACTCCCCCAGTGGTCTCAAATTGTCATTGGGCTGCTTTTAAAGTAAAGTACTTTAGACTACTTGCCTAAAAAGTCAGAATAGCTCATTTAAGGGCACTTTAGGAAAAGACCTAATATCTCATATTAGAATAACAAAGTTTACAATTTCTAATGTGGTAGAAAGATCACTGAGCTTGGTTGGAAGACTTGGTTTCTGATCCTAGCTAACATTTTCCAACTGTTTGACCTTGGGCAAGTCAGTGAACCAGTTTGGAAAATGATTTCAGCCCCAGTCTGACTTCTTCAACCTCAACTGATGTCTGACTTTACTGAGAACATCAGGACAGTGCTCTGAGCTCTTCCACTGCCCTTCTCTTCACCTTAGAATCTCTCCTTATCTTCAGCTGTCCTTCCTTCCTTTGCTCCCATCTCACAGACCCCAGATCCTCTTCCTTGTGCTGTGTTCCTGCCATCCAGGCCCTACCACTATCAGGTGGCACCTCCCCTGCTTTCCCATCTTTTACACTCTGCTATCACTTTCCATTTTGCTTATACCTCCCCCCATACTAAAAAAAAGCCTGCCCTTGGCCTGTCCTTCCTTCTTTTTACTTTTACCACCTGACTTCCTCCAACTGCTGTCCAGGTCCACTGCCTCATTTCCTCACTAAACCGTAATCCTGAAATCTGATTTGTGTCCCTACAATGTCCCTAAAACTATTCTTGGGAAGCACAGCTCCCAGTTGCTAGAGCTTTATGTTCATCAGACTCTGCAGCATTTAGTTCCATGGGCCATGCGTGCTTTCCTTGAAGAGCCCTCTTCCAAGGGTATCTGTAGTATTGCCTTCTTCAGGTGCTTGCTCAGAGGTATTCTCAGTCTTTGTTTTCTCTGGTTCCATTCTTCTTCTCTTCCGCTTACCATTAAAATAAAGGCAATTCTCCAAGTCTTAGATTCTCTCCTTTCTCTCCTTCTCACCCTGGATGATACCATCTCTCACCAGTGTGTTCTGGTATCAAGTCTCAGCTAGGTGAGCACGAGTCGCAAGTCTCTGTTCTGAGCTCCACACTCCTACACCCAGCTCACAGTGGACATATATTCCTGATTCACACACCAAGACTTCAACAGAAAATCCCCTCCTAAAGCACCTCCTCCACTCACCCTTCCCACTTCTATGATTGACATAAACACTGTCTTGTGACCTGGCCTTCAAACCTGGCACAGTCACTCTTGACCCCTACCTCTCACTTAATCTCACTTCCAATCATTTTCCAAGTACCCTTTCCTGGTCCAGGGCTGCCATTATCTCTTTTTCTTTCTCCTTCTGTCTTTACAGACCAGCTTTCATTTCTCACACCTGATCAATTGACTTACAACATATTCTGACTTGTTCAAAGAACTTTAATGGCTTCCTATTTTAGACCAAAAGAGGTTCCGACTTCTCAGGCTGCTGTTCCACGCCTCTCTCTAGCTCACTTCAGTTTGTCCTCCAGGCTTACCTCCACCTTGTCCCTAATACACCTTATGGCTAACCAGAATCAGACTTCTTATTGTTCTACCGGCGCACCTTCCTCTCTTCTCTCTGCCCATTCCTTTCTGTTCAGCTCTTACCTTTTGGTCAAGACACATTGTCATATCCCTTTCCTCCATGAAGACCTAATTCTTTTTAATACTCCTTGAGCTGTAGCCCTTTTGTAACAGTACTACTCAAAGTGCTTTTTCACAACAGGATAATGAATTTGTGCCCAAATGTAAATCAACTCACTGCTTTCTTCATTAAGAAACTCTTGTTACTAAAAAAAAAAATCAGCTGAACTAAACAATGTACTTGGTGATGAATTGATTTATATTCTGGCAGTAGCCCCTTATGTCATTGTGAGTAGTAACAGTTCACAGACTGGGTCCTCACAGCACACTTTGGTGTTTCAATCTCTCTAGTGCTCTTCATATTTTGCCTGTTGTTATGGTTGACCTTGTGCCAGCAAGTTAGCTTCTCAACAGTGAGGACTGAGTCTTACTCTTTCTTGTATCCGATATACACAATAGCTACTAATAAGTTTATTGAGCTAACTTTCAAAGCCACTTCTCAGTACTCAGATTTTTATGAGGGAAGTGTTTTTCCTGTCAGTCTTTGGGTAGTGGCAACAATAAGAGGATCCCGAATAACTTACCAAACAGTGGGCCAGGGTATCCCTGATCCAGGGACTGGGATTCTGTTGTCCCCCTTATGTTTGTCAACTCAGTGTTCTGTGAATCAACAAGGGCTGATAGGAAGGAGTTTTTGGGCAGAGGGTGGGGTGGGAGTAGGGAGGGGTTTGGGGTGGGCAGAGTAAGAAGAGAGCTGGATTGTGTCACTGGTGATGTTCTCATTGGAAGTAACAAACATTCAACCCATAGATTCAAGGATCCCTCGAGACAAAAGGTCCAAAGACAGAAGTTCCAGGGCTGGGTCAGCCATTCAGGAATATCAGCAAAGACACAGGCCCCTTGCATCTCTTTGCTTTGCTCTCAGCATGTCAGTCATGCCCCCACTTATGGCCACGAGGTGGCCGAAGCAACACTAAGCATCACTTCCTTACATGCCAATGTCTGGAGCAGGAAGACAGAAGCGGATGGAAACGGGGTTCTTCTCGGGAGTCTCTCTCCATTTGCTAGGAGGGAATTCTTTCCCAGAAGTCACCCAGGAGACTTTTCTTGCATATGACTGGCCAGAATTTGCAGTGGTGGTTCTGCAGGAGAGCTGCAAAGGAGGTTGAGAGATTAGGCAAAGAAGAAAGGAAGAGGGAAGCAACCAACAAGGTCTGCCTCAAGAGTCCTGGAGAGACAGTGATGGGAGAAGATAGGTACCAGGAAAAGATGAACGGAAGGCAAAATCAGAGGGAAGAGTTCATAAGGACGATCCATATATGTCAAGAAATATTGCTGCAAATAAGAACTGAAGGGAAATGTTGAGATCATTCAGATTGATTGTTAGCATTTATTGCTATGCCAGTTTTTTTTTTTCCGCCACATTTTATCTCATGTAATTCTCACACCAGCCTTCTGGGTTGGTGTTACTCACTCTGTGTTACAGATAAACTGAACCTGGGGAAAGCTAAGGCAAATAGCTCATAAACATTATCTCAGAGACCAGTGCTGGACTGGTTTCAGATCTACCTACACCTGCCCCCCATCAGCTAGTCGAGGAATCACTGGGTTATGCAGGGTCACACAGAATAAATGGTGGGTCTGGGCTTTGAATTCAGATCTTCTGTCTCCAACAATAATAACAACTGCTAGCATCTGGTTCATTAGCAACTTCCTGGGCACTGTGCTAAGTGGTTTTGTTTTTGTTTTTTGAGATGGAGTTTCACTCTGTTGCCCAGGCTGGAGTGCAATAGCATGATCTCAGCTCACTGCAACCTCCACCCTCTGGGTTCAAGTGATTCTCCTGCCTCAGCCTCCCGAGTAGCTGGGATTACAAGTGCGTGCCACAACACCTGGCTAATTTTTGTGTTTTTAGTGGAGATGGGGTTTTACCATGTTGGTCAGGCTGATCTCGAACTCCTGACGTTCTAGCGATTCGTCGCCCTCAGCCTCCCAAAGTGCTGGGATTATAGGCATGAGCCACCGTGCCTGGCCTGTGCTGAGGGTTTTACATGCGTTATCCTGTTCAACCTTATGGGAAAGGTACAGATTTTACAATCTCTGACATTGAGAGATCACAAGTAACTTGCCAATGTTACTTAATCAGTAAAGTGACAGAATCAGGATTTGAACATGGGCCTTCTGACCACAGCACTCATTTTTTAACTGGTACATTCTACCTCTGCCTCTCAAGGCTCCAGGCTTCAGATAATTAGTCCAAGGCTTTTTCTCTCTACCCATGTTGTCTCTATACCTGTCATTGTTTAAATCTTAAATCACCACCCACTGAGAAATACACCCTATTTGTTATAACTGTCACCCTGTGATTGATGAAGAAAATTCCAGCACCCAGTTCTTGGGAGAAAGCCTAAAGCCTCATGGGAAAGGTGCTCCCATCTGTGCATGATGGGACAGAGTTAACTTGGCTGGAGAGAAGGAAACCTCAAGTTGAAAGTAAAAGTGAGTGGTTGGGGTGATGCTTCTCTGCTTCACTTCCTATGTGAGCCTGTAACTGTGTACAGTGAATGCCAAAATGGAAATAGTCTTTTATGTTGTGGGGCTTTGTTCCCATGATGGTAATCCCCCATTTTAATGCTGATAAATACAATGGTGAGGATTATGCCCCTTAATTTAATTTGGCCTGCATATGGCAAAGCTCTCACAAGGCTTTTATGTGACATTCTTTAGCACAGCTAGCCTGTTGTTGTGTAAAAGGAACTCATATGAAGAGGCAGGAGATTGATAATGCTGGTGCAAATGTTTTCACAAGACTGCTTGTAACACACCCCCCGTGAAGCTGCTTCGTTATGGGCCCTTCAATGAGGATTCAGATTCAGAGTGATGGGAACCTCCGTGACTCAGGCAGCTCAAGGAGAACTGGCACCTCACAAGGGGAAAACGAGTGCATATTTCTCCTGTGTGTCATCCTTGCAGCTCTGGGGCTTGGAGCCAATTGGGCTGACCTCAGAATTGATGAGCCAGAGAAACAGCCTCCCAGTCAGCAGGGCCGACTGTGGGCCAGATTTTCATGTGGGCTGTGAAGTACAGATTGTCACATATCTTGACGAACATTGTGTGTGAGGAGTCACGGCAGAAATACATGGCAGTTCTAAGACTGTTGAACAGAACAAATCCTCCAGCAAATTTCCTACCAGTGTGGTCAAGTTAGCGAAGTAACACGTTAGAGGACCCCATATGAAACCAGAGGGAAAATGGCAGCATGATGTGGGAGTGGTGGTAGGAATAGTAGCCTTCTCTGATCAAGTGCTTAAGATGCGGTAAACACTGTATGTATTGTCTCATTTGGGTAGAAAAATGATGAGCTTTGGTGACAGACCTGGGTTTGAATCCTAGTTCAATTACTTACGAGCTATGAGACATTGGACAAGTTCCTTCCTCTCTCTGAACCTCAGTATCCTAGACTGCAAAAAGGGAATAATTGGGTGGACTGGAGATAATCAAAGCAAAGGAACTAGCACAGTTCTAGACATGTAATGAATACTCAATAAGGGATTATGGCAAGCTGTTGTGGGTCATGGTGATAGAAGTAGTAGCAATAATAGTAGTAATATTAGTATGGAAAAGTTTTCTGTGAAGTTAAACTCATATGAAGGATCAAGACTTTGACTTAGCTCTAGAATTGTAGACTAAAATAAGCATTGAGGTTTCCATCACCTTAGAAACTTTGAACAATGCTCACTCTCTGCTTTAACTTTAGAGACAAATTTTATTTTCTTGTATTCCTGGCTCCTATCTCAGGAATGAATCTGAGATTGACTTTGGGTTCAGGAGTCACCCTTACCAACATTGCCAGCATGACATTATCATACCCTCAAATAATAACATTCAGAGCTTAGTTGATTGCTAGAGCTTTCTTAGACTTTCTAGATTTTTAAAATATTAATTGGTCACGTGTATTTTCAAAACCTTTTTGAAGGCAGAAACCTTATCACCAGCTGAAAGAAATTTCAAGGAAAAATCTGTTTTGAGTTATATTTTTCCTTGGGGACTTGCTTATGGCCTTACGTAAATATTTATCTGAACTATTTCAACAAACCCTAAATCATCAGTGATCCTTATGCAAAGAGTCCTTTTAGAAGATTTCTGTATGTCAAGAATGCCAACAGTCTCTTTCTAAGAACAGATTCCAAGGACCAGAGGCCTCTTTTAAAATAGTTGGAACTCTTTGGTGGTTTTCAACATGTCTTTTGTTTTCATATTCTGTATATCTGTTCACGCTATTCCGTCTGAATAGAATTCCCTTGCCAGTCCTGTCTTTACCTGCTGATGTTTTACTCATCCTTCAAGGTCTCATTCGTGTGACATACACACAAGGGCAAGAGAAGAGCATCCCAGGCAGGAGAAACAAGAGTGGGCCATAGCCAGAGGCAGGATATGCAGAGCCGTTCTTGGAACGTGAGAGGTCCAGTGAGAAGAAGGCAGAGGGTAGGATGGGGGTGGTATGAGGCAGGAAGAACTATTACAGGGAATAAGGCACCAAGATATGGGAGGTCTTCAAAAGTACACAAAATGTTTTGTTGTTCTATAGGTCAAAAGATGTAAACCCATAGTGTTTGGGTAGAATATAGTCTACAGACATGTTTTGTTTGGCCTGAATGTTTTTAAATTTTTAAAATTAGATTCTAACACATAAAAATAGATTTCATGTCATTCAGACTTCTGATAGCTCTTAAAAAACCTGAGTATCTGGCAGCAAACTGCTGGAAGTGAGCAGGAGCTGTCTTTCACAGATCCCTACTTAACCGCCTGCCTAATTCATGGCTTGGCCTGCCAGCATCTGAGTTTGATTCTCGCCCGCTGTGTGCAGGGCACCATCTATGTAGGGGAAACAATTCAGCTACAGACCCTGGAGCCAAACTGCATCTGTTCTGGCCCAGGTTTGTGTCCAACTACCTCAATGACCTTGGGCAAGTGTGTTTCTAATAATGGTACTTACCTCATGTGGCCATTGTGAGAATAAACCATAGGAAACGTTTAGATGACTACCTAGTATGTAGTTAAGTGGACAAAAATGTTAGCTCTTACTACTGTATCCCACATGAGATAATAAACTTTAGGGCTGAAACTGTCACTCATTTCTGTAGCACTCACAGAATCCAGAATTTAGAATCTTTGGCCATAACTGGCATAAAATGAAGTAATTGATGAATGGACAAATGAATATGTGCTCCTTGAGTTTTTATTTCTGTGAGGTCCAAAGCTAAATTTAATTACTTTGTTCTCTAGAAATGCTTCCTATTTACCTTGAGTTTGATTTGAGCATCCTAGTTAGTTGATAAAGGAGCTAGCTTTCTCAAAAAGTCAAAAATCCTAATTAAACAAGTGAAGGGAGATTCTATTAACACCGTGTCATTTTTCTGTGATGCATCTACCTTCCTAACTCAAAAATAAGCTCCAAGTTTGGGAAGATGTTTCTGTGTTTTCTTTAGGAAGCTCACTTATTGGCTGGTAGCTGTCTATGGTTAATATCTCAAATTGAGGGTCAGTTGCTAGGAACTAGGATGTGGTGGACTTCAGCAGATATGATGTTAGAATGCATGTTTGACTTGGGTTTTCTTATATCCCATGCCTGCCATGTGATCCACACTTCAAGGCAAAATTTTATTTTATTTTTTTTTTGAGATGGAGTTTCGCTCTATCGCCAGACCGGAGTGCAGTGGCACAATCTCAGCTCACTGCAACCTCTGCCTCCCGGGTTTAACCGATTCTCCTGCCTCAGACTCCTGACTAGCTGGGACTATAGCTGTGCACTACCATGACCAGCTAATTTTTGTGTTTTTAGTAGAGACGGAGTTTCACCATGTTGGCCAGGATGGTCTCAATCTCTTGACCTCAAGTGATCCACCTGCCTCAGCTTCCCAAAGTGCTGGGATTGCGTGCATGAGCCACTGTGCCCGGCCTCAAGGCAAATATTTTTGCGCCCGATGCATCAGATGACAATGGATGGTTTGGCATGGGAACCAATTTTCAGTTTTTTAACATTTCTTCTATATAGCTGAAGTCACATCATCATCCCCATCAAGGCCTTCAATGTGATCACCTGTGGACATGAACTTTTATGTTTACATTAATCTATCCCTAAACATACTTGCTGTCAACAATGTTGCTCTACAAAGTTGACTAGCAAGGTTAGGCTCACGTGCTCTCTGGAAAACTTGAACATTTTCAAACCCATTTTAACTTCGTTTGAATAAACTTCATCTAAAACTGAATCATGTACTCAAGATTCCAAAAAATTGCTGTTTAATTTCGCCTGATAGCTCTCTTCTTTCTTATAAAAAGTCAATTTTTTAGTATGATATTTTTAGCATGATAGTGCCTCTACTTTTTAAAGAACTCTCAGTCTCTCACACATGGACGCAAAGAGGAGAACAACAGACACTGGAACCTACTTGAGGGTAGAGGTCGGGAGGAGGGGGAGGAGCAGAGAAAATGATTATTGGGTATTAAGCTTAGTACCTGGGTGATGGAATCATCTGTACAACAAACCCCCATGACACAAGTTTACCTATATAACAAACCGGAGCATGTACTCCTGGACCTAAAATAAAAGTTAAAAAAAAAAAAATTTCAATCTCCCTTAGACGTCTCCTTTCCTTCCTTCCCTTCTGTCCTCCTTCTCTCCCTCCCTCCCTTCCTTCTTCCTTTTTTTTCTTTCTTCTTTGTCTCTCTCCTTATACTATTTATATCTACATCTCTAAAGTTCTGGTTTCTGATCCAAAAGACAATTTCAAATAATAAGAAAATCTGATCTCTAACCATTTCTCCGTCCCTCGTTCCCTTCCTGCATTACCCATAGAAATTCAGCACATTGCTGGTACCTACATTGTGTCCTCATCAAGATCTTTATTATATTCCGGCTCAGAATGAGTTTCTGCCCAAAAGACCTTTACATATTGAGCCTATTTTGAAAAGTTTGAGAAAGGAAAATGGACTCAAGTGGAAAATATTACAGAAAACAGAATTTTGTAAAAATGAACTTTATATAAGAGTGCTTCATTATCAACACATAATGAAACCTAGATTATAATCCTACATGTTGAAAGAAGATTAACTTTGTACATTTTCACAATTTTATTAACTTCACTTTCCTCACTGAGTTATAAGGAAAACATAATGGTGTTTCAGTTCCAAGTATATTTTGTGAATTAAATAGCAGCTTGTTCCTCACTATAAAAAACAAATATGCCAATATATTTTCCACTAGCATCGCCGTGGTCACCTTAAATTAAGAAGAAACTGGAGTATTTGCCATTAAAAGCTGTTAACAGTAGTAATGCCACAACATCTCCGTGTGCATCTTAGTAACTTCTCAGACTTGTCTCCTTGATGAATAGACAAAACAGGAGGAGGGGTGAATTTGTTCTTTTTATCTGAATGGTGTAGGTGGGGAAGACAGAGAGCAATAGAGAGCTCTCGTGAAACAGAGCTCTCGTGACTGCTGTGCTTGGGAAATTAGAAAATAAACAGTCCCTGATACAAAAATTCTAATGGCCTAAGATCAACACAGTCTGGAGACGCAGGTGGGAGTGGCCTTGCTCGCTCTGATCCAGACCCTCCCGGGAGAGCTCTTTGTGTCAACAAGAACAGCCAGTGCTCCTGGCCAGCTCCCAGGACTCAGAGTGGGGCTATCATTTTTGTTTGCTTTGCAAATATCTTAATGGGAAGTGGTTCAACACCACCTATGGGTTAATCTGAGGGGTTCTGCTTGGCAGCTGTTAGCTCTGAGAACCACATGGCCGCTCTCGGGTGCAGGGAGTCAGGCTAGCTGTTAACTACCCAGCGCCAGGTTGAGGCATCATCTTTGCTTATTGGATTTACTGACTGGCAGGAAGCACCTTGTTGACTTTTATTTTTAGTTTGTTCCTCCTGGGAGAGCAAGGATGTTATTCTCAGATCCAACTGTGCTTTTTTCTCCAAGGGAGGGCAGTTGTTTAAATTATTTTTACTAGCATGAAGCATCCTTTCACCTAAGCTCATTCTCAGAATCTGAAACTTCATATTAAAAGTGGTGGTGTGGTGAAGGTGGAAGGGGCATTGTTGCCAGAAGAAAGATTTAGTATATTAGCCTGCAGGGAGGGCAAACAGTGGAAGCCACAGCCTTGTCTTCACCTGGGATCTAAAGAATTGGATAGATAGTGAATTTCTCTGCTCTACTGTTCCCTTAGTCCTCTCCCCCTCCCTCTCCTCCACCCCAACATGGCTTTCACTTGTCTTATCTTCACCCATAGGAATGTTTCCCTGGGTGACACAACCAAGTCATGCCTTTCTGGATCTGTGTCTGCTGACATTGACAAAGATGATCTCTTTCTTTATGCTTTCCTTACAGGATTTCAGGCAGGTAGGATGGTTTCCACAAAGCAGGTTAGGGAAGTACCTGGAGTGATGACAGACATGTAGACAGTTTCCAAATGCCCCATTTGTAAAAATGCAAAAAGTTCAGATTTCTCTGTAGGTCCTGGAAAAAGTGTCTAGCTACCCTCAGGAATAGTGTAACCCAGCTTTTAAAGCCTTATTCTTTCCTGGGGGTTTTCTACACCTACTTGTGAGATTGTCTTGTGGTTGACAACAAGGGCCCTAGAGTCCAGTAGACCTGCTACTACAGGGTAAGAACTTCATAAACACACTTATTTTCTCAAGGCTTCAGTTTCCTCATCTTTAAGTGGAAGATCAAATAGCACAATATCTACCTCACCAAGACATGAAAGTTAAATGAGGTAACATATACAAAGTATGTAGCATCTCATTTGATGCATAAAAAGCACTCACAAATCGTAGTGATTAGAGGAGTTGTTGTTATCTCTGAGGCATCCACTTTAAGACATCCTTAGTATTATGCATTTTGTACTCATTTTGAAGTCTGTTACTCCCAACCCTTTAAAATCATCCAGTGCCAAACTATGAGTGTCAAAGTAAATGATGACAAAAGAGTATAATCCATTGAATAAAATAAGATATCGTGAGTCCATGTGGATGGATGGATGGAAGGAAGGAAGGAAGGAAGAGAAGAGGCTGAGCTCTTACTTACAATAAAATGTGAAATAATAAAGGTAGATGAAATTAAGAAAACAGAAAATCATCATTTGGCAACCGCAAAAATAATTGTTTCAGGCAATAATTATGAATGGATGCTAACACTACTATGTGAAAGTTTGAGGAGTAATAAACTATTTGCATAGTCTCAGAGTAAGTCCCCATAAGAAACTTATTAATTACAAAAGGACAGTGAAGAAACCTGGTAGAAACCACCTTAACCCAAGTGATGAAAGTTAGCATCACCAGTAATTGAACAAACTGACAGCATGTGCCTCCTGTTATGATGCATTGAGAAGAAGACAACATCACTTTTGTGGATTTCTTGCCAAATGTGCATAACCTGAATTTAATCATGAGGAAACAGCAGACAAGTCCAAATAGAGGGAGCCTTTACAAAATGACCGGCCTGTAGGCTCCAAAATGAAACATGACAGAAGACTGAGAAACTATTCCAGATGAAAGGGAACTAAAAGAACGTTACCTCTGAATGCAATAGATGATCTAGGAATTTATTTTGCTATAGAAGACACCATTGAGACATTTGGAAAAATCTGAATACAATCTGTAGATTGGAAAATAGTGTCATATTAAATTCTGATTTTGATCATTGTATTCTGGTCATATAAGAAAATGCCCTTCCTTTTTGAAAATACACACACTGAAGTATTTAGGGATAAAAGAGTATCAGGTAGGCTGGGCGCAGTGGCTCATGCCTGTAATCCTAGCACTTTGGGAGGCCAAGGTGGGCGGATCACCTGGGGTCAGGAGTTCGAGACTAGCCTGACCAACATGGTGAAACCCCATCTCTACTAAAACTACAAAAAAAATTAGTTGGGCATGGTGGCAGATGCCTGTAATCCCAGCTACTCGGGAGGCTGAGGCAGGAGAATCACTTGAACCTGGGAGATGGAGGTTGCGGTGAGCCAAGATTGAGCCATTGCACTCCAGTCTGGGCAACAAGAGTGAAACTCTGTCTCAAAAAAAAAAAAAAAAAAGAGTATCAGGTTTGTAACTGACTCTCAAATGGTTCAGAAAAAAATTATGCATGTTTGTGTGTGTATATATCAATACAGAGAGAGAGAGAGGACAAAGCAAATATGTAAGTCTGCTGAGGAATATATAGGATTCCTTATACTATTCTTGCATCTTTTCTATTAATATGACTAAATCAGAATAAAAAGTTGCAATAAACAAGTCAGTGCCACTTCTTGCCCTTTAGACAGGGCAGTTCATCAGCCACTTTCTCTTTAGACTCCTGATCCTTCTCCATTCACACCTAAAAGTCTATTCCACGTCATCATTGCCGTGCTCAGTGATGGTCCTCAAGCTTCTCGGCTGTGACATTGCTGACTAGTCACCACCCACTGCACACAATCTTGTTTAGGCTTTTCGTTTGTAAAAGTTTCTAAAAATGTCCTTCTCTCCTCTCACACCCCCTCCCTCACCTGTCCTTGGGCCCCATCATTTAGTGCCATGTGTGTCATGCACTTCATTTCAGCACTTCTTACTTCTCCTTCCCTGGACTAAGTACTACTTTCAGAATTAAAAGAGGCAAACTGGGTTAAATATTATCTTTTGTGGGGGTGGGGGGGGGGGGGTGTGCAGTGGTGAAAAGAACATCCTCCAGTTACAGCATGAAAAGGGTTTAATAAATGGTCTCTGAAGTTTCCTTTTTCTCCACAAGTCTATGCTTTGGCCTAATTCAGTCTTAAAGTGCTAGAACTGTAACTCAAAAGTAGCTCAACCCACAAGTTACCTTAAGACTCCACCCGAAGGAAAAGCACAGATTCTAGAAAGGCAGCCACACAGATACCTCATCATTACTATTCTCCCTTGAAGTTTCCATGTTTACGGATTTGTCTTTCAGATGTGCAAAATCATAAACAATAAGTAACCACATTGTTAAGTATGTGTTTTATTTCTAACTTCTACTATATGTGCATCTTTAATTTAATTATTTTAAAATCTTGTGTGTTTATTTTGTTCTGCCCAGGAGAACAAATGTAATCATTTTTTCCTTAGCTCAGACAAGAGTTTTTATTTATATTTTGCTGATGAAGAAGGGGAGAGGTGATTTGCCCAAGTTAGAGTTGCCATATTTGGCAAATAAAAATGCAAGATACCCACTTAGATTTGAATTTTCTATAAACAACAAATAGTCTTTTTTGCTTAAGTGTGTCCCGTTAAATATTTGAAAATACTTTTACTAATTACAAACATACCTTGTTTGATTCCCTTTTGCTTCATTACACTTCACAGATATTGTGTTTTTTACGAACTGAAGGTTTGTGCCACCCTGTGTTGAGCAAGTCTATTTTTGCCATTTCTCTAACAGCATGTGCTTACTTCATGTCTCTATGTCAGAATTTTTTAGCCGTATTTTGAAATTAAGGTATGTGCATTTTTTAGACATAAGGCTATTGCACACTTAATAGATAATAGTGTAAAAATTATATGCACTGGGAAGCCAAAAAATGTGTGTGACTCACTTTATTGCGATATTTGCTTTATTGAGGAAGTCTAGAACAAAACCCACAGTATCTCTGAGATATGTTTGTTGTTAGTCTGGAGTTCAAATTCAACTGGGTGTCCTGTTTTTTTGTTTGTTTGTTTGTTGAGACAGGGCCTCACTCTGTCACCCAGGCTGGAGTGCAGTGGAATGATCTTGGCTTACTGTAACCTCAGCCTTCTGGGCTTAAGTGATCCTCCCATTTTAGCCACCTAAGTAGCTGGGACTACAGATGTGCGCCACCACGCCTGACTAAATTTTTTTGTAGAAACAAGGTCTCACTGTGTTGCCCAGGCTGGTCTTGAACTTTTGAGCTTAAGCAGTCCTCTCATCTTGGCCTCCCGAAGTGCTAGGAGTACAGGCATGAGCCACCACACCCAGCCTCAGTGTCCTGTATTTTATCTAACAACTCTAGTTCAAGTGTTTTAGAACTAATATATGATGAATATGTACGCATATAGCCTGACTGTATTTCATGAAATATATTGCTAAATCTACCAAGTGTTTATAGCATTCCTCTGACCTCTACGTGCCATAACACATAGTGTTTTTTGCCCTTTAAGGACTTTTGAAACCATATTCAGGGATATCAATTCCTACTTATTTATTAAGGTCTTTATTCAAATGTCACTTTCTGTAGCCACTCAATCTAAAATTGCAGACCCTGCCTCCAATACTTTCTATCCCCCTTCCCTGCTTTAACTTTCCTCTTTGGCACTTACTTGTATTTAATATGCTACATAGTTACTTTTCTGTTTCAATTTGTGTCTGCCACTTGAATGTAGGTTCATGAGCAGAGGACTATTGGATCTCCTCTGCTGTATCCCCAGTACTTACAATAGTAGGAGACAAATTTAAAGGTGCTCGGTAAAGACTTGGGAGCCGAATGACTGATGTCTGGGAGCCTGTAGAAGACCTTATATTGCACGTGTCATACACATTGTTCTTACACAGAATCTCAAGGAGACTTGCACCAGATTAGAGCCTTCAGTGTGGTACGAGTGTGTATAATCTTAGTAATAGTCCATAGACACAAGATAAATAGAAGGTCAGGCTAGGGGTTATACCTCCAGATATCATTGGGCTTCATTTAATCTGCCTCCTAGCAAATTTTCTAGAACTGAATGTTAGTAGCCCCAGGTATCATTCATTAAGATCCTTAATAGAATGGTGTGATTATCTGGAAGAGTCCAGGAACAAAATTGTGCTGAGGCTGAGAGCATGGGCTCTGGGTCAACCAGATCAGGATTTGTATCTGGTTATGACCTATGTTACTCAAATAGCCCAACCTTGGGTTTCCTGGTCTGTGAATTGGGAACACTGGGGGACCTCTGCTGCTAGCACTGGCATGGGATGAAATGGATAGTCTAGCCAAGTCCCCAGCACAGTGCCTGATGGAAAGGAAGCTGCTTCCATCACCGTTACCCAGGCCACACCACAAATTCCACCTGAGCTCGCATAAAGCTCAGCTGTTCTAGCCATGCTGTGGCCCTCAGCCCACGGCTCTGTATCCCTTCAGATCACAGTACCCTTCTCCACTACTGCGTCTTTTGTTTTATCCCTGAACTTTCTCTCAGCTCCCTCGGTTGCTGACAAATAACTGAAATAAGCTTTATGGGCAGCTGTCAGTTGAGTGTCCTTTTTTCCAATTAAGCAAGCATTCTCAGCAGAATGAAGAAAAGCCTTCTGCTCCTACCGTAGACTTTTACGCAGTGACAGCTGCCTGCAGTAAAGGAGTGAAGGAGGGAAAAGAAAATAAATGAGAATGCAAGGACTGGCAAATTAAGACTGTATGGGCTCACGGTTGGGGAAAAGCAATGAGGCAAACAAATATGATCACATTTAAAGGGCTCAGTGGGATTTGAGAAATTAGCATAAGTGCATAAATCTAACTACTGCTAACTTAGAGCAATGGCATTATGAGACAGTCATCAGCCTTTTTGAGCCCTTCTGATGAATTTATCCTTGAGCCATGTTCTAAAACTTAAAATAATTGTGTGCTTTAGAGCAAACAAATATCCATATATTTAGATGTAACTTGCATATTCAACTCATTCAGTAATGATTAGGGTGGGATGCAGTGCATGCATTCAGAATTGTTCCAAAAGTTACTGGGTATCCAAACCTGATGAGAAAAAGTAATACAAAAGGCGTGAAGTTTATTCCTTCTTGTTTCCCTTATTTTCCTGCAATAATGGTGATCTTATTGTGTACTGTTATTGTTTCTCCTTTCCTATGCTCTTTGTATTTCTTTCATATCACACATTAAAGCCCAGGAATAACGTTTTTCCTCTTTAGAAATCAAGAAGTACAAATTAAAATAATAGTGAGGCATACTTTGCAAAGAGATAAGCAAAGTATCTCTTCTCAGATGTCATTCCTTAAATGTCTTAATTTACCTTTGTAATTTGAATTTACTGACACCGTTTCTGAAGATGTGTATGTTTTCTATTATCTCTTATGGTAATAACTTCCATAATGAAAGTTATATGACTTGTTTATCTGAAACTTGCCTCCCTTAAGATTCTTGGGGCCCCTACTATTTAAAAGTATGCTGGTCTCGGCTGGGCGTGGTGGCTCACACCTATAATCCCAGCACTTTGGGAGTCTGAGGCGGGTGAATCACGAGGTCAGGCATTCAAGACCAGCCTCGCCAACATAGTGAAACCCCATCTCTACTAAAAATACAAAAAATTAGCCGGGCATGGTGGTGGGCGCTTGTAATCCCAGTTACTTGGGAGGCTGAGGCAGGAGAATCGCTTGAACCTGGAGGGTGGATGTTGCAGTGAGCCGAGATCGTGCCACTGCGCTCCAGCCCGGGTGACAGTGCGAGACTCCGTCTCAAAAAAAAAAAAAAAAAAAAAAAAGTATCCTGGTCTCAGGAGGCTGAGATAAGAGGATCACCTGAGCCTGAGAGGTTGAGGCTGCAGTGAGCCATGATCTCACCACTGTACTCCATCCTGGGTGACAGAGTTAGACCCTGTCTCAAAAATAATAATTCTGGTCTGATCATATCGTCTGCAGAGTGGTTTTACTGCTGCTTCTTGGGAACAAGAAATTGACCTTCTTTTATTAAGAGCTCTTTGATTTTTTTTTTTTTTTTTTTTTTTTTTTTCTGGTGGGGAAGCTGGAGTGCAGTGGCACAGTCATAGCTCACTGCAGCCTCGACCTCCCTGGGCCCAGATGATCCTCCCACCCCAGCTTCCTGAGTAGCTGGGACTACAAGGGCATGCCACCCTGTCTGGCTAGTTTTTGTATTTTTTGTAGAGACAGGGTTTCCCCATGTTCCCCAGGCTAATCTCTAACTCCTAGATTCAAGGAATCTTCCCACCTCAACCTCCCAAAGTGTTGGGATTACAGGCTTGAGCCACCACGCTCAGCCAAGAGCTCTTTGGTTTTTGTTCAAAGTTATCAAAGAAGTGGAAACAAATTACTTGGCTATGCTGATTGCCTTTCTTTTGGGGCTACCAAATGAGACACAAATTTACTAGGAGAAATACTCCCAGATTTAGAGACAATGGAAAGCTAACAAAAATCAACCAACATTGAATTAGCTATTTTGAAATTAGAGTATGCTTTCAAGCGTGAACGAATAAATGGATATCTCAGTTTGTCTCCAAGCCATTCTAACTTATAATTGATAAAAGATAATCTTGAAAACTTTATCAAAATTAATAAAAAGTACACAAAGAAACTAAGTTTAGAAAATGGAGAATCTGAGGGGAGCCAGTGTGTCTCAACGCCTATCCAAGCAAAAAGGTACTGATTCTAACCCTAAAATAGAAAAAGCCAGTTACTAGACAAGCTTGACTGATCAGATACATCCTCAAAGAGCACCCTGCTTCTTTTGCTTTAATTCTAATATGTAATTTAGTCTCCAGAGTGTATCAACCAACTAGAGAGGGGAAAAGTATAGTCCAGATCATATCATTCATTGTAAAATCACACTCACATTGTACATTTCAAATATGATTCTTTTGAGATTGGTTATTGCAACTCAGCTCTCCCCAAAATCATCATCCCTCAATGAACTGACAAATTGAATTTTGGAGCCTGTGAAGCTGAGGCCCAGTCCCTGGACCACGGTGACTTCACCTAGTGCCACCGGCGCAGCGTGACAGAGCCAGCTGGCCTCATGGATCTCTGCTGCAGAAGAAGGGAGATGCTGGGTATTCTCAGCAGCCAGCTACTCAGGAGCCAGCCTTCACCTTGCCCCTCATCCAGTCACACTGGGATCCAGGTTTAAGAAGAAGGAATTAGATGTGAGTTTTGTCTGGGGGCTTTTTCAGGACAGATGCCCAGCAGAAGGGTTCTCAACGGTGACTGAGAGTTTCCGTCTCCCCTAGAACCCACAGTTCAATGAACTGACTTCAGCGAAGCGGTCGAGCCCTGGAGGCAATCTGTTTGAGACTTTAGTTATGCTTCCAAGACGCCAATGGAGCCCTAGAAATATGTGATGAATTATGCAAAGAGGGACAACTACTTTCTATTCACCTTGTTTTGATAGCCATATACACTGCTTCTGCCCATTTAGCTTACGATTTCCAACAGAGGCCGAGGACAGTGTTATTTGTTAAAAAAAAATTCCTGTGGATTCAGAAAACAATATCACACTTCATAAATGAATTAATTCCTTAATATCGTCCCATACCAATTCATAGTCAAAATTTCCCAATTATTCTAAGAATGTCCTTTGCACATGTTTATCCAGGCCAGGATCCAATCTAGAATGTTACAGTGCATCAAGTTGTTATTTCATCTAAATCTCTTTTGACACAGAATAGTCACTTTTTTCAGAATACTGACTTTTTCAGAGGATCGAGCCATAAAATAGGATTATCTCATAAAATAGCTCACCTTCTGTATTTAGCTGCTTGCTTCCTGTGGTCTTATCCAGCTTGTCCCTGTATGCCCTGTGCTTTGCGTAGACTGTAAGTTAGATCTAAAGACTTAATCCGATTTAAGTTAAATGTTTTTGACCAAAAGGAAAAAATACATCCTGGGTGATATTACATACTTCATGTTGCCTCACATTACAAGACAATGTTGTCGTGGTGTTAGCGGTGTTAAAATTGAGCACTGGATTAAAATACTGACCTTCTGATTTCTCCAGTGTACATTGCCTCTCTTGTGAAATGAAAGAAGGAGGTAAGCCACCTGTATGGTGGTACTTCGGCTCCATATGAATGTCCTGTTCCCTATTAACAGTTTGTCTATGATTTTATCAGCAATTAATAATTCTTTTTATTTATTTATTTATTTTTTTGAGATAGGGTCTCGCTCCGGCTGTCCAGGCTGGAGTGCAGTGGTGCGATCTTGGCTTAGTGTAGCCTCGACCTCCAGGGCTCAGGTAATGCTCCCACCTCAGCCTCCTGAGTAGCTGGGACTACGGGTGCACATCACTGTGGCCAGGCTAGTTTTTTGTATTTTTAATAGAGACAGGGTTTCACCATGTTGCCCAGGCTAGTCTCCAACTCCTGAACTCAAACATTCCACCTGCCTCAACCTCCCAAAGTGCTAGGATACCAGGTGTGAGCCATCATACGCAGCAACAATTGATAATTTTGGCCTGATAATTTCCCTCTGGCATCACCTTTTCCATAGTCAATATACCATAGTCTTATGGTGTACTGCTTACCAGCTATGGTTTGAAGCAAATCACTGGCTTCTTGATGCTTAATTCCTTTATCTGTAAAAATAGGTTATTTTAGGAAGCAGAGGCAGGAGGATCGCTTGAGGCCAGGAGTTCGAGACCAGCCTGTGCAATATAGTGAGACTTCATCTCTCCAAATAATAAAAAATTAGCCAGGTGTGGTGGTAGCACATGCCTGTAGTCCCACCTACTTCGGAGTCTGCAGCGGGAGGATCACTTGAGCCCAGGAGTTCAAGGCTGCAGTGAGCCATGATCACGTCACTGCACTCTAGCCTGGGCAACAGAGTGCGATTCTATCTCAAAAAAAAAAAAAAAAAAAGAACCAATCCACATGGCTGTCAGCAGTATGTAACATGCTTTGCCTGGTGCCTGGTGGTATGTATCCATGCAATAAGCATTGGCTTTTTTTTCTTTCTTTTTAAAAAATATGTTAAAAATTCAATTAAATAGAGACAGGGTCTTGCTATATTGCCCAAGCTAATCTTGAACTCCTGGGCTCAAGCAGTTCTCCCACCTCCACCTCCCCAGTAGCTGGGATTGTAAGCTTGAGCCATGGCTTTTTGTTATTATTGTGCTTTTCCTTATTTTGGTAGTGATGGATTGCAGAGCATTATCCAGTCCCATGTCCCTGAGGCAAAAAACAAACAAACAAACAAACAAACAAAAAAACACAGCAACAACAACAACAACAACTCTATAAAGGAGTTGAGGAAGTTAGATTTTTTAAGAAAACTGACTTGTACCATCTTCTTAAAAGCAAGGTGTGTTCTAAGAATCAGTAGTGCCTCAACATGCTACAGAGGAGAAGGATCCATTGTTAAAATAATGTCTAGAAAATGTTTCCAATTCTTTTCCTTTCTTGGAGTCTCATTGAACATATTATTAAATTAAAGTTGCCGGAAAGCCTCTCAGGACAGAAACCTGGCTTGTAGGCTAATCTAGTATTTTCTAATTTATTTGCCTGTAGACACTACTCCCTGACCTCTGCCGCTGACTTTTCTTAAACACACACAAACATTACATTGAGCTGCCTTCGATTCTTCCAAAGGCTTGAATGAAGAGGGAATCAAACAGATAAGCTGACTCCCTGTGGAGAGTTGGGAGGTGTCTGCCATTGGCTTTGGATTCTGAAGAGCCACACAAGCTAGAGGAGTTGTCAAGAGGTTCATTTTTTGAGGGGTCAGGAAAGGCATAAATTGGGGGTCTGGCAGTAATTCAACAGCTAAACTCTCTGTCTTAGACTTTCTCCTAGAGGATCTTAGAATCCACCCATCCTATAGGTGTGTCACAGCTACTGGGACTTGCCTAGGCCAGACAGGAGTGAGTCCTTTGGGCCAATGCTTAGATACTGAAGGGTATAGAATATATTATGGTTCAGAGGAAGAGCAGAGGATTTGGAGTCAGACAAACATGGGTGAATGCCTTAGCTCTACCAGGTATTTACCATGATACCTGGGAAAATCTCTTAACCTCTCTGAACCTCTTTGTTCATCTATATAATAGATACAATTAAAGTACTTAGACCAAATGGTTGTGAAGCCTTCTTAAATATTTAAAAGCATTTTTTTAAATGAAGTAGTATATAAATGATAGTTAATTTAATTTTAATAGTAAGAGTATTCTTACTGATCTACATGGCCCCACATTTTGTGGATTGACTAATCATTGTTTTATTTATTCAAATGGTCAATATTTATTGAGCATTTTCTATGTACCAGGCACTGGGTAGGTGCTTACACAGAGCGTGAAATAGAGCAGATCCAGTCCCTGACTTAATGTAGCTTACATTCCATTGTGGGAGACATATGATAAGCAAATATACACACAAATAAATATAGAATTATAGTCCCCTCCTTCCAGGTACTGATGTGGTAATTTTTAAATGGGCATATTGCTTATAATATATATTTTGAAGGTAATATCCACAAATAAATATATGGAAATGAATTTGTCAGCTTAAGTAAAGAATAAGATTATTAACATAGAACTGGAAGAGACCTTAGGAATAATTTATCTCAATCTCCTCATTTTATAGATGAGGAAAACTAGGACCCCGAATACTATAGAAACTTACCCAAAGTCACATGTTTGTTGTGTCATGTGTGTCACATGTGTGCGTGTGTGTGAGGCAGGGGTCAGAACACAGATTTCCCTTCTTTACTCAGTGCTTTCCACTCTGCTGGTTCCATCTGAAAGGCATTATGACTGGCTCCTATTTTATCTGTGTGTTATAAGCACACTCTTATACAATGTGTTCTGATTATCAAAAATTGGGGACCCAGACCAATTGATTTTTCCAAACTTTGTTCCATGAAGCATTAGGATTTTATTAGATGTTAATAGGTTATCACTTTAAGCTTCTTGGTCAAATTACTGTTGGACCTGGATCTTTACTATAGAGATCCATAAATGTATATTGTAATTTTAAAAGATTATTCCTGCAGTAAGGAAACCTTTCAAACTACGCCCAACCTAACATTCCTCAAACTTACTTGATTACGGAATCCATTTTAAATTCTGTAACTGTGAATGTGATTCATGCATGTGCTGTGCAGGAAGTGTAGCCTTAGCATCCATTTAGTTGGCTTCTTGGTAAAGGTTGTGGAAGCCCAATAGAGCTCACTAAACCAAAGCCAATCACACAACTTTAAAAGGAGCAGCTTCTTGGGTCTTAGGAATTCAGGCAGACTGTGGATGTGCTGTAACACGTAGGAGCAACACCTAGTAGGACTCATTTTCTTAAGGTGACCATGTCCTTTTAACCAAGGACTGAAATGGGAAACCATGGAAGCATAAAAAGTATGTTTTGATATATCTTTGAAGAAAAACAGTCCTCTCTAAGTTTTTCTATTATTATTTTCATGTCTTTTAAAATTATTATTATTGTTATCTTTTCAGGCATTCACAAGCCCAGAGTTCTCCAAAAGGGTGCGATATCTTCGCAGGACATGCAAACAAGGTAGCTGGATATCTTGATTCCAAAGTAAATGTGTATCACTCCTTCAGACTCATCCAAGTTCATAGGCATGAAGCTTGTCTGCGGCTGCGTGGTTGGACCATCCAAACTTGAAACTGTTAGTGATATTTTGAAGTCTTTGAGACAAAAGCCCAGCTTGCTGAAGAACTTTGGTTCAGTAGAGAGACAGGGAGGTACAGTGGAGAGAGAATCAAAAGCCTGGAAATTTGCTGCTGAGAATAAATGTTAGCTGCTCCCTGAGGTGATTTGTCTGTGCACTCCACTCTCTACAGATGTTAGAGCCTCTTTTTGAGTAAGGACCCGAGGTTCTTTGGTAGCACTTTGATATCCTGCTCGAATTCAATATGTGAAATGGAGGCGTCTCTCTGTGACTTGGAGCCCACAGCAGGCTTTGAAGTCTGATCCAATTTTTGCTGCCTACTATTTGATGTTGAAAGGATGAAATGAAGAAAATGTACAGTTTTTGCCAGTAACTCTGCTGAGCATATGTAAGATTAAAAAAACAAAATCCTTTGGATGATGTACTTAGAAATGTTAAGCAGATTAATACCTTCCTATAGGTTTTCTTTTTTCTTTCTTAGAGATAAAAAATAAGTATAGGTGAAAATCAGCACATAGCTGTTTTATACTCTGGACTATAATTAATTTAACAGGAAGCTAGGTTGACTCGTTCTGAGGAAGAAATGAATGAAGCAAAAGATGTTAAGACTTGGCTTCTAATTGCCCCAAGGAGAGGACCTCCATTCAATTCTATGTAAGATGGGAGCAACTTACAAATGACTCCAGTATACTTAGCCTCTTGCTTTTAGTCAGGGTTAAGTGCCCCTTCATTAAATAGAAGCCATGTCCTTAAGGCTGTTTCATCAGAGGATAAGAATAATATTTCTCTTACTGGGTTTTTCTGAAGCACTCGGTTTCTGGGACTGATTTGCTGTCTTCTCGGATATGCCATCCTGCTCCAGATCAGCAAGGATTGAGTCTCTGGGGAGCCCCTCAAAAGCCTGGTAAGAAGAACGTTTTGAATTGCATGCGGCTTCTACCATTTGCATGTTTGTGTACTTTTTAGTGTGTTGTTTGGGCAGGACTCAATTAGATAGTAATATGACCAAATGTTGGCAAAAAGTTTTGGGAAGCCATACATGCTGGATGTAAAACTTGCATTAAAGGTAGCAGTTTACCATGTACCCATGTCATTTAAGACAATGAATATCACAGTCCATGCTTTTCCATTTACTTAACCTTAAACTAGGAAACCATTCTAAAATTTCATTTTATTAAAGGGAAGATAAACAGCTGACCAGCTTTTAGTGGAGCAGATCACGCAGGGTCGAAATCTAGGAGTTGATAAAGAATATGGATTTAGAAAGTAGTTCTGCCCTTTTGGCAACATGGCCATTCTTTGAGCAAGAAGGCAGAAATGCCTTTTGGACACAACTCTTTCTGGCTTGTTTTCTAAATGTCTTGCTACAGAATATAGTAAAAGTCAGTTTCAGGTTTGCGTGCAGCTAAAACCAGTGTTTCTGGAAGATAAAATAGAAACATAATTGTAAGAAATATTTACAAGCTAGAAGATACTAAGGACTACATGAACCATTCCAAGAAAAGAAATGCTCCTGATGTTACACTTAATGTCAACCTCATCTATTTTTCTGAAATATAAAGTAATTTCTCAGATCTCTTCAATTTTCTTCTTAGCCTGTTTTTTGGTGACAAAGTAGCACAGTATGAAGTGGGAAATGCATAATAAATGTGTCATGACTTCAGTCTATATGGATCTTAAACTCTTGGAGAGAGACAAGAGGATGGGTCCATTATAGCAGAACCTTTTAAATGGACATGTAGTAAATGATAAACCCGACAAAGGAAATATTTTCCTCATAGGCAGACAGTATTCAGGAATAAGGCCACAATGAAGTGGGGGTAAAAGTAGTACAAAAAAAGAGGAGAGAATTTAGGGGAAAAACAGTATAATGGAGTGAAATTCATTATGCGAGAGTTTGGTTGGTACTTTTCTCTATCCAAACAGACAGTCTCTGTATTTTAATTGGAGTGTTTAGATCATTTATATTTAATGTGATTATTGATATGTTTTGGTTTAAATCTATCGTCTTGCTATTTATTTTCTATTTGTCCTATCTAGTTTTTGTTCTCTCTTGGTATTCTATTTTTAAATAGATGTAATTCCTAAAAACAAAACTTTGAAGTACGGTTGAATAGCTAAGCCGTACTGACAGGTTCTGGCATCAGACCTGCCTGGATTCAAATCTCTGCTCTCCTGTGTTAATCAAGTTACATAGCAACTCCTTACCTTAGTACCTACACATGTAAAGTGAGGGAAATAGTAATGCATATCTGAGTGGTGGTTTTACTTAGGATTAAATGAGCTAGTATAAGTAAAGGGCATAGCATAGTGTCTGGCTCATAGTAAGTGTTTAGTAAATGTCAATTGCTGTTACGGTAATTATTGTTATTGACATTATATAAATACAAAGGTAATCTATGAACATGAATACTAGGTAGAGAAATAAAGTTCTTTTTGTAAGGCATTAGGTTTTGGTGTGATAGTTCAGGGGAAGTAAAAATACATTGCATTTTGAATTAATATTTATTAAAAAGAAAAGAGACTTGTTGGATTACAATAATCTTTCCCATTCTTTAGGAAAGTATCTTAAAAAGTCAAATTTATTAATAAGTTACACATCTGATTTGCTATAAATGGCTCATATGCACTTTCTTTCTAGAGTTGTCTCTTCCTTCCAGTCTAAATGATTTTCTATTGGGTCTGCCACCATCACCATTACTTCCCCTTACACTCTTATAAACAGCATCCTAAGTATTTTTCCTGCCTCCATTCTTCTGCTTTAGCTTCTCTTATGCCAACAGAAACCTAAGATTTCTAAAGCAAAATCCTAATCATGACCTTCTCTCCCTCCATACTCTTCAGTGATTCCCTAGTATCCCAGCATGACCTTCAAGGCTTTCTCTGTTCTGGTCCTAATCTTCTTTTCTAGCTCTAACTTCCACTGCTCTCTCTTTTTCATTCTGTGCTTCAGAATCTCCAAACTATTCTCTATTCTCTGAACATGCCTTGTGTGTTCTTTCCCTCCTCTGTGACTGTTCATGCTGCCTCTTCTGCTCCACATGTCCTTCTTCCTCGTTTACTTTTCAAAATCCTCTCCATTCTTCAAGGTCCACAATGGCTCCCTACTCTTTTACTCTTTCTTATAATACTTATCACATCCTGCTTTGTGTTATAGTTACTTTAATGCATCTACTAGATTTAAAACTCTCTAGAATCATGTCTTCCCATTTATGAGTTCTCTCCTCACAACCTAGCCTAGGTCTCGAATTGAATTCTTGAACATCCAAAGTGGTGACGAAATATAATGGAAGCAAGAATGAAATGAAACTCTACCTGAGTAAGCAATCAGACAAAAGTTTTAAAATGTATTTCTAACAATCCTAGAACAAAGTAAATGTTTCTGAGGCAACCTCCAAATACATACAGTGTACTAGTGGAAGAAATTAAAATAATCCAAGCTATTTCATTTTGTTGCTATTGCTGTTTTGGGCAGGAGAAGCAAAGGAAGTTTAGACATGAAGACGTGGGAAAACATTATATGTAAATCGAATTCCCCTTGATCTTAGAAAACGGCAAAGATGAAGAACAAATTAGTTTTTCCGTTTCGCTTATATTATCAGTTGTAGAAACAAGAATATATTATTTAAGCAACATTTTTAGCAAATTATACCTTTGTGTTTCATTCTGTGCTTTAAATGACCCATTATTTTAACCCATGTTTTTGTGGAAGGCTGAATGAGAACATTGTGACCTTTTCAGTTTAAAAAAACACTAACATCCAGAAGGTTTGCCTTCTAACTTGCAGTGAGGCCTAACTTCGTTATTCTATGAAGGGGTGTGGTGAGGTGAGAGTGAGAGGCACGGAATAAATCTAAAGTTACTCCATCTCAAGCTCAGCTTAGAGCAGCCACTCAAATAAGTCTCTAAATATGGGGCTTAAGCAAGGCTGTCTTCAGAGTATAAGAAGTGTCCCTGGCCCGGCGTGGTGGCTCACGCCTGTAATCCCAGCACTTTGGGAGGCCGAGGCGGGCAGATCACGAGGTCAGGAGAAGGAGACCATCCTGGCTAACACAGTGAAACCCCGTCTCTACTAAAAATACAAAAAAAAAAAAAAAAAAAAATTAGCCAGGCATGGTGGCAGGCACCTGTAATCCCAGCTACTGGGGAGGCTGAGGCGGGAGAATGGCGTGAACCTGGGAGGCAGAGCTTGCAGTGAGCCGAGATCGCGCCACTGCACTCCAGCCTGGGCGACGCAGCAAGACTCTGTCTCAAAAAAAAAAAAAAAGAAGTGTCCCTAACTGGCCCATGTGGGCCGGCTTATTGCTCACATTAAGAGAAAAGCACAATATACCCGGGAAGTGCATAATTCTAGTCACTTGGTCACTAATCCAAGCAGTGAAATTATTTAATAGGACTGACAGCAATGTATACAGACCTCATCTGGTTTTACTAATGTAAATGGTTATACTTTAGGCATTTGTTCTTCTATTTATTTATTTATTTATTCAAAAAATAATTATTAACTCTATGTGCCAGGAACTGACCAGTATTTCTCAAAACTTTTATAAAAGGCCAGTTTTTGTTTGGTTGTTTTCCATTTCACCACAGTCTGATACTTTTGTGGAATACAATAAAAATGAATTACTAATAGAATAATCATGACTTGGATGTTGTGTCAATATCAAAACCCTGTCCACATGATGCTACACTCTAGCAGAGGGAGATAGACAATAAACAATAAGCAGACAAGTAAGTCAATTATGTGGGATGTTAGAAGGGTGAAGAGTTACGGGGAGAAAATACAGCAGCAAGGGTGATAAGGGGTGGCCCAGGCGTAGAGGGTGAGTTTGGGTGGTTGTATTTTTAAACAGGGTGGCTTCATTAAGAATGTGAGGTTTGTAGCCGGGCGTGGTGGCAGGCGCCTGTAGTCCCAGCTACTGGGAAGACTGAGGCAGGAGAATGGTGGGAACCCGGGAGGCGGTGCTTGCAGTGAGCCAAGATCGCGCCACTGCACTCCAGCCTGGGAAAGAGAGCAAGACTCCGCCTCAAAAAAATAAAAAATAAAAATAAAGAATGTGAGGTTTGAGTAAAGGCTTGAGGGTGGTGAGCCAGTTCACCATGTAAATATCTAAGAGAAGAGCATTCCTGGCAGAAGACCGTGATAAAGGCCTGGAGGAGAGAATGTGAATGGACTATATGAAGAGTAGAAGTCCCTGTATTGGAGCTAAGAGAGCAAAAAGTAGAGTCATAGGAAATGAGGAGCCAGATAGTGCAGGTTTGTACTGCTTAATGTCCTAACAAACATCCTAGGAATCTAGATACAATGAAGATTCTCATTCAGCAGGTCTGAGTGGCTCTGAGATTCTGCAGCACTAATGAGCTTGCGGGTGGCTCTGATATTGTCGGTCTGAGGTTCACTTTATGAGTAGTGAGGGTTTAGTCTCAGTGAAATGGGAAGCCAGTGAGTGGGAGAGTGGCATGATCTGGGTTATGATTTTAACAATAACTCCAGTTTTGGAGTTGAGAACCAACTAGACATCATCAAGAAATGAGATAGTCTGTGTAAGTACATTTTCTATACAGCTGAAACTCTCTCAAACCTAAAATTACCTTTCATATTGAGTGCACAAACACAATTCTCCTTATTCTTTGTATCTAGGGGCATGATTATTAACAGCAGTTATCACATTGGGCTGTAATGCAGAGCAATCCTCAGAGACCAATATGAAATGGGGCCACCTACCCTTGCAGTAAATGACCCTTGACCATTATGATTTTTAGTTAATGTGCCAGATTCTCTGTTTAATTTTTCCTCTCTCAACACAAAGCTGATGTTTCTTGCTGTTGTTAATGAGCTGACTTTTTGTGACATACTTTTCTTCTCCTTCTTCCTTTTTCATCTTTGCTATGGTCTAAAAAACAGGTTTTAAGCATTTTTTTTAGGCAGTAAAAGAAGTGGGTTTGAGAGGGAGATCTGAGAAAATCCCCTATGAATAAAAGAACAGGAACTCTCATGTATGTAGTACCTATATTAGGTACCATGCCAGGCCCTTTACTTACATTTTCTTAATGTAAAGTACACAAGCTTTAGTTTAACCTTGTGACCTGTGCCTGTTAAAGAACCCTCACTACCTGCCCTTGGGTTTTCTTTTATACCTCACCTAAGAGGTACCTCTGTTCTGGGTTTTCTTCCTGTCTACAGGGAGTATACCTTAATCACGTTTCTTTTTGAAGGTCAAAAGTAGCAAGCAGTATTCTACTGGCCTCCTGAGGGGGTCACAGTTGGCAAAGCACACTGTTGGGATGTGGTAGAGCCACAAGAGAGCGTGTGGAACCTGGCATCGGGCATTAGTGATTGATTTCGGGTCTTTCATGGCCTGTCTAGCCACAGCTCCTGAGCAAATCACACCACTTTCTTTCACTTAGCAGCTTCTTTAATGCCATCTACTTCATTATTTTCCTTTACCTTTCCAGTTGCTCTCATTACTAAATTTTATAAATTTTATAGTTTTTGGCAGCAATTCAGCTATCAGAAAGCAAACTCAGGCTGTATTTTATTCTTGGAAACTTTGATTCTTAAGGTGACCAAATATCTCAACTTCCCTGTGACAGAAATGTTTTCCAAAATGTGGGATTTTCAGTGCTTACACCAGGACAGTCCCAGGCAAACAGATGAGTCGGTCACCCTGTAATAATACAGGAAATTGAGTTTGATTTAGGCAAGATCACTATATCGGGCAAGACTATGCCTCAGATCCATGCAACAGAATCACTTCACACTGGCCGCCTGTGTTTGGAAGGGAGTGCAAGCAGCTTGCCAGACAGCAATGCTATGATCATAAAGGGCTAAGATGTCTCCCATTTGATAGGAAAAGCATGTTCCTACAACAGTCTCAAAGGCCGCATAATCTCCCTCAGGAAGGCACATGGAAATCAGACGCTAAACAAAGGCAAGGCTACTGGGCCTCTCTGTCTCATACCCAAATTCATGACTGAATGTCACACACAAGACTGTATTCATTTATGGGTAGTCTCTGAGGTTCTGAATCCCTGCTCTTTTTGGCTCCCTCAGGCTGAAAACATCTTTTCTTCTTGTCTGGATGCCATTGAATTCACCTTAAACCCTCACCAGTAAAACTTGGTAAAGTCTTATGTGAGGACTTTTCTCAGTAAAATGACAAAGGAATTACAGGTATAGAATTGTTATTGCTAGCATATGAGGTTAGAAAAACACCTCATATGAAGGGATCTTTTTAGACAAATGGCTCTCAAACTTCACTGTGCTCTCCAGAATCACCTAGAATGCTAGTTAAGACAGACTGCTGAACCCACTGCATAGTTTTCAATTCTGTGTGGGATGGAGGCGGGGATTCGTATTGTTATCAAGTTTCCAGAGGATAAGATGCTGCTGGTCTGGGGACTTCCCTTTGAAAATCACTGCTCTGGACATTCCCTATCTCTGTGACACAACATTGAATCAGAGAAAGTGGGCTTTATATATGTGGCTTTCTCCTCATTCATTCAACAAACATTTATTGAGCACCTACTATACTTCAACCACAGGGCCAAGAAATGTAATAAGACACTTAAGAGACTAATACGATTATAATATCTTGGTCTTTGCAGCTGTTGTTTTCCAAAGCTAGTCTGGTGACATGTTGAGTGTCCTCCTGTATCTCAAGTGATCTCATTAAATTCTCGGGAAGTTGTCAAGAACAAAGTTACATTTACTTTTAGCTTTGCTGTGCAGGAAGAGGGTGGGAGTGTTCCAGACTTCTAAATAGTCTATAAAGTATATCATTTTCTAAAATTATTAGGAAGGACTGCTTTTATTGTTTGTTTGTTTTTGTGAGACAGAGTCTTGCTCTGTCACCCAGGCTGCAGTGCGGTGGCATGATCTCACCTCACTGCAACCTCTGCCTCCTGGATTCAAGCTTTTCTCATGCCTCAGCCTCCTAAGTAACTGGGATTACAGGCCTGAGCCACCACACCTGGCTTTTTTTTGTATTTTTTTGTAGAGACAGGATTTCACTATGCTGCCCAGCCTGGTCTTGAATTCCTGGACTCAAGTCATCCACCTGCCTCAGCCTCCCAGAATGCTGGGATTACAGGCATGAGCCACCACACCCAGCCAGAGATTATTGCTTTTAAAGGTTATTTCCAGATTATAAACTATGCTACTTCTGCTAACCTGCCTGTAGTATATTCTCCCACATGGCAAAATTACTCTAAGCCCCACCAGATCTGAATGTTTTCATATATATTTAATTAATTAATTAATTTATTTATTTATTTATTTATTTATTTTTAGATGGAGTCTTACTCTGCCACACAGGCTGGAGTGCAGTGGTGTGGTCTCAGCTCACTGCAGCCTCCACCTCCTCGGTTCATGTGATTCATTCTTACATATTTCTAATACATATGTCATTGCCATAATGTTTGTTTCCTGACTTTTTGCCAAAAAAAAAAAAAAAAAAAAAATCTAGGCAAGGCCAACATAAGGAAGTGTACAGTTTGAGGCTTGTGGGCATGAGGACAAAGGGATGGAAGAAGAAAGAAGACAGATTATAGTTGTCTTAATCCCCAATCCAATTTCTAATTTAGCTTAATTTATATTAATCATACACTTTTTCTGTTTTGCTTAAGAGACTGATATGGTTTAGCTCTGCGTCCCCACCCAAATCTCATGTTGAATTGTAATCCTCAGTGTTGGGGGAGGGACCTGGTGGGAGGTGATTGGATCATTGAGGTGGGGATTTCCCCCTTGCTGTTCTCATGATTGTGAGTGAGTTCTTGTGAGATCTGGTTGTTTAAAAGTGTGTAGCACTTCCCCCTTCTCTCTCTCCTGCTGCCATGTGAAGATGTGCTTTCTTCCCCTTCCCCCTTCTGCCATGATTTTAAAGCTTCCTGAAGCCTCTCCAGTCATGCCTCCTGTACACCCTGTGGAACTGTGAGCCAATTAAACCTCTTTTCTTTATAAGTTACCCAGTCTTACAGTCTCAGGTAGTTTTTTATAGCAGCATGAGAATGGACTAAT
Organism: Gorilla gorilla gorilla; assembly: GCF_029281585.2. Classification (NCBI taxonomy): domain Eukaryota; kingdom Metazoa; phylum Chordata; class Mammalia; order Primates; family Hominidae; genus Gorilla; species Gorilla gorilla. Next base: position 73,048,025 of record NC_073235.2, read on the forward strand.
ACAGAAAATTGGTACCAGGAGTGGGGTATTGCTATAAAGGTATTACCATAAAGATAACTGAAAATGTAGAAGGAACTTTGGAACTGGGTAATGGGCAGAGGTAGGAACAGTTTGGAGGGATCAGAAGACAGGAAGGTGAGGGAAAGTTTGGAACTTCCTAGAGACTTGTTGAAGGATTGTGACCAAAGTGCTGATAGTGATATGGACAGTGAAGTCCAGGCTGAGGTGGCTTCAGATGGAGATGAGAAACTTATTGGGAGCTGCAGTAAAGGTCACTCTCGCTATGCTTATCAAAGAGACTGGTGGCATTGTGTCTCTAGAGATCTGTGGAACTTTGAACTTGAGAGAGATGATTTATGATATCTGGTAGAAGAAATTTTTAAGCAGCAAAGCATTTAAGAGGGGTCCTGGCTGCTTCCAAAAGTCTACACTCATTTACATAAACAAAGAAATGACCTGAAACTAGAACGTTTATTTAAAAGGGAAGCAGAGCATAAAAGTTTGGAAAATTTGCAGCCCAATCATGTGGTTGTAAAGAAAAACACATTTTCTGTGGAAGAATTCAAGGCTGCAGAAATTTGTATGAGTAAAGAGGACCTGAATGTTAATAGCCAAAACAATGGAAAAAAACGCCTCCAGGGCATTTCAGAGACCTTCGTGGCAGCCCCTCCCATCAAAGGCCTGCAGGCTTAGGAGGGAAAAATGGTTTCCTGGGCTGGGCCCAGGGTCCCACTGCTCTGTGCAGCCTCAGGACATGGTGTCCTGCATCCCAGCCGATCTAGCTTCAGCTGTGGCTAAAAGGGGCCAAGGTACTGCTCAAGCCATTGCTTCAAGCCCCAAGCCTTGGTGGCTTCCACGCCTGTGGGTGCACAAAAACAAGAGTTGAGACTTAGAAGCCTCTGCCTAGATTTCAGAGGATGTATGGAAACACCTGGATGTCCAAGCAGAAGTCTGCTGCAATTGCAGAGCCTCATGGAGAACCTCTAATAGGGCAGTGCAGAGGAGAAATGTGGGGTTGGAGCCCCCACACAGAGTCCCCACTGGAGTACTGCCTAGTGGAGCTTTGAGAAGAGGGTTACTGTCCTCCAGACCCCGAATGGTAGATCTACCAATACCTTGCACTATGTGCCTAGAAAAGCTGCAGGCACTCAATGCCAGCCTGTGAAAGCAGCCAAACTTGCAGAACCAAAACACTGAGCTGCCCAAAGCCTTGGGAGCCCACCTCTTGCATCAGTGTGGCCTGGATATGAGACATGGAGTCAAAGGATATTATTTTGAACCTTTAAGATTTAATGACTACCCTGCTGGGTTTCAGATTTGCATGGGGCCTATAGCCGCTTTCTTTTGTCCAATTTCTTCCTTTTGGAATGGGAGCATTTACCCAATGCCTGTACCCCCATTGTATCTTAGAAGTAACTAACCCGTTTTTAGTTTGACAGGTTTATAAGTGGAAGGGACTTGCCTTGCCTCAGATAAGACTTTGGACTTGGACTTTAGGGTTAATGCTGGAATGAGTTAAGACTTTGGGGGACTCTTGGGAAGGCATGATTGGTTTTGAAATGTGAGAAGGACATGAGATTTGGGAGAGGTTGGGGTGGAATAATACGGTTTAGCTCTGCATCACCACCCAAATCTCATGTTGAATTGTAATCCCCAGTGTTGGGAGAGAGACCTGGTGGGAGGTGATTGGATTATGGGGGCGGATTTCCCCCTTGCTGTTCTCATGATAGTGAGTGAGTTCTCACAAGATCTGATTGTTTAAAAGTAAGCAGCACTTCCCCCTTCCCTCTGTCCTGCTGACGTGTGAAAACGTGCTTGCTTTCCCTTTACCTTCTGCCAGAACTGTAAGTTTTCTGAGGCCTCCCCAATCATGCCTCCTGTACAGATTATGGAACTGTGAGTCAATTTCACCTCTTTTCTTTATAAACTACCGAGTCTTGGGTAGTTCTTTATAGCAATGTGAGAATGGACAAATACAGCCTTTTCTCATTTTTACTAGATCTGGGTTTTTGGTTTCTTTGTTTTTGTTTTGCTTTGTTTTGTAATTTTGAAGAATAGGAACAGGGTACTTTGGACATCAGTCATAGTCCTAGTAGTTTACCTCAACTGAGGGCTCTGTTCAAAACTGGTGCTCTCTGAAGGAACTCTGTGGATACCTACCAAGATTGATCATACTGCCCCATTTCCCTTGAAAGAATCAGGATGAAAAGGAAGAACAAGGGATGTACTCCACAAAGGTCAGTGCTTTTCTCCACCCTCAGCCAGCTGAATCAATAGCAAGATTCTGACTCTATTGGAGGAGCTGAGGCTAAAGGAGTCTAGAGGAGGCTGGAGGGGAAAGTGGCCACAGATGTGAGAGTGGCAGATACAAGCCGCAGAGGTCACATGCCAGGCCACCATTCCTGAGGCCACATACCTCAGGAAAAACCTTTCACAGCCTGTTCTCATTCCTGCGACTCATTAAAGCACATTACAGAATTGAACAGTTTTTGACATCATTTCTTCTTAGATTGTTGCTGCAAACATAGCTGTGAAAAGTTCTTGCTAAACTTTTCCGGTGCTTTCCTGAGTTCGTTAGGTCATGATGCACTTTTTGACAATGCCAAGTTAGGTTTTGGCGTTGGCCCAGGACATCAGGAGTGCAGATGCCAAACAACACAAGGCGGGTGGTGTGTGAGTCAAGTTAGGGTATTTGGCTTCCAAGATTGGATGTTGATGGCATGGCTGTAAAATGTGCCTACAGAAAATTTATTTTTAAATTCTTTTCTTATTTGATATAATTGAAACAACACATACTCTCAAGACTGCCCTGTTAACCACAGCTGCCTAGTTTATTTCATTTTAAAGGATTCTTTCAACTTTAAAATCAAACATACAATTGTTTAATGGTAGGGGTGTAGTGATTTTTCTTCTTTTTGTGTTTGTTTGTTTTCTAAGATTGAGAATAATAAATTTTTTTGAGTTTTAAAAAATTAATAGAGTTTACTTATTTGAGTAATTTTTGTCTTACAGAAATATTGAGCTTAAAGTACAAAATTCTTACATACCCTTTCTCCTCTCCTTTTCTCCCTGTTTCCTCTATAATTAACATCTTGTATTAGCATGGTTCATTTATTACAATTGATGAGCCCATATTGATACACTATTATTATTATTACATTAGAGTTCACTCTTTGTGCTGTACGTTCTGTGAGCTTTGACAAATGCATAATGACCTGTATTCATCATGACAGTATCATACAGAGTAATTTCACTGACCTAAAAATCCCATCTCTACCTCCTTGTTCCTCCCTCCCCACAAGCCCCTGGCAACCACTATTTGTTTTTTTATTTATTTACTTGTTTATTTTAGTGCCTCCGTAGCTTTGCCTTTTTCAGAATGTCATATAGTTGGAATCATACAGTATATAGCCATTTCTGATTGACTTCTTTCACTTTAGCAATACGTACTTAAGAGGCCAGGTGTGGTGGTTTACACCTGTAATCCCAGCACTTTGGGAGGCTGAGGTGGGAGGATTGCCTGAGGCCAAGAGTTTAAGACCAGCCTGGACAACACAGCAACAGCCTGTCTCTACAAAAAATTTAAATATTAGCCAAGTGTTTTGGTGCATGTCTATATTCCTAGCTACATGGAAGGCTGAGGTAGAAAGATCACTTGAGCCCGGGAGGTCGAGGGTGCAGTGAGCTATGATGGTGCCACTGCACTCCAGCCTAGGCAGTAGAGCAAGATCCTATCTCTAAAATAATAATAATAATATGCATTTAAGATTCCTCCATGTCGGCTGGGTGTGGTGGCTCACGCTTGTAATCCCAGCACTTTGGGAGGCCAAGACAGGTGGATCACTTGAGGTCAGGAGTTCTAGACCAGCCTGACAAACATGACGAAACACTGTCTCTACTAAAAGTACAAAAATTAGCTGGGCGTGATAGCACACGCCTGTAATCCCAGCTACTCAGGAGGCTGAGGCAGGAGAATCACTTGAACCTGGGAGGCAGAGGTTGCAGTGAGCCGAGATCACGCCATTGCACTCCAGCCTGGGTGACAAACCGAGACTCTGTCTAGAAAAAAAAAAAAAAAAAGATTCCTTCATGTCTTGTCATGGCTTGATAGCTTAATATCTTGGTTGCTTCCAAGTTTGGACAATTATGAGTGAACCTACCATAAACATTTGTGTTCAGGTTTTGGTGTGGATGTAACTTTTTAATTCATTTGAGTTAATACCTAGGAGCATGATTACTGGATTGTGTGGTAAGAGTATGTTTAGCTTTGCAAGAAACTGCCAAACTGTCTTCCAAACTGGCTGTACCATTTTGCATTTCCTTCATCAATGAGTGAGAGTTCCTGTTGCTCTGCATCCTTGTCAGCTTTTGGGGTCGTCAGTATCTTGGATTTTTACTTTTTTTTTTTTTTTTGAGACAGAGTTTAGCTCTTGTTGCCCAAGCTGGAGTGCAATGGCACGATCTTGGCTCACTGCAACCTCTGCCTCCTGGACTCAAGTGATTCTCCTGCCTCAGCTTCCCAAGTAGCTGGGATTACAGGCATGTGCCACCATGTCTGGCTAATTTTTTGTATTTCAGTAGAAATGGGGTTTCACCATGTTAGCCAGGCTGGTCTTGAACTCCTAACCTCAGGTGCTCCACCTTCCTTGGCCTCCCAAAGTGCTGGGATTACAGGCGTGAGCCACTGCACCTGGACAGATTTTGACATTTTAATAGTTGTGTAGTCACATCTCATTATTTTAATTTGCAATTCACTGATAACATGATATTAAGCATCTTTTCACAGCTTATTTCTTTCACATGCTTATTTGACATCTGTGTATCTTATTTGGTGAGGTATCTATTCAGATTTTTTGACCATTTTAAAATTGCATTGTTTGTTTTCCTATTCTTGAGTTTTAAGAGTTCTTTGTATATTTTGGATATAGTCCTACGTTAGATATGTGGTTTTTTTTTTGTTTTTCTTTCCAACTTTTATTTTAGGTTCAAAGGGTATGTCTGCAGGGTTTTTTATTTTTATTTTTATTTATTTTTATTTTTTTTTGAGACGGAGTCTTGCTCTGTCGCCCAGGCTGGAGTGCAGTGGCACGATCTCGGCTCACTGCAAGCTCCGCCTCCCGGGTTCACGCCGTTCTCCTGCCTCAGCTTCCGGAGTTGCTGGGACTACAGGCGCCCGCCACCATGCCCAGCTAATTTTTTGTATTTTTAGTAGAGATGGGGTTTCACTGTGTTAGCCAGGATGGTCTCGATCTCCTGACCTGGTGATCCGCCCGCCTCTGCCTCCCAAAGTGCTATTTATGTTTGCTAAGTAACTAAAACTCCTGGAAAAACTAGAAAAACTCAGGTTGTCTGCTAAAACAGTGTTTAGCAAGAGATCAGTTTGTTGGTTTAAATTTCAGAGAGGGCTGGGAGATAATAAAATATACCTTTATTCCTCATTCTTTAGGATATTTGTCCAGCAGATGTTACTTGAGCACCCACTAAATGGCAGACACCATGTTTGATATAATACAGGGAGCAAGATCCAGGCTTGCTCTTGTGAAATTTATATTCTGAGAGAGATGGACAAATAAATTTGAAAACAAGTCTCCTTTGACTAGGGTGTTGATAGGGGTGAGCACAGGAGCTATGGGAGCTACAACGGTGATATGTGGTCTCCAGGAAAGGTTCAGACAAGCTTACTCGAAAACTCAGACCTGCAGCGAAGAGTCAGAAAAGATGTTTCCAGCCATCTGCCCGTTCTTTTTCCACACTGGGAGAAGCTCACATGTGAGAGATACAAGATCAAGGTGGTTGTTTATTTTTGTTTTGCACCCCCAGCCCCCATCCTTGGTTATTTTTGGTTTTGCCTTTTAAAAAAATTCTGAAATGTAACATGTTTACAGAAAAAAAAATTCTTAAAACGGAGGCCAGGCACCGTGGCTCATGCCTGTAATCCCAGCACTTTGGGAGACCAAGGAGGGCGGATCACAAGGTCAGGAGATCAAGACCATCCTGGCTAACACGGTGGAACCCCATCTCTCCTACAAATACAAAAAATTAGCCAGGCATGGTGGCGGGCGCCTGTAGTCCCAGCTGATCAGGAGGCTGAGGCAGGAGAATGGCGTGAACCCGGGAGGCGGAGCTTGCGGTGAGCTGAGATCGTGCCACTGTACTCCAGCCTGGGTGACAGAGTGAGACTCTGTCTCAAAAAAAAAACCAAAATGCTTAAAACGAAAATGGACAGTGTAATAAATTATTATAATGCAAGCACCATGTGAGCACAACCGAGATCACAAAACAGACCTTGCCAGTGCCACAGAAGCCATCAGCATGCCCTTTCAGGATTATGACTCACTTCCTGCATCCTACAGGTAACCACCTAAGTATGCATCTCTAAATATTATAGCTTAATTTTGCCTGTTTTTAAACTTTGCACAGCTGGAACCACATAGCATATATTCTTTGACTTCTAGCTTTTTCTCTTTTTTCCCTTAACATTATATTTTAAAGATTCACTTGTATATTTTCGTTACTGTATAGTATCCCATTTTAGGATGAGAGCGCACTTTATGAATTCATGTTTCTGTTGATGGGCATCTGGGTTGTTTCTAGTTTGGAACCATTACAAAGAAGAGATGTTCATGGATGATGGTCCCATACCCTTGGCAGGGTGGCAAAGCTGGCTTTGGAGTCAGTCAAACTTAAATTTACATCCCAGCTATGCCACTCTAATAGCTTTGTGACTTTGGTCAAGTTAACTTAATCTCCCTATATCCCTCTTTCCTCATCTCCAAAATAGGAATAGTAACAGTACCTACGTCAAAACAGATGTAAAGTGCTTAACATACTACTTCGCATGTAGTAAGCATTCAACAAAAATTTGGTGCTGCATGGAGTTATTCTTGTTACTCATAGGAATATTTCATTTTTATTTGAGGAAGTTTTCTGCAGAGTTAATATGGCCTAACCTATCCAGATTTAAGATTGTAGAAGCTTTCGAGGTCTTTTGTTCAACTCTCGTTTTATAGATGAAAAAACTGCATATTAGTTGGCCAACCCAGAGCTAGAACCCAACCCAGAGCTGGGCTTTAGGGAGACATAGAGTCAGTAGTACCTCTGGATCAGCATTCTGGCATAGGCTATTCTTAATGGCTCATTGGATGGCCATTTTAGCTTCTTAAATGTATTCTCCTCTTTGTTCTTTAAATAAATGGGAAAATAGAAGCCTTAAGGGGTTGACCAGTTAGCTCTATATTTGGCTGTAGACTGTAAAGTCTATTACATTATATCCAAGTTGTTTGATTATTTATTCATTGGTCAGAATTTAGGGTTTCAAGGGCTCTATCCTAATTAGGCCCAAAGATCAGAGAGCAAAATAAGGCACATAAAGCCATGCCTGGGGGATTATTGGCATTAGGTAGAGGTGTTTTGTTTAGTTTGGACTGCTGTTGAATTTGGATTAAAAATACTTGCAATTTTTTAGAAAGAACAGATATATCTCTTATTAAACAAACTATAAATATAGTTTGGATAATGACGGGAGGGAGAAATTCAACATAAACTGGATATTAAATGAGTCTGTAATTTTTCTCCCTACCAAGAACAATTCACAATGACTTCCTGACCTCCCACTTTCAAATCCTGCACTCTGTCCTAGACTAGAGCTTTGCCTGAGCACTGCCCACCACCATCACCCCTACACTCACTCCTCCGGTCCCACATTGTCCCCTCTTACCAGTGTTTTGCTGATATTTAAGGTTTTTATTACACTAAAATTCCCTGTTCTGTGATCTGTGTTCCTGGGTTCCTAAGAATGTGTGTGTGTTTATCTGTGTGTGTGTGTGTGATGCTCTGGAAGCTTTGAGGGGATTCTGGGTCAGGACTTATCCAAAAATAAGACTCCAGATTATTAGCTTACTACATGTAGAATAATGCCTGGTACATAGTAAGCATCTAATAAAGTTTAGCTGCTGCTACTGCTATTTCTTACTCTTCCAATGCGAATCACTTTTGAAAGTACCTAATTTCCAAGTTTAGCAACTCCTTTCTTCTTTCTATTCAAATTATCAAGTCTTCTGGAGTGCGCTACAATTTCTAAAAAACTACACTTGTTTTCCCTCGATACTACCACAAGTCTCAAGAGTATATCACCTTGAATCTTTACTGCATTTGAGTGGGACCAATTTGTTGGTATTTTCTGTGTCTGGCAGTTTGTGTAATGGGAGGGAGTTGTTTCATTAATCCACCTAAATGGTTTCAGGAATATTTATAGCTCCCACAGACTCAGATCCCCAAGTCACCATCCAGAAAGGTCTGTTTGGCTGCTTAGCAGTGAGCAATTAGAACAGCCAGTCTACCCAGACACCAGGCTGGTTTGTCTGACCTAATATACGTGAAGACTCAGTGTTCCCAAAGCGATTCTTCCTTTTTAGAGGAAGAAATTAATGATATCCCTTTTTGTTAAATTGGTGCCAGTATTTTCCCTAAGCAGCCCATTTAAAAGAGCAAATTCAAACAGGGTCCAAGAAACAGTTGCAAGAGATCTACAAAGCTCTTAGGGGATGAGTTTACACACTATCCTAATTTCAAAGGAGCCGTTTTTATGCCAGGACACAATGGCTGGGTTCTCCCAATGGATACACACCCACTTTAAATGGCAAACTCTGCATTTGTGCAGAAATCAGATAAATGGAAAGAGCTCTAGATTTGTTTCTGCTCTTAACTGATTTGTCCTCCAAAGCACAGTTTCCATGCTAACTCATTAGCCTGGGTGAATGCTGGGGGTACCGAAGGGGGACAGAACATCCAAGGATCCATTCTAAATCTCCGAGGGTCAGATTACAAAGTGTTCATTCCTTTTTTGTCCTTCACTGCTGTATTTACCCATGTCCAGAGCAGTCAGCTCACAACACACTTGTACTCTGCCTTCTGATTTTCAACTTGGGTTGCCATTAAGAAAGCAAGGTACCTCCCTTCTCTTGTGTGCTGCTTATTCTTTGCCCTAGACCCACATTCTCATATTCAGTCCATTAATGGAACCCCCATTCATGTCATGTAGCAGTTTCTATTTAACACTGGGAGGGCACTGGGAAACAGTCCATTATGTTGTCTCTCCCCTTAAAAGAAGAGTTAGAATGGATGCCTCCCTCTAATCTACCACCCTGAGCAAATTAACCCATATGACCAGAAGGGACAACCTGTGAATAACCACTGAATGATTAGAGGATTGAACATATACTGCATAAAGGTTTTACTTACTAGTTTTCTGTACCCAGAGGATTCTAAACATTGCCCTTAGAGTGACGATCTTTTCTTCAGCAGTCTGACAAATGGTCATCCATGCTGATTTCCCACATTCTTTTGCAGATCTTTTTACATCGCAAGCCCCTGTGGGAGGCTAATGGAATCCATGCACCCTAACTCTAGAAAAATGCACAAATGTACACCTGCAACATTTTGCACATACAATCCTTAATACATTCATGTTCCCATCAGGGTCTGTATCCCAGGTTAAGAATTCTTGTATAATGAGAGGAATTGACTAATTGTAAAGACTATCAATTTTATGTTTGGGAAGCTTGATCGAAGGATTTTTCTTCCCATGTGGTAGTTCTTCAAGTATTTGTAGATTGCTCTTTTTTGGTTAGATGTCTCTTTGGGGGATATGTCTCTATAAATCATCAGATGACCCTCAAAAGTTATTTAAGAAAATTTTGTGCTATGATTAAAGTCTTTGGGCTAGAAGATGTACATGCAATACATAAAAAGAATAGACCTGTGGTTTCTCAAAAATGCCAAGGCAGGTTGCTATAGTCTTTTTCTTCTTCATTAAAGGACAACAACAAAAAAGTTGATTCCTTAAAAAAAAACCCTCAGAGTTCTTGAAAAAAATAAAAACATTGAATCCTGTGTTCATTGCTCCATCATCTTAATTTGTTTTTGATTTAAAAAATTACTTGGCCATTGCTCAATTTTTCATATTTAATAGAAACAGAAGGAGAATTATTAGTGGAATTCTAAAGTTAGAACATAAAGATTGGGATAATATTTCACATTTTACTTTTAGCTCTCTGCAAAGTGGTGGTAATGTTTTCTGAGCCACTGTTACATGCTCAGATAATTTATGCACAACATAAATTAGTGTTATTGCTCTCCTTGAAAGCAGTTTTTTTCTGGTTCTCATTCATATCAGTATAAACTTAGATGTTAACCCTATTTTGACATTTTAGACCACTGATTTTAAAAGAGTAATGATAGTTCCAGAGATCTCAGATATTTTGTTTTGGAGTTTTTACATTGTCTTTAATTTTTCTTTCATCAAAGGCTGAAATTTGGTAGAATTTAGAGAAGAATTATGATATAGGAGAATAACCCCAAAAGCCGACAAAACCCAAAAATAACAATAACAACCAAAGCTTAACTGAAAATCTAGAGATAATGTATTTATACTTGGTTCCAGGCAGTCAATTAGCCCTCACTAAAGATGAGTAAGTTGAGTCAAGTCATGCATGAATTTCCTAAAGTCACATGATTCTGTAATGTGAAGATATTAAAGATCAGTAATGAGGCTCTGTGCATTGACAGATATTTGAGTCATCCTTTCTGCCTCCTGTAAAATGATTGCAGTTTCTCCATTTAAGAACGTATTTTTCAAACATGGATTGTGATGCCTGTTTTAACAATTTACATCCTTCCTTTATATAGTTACTTCAGCAATTTCTATAGCCATGAAGTGGTGCTTTGAGTCTACCCGCTAAAAGTGTTTTCCTGTCTGTCATGTCACAGTCAACTCTTCACTTTTAAAGGGAAACTATGTGAGATGCTTGCTGGTGTGGGCCTATGGCCTTTCCTCAAATCCTTCTAATAATTTTAGCTTCCCTACTTCCCCATGCAGATAAACAGAAATTGACTGAACACTACAAAGTTGTAAAACATGCACACACACACACACACATACTCTAGACACACACACTACAACACATACACTCTTTCTCTCTCTCTCTCTCACACATACACACACACACACACACACACACACACATATACACACACACCCCAAGAATCAAACAGAATCTCAGCAGGAAACAGATTGCACAGTCAAATTAGCATAATTGGAGTATTGTTTAATAAAGGGATTATTTTTGAAGGTTGGGGCAAGATATAGGGAAACCATAAAGGATAGTGTAGTTCTCCAAGGACCAATGAGAGTAAAGCCATTACCACATACATGTAAAGGAGCAAGAAGAGAGCATGGCATCTGGAATGCAAAAGGAGAGAGTCATATGGATATAGGAGTCATGAGAAGAGAGATGACCTTCAGTTAAGGACACAGTCAACACAAGACAACCCCATAGGAAGGGAGCTGGGGAATAAAAGAGAATCTTCTTTGTCCCTTTCTTCCATCTGATTTCCTGATAGGGCTCTCTATTGGCCAAACCACTGAGAAGCCAGACTAGTCTATACAGGTCAGTAAAATTGTGCTTCAGTTAGGAATTAGTCTGTGCTTTCAGAAACACATACTGAAATAGGGTGACTTCAACAGACAACTATTTTCCTCATATCACCAGAAGTCCAGGGGTAGGCAATTTCTGGTGTTGGTTCAGAAGATCAAGAATGACAAACCAGGCCAAGTCTCTGCAATTCTCTTCACTTTTTCTTCATAGTCCCAAGAACATGAAAGATGGCTACTGCTGGAGCTCCAGCCATCATGGCTATAAAAAGGATTTTCCTAGAAGTTCTATACAATGATCTATTTATATCTAATGGACCTCCTTTATCTACAGAAGAAGCTGGGAAGCATAGTTCAGTTGATTACATTGCTGTGGCATATGATTTAAGGGTTCTGTTACGAAGGAAGCAGTGAAGAATGGATGTTCAGTAGACAAGGAGTAGCATCTACCCAAGATAGAATTTAATCATCTGAGGCACATGTGCCCAGGGCATTGTTTCATGCTCATTTCTGAACTTGAGAATTTTCAAATCATGTGAGTGATCAGATTTCACCTTGGGTCCTTCTTCATGAGATATCAAGACCTGCAGGCAAGAGAAGGACCACTTAGATGAAATGGCTATAAAATTCTAAGGCAGCCAGGTGTGGTGGCTCACGTCTGTAATGCCAGCACTTTGGGAGGCCAAGGTTGGTGGATCACTTAAGGTCTGGAGTTCAAGACCAGCCTGGCCAACATGGTGAAACCCCATCTCTACTAAAAATACAAAAATTAGCCAGGTGTGATGGTGCATGCCTGTAATCCCAGCTACTTGAGAGGCTGAGGCAGGAGAAGCACTTGAACCCAGGAGATGGAGGTGGCAGTGGGCTGAGATCGCACCACTGCACTCCAGCCTGGGCAATGGAATGAGCCTCCATCTCAAAAAATAAATAAATAAATTCATTCTAAGGCAAATATTTAAGTGTGTCTTGTGGAAACAGTTTGTGCAAATAAAATGAAGTTATTTCTGGTATTCCAGAAATAAGAGAAATGGAAAAGACACACTTTGTTAGCATGCTGATAGAAGTATAAAGGATACAATTTTTATACAAAAATATTTGCAATATGTATTGAGAGCATTGAAAAAATGTTTGGACGCTTTATTCCAACAATTCGCTCAGAATCTTTTTTTTTTAAGTTCAGAAAAAGTTAAGAGAACAAGTAAATAAATTCTACAGCCACACTGTAGAATAATATGTAACTGTTAAAAATTACATTTACAAAGTATTTAATGTGTGGAAGACTTTTTTATTATCATAATAACCTAAGGTTCTGCTGCAGTTTTGCCTGGAGTATTCTCTAATTCTGTAAGGTCTCTCTTTTAATATCCAATTAAAATTGCTTGATTTTCCATCCCACTAATTAGTAAAATTTATATTCTCTATTCTTTTGCTGCCTGTCGCAACTCAAACTGCAGGGGGAAAAACTCCTTTAGAAAGAAATTGACAAAGAATTTTAAAGGGCAGTTCATAAAAGGAGAAAGTGCAAGTGACCCATGACTCTATGCAAAAATGTTCAACCTCGAAATTTAATGAGAAATAAAATTTTTTTTGCATATCAAACAGGCTAGGATTGAACAAAAAAGATAGTACATGGGCTGTCAAGAATACAAGGAAACGAGCATTCGTAGTATTGTTTGTGGCAGGAAACAGCCTTTTTGTAGAGCAATCTGCCAATATATTATTTGACCCAGCAATACCTGTTTTATAAACTTATCCTTTGTACATGATTGGATTAAGCTATGCATAATATTTTTGTGAAGGTTGTACTGAAACAAAAACTGAATGATGTTCATTTTGGGTCATCCTGAGAATGGTGGTAGATGAACAGAGGAACAGGAAACTGCTCAACGTGGTACCTAGCACACAGTAAGTGCCTAATAAGTGTTTGCCGAATGATGAATTCATTCAGATGGGTAGTCTCTAAGGGAGAAACTGGTTTTGTTTCAAACGGCATCTTGCATCTTGCATTTTAGTCACACTTTGTAGATATTTCTTGTCAACAGTTGTAGCCATAGGACTGGAGCTCAGGAGATGGACACAGCTGTCTGTCTAGAACAGTGGGGGACTATAAGGAATGACATTTCTGTTTGTCTTTTTTCATATAGTCAAATTCATTGTGAAAATGAAGTCTCCAAGTAACAGTAGAGAAAGAGATTAGTAGTGGGCCTTAAAAAGTCTGCAGGGGGCAAGGTAGACCAAGTGAGGTTACTCTTGTGATTTATGTAACTGTATACAATACTTTCGATGAGAGAAAAATTAACTGGGTTATCTGATTGATAAGCATAATCATTTTAGATAAATTTGCATAGTCTATGGAGATGGTCTCAGGCCCTACTGAGAGAGGAGGGTGTAGCTTGCTTTAAAGTCTTTTCTCCTCCTCTGCTCAAATACTTTTCCCATAACACACCTCAAAAATCCCCAAACCTTTGTTGCAAGAGTCTGACTATAATAATCAGTGAAGGCAACTTGAAATATTAGTCTTCATATCAGTAGGTTATAGTACATTAAAATATACTTGGATTTTAAAGATGAAAACATGCTGAATTAGAAACTTCTGCAAGTTTCATTATTTTCTCAGTAATTCCCAACAGATTGTACTCAAATCATTTAATGTAAGAAAGCATCTAAAATAGGAGATTAAGGAATTTATTCTTAACTGTTTATGTTACAAAAGGATGAGGTAATGCTGCTAGTTAGAATGATTATTTCGGGTTGAAAGTGCAGTGTAAGTACATGGTGACAAATAAAAATTATGAGTTCTAAAATATGGCATTGCATAATCATTTTGTTGATTGTAATGCTTGAGTGTTTTTACCATGTGAACCATGTAGGCAATAATGTTAAAATAGTTTAAAGTTTAGTCTCTTTTTGAATATGCATTATAGCTAGAATTCTGTCACCTGGATTTTTCTGGGTTCTGCTTACCCAGGTAACTAAATATTACTGATCTTACAGAGGGAGTTATGAGTAGCCAGTGAGAAAATTCTAATTTCTTCAATAACATTTTTCACTGATCAATTTATTACTGATATCCCCACTAAGTTTATTAAAATATTGAAATCTCTGGAGTTACTAGATCACACAGGTAGAAGAAAGCTCAAATTTTAAAAAGTTGTGCACCAAGTGTGAATGGATTTAGGATTTTGAAGAGGTTCTCATTCTCAGTAAATAAATCTTCTCTGTATAAATCTGGAGTTCAAATGGTTCTGATTAGAGCCCTGCTGTCTTACTGGTACCTCCTGGAAAGCAATTAGATTAGTAGAGTGCATGAATCCTTTATATCTTGTCATGATTGAGTCCAGGTTTGAAAGCAGGGCAGTAACCCTGATGAAGAACCACATCATTCTATGCCTGAGTCACAGACTCAGACTTTAACATGGCTGTTTTTCAACCATCCAATCTTTAATACTGTCGTATTTTAAAATGAGACACTTAGCCAAGTGGCATATGAAAAAGAGGTGGTAGAATCTTTGCAGGCAACCTTCTGTTGAAACAACAATTTGAGCTGTATTTATTGCATACACTGTTATGAAGAGGATGTCTTCTTGTCTTTCCAGAGCCTATTTCCTAAGAGCAAAAATTAAATAAGGCAGTAGAGGAAGAAGAGGAGCTGATTTAGTTCTAAACTTAAAATACCAATTTTAATAATGTATTCTACTGAAATTGTCATTCTGATACCAAAATCATGGCTAGATGAGTATTAATGAAATGAATAAGGATTTCAATAAGATTTTTGTGAATTTCTTTAAGATTCTCAGCTAACCATGTAAATTTTTTCCCGTAACCACTGATTTTAGTTGATGCTAGTGAAGGGTAGGGGACATCCAAAGCGAAGGACTAATAGAAATGTTTGAAGCCCTCTTTGGACCTGAAAGTATGACATTCCTTTGTTTTTATTGTTTTTAATCACATAATGAAATGTTTATGAAAGTTAACAGGACACAAAACTCCAATCAGAGCAGCAAAGAACAAATCATTGCGCTTTGCTTCTGTCAGCAGAAAATGCTTTGTTTCAGTCTTTGGCTGAAGTTGGAAGGGGAATGACCTTCTGAGCAGCTCTTATGGTAATGCTGAGAGGCCTCCAGGCAGAAAGTCCAGTGCAAAAAGTACAACACAGCAAGAGTGACAAACTGAGTATCACTGTGAGAAAAGCCGACATGACTCCAGGTGTTTGGAGAGTAGCATCTTAAGTAGTCTTGACACAGACCCAAATTCTGAAAAGTTTGATGAAATTTAGACATGGGATGGTGAAAAGCCATGCACATTTGTATGTGCTTTTAAGTAAACCTTTATATTCCATCTAACAACTTTTTAAAGAAGTAGTAGTATAACATCACATAGAAAATGAATACATTTTATAATGGAACTTCAAGCAAGGTGCCAAGGTGCATTGATGGGTCATGGATATGTTATGGTTGTGCCAAGATATTGATACCCTCAGCTTTCAAAGCAGCCAGGCAGTACTGGGCAACTGGAGGCACCTCTGTCTACTTGATCTCTGTTTACCAGACCAGACCGTACAAATATTATCGTTTTCTATGTGTGCCATGACATGGCAAAGCCTGAAAAACTCTGCTTTGCAGACATACTTTGCAAAACCCCTGAATTCCAATAAGAAGGGGTATGTAAAGTTATCTTATATCTAAATAAACAGAGGCAGAAAGAGTGTAGTATATATCCCCAGATACTATGCACAATGCATTTGGTAATAACAGGGGCAGAGTATGGAAGAAGGCCAGTGAAGGAAGGCCAGGGACTTCCCGTCTGGGCTTTTCTGCTTCTTCTGCCTGACTGCACTGACTCTCTAACAATAAATATTCAGAAATTTTCTAGCAAATGTTCAGGAGTGAGGGCATATGGAGCGTTTGATTTTGTTTGTGTTTAAAATATTGTTTCCACACAGATGGCATTGGTTTAGCTATTGTGTGACTTTGTTTGGGTCTTCTTTTGCCCAAATAAGAGATGAGAACCATAGCTCTTTGAAACTCAAGCTACCAGGTTTGTATTCTGCAGTTTGCCCCACCACATTCTGCAGAGGCTCTTGTCCCATTTTGTCCACAAAGATACCTTTGCATATCAATGAGAATACAGTGACTTTCAGCAATGATTTCAATTGGCTCTTGAAATATAAGGATTAAGACATAAAAGGAGACCATGAAAATTGCATGAACCGTGGGTTTAGATGTTTAGATATTTAGATTCCAGAGTGCAGTGACTGTAGCAGCAATCTGGCCCTGACACTAGGGCTGACAAAGTCAACTCACTGTTTCTTTAAAAAGTAAAGAAGACTGTTGGACAGTCTTCTTAAAAGATGTTTAGGGAAAAGGTCTACAAAAAATGAACTTGGTGACATGTGTGTCCTATTAGATAAGTTTCTGTTTTGTATCTAAAGATATTTTTAGACATCTAGTCTGCCATGTTTTTGCTTCTAACCTTGTTAGTGCCGGTGGGTAGGAGGAGAGAAAAACAAGCAAACACATAGAAATAATACCTTAAAATACAAGAAATTTATAAAATTGTGAACGTTTTTCTTTTGTTTATTAACCATCATGACTACGCTTTCCTATTACCAAGGACCTCAGTACTACTCCAGGGAACAAGAGAGTGCCTACTTTGTTTCCTCCCCTCTGTATTTAGCTTTCTTGCACCCATTCTTCCAAAAGTTGGCTAAAGTCAGAGTCTCACTTTTGCATCCCCCCAGAGCTAGGCAAAAAAAAGTCTACTTCCAGCAATACTCAAATATATGTTCTTCCCTTCACAATAATGACTGTATAGTAAGATACCCACTTAGTCAGTAACAGCCTCTAAAAGCTGTTCTTCTGGAATCTGTGGACCTGAACTTGAATTGTATGCTAATTCATAAGCAGAAGAGCCATTTCCTTCCTGGAATCTTGTGAGAGGGAGAGACAGAATCTATAAAACTGGGCTGAGTTTTTTTTTTTTTTTTTAAGCTTTACTTTTTGAATTGTGATCCATAGGAAACCGAGAGTTGGCTGGGTGAGGTGGCTCACACCTGTAATCCCAGCACTCTGGGTGGCCGAGATGGGCAGATCACTTGAGGTCAGGAGTTCAAGACCAGCCTGTCCAACATGGTGAAACCCCATTTCTACTAAAAATAAAAAAATTAGCCAGCCATGGTGGCACGTGCCTGTAATCCCAGCTACTCGGGAGGCTGAGGCAGGAGAATCACTTGAACCCTGGGGCAGAGGTTTCAGTGAGCTGAGATTGCACCACAGCACTCCAGCCTGGGCGACAGAGCAAGGCTCTATCTCGAAAAAAAAAAAAAAAAAAAAAGTAAGAAAACTGAGAGTCATGGAAACGTTTTGCTCTTCTATTCCCTAAATCCTAGAATTCAGACTGTTTTGCCAGGTCTTCCTGAAGGACCTGGCTCTTTTAAAAAGCTCCTCAAGATAAGACAACATGGATTATTTGAACATGAGCATATTTCACCTACCTAAACCCAATTTAACTAGAAGAGGGTTAAGAAGACTCAGACACTGGTGTGATTCTGGAGGAAGATCCAAGATTAATATACTGAGATGCCAGAACTATTGTTTCAAATGTTGCAAAATCAGATTTAGATCTTGTATGAAAGTTCTTGGCTGAAGAAAAAGAGTTTTCCAACTTAGAGAGAAAACCAACTTTGCCCAGCTGCTGTAACAAGAGTAAGTAAGGAAATGATGTTTAGAGGGAAAGGAGACTTGAATGTAAAACATTAGTTTGAAGACTGAGTTGAGTTGGTTTGTCTATCTTCCTTTTTATTTAGCTTCTTCTTTTATGCTAGGAAACCTTATATTATGAGATACATAATTAATCTTTTTTATATTAGATCTCTGTGAACCAAATAAAAGAATATTTCCATCTCACCGGTGAGGAAACTGCTGCTTATAAAGGTTGGGTGCATTGGCCACATGCATTGAGCCAGAAAGTGTTGGAGCCAAGATGCAACCCAGGCTCTTTTCACTCCAGCGCCTGGGCTCTAGCAGACCTTGCTATGTCTTCCACAGCAAATTACTCTACTCAGTGTTGTAAGACACGTAACTGTGCTTTTTGGCGGTTTTCCTTGATCATTATTGTAAGGCCAGCAGGGCTGATTTTATTTAGCAAATGACCATTTTGATTATTTGTCCTTGAAGAAACAGTCATCTGCACGTTATTCTGGCCTTGTTTTTGGATTCTTTATTTGATTTTTTTTTTTTAGTGGTTTTTCAAATTTCCAGGCAGTTCTCAATTGTTGCACAAATATCAAAATGCTCTACAAACTAGCATTATCCCAGCAACCCTCTTTGAGCCTCTTGCTCTCATTGCTCTCTGTGTGGTGCTAGGAATGTAGATGGAACTCAAGCTCTGTGAAATGAATGAGGCTATCCCATCATCCTAAAAGGATCACCAATAACATCTCTTTTGCTGAAGTAGGATTACTTCCAAAAAACATATTTTTAATGTAACCTTATGTTTCTTAAGACAGGTAACATGTATATAGATTTAATTTGTCAGACTAGCTGGCTTTCACCAAGCAATGAGTAATTTCCAAAGGAATAGGAGATGTTAGTGGAGGTTTTTGAGCAAGAGCAACTAAAGGATTTATTCATTCCTGAATATACATTCCTTTGTTATTTGGTATGATCCATGCCACAGAAATAGAAATATGAATGATTCTGTACCTGCCCTCAGGTGGGTAATATTATTATGTTGTTATGTACAGGATGAAATGGGAGCCCTGTGGAAGCGCATTTAACATGGACCTAGAAGTCAGGGAAGGCTTCCAGGAGAAGATGAGCCTGAGGTGTTTCTTATGGGGCTACCAAGGCTAGTAGTTTGTTTTGTTAGAGTGTAGGCTGAGTTCTGAGGAATGGCAGGAGCTGAGCTGGAGAGAGGTAAGTAGGTGTCAGATTAGGAAGGGCTTTGTGTGCTGAAGAGTGCCATTTTTGTTCTGAATGTTGTGGAGAACCACTAAAGATAGTAAGCAGAGGCATGACATGTTCATTTAGAAGATTATACTGTCTACCATGTGGAGAATAGATAGGATAGTACAAAACTAGAGATGAGATTAGCAGAGAGGCTGTCACTGTGGTCCAAGCAAGAACTGATGAGAGCCCGAGTCAAAGCAGTGAGATAGATGGGATGATTCATGTAGGGAGGATAAAAGTGGAGTATATAGGGCTTGATGACTGATATATGGTGGGGAGTAATAGAGGGAGGAATCTGGAAAGATGAGGAATCTGGAATGTTTCTGATTTGTGTTCTCTCTGAACACACTGCAGAAAAGTGATGCCTTTTCAACAACTTTTTAAGGCAGTAAATCTCAATGACAGCTGCTAACATGATGATGAAATGATGCTAGAGAAATAAGCATGTAAACAAGGGTCAGTCTTTCAGTATACCATTGAAACATCAGTGGTCAGATGATAGGGAGGTGGAGGAAGCATTCAAAGGTTAACACCTCAACCAGGAGCAGTGGCTCACTCCTGTAATCCCAGCACTTTGGGAGGCTGAGGCAGGTAGATTGCTTGAGCTCAGGAGTTCAAGACCAGCTTGGGCAACATGACAAAACCCTTTCTCTGGCCGGGCATGGTGGCTCACGCCTGTAATCCCAGCACTTTAGGAGGCCGAGGCGGGTGGATCACGAGGTCAGGGGTTCGAGATCAGCCTGACCAACATGGTGAAGCCCCGTCTCTACTAAAAATACAAAAATTAGCTAGGTGTGGTGGCGGGTGCCTATAATCCCAGCTACTCAGGAGGCTGAGGCAGGAGAATTGCTTGAACCTGGGAGGCGGAGGTTGCAGTGAGCTGAGATTGCGCCACTGCACGCCAGCCTGGGTGACAGAGCAAGACTCCGTCTCAAAAAAAAAAAAAAAAAAAAAACCGTCTCTACAAAAAATACAAAAATTAGCTGAGTGTGGTGGTGTGCTCCTGAAGTCCCAGCTACTTGTGGAACTGAGATGGGAGGATTACTTGAGAACAGGAGCTTGAGGCTGCAGTGAGCCATGATTGCACCACTGCACTCCAGCCTGGGCAATGACCCTATATCAAAAAAAAAGGTAAGGACCTCCTCCTTCTCCCACCAACAGCATATGCCCTATGCTCAAAGCCAAAGTTAGCACCTTTTGATGTGATGCACCCCTTGTACAACATGGCAGATATTCCACTGGATAATCCTCTTTTTGAAATAATTTTAACAAACATAAATATCTACAAATATGGTTTGCTTAGTTTAAGAATCAAATGCACAATGTAATATATGTCGTGAATCTCTACCTGGTTTCTCACTTATTCCAGACCAAAATATTATGAGAAATAATTAATGACTGTTTTTTCCCTAGTTATTCCTTAGTCTCTTATCCCTTCAGTAATTCATTGTATAAACTCTAATCTCCCATGCTTAGTATTTTGGCTTTGCCTTTTAGTTGGTCTTTGTGTTTTAGTGATCAGAGATAGGACTCTGATAAAAGGTATATATTCTTTAGAGGTACAGTATAAATCTCTAAGGCAGAACCACTCTCTCTTCTAGAGAGAGTCTCTAGAAGAATTCTGTTACTCTAGAAATTGGACTGCTTCTAGGGGATACTATATATATACATATATATAATATATATATACACCTAGTATACATATATATGTAGTAAACATATGTAATAAACATATATGTATACTGTGTATATATATATATATATATGTATGCTATGTTGTACTAGCAAAGTTTAACTGAATTTAGAATCAAACTGAATTATCTAATAACTAGTAGGATGTAGCATGCTTGTGAATCAAAGTACAAGAAGACTATAGAGTGGATACCTGTGTGATTAATTAAAAATTAATTCTTCCAAAAACAGCTGCATATAGGCCTAAGAACATAACTCTCCTATGGTTCAAAGGGGCTGTCAATTCCATTATAAGTCTAGGTTACTGTTTATTTTCCAAAGTAAAATGAACAGCTGGCAAAAGGCAATTAACCTTATAAATAATCAGGAATAATTTGTGCTATTTAGTGGCATACAAATGCCACTTTAGTTGGCCTTTCATTGATATAAAATTCTCCTAAAAATATTTTGTACCATTATTAAATAAGCTCTAAGGGGAGGGAATGACTTTCCCAGCACAAACTGGAAGAATATTTCAAGGTAAGAAGTGAAAAGATAATGCTAATATATATTTTATTTTTTTAAGAAAAAAGAGACTTGTTAAAAGACTAGACGTGATCATAAATAGGACATATAAGTGATCCTGCTTAAGATGAATTTCTATCAATCAACCATAGTTGCCCTTTTCCCTCCCTAGTCATTCTCAAGTTAATTATTAACTAGAATCTCAGTTAAGTTGGAAGTTCCTTTAAATTGTGTTCAGTGACTGCCTTGTTATTATTTCTTACTAGTGCTTAGAGTTGGAATATGCCTTAGAATTCACCATTAGAAAACACCCTCTTTTATAATACAGGAAACTGAGGGCCAAGAAAGCAAAATGACTTGCAGCAGCTCAAAGGAAACAAAGAAGGCTCCCACCCCACACTGCTTCAGAACCCTGAAGCACTTAATAGAATGTGCATATATTCATTAATCAGAAACACTTTATTGTGTTCTATTTACCAAAGATAAGTAAATCACAAAGCCTTTACTAGTTTAGCCCTGAAATGTGACCATCTTGATGATATGCATGCACGGTAGGTTCTCATTAACCTTTGTCAGATTTAAGTATACTTAATTCTAATTGGCTTTATTTTCAGTTGGCCGTTATTTGATTTATTGAGATCGACTAATGTAATATATGGTTTTTAGGATTTCAACACAATTTGGGGATTTTTTTGCAATGCAGATATTTTCCTTTTGCCCAAGGTAATAATAGACAGGGATGAAAACACTACTTTAAAGAGGGTGTCTGCTGATTTACATATTTTAAAAGTATTAAGATCAAAGGTAATGAGAATTTAATCCATATGGCATGCAGAAGATAAATAAGAATATTAATACTGTATCAAATACTAATTAAAAGAAACACATGGATCTAATTTTAAGAATGTAACGCAAGGATGAAATACTCTTTGTAAAGTTAAAACACGATTCTCTTGTAAAAAGGACAGTTATGGTGAGTTGTTTTTCCCCCCTCAGGGTGAAAACTGGCTGGTTCATATATACAGCTTTCTTAGAATCAGGGTAATAATTATGAGCACAGTGATTGTGCCTTAACAGTTAACAAAGTGCTTTCACATCTTTTTTGATCCTCAAAGAAAACCTTTTAGTTCCTAGAACTCTTACCCCTGTTTCACTGAAGAGGAAATATGCTCATAGAGGCAAATGAACTTGGACCTAATAAATCAGTCTCAGTCTTGATCTCCTTCTCCCTCTCCCTCTTCTCTTTCCCCTTTCACTTACCCTCCCCACTCCCTTTAATAATAATTAGAAGAGTGCAGGGAGATGAGCACTCTCATTCACTGGGAATAAGGGTGTGTAAACTGGTTTTGAGAGTACCTATAACTTAGAGACGTAGTGAAATATTTATGCCTAGGGATGTTTGTGGCACTTCTAAGTGAAAAATTTTAATAAACCAAGTGTCCAGCAAAAGAATATTTGGGTTATATTGTATCTTAGATGATATAATCTTAGGGCACTATTAAAATCATGTTTACAAAGAATACTTACAGTTTACCAGCAAGTGTTTGTATTTAAATGTTAGGAAAGAAGTCGAAAATAAAGTATATAATATAAATTTCATATATGTATTTATATATTCCCATATGTTTATATTTTTTTTCTGTCTATCAGGGGTCAGCAAATATTTCATGAAAGAAACCAGAGAGTCAATAGTTCAGGCTTTTTGGGTCTTAAGGTCTCTGTTGCAGTTATTCAGCTCTGCCATTGTAGGGTAAAAAAAGCATAGACAGTACATAAATAAACATGAATGTGGTTCCAGTAAAACTTTATTTCTGTGCACTGAAATTTGAACTTCATATAATTTTTATGTCCCACAAAATATTATTAGTGTTTTGGGCTTTCTTTCTAACCATTTAAAAATGTACAAACCATCCTTAGCTCATGGGCTATCCCTAAACAGATATGGGCCAATGGTCATATCAACCCAATTGATATTATGGACAAACATACCCTAAAATAGTCAGTTACCTCTGGGTAACAAGATTATAGGCAGTCCTTACTTTCTTCCTTAATACTTACCTATACTTCTAATATTTCCTCTAATACATAGTCTATACTTTAAAAATACAAGGAAAAAGCATTTTTTAAAAGAAAAAGTGTGTCCAAGCTTAACAAATCGTAACTGGCAGGGACAGGTTTTGAATAGAAAACCCCTTTCTCCCATTCTTATTGCCTCCTAGACTCTCATAGCTGAAAGGATTCTTTAGAGATTTATGAACAGTCTATTCCCTTATTTTACAAAAGAAATGAAGACTCCAAAAACTTAAACAGCTTACCCAAGATCATGAGGCAATTAGTGGCAGAGTCCCAGCTAGCCAAAGTCCCCAGACTCCCTATGCAGTGCTCTTTCTTTAAAGAATTTAAAAATTCAACATTTTTTTTAGTTGTTAACCTATATTAGAGAACTGAAAAAGACAGAAAGGGGATGCAGCAGTATCCCAGAGATAATAATTTTAGGAAGCAGCTACCACTCCTAAAGCCTGAGGAACAGAGA
Source organism: Gorilla gorilla gorilla (assembly GCF_029281585.2). Classification (NCBI taxonomy): domain Eukaryota; kingdom Metazoa; phylum Chordata; class Mammalia; order Primates; family Hominidae; genus Gorilla; species Gorilla gorilla. The sequence goes on from NC_073235.2 coordinate 73,072,134, forward strand.
GAAGATGTGATTGTTGGAACTTAGACTTGGATGAGGGGCCTTATATAGTTGAAACTCAGACCTCTGTAGGGTTACTGTCCGGCTGATGCTGGTCTCTGAAGGGATTGCTGAGGCTAGTTCTGGGAGTATGGGGATCCTGCAAACTGGAACTACTGCTACAGCTGAAATCAAGCATTGCTGCCAGAATGAAGATCTGTTGCTGTGGTGACCGTGGTAGGAACAAGAAACAAACTGGAAGAAGCAAGTCCCTCTTCTCCCTCGTGCCTTGTAGTTTTCCTCTAGCATCCCCTGTTGGGAGTCTAATGGAGAGTCATATGGCAAAGAAGTATGATTTGTGGAGTCCCATTCCACCGTCACACAGAGCATGAGGCTATGAGTGATATTGTTAGGACGAGAAAGAAAGAGAAAAGAAATTAATGTTCTTGTGTGTACATACTTGCGCATTAAAACAAGCAAGAAGAAAATGTATATAACTGCCATAGTCCTTGTTACTATAAGTGAAATGGTCACAAAGCAATAGTTGATGCTTATAATTTCCTTATTCCTTACTCTACGATCTCTTAGCAGGGACCTCAGCTTGTTGAGATTCTTTGCCTGGCAAGGTGAGCCTAGCCTCATTCCTGAAGGATCTGAATCACCAGCGGTTCTGCAGATTTCTGCTTGCTGTAGTTTTCTGTAAACCTTTACTATTAGACATGCAAGTACTAAGAAGTACTCAGAGAATATCCTGGGCTCCAGACATAGTCCTTTTTGCCCCCATTGTATAGCCCCAGTCCTAGCTAATCAGGATCAATACATCCAACAGAGTAATTTCTTTGCCTATTGGTTCAGTTGCATAAGGAAGCCAAATGCCAAGTGGCAGTGTCAGCTTCTAATTCAGTGGAACCATTGTTGCATGCCTTGGTAGAAGCATTCCCTTCTTAAGTACCAAGATCTTTGAACCAGTAGAACTCAAAGTTGTGAGGAGAAAGAGCAAAAAATTCTATGTAAAACTATTTTAATTATTTTAAAAGTAATTTTTAAAATCCAGAGTGGACCGATTAGCTCTGATTTATCATTTCCCTGAAAATATATTTTTACCTTTGACATTAATCTCCTTGAGGACAAAATCTGTAGCTGGTTCATGTTCACATATCCAGTAGGCCTTATTATACATCTGTTACCCGGCAGGCACTCAATAAACCCTGGTTGAATGTGTAGGTTGATAGGTAGCTATAAACCAGCTTATATTGACTCCTTGGTTAAAATTAGAAGACTAACAATTTTAAATTTTCCTTTGCTACCTTGCACGTGAAAGCTGTTTCTTCCATCTCTGGACTTACGAATAAACTCTAGTAACTTGTGACTCAGCAATTCCGTTGATCAGTATTAGGTTGTTGATTACAAGAATATGAATTCCTCAGGGGAGACAGTGGGTCTCCACTCCCCGTCAGAGAATCGTAGCTTTGGGTAGTGTTAATATTACTGGGCACTTTAAAATGAAATATCTTAAATTTTAGAAGATTCATTTTCCTGTGAGTGACTTGAAGCAGAGAAGCATTTCATTAGCTCTTCTTCCCAAGTCCTGAGGAACTTCTGAAATGTGAACCAAAGCAGTCTTCCACTGCCCGGAGCTCCTTCACAACATCAAACACTTAATAAAAATGTTTTCCTTAAACCTCAAGCATTTCCAAATATTAAATGTGAAGAGGAAAGATTTTGCTCAAACTGCAAAGTGTTCTAGAACTGGAGGGTATGTGAGAATATGGGTGTACTGTATGTGTGTGTGCACGTTTACATGCACACACAGGTATGTTTTACCTGTTTAATATTTTGGAAATGGATTTAATATTAGGCCCAAACCCTCTCTAAACAAGCTTGCATAAACAAACATACCTGCTTATGTTTGGCTGGTCCCCAATGTTAACGTCAAGGGTTCATTAGGAAGAGGTAGAAGGGGCGTATGCTCTCCCCACAACCCAGACAAGCTGTTAGCCTGAGAACAAGTGGGTTCTCACAGACAAGGTGGCAGCCTGCGGCTCTTGGGGTCGTGATGTCTGGAGACCTGAGGGACATTGTTTGTGGGGAGGAGGAAGGCGGGGCCAAAAGGGTGACCACTCAGATTAATTTGGATTGTATCTATCTCACTGAAGCACAGTGTAAGGGATGGCCTGGACTTTTAAAACAGAACAGATGTTTTGCATTTGAAGTTTCACTCCCTCCTGAGTTTCTGTGAAGTACTTTGTTTTAAACAAACCATATCAAAAGTAGTTCCCAGTGAGTGGGTGTTGGAAACTTAGTGTACATTTTCTGTTGAAGTATTTCGAAAGCATCGAAGGTAAACAGGTGAAGGCTGTTAATTACTACTAATTTTAATTACTACTAAAATTTACATTTTACGTAATCTGTGCGTTGTTAAAAATTTATTCAACATCCTAGTGTGTTAATGTATTCACTGCATTATCCACAGTTGGTACTCATTTCTCTAAACTAACTGCTAAAAAAATATTTCCGATGTTCACTTGTGAAACTTGCTTTAACAGGTAGATATTGTGGTCTAAGTGAACGGACCTCCGCTGCCCCGCCGCGAGGAATTGTGCTGTCCTCAGCCTGTTGTGGCATTACGCAGAGGGCCTTGAAACCTACCCAAGGCTTGGCTCTTTAGCAGTAGCTCCAAAGCGCTTAGCATTTTCTTAGAAGAATGACTTGGTACTGAAATTTTGTATAGTCTGGGGAGCAGCAAGTTATTGTACTCAGGAAGTTCACATTCTAATTAGTCTGTAAATCCTGGGTAAACTCAAAGTGATGGATTGAATATAATTACTCAGTATGTTTGCAGGGCACATCGCCATAGAAACAACTATTCATATAAAGCAATAGAAGTGTAATTCTTGGTTGTGTAACTAGTTATGTGGAAAAACTATGACTAGCAAAGAACTGCAGAATCAGCATCATCAAATGTAAAGATTTGCATTCTGTAAACAATATGCTTTGTTTGCATGAGACCATTTCAAGCAATTTGAGCACAGTGGGGCACTACTAGTTACAACCCAATACTCAGTCCTTTGATTTTTAAAAATATAATTATGAAGTATATTATAAACGAGATATAATTAGTATATTATAAATAAAATATAATTATATTTCAAACACCCAGAAGAGAAGGAAAATACCAAAAACCACCCACATAATAGGTTTTAACATTTTACCGTATTTGCTTCAAGTCTTGTTAAATTGAAATTCTGTTGCAACCCCCACCATTCCTCTGTCCCAGTTCTATCCTTCTTCTCTTATCTCCATAGTAATCACTATCCTGAATTTTCATTTTATTCCCTACCAGATTTTTATATTTTTACTAAATGTGTAGGCAGAAGCCAATTTATCCTGAAGCAAAGGAATACTGGGCCTCTGGGCCAGTCACTCCTACCACTTCCTCCAAGGCCCAGAAGTTGTCAGGGCCATCGTCAGGGAAGCAGCCACGGCCACAGGCTAGAAACCTGGAGCACCACCACAGCCTGGGAGGCAGTGCCAGGTCTTCAGTGGGTGGTCTTGGAGCCATTGGCACTACCTCCAGAGCTTCCCAGCTCCCAAGGAAAACCTGCTCTTGATGGATCCCCCAGTGCCTCTGATGACCATACATTATCCTGTGTGAACTGATGACCGTACATTATCCTGTGTGAAGGTTCTGCTCCTTGTTCAGGGGCCACAGCCCAGGCTGCTCTGGGAACCCTGCCCAGAGAGGTCAAACAGCTACTCTGCTATCTAAGAACAGAAGTTACAGAGTTGTGATGCTTAAAGACTCTTTTCTAAAGTGCTATTTTTCTTCCTTAAATTTGTTGATCAACCGTGCTAGAGAAAAAAATGGCATTACCTTTTTACTCTTTACAGAAAAATTTATTACTGTATTAGAGTTAAAAAGAATGCAGCTAATAAATATAAGAAAAACAATATTATCAAGGTATGTCTAATAGTAATCATAAAGGCATGTCTAATAGTTAATAATATCACATTGTTTTTCTGGACTTTATTATTTAGGGTATTTGCCAGCTTTTGCAAATTTATAACAGTGTGATTTTTTCTTATACAAACTGGATATTCAATTTTGTACCTAATTTTATATTTATAATTTTATATTCCTTTTCTTAAAAGCAAGTGCTCAGGCCAGGCACAGTGGCTCACGCCTGTAATCCCAACGCTTTAGGAGGCCGAAGTGGGCAGATTGCCCAAGGTCAGGAGTTCAAGACCAGCCTGGCCAACATGGCAAAACCCCGTCTCTACTAAAAATACAAAAATCAGCTGGGTGTGGTGGCACATGCCTGTAATCCCAGCTACTCGGGAGGCTGAGGCAGGAGAATTGCTTGAACCTGGGAGGCGGAGGTTGCAGTGAGCTGAGATCGCACCACTGCACTCCAGCCAGGGTGACAGAGCGAGATCCGTCTCAAAAACAAAAACAAAAGAAAACAAAATATAAAAAACCACTCCTCAAATTGTATAAGCTTCAGGTCCCACAAAACCTTATATGTGTGTGTGTGTGTGTGTGTGTGTGTGTGTGTATGAAAGCATAAATAGTATATGTTTTTAATCTTTGTATAAATGCAGAATATATTTATCACTCTGCAGGGTTTTATTTTTCCTTGAAATGTTTCCAATATTTATCACGTTGATACATATAGAACTCTCATTAATTTCATGACTACAACACAATATTCTCTTTTTTATTGTCATTTTGGTTGTTCATGATTTCTCGCTATTATAAATGACGCTGTGATGGATGTTCTTGTATATATCTCTTCATGTAGAAGCACAAGAAAATTTCTGGGGTATATATCTCCCTAGGAAGGAATTGCTGAGCCACACAGGATGCACATCTACCATTCAGAATATTGCCAAGTTGCTCTCCAAACATGTAGTACAAATTTGCACTCATACCAACAGACTGATGAACCTTCCTTTTCTCCATATTCTCACCAACTCTTTGAATTTCCAGATTAAAAAAATAAATTTCGGAGTCAGAAACACAAATGACATATCGCTTTCTTTGCTCGTCTCTGATTAATAATAAAGATAGTCACTTTCTCATGTGTTACTTTTTGGTGAACTACGTATTCATGTCCTTTGTCTATTTTTCATTTTTTTGTAAGAATTATTTCTATATTGTGGCTATTAATTATTTGCAGATTATATGCATTGCAAATATATTCTCCTAGCCTGTGCCTTGCCTTCTGTATGTATGTGTAGCATTCTTTATTGAACAGATGATTTTAATTTTAAGTTTTATTAGTTTCTTTTTTTAATGGCTTATGTGCCTTAAGAAGTCTTTCCTCCACAAACTTATAAAGATATTAAGCCTTATATCTTTTTAAAGTTTTAATCTTTTTTTTCACACATAGGTAATCACTCCACCTCAAATTTATTTTTATATATGATGTATGGGATGAACTTAATTTTCTTTTTTTCTATATGGATAACTAATAGGTCCAGCTCCATTTATTGAATAGTGCATCCTTCCCCTATTAGATCTTGCTCAACCCTCACAATTTTAGCTAAACAACCTAACCTCTGATTTATTATAAAAGCTAATATTTACTGTATATACAATAATAACATCATGCTTTTGATGATGATGGTATATGTTAATAAGCTATCTTCTCAGGCAAGATTTTTTTATGGCAAGTTTACCAAAGCTGTAAAAAATGTGCAATGGAAAGGAGACAAAAGATGTGTGTCATTATTAACAGGTAAAAACACCCCCAAAAGTTGAGGATCACCTTAATGTAATGTGGGATATACACCAAGATTGGACAGGCCAACAGTTGTAAGGCAGTTGTAAGGCAGCCTATTGATTTATAAATTACCTTCTATCCACTTTTGGGGAAGAAAAAAATAAATATCTGCAAGGGCAAAGATTCTTTCATGCAACATAACTTCGTGAAGAAGTAGTTTTAGGACCGTAATCAGATTAAAGTTCATGATGGCTACAGACTCACTACCAGTAGGTCTGTAGAATTCCCAGGAAGCAAAGGGATAGGAGCTTCTGGGGTTTGATGTCATTCAGAGAAGCAAATGAAGTTAGTGTAACAAGTGTTGCTTCCCTACTTCTATTCTGGAAAGAAAACAGGACAATAAAGGCTTTGTGGCAAATGTGTGTGGGGTGGAGTCAAGCCTTAGGGGAGCAGCACTGTTTGCAGGGAAGATGACCTCACTGCCCTCCTCTTCAGTTCTGGTATCATTTTTGGGTGAGCTGAATCCAACCATACATCCCTGGTGAGGGGTGCTCTAAATGGCTGCCAAGATGGCCCCTCCAATGGGCAGCACTGATCTACAGGTGCTCAGCAAGGCCTTGTTCTCCAAAGCAGGAAGAAATCCCGTTTCCTTCAGTGGCTTGCTTTTTCTTCCACCTTCCTTTCTCCCACTTTGCCACCCTACCCTTCCTCTACTTCTTTCTTCCTCTCTCAACTTTTTAATAAAAAAAGAAAGAAAAATCCCAGCAGGAGTTGTTGCTCCTAGTTCCCCTGGAAAAGCGAAATAAGTACTCAGCAACAGGCATTAAATATTCGGGCCTTTTGTTAAGAAAAAAATTGTCATTGTGGTTTTTCTTTCTTGAGGCCCAGGGGAGAGAAACAATGGGATTTTCTCTTTCCCTCTTCCACAGAATTCCCTCCTGAGCTTATTCTCTGGAGGTCAACAGATCCTTTTCAGCCACAGCTCACTTCAAAGGATATAAAAGCAGTAGCTTGGCTAGGAGACACAACCCCTTTGCCACAAAAACCAGCCTTGGACTCTCTGGCTGCTCCTGACATCTCCCCCTGCCCTGGAGTGCTGCCACACTGCAGAGTCTACCCACCACACCGCCTGACACCCCGCACACCCCCCACTGCATCCCCTCCACCCCCTCCCCCTTGACTGAGCTCTGATGATTATTTGAGTGTATTTATGTGTGTAACTACCCCTTGTCTCCCTTACCAGACTGATAGATTTTTTAGAGCAGGGATAAAGTCTAGCTCAATATAATCCACATCTGATCCCTACCTAGGGTTGATCACAGAGAAAGTGCTCAGGGAGAGATCTCAGCCTGCCTCACCTGCTGACATGAGGCAGAGGCTCTCAGTGGTTCAGTCCTTTCTCGCTGAGCCTTGCCTGCAGGCCTCGAAGAACATGGCATCATTTCTAAATTTGCCTCCACCATTCCCTTGGCCACATCAAAATCTCTAGAAGAAACGGGAATGACAGGTCAAGGCTAGGAGCTTGGTTTTTTTTGAATTTTTATTTTACTTAGGGCCACTGGTCTGTATTCATATATAAACCCAAGTCTTTGCTCTTAGGGCTCCACTTCTATAATAATTGCATTTCTCTGTGGAAAAATTAAGATGGATACGAGGATTGTCTATGCATAGTAAATAACAACAACAAATATTTCTTGAGCACTTTATTCTGTGCATGGAACTGGGTTAAGTGTTTTTCACACAATATTGTATTTAATCCTGACAATATCTTTTTAAGTAGGCTACTATCTAAAATATCTAGTATCTAAAAGGTACTCTTCCTTGATGAGCAGTTTGAGAGAAGTTTAGCTCCTTGCCCAAGGTCACACAGCTGGCAAATAGTACATTGTGACTTCAGACTCAGGTCTCATGGTAAGGAAAAAATATTTTCCATCTTGAAGATGTGATTTTCCATATGTAACAGTAAACTTAAAAAAAATTAAACCTCAGAAAGCAAGCTAACTTACAAAAGACCTTTTTTGTTTTCAAGATAACCTGGCAAAGAGCTGTATATTTCTCCTCTCCTGTCCCTGTCTTGTTTTCTTTTCTTCTGTCTATAGTTACATTTACACAATGCCAAACTAGTGGATCAAAACAAAAATATAGTGACACCCGGATGTAGAGAATGTCTTATGTGCATGCCACCAGGCTTTTGGCTAATTAAATGAATCTGAATTTTTTATTTGATTTTAAACTTTTCATCCAGGATTGTGGTCCCCCTATGGGGCTCTAATTCTGTGGTGTATCTCCCTCCACCAAACTTGGAAAAAGTTATGAAATTGAAGAGGGTGAGGTGTGGGTATTTATATCAAAGCTATGGATAAAGTTTTTAAATTTTTTTCTTTTTAAGAGTAAAACAGGGTCTGTACACCCATCACCATTTTTATAAAGTATTTATTTACCAATTAGTCCACACTATCAACTGGTTGATTTAATGATCTCTCACATGAGTTATGCATAACTTTTATTAATTGAGCCTGTGGAGATGAAGGGCAGATATAAATTAATGTGGAAAATGTATTGCTTGTCATTCCTTTAAGAAAATATAGTTCTCTTCAACTATCTTTGCTGTTCATGTTTTTTCCCCCGTTAAGTATTTCTTGGATTTTAGGTAAAGAATTGCATAAGTGCCAGAGAATACTCATAGGGATTAGGTGTTGGATTGGACCTTTCGCACTTGTTAACGTGATTAATAAGACCTTTTATTGATCTGTAACTTGATTCTTAATGGTTACATTATTTCAAAGGGAGAAGGCAATAAGCTTAAGTTAAAAGGCAACTTAGAATTTCCAACATTGCCATCAGCCACACAAGCTGCTAATGAGTTATTTTTAGGCTGTCTGCCTTTGATTCTAACCCATAGGAGAAAAATTGAAATAAGTTTTCAGTAGACAGTAGGTAGTTACTCTAGAAATCTGGGATGCTTTTAAGAGGTCAGCTGAACTGAGAACCTTTCCACCTTTGTGTTATCAGCTCGTGAAAAGCAGGTTCATGCTACTGACTGTTATTCCTCTCATGCAGCAGTTCTCAACCTTGGCTACACATTGAAATCACCAGAGGAGCTTTAAAGAATATTGATCTGCTGGAGTCCCACCTCCAGAGATTCTGATGTAATTGTTCTGGGGTGTGGCCTGGCCATTGGGATTATTTTAAAGTTCCCCAGATAACTCTAATGTGCAGCCAAGGTTGAAAATTAGTGCTCTAGGGGCATGCACAAAAAGGAAACCTGATAAATAAGTCTTACATATAAATTCCAGCATGTCCTCAGGTTTCTACTAGCCTAAATAATGCATCCCAGATGAGTAATGTAGTACTCATAGTAATTCTTTGTGTCCTGAGCCAAGAAGAGTTTCAGGAGTCACTTGAGCATGTCTTCATTTTATGCAGTTGGGGAGGACACAAAAAAGTATCAGCTCTTATACCCAACTCCCCTCTGAAAGCTTCAGACAGAAAAAAAAAGCAACATGGATGTGCTACCTGCTCACCTCCACCTCCCGCCTGCATTGTAGAGCCTTGAGCTCTTGCAGAACCATCCTCAATTTTTCACACCTTTTTGTGGTTTTTCAGGAGTGGACACACTAGGCACAGGTACTCTCTTGGCCTGGCCCCCTTGTGAGATTTGTGAGATGATCAACTAGCATTAGGGGTACCGTTTGTGGGCAGTACAACAGTCCAAGTGATCAGGACACCTATAGCTCTGGCCTTACCAGCAACAGGCTCTGAACAAGCAATAAGTAAGGAAATCGAGTCACAGTTCTTGGAGTTGGAAATCACTTCAAGAAATCACACAGTGGCCAGGCGTGGTGGCTCACGCCTGTAATCCCAGCACTTTGGGAGGCTGAGGCGGGTGGATCACTTGAGGCCAGGAGTTCAAGACTGACCTGGCTAACATGGCGAAACCCTGTCTCTACTAAAAATATTAAGATAAAAGTTTGCCGGGCATGGTGGCGCGTGCCTGTAGTCCCAGCTACTTGGGAGGCTGAGGCAGGCGAGGGGGAGGTTGCATTCCAGCCTGGGCCACACAGGAGACTTTGTCTCAAAACAAAACAAAAAACAAACAAACAAACAAAAATCACACAAGTGTTTGTTCAGGGAAAGAAGGTTTTATTGTCCTCAGTTAGGAAGCAGCACCTTTGGCGGAGTGAATTTACTAAGCAGTGGAGTGAAAACTGGAAACTAGAATGCAGATCTTTTTCTAGTAAACACTATATTATAATCCAAAAGTATATCTCTAGATTGCTTTGTGTTTGGTCTTTGACTTTGTGGGATGTAGCCATTTATTTTGGTTGCCTTTACCCTGTGACCTAAAGTTCACAGGTCCAATCATTTTGCAGTTCCTCTGCACTGGACTCAACAGAAACATAAGGCTCAGAGCAGTAATTTTCACAGCAGCCTGGACCTCACCAACATGATTTATGTGTTTTTACTTGGAGAATATACTTTAATGCTGAGATTTTTCTGATTATCTTTTTGTGTGCACCCGCTCACCACATGGGCTCTTAATTTAGAAAATATTTAGCAATTACATGTGGAGTTGATACTTTACATAAAAGCAAAAATGGTGCCTGTTATGTATGTTACTAAAAATTTTGATGTCTTTTATTTTTCTGGCAACAGAGATACATGACCCAAAGAAATGGCTCATTATTTTTCATTTTCTGTGAGATGAAAAGTTCTTAATTTAAAAGTGGATCTGCCCCTGGAATAAAGGTCACATGGTAGAAATTTTCGTTTTAGTGGTCCTGAAGCCTTTGCCAGGCACCAGAGATACTGCTGCGTACTCATAAATTTTAATTACTGATGGCTGGGAGCCAAATCTAAATTTGATTTGAACTAAGTCTAAAATTTTGTGAAATTAATTTTGATGTCAAAATCAGATATCTTGGCAGCCTTTTAGAACATAATTCTTCCAGAACTTCTACTTTGACAATTGATTATCCAAATATTTAAGAGTTTGTATAAACAACACTCAACTAAAAGCTTTGGAACTCAATTCGTATGGATTTTCTCCTTTTAATGAATGAATATGTTGGTTTTCTCTCTTGCCAAGTCTACCCAATGCCAACAAAGCAAGAATTTCAGCATTTTTGCTGAAGGGTCACTTTGTGATAAGAGAAAAATTACATAAACATCTGTGCTACCAGTTGTGTAAAAGTGTAGCACATACACTTATGTATATTACGTAATTTTAGATAATGATAATACTGACTTATGTATTTACTATACTGTAGTTTTTATTATTATGCCTTCTACTTATAAAACAATGTGTGCTGTAAAACAGTATGTCATGTTATGCCAGCAGCAGCCTCATACATCTTGTGTTTACCACATCTCTTGATTGCATCATTTTCTCTTGTGCTTGATTTAATCTCATGTTGTTTTGTTCATTATGGCCGCTAAGTGTACAAAACTCATGGCTAATGTTGCCAGTAAGAGGCCACATTGAGTGACTGACCTCGAAATAAAAGTGATTAAGAACCACTTAATCGCAAAGGTAGAAAGTCAGTGATGGTTATTGCTCACCAGTCAGGTACGTCCTATTCCACCATAGCTATGATCTTGAAGAACAAGAGCAAAGTGATGGAAGTTGTTAAGGGATCGGCTTTATTGAAAATAATGAGACTCACAAAAATGCAAGAAGGGTCTGTATCACATATAGAGAAACTTTTAATGACCTGGACTGATGGCCAATCACAGAAGCACATTCTTCTCAGTACCATAATGATCACAGCCCAGGCAGAAGGTTTGTTTGCAGTGTAAAAGAAAGGCCAGATCTGACTACAGTGTTGAATTTACTGTTAGCTCTGGATGATTTAAACTATTCAAGACTTGTTATTCACTACATAATGCAAAAGTGAGCACTGAATCTGTGAGTGCTGATATGAAAACAGCTGAAGAATTTTTGGAAACTCTAGATAAGCTGATTATGGAGGAAAATTACTTGTCAGAGCAAATTTTCAGTATGGATGAAACCTCCCTATTCTAGAAATAGATTTCTACATGGACTTATACATATGGAGGCCAAGTCAATGTCAGGTTTCAAGGCTTTTAAGAATAGGATAACAGTCTTGGTTGGGGGGAGTGTGGAAGGCTACAAATTAAAACCCTTTGTGATCTGGCACTATGAGAACCCCAGGGCCTTCAAGCATATCAATAAACACACACAAGCCAGGCTTGGTGACTCACTTCTGTAATCCTAGCCCTTTGGGAGGCCGAGGAGGGTGGATCCCTTCAGGCTAAGAACTTCAAGACAGCCTGGGCAACATAATGAGACTTCATCTCTATACAAAAATAGGAAAAAAAAAATTAGCCGAGTGTGGTGGCACATACCTGTAGTCCTAGCTACTCAGGAGGCTGAGGCAGGAGGATTTCTTAAGCCCAGGATTTTGAGGTTGTAGTAAGCAATGATCTTGCCATTGCATTCCAGCCTGGGTGATAGAGCAAGACCCTGGCTCAAAAACAGGGAGAGGGCACACAGTGCCAGTGTACTACAGGAGCAAAAAGAAGTCATGGTTGACTCAACTCCTCTTCCAGGATGCCCTCCTGAATTGCTGAAATGAAGTACCGTTTGGAGAATACCTTCCAAGATTTTGCATATTGTTGATAATGCTCCCACACAGTCTTCTTTTATTGACGATCTTTATCCCAACATCAAAGTGGCATTTCTCCTTCCAAATATCACCTCTGACCCAACCAATGGATCAAGGAGTTATAGCCGCTTTTAAGGTCTACAGCCTGAAGAGGACCTTTGTTCAAGCTATTGCTGCAGCTGAGGAAGACACTGAGAAAACACTGATGCAATTCTGGAAGGATTATAACATCTATGACTGCATCAGGAACCTTGTTTGGGGATGGGGTAATGTCACCAAAGAATCTATGAATGTCATCTGGAAGATGACACTCAAGAGATTCATCCATGATTTTAAAGAATTTGCCAACGTTGCAAAAATCAGCAAGGCTGTGGTTGAGACGGCCAACAACTTTAACCTGGGTGTGAATAAGAATGAGATTGGGAGCTTCCAGAAGTGATTCCTGAGGAATTAACTAATAATTAGTTATTGGAACTGGAACAAGAACATGTAGCTGAAGAAGAGGCAAGAGAAAAGGAAACTACAGGAGAAGATGAAAAAAAGAAGAACCCCCAAGAAAATTCAGGGTTTAGCAGAAGTTTTGCAGACCTCAAGAAGCTCCTTAAAAAGTTTGATATCATGGACCCCAACACTGAAAGGTTTTCAGTAATACAGAGGATGTTCATGGTGTATTATCTGCTTACAAGAAAACCTATAATGAAAAAAAGAAAAGAACCAAGCAAACTACTATGGACATTATTTCTGAAAAGAGTGACACCACCTCCTCAAGAAGAGCCTCAGGCAGGTCCTTTAGGAGGTGTTTCAGAAGGCATTGTTGTCGTAGGAGATGACAGATCCGTGCATATTCTTGCCTCTGAAGACCTTCCAGTGGGACAAGATATGGAGGTAGAAGACAGTGATATTGATGATCCTGATCTTGTGTAGGCCTAGGTTAATGTATATGTTTTTGGCTTAGTTTTTAACAAAAAAAAAGTTTTAAAAGTAAAAAAAAAATTTTAAATAGAAAAAAGCTTATAGAATAAAGATATAAAGAAAATGTTTTTGTACAGCTGCACAAAGTGTTTATGTTTTGAGCTAAGTGTTATTATGAGTCAAAACATTTAGAAAATTTACGTTTATAAGGTTAAAAAGTTACAGTAAGCTAAGGTTAATTTATTATTGAAGAAAAATTTTTAAATAAATTTAGTGTAGTCTAAGTGTACAGTGTTTATAAACTCTGGCAATGTACAGTAATGTCCTTCGCATTCACTCACCACTCACTCGCTGACTCACCCAGTGCAACTTCCAGTCCTGTAAGCATCATTTATGTCAAGTGCCCTATACGGATGTACCATTTTTTATCTTTCATATCTATTTTTACTGCACCTTTTCTATGTTTAGATACACAAATACCATCGTATTGTAATTGCCTATTGTAATATGATGTACAGGTTTGTAGCCTAGGAGCAAAGGCTGTACTGTATTAACCTAGGTATGTAGTAGGCTATACTCTCTAGGTTTGTGTAAGTACTCTATGAAGTTTACACAATAACAAATTCACCTAACAACACATTTCTCAGAACATTATCCCCATCATGAAGTGATATATGCCTGTATATACATGATATGGGAAGTTACTTTCCAGGACAAAATTCTTGTTACAGTTACTTTCTCTAAACAGAACCAAAAGGGATAGGAGAGTAAATGTTTTCTATGGGTAAAAGGACAAAGATTTTTTTATATGAGGGGTTTCTTTCTCAAAAGTTCTATCTTAACTTTTCTCCTTATAGTACAAGAGTAGACACCTAAGGTGGTTGGAAGAAATGGAAATACTCCTTCATATTTTGGTTTTACATCCAGCAAAATTTCTCATTATATCCCCACCCCACCCTCACACCCCTACATTAACATATTTTTTTAAGTTACCTGTAATGAGGGAGCCAGAACCCACCAAATGTACCTCTCCTCACACCAGCTGAGGCTACTTTCTTCAAACATTTCCTTGCCCATTACCAGAAGTAGTATACTATATATGATTGATTGATTTTTTTTTTTTTTTTTTGGCCTCAAAACTCTCTGAATCTACAAAATTCAGTTACCTGAAAGATCTTCCTTTTTGTATTTTCCTGCATGGAACTGAGCTAAGAAAAATCTGGCTGAATTTGGAGAAGAAAAAGTGGTCTGCTGCAGAGAAACCCAAAAGGGGAGAGTCGGTGGTGGGGTGCTACACTTGGACACCAGATTTAGAATTGCCTGGACCATGGGTCGTAGTATTCACAGTGGCTTCTCTCCCTCAGGCTCTCTAGGGTGCTGCAGGGAGAAACATTTGGCCGCGATACTCTGCACTCACAGTCTCTCAGATTTTGGCTTTGCAGTGGGATCTTAGAGTCAATTACCTTGAGAGAATATGTCTCAATATTCAGAGGCCACAGACTCCTGCTGAAATGGGCTGGAGAAGAAAAAGGACATAATAACAGATTTGCTCTCAATGTTTAAAAGTGAACATTATCAAAGTGGGCCTTTGGATGCTTGATTACTTCTCTCTCCCAACTTGGAGCTTTATTTTTCCCAATTGCCTCAGGTGTAGGTAATTTTTTCTTTAGGAAAATCTATTGACATAATTATTAATTTAGGTTTTTGATTGCTCTCCTTTGAGCATCAGCGGATTCCTGTGGACTTAAGAGATTGTACAGTATCAATATGTGTCTGCAATTTCAGACCTTCACAAAGGCTCATCTCATTTCCAGGAGGCCTAAAACTCTTGGGTGTCTGTATTAAAGGTTCATAGACCCTCTAGTATTTCTCATGATCATGCTAAATGAGTTCAAACTACTTTCTCTGAGATCAAAAATTAAAAATCAAAGAGATGTCAGGGTTGTAAACCACACCTTTTCACATTCAATGGACAAAAGAGATTTTCTGTTAAAATGTGAGGTTAATGACAAAGAGGTTAGTGACAGTGAAGGGTGGCTAACACAGTCATCAGTTGGCAGGTCTAGTGTGGAAAGGGAGGGTGCAGCAGAGCAGGACAGAGACTTTTTTTTTCTTTTGTGGAAAATTCTCCCACAGATTTTCAGCCCTGCAATCATAGAACTTTAGAATTAAAAAGGATTTTAGTGATTATCTATTCCAACCCTCTTGTTTCAGGGGTTAGGAACTAAAGCCCAGGGCATGTGATTGGCCCAAGGCCACTACCTTTCCTGGTTAACTTTCTTAATGTCTCTTCCCCCATACTTCTGCCAAAAGAATAATGTATATACAGAATGCACCAGCATTACGTATTGAACTTAAAAACACATTAAGCTTGGTCGTAGAAATCTAGAACCAGCTGCAAATGTTTACTTCCAGAAGTTCAACCATTTTGCAATAAACATGCAGTTGCTTCTCAACTCAAGGCAGTGTATTCCATTATTAAACACGTACTCCATACCAAGCATTATCTTATACACACTATCTTATTCAATTCCCACAATAATTCTGTTGAAGTTGATTTTTAATTCCCACCTACAATGTGGAAAGTGAGGTATGAAGAGGTTAAATCATTTGCCCAAAATCCCATACCCAGTGCTGGGATTCCAACCAGATCTACCTGAGCCAAAGCCCTCACCATAACCATATCACTAAAATTGTTCTCGTATGTGCCATTCTGTTGATAGAGGTGCTTTTTGAGGATGTTTCAGGCGTGGCAGGGTAGAAATATCCCTAAAAAGCTTTATATTATTGTGAAGTTGGTGGTAAAGGGCCAACCTGGCAATACTAATAAGGCTGTTCTTCAAAGACATAGGATTCAAGTGAAAGTTTCTCTTTAATAAGACCATTCCCTACACCCTGGGTGAAGAGGAAAGAGAACCACAGATTTGCAGAATTTTGGGGCAAGAAGAAAGATTAGAAAGCCTCCCCAACACCTCAATAAACCCATGAGAAAACCACAGCTTAGAGAAATTAAGAGCCTTGCCACCATTTCTAGGTTAAAACAAAATGAGTGAATGAATTGACAGGCAAAGAGAAGATAAGGCAATTCACATTTATTGAGCACTTACTGTGTACCAGGCCCTGTCCCTGGGTGCTGTTTGAATTTCCTTTCCTTTCATCTGTCTCCTTCACTGACCATAAGGTTCATGAGGGCAGGGCAGGGATCATGTACATTCTCTTTAGTGAAGTATCCTTGGTGCCCATCACATGGCCATAGTAGATGCTCAATAAATATTTCTGACTGTTGGAATACATTAATGAATGAATCACTCACCAACTCTAGGGAGTCTTACCATCTCTTACATCTCTTTCTCTCTGTCTATCCATATAGATAGATATAGATACATATAGATATATAGACAGATATATCTATATCTGTTTTATGAGATATATATAGATATCTAGATATCTAGATCTATATATAGATATATATCTATAGATAGAGATTATATACCTAAATAGGTAGATAGATAGATGGATACATAGATACATAGATCTCTAGATAAATCTATTTACATCTCTTTCTATACATAGATCTGTCTGTCTATAGTGAGAGGAGGAGATAGATTTCTAGAAAGAGAGAGAGAGAGTGAGCCAGCCTTGCTCTGTTTCCCAGGGTGGAGTGTAGTGGCACGATCATAGATCACTGCAACCTCAAATTCCTGAACTCAAGCGATCCCCCCACGTCAGCATCCCAAGTGACTGGGACTACCTGAGCTTGCCACCACACTTGGCTAATTTTTTAAAATTATTTTTTGTAGGGACAAGGTCTCGCTATGTTGCCCAGGCTGGTCTTGAACTCCTGGGCTCACACGATCCTCCCACCTTGGCTTTCCAAAGTGCTGGGATTGCAGGCATGAGCCACCATGCCTGGCCCCATCTCCGTTTTATAAATAAGAAAACCAAGGTGCAGTGACCCAAAACAACTTACCCAGGTTCATAGAGTTTACCTAAGTCAGTTGATTGCAAGGTGCATAGCCCCTTGTATACATCAGCACAGAAAAGCTACATCACCAAGCTGATAAACAGATCTGAATATCAGCTAACACTGGCTCTCTCCTGCCTCTTAGCAAGAGCTGGAGAACAAAGACCCAAGTGAGGTCTGTTAGTCCTAAGATGTTGTTATTATCACAGTACATACTGGGATCTACTTATAGTATGCTGTGAGACATCATAAGTAATTAAAAGAGAACTGCACATCTTAAAATAAATGAGCTCTATACACTTGAACATGAATGCAGCCTTGGCCTTCCACTGTTTTGTTTCCAGCTCTCTCTGATGTGCACCTTAGTAGTCATTAGTCAGGAGCAACTGCAAGATTTTTCTATATCATGAAACATCCAAACATTTTTCCTAGAGAATCTATGTTATTTCTTGGGGCTCGCTGATATTGTACATTCTGATATTCATAAAGATACTGTCACCAACTGTTAGTGGTGTCAGCCCAGCATTCCTTTTCATCCACTTTGATCATGTTACCTTCCTTCCTTTGGAAAATTATACCCTAATATACACACTGTTTATGGTTCTGATGGAGCCGTCAGGCATATTACACTAAACCCTGGCCAGAACTTCGGGTATGTGACCCAAGCTCATCTATCTGAATCAACTATCTCCCTGATCACTGTAATTGGTCCAGAGTAGGACAAATGCCTCAGGTTAGGCCTCTCTAAGATTTTATATATGGCTACCTCTTGACCTCCAAATCCCATCCTCCTGCCCTATCATTTCTACCACCACCGCCTTGGCCAAGTAGAGGAAGGCTGTATGAAGTTAAAAAAAATATCGTCAGTGCATGGCGAAGCTAGGGAGAAGAGAGCGGAGATGAGAGATGAGGAGAGGAGAGACCCTAGGCTTGCAGGGGACAGCAGGAGACAGAAGATACAGGTTACATGATTTTAGTCCCTGGAATACCTGAAGCCAGCTCTTCTAGTAAGCCAATGTTTCCTATGTTGGGTAAACACATTTGCAGTGGTTTCTGTCATTTGCAACTAACAGACATCTAACAAATTTTCTAATAGCAAATAGGAATTTTACCACAGGTTTCAAGGGAGAGAGGAACATGATGGCTAACTTTGTGCTGCGAATTCATTGCCTGAGGCTGGCAGGGCCTGAACATCCCACCCAGTAGCAGATGTGTTGAGGTAAACTGTGCTTCAAGCTAAAACTTACCCTTCGTGTGCAAATCCCAATCCCATCTATATTCCAGTCACCACCTCCTCCTTGCAGCCTTTCCTACCTTGCTTTTCTCTGGTTGTTCCAATCTGCCCAATGAGTATGCACTCTTTCCCAGCACACACACACCCTTGTTGCTATCACTTTCCTCTCTACTTTCCTGAAAGCGGCAACTACCAGGTACAGAAGGTAATCATTAAATCCTCATTGGCTACTCTTGACCCAGCTGAATTTGTGGTGTAAAGAGGATCTAAGGACAGTGTTGTGCCCCAGGCTTCTGAGAAAGAACCTGTGCAGGAGAGGGACATAGACATGGGCTCTGGAGCCCGATGATCACATCTGGCTCTGACATTGAGCCATGGGATCTCAGGCAAATAAGTTACTTACCCCCTCCAAACCTAAGTTTTGATTTCTGTAAAATAGGATCAGTAACCACCATTTTGCAGGGTTGTGGTGAGGAGTAAAGGTAGTACATGCCAATCACACCAGGTAGGGGGTGTTCCAAAAATGATAGTTCTTGCACTACTGCCTTAACTAAAGACGGCCCGATGATTGATGGGGATCTTGTGGGCACTGGAGACGAGTTGTCTGGTGCAGCCTTAGATGAGGAAGACTGAATTACGAGGTAGAAGCCATTATTAGCCTTATGTCTCTGCTGCATCTTCATTTTGCCCCTCTTCTCCTTGTTTACTGTTATTCTCTAAGTGCTTGTTTTTGTTTTTGTTTTATGAGACAGAGTCTCACTCTGTTACTCAGGCTGGAGTGCAGTGGCATGAACATGGCTCACTGCAGCCTTGAACCCCCAGATTCAAGCAATCCTCCCACTTCAGCCTCCTGAGTAGCTGGGACCAGGCACACGCACCACCACGACTGGCTAATTTTTGTATTTTTTGTAGAGACGGGGTCTCGTCACGTTGCCCAGGCTAGTCTTGAACTCCTGGGCTCAAGCAGTCCTCCTGCCTTGGCCTCCCAAGGTGCTGGGATTATAGGTGTGAGCCACCATGCCTGGCTTCTGAGTGCTTTAAGGGTATTCCCAGCTATCCAAGGTCCTCCAGCTCCAAAGAGCATGCCATCTGTGCCTTCGCAGGCTTCCCTTCTCACTGTTATTCCAACCAACCTTTCTCCTTGCTCAGCCAGCCTAATTAATGAATGAGGCTTCTGTGGTTGTGGTTGCTAAGGAATCCACCCTCCCAAATGTAGTTGCATCTTAGTGAGGACCTTTTACAGTCGAAATACCTGAATCCAGGTGTTTCCAACATTTTCACCATCTATTACACCTTTTATTATTCTCTCTCTTGTTGATGCTATATTTTGAAATGGATGTCTTCTCCCAAGGGTAGGATTTGTTTAATAAAATTAACTTTCCCACTTCATTAATTATAGGAATGGTTGCCATTAGGGCTTAACCCAAGAGCATGATACAGTCAATGTTACCACACAGAGT
Organism: Gorilla gorilla gorilla; assembly: GCF_029281585.2. Lineage (NCBI taxonomy): Eukaryota > Metazoa > Chordata > Mammalia > Primates > Hominidae > Gorilla > Gorilla gorilla. The sequence continues at coordinate 73,092,035 of NC_073235.2, forward strand.
AAGTTAATTTCTGGCCAAAAGGAAAAAAAATTTGGAGTACTAATTAGCCTGTTTGTGATTCTGGCTGGGTTTGTTGTAATACTGCAAATAATTCAAGTCCCATCACAACCTTTCTGAGGGGCACCCCTACCTGAACTCACCCAAAAGCTGTCGCTTCAAGTAGAGGCCCTGGAGAGGACTGGTCTGTGAGTCCCTTACCTGGTAGGTGGTCCCTGTTTGACTGTTACCATTTCCAGCCCCTCTGCTTTCTCCTCACCAGAGCTGGCTTTTACCTGAGTTTATCTGGGCCTCAGAGTACAACGTAAACTGTGCAGAACGATGTTTCTAACTGTTCCACATACCTACACATTACCACACATTCATAATTGGACTTGATTTGGCCATGAAATTCCTTAATTCTGACTACATGTTTTCTCCCACCCATAAGGTTTATAGGGGGAAGAACAACTCATTTAAATAGGCATCTCTTCCTCTGTTCTTTTTCCACCCTCTGCCCCCAAACCACCACTACCCCAGAAACCTCCCGCTGTCCCCCAGGGCCTAGAGAAGGCCCTTTAAGGGGATAAGAAATGGTGCATTTTGTAGAAAGCAACCTCCAAGCTGAATTAGGTGAAAGAAGCCATTGTTCTTAACACACATGGTCACCAGCCACAGGCCTGTAAAATAGGCTTAGATTCCTTCAGAAAAGGAGTCTCTTTGAGCAGCCTAGCCCCTTCTAACTAGGCGTACTATCTTCACCTCTTCTTGACCCTCATGAAGTTGGTTTTCTGTCTACACATTTTTCTGCTTAGGCAGGAAAATATGGCTGGGGTGGGGAATCTCCATTTCAGGAATGTAGTGCCGGAATTCTGAGCTGTCCAACATTTACCTTGCCCTACTCTCAGCATCCCTGTCTTCTTTGGGAAATCTCACTGTCTAGGTGGGAAGTAGGCTCCATGTTGTCTCTCTCCCACTACAGAGCCACCATGGAACAAACCCTTGAAAGAGGCCCTGCCTCGAGAGCAGCCTGGCCAACGTGGTGAAACCTCGGCTCTACTAAAATACAAACAAAATTAGCCGGGCATGGTGGCACACCTGTAATCCCAGCTACCCAGGAGGCTGAAGCAGGAGAATCGCTTGAGCCCAGGAGGCAGTTGCAGTGAGCTGAGATTGCGCCACTGCACTCCAGCTTGGGCAACAAAGGGAGACTCCATCTCAAAAGAAAAAAAAAAAAAGCCCTGCCGAGCTGGTGCTCCTCCCAGACTCTTCAGCCAACCAAGCAAGGAGCTGTGGAGGTTGGAGAACAACAGCAGCAAGGCCTGTTTGTATTGCCTGGCCCTCCAGAGTACCTCTGGATCCTGCCTATTGTCCATGCTGGGTTCTCAACCCTCCCATCAATTCTATGAGTCCCTGACTTCCTTCCAGTGAATTTCCTTTTTGCATAAGATGGTCTCAATTGTTCCCACCCTGTGTAGTGGTTAGGGAAAAAAAAAAGAAAAGATGGTCTCAGTTTCTGATGACTACAATCATGAACCCTAAATGATTGTGGTATTATCCTCAAGGTGAATGAATCTTCTGGACAAGTAGATATAATAATATCTATTATTAGTGCCTCTGTTGCCAACATTTCTGGCTCTGTATTCTGCTGTTTATTGCTCATTTAACTAAAAAGCTTCACATTCTAATACAATGAATTAGAATAAGATGGCTAGAGAAAGATCAGGACAATATCAGAGTAGGGAACAAACAATTCTAAAAGGGTCAAAGGGTCTAGTTGTGCAACCTATTTCTCAACATAGCACCTAAACATCATAATTATAGCATTTGGGGACAGCTAAAATGATTGATTTTCCAGAAAATATCTGTTGTTTAATTACAGGATCATATGGGTCTTTTGGCAGCGAACAGATCCCAAAACAGACTTTAAGCACCATCTTGAGAAACTTGTGATTTGCTTAGTGTGCTTTTAATTTAAAGCATATGGTTTCACATTCAACTGCAGTGTCCAAAATGAAGACATTAGCAATGAATCACTCTATTGGAGAAAACGCAGTGCTCCTGGACCAGGTCTTTTGGTCTGTGTATTCAAATGGTTCTGTTTAGAGGCATAAACACAAAGCAGTTCTGCCTGCTTCAGCCGACTGTTCCTGGGATTCATGAGACATCAAAGGGCCTCACGAATGAATTCCCCTGCAATGCACAGTGCTTGGCACCATGGCCTGCCTCCATCTGAATAAACAGAGTGCAGTTTGGTCACTGGAAACTACGATTAGAATGATTAGAAGGCCGAAAAGATCATATATTTTGTGGCAACTTTTCCTTTTTGAATCTCTCAGCCTTCCAGCTTAGTCTGACACTTCATGGCCCTTGGGGAATCCAGCTATCCTGTGTGGAAATTCAGAACTGCAGCCTTTATACTAAGAACCACGCTATGGCTACAGGCCACAGACCCGAGTCCATTGAGACCACATGTGGTCTACCTGCTGGTGAGGGATGGCAGTAAGGACACAGAGTGTAGTTGTAAGGATGTGGGCTCTGGACTTACATGGCCCAAATTTGTATGAACAAGCCATTTCCTAGTTATGTGAACTTGGGTTAGGGGGTCCTGGGCTTCAGTTTCAGAATCTATAAAATGGTAATGACAGTACAAATCTTTCAGAGTTGTTACAGGAATTAAATGAAATTACCCATGTCCAGAGCTAAGCTAAGAATCTAGTACCTCGTAAGCTATAAAACTATAGTTAACCATTATTGTAATTATAATTACAATTATTATTAGAAATAGGTCCTGCCTCTTTGCCTCAAGTCCTTTCATGCCTCTGTTTAAATTCAATGCACATTTAATGAAGTGCCTACTGCAGGTCAGGCCCAGTGTGTTAGATACATACTTCTCAGAGTGCTGTATGGCTTGAAAAATAGCTTTTGTGTTTCTCTGTTCATTTTCTTCAGTGTTTCCACCCATCCTGTCTTCATTTCACCCTGCAGGACATTCTCCCTCACTCCTCACTGTGTTCCTAGTCATTCTCTATCTCTGTACCACCCAGTAGTAAGGACTACATCAAGCTAAAGCATAGAATACTGTTCATACTGGTAGCACCCATTTGACAATACTCCAGGCAGTTACATCAAAGGAGAGGCATTTCAGAAGGTGTATACAATCTGTTTTATTTTCCAAAGAGAGCTCTGGGTAGAAAATCTATTACTCCCCAAGATTTGTAGTAGCTCTTTACATATTAGGCACAGTAATCTGTTGTCAAATATAGCTGTTACAAGTATTTTCTTTCTATTTATCACTTGGTTGTTTTTACTGTTAAAAGGGTTTTTTTGCCTGTAATCCCGGCAATTTGGGAGGCCAAGGCAGGCGGATCATTTGAGGTCAGGAGTTAGTGACTAGCCTGGCCAACATGGTGAAACCCCATCTCTACTAAAAATACAAAGACTTAGCCAGGCATGGTGGCGGGCGCCTGTAATCCCAGCTACTTGGGAGGCTGAGGCAGCAGAATTGCTTGAACCTGGGAGGTGGAGGTTGTAGTGAGCCGAGATTGTGAAACTGCACTCCAGCCTGGGTGACAGAGTGAAACTCCGTCTCAGAAAAACAACAAAAAAAGTTCTTTTTGATGTATTCAGCTCAATATTTTAGAGTGCTTGCCCTTAGTCTCAGGCTTAGAAAAATCTTTCCCACCTTGTGATTAAATATTCACCCATATTTGCTTTTATCATTTTTCAAATTTTTTAATATTTAGATTTAATACAAATATCCTTAAAATGTTTATCTTTATCTAGGATTTATCTAGCAAAAATTATTAAATTCATAAGTCAGCCATAATTGTTCATTATTTTCCCTTCCTGGAGATCTTGCCTTGCTTCTTATGGCAGTGATGGCTCTGGGAAGGCACTAATGAAGGAATGCAAAAATGGTCCACTGGATGTAAACAATAGAGAACTCTGAAGATAAGCCCTTCCTTGTTGTTGTTTTTTTTTAACTCTGCAATTATTAGTTTATTAGTATCTTCTAGGACTCAGATGTTCAGTATTCCTCCTGAAATTACATAAACAAATCCAAATGGAAGTAATCCAAGTCAAAATTGTATAACAAAACAACACTCCATCACAATAGCACGTAAAATTATAAGAACGCTATTTTAGAATACTGGCACTTCAAGAAAACGATAATCTTGAAAACCACAAAATTGCCAAATTGTTCCCTAAACTGCTAAGCAGATAAACATGACTAATGAATGAGTTTGGGTTTTGTAAAGAAAAATCATTCAAATAAATTGAATAATTCATACTGAAATGCAAAGTTTAAGTGTCTTCCTTCCTCTTATCTACTTGGATTTATAAAGGGGCAAACCATAATATGGGAAAATATACCCTATTTTAAAAGCTGGCCCAATTAATTAAAAATACTTTTAATGGAAAGTCTCATTTCCTGAGCAGTCCATATTTAGATAAATGGGAAAAGACATCTATAGCCAGCATTTTCATAGTCTTCACTGAGACTAATGTCAACAAAAAATTTAATTTGGCAGTCTTATATTCTAAGCTCATGCTTTTGGGGATACATTCTCAGGTCTTCTTTAATGTGGGAACTGCAAAATATCACTGCCATTACATGGTAATGGGAGTTAAAGAATAGAGTCCTCATGTAAAGGATAAAGCATACTTTTCTATTAGTCCTTTAAGGACAGACTTTCAAAATGTTTGCTTCTAATAATCCCATGCTGTGAGTAGATTGATTACTTATCAGTTTGTAAATATAAGTGGGCTATGTGAAATTTCTTAACTGATCAAGATTTTGGATTTTCAGTTACAGATGAAAACTGTCCCAACTTAACTTTACCCCCATTATGATATGCAGGGTGCATAGACAAAAGCTTTTTATTAGCTAACTATATGAAAGGATAAACACTGTAATAATTCATGTGATTCAAAATGGGCAAAAACTTCCCCTCAAGAAGAAAAATTTCAGACCTATGAAAACGACAACAATACTAATAAAAAAAATTGTATTTACTTAGAAGCATTCAGAATGTCAACAAAACAGCTGCAACTTTTTATTTTGTGATTACAGAGTGGTATTCAGTTAACAGAACAACAATTATTTCATATAAGCTGCATCAGAGACAACTAAAGATGAAAAACTACCATCCCCATATATAACTAATTTGTGCTGTGCACCAACAAGAACCTGCTTTAAATTTCCATGCCAGTTTATAACCCCCATACTGTACCAGGCAAGGTTAGTGGCTATTGAAAATACCACCAGGACAGGGCTATCTAAAGACACATTTGGTAGTGTGTTAACTGTACAAAAAAAGACACTGTACAGTGTAAAAACAAATCTTACACAGCCTTACATTTTAATTTTTTTATTTAAAAGGAGTGAGTTGTGTACAGGGGGGTTAAATGCTTTATAGACAAGGAAAAAAACTAGGCTAGAACCAACTTATTCATCATCATCTTCTTCATCTTCCTCCTCATCATCCTCTTCATTTTCCTTATCTTCCTCCTCTTCCTTCTTTTTCTTGCTTTTTTCAGCCTTGACAACTCCCTTTTTTGCTGCATCAGGCTTTCCTTTAGCTCGATATGTAGCTGTATCCTTTTTGTATTTTTCCTTCAGCTTTGCAGCCTTCTTTTCACAAAGCTGCTTGTCATCTGCAAAAGTGTTATTCCACATCTCTACCAGTTTCTTTGCAACATCACTAATAGGAAGGCCAGGATGCTCTCCTTTGATTTTTGGGCAATACTCAGAGCAGAACAGCAAAAAGGCCGAAGGAGGCCTCTTGGGTGCATTGGAATCCTCAAACTTCTTTTTTGTCGCCCCTTTAGGAGGGATATAGGTTTTCATTTCTCTTTCATAACGGGCCTTGTCCACCTTTGCATATCTTCAAATTTTCCTTTATCTTTAGCAGACATGGCCTTCCACCTCTCTGAGCACTTCTTAGAAAACTCTGAGAAGTTGACTGAGGCATCTGGGTGCTTCTTCTTACATTCCTCCCAACAAGTTTGCACAAAAAATGCATATGATGACATTTTGCCTCTCGGCTTCTTAGGGTCTCCTTTGCCCATGTTGAGTTCTTTTTCCTCAGCGAGGCACAGAGTCACCCAGTGCCCGTGCGGCTCTCACTTGCCCCGGCACTGTCTCTGTGGAGCTCAATGTACTGCAGTGGCTGTGAGAATGGGAGCCAGGCACAGCCTCCTCACCCTCTCCACTCTGTAACATTAACCTTCCTTGTTTTTATATAGTTTAATGATTTGTAGCAATATACTGTAATAGCTTAGCCTTTTAATTTGGGTTTTCTGCTGCACTTATAACAAAGTTTTGAATACAGAGTGAATCACTGTTAATAGGATTTGTCTTCTCAAGTGTGCTAGGGCAGGAAAAAAAGTTAAATTCACTCTTAGGTCCTTTTTACTTTTTGCTTCTGCTGTTCCCATTCCAGCCAAGGCTTTCCTCACCTCAGTTGGACTATTATAATGTCCTTTTTGATTCTCTTCTTTCCCTCTCTCCTCTAAATTATTCTGCATGCCACTGCCAATTACTATATGTCATCCTGCTGATCAGAAGCTCCAGCGTCTCCCCAGAGCCCATGGGATAAAAGACAATATCTTTAAGAATGACTTCTGCCAGGCGCAGTGACTCACACCTGTAGTCCCAGCACTTTGGGAGGCCAAGGCAGGTAGATCACCTGAGGTCGGGAGTTTGAGACCAGCCTGATCAACATGGAGAAACCCTGTCTCTACTGAAAATATAAGATTAGCCAGGCATGGTGGTGCATGTGCGTGTAGTCCCAGCTACTCAGGAGGCTTAGGCAGGAGAATCACTTGAACCCGGGAGGCAGAGGTTGCGGTAAGCCAAGATCGCACTATTGCACTCCAGCCTGGGCAACAAGAGCGAAACTCTGTCTCACAAAAAAGAAAAACAAAAAACAAAAAAAAAACTTCCAAACCTTCATAAACTTTATTTTCCTAAAATCTCCACTTTCCTGCCCCTGAAATCAGTGGTGATACTAGGGGAAGGCCTGTGGGCACTTTAAGCACCCTCAGAATACGTTGCTTAGGTCCATGAAATCCACGCCCCCTCCACCCCATAGAAGTCTTAGTATTGTCTGAAATGGAAAATATTAATTGTCCATATAAATGTGAAAGAAAGCATCTTTAGGAAACATTGCTATTTTGAAAAAACCTGAGGTCTCAAACTCCCGACCTCAGGTGATCTACCTGCCTTGGCCTCCCAAAGTGCTGGGACTACAGGTGTGAGTCACTGCGCCTGGCAGAAGTCATTCTTAAAGATTTTGTCTTTTATCCCATGGGCTCTGGGGAGACGCTGGAGCTTCTGATCAGCAGGATGACATATAGTAATTGGCAGTGGCATGCAGAATAATTTAGAGGAGAGAGGGAAAGAAGAGAATCAAAAAGGACATTATAATAGTCCAACTGAGGTGAGGACTATTGCTATCTAAGAAAATACAAAATACTATGCATTTGCTATATAAGCTATTTGATAGCCCATAAAATATTTATTCTAAAAGATTGTTTTTCTAAACGTCTTAAAACTTTCATATTTTTTTCTCTTCTCATTATTCCTATGGCATAGATTAGTGTCACTGATATCCCCAGATTTCATAGATGAAAGAGTCACACAAACATCAGCCACCTTTTTTTTTTACTACAAAACAGGAAAACAGTAGTTATTCCCAATCCAACAATCTTTGGGATTTAGGATGACAGTTGTCTACTTCATATTGGGTAAAGGTTTTGTGTGTTTTTAGGCAAAGGTTTTGTGTAATCATTCAAGAAAATTTTTGGTTTGGTTTTAAAATGCTTAGAAAAACATAAATATTCATCAGTAGAAACTTGTTAACATAATGGCACATCCATAAAATGGAATACTATGGAACCATGAATAAGAATGACATAGCTATATCATCATGGACCACATAACAATGTTGTGATCAACAATGAACCACATATAGGATGGTGGTCCCGTAAGATTATCATACCATATTTTTGCTGAACCTTTTCTAAGTTTACGTATGTTTAGATACACAATTTTTTACCACTGTGTTATAATTGCCTACAGTATTTTGTACAGGAACATGCTATACAGGTTTGTAGCCTAAAAACAACAGATTATACCATATAGCTTAGGTGTCTGATAGACTATACCATCTATGTTTGTGTAAGTACACTATAGGTTATTCCAATGAAGACAAAATTGTCTAATGGCATATTTCTCAGAACATATCCTCATTGTTAAGCGATGCTTGACTTTATGCAAAAGCTTCCATGTTATATTGAAATATGAAAAAAGCAAAGCACAGAGTGTGTAAATATGCTCACATTTGAGGGTTTTGTTTTTATTTTTATCTTTGTTTTACAGGCAGGAGATGTAGCCTTAGAATTGTATGTATATAGAATAGTTCACACAAGGTAGTAAGGGCAACAGTTTCCTCTGGAGCAAGGGCTAGGGTTCTGGGGAGGACTTATTTATTCTATAATCTTTTGTGCTATTTAACTTTTTTTCTTTACCTAAAGTGTGTGAATTTTTTCAATTAAAACTTAATTAAACATTTTAAAAATAAAATTTATAATGAAATTTTACCCTCATTTAATGACCCTTAAGCTAAGAGGGAGGTGAACTATATCAACAGATACAGAAGCCAAATAGGTCAGCACTTTTGAGTTAGAGAGGAACAATAATTCTTTCTGAAACAAAAGAACATTCTTCAGTGACTGCATATCATTCAGAACTTAAGCAACAAAAAAAGACAAAGTAGGGATAGAAAAGCTATAATAATTAAAGCAACCCAAACAATTTCCTTCCAGAAATGTGGGAAAAGAAAGAAGAGAAGGTGACCCTTAAGGAACATGGTATTTCAGAAAGAGGCCACACAATGCAGTTGTGCACATGTATAGCAAGTTAGCTAGTTCTCAAGTCTCCATTTTTGCTGATGGTAGAAAACAATCTGGTAGCTTCCAGGTAAACTCAGTCACTTCCAGGATTTTTCACAGTCTCTCTTTAACATAAACACTCGGTTAATTTAGGCTTCTCCTCCCTCACCCTTCTCCTCTTATCCCCTTCTTAGCCAAATTTTAAAACATTTTTTACTGTACCTGTTATCTGTATTTCCCGCTAGAGAACCCCTTTGGGTCCTACCGCTCTCCTGAAACACATTATCAGGGTTGCCAAAGACCTCCAGGTTGCCAGATCCAGGGCGTCTTCTCTGTCCTTTTCTCATCCGCCTCTCAGCAGCATTTGACAAGGCTGACCCATGGTTTTCTTAAACCACTCTCTTCTCAGCTTCTGTGAAGACTCACCCTTCTGGCTTTCCCCCAGCCTCATGGCTGCTCTTTGTTTCCTCCCAAACCTCTAAATGCCAGGGGTTCCTCAGGCATCAGAGAACCTTTTTTCTTCTCCCTTTACATTTATTCTCCAAGCCTGAAATTCCACTGATGTGTTGATGATGCCCCAGTTCATATGTCCAGCCCAGATTGTTTCTCTGGATTTCAGACACACACAGAGCTTCCTACTTGATATCTCCACTCAGATGTTTCCAGGGTATCCTATGCTTAGCATGTCCAGAACTGAACTCTTGATCCCCTCATGTCTTGAAAACCTTAGTCCTCCCTTGGTATTTCCTGTTTTAATAAGTGGCATCATGTTTGGCCGGGCACGGTGGCTCACGCCTGCAATCCCAGGACTTTGGGAGGCGAGTGGGGGTGGATCACCTGAGGTCAGGAGTTCAAAACCAACCTGGACAACATGGTAAAACCCTATCTCTACTAAAAATACAAAAAAAATTAGCCAGGCTTGGTGGCGGGCGCCTGTAATCCCAGCTACTCGGGAGGTTGAGGCAAGAGAATTGCTTGAACCCAGGAGGCAGAGGTTGTAGTGAGCTGAGATCATGCTACTGCACTCTAGCCTGGGGGACAGAGTGAGACTCCATCTAAAAAAAAAAGAAGTGGCACCAACGTCCACCCAAGGATCCAAGCCAGAAGTCTGGAAGCCATTCTTGCTGGTCTCCTTTCCCTCATTTTCCACATCCAGAGCATCAACAAGTTCTGTTTTGACCTTCTGAATACATCTTGATTTTGTCCATTTCTCATCCTCTTCACTGCCACAACCTGCTCCAGATAACCATCGCCTCTGACCTGTAGTAGCCTCATCACTGGTCCCCTCACTTCCCCTTTGTGTCAGTACGTATATGGGACTCCCAGCAGAGACAGTGATCAGCGTTGAAGAAATAAACTGCTTCATGTCTTTTTCTTCACATTTTCCTTCCATAGCTTCCCATTGACTTAAAAAAAAAATTCAAACTGCCTCCCTGGCCATCAAAGCTCTGTATGACATGTCCATACTCCATTTCTTCAGCTTTACCTCACATCATGATCCCCTTCCTCACTACATTCTAGCTACACTGGGCAGATCTGATCTGCCTCTGGGACATGGAGATGGCATTTGCATTATGCTGTCCCCTCAGCCTAGAACACTTTTCTCATTCTTCAGGCCTCAACCATCAACTCTTCAGAGAGGCCATCACCCACCACCATATCCATGAGTTCCTTTTCCTCTGTAATTTTGGCTTAATCTATTCATTTCCTAGCCTGCAATTATTGTTTATAGTTGAACTCCATCACTAGAGTGAATGAAATCTCCATGAAGGTATGAGTCATGTCTGTCTTGCCCACCTAATACATTCCTAGAAAGTGACACATGGAGGACATTCAATCAATGATGAGCATTGCTGTGGATTTAGGAATGCGTAAATATTTGCAACATTTTCTCTAACTCTGCTATGATGTTCCTTATAAAAATAAAATACAGGCCGGGCGCAGTGGCTCACACCTGTAATCCCAGCACTTTAGGAGGCCGAGGAGGGCAGATCACCTGAGGTTGGGAGTTCAAGACTAGCCTGATCAACATGGAGAAACCCTGTCTTGACAGAAAATACAAAATTAGCCAGGCGTGGTGGCACATGCCTGTAATCCCAGCTACTGGGGAGGCTGAGGGAGGAGAATCGCTTGAACCCAGGAGGCAGAGGTTGCTGTGAGCCCAGATAGCGCCATGGCACTCCAGCCTGGGCAAAAAAAGCGAAACTCCATCTCAAAAAATAAAATAAAACAAAATAAAATAAAATACAAGTAATAAATATGCTCTTCTCTTAATAAGTAATTATCATCTGGGAGGAAAAGCATTCATGAGTAGAAATTTATATTCCTATTTTTCTCAGTTATAATAAGTCAAATTGTATGAGGTTGTTGCTATTAGATAGTTTGTTACTACCGAACAACAATTTCAAAAGGTACAAACTAATAAAGTGTACATATTTAGTTTAAGCTATAGTATCAGTTGGGATAGATTAGATTATGATGCAGAAATAAACAATCCCCGCAACTTCGTGGCTTACAGCCACAAAGGTTTCTTTCGCATTTGTGCTGTATACTACATGGGTCAGCTGCGGCTCTGCTCTGTGTCCTCTTCACTCCAGACCCCAGGCTGATATAGCAGTTTTCATCTAGATCATCCTGAGGGTTATGGCAGAGACTTGGCAAACCACACTCTAGTTTCTGTCTACAAAGACACATACCCTTTTGGCCCACATTTCACTGGCCAAAGGAAGTTTCATGACCATTCCTGAATTCAGCAGGGTAGAGAAGTGAATCTTTCTACTGGGAGAGGCACTTCAGGGATAGGAACACAAATATTTAGTATAAAAGTAATACAGTCTATCACAGTTAGCCTGAGCAGCTACTGTTTTCACCTGGTAATAGCTAGCTACATTTTAGTTATTAATATATATCCTAGCAGTAAATAGGACTAGGCTTATGCCATTTAGCCTATTCATAAGTGCAGTATTATGTGGTAAAAATACCTACATTAGTGTTCTGACCTGTGTTTAGCATTTTATAATAATGTAGGTTTCTTTTATTTAGTAGACGCTCTAGGTAAAGGAACAAAGCTTGTAGAAATCAGGAATTCTAAAGTATAATAGAAATCCCTCTGCTTTGCTTGTTGATTTGAAAGATATGTTCTGTGAAGGAGAAGTAATATAATTAGGGGTCACTGACTTTCGATGTTCTGTTTTAAGTTTGTACACTTTTAAGGATACCTATAGACAAAATCCAGAAATGCTTATGAAGTTGCCTGAAATTTGGGGACAGGTACACTTCTGGAGGTTTCCTATTCTAAGTTAATTCCATGATGTAAAGAATAGTTACAGGCGAGGCGGAGGTTGCAGTGAGCCGAGATTGGGCCACTGCACTATAGCCTAGGTGACAGCGTGAGACTCCGTCTCAAAAAAAAAAGAGTAGTTACAGACATCAGAATGGTTTGGGAGCATATGGGTTCTGGGGTAATTTTGTTACTTACTTGCTATGTACCTTCTCTTTCTACAAGATACAGATATTTATATGTAAGTGCCACAGACTTCTGAGTACGGTGCATGGGCAACAAAAGAACTGATAATCAATTAATAGACATTAAAAGGATGGTACTTTGTAAGCATTACTTTGACTTCCCAGTGGGATTATACAAGATTGAAGGATCCAAAAGGCAACCAAGAGAAGTTCCCATTAATGATAAACAGCATTTCTCTTATCCCCTCCTTTGCTTCTCCAGAGGTGGTACTTCAGATTCTTGTTACCGTTTACATGTCCTTTGCATAGATGTGCTCAGAACGACATCACCCAATAGGAAAAAAAAAAAAACATATAACTTTGCTCATGGTCCCAGTGTGCTTCAGCTGGCTTATTCAAGTCCAAAGAGAGAGAGAGAGACAGACAGACAGACAGAGAGAGAGTATGTGTGTGTGTGTTTCAGCACTTCCAGCCTCTCATGAAATTAACCATTGATCTAAAACTGAGAGATGCAAATCCAGAGAAAACTGGAAGCAGTCCAGGGCTCACAATATAAAGTTAATTACCTAAGGAAAACTACAAGAAAGACTTTTGTTTTCCATCAAAATCTCCTCCCCAGGCTGTTAGCTATGTCGTACATAGGCCCAATCGATATATTAGCGCTTGAGAACCAAAGTCCCTTGGAATAAATTAATCTGTCAGGGAAAGAAATAAACAAAGAACAAATTAACATGTTTTAAGACATTGCTTAAATTTTCATAAATACAGACCTTGAGATGGGATGATGAGTTCCCAGGGGCCAAAGCTAATATTTGGTTGTAATTAAGAGTTGCTCTTTCATGTTTCTTCTGATGTAGGTGGGAAATCACCCACGTGCTTGCTGAGTTCCTTGCCCATGTTCCTTCACAAATGCCACTGTTTACTTCATTAATGAGAAATGGATGCCTCACACATTATACTGGCATACTTAACTTGTTTCACCTCTAGCTAACATTAACATAATGGAAAACTATAAAACTATACACAAATATACACACTCACACATATACATACCACACACACACGCACATGTCATACAAGCAGGTATTCCTTCAGGAATCTCCATACATTTTTAGTGGCTCAAAAGGACCTAATGGCCTAATACATGATGTACTAGACCCATCCAAGATGTTCATACCTCAGACCTCTGTTCCTAACAATCCCTATGTGCCCTTCACTGTGTGCAGGTGTGGAGTGAAATTGCTGATGATTAGCAGGAAGAGAGACAACTATGTAAGTTACTTATTTGTAAGGACTCATTTAAATACAAGAACCAGAAAAAAATCTATCTCAAACTAGCGTAGACCAAAAGACAATTTATTGGGGTCCAATGATGTCATTAGGCTGCTGTTTCTTTCTCCCTATGGTTCAATGCTGCTTATTCTCAGCAGGTGACATTATCAGTGCTGGTAAGGTGGCCACTGCCAGCCCTGAGCCTATATCCATGAAGTAGAACTCAAGATCCCAAAAGACAAAGGGCTGTTCCTCTTCCAGTGTCCATATCTCAGATCTCCTAGAGGAACTTCAGCCCTGCCTGGATCCTGTGCCCACTCTTGAACTAATATTAATCACTCTGGGTGGGGAAAGGGGGGCCAGGCCCTGGCCATGTGTTCAAATTGATTTGGAAAGAGGCAGACTGGGGAGATCAGCCACATCCAAATGCCTGCAAAGGAAAGAGGAGACTCTCACCACAGCAGAGGGGTAGAGATGTTAGACAGGTCAAACAACCAATGCCCACCTCAAGAATTTTATTTCCAAGGCCAGGCACAGTGGCTCACGCCTGTAATCCCAGCACTTTAGGAGGCCAAGGCGGGTGGTTTACGAGGTCAGGAGATCAAGACCATCCTGGCTAACACAGTGAAATCCCATCTCTACTAAAAATACAAAAACAAAATTAGACGGGCATGGTGGCGGGCACCTGTTGTCCCAGCTACTTGGGAGGCTGAGGCAGGAGAATGGCGTGAACCCGGGAGGTGGAGCTTGCAGTGAGCCGAGATCATGCTGCTGTACTCCAGCCTGGGTGACAGAGCACGACTTTGTCTCAAAAAAAAAAAAAAAAAAGATTTTATTTCCAGTGTATTCATCATGTTCAATTGCTGAATGAGCTGATTTACAGAAGAGGCCAAGATAGAGATCCGTATGTTTACATAGCAAGTCCAAGCTCTGTTAACAAAATTGATTACCCTCTATCAGGCAGTCAAGTAATTTTCTATCAAGTTCTAAACAAAAACTCACTATAGGCATTTAAAAGCTGACATGAGATACCTACATATGTTTCTTTTCCCAGTTATGGTAGCTTTCTCAAATGAATTTAAATAACTTCCTACTTCCCACTACATCCTGCTTGATGGAATGTATCTGTGCTAATTATCTTATTACTTACTATTACTAAAGCATACCCAGGAAAAACGAACAGAGTACAGTACTTTTTATCAGTTGAGAACTTTTAAAATGCTAATTTCTGTGTTTGCATAATTTCATAACTCAGCACTCTTGAGGATTTCGCATTTGGGTAGTAGATGAAATTTGAATTGCTTATTTTGATGTGAGATGCTTGTTCTAATTATTGAGCAATTTATATATTGTGAAGCTAGTTTATATAATTCTCAATACATGGACACAGAGCTGGAAATATATTAATATTCTCCAAAGCTATACTATCATGGAAAAGAGAATAGTCTCTGAACCAAGTAGTTGCAGATCCATGAGACCAGAGGAGCCGTTGAGTCTGTTCTTTTCGGGAAGCAAGATAAGCATGGCTGGTGCTTTATTAACCTCCATGTAGGATTCAGATTTACCCCAGTGAAAGGCATGGCAAATTCATAAGGACTACAAACAAACCATGTTCTGAGATGGATGGGATTAGCAGGTCAGCCCCCTCAGCAACTGGAGGGGCACCACCTAGATCCTTATGAAGCGGAGATTTGGCAGATTAAAAACACTCTGCCTCAAAATTACTTACATAACATCCATCATGTAGAAGCAGTATGTTTAACCCATGATTGGGGTAATGTTCTTAAGTAAATATTCTATCAACAATGATTGGGCTTTTTTGTTTGTTTGTTTTTTTAAAGGGCAAGGGCCAGAGTCATTTTGGCAAAATAGAATCCCCAAAGACAAGTCCCTGGAATAACACTTATTGCAGCAAAGCTTCACGTAAAATTTGTAAAATGTGTGTGAAAAACAATTTGCACAAAATGCAGGTGTTGAGGACAGTGGGGACAGTGGGAATTCTACAGATTGGAAATGAAATCGGGAGTAGTTCAGTGTTTTCTCCTTGAAAGTTATATTCCTGGGGATGGGAGAGGACCAGGCAGGAGAATTCAAAAGCCTCCTACTACTGCATTCAATAAAATAAAAAGAAGACAGCATGTTAAAGAGACTAGCAATAACATTTCATAAATCTTTGAAAATAGCAACCATGGGTATAGCACAATTAATTTCTATACACCATCTCTTTTTCATAGGGAACTTGTCAGTTTCTCCCTCCCTATAGCTTCAATGAGGAGTTTATGGCTTTATTTTGCTCTGTTACAAGTGAATAGACTGAAGCAGGGTTTTTCCTCCTGTGTGGACCTACATCCAAATGTAGGAACTTCACAGATCAATTTTTGAATCCCATTTCCTCCTTGGCCCAAAAATGCTTCTCAAAAAATAGAAAAATTATGTTGTCTGTAGCATCCTAATGGATCTCCAGGCCAGTTCTCAGGGACACTGAGTCCTATTCATAGAACAACAGTGGACTGCCTGGCCACACCTTCCCTTGATACCTGGGCACGATAGGAGAGCCTGGACTCAGCCACCCCCTCCCTAAAAATCTGCACTCCCACCAGTTAGCATAAACTAATGCATTGTCTTGTCTGTCACCTGTTCCACTCTTTGGTCCAGCTCCCATGAACCCAAACATTTTACAGGAAAGAGCATGACAGGGCAGGCCAACCCTGGTGGTGCAAGGGCCATTCCTAGTGTGTGTCTGCATTAAGGGGTTTATGTGAGGTGTCATCAGATCTTGGGAAAGGAAGCTTGGCAGCGCCAGTGCTCAGGGCCTTATGGACAGCAGGGCTAGTCATTGTGCCCTGACCTACGATTCCTTTTTTTGTGTAAATAACCTCTATCACTTTCTAACATTCTATATGCCACACTTATTTATTACCCCTATCGTTTATTGTGTCTGCCCCTCATTAACTGCTAAACTCCATAAGGGCAGAGATCTTTGTTCACTACCACATCCCCAGTGTGTAGAACAAAGCCAGGCACAGAATAAGCACTGAATAAAATCAAATGAGCAACAAGAAACAGATTTCACCATCAGGGAGAAAAGGAGTCTGACACGCTGACCCACACGTAACAGTGGAAGTAGGAGTTAGAGGGAGTAAGGATTCTGGGTGCAACATGGCAATTGATATTTGCGCTCATTTTACCTCACCTAGCCTAGTGCAGGTATTGCATGGAGGAAGAGACCATGCTTGTGAACTAGAGAGAGGCTTTGTTAAATTCCCTAATACTTCAGGACAAGCAACCTTACTGTGCAGCTTTCTTAGCAGAGCATGACCCACGGAAGATGTCTCCTTTTTCGCTTTAGAAAGACTCAAGCACTGTCTTTTTGAGGACTATAAGCTCTCACAGATTGGGTGCATCAGCGATCTGTCCCTGGTAAGTGGGGAGGCCCATGCTGAGCACTGGGACCAGGGGCAACACTCAGCTTAGGGTGTGGACCGGCCATCCCGAGCAGGTGACTCTGGTAATGCGGAAAGCAGGGCCATACTCCAGTCTCTCTCACCACCCACCTGGAGCTCTGCAGGAACTTCCCAGCTACCCTCCAGCTTTCACAAACTATTCTGTGTACCAACACCAGATCATCTCTATTAATCTCACTCACTCTCAGCAATGACTTTTCAGAAGCATGAAAACAACCTCCCATCAACTTCTGGTTTGGAGTGCTGAACACAATTCAGCCTGCCAGCTCTTAGTTCCCACCCCTACCTGCAATCCAAGTTCACACTGGCACTGATGGGACTTCACAGAAGAGGTTGTTCCATTTGATATCTTAAGTCTATGTTGAACTCTGACACACACCTCAGTCCTTCCATCCTCTACCCAGAGCATCCAAGCTCCACATTAATCCTTCCTTCTCTACTACCACACCTAAATATGCTAAAAAGCATATTAATGCAGATTGATGCCACTCACAAAATCATCATCTCCAGTCCTAGCTGGGCCTATAACACTCTCCCAAGTCCGAGTCCTGTGATGGTTAATACTGAGTGTCAACTTGACCGGATTGAAGGATACAAAGTATTGATCCTGGGTATGTCTGTGAGGGTGTTGCCAAAGGAGATAAACATTTGAGTCAGTGGGCTGGGAAAGGCAGACCCACCCTTAATGTGGATGGGCACCATCTAATCAGCTGCCAGTGTGGCTAGAATATAAAGCAGGCAGAAAAATGTGAAAGGAAGAGACGAGACAAGACGAGCCTCCCAGCCCACATCTTTCACCCATGCTGGATGCTTCCTGTCCTTGAACATGGGACTCCAAGTTCCTCAGTTTTGGGACTCAACTGACTCTCCTTGCTCCTTAGCCTGTAGATGGCCTATTGTGGGACCTTGTGATCATGTAAGTTAATACTTAATAAACTCCTCTTAATATGTATATCCTATTAGTTCTGTCCCTCTAGAGAACCCTGATTAATACAAGTCCCGAACAAGCTCCCACTCCCATCCCCTTCTGCATTCTATTTCAAGATTTCATCCCCCTCTTCAATCCTCGTGCTCTCTCTCCCACCTCCCCTACCACTAGGGTGTAGTAGAAGCAATGGGGCATAACAAAGGGGGCATGGACTTTGGTGCCAAATGAATCCTGGCTCTACTCTCTGCTTCTTAGTTGGATAAACCTAAGTGATTTATTTTTTTCTGCAAAATGAGGATAATAATTCTCACCTTGTAAGGTTGCTAGAGTATTAAGTGAGATAATTTATATAAGGCATCCAGAATGCCACCTGACACAAAGCACACTACTCAACACATAGTAGCTGTTATGATGGGGATCATCATTGTCAGCAGACTATCTGGATTCCCGGGCTCTCTTTGGAGTAGAGAGAGGCTGCAAGGTAGAACTCCCTTTACTTCCTACTGGGATTTCCAAATGTTAAATCCAGCTACACCCATCATGAGCTGACCCTGCCATTTCCACAAACAAGTTGCTCTTCCTTCTCTCACCGGACTTACTCCTCTTTGCTGTGCCCTTAACCAGAGTTTCTCAAACTTAATGCACTCACAGATCATCTGGAACCTTAATATCAGATTCTGATTCAGTAGGTCTGGAACAGACTGAGATCCCATATTTCTGACAATTTCCCAGGTGATGTTGATGCTGCTGGTCCAAAGCCCAGCATCTGTAGCATAAGGCTTTCTATCACATTCTGTCCTGCTGCACCAAGGCCACAACTCCCCTCAGTCCTGACTCAGAGAATTCACAGGCCCTATCTCTTCTGTCTTTAGAAAGTTCCCTCCCAGCATGAGCCCTCCACCCATTGCTCTCTTCTCCACTCTTCACAGCCTCATTCCTTGGAAGGTAACTCTTACTACTGGCCCTTCTTCACCTCCCCCTCCCTCTCTTTCTCACTAAACTAGCTTTTGCCTCCAACACAGTCTTGAAACTGATGTTATTTAATGTCACAGTTACTTTCTGTTTCTTACATTAAATGACCTCCCTGCCTCTCTGTAGCATTCACTACTGTGGAGTCCTTCCCTTTGTGTTTCGGTGTCACACTTTCCTCTGTTTTGCCCCCTGCTCTCTGATCCTGCCTTCACATGTGACTACACTTGAAAATCCCACAGGTACCTAAAACCCAACATATCTAGCTCTAGACGTATCTTCCTCCCTCACTTCACCACAGATGTTTACTCAGTACCTACCATGTACCAAACCCACTTCTAGGCACTGAAGGAAAAGCTGTAAACAAAACAGGCAAAAATCCCTGGCCTCATGGAGCTGACAATGGGAAAGTCAGACAAGAAAGAAAATCACTTGTATAGAAGGTGGCACCTACAAGTCAGGACGGAGGGATAGGGCGTGCTAGAGGCACAAAGCTGTCTGAGAAAAGAGCTTTCTAAAGAGGGAATGGCCAGTGCCAAGGTCCTGAAGTGGGAGAAAAGCTGGTGTGTTCCAGAAACAGCAAGGAAGTCAGTGTAGACAGAGGGAAGTGAGTGAGGGGAGGAGGAGGAATGTATTCATTATTTATTGCTTCTTACAAATTACACCAAAACTTAGTGGCTTAAAACGGCAAACATTTGTTATATCACAGTTTCTGTGGGTCAGGAATCTGGACATGGACGGGATCTGGCCAGCAGCCCACAATGCAGTAAGGCTCTCTCTTTGTTCCCAGGTGGATCGGCAGGTTGAGAAATAACAGACACACACAAGATAGTGAAAGCTGGGTCCAGGGGGGTCACCGCCTTCCGGTCCCGTGGTGCCAACAATGCACTGGATATACCAGCATTTATTATTAAGTTTAGTGAGGGTGGGGGTAGGTTAGTGAGGGATTTAGGGTCATTTGATTATGAGGTGAGATGGTCACATGGGGATGAAGTAATTCTTTCACATAACATTTGTATGTAGAAGTACAGTACATTTGTATGTAGAAGTACAGTATAGAGAGATAAGAATTTACAATATAGTGTGTGTGTCAGTAATTTCTAACAGAGCCTTAAAACAGAAACACAATCTTTCCATAACCTATGATTAGCAAGATATTAATCAGCAGTAACAATTGCAACAAAAGCTGGTTACAAACAATCCATGGAAACAGGACGTGAAGCTAGACAACCAGTTAGACCAGAAATTCTCAGAAGGGAGTATGCCTTAACCCTAAAGAGGTCTAGAAGAGCTGTGGCAAGATGAGGGCATTTATAGCCCTATCTTATCCATATGGACAGCCACCTCCCCATGCATCCGTTTATAGGCTCTCCACAAGGGTCACATTCTATTCCTAGAGCTATGAACATCTGCTTTTCTAGGATAGGAATCTTGGTGATGTGAAACCTCCCTGACTGCACGTCCATTCATAGGCTCTCTGCAGGGGGAAGCACATCACGCGCTGTTGGCTCATTCTGGCAGTCCAACCTGGCGTTGTCTTTACACAATCCTGCATGCAACTTTGTATTTACAATAATCAGGAGCATTTCATCTTTTATTCCATAGCAACAGCTTCAGCGGGTCTCCTTACATCTCCCCCTTCTCTCTGATTTAAATGAACCATAGCAATCATAGCTTGGCACTGATCACAATTGGATTGAAGAATATTTTTTCCAATTTTACACATGAACAATAAACCAATAGTACAAATTATACACAGAACAAAATTAACGATAGTGGATCCTCCCAAAGATTTTACCTATTGAATGGGGTTGAGATTACATAATCCCTCAGAGATACCGTTTAAAACTTCAGCACCGGGTAAAGCAGTTAAGTGTGCTTGAGAGGCCTCAAAAATCTGTTCTTTTAGTTTGCTTATGTCTAAAGCTTTAAATTATCTTCACTTCCTTGTAAATGGCATTTTACTGATTCCCAATTGTGAACAGACTCATTATATTGAAATGGAGTTATACAAAAATCAGAAGTATTCCAATCACATTGCATTTGTAATCTATGTTCTAAACTCATAATTCTATCTCCCATCCATATAACAGTTTGTCTTAGATCATTAATTTGATTAGCCAATTTTGATCAATACCTGAGAATTCCACATCCGAGCAGAATTTTTTTGCCATTTATCCACAAAATGAACAGTTTGAATAGATTGATGTAATGCAACTCCAGCAGTAGCAGCAATCACAGTAACAGCAATCAAGCCCATTATTATTGCAATTAATGTAAAAATAAATTGTTTACTCCTTTTAAGAATTTTCTATAGAATATTATTAATAACATGGATAAAGGGGGAAGATTCCCAAGGCCTATGTAAGGCTACAGGGAGCCAAATACCTTCTCTGGCTCTGACTATTAAAATACTATGATATTGATTAAAGGATGAGTCAATACAAGTATACAAGTAACAATTAACACACGTAATTATGTTGGTTTTTGAACTAATGTGCAACTTTCCTACTAATAACATATATGGTGGTTTAACAACTTTTAAGTGGTATAGTTTTGTTGGACTCCATATAGATAGATTGTATATATTTTGAGGTGACAAGGTGGATTTACTTATAACACTTTCTCCAGCCCAAACTCTCATACCAGTCATAGCTATTGTTAATCTGCATAATTCAGAATGTTCAGGTCCTAAGTGGGGAACAATGAGCCTTGGCTTTGGAGGTGCAACCCCTGCCCCTTTCCACTTAAGAGGAAAAAAGGAGTTAAATCTGTGATATAATAGGGGAGGGTTGTCACTACCTTTTTGATAAGTAATATTATAGAGAAAATGTTGACAATCTCTGTGACCTTGAGAGCAATCATTAGTAATATGACCTTTAGGAGCCCAATCAACAATGGTGTAGTGAGAAGAATTAAATAACATGGTTCCTTCTGAGCTAACACAGTCTTTCCATATTAATTTTGTCAGCATTTGAAGACAAGTTGAGAGGACACACAGGTCTAAAGGCTTATATTGGGATGTGTGAATATAATCAGTGATTACTGTTTTGATCTGCCTTAGAGGTTTTAATGAGAGCCCTGATACCAAGTGTCCTAAAGGAGGGACAGAGTGACCAGACAGTAGTGTGACAGCCCAAGTTTGAATATCTAATGAGAGACATACATTAGTGGGTCCCAGGCAGAAAGGTGGATACCTAAAACCTAAAGTGATATTGAAAGGGGTTCCTTCTTCTGAAGGTTGTGCAGGACAATGATCATCTACAGAACCAGGCATCCAAATACTATCATTAACATAGACCTCGATAGGAGCATCCATCCATGTCACGGCTCGAATAAGAGGAGGAAAAGGAATATAGGCCCAATATGTATAGTTTTTAACAGTCTGTGGGGTGACAGAGGGTAGAAGGATCAGTGTCATCAGGAGGAGGCAGAGGTTGAGCCAGACCTGGATTGCTGGAGACAAGTTGTTCAGGATGGCTGTCTGGATTGTCTGTTGTAAAGGGGTTAGAGTGATCTTTTCTTCTTTTTGATGATTGGATGTGTTAGTTGTTTCCTGCTGTGGTGCTTTTTCAGCACATTTCTCTGTCTCATTGTTGCATGCATCTTCAGGATCTGGCCAGCAGCCCACAATGCAATGGGGCTCTCTCTTTGTTCCCAGGCGGATCGGCAGGTTGAGAAATAACAGACACACACAAGATAGTGAAAGCTGGGTCCAGGGGGCTCACCGCCTTCTGGTCCCGTGGTGCCAACAATGCACTGGATATACCAGCATTTATTATTAAGTTTAGTGAGGGTGGGGGTAGGTTAGTGAGGGATTTAGGGTCATTTGATTATGAGGTGAGATGGTCACATGGGGATGAAGTAATTCACATAACATTTGTATGTAGAAGTACAGTACATTTGTATGTAGAAGTACAGTATAGAGAGATAAGAATTTACAATATAGTGTGTGTGTCAGTAATTTCCAACTGAGCCTTAAAACAGAAACACAATCTTTCCATAACCTATGATTAGCAAGATATTAATCAGCAGTAACAATTGCAACAAAAGCTGGTTACAAACAATCCATGGAAACAGGATGTGAAGCTAGACAACCAGTTAGACCAGAAATTCTCAGAAGGGAGTATGCCTTAACCCTAAAGAGACCTAGAAGAGCCATGGCAAGATGAGGGCGTTTATAGCCCTATCTTATCCATACGGACAGGCGCCCCTGCCAAGCATCCATTTATAGGCTCTCCAAGGATCGCATTCCATTCCCAAAGCTATGAACATCTGCCTTTCTAGGATAGGAATCTTGGTGATGTGAAACCTCCCTGACTGCACGTCCATTCATAGGCTCTCTGCAGGGGGAAGCACATCACGTGCAGTTGGCTCATTCTGGCAGTCCAACCTGGCATTGTCTTTACACAATCCTGCATGCAACTTTGTATTTACAATAATCAGGAGCATTTCATCTTTTATTCCATAGCAATAGTTTCAGGGGGTCTCCCTGCAGCTTAGCTGGGTGCTTATGGCTCAAGGTCTGTTGTGAGGTTACAGTGAAGCTGTTGGCCAGAGCTGCAGTCTCATGTGAAGTCTCAGTTTGGGGACGAGGGTTGGGGATCCACTTCCAAGCTCACTCCCAACCACGTCTCTCACCACATGGGACTCTTCACAGGACTGCGTTACCACGTGGCAGCTGTCTTCCCCTGGAGAGAGTGAGAGAAAGCACACAAGATAGAAACCACAGTCTTTTTCAAACCTCATCTCTGAAGTGATGGCCCATCACTGCTGCCATATTCTATTTTTTTTTTTTTTTTTTGTGAGACAGAGTCTCGTTCTGTTGCCCAAGCTAGAGTGCAGTGGGGTGATCTCAGCTCACTGCAACCTCTGCCTCCCAGGTTCAAGCAATTCTCCTGCCTCAGCCTCCTGAGTAGCTGGGATTACAGGCATGCGCCACCATGCCTGGCTAATTTTTGTATTTTTAATAGAGACGGGGTTTCACCATGTTGGCCAGGCTAGCTTGCTGCCATATTCTGTTTATTAGAAGCAAGTCACTAAGCCCAAAGAGAGGGAATTAAACAGAATGTGAATACCAAGAAGTGGGGATCATTAAAGGACCACCTTAGAGGCTGTCCACCATAATATGAGGTAAGGCTTATAAGGACTTTGGCTTTTACTCCAAGTGAGATGATAAATCTTTGGAGGGTTTCAAGCAAAGAAATAACATGATTTCTTTGCTTTTTCCAAACCAAAAAAAACACTTCTTCCTTAAGAATTTCATACAAATACCTCAGTCTAACATTCAAGGCAAAACTCCACTTTGCTTTTACAGACTGTACTTCCATGACACATAACAGGCTGAGGCCAATTAATAAGAGTTTACTGTAGTGGTTAAGAGTTCAATTCTAGAGACAGAGTGCCTGAGCTGGAATGTCAGCTCCTCTTCCATTTATTAACTATATTAGGCAAGTCATCAAATCTCTCTGCTTCTTTCTCTGTAGATAGTGACAATAATTGTACTTTTGTCAAGAACTGTAAAGGGTCTGAGATTTTACCCTGCTTGTAGGCTAACAAGTTAGCCTGCCCCATCTTCACAGAAACTAGCAGAAGGCATGAGATTCCCATGTCAAAGACAAAAGACTTGATTATTCACAAGACAGTAGGCAGCATGAGCTTCATGTTCCCATTGGTTACCCTTGTCCCCAAATCCCATGGGGTAGATGGAAAATGGCCCAGGTAGATCTGTGCACACAGTGGATTTGTGTCACTGTTGAAGAACCCTGAGCTTAGGAACCTTTCAGTCTCATAACAGGCTGCAGCAAGCCTGCCCACCCTTTGGCCTAGAGGGAGACATTTTCTTTATTATCCTAGTCAGGAAGCGACTCTGTCCTCTGCACTGGAGAAAGACATGATCTCTAGCCTCTCAGGGTGTTTGCCATACAAATTTTTTTTTCTTTTTTTTAGATGGAGTCTTGCTCTGTCACCCAGGTTAGAGTGCAGTGGCGGGATCTCGGCTCACTGCAGCCTCCGCCTCCCGGGTTCAAGTGCTTCTCCTGCCTCAGCTTCCCGAGTAGCTGGGATTACAGGCACCCGCCACCGTGCCTGGCTAATTTTTGTATTTTTAGCAGAGACAGGGTTTCACCATCTCGGCCAGGCTGGTCTCGAACTCCTGACCTCAAGCAATCCACCCGCCTCAGCCTCCCAAAGTGCTGGGATTACAGGCATGAGCCACCGCACCCGGCCAACCATAGAAATATTTTTGAAAAGATAGTCCAGGACAACAGTTGTCACATATGTATAGAAACACTTGGAGAACTGCTCCCCAGGAGGTTACTTCATAGGTTTATTTTATGTTTTATTCAATGAGTTAGTTCATATGGAGTATCTGGTACATAGTAAGGGCTCAATAAATTATTATGACACCCCTTCTAATATAACACCTTTCTTCAGGCAACTTACAAGATGCTCTTCCTTCCCACCTTTCACACATATTTTAAGCTCCATATTAAATATTACAACTTATATGAAGCCTTTTCTTACTACCAACTGGAAATGTTTTTTTGTTTTTTTTGTTTTTTTTTGAGACAGAGTCTCACTCTGTGCCCAGGCTGGAGTGCAGTGGCGTGATCTTGGCTCAGTGCAACCTCCGCCTCCCAGGTTCAAGTGATTCTTCTGCCTCAGCCTCCAGGGTAGTTGGGACTACAGATGTGCGCCACCAGGCCCAGCTAATTTTTTTGTATTTTTAGTAGAGATGTTATTTCGTCATGTTGGTCAGGCCGGTCTCAAACTCCTGACCTCAAATGATCCACCCGCCTCGGCCTCCCAAAGTACTGGGGCCACCGTGAGCCACCAGGCATTAGCCACCATGCCCGGCTAGAAATGACCTTTATAATCTGAAATGTGTACCTGTTTTGGAGCACATGTCACATTCTGCCATGTATTACAATTTACCTATTTTTCCCACCTGTCCCCTATATTTTAAACCCTTTGAATGTAGGAGCTGATCTTACCCTTGTATTTGCTTTGCATACAACTGACCCTCAGGAAGTAATCTTGCAACTTGGCGGTTGTTCTCGACCTTCATTTCAAAAGCCAAAAGCCAACTATTTCTACCTTTAAATTGGCTCCACCCTTCTAAATAAATACTGAGAATCTAAATCTTACATCCTTTACTTATATAGTTCTAAAAAGAAAAATGCTCAAGTTTCAACTTTCATGTAAGAAAGCCTGAACTACTTAATGTTCAGAAAATCAGTAATTTCCAGTGTTGCAGTGTGGCTAATTGTTAAGGTTCCTAACCCTAGCCTACTGTATAGTTTTGAAGCTAGAAATTGTGCCTTAATGCTTTCACAATGTGAGGATATTTTAAAATATCCTCAATTAATGCTTATTTGAATTAGAAATGAATCAAAATGATTTTCTGTCCTGAGAAGAGCAACTTTTAATTATCATATAAAGTGATACATGCTTGCTTAAAAAGCAAGTAAAAACTTAAAACAATACAAAAGGAATACAGTGAAAACTACCTTCCTCCCACAAGCCTTACCCCAAGTCCCTGTTAACAGTTTCTTATGCCATTAATATGCAAGGAAATAAATATGCACATTCTTACATTCTTTTATATATACATTTTTTATTATTATTATACTTTAAGTTCTAGGGTACATGTGCACAACATGCAGGTTTGTTACATATGTATACATGTGCCATGTTGGTATACTGCACCCATTAACTCGTCATTTACATTAGGTATATCTCCTAATGCTATCCCTCACCCCTCCCCCCACCCCACAACAGGCCCCAGTGTGTGATGTTCCCCTTCCTGTGTCCTGGTGTTCTCAGTGTTCAGTTCCCACCTATGAGTGAGAACATGCGGTGTTTGGTTTTTTGTCCTTGTGATAGTTTGCTCAGAATGATGGTTTCCAGCTTCATCCATGTCACTACAAAGGACATGAACTCATCATTTTTTATGGCTGCATAGTATTCCATGGTGTATATGTGCCACATTTTCTTAATCCAGTCTGTCATTGTTGGACATTTGGGTTGGTCCCAAGTCTTTGCTATTGTGAGTAGTGCCGCAGTAAACATACGTGTGCATGTGTCTTTATAGCAGTATGATTTATATTCCTTTGGGTGTATACCCAGTAATGGGATCCCTGGGTCAAATGGTATTTCTAGTTCTAGATCCCTGAGGAATCGCCACACTATCTTCCACAATGGTTGAACTAGTGTACAGTCCCACCAACAGTGTAAAACTGTTCCTATTTCTCCACATCCTCTCCAGCACCTGTTGTTTCCTGACTTTTTAATGATTGCCATTCTAACTGGTGTGAGATGGTATCTCATTGTGGTTTTGATTTGCATTTCTCTGATGGCCAGTGATGATGAGCATTTTTTCATATGTTTGTTGGCTGCATAAATGTCTTCTTTTGAAAAGTGTCTGTTCATATCCTTCGCCCACTTTTTGATGGGGTTGTTTGATTTTTTCTTGTAAATTTGTTTGAGTTCTTTGTAGATTCTGGATTTTAGCCCTTTGTCAGATGGGTAGACTGCAAAAATTTTCTCCTATTCTGTAGGTTGCCTGTTCACTCTGATGGTAGTTTCTTTTGATGTGCAGAAGCTCTTTAGTTTAATTAGATCCCATTTGTCAATTTTGGCTTTTGTTGCCATTGCTTTTGGTGTTTTAGACATGAAGTCTTTGCCCATGCCTCTGTCCTGAATGGTATTGCCTAGGTTTTCTTCTAGAGTTTTTATGGTTTTAGGTCTAACATTTAAGTTTTTAGTCCATCTTGAATTAATTTTTGTATAATGTGTAACAAAGGGATCCAGTTTCATCTTTCTACATATGGCTAGCCAGTTTTCCCAGCACCGTTTGTTAAATAGGGAATCCTTTTCCCATTTCTTGTTTTTGTCAGGTTTGTCAAAGATCAGGTAGTGTAGATGTGTGGTATTATTTCTGAGGGCTCTGTTCTGTTCCATTGGTCTATATTTCTGTTTTGGTACCAGTACACCATGCTGTTTTGGTTACTGTAGCCTTGTAGTATAGTTTGAAGTCAGGTAGTGTGATGCCTCCAGCTTTGTTCTTTTGGCTTAGGATTGACTTGGCAATGTGGGCTCTTTTTTGGTTCCATATGAACTTTAAAGTAGTTTTTTCCAATTCTGTGAAGAAAGTCATTGGTAGCTTGATGGGGATGGCATTGAATCTATAAATTACCTAGGGAAGTATGGTCATTTTCACAATATTGATTCTTCCTATCCATGAGCATGGAATGTTCTTCCATTTGTTTGTGTCTTCTTTTATTTCGTTGATCAGTGGTTTGTAGTTCTCCTTGAAGACGTCCTTCACATCCCTTGTAAGTTGCATTCCTAGGTATTTTATTCTCTTTGAAGCAATTGTGAATGGGAGTTCACTCATGATTTGGCTCTCTGTCTGTTATTGGTGTATAAGACTGCTGGTGATTTTTGCACATTGATTTTGTATCCTAAGACTTTGCTGAGGTTGCTTATCAGCTTAAGGAGATTTTGGGCTGAGATGATGGGGCTTTCTAGATATACAATCATGTCATCTGCAAACAGGGACGATTTGACTTCCTCTTTTCCTAATTGAGTACCCTTTATTCCTTTCTCCTGCCTGATTGCCCTGGCCAGAACTTCCAACACTATGTTGGATAGGAGTGGTGAGAGAGGGCATCCTTGTCTTGTGCCAGTTTTCAAAGGGAATGCTTCCAGTTTTTGCCCATTCAGTATGATATTGGCTGTGGGTTTGTCATAAATAGCTCTTATTATTTTGAGATACATCTCATCAATACCTAATTTATTGAGAGTTTTTAGCATAACATCAATACCTAATTTATTGAGAGTTTTTAGCATAAAAGGCTGTTGAATTTTGTCAAAGGCCTTTTCTGCATCTATTGAGATAATGATGTGGTTTTTGTCTTTGGTTCTGTTTATATGATGGATTACGTTTATTGATTTTCATATGTTGAACCAGCCTTGCATCCCAGGAATGAAGCCCACTTGATCATGGTGGATAAGCTTTTTGATGTGCTGCTGGATTCAGTTTGCCAGTATTTTATTGAGGATTTTTGCATCGATGTTCGTCAGGGATATTGGTCTAAAATTCTCTTTTTTTGTTGTGTCTCTGCCAGGCTTCATGTCAGGATGATGCTGGCCTCATAAAATGAGTTAGGGAGGATTTCCTCTTTTTCCATTGATTGGAATAGTTTCAGAAGGAACGGTACCAGCTCCTCCTTGTACCTCTGGTAGAATTTGGCTGTGAGTCCGTCTGGTCCTGGACTTTTTTTGGTTGGTAAGCAGTTAATTATTGCCTCAATTTCAGAGCCTGTTATTGGTCTATTCAGAGATTCAGCTTCTTCCTGGTTTAGTCTTGGGAGGGTATATGTGTTGAGGAATTTATCCATTTCTTCTAGATTTTCTAGTTTATTTGCGTAGAGGTGTTTATAGTATTCTCTGATGGTAGTTTGTATTTCTGTGGGATCAGTGGTGATATGCCCTTTATCGCGTCTATTTGATTCTTCTCTCTTTTCTTCATTAGTCTTGCTAGCAGTCTATCAATTTTGTTGATCTTTTCAAAAAACCAGCTCCTGGATTCACTGATTTTTCGAAGGGTTTTTTGTGTCTCTATCTCCTTCAGTTCTGCTCTGATCTTAGTTATTTCTTGCCTTCTGCTAGCTTTTGAATGTGTTTGCTCTTGCCTCGCTAGTTCTTTTAATTGTGATGTTAGGGTGTCAATTTTAGATCTTTCCTGCTTTCTCTTGTGGGCATTTAGTGCTATAAGTTTCCCTCTACACACTGCTTTAAATGTGTCCCAGAGATTCTGGTATGTTGTGTCTTTGTTCTCGTTGGTTTCAAAGAACATCTTTATTTCTGCCTTCATTTTGTTATGTACCCAGTAGTCATTCAGGAGCAGGTTGTTCAGTTCCCATGTAGTTGAGCAGTTTTGAGTGAGTTTCTTAATCCTGAGTTCTAGTTTGATGGCACTGTGGTCTGAGAGACAGTTTGTTATAATTTCTGTTCTTTAACCTCTGCTGAGGAGTGCTTTACTTCCAACTATGTGGTCAATTTTGGAATAGGTGTGGTGTGGTGCTGAGAAGAATGTATATTCTGTTGATTTGGGGTGGAGAGTTCTGTAGATGTCTATTAGGTCTGCTTGGTGCAGAGCTAAATTCAATTCCTGGATATCCTTGTTAAATTTCTGTCTCGTTGATCTGTCTAATATTGACAGTGGGGTGTTGAAGTCTCCCATTATTATTGTGTGGGAGTCTAAGTCTCTTTGTAGGTCTCTAAGGACTTGCTTTATGAATCTGGGTGCTCCTGTACTGGGTGCATATATATTTAGGATAGTTAGCTCTTCTTGTTGAATTGATCCCTTTACCATTATGTAATGGCCTTCTTTGTCTCTTTTGATCTTTGTTGGTTTAAAGTCTGTTTTGTCAGAGACTAGGATTGCAACCCCTGCCTTTTTTTGTATTCCATTTGCTTGGTAGATCTGTCTCCATCCATTTATTTTGAGCTTATGTGTGTCTCTGCACGTGAGATGGGTTTCCTGAATACAGCACACTGATGTGTCTTGACTTTTCATCCAATTTGCCAGTCTGTGTCAATTGGAGCATTCAGCCCATTTACATTTAAGGTTAATATTGTTATGTGTGAATTTGATCCTGTCATTATGATGTTAGCTGGCTATTTTGCTCATTAGTTGATGCAGTTTCTTCCTAGGATCGATGGTCTTTACGATTTGGCAAGTTTTTGCAGTGGCTGGTACCAGTTGTTCCTTTCCATGTTTACTGCTTCCTTCAGGAGCTCTTGTAGGGCAGGCCTGGTGGTGACAGAATCTCTCAGCATTTGCTTGTCTGTAAAGGATTTTATTTCTCCTTCACTTATGAAGCTTAGTTTGGCTGGATATGAAATTCTGGGTTGAAAATTCATTTCTTTAGGAACGTTGAATATGGGCCCCCACTCTCTTCTGGCTTGTAGAGTTTCTGCTGAGAGATCTGCTGTTAGTCTGATGGGCTTCCCTTTGTGGGTAACCCGACCTTTCTCTCTGGCTGCCCTTAACATTTTTTCCTTCATTTCAACTTTGGTGTATCTGACAATTATGTGTCTTGGAGTTGCTCTTCTCGAGGAGTATCTATCTTTGTGGTGTTCTCTGTATTTCCTGAATTTGAATGTTGGCCTGCCTTGCTAGGTTGGGGAAGTTCTCCTGGGTAATATCCTGAAGAGGGTTTTCCAGCTTGGTTCCATTCTCCCCATCACTTTCAGGTACACCAATCAAATGTAGATTTGGTCTTTTCACATAGTCCCCTATTTCTTGGAGGCTTTGCTCGTTTCTTTTTATTCTTTTTTTCTCTAAACTTCTCTTCTCACTTCATTTCATTCATTTGATCTTCCATCACTGATACTCTTTCTTCCAGTTGATAGAATCGGCTACTGAAGCTTGTGCATTCATCACGTAGTTCTCTTGCCATGGTTTTCAGCTCCATCAGGTCCTTTAAGGACTTCTCTGCATTGGTTATTCTAGTTAGCCATTCATCTAATCTGTTTTCAAGGTTTTTAACTTCTTTGCGATGGGTTTGAACTTCCTCCTTTAGCTCGGAGAAGTTTGGTCATCTGAAACCTTCTTCTCTCAATTCGTCAAAGTCATTCTCCGTCCAGCTTTGTTCCATTGCTGGTGAGGAGCTGCGTTCCTTTGGAAGAGGAGAGGCGCTCTGATTTTTAGAATTTTCTGTTTTTCTGTTCTGTTTTTCCCCCATCTTTGTGGTTTATCTACCTTTGGTCTTTGATGATGGTGATGTACAGTTGGGGTTTCGGTGTGGATGTCCTTTCTGTTTGTTAGTTTTCCTTCTAACAGTCAGGACCTTCAGCTGCAGGTCTGTTGGAGTTTGTTGGAGGTCCACTCCAGACCCTGTTTGCCTGGGTATCACCAGCGGAGGGTGTAGAACAGCAAATATTGCTGAACAGCAAATATTGCTGTCTGATCGTTTTTCTGGAGGTTTCGCCTCAGAGGGGTACCTCGCCATGTGACATGTCAGTCTGCCCCTACTGGGGGGCTACTCGGGGGTCAGGGACCCACTTGAGGCAGTCTGTCTGTTCTCAGATCTCAAACTCCATGCTGGGAGAACCACTACTCTCTTCTTCAAAGCTGTCTTCAAAGCTCTCTTCAAAGCTGTCAGACAGGGACATTTAAGTCTTCAGAGGTTTCTGCTGCCTTTTGTTTGGCTATGACCTGCCCCCCAGAGATGGAGTCTACAGAGGCAGGCAGGCCTCCTTGAGCTGCAGTGGGCTCCACCCAGTTCGAGCTTCCTGGCTGCTTTGTTTACCTACTCAAGCCTCAGCAATGGCAGGCGCCCCTCCCCCAGCCTCACTGCTGCCTTGCAGTTCGATCTCAGACTGCTGCGCTAGCAATGAGTGAGGCTCCATGGGCATGGGACCCTCCGAGCCATGCGCAGGATATAATCTCCTGGTGTGCTGTTTGCTAAGACCGTTGGAAAAGCGCAGTATTAGGGTGGGAGTGACCTGATTTTCCAGGTGCCATCTGTCACAGCTTTGCTTGGCTGTGAAAGGGAATTCCCTGACCCCTTGTGCTTCCTGGATGAGTCAATGCCTTGCCCTGCTTCTGCTCATGCTCAGTGCACTGCACCCACTGTTCTGCACCCACTGTCCGACAAGCCCCTGTGAGATGAACCCGGTACCTCAGTTGGAAATGCAGAAATCACCTGTCTTCTGCATCGTTCACGCTGGGAGCTGTAGACTGGAGCTGTTCCTATTCGGCCATCTTGGAACTGCCCTCTTATATATCAAACTCTGATATTACAAAACCTACAGCCACTGAAGGCATCAAAGCCCCCCTAGAAGTTCACTTTACCAACAATGGTCCAGACAGCATCTTTTGTGAAGCTTTAGTATAGGATTGGACAGTAGGCTTCAAGTTTGGATATTTTTACCAAACAATTTTTTTTAAAAGAATCTTCCCATAGTCTTTCCCAGGAACCCTATAACTCTGATCAGGTCTGGGTTTTCATGACTCAAGTGTCATGTTTATGTAGGCACACTTACATCCTACGAAAACCAAAAGTCTCCATGAGAACAGTGAGAAAAGTCAAAATCAGAGTGAGCCCAACCGAAGAACGTTAAGGACAGGATTCATCCATACCCACAGTGTTCTGTCTCTGGGACTTGCTTGTCTGTTTTTAAACAAACTCTGTTCTGTGTAATTGGACCTCCAATTAATACACTGTCTCAGACAGGCTGGCCAGTATGGACATAAACTGTCAAAAGTTTAGGATTGGATGATTTAAAATGATCCAGATTCAATCCCCAGAATCTTGCATTTCTGCTGGACTTCTGCTGGACTGCCAGCCACTTTGATTACCCCTCCAAATGATGCCCACTTCCTGGATTAGCAGCCAGTATCACCTGACTCACCCTCTGGTGAGGCTGTATCTGAGGCTACAGAGTCTTAGATCTTCCCTGTTATTTTTCCCCCATCCCAGGCATCTATAAACTGGCCAAAAGCTTCATGAGGGTAATTTTAGCAGAGGGTAAAATTATCATAAAAGTACCATCACCATCTAAAAACAAATATACCCTAAATCCTTTTTCTTGTACTACCTTTTTTATATCAGAACATAAGGGTATACTGAAGACTAATGTTAAAAGCCACACAACAGGCTGGGTGCGGTGGCTCACACCTGTAATCCTAACACTTTGGGAGGCCAAGGCAGGTGGATTGCCTGAGCTTAGGAGTTCAAGACCAGCCTGGGCAACATGGTGAAACTCCGTCTCTACTAAAATACAAAAAATTAGCTGGGCATGGTGGCACACGCCTATAATCCCAGCTACTCAGGAGGCTGAGACAGGAGAATCGCTTGAACCTGGGAGGCAGAGATTGCAGTTAGCCAAGATTGTGCCACTGCACTCCAGCCTGCGCAACAGAGCGAGACTCTATCTAAAAACAAACAAACAAAACCCACACAATAATGAACTAGAATGTAATTCCTCTAATGAACTCAGCTATAATATTAATGATCTGATTTCCATTCCAAGACGGCCGAATAGGAACAGCTCCATTCTACACCTCCCAGCATGATCAACACAGAAGATGGGTGATTTCTGCATTTCCAACTGAGGTACCTGGTTCATCTCATTGAGACTGGTCAGAAAGTGGTTGCAGCCCATGGAGGGCGAGCTGAAGCAGGGCAGGGCATTGCCTCACCTGAGAAGCACAAGGGATCGGGGGATTTCCCTTTCCTAGCCAAGGAAGCCGTGACAGACTGTACCAGGAAAATCGGGACACTGCCACCTAAACGTGGCACACCAGGAGATTATATCCTGCACTTGGCTTAGTGGGTCCCACCCCCATGGATCCTTGCTCATTGTTAGTCCGAGATCAAATTGCAAGGCGGCAAGCCTGGCTGGGGGAGGGGTGTCCACTATTGCTGAGGCTTGAGTAGGTAAACAAAGCTGCCAGGAAGCTCGAACTGAGTGGAGCCCACCACAGCTCAACAAGGCCTGCCTGCCTCTGTAGACTCCACCTCTGAAGGCAGGGCATAGCTGAACAAAAGGCACAGAAATTTCTGCAGATTTAAACGTCCCTGTGTGACAGCTCTGAAGAGAGCAGTGGTTCTCCCAGCACAGTGTTTGAGCTCTGAGAACAGACAGCCTGCCTCCTCAAGTGGGTCCCTGACCCCTGTGTAGCCTAACTGGGAGACATCTCCCAGTAGAGACCGACTGACACCTCATACAGCTGGGTGCCCCTCTGAGACGAAGCTTCAGAGGAAGGATCAGGCAGCAATATTTGCTGTTCTGCAATATTTATTTGCTGTTCTGCAGCCTCCGCTGCTTATATCCAGGCAAACAGGGTCTGGAGTGGACCTCCAACAAACTCCAACAGACCTGCAACTGAGGGACCTGACTGTTAGAAGGAAAACTAACAAACACAGAGGAATAGCATCAACATCAACGAAAAGGACATCCACACCAAAACCCCATATGTAGGTCACCATCATCAAAGACCAAAGGTAGATAAAACCACAAAGATGGGAAGATACCAGAGTAGAAAAGCTGAAAATTCTAAAAACCAGAGTGCCCCTTCTCCTCCAAAGGAACGCAGCTCCTCGCCAGCAACAGAACAAAGCTGGACGGAGAATGACTTTGATGAGTTGAGAGAAGAAGGCTTCAGACGACCAAACTTCTCCGAGCTAAAGGAGGAAGTTCAAACCCATCGCAAAGAAGTTAAAAACCTTGAAAACAGATTAGATGAATGGCTAACTAGAAAAACCAATGCAGAGAAGTCCTTAAAGGACCTGATGGAGCTGAAAACCATGGCAAGAGAACTACGTGATGAATGCACAAGCTTCAGTAGCCGATTCTATCAACTGGAAGAAAGAGTATCAGTGATGGAAGATCAAATGAATGAAATGAAGTGAGAAGTTTAGAGAAAAAAGAATAAAAAGAAATGAGCAAAGCCTCCAAGAAATAGGGGACTATGTGAAAAGACCAAATCTACATCTGATTGGTGTACCTGAAAGTGATGGGGAGAATGGAACCAAGCTGGAAAACCCTCTTCAGGATATTACCCAGGAGAACTTCCCCAACCTAGCAAGGCAGGCCAACATTCAAATTCAGGAAATACAGAGAACACCACAAAGATAGATACTCCTCGAGAAGAGCAACTCCAAGACACATAATTGTCAGATACACCAAAGTTGAAATGAAGGAAAAAATGTTAAGGGCAGCCAGAGAGAAAGGTCGGGTTACCCACAAAGGGAAGCCCATCAGACTAACAGCAGATCTCTCAGCAGAAACTCTACAAGCCAGAAGAGAGTGGGGGCCCATACTCAACATTCAACGTGCAGAGACACACATAGGCTCAAAATAAAGGGATGGAGGAAGATCTACCAAGCAAATGGAAAACAAAAAAAGGCAGGGGTTGCAATGCTACTCTCTGACAAAACAGAGTTTAAACCAACAAAGATCAAAAGAGACAAGGAAGACCATTACATAATGGTAAAGTGATGATTCCAACAAGAAGAGCTAACTATCCTAAATATATACAGGAGCACCCAGATTCATAAAGCAAGTCTGAGAGACTCACAAGGAGACTTAGACTCCCACACAATAATAGTGGGAGACTTTAACACCCCACTGTCAATATTAGACAGATCAACGAGACAGAAGATTAACACGGACATCCAGGACTTGAACTCAGCTCTGCACCAAGCAGACCTAATAGACATCTACAGAACTCTCCACCCCAAATCAACAGAATATACATTCTTTTCAGCACCACATTGCACTTGTTCCAAAATTGACCACATAGTTGGAAGTAAAGCACTCCTCAGCAAATGTAAAACAACA
The DNA here is from genome assembly GCF_029281585.2 of Gorilla gorilla gorilla. Taxonomy (NCBI): domain Eukaryota; kingdom Metazoa; phylum Chordata; class Mammalia; order Primates; family Hominidae; genus Gorilla; species Gorilla gorilla. The sequence goes on from NC_073235.2 coordinate 73,128,374, forward strand.
GAAATCATAACAAACTGTCTCTCAGACCACAGTCAAATTAGAACTCAGGATTAAGAAACTCACTCAAAACTGCTCAACTACATGGAAACTGAACAACCTGCTCCTGAATGACTACCGGGTAAATAACAAAATGAAGGCAGAAATAAAGATGTTCTTTGAAACCAATGAGAACGAAGACACAACATACCAGAATCTCTGCGACACATTTAAAGCAGTGTATAGAGGGAAACTTATAGCACTAAATGCCCACAAGAGAAAGCAGGAAAGATCTAAAATTGACACCCTAACATCACAATTAAAAGAACTAGCGAGGCAAGAGCAAACACATTCAAAAGCTAGCGGAAGCCAAGAAATAACTAAGATCAGAGGAGAACTGAAGGAGATAGAGACACAAAAAACCCTTCAAAAAAACCAATGAATCCAGGAGCTGGTTTTTTGAAAAGATCAATAAGATTGATTGATAGACTGCTAGCAAGACTAATAAAGAAGAAAAGAGAGAAGAATCAAATAGACATAATAAAAAATGATAAAGGGCATATCACCACTGATCCCACAGAGATACAAACTACCATCAGAGAATACTATAAACACCTCTACGCAAATAAACTAGAAAATCTAGAAGAAATGGATAAATTCCTCGACACATATATCCTCCCAAGACTAATCCAGGAAAAGTTGAATTGCTGAATAGACCAATAACAGGCTCTGAAATTGAGGCAATAACTAATAGCCTACCAACCAAAAAAAGTCCAGGGTCAGACAGATTCACAGCCGAATTCTATCAGAGGTACAAGGAGGAGCTGGTACCATTCCTTTTGAAACTATTCCAATCAATAGAAAAAGAGGGAATCCTCCCTAACTCATTTTATGAGGCCAGCATCATCCTGATATCAAAACCTGGCAGAGACACAACAAAAAAAGAGAATTTTAGACCAATATCCCTGATGAACATCGATGCAGAAATCCTCAGTAAAATACTGGCAAACCAAATCCAGCAGCACATCAAAAAGCTTATCCACCAAAATCAATTTGGATTCATCCCTGGATGCAAGGCTGGTTCAACATATGCAAATCAATAAACTTAATCCATCATATAAACAGAACTAAAGAAAAAAACCACATGATTATCTCAACAGATGCATAAAAGGCCTTGGATATAATTCAACAGCCCTTCATGCTAAAAACTCTCAATAAACTAGGTATTCAAGGAACATATCTCAAAATAATAAGAGCTATTTATGATAAACCCACAGCCAGTATCATACTGAATGGGCAAAAACTGGAATCATTCCCTTTGAAAACTGGCACAAGACAGGGATGCCCTCTCTCACCACTCCTATCCAACATAGTGTTGGAAGTTCTGGCCAGGGCAATCAGGCAAGAGAAAGAAAGAAACAGTATTCAATTAGGAAAAAAGGAAGTCAAATTGTCCCTGTTTGCAGATGATTGTATACTTAGAAAACCCCATCGTCTCAGCCCAAAATCTCCTTAAGCTAATAAGCAACTTCAGCAAAGTCTCAAGATACAAAATCAATGTGCAAAAATCACAAGCAGTCTTATACACCAATAACAGACAAACAGAGAGCCAAATCATGAGTGAACTCCCACTCACAATTCCTACAAAGAGAATAAAATACCTAGGAATGCAACTTACAAGGGATGTGAAGGACCTCTTCAAGGAGAACTACAAACCACTGCTCAATGAAATAAAAGAGGATACAAACAAATGGAAGAACATTCCATGCTCATGGATAGGAAGAATCAATATTGTAAAAATGGCCATACTGCCCTAGGTAATTTATAGATTCAATGCCATCCCCATCAAGCTACCAATGACTTTCTTCACAGAATTGGAAAAAAACTACTTTAAAGTTCATATGGAAACAAAAAAGAGCCCACATTGCCAAGACAATCCTAAGCCAAAAGAACAAAGCTGGAAGAATCACGCTACCTGACTTCAAACAATACTACAAGGCTACAGTAACCAAAACAGCATGGTACTGGTACCAAAACAGAGATATAGACCAATGGAACAGAACAGAGGCCTCAGAAATAACACCACACATCTACAACCATCTGATCTTTGACAAACCTAACAAAAAACAAGCAATGGGGAAAGGATTCCCTATTTAATAAATGGTGCTGGGAAAACTGGCTAGCCATATGTAGAAAGCTGAAACTGGATCCCTTCCTTACACCTTATACAAAAATTAATTCAAGATGGATTAAAGACTTACATGTTAGACCTAAAACCATAAAAACTCTAGAAGAAAACCTAGGCAATACCATTCAGGACATAGGCATGGGCAAGGACTTCATGACTAAAACACCAAAACCAATGGCAACAAAAGCCAAAATAGAAAATGGGATCTAATTAAACTAAAGAGCTTCTGCACATCAAAAGAAACTACCATCAGAGTGAACAGGCAACCTACAGAATGGGAGGAAATTTTTGCAATCTACCCATCTGACAAAGGGCTGAAATCCAGAATCTACAAAGAACTCAAACAAATTTACGAGAAAAAATCAAACAACCCAATCAAAAAGTAGGCAAAGGATATGAACAGACACTTTTCAAAAGAAGACATTTATGCAGCCAACAGACACATGAAAAAATGCTCATCATCACTGGTCATCAGAGAAATGCAAATCAAAACCACAATGAGATACCATCTCACACCAGTTAGAATGGCAATCATTAAAAAGTCAGGAAACAACAGGTGCTGGAGAGGATGTGGAGAAATAGGAACACTTTTACACTGTTGGTGGGAGTGCAAACTAGTTCAACCATTGTGGAAGACAGTGTGGCGATTCCTCAAGGATCTAGAACTAGAAATACCATTTGACCCAGGGATCCCATTACTGGGTATATACCAAAAGGATTATAAATCATGCTACTATAAAGACACATGCACATGTATGTTTATTGTGGCATTATTCACAATAGCAAAGACTTGCAACCAACCCAAATGTCCAACAATGATAGACTGGATTAAGAAAATGTGGCACATATACACCATGGACTATGCAGCCATAAAAAATAATGGGTTCATGTCCTTTGCAGTGACATGGATGAAGCTGGAAACCATCATTCTGAGCAAACTATCTCAAGGACAGAAAACCAAACACCGCGTGTTCTCACTCATAGGTGGGAATTGAACAATGAGTACACTCAGACACAGTAAGAGGAACATCACACACTGGGGCCTGTTGTGGGGTGGGGGGAGGGGTGAGGGATAGCATTAGGAGATATACCTAATGTAAATGACAAGTTAATGGGTGCAGCAAACCAACACAACACATGTATACATATGTAAGAAACCTGCACATTGTGTACATGTACCCTAGAACTTTTAAAGTACAATAAAATATATATATATATATATATATATATATATATATATATATATATATAAACGATCCTCACAGTGAGATTGGAAGCTTTGTAATATCTCTTAAAGATCACATTATAGGGCATCTCTGTTCTCTAAGTCTAATCTGTGATCAAAAGAAATAAAATACTGTATTTTAAACATGTTTTCTTTCTTACATATTTATAGATAAGGGGAAGGAGGAGGAGATATCCAAAGGTCTAAAAAAGAGAAAGAGAAAATGAATTTAATCAATAATGTAAACCAAGTTGGTAACCACATGTATGTAATATGCAACACCCCTGACTGCCATTTCCTTGTACAAATTACCTTAGAAAGTGAACCCAGGCTTGTTTTAGAATTCTTTAAGTTGTGTCAAAAATCACAACTTAGATGATCAGCTTGAACACAGGTTAAGCAAAGCTGACTGGTTTTTTCTTTTTAGTCGCAGATCGTATTGTAGTGTGTGGAATACAATTAATGCATTATTGGATATGAGCTGTGCCCCATGCTTTAGATCTGACATATTCCAGTTACCTTATTACGAAGCATGTGTGTTACGATCTCTCGCCACTATCAAAGTATAAGAGTTTGTTGGCCATACACTTGGTCTTGGGCTGGTCCCAACCCAGGTGCCAATAACTGGTTCATCATGGCCAGAAACAGGCCTAGAAATGTGACTGCCTGGCCCTACTCTCAAAAACAGAGCACTTTGAAAATAACCTAACTTCCAAGGAAGGAACCACGCTGGAAATAATAACATAACTGTTTGTGTTATGTTATTGAAAAGAAAAGATCTCCATGAATTTTTTTTTTTTTTTAAGCCAACTTTGACAGCCTCTTTCCTTCCAGATGGTGCCTGGAGCCAAGCCTGTCAGAGACCCTTAGTCTCCTGCTGCCTTTTAATGCTGGTCCTTGATTGCTAATGACCCCTGGCTGGACTGGCTTCTCAACCCATTTAACCCCTCTCTGCTGGGTCCCCATCTCATGCAGGATGAGCGGCCACGAGAGCTGGAAGTGGGAAGGTGCCAAGTCAGCCAGAGCCTCCCACCCTTCCAGAGCTGGTGGCGCGTTTCCCGGTGCCATCATGGATGTCCAAGATCATTCCAGTGAAGAGCTCATGTTAATATGATTTTCTCTATATTGTCAGATAAATGCTGCCAGGTTTCTGATTGTTAATATTTTATTTGACTAAACCAAGACAACCAAGTCCCTGAAAGAATGTTTCCTTCAGGGGTCAAGAGCTGAGGACCACTGATATGAGCCTCCTGGAATATGTTCATTTGGAAACTTAAAATTACATTGCACTGGAACTATCTTTTAGTTTGGTCGAACTTCATGGCCAAAGCATTTGCTTTTGTGCATGTTTGTGTGTGTGTGTGTTTGTGTGTGTGTGTAGGCAATAATTTCCTTGTCAAGGCTGAAATATCACTTGTATAACACAGGAGATACCCATTTCTCAGCTTTATTAGCAACAACTGTAACCATTTACTTTGGTTAAGCTTGGTTTGTTTTTTATGACATATAGGAAGGTGCTTATAGCTATACTGATCAGGTAGGTCACTCAGAGTGTAGGGTTTTTTTTTTTTTTTAGTTGGAGTATCACTCTGCCATCCAGGCTGGAGTGCAGTGGCCTGATCTTGGCTCACTGCAACCTCTGCCTCCCGGGTTCAAGCGATTCTCCTGCCTCACCCTCCTGAGTAGCTGGGATTACAGGCATACGCCACCAGGCCCGGCTAATTTTTTGTATTTTTAGTAGAGACAGGGTTTTGCTATGTTGGACAGGCTGGTCTTAAACTCCTGGCCTCAAGTGATCCACCCACCTCGGCCTCCCAAAGTGCTGGGATTACAGGTGTGAGCCACCACGCCCCGCCTGAGTATAGGGATATTTAAAAGGGGTGGGGGCAGGAAGCTGCTGATGCTAATTTGTTGAGAAATCTTGAGTCCAGTGGAGAAATTCAGATCTCTTGCAACCTCCTCAGGTCAGGGAGGGCATGAGAAGTCATCATTTTATGCATTATTTCCGTAATGGATTTTTACTAATCTCATATTGGATTGTAAAACAAGGCAAAGAAATTTGGTAGTTCTCTGTGACCCTGAAGAACTGAAATTTAAATTCTTGATTAGAGCAGAGAACTGAAAGCTTTGTGCTGCCCTACTTGTACAAATGTCTTAATGTTTACTGGATAGTTGGACCAAATTGATTTTATAATGTACTTAAGAAATGTCTTCCAAAATTCGGCACAAATTAGGAAAATAACCAAACCATACCTTTCTATTTAATCTTTGCTTCTCTCAGATACTTACTATTTTCTTGGCTTTTTTGAAGATTAAGACTGAAAGATCACAACTGCATTTCTCACCACTAACACTTCATTGATTTCATTTTTACATCTTATTAATTAAATGCAAGATAAAAATTATATTTGTGATTTTATTTTGGTCTACTACTGACATTCTTTTCTATTTCCACTCAATCTCTCTCTCTCTCCCTCTCTCTCTCTCTCACACACACACACACACACACCTGCCAGACATTTGTAGATATAACCTCCCCAAATCATGTCATTCATACTAATGACTGCCCTCTCTATGTGTAAAAATATTTTATAATCTATGGACCTGGGTGGGTATTTGTACAGCTGTGCAATATTAATCTATACACTGCAGGTTTTGCTAACAGCTGGGCAAAGGCTGAGGTGAGGTTTTAACGATGTCCTTTAGCCCATCAGTAACCAAATGACCCAGAAAGTGGTTCAGAGGAACCTACCTTGTGCAGCTTTGCTCTTTGAATGAATGAATCATGTTAGAATGAAATTCTGGTGTATTTATGGAGAACTTTTTCCTTTGAAGCCTAAACGCATTTTGATTGGTCGTATTTAAATTCCAACAAGCTGAAAAGCAAAAGCATTTATGTCAGTTTCACAGATGAGGCTCCAAGAGGTTAACTGGCGATTACTCTGGAGTTATAGCATCTTAAAGTTGGAAGGGACTTTAAAGTGCCTCTGGGCTAATGGTTCTTACCCTTTTCCTGCCTTCACACTGGCTTCAGGCAACAGATCCCCATCAGGCATGTCTCTCACTGCACACAGATGTTCACACACTGGGAAAGAATGTGACTCCAAGGAGAGCAGCTCAGAATCTTCAGGCCAGAACATGTGTAATTTGCCACACCAATGTCCTCCATTAAAAATTACTACCTCAGTCCACCCCTCTCTTTATCATTTTACACATAAAACATGGCAGCAGAGGGGTAAGGGATTCACTTAAGGTCACATACCAATATGTGTCAGAACTTGAACTATGTGTGCCTGGGTCTTCTGATCCCCCATGTCCAGTGCTGGTTTTGCTACAGCTGACCAGCCCCTTGCACACTCACAGTAGAACTGGAACTAGCTCCTCAAAGAGTGAGACAGAGCTGGAGACGAGTGCCCCAGGGTCCCCTGCTGCAGGGAATCAAAGACCCCGTCACAATTAGCTTAGTAAAACCAGCACTATCTGGTGTCCCATATCCGCAAGCACTTAAAATGTCGTTCCAATCTTCAAAGAAATTCTTTCATTCCGTTTTTATCTGCTTTTACCCAGGACATTGTTTCCCAGCTCCCCAGTAGTTCACTAGGTGATTTGCATCTCATTAGAAGCTCCAGAAGTGACATCTCCCAGACTGCTGCCTGGCATTGTGGGTCCACTAAGCATCAGATCTAGGTCTTGGATTTTCCAAGTTGACACTTTTTTAAAAGCTGAGTTAATGCTGTTTTCCCACTGGGTGCAGTTTGGGTGGCCATTTTCACCTTAATTCCTGCTCCCGTGCTGGATCAAGGTTAGGGAACTGCCATTGTCAAAGATGAAGTCAGTCATCTCCACGTGAAAGTACGTGGTGGATGAGAATATTCTGGGGCCTCAGAATAAAGGAGTTTAAAGACTCCTAAAAATAGAAAGATGCTACATGATGCAGATATTCTGAGCACTACACAAAGCAAAACAAAAAGACAGCAAGGCAACAGCAAACCATTGCTGAAGCTGTATAACTGATTCTAAATGTTTGCCTTTTAAACATTTTCCCCTGGATCCAATCCTCCTGAGACCGCAGAGTTTTTGCCCTACATTTATATTTTGCTTTAAAGAGAATCTCCCTAGGTCAGAATGCCTTTTTGGCTTTGTCATTTCTTCATACTACAACCTCCAGAAGAGCACTGAACAGCACTGTACCTCTGGAAACCAGAGATGGTATTTCCATGGTCAGCAAAATTGTTCTCTTGGAATAAGAGAAATGATTTTCCCAGTGTCCAGGGAAATAAGGAGCCCTTATGTCTACTTTGGGCTCAAGCCATTTGATGCAGCTTCCAGCACAAAGCAAATGCCTGATGGTGCCTAGAGCTTCCCCCATCCAGAATTCCTTTTGTCCAGTGAATACTTCCCTGAGCCTATGCCACCTTTTCAAAATGGCAGATAGCCAATCTGCAGAATTGATCTAAGCTCTTAGGAAAGGGTTAAGTCCATGGTTTTTCCAACACTAGCTACAAATTAAAATCACTGGGAAGGAGGAGGAACTTTGTTTTAAACAAGTAACAATGCCAGAACCCTACCCCTGACCAATTAAATTAGGATCTCCAGGGATGAGGTCATGATATCTGTATTTTTAAAAAGCCCTTCAGATGATTCTAATATGCATCCAGGGTGGAGAACCACTCCAGTATAACAAGAAATACAACAGCCCCTTCGCAGCACCTGCTAATGCGTCTGGCACCATGTTTGATCTTTTCATATATTATCTGTCATTCTCACTACAACCCTACAAGGAAGGGTCATCATTCCCAAGTGAAGGCCTCTAATAAGTGCTGAGGTGGTTATCATACTCCAGTTTTTCTGACTTCAGATTCCCACCCCAACACACGTTTCTCAAAGTGTGGGACATGGGCCACTAGTGGTCACCAAGTTGACTTTTGATGACGTATGGATGTGGCATTAAATAACATAATTCTTTTACATAATTTCTTATGTAAAATAAAGTTACTTTTTTCAATTCTCAATTTAAATCCTCCAGATTACTTTAAGGAGAAAGTCTTAGTGGTGCTAGTATGTCTTAAATTCCTCTCACATTTACTTATCTCTCTTTTTAACAAGCCTTTTAAGAAACCCAGAACCTTCTACAGGAAAGGGAATCTAGCACAAGTGTGATGATACCATTTCACTTTCACTGTATTTACTATATAGTTCACTTCTATATATGGCAAATGACACTGGTTTTCCATTTACAGTGGCGAATAAAGTTCCAGTTTTAAAGACATGTATTTAAGCAAAAAAAAAAAAAATCAGTTGAATTTTTAAAATATTAAATAGTAGTATAGGTGAATAAAGTAAAAAATGCCTAAGAGGTAGATACGTGACAAAAGTTTCAGAAATATTCCCCTACAACATGCTAATTTTTAAAAAAGGCATACCCACACCTGTTAGCCAAGGGGACTGCTCATCTACCATCCTACTCCAATAGACTGGCAACAACCTGTTCCATCCACTTTACATCCACCCACGACCTATGAACTTTGCTGCTGTTTCCAACTGAAGAGGAATCCTGAAACACAAATGGTTAATAAACTGGGAGGGTAGGGAACATTCAGCCTTTTCAAATAATCAATGACATGCAAATAGAAACACAAATGAGGTGTTATTTTTGCACCTATTAAATTGTCAGACTTTTTCTTAAGAACCATCTCACGCTGGTGAGGGCCTGCTTAAATGGGTAATATAGGTATAGGTGGCAGAAGTGTATTTTGCTGCACAATTTCTGGATGGCGATTGAAAAAAACAAATCATAAGTTTTTAAAATATGCATACCTTTGGCCAGTAATTCTTCTTTTAGAAATTTATCCTAAGGAATAAGGAACATTTGTCAAACACCAAACTATGAGTATGTTCCTCAAAGCACTGTTACTATAGAAAAACATTGGAAACAACTTCTATGCCCAAAATAGGAAATTGTATAAATTAATCATGATTCATCCATAAAATGAAATACCATGCAAGCATTAGAAGTGATACCATTTAAACTATCTCTGGAAGACAGATATCTCTGGAAACTTGTCTCAGCAGTTACTACTATTGTGGGAATGAGACTGGGTGTGGAAAAAAGACAAACTTTTCACTGCTTAACTTATTTGAACATTAGGTTCATTTATTACCTTTTCAAAAAGTAACTCTAAAAGAAACATACTATTTTAAAAGTTGCCTAATAGAATGGAAATATTTATGACTTTATTGTTAAGTGGGGGGGGCGGGGAGCCATAACCCAAATTAAATGAATGAATGAATTTTTTAGTTAAAAAAAGAATACATATTCCTATAAAGATATTGAAAGGACAGTAATAAAAAATACTAAGGAACTTTGTTTTTAGAGACTGATTTCATCTACCTCTTTGAAACGCCTCTGGACAGTTTCCCCAGAGGTATCCCAGGATAGGAAAGACCCTCTTCCTATTGGAAGCCTGGACAAAAACATCCCAATTAACAGTCTGAGAACCAAAGAATAGGCCACATAGATGGAAGAGATCTTAAAGAGAATGGTGAATAGTCAGTATTCACTCATTCACTCATTCATTCATTCATTCATTCATTCATTCTTCATTCATTCGTCATTTGTTGAGAGTGTGCCAGGCTCTGAGCTATTGGTTTCAGGGGAAGTTATTGCCACCTCCTTAACTAATAAGTAGAAAATTCCATAGACAATTTATAACTCTAGCATCTTCCACAGGCACTAATTTAACTCAGGGATGTTTTCTTTGTAGCAGTTTTGCAATTTTGAAGAAGATTGTTCATGACATAACATGGCAAGTGGGAAAATTTGTAGCTTTCCTTTCATCTTAAAAAGCAGGATCTGAATTACATGCACCCCAGGAGAAAATCTCTCTTTCTGGTTGTGTGTGTATGTGTTTTACAAAAGCCCACTGAATTCCTTAGTTCCTCCTGAAGTTAGACTTGGTGAAGTGAAAACTTATGAAAATGTCTCAGCAAAAGTACAAGCATCATAATAGAGGCCATGACCTAGGCCCTGGGATTTTGAATCAAGAATCTTGAGTTATAGCTTAGGGACCTAAGCTCCTTGAGCCTCAGACCTCTCAGATATAAAAGCAAGGAGCCAGACCACAGAGAATTTTCCTCCATGACATGACTTAAATTTGGAAATCTGAGCTACCAGGGCATACTTCCCTGTCTCCAATAACCTGAGGATCTGTTAGGCTCTGAGCATTCCTGAAATAGTCCATGCCTCAAGGCATATTAGGGACAAGGGAATTACAATACATTTCTTCATTTTTAAGGTGATGTAGATTATTGGTAGACTTTCTGCTGATATGGTTCTTATTGGGAAGGAAAGATTTAATATGGTCAAGCACAATGGTTCTTAACCTTGACTACACAGTAGAACCACCTAAAGAGATTTGAAAAAAAAAAAAAAAAATCCATGTCCAGGCTTTGACCCGGGCATTAGTATTTTAAAAGTTGAACAACTGGTATCATGTTAAAAAATACTCTCAGTTGGACTTCAAAAACCTGAATTCTCATTTGGGCTTTGCCTCTAACTGTATAATCTCTTAGTCTCACTATGCCTCTGTTATCTCTTTAGGGTTATTTGGCCTTGCTAAAATGAGATGAAGTAAACAAAAAGTACTTTGCAAAACAAGAGTTGCTATATAAAAATGAAATGGTTAGGGGAAGAGACAGCCAGAAAAGACAGGTCCTGTCTTCAGAAGCTATTTCATGGGAGTATCCACCGGAGTACCATGCGCATGGTCAACCCTCATTGAGAAGAAAGATTGTCTAGCTGACAGCTGGGTTACTGTCACCTGCAAATGCCCTGAGAACCTTGGTCAGAGGAGTGACGCACCTTTCTTTATGCACAGAGTTGGCAGAGCTCTGTAAATTAATTGCACAACTCTAATCCTATTTAAATGCCCCAGGGGTATAGCTTATAACCTCATATAGGATTTGCCATCTGTAAATCTAGAACACTGAACACTCTGTTTGCTTAAAGGGGATGTTTCATTTGGCAAATGAACCTGAGAACGCCTCATCCACAAAATGGCAATCAGATCAGCAATCACACAGCTCAGAAAGTATCCATACCTGATGAAGGACCACAGGAGGGTGCCAGGGACTATGGCTCTCCCAGGATATTCTCTCCCTTTCTTCCCAGGACCCCTGTGCGTTGCCTGCCCATTCCTCAGGAGCCAAGAACCCATTCTGCCCCACCAAGCTGGGGAATACGTGGGCTGCATGCTCCATCCTGCCCTTCCTTGCAGTTGTCCTTCACTTCCTTCAAGCTTGCTAGGAAATTTACAGAACTGGCACATCTGTAGCAGGTGATGAAAATGGAAACATTAAGTTTTAGAGGACAGTGTAGGAGGGGGCATGTGTAGCCAAAATAGCTGCAACTCAGCAAGTCAAATGGAGTAGAAGAAGACATTTTCTTCTTCATCTCTGAAACCTTGGAAGACGACAAAAGCCTCATTTGTGACTTACGACTGTGCATGAATTAGGTTGCCAGATTTAACAAATAGAAATGCAGTACACTCAGCTAGATTTGAATCTCAAATAACCAATCATTTTTTAATATGTCTTAAATATTTCATGGATGTAGTAAAGAATTATTGGTTGTTTATCTGAAATTCAAATCTATCTAACTGTGTGTCTTTTTTTTTTTTTTTTTTTTTTTTTTTGAGACAAAGTCTCACTCCTGTCACCCAGGCTGGAGTGCAATGATGCAATCTCAGCTCACTGCAACCTTCGCCTCCCAGGTTCAAGTGATTCTCCTGCTTCAGCCTCCCCAGTAGCTGGAATTACAGGTGCACACCACCACACACAGCTAATTTTTGTATTTTAAGTAAAGACAGGGTTTCACCATGTTGGCCAGGCTGGTTTCGAACTCCTGACCTCAGGCCATCAGCCCACCTCGGCCTCCCAAAGTGCTGGGATTACAGGCGTGAGCCACTGCGCCCAGCTGAGCCACCGCACCCAGCCGTGTCCTCCATTTCATCTGGCAACTCTAGCTTGAGTATACCGGCATGTTCAATAAAGAGAAAAGAAAAATTAAATTTACAAACCAGTTGTTTGAATTTATGTGACAGATTGACTGAATTCAGCTATTTGTCTCTCACCAAGGGCTTGGGCACATGTGCAGCCACAGTGTGACAGTTTGGGATTAGGAAGTAAGGAGTATGCATTTGCCAGTGCTCCTGAAATGCTATCCAGATTTCTTCCATTTTCTGACAGATTTAGCTCCAGTTTATTATAAAGTTCTATAACAATTCAGAAGAGAAAGATGTGTTAAAGTTCTCAAATATGAAATCAGAAGGTGCAGGGCAGGGGGTTTGGGGGAGGTGCAAAGATTCTTGAAAAGGAAAGAGACCTATGTTAAATGCAAACTGGTATTCATAACATAATATACCTTTAAAAGCCCAGTAAGGAGGTAGTTGCCAATGTACGACAAAGTGGGGAGTTTGGTTTGTCTCATGGGCATCTATGCGAGGTAGAAATAAGCCACTTTGAGAATATGAGCATTATGGTCCTCAAAGTAAAAACTCACATTCTAATGTGAATATTCAGGCCGGGGGCAGTGGCTCACGCCTGTAATCCCAACACTTTAGGAAGCCAAGGCAGGTGGATTGCTTGAGGTCAGGAGTTCGAGACCAGCCTGGCCAACATGGTGAAATCCCATCTCTACTAAAAATACAAAAAATTAGCCAGGCACAGTGGTGGGTGCCTGTAATCCCAGCTACTCAAGAGACTGAGGGAGGAGAATCGCTTGAACCCCGGTGGTGGAGGTTGCAGTGAACCGAGATCGCGCCACTGCACTCCAGCCTGGGTGACAGAACAAGACTCCGTCTCAAAAAAAAAAAAAAAAAAAAGTGAATGTTCAAACTTGAGTTGCCCAGTTTCTCTACATAAACTAATCAAACGAACTAGGTAACTATCTGATAACCATACTGTTTTATATCTTAATGCAAACTGACTGGCCCAAAATCCAAAAGACAGCGTTCAAGTTTTCACTCTGCTGCTTACAAATTTAGCCTTTTCTGGTTATACTTTCTTCATATATGCAAAGAACTAACAATTTTAGTACTATGTGCCTTATTGATTTTTTAGTATTTAAATTTTCAAGGGAAAAATCATGATAAACTTCTTAATGCATGTACATGCATAGATTTAGTCAATGTGCTGTATGTTATTTTGTATTTTACTTCTTTTTCCAAGTTTTGAATTTTCTTCTGTCAACATCATACACATTTATCGCTGCTTTGTCAGTGACTCAAGATATGAAACAATTTTTATATCTGAGTTAATTTCTTCTCGATTATTAAATATGTATCACGTTTCTAGCTTTTTTACTGCTATAAAAGTGTTATGGCCGGGCACGGTGGCTCATGCCTGTAATCCCAGCACTTAGGGAGGCTGAGGCAGGTGGATCACCTGAGGTTGGAAGTTCGAGACCAGCCTGACCAACATGGAGAAACCCCATCTCTACTAAAAATACAAAATTAGCCGGGCGTGGTGGCACATGCCTGTAATCCCAGCTACTAGGGAGGCTGAGGAAGGAGAATCGCTTGAACCTGGGAGGCGGAGGTTGCGGTGAGCCGAGATCACGCCATTGCACTCCAGCCTGGGCAAGAAGAGCAAAACTCTGTCTCAAAAAAAAAAAAAAAAAAAGTGTTATGTCTGTCTGTCTTCATACAAATTGGGTTTTTTTTCTTTTGGTTTACTTCATTGCAACGTATTCCTTGGAACAAGTTGCTTAGTTCTGGGGTTTTTTCTGGGTTTTTTTCTTTTTTTGGAGACCAAGTGTCACTCTATTACCCAGGCTGGAGTACAGAGGTGCAATCTCGGCTCACTGCAACCCCTGCCTCCTGAACTCAAGGGATCCTCCTTTCTCAGCCTCCGGAGTAGTTGGGACCATAGGTGCATGCCAACATGCCTGGCTAATTTTTTGTATTTTTTGTAGAGATGGAGCTTCGCCATGTTGCCTGGGCTGCTCTCGAACTCCTGAGCTCAAGCAATCTGCCCGACTAGGCCTCCCAAAGTGTTGGGATTACAGGCGTGAGCCACCGTGCCCGGCCAGCTCCGTTTATTGCCAAGTTGCACTTCAGGAGGCAGGGAACCTGTGGATTCTCCTGTTTCTCTGGGGCCTTTCCCACATTATCTTTTAACCTTGTGGTGTATGAATTAATAGAGAAGCAGTAATAATTGTTAAATTGAAGCTGTTCGTCAGGATAGTTCAGCATTTATCTCGTTTTCTAACTATATTTCTCTGTCTCTCGCCTCAGCCTTTCCACATTATGGATGTAACTTTTATGGGTATATATCTTTTAATTGTTTTTATCTTTCTGTTGTACTTCCTTTCGTCTTAGTTTTGTTACTGTCCATCATATGGAACGTTTTACTTTAATATAATTAAATGCATGCATGTCACTAACGTCGTCTTATACAGCTGAGATACTCCATTTCTTTCTAAAGTTTTCTGGAGAATGTTTAAAATTCTCAACTATATAACTCATCTCAAATTTATTGTGGCCTGTGAGAATCAAGAAATGTATTGAGAAGAGTAAAGGATTTAGAATTTTAAAAACTAAACAATTTGAGCCCAACAGCACTAGCTTAAACGGCTTTAAAGAAGTCACTTAACATCTTAAGACAGTGTCCTCTACTAGATTGAAAACAGGGACTTTGTCTTATTTCTCTTCGTATTTTCCACAAAATCCAGCAAAGTACACTGTATATAGGATAAATGTTAATATGTCTGTATTTAAGTTATATTTTTGCATATTGCCATTAAATTGTTCCAATAGCATTTATTAAATAATGGTCTACTTCCCAATTATTTATTCGGTTGCTTACAATGGATCATTGTATCAGTGACACTCAGATTTCTTCCAATGGCAAAGCACCTGGAAGTTACAGCATTCTTTGCAGAACATTGTGAAATGTGGAAAAATTAAACTTAAAATAATAAAAATTAAAATTTGATGCTAAATCAGATAACTAGCTTATACCAGATTCTAGTATAGTGTAGAAACCATAAGATTAGACACCAACAGTTGTTTTTAAGTAATGGGAGAAATATTAAAATTAAGAACATTCTATCCAATAACTTAATTCCTTATAAGAATCGGGAAAAAAATAAAAGCCAATGAAACAGCAAGTTCGTCAAGAACAAAAGTTGAAAATCATATCGTATATAAAGCATTACCAGTTGAGACAACATAAATAAAAACCTCTGATAAAATGTAAACACTATATAAATATGAAGTCCAGCTGAACTAGGCTGAACTCTAGTTGAACCCAAAAACTTCTTAAGATCAGTCTTTTGAGTTACCATGGATGGAATTCCTGCCGTATTAGAAAGTCTAAGGGAGAGTGGATGTCAGACCTCCAGAGCATACTTCACACCAGCAGCCTGACCTAAGGACATTTCTCTTCATTGATCTATAAATCAGAAAGGAGATGACACAAAAGGGACTCACAGCTTCACATTCTACCATATTGCAGAGCATGGACTTCACAAAGCAAACAAGGAGGAGGTATGTTGGAACCATCAGAAAGAACCGCTGTGTTGTGTTCTGAGGACTTTGCCAGCACAACAGGCTAGGTTCCTGTGCTCTGCACAGTGATCATGAAGAGGTGGATGAGAATGTCTGTTAAGGCTGTTGGACCTTCTACAAGCAACATTGTTTTGCTATGCTAATTAATATGTTTTCATTGAGGCCAGACATGGTGGCTCATGCCTGTAATCTCAGCACTTTGGGAGGCTGAGCTGGGCAGATGACTTGAGGTCAGGAGTTCAAGACCAGGCTGGGCAACATGACGAAACTCCATCTCTATTAAAAATACAAAAAATTAGCTGGGTGTAGTGGTATCTGCCTGTAATCTTAGCTACCTGGGAGGCTAAGGCAGGAGCATCGCTTGAGACGGAGGCTACAGTAAGCTGAGATCGTGCCACTGCACTCTAGCCTGGGTGACAGAATGAGACTCTGTCTCAAAAAATATGTATATATATTATATTCTATATTATATAAGATATATATTATATAGAATATAATATATAGAATATAATATATTCTATGTATTCTATAATATATTCTATATAATATATATTATATAATATAGAATATTATAATATATTCTATATTATATATAGAATATATTCTATATATTTATAATATTCTATATATTATATATGAAATAGTATATAAAATATATATATTATATATAAAATAATATATAGCGTATATTATATATAAAATAATATATAGCGCATATTATATATAAAATAATATATAGCGTATATTATATATAAAATAATATATAGCGTATATTATATATAAAATAATATATAGCGTATATTATATATAAAATATATAGCGTATATTATACATAAAATAATATATAGCGTATATTATACATAAAATAATATATAGCGTATATTATACATAAAATAATATATAGCGTATATTATACATAAAATAATATATAGCGTATATTATACATAAAATAATATATAGCGTATATTATACATAAAATAATATATAGCGTATATTATACATAAAATAATATATAGCGTATATTATACATAAAATAATATATAGCGTATATTATACATAAAATAATATATAGCGTATATTATATATATAATATATAGCATATATTATATATAAAATAATATATAGCATATATTATATATAAAATATAAAATATATATTATATAAAAATATAAAATATATAATATATAAAATATAATATATAATATATATTACATATAAAATATATATATTACATATAAAATATAATATATAATATAATATATAATATAGAATATATATAATATAATATATAATATATATATTTTTTCATCGAACTTACTTTTACTTAAACCTTTGACTTTAAAAAATGTTTCTTCTTAAGAAAGGCAATATCTTATAAGCTGGGCACGGTGGCTCATGCCTGTAATCCCAGCATTTTAGGAGGCCGAGGAGGGCAGATCACTTGAGGCTAGGAGTTCGAGACCAACCTGGCCAACGTGATGAAACCCCATCTCTACAAAAAATACAAAAATTTGCTGGGTGTGGTGGTGCACACCTGTAATCCCAGCTACTTGGGAGGCTGAGGCAGGAGAATAGCTTGAACCTGGGAGGCAGAAATTGCAGTGAGCCAAGATCACACCACTGCACTCCAGCCTGGGCAACAGTGAGACTATCTCAAAAAAAAAAAGGACCATATGCTATAGTGTAAAAAAAAAACAAAAAACACCTATTGGAACAAGAAGTAAGAAATCTAGGGTTGGGTACCCACCTGGCCACTTGATCTGAGATGAGCCATTCAATTTTATGGGCCTCAGTTTCTCTTCTGAAAAAAAAATGGGTATTTAGAATGGATGGATGTGATAGTCTTTTTTTTTTTTTTTTTTTTGAGACAGAGTCTCACTCTGTCACCCAGGCTGGAGTGCAGTGGCGCAATCTCAGCTCACTGCAACCTCTGCCTCCCGGGTTCAAGTGATTCTCCTGCCTCAGCCTCTCAAGCAGCTGGGACTACAGGCGCCCGCCACCACGCCCAGCTAATTTTTGTATTTTTAGTAGAGATGGGGTTTCACCATGTTGGCCAGGCTGGGTTCTGATAGTCTTGTCCAAATATAGATTTGTCCCAATTCAAGAAAAATCAAGATACAAAACTTTATACTTAGGGAACAAATATTTTGCTATTAATAATGGACCTTGCGCTAAGTCACTCTCTACTTTAAAAATTCCCCCAGAATTTTTTTAAATCGTGGAAATCTCTGGTGAAGTTAAAATATGATACCAAGTAAAATCTCCAACTCTTTTTAATGAATAGTTTATAATAAACACTCTGTCCTCCAGGATAGTGATAGCTTTTCTCTAAACAACAACATTCATGGACAATATTCTATGACAGAGGTGTGTGTGTCTGTGTGTGTGTTGCCAAGAAACTAGAACTGCTGAATCCTGATTCAGATATAGAGCCAAAAGGACAGTAGATCCAAAAAATCATTTGCTTGGAAGGGAAATGAATTATGACTTTTTATTTTTTTTTTTTTTTTTTTGAGATGGAGTCTTGCCCTGTTGCCCAGGCTGGAGTGCAGTGGCACGATCTTGGCTCACTGCAATTTCCACCTCCCGGGTTCAAGCTATTCTCCTGTCTCAGCCTCCCGAGTAGCTGGGATCACAGGTGTGCACCTCCACACCCAGCTAATTTTTGTATTTTTAGTAGAGACGGGATTTCACCATGTTGGCTAGGCTGGTCTCGAACTCCTGACCTCATGATCCACCCGCCTCAGCCTCCCAAAGTGCTGGGATTACAGACGTGAGCCACTGTGCCCAGCCATTAATTATAACTTCTTCTGACTCGTGGTTTCTTAATCTCCAGGGCACTCTTGGTCCAGGGTTCTGAAATCAGGACAAACAGGGAGAGACTGCTTCATGTAATCGTGCAATCATCCTTTCTCCTTCTCTTTTACACTACCTCCAAAGACTGCATGCATCAGTGGTATTGTTCAAAGCATTTCAGTAAATTTTAGCTCAAGCCATTTCCCCCCCCGACAAAATGTATCCCACCAAAAGGTTTCCTTCTCATCTCCCCAAGAGTATGTGTGCTCCAGATGTTTTTGAACTCTCATTGCAGGATGTGGTGCAAACAATCCCAGATTACTTTGGTTGTCCTGACATAGTCATCCCACTAAGGGCACCCTACTCTGTAAATGCTGACCACCAACTTATACTTCACCAATGTGGAAACAACAACTTGCTTTGTGTCACCCTGGACTGCTGATTCAGATCAGAAAGCTGAATGCAAAGTTACAGACAATGGCCCTTGTTTACACTTAGCAATCTGTGTGTATTTTTTAGGATGGCATTTCTCCTAATATTAGTAAAGCTTTTAATATACCCATTAAAATAGGACACAGTTTCTACTAAGTGCATTTATGTGAAGAGCCATTTTTCACTTAATTTTCCCAACACCTCGGACAGTTTACAGCAAAGTTTTGCTCTTTTTTCAGGTTCAGAAAATGGTCTTGCACAGAAGCATCGAACACCTCGCCGACGATGTCAGCAGCCCAAAATGCTGAGTAGCCCTGAGGACACCATGTACTATAACCAGTTAAATGTGAGTTCAAAGTGGCCATAAAGCTGTTTCACTGGTTTTGTTTCCAGTTAATAATTCTGTTATTACTACCTGTTCCAGCCCCTGCAGCCCCACCCCCACCCTCATGCTCTCGTCTTGAACATGTGCTTAGGCTCTTTATCTGTTGCTTTCATGTCAGGATGTCTGCCTTCACGGTGAATAATTGATGTGGTTTATCAAAGACGAGCAAGATGCATGCTTCATCAGGCTCACTTGAGCCCTTTGATCAAAAAAATTATGCTGTGACTTCTGATATTATCAGCATCTGCTTGCATTCAACACAAAATCACTTTGAATTAAAAATTAACGACTTGCTGCTTTGCTTTGACTGTGTGTTCTTGGCCCTCTCCACAGGGAACTCTAGAATATCAAGGGAGCAAGAGGAAGCCAAGAAAACTTGGGTAAATATCTGTCTTCTTAGTTCTAAGCAACTGTAAACAGAAGGGGTCCTTTGTGATATTACAGAAAATGCAAAACTTTCCAGAGAGGCTTCTAAAAATATGCAATCCAGATATTGCCACTCTTATTGACATTGGAAATTACTTTTCACAGTAGCAAGTATACAAAACTTGAATCTATTCTGTCCAAAAAGGTTGAAATTGTCACCTAAGGGCAAATGTTATTTCTCATAATTATTCCAGGGAATTGTACTTTCTTCATAATTAGACACATGTAGTGGGTTATATAAAACTCTCCTTCCACAAATAAGAGCACTCTACGAAGTACAAATAGGCCACTTCCTCCACATTATCCTACCCCGGGCCTTAAAAACATGGACAAGGAGAAACATGCCCAACTGGTTAGATAGAGGGTAGTAAGGAATTTGTCATTCATTTGATAGTTAGCATCTCAATTGAGAATAGCAATGAAGTACATAATGGTAATAATTAGAGAATTGGGGGAGGTCAGGAGGAAAACTTTCTCATCTAGAGGGAACCAGATGGAGACAGAGAGTTCAATCCCATAAAGCAAGTTGCAATATGACCACAACTTCCAGACTCCACAAAACTGGACCCACTATCAGTGCATGACCCAAAGGTGAAGGGCTTTGTAGATCAGACCCTGGTACCTCTGTACTGGGAGACCCTGAACTACCTAGGAGCTGTCCCTCCCCTCCAGTGTTGGACCCCAACCCTGTTCCAGCTACTCACATGACTTTAGCTGCCCCAGTGATGATTGTAACATTTGTTTTCTTTTTTGTTGAAAATCCTGTTGTTTTCTTTGTTGCAGCCAAATCAAAGTACTTGATGGGGAAGATGAATATTACAAATCTCTGTCACCAGTGGACTGTATCCCTGAGGAGAACAACTCAGCCCACCCTTCCTTTTTTTCTTCATCCTCAAAAGGAGACTCTTTTGCTCAACATTAAATTGTGCTTCCTAACCCTAAATCTGTCCAGAGTAGGAACATTCATGGTAATCGACTGTCTGTCATTGCATAAGAAAGCACTGATACGGGGTCAGCTTCTTTGGACATATGGTCCATGCCTGAACCTTACTGAACCACTTGCAGATTCCAAAACATCTTATCCTACCTCTACCAGTCTCCCACATGTGTTGTGCAGCCTGAGCTGGGCGCTGCCTTCCTTCCTCATCCCATGGGGCCCTGTGGGACACTGAGAACAACTTTACATTAGTTTAAACAGCCATTCATGCCCCCAGTGTCTAGGAAGATAACGAAGAGTCTCACCCCAGTCTAATCATGGACACTGATAATATTGCTTGATTTTTCCTATCAAGTAGTTACTTTTCAATCCATTCAGAATCTGCCCCAGTGGAGACCCAGGAGTTCCTTTCCTGCACTCTTCTCCACCCTCCCACCTTTGCTGGGCTTTTCTATCACTCCCACCTCCCCCAGAGTCAGGGCTCCATTGCTGAGTGCCCCATCCTGGAGGATTGGCCCCAAGATCTCCTAGAACAGGATAATTGCCTGTGTTTAGGCAGATAGGCCTAAATCTTTCAGATTCTTTCTACAAGGCAAATAACCCCTCTCTTGTTAATTATGATGCTGAGAAAGCCTCTGTCTCTTTATTTCACCTTGCCAAGACACCCACACTACTTCAGTGATGAAAAGAAAGGAATGAGAGGGAAAGTTTGGACCTGTCACTTTGGTGACAGGGAAAGTCCAGGTCACTTTATTCTGTAACTCTCCATTCACTGGTCAAATAACTCCATGAGGCTATCAGTGGCTACAGTGGAAGGACCTGATCTTGTCCATCTTTGTGTGCACAGAGCCTAGCACAGGGCTTGGTAGAGGGGATAGCTAGTGAATGGAGAATACATGGAGAAACTTAACTAAGTTACACAAGCATATCTGACAGGATTGTTACTTTCAATTGTATGTTACATATGATTAGTCACTTTTCATACACTATAACCTCTGATTTTTCACTCAAGTTTGGGCTAATTATATTGTAATGATGTTAGATAATACTCAACATGATTCAGTATGACAAACTTTTTTGAGCACCTACTTTATATAAAACATGACAAATTGCTGTGTGATGTAATCAAAAACAAAGAAGCCCTATAAGACCATTTCTCTAGAACAGATGTTCTTAATATTTTTCTTACTCTAAAATATGTGGTAGACAGTATGCAAGAAAAGCCGGGTGCGGTGGCTCAGGCCTGTAATCCCAGCGCTTTGGGAGGCCAAGATGGGCGGATCATGAGGTCAGGAGTTCGAGACCAGCCTGACCAACATGGTGAAACCCCGTCTCTACTAAAAAAAAAAAAAAAAAAAAAAGACAAAAATTAGCCCAGCATGGTGGCGCATACCTGTAATCCCAGCTACTCAGGAGGCTGACGCAGGAGAATCACTTGAACCCGGGAAGCAAAGGTTGCAGTCAGCTGAGAGCACACCACTGCACTCCAGCCTGAGCGACAGGGCAAGACTCTGTCTCAAAAAAAAAAAAAAAAAAAAAAAGATAGTATGCAAGAAGATACCTAAATTTTGAGAGAAATAACCTTGAAGAAAATCTTGTTATCAGAGTTTTGAAAGGGAGCACATTAATAGGCCTTTTATGAAGATAAATAATGAAATGAGGTATTTAAAGATCTCAGAAATTGTAATTTTACAAGTAAAATAAATATAGCCAATTTTTCAATAGCTGAACTTCACCCAAAAGGTAATGTTTTAAGTACAGCAGAAAAAATGCAGATAAAGTTTATTTTATTGTTTAAAAAATAATGTGTAGAATATATAAATTTTTCATGTTACTATTAATATATGAATGCTTTTGGAAGTTTCACTTGTCATTGATTGTCTACTTTTGGTTTGATAATATTAGCTGCTTTTCAAATTGTTGAATGGAAATGTTCATAACTCCCTGCTTGTCCGTGCACAATGTAATTCTAAACCTGGCTTGTTTCTCATTTAAATATATCTATAAATAAACTTAAAAAGTAAACAGAAGTAATTGTGGAATCATAATCCAGAAGCTCTGCATAGTTAAGTCATTAATACAGCTGTACTCCTAAGAGTACTTTAGAAATGATGTTCACTTTCAGTCACAGTATAGAGAAGACAGACTGTAGACATTATTCTTGGGCTAGTCACAGTACCAAAACTCAAAAAGCAATTCTTTTTTTTTTTTTTTTTTTTTTTTTTTGAGATGGAGTTTCACTCTTGTTTCCCAGGCTGGAGTGCAATGGCGTGATCTCGGCTCACTGCAACCTCCACCTCCCGGGTTCAAGAGATTCTCCTGCCTCAGCCTCCCTAATAGCTGGGACTACAGGCATATGCCACCACGCCCAGCTAATTTTGCATTTTTAGTAGAGACGGGGGTTTCTCCATGTTGATCAGGCTGGTCTCAAACTCCTGACCTCAGGTAATCCGCCCGACTTGGCCTCCCAAAGTGCTGAGATCACAGGCGTGAGCCACTGTGCCCGGCCTCAAAAAGCAATTCTTAAACCAAGCAGATGAGAATGATGCAACCTGGAATCTTGTAACTTTTACTAGATGTATCAAAGTAATATGCACGTGACAAAAATCAAATAGTCCAGAGGGTTTATAGTGGAGAGCAGTCCTTCTCCATGTGCCTCTCTCCAGGAAGCAATCATTGTTTAAAATTATTTCTAATTCTTCTAATGGCTGCTAGCATGCCTCTGAATAATTTGCTTCTATCTTCTTGATTTGTCATTTTAGACAATATTTAATCTCCCCCTAATGAAAAATGTAGATTTGGCCTGGCACGGTGGCTCATGCCTGTAATCCCAGCACTTTGGGAGGCCGAGGCAGGTGGATTGCCCGAGGTCGGGAGTTCAAGACCAGCCCGGCCAACATGGAGAAACCCCGTCTCTACTAAAAATACAAAATTAGCCAGGCATGGTGGCACATGCCTGTAATGCCAGCTACTAGGGAGGCTGAGGCAGGAGAATCGCTTGAACCTGGGAGGTGGAGGTTGCAGCGAGCCAAGATCGCGCCACTGTACTCCAGCCTGGGCAACAGAGCGAGACTCTATCTCAAAAAAAAATAAAAATAAGTAAAATAAGAAAACCAGCAGACTGAACAATGTCAAGTCAAACAGAAATGATTCTGGGAGTAGAACATTTTTTAAAAGTTCCGCTGCAGATATTTAGTGTTCATATTTTGATCTGCTGCTTCTTCCATTTTGGTCATTTGCAGCTATGCCTTCATCTACTTTTTTTAAACTTTTTCTTTTTTTTTTTTTTGAGACAGAGTCTTGCTCTGTCACTCCAGCTGCAGTGTAGTGGCGCAATCACAGCTCACTGCAACCTCTGCCTCCCTGGTTCAAGCAATTCTTGTGCCTCAGCCTCCTGAGTAGCTGGGATTACAGCCATATACCACCACACCCAGCTAATTTTTCTATTTTTAGTAGAGATGGGTTTTTGCCATGTTGCCCAGGCTGGTCTCAAACTCCTGGCCTCAAGCAGTCCACCTGCCTTAGCTTCCCAAAGTGTTGGGATTACAGGTGTGAGCCACTGCACCCGGCCCAAACTTTCTTTTCAAATATAATACATATCCAGAAAAGGGCACAAATCAGAAGACTGAGCTCAATAAATTATCAGAAAATCAACGCCCATGTAACCATCCTCCCGTCTAGAACAGATCATTGTTAGCACCTAGAAGCCTCTCTCGAGGCTCTTGCCAATTACCACTCCTGTCTGTGCCTCCCCAAAGATAAACATTCTCATGACTTTATTGGTAAACACTTCCTTGATTGTCTTTATAGTTTTATACTTACATGCATTCCTAAACACTATAGTTAGGTTTTGCCTCATAATTAGGTTTGGAGAACTTTATATAAACGGAATCCTACAGTAAATAATTTTTTAGGTCTTGTTTCATTCCATGTTGCATTTGCAAGCTTCATCTATGTCATGGAATGTAAATGTAGTTTGCTCATTTTCATGTCTGTGTAGTATTCTAGTAGAAGAATATGACATAATTGATGTAGTCATTCTACTTTTTTTTTTTTTTTTGAGACTGAGTCTCACTCTGTCACCCTGGCTAGAGTGCAGTGGTGTGATCTCGGCTGACTGCAACCTCCGCCTCCCAGATTCAAGAAATTCTCCTGCCTCCTCAGCCTCCCAAGTAACTGGGATTACAGTCACCTGCCACCATGCCCAGCTAAGTTTTGTATTTTTAGTAGAGACGGGGTTTCACCATGTTGGCCAGGCTGGTCTCGAACTCCCGACCTCAGGTGAGCCGCCAGCCTCAGCCTCCCAAAGTGCTGGAATTACAGGCATAAGCCACCGCACCTGGCCAGTCATTCTACTTTTAATGGATGAATATGAATTTTTTCCAATTTGGGGCTATTTTAGAACTTGCTGCTATGAACATTATTGTACCTATCTCTTGGTGTCTATTTTTGCATGGTTTTCTGTTGGCTATATACCTAAGATGAGAGTTGCAGAGTCATAAGGTATACATATCTTTACTTCAGTACAGAATGCCAAACTGTTTTCCAAAGTAGTCATACCAATTTACAATCCTGTTAGTGGTATAAAAGAGCTCCCATTCTGCATTCTCACCAACTCTTGCCAACTCTTCGCCTGTCATCTGGGGACTCTGATGGGGTGCTGAATCCCAGAATCTCACTGTGATTATAGCTTATATATCCCTTATTAATAATGATACTGGGCACATTTTATGTATTTTGTGCCCAACTTAGATAACTTTTATAACATGACCATTTCGAATTAACCATGTTTTTCTTTTAATGTGAAGAAACACATTATATGTCAGTTATATGTGTTGCAAATATTTTCTCCACTAGGCAGCTTACGCTTTCATTCTTTTAAAGTGCCTTTGATGAGAAAAAAGTATGTAGTTTTAATGTGGTATAATTTATCAATCTTTTCCTTTTTTTAACTTCTATTTTACGTTCTGGGATACATGAGCAGGTTTGTAACATAGGTAAACTCATGTCATGGGGGCTTGTTGTACAGATTATTTTGTCACCCAGCTTTTCCTTTTTGATTAGTATGTTTTTATGGTCTGTTAAGAAATCTGGGCCGGGCGCGGTGGCTCACGCCTGTAATCCCAGCACTTTGGGAGGCCGAGGCGGGCGGATCACGAGGTCAGGAGATCGAGACCATCCTGGCTAACACGGTGAAACCCCGTCTCTACTAAAAATACAAAAAATTAGCCGGGCGTGGTAGTGGGCGCCTGTAGTCCCAGCTACTCGGGAGGCTGAGGCAGGAGAATGGCGTGAACCCGGGAGGTGGACCTTGCAGTGAGCCGAGATCACGCCACTGCACTCCAGCCTGGGCGACAAAGCAAGACTCCGTCTCAAAAAAAAAAAAAAAAAAAAGAAATCTGGTGGCTCACACCTATAATCCCAGCACTTCAAGAGGCCAAGGTGGGCAGATTGCTTGAGCTCTGGAGTTCGAGACCAGACTGAGCAAAACCCAGTCTCCACCAAAACTACAAAAATTAGCTGGGTGTGGTGGCATGCACCTGTAGTCCCAGCTACTTGGGAGGCTGAGGTGGGAGGATTGCTTGAGCTCCAGGAGGTCAAGGCTGCAGTGAACTGTGATTGCAGCACTGCACTCCAGCCTGGGTGACAGAGTAAGACCCTGTCTCAAAACAAACAAACAAACAACAACAAAAAACTTTTCCTACCCCAGGGCCACAGAAATACTTGCTTTTAGAATCTCCTGGGAGCATCATTGTTTTGCCTTTCACATTTAGCTCCTCAACTCCCCAAAATTGATTTTGTGAATGGTGTGCAATGAGGGTCAATTTTCATGTTTTCTATAGGGTTATTCAATTGTCTCAGCCCCATTTAATAAAAAGGCCATTATTTTCTTACTGCTGTAAAATACTACCATTTATGTAAGTCAAGTGTTCATGGGTCTGTTTCCAGATTCTCTATTCTGTTCATTGATTTATTTGTTTTTCCTTGTCCTAAATACTATACCTTTATAATAGGCTTTAGTATATGGCAACAAAAGGCCTCCAACATTGTTTTTCTTCTCCAAGAGAAACTTCCCATTAGTCTGGGCCCTATGTATATTATGGAATCAGTTAACATCTGAAAAACAAAAGCTGTTGGAGGGCCAGGCATGGTGGCTCATGCCTGTAATCTCAGCACTTTGGGAGGCCAAGGCAGGAGGATCTCTTCAGGCCAGGAGTTGGAGACTACCCTGGGCAACATAGTGAGACCCCATCTCTACAAAAATAATTTTTTTTAATTAGCCAGGCATACTAGCATGGATCCTTTCAGGCCAGGAGTTGGAGACCACCATGGGCAACATAGTGAGACCCCATCTCTACAATAAAAAGTTTTTTGTTTGTTTTTGAGACGGAGTCTCGCTCTGTCACCCAGGCTGGAGTACAGTGGCGCAATCTCGGCTTACTGCAACCTCCACCTCCCAGGTTCAAGCAATTCTCCTGCTTTAGCCTCCCGAGTAGCTGGGATTACAGGTACCCGCCACCACACCCAGCTAATTTTTGTATTTTTAGTAGAGATGGGGTTTCACCATGTTGGCCAGGCTGGTCTTGAACTCCTGACCTTGTGATCCTCCCACCTCGGCCTCCCAAAGTGCTGGGATCACAGGTGTGAGCCACCATGCCCAGCCAAAAAAAAGTTTTTAATTAACCAGGCATGGTAGTGTGCACTTGTAGTCCCAGCTACTTGGGAGGCTGAGGTGGGGGGATCATTTGAAGCCAGGAAGTCAAGTCTGCAGTGAGCTCTGGACTGTACACTGCACTCGAGCCTGAGTGACAGAATGAGACTGTGTCTCTAAATAATACTAATAATGTTAAAACTATTGGGATTTCTTTGGAATTATCTTGAATTTATAAGTGAATTTGAAAGGAATCATCATGTTTACAATATTGACTTTTTCGATCCATAAATATGGCATATCCTTCCATTTATTTAGTTATTTATTCCTTTTTGTCTCTAAATAATGATTTATACTTTTTTTTTTTTTTTGAGACACAGTCTCACTCTGTCACCTAGGCTGGAATGCAGTGGCGTGATCTCAGCTCACTGCAACCTCTCCCTTCTGGGTTCAAGCTGTTCTCCTGCCTCAGCCTCCTGAGTAACTGGGATTACAAGCACATGCCACCAGGCCTGGCTAATTTTTTGTGTTTTTAGTAGAGACAGGGTTTTGCCATATTGCCCAGGCTGGTCTCAAACTGCTGAACTCAAGCAATTCACCCGCCTCGGCCTCCCAAAGTGCTGGGATTACAGACATGAGCCACCACATCCGGCCAATGATTTATAATTCTACATGAGAATTTTGGCACAGATTTTGTTAGTTTATTTCTATGTGCCACATATGATTTGATGTTATTTGAAAGGTTTTTTTAGTTATTTTCTATTTGTTTCTGTTATATGGAAATGCGGTTGATTTTTAGCATTTGAGTTCCACAACTTTGCTAAATTTACTCATTAATTCCAATAGGCTATCTATGGATACCTTTGGATTTTCTGTATACATAATTTGACCATCTGCAAATAACTACAGATTTTTTTTTCTTTTCAATCTTTATACCTTGTTTTTTCTTGACTTACTGCCTGTATCATTTAGCTATTACTACATTACCCAAAGCAACTACATATTTCTCACAAGTCTAGGGGTTGGCTGAGTGTTTCTACTGATTTGAGCTAGTCTTGCCAGGGTTCACTCGTGCATCTGCAATTAGCTACAAGTCAGCTAAGCAGCTTTGTTGATTTTGGCTGGGTTTCTCACATACTTGGGGCCACAGCAGAGACAGCTGGGCTAACTTAATTCTGTTCTACATGGCCTCAAGCTCCAAGTTGCTATTATTCCCAGTGGCAGTGGCAGAGTCTCCAAGAAGGGAGGGGAGAGAAAGAGGTCTCTTTATTCTCAGAAGTGCTACATTGACAATTCCACCACATTCTTTTAATCAGACCAAATCACAGGGCTAGATATTTTTAATATTGTACAACCTACTGTAAGATCCTCTTTATCATTTGTGATCCTGATTGTCACTTATTTTTTGTTATTAAGTTCTAGCTTACTCGTATTACGAACAGAGAACAATTCAGTAATGATTTCAAGTCTGAAATTTGTTGAGACTTTATAGCTGGAGTGCAGTGGTGCAATCATACCTCACTGCAGCCTCAAACTCTTGGGCTCAGAGATCCTCCTGCCTCAGCCTTCTAAGTAGGTGGGACTATAGGCACACGCCACTGCACCCAGCTAAGTGTGTGTGTGTGTGTGTGTGTGTGTGTGTGTGTGTGTGTGTGTGTGTGTGTGTGTGTAGAGACGGGACTCTCACTTTGTTGCCCAGGCTGGTCTTGAACTCCTGGGCTCAAATAATCCTTCCCCTCTCATTCTCTCAAAGTGCTGGGATTACATGGGTTTACAGGGATAAGCCACAGTGCCCAGCCAATTTTTGTAAAATTTTAGAACATTTTAAAACTATAATACATTATTAGGTGCATACAAACACTTTTATCATCATTCTCCTGTGGCTACCCAAGAAATTACAGTATGCATCCTTAATTTATCCAATAATAGTAATCCAATAATAGTCATCTAATATTATTTGTATTTTTACTCTCTACCTAGACAATTCCAGAATTGAAGGACCTCAAAACACTATCTATATTTCTATGTGTGTGTTCACATATATATGTGTGTTCATATATATATATATATACACACACATATATATATATTCCTTCTTATTTTGCCACTGTTGTGGTATATTTAATTTTGTAGCTATTGCAAGTCACATAAGACATTATTATTATTGTTTACATTACTCTTCATTTCTTCTCACATCTCTGACCTACTATTCTAGGATAGATTTTCTTCTACCTACAGAACATTCTTTAGTGTTTCCTTTAGTGTGATTCTGCTGCTGTAAGTTTTTGTTTAACAGAAAATGTCTTTATTTCACTGTCATTCTTGAAAGATGTGTTTGATGGGTACAGAATTCTATATTGGTGGTTATTTTCTGTTATCACCTTAAAGATTGTACTTCATTATCTTCTAGTTCTCGTTTCTGCTGAAAGGTCAGCTATGAGTCAAGTTGTTGTTCCTTTGAAGATAATCAGTCTTTTTCCCTGACTGCTTTTAAGGTTTTCTCTTCCTTTGGTTTTTAGCATTTTTACTATAATGTGGTTCTTATTCATGTTTTCTTACTTTCTTGGTTATTTGTTTATTGCATGCTGGAAACTGCATTTGCAAAATTATTTGTAAAGATAATTGGAGGCCCAGGATAATATTCCATTCCTCCATAAAATAGTAATATAGTTATATTTGCTGGGGGCATGAGTAAGTCAGGATCACTTTAATCCAACTTCAGAGCTGTAATGATTTGAAACTGGCCTGCAGTTCCTCTAAGAGCAGTTCACTCTCTGGTTCACTATCTCCTACAGTGCAGCTCTTTGTGATCCTAAGTCAAAGTGCAAGTGTGTTGAGGGGTAGATATTTAAGACTTCAACTTTTGTCCTGTTGGCCCCACACTGCTCAGCCTCACAGCTTCTTAGTTACCTCTTCTGGAACGGGCAAATGCCTCCCAGAACTCTCCTCTTAGAATCTGTCTTCTGGCCAGGTGCGGTGGCTCTCGCATGTAATCCCAGCACTTTGAGAGGCAGAGGCGGGCAGATCACGAGGTCAGGAGTTGGAGACCAGCCTGGCAAACATGGTGAAACCCCATCTCTACTAAAAATACAAAAATTAGCCGGGCATGGTGGCGTGCACCTGTAATTCCAGCTACTCGAGAGGCTGAGGCAGGAGAATTGCTCGAACCCGGGAGGTGGAAGTTGCAGTGAGCCAAGATCGTACCACTGCACTCCAGCCTGGGCAACAGAGCAAGACTCCATCTCAGAAAAAAGAAAAAAAGAATTTTGTCTTCTACTAGACCTTGGGGTTCAATATTTCCCTACTGTCTTGCTACCTCTCCAATGCCTACAATAAGGTATATTTTTAATTTTGTCCTAATTTTCAAGAGGAGGCCAATTTGAATCACCTATTTCTTTATTACTAAATGCAAGTATCTTCTTCTATCCATTTGCCATCTTCCAGAAATACGTTGAAATCTGCCTTCTCTTGATCAGTTCCTCTTCCAGTCTTATCACTATTTTGAGCTTATTCTCTTTAGTTCTTATTTATTATGATTAAAATTACAGGCATGTACCACCACAGCAGCCAATTTTTAAATTTTGGTAGAGACAGAATCCCACTATGTTGCCCAAGCTGGTCTCAAACCTCTGGGCTCAAGCGATTCTCCTGCCTCAGCCTCCCAAAGTATTGGGATTAAAGATGAAACTGAGGAGAAAATTCCGGAGAAATTGAGGAGATAAACGCGTGCATGCTATATCTGCCATGTTGTACCAGGTCCTGCTTAAAATTATTATTATTATTATTATTATTATTATTATTAAGACGGAGTCTCGCTCTACCGCCCAGGCTGGAGTGCCCTGGCGAGATCTCGGCTCACTGCAAGCTCCGCCTCCCGGGTTCACGCCATTCTCCTGTCTCAGCCTCCCAAGTAGCTGGGGCTACAGGCACCCGCCACCGCGCCCGCCTAATTTTTTGTATTTTTGGTAGAGACGGGGTTTCACCGTGTTAGCCAGGATGGTTTCAATCTCCTGACCTCGTGATCCACCCGCCTCGGCCTCCCGAAGTGCTGGGATTACAGGCATGAGCCACCGCGCCCAGCCTAAAATTATTTTTAAGTAACTTAAAATCATTTGTTAATATTAGGATTCAGTCTGGGTATGGTGGCTTATGCCTGTAATCCCAGCACTTTGGGAGGCTGAGGCAAAAGGATCTCTTGAGCCCAGGGGTTCAAGACCATCCTAGGCAACATAGTGGGATTGTCTTTACAAAAATTTAAAAATTATCCGTTATGGTGGCACGTGCCTGTAATCCCAGCTGCTCAGGAGACTGAGGTGGAAGGATTGCTTGAGCCCAGGCGGCCAAGGCAGCAGTGAGCCATGAATACACCACTGCACTTCAGCCTGGGAGACAGAATGAGACCCTGTCTCAAAAAAACAGATAAATAACTAAATATTAGGATTTGAACTATTATTTTTATAACAACTGTTTTGAAATATTATTCACATACCATGTAATTCCCCCTCTTACAGTAAAGCCATTGTACTTGGAACTGTTATAAAGAATAAATTATTTGTGCCATGCCTCATGACAATTCTTCAGATTCTACTGTGGGTTTCTGTTTGTGTTTGTTTGTTTGTTTGTTTTTGAGACAGGGCCTCACTCTGTCACCCAGGCTGGAGTGCAGTGGTGCAATCTCGGCTCACTGCAACCTCCACCTCCTGGGCTCAAATGATCCTCCACCTCAGCCTCCCTAGTAGCTGGGACTACAGGCGCCCACCACCATGCCCAGATAATTTTTGTATGTTTTTGTAGAGATGGGGTTTCACCATGTTGCCCAGGCTGGTCTTGAACTCCTGAGCTCAAATGATCCGGCCGCCTTGGCCTCCCAAAGTACTGGGATTACAGGCATGAGCCACTGTGCCCAACCGGATACTATTGTTTTAAGACACTGTTGTGGAGCTGCTCCAGGAGCTTACAGCATAGAAGGGGAGATGTGACACATGCACAGACATTTACAATAAGAAATGGCAAAGCAAGTAAGATGAGAGGAGGCTGCATAAAGGAATGTTTCATGAAGGAATTAGTATTTAAGTTGAATCTTGAATGGTCAGTACAGCAGAAATGGCCAGAAGTAGGACAAACTGGCACTCCATCAAGTAGGTCACCAAGACTGCTGGGCTAGCCGTTGGTGAGGTTTAGAGAAAGCCTTCCTGCTCCCACATTCTAAGCAGCCTTGTGTAACCGGAACAACTAAGTGCCCTGGAAAAGCCCAATTAGACTGAGGAAATAGGAAACTTCAGGCCCTATTGTCGTTTGGTGTTTTTTGTTGTTGTTTTTTGTTTGTTTTTGAGATGGAGTCTCACTCTGTCAACCAGGCTGGAGTGTAGTGGTGCAATATCAGCTCACTGCAAACTCCTCCTCCCGGGTTCAAGAGATTCTCCTGCCTCAGCCTCCTGAGTAGCTCGGATTACAGGCGTCTGCCACCACGCGCAGCTAATTTTTTATTTTTATTAGAGACGGGGTTTCACCATGTTGGCCAGGCTGGTCTCGAACTCTTGACCTCAGGTGATCCACCTGCCTTGGCCTCCCAAAGTGGTAGGATTACAGGCGTGAGCCACCACGCCCACTCCCTGTTGTTGTTTTGAATAGAGCATAGTCAAACTAAAAATAAAAGGTAAAACTGAAGAAGTAGACTGTGGGGGACTTTGAATGCTACAGTAAGTAGTTTGGACTCTATTTAGTAAACAATAAGAAGCCACGGGGGATTTTGTTCAGAGGAATGCCATAAACAGAGCTGAAATTTGAAGAGGGCTTGTTGGCTGTTGTGTAAAGGGGAGAAGCAAGAGACAAGGAGATCAATTAGAAGATCAATTACAGATCAATTAGTAAGCTAGAGTAATGATAGGAGAATAGAGAGGGACTTGAGACCAACACATCGTGCAAAGACATCACTTTACATACCGGAGGGCGTGGGCTACAGAAGGAAGGGGTGGAGGAAGGACACATTAAAGACGATGCCACGCAGAAGAAATGGGTTGAGATGTGGCTCCACAGTTTTTTAACTGCGCGATTAGGACAGTCACTTTAGTTTCCTGCGGCCTCAGACAACTCCAGAAACTTGGTGGCAGAAGGAAGGAAAGAAATGGAAAGGTAATTAAACGGGGTTGTGGGATTGGCCAGATTTTTAGGATGGAAACGATCAGAGACTGAAGAGAAGGATTAGGATTAAGATTTAGATTGAAGATGGGAGGGATTAAATATTTTCTATGTTAATGAACTAGATGAAGTTCAAGAGTGAAAAATCAGTATATTAATTGGACTTCACATTCTTATTAATCATTATAGTAGTCATCGAAAGATAGTTTGCTGAGGGCTGTGTTTGCTAATGTTGATTTATGGGATTTCATAATGTATTTATTACCAGTTCCTTGGTGACAGTTAACGTCACCTCCAACAGAAAGAGCCAGTTATATCACATACACCATTTTATAGATATTTCAAAGTTCAGAGACTATCCCTAAAGTAAATGTTTGGGTATTGCTTTTTTTTAATTGCATACGGAGCCGCTTTTCTATGTAGCTTTGACAGAATTACATTAATTTTCATCCTAAATCAAATTTGTGTGAAATGGACATTTTAAAGAGATACTGAGATATTTTCACTTAAATGTTTTTTTGTTTGTATCCATAACTAACTCATAATCTCATATTTAATTATATGTGGTGCTTTGAATTATTTGATCCATGGAGGACCTCTAATAAAGTCACTAACTGGTTATTGATCAAGTTAATTGGTTAAATGACTGAACGGGTCATCAGTTCAGATTGTGTCTATGTGTAAAAACCAGTCTGACTGCTTTTACTGAAGCGTCCAGCCAAATCAGGTTTTCATTATATTCCTGTTAAAAGTAGAGAAGGATTTTGTGCATTTACACATGACGCACACGAGCCATCGACAACCTGTGAATATAGCAGGTGGTTGGGGCGGACACTATACTTATTTAATTGGGTAGTGCTTCCCACTTCCGTGAACCTCTGGTATTTACTGTTCTCCAAACCAGCTCCTTGGTTGATGACAGCAAAAAATGCTAGCTTTTGAGTCACGCAGAATGTTTTCTTCATTTCTATACTGTTAATATATTACTGGGCCACATATCATTCAAAACAAAAGGAGGGGAACAAAAATAAAACCACAAAGACAAAACCCTTGTTGCTACTCACCCTGCAATGTTAAAAGCAAAGAAACTATTCCGACCAACTAACATTTCCGTGACAACACTAGACGGTTGGATGCCTCTTGCCAGATCAGTGTAGAGACATAAGTAATGCCATATCACTGCCCTATACACACAAAGGCTATGTTTTAGAACAATAAGAATCCTTAGAATATACATAGGCCAATCCACTCCTTACAGGACAAGACAGAGATCCAGTGAGTCACTAACAGAGTCAAGAATTTAGGTTGATTTTTTCTGCATTCTGAGCTCGTTGGACCAAACTGCCAATGATATATTATCCAAGACCAGCCTTGTCTGCACACAGAACAGACAGCTTGCTTAGAAAGATGTTCTGTTGGGCACAGTGGCTCACGCCTGTAATCCCAGCACTTTGGGAGGCCGAGGTGGGTGGATCCTCTGAGGTCAGGAGTTCAAGACCAGCCTGGCCAACATGGTGAAACCCCGTCTCTACTAAAAATACAAAAATTAGCTGGGCGTGCTGGCAGGCGCCTGTAATCCCAGCTACTCGGGAGGCTGAGGCAGAAGAATCTCTTGAACCTGGGCGGCGGAGGTTGCAGTGAGCTGAGATCGTGCCATTGCACTCCAGCCTGGGGAACAAGAGCGAGACTTCATTAAAAAAAAAAAAAAAAAGAAAGAAAGAGAAAGAAAGAAAGAGAGAGGGAGAAAGAAAGAAAGAAAGAAAGAAAAAGAAAAGAAAGAAAGAAAGATGTTCTTCTCTCCAAAAATATTTCCTTAACTAATTCTCCCAATTTGTAAGATATTGATACCTGGCCTAATGCCTTGCAAGAACTCCACAGATATTTAGATATAAACGGAGGACATCTAAGACCATTATTAAAATAAAAATATTTAACAAGAACTGGCCATTTCACTGGCATTCTCCCATGATGTACTGTCCATACAGCTGTACATAGGTAAAAATTATAAATGGTAAACTCAGTAAAGCAATGTTACCTGACCATGGTCAAAGAGCTAGTAGGCAGGAGCAATGTGCAAATCCAAGTGGGTCAGATTCCTAAACCATGCTCCTTTCAGGAGCCAGGGAGCCTGTATTTCAGTGTCTTTAAGGAATGCTAATGGTTAAATGGCAATCTGCCCGTAGCCAGAGCAACCAAAATATAGCTCAATATAAATTATGCTGATACTGAGCCAGGCATGGTGGCTCACGCCTGTAATCCCAGCACTTTGGAAGACCGAGGCGGGTGGATCACCTAAGGTCAGGAGTTCAAGACCAGCCTGACCAACATGGTGAAACCCTGTCTCTACTAAAAATACAAAATTAGCCAGGCATGCTGGTGTGTGCCTGTAATCCCAGCTACTTGGGAGGCTGAGGCAGGAGAATCGCTTGAACCCGGGAGGCAGAAGTTACAGTGAGCCAAGATCGCGCCATTGCATTCCACCCTAGGTGACAAAGTGAGACTCCATCTCAAAAAAAAAAAAAAAAAAGAAAAGAAAAGAAAATGCTGATGCTTTTATCTCATTTCTATCTGAGAATAACAATAACTGACATGTATTGAGTACTTGTGTACCAAGCCCTGGCTTTACCCTATTGCTTCATTTAATCTTCACAAGTAACCTATTAGACAAATGTTTTCATCATTGTTAGTAACATTTTTACAAGAAACTGAGGTGTAGAGCAATTTAGTGACTCACCAAAGACCTCGCAATTTGCAGCAGGGATTTGAGCCTGGGCAGTGACTCCAGAGTCCTTAATTACTACTTTATGCTGCCAGGTAGACACCTTCAGCCTCCATAAGAAGCCTACAGAAGGGGCCTGGTGGTTCCATGAAGAAAGTTGTGGAGACTCCAGATTGCTAAAGGTGCAATGGAGGCAGAGGTAGAAAGAAGTCTGAATCTTTTAGACAACTATTATTAGTAGTTTACACAATTATCAAAGGTCTTGAGGCAGCATGGACTAGCCTTTACAGAGCCTTGCGGAGAAATTCCTGATCTCTTGGTGACAATTAACAAGGCAATGGGGGAAATGATGTGAGTCTTCTCTTTGGAGACCACTCAGAGCCATCTTTTTTCCCAAAGAAGAATCCCTAAAATTATTCTTACAATCTATGCTTCAGTTGTAATTAGTTCCTCAGATGAGTTATCTTTTGAGAGCTGGTCCTGAGACAATGAACCAATGAACCGGGATAAGCAAGTTTGTTGGGGATCTGTGGGCAATAAGAAGTCTGGGGCATGTACTGCAAAGGCAGATGGAGACACAAAGCAGGAAGAATGCTAACAAGCAAAGAAAACCTGCAGGGATAAAGGAAAGCAGGAAAAACGGAAGACAATTTCTCTGTTAGTTCTGGCTGTAGTTCTGACATTCAGAAACTAAACTGAAAAACTCAGCCAGTTACCCAACTATTGTGCAGTATAACTAAATTAACAGTGTCTTTATTTTTGGTTAGTGATCATTTCTGCTTTCATTCAAAGACAATTCAGACCAAAAATTCAAGCATATAACTCATTGGGCTTCTCCCCAGCAACCCAATAGTAAATCTATCCAGGGAATAAAATAAATATTATCAACTTTCTTTTTTTTTTTTTGAAACGGAGTTTCGCTCTTGTTGCCCAGGCTGGAGCGCAATGGTGCGATCTCGGCTCGCCGCAACCTCTGCCTCCCAGGTTCAAGCGATTCTCCTGCCTCAGCCTCCCGAATAGCTGGGATTACAGGCATGTGCCACCACACCTGGCTAATTTTGTATTTTTAGTAGAGACAGGGTTTCTCTATGTTGGTCAGGCTGGTGTTGAACTCCTGACCTCAGGTGATACGCCTGCCTCAGCCTCCCAAAGTGCTGGGATTATAGGCATGAGCCACCACGCCCGGCCCCTCAACTTTCTTAATTA
The DNA here is from genome assembly GCF_029281585.2 of Gorilla gorilla gorilla. Classification (NCBI taxonomy): domain Eukaryota; kingdom Metazoa; phylum Chordata; class Mammalia; order Primates; family Hominidae; genus Gorilla; species Gorilla gorilla. The sequence goes on from NC_073235.2 coordinate 73,166,023, forward strand.
CTTACATGCAAAATTTGTTCTTCATCTTGGCCATGCAGGGAAGTGGCATCTCTCAATGTTATGTGTTGACAAACTACCACCTGTGTGGGCCAAAGCTCCAGACCCACAGTGTTTTTGGTTTTGTATTGTTTTGTTTTGTTTTGTTTTTGGTGATGGAGTTTCACTCTTGTTGCCCAGGCAGGAGTGCAATGGCGTGATCCGGGCTTACCGCAACCGCCACCTCCTGGGTTCAAGCCATTCTCCTGCCTCAGCCTCCCAAGTAGCTTGGACTACAGGCATGCACCACCATGCCCGGCTAATTTTGTATTTTTAGTAGAGACGGGGTTTCTCCACGTTGGTCAGGCTGGTCTCGAACTCCTGACCTCAGGTGATCCGCCCACCTCAGCCTCCCAAAGTACTGAGATTACAGGCGTGAGCCATCACTCCCGGCATGGTTTTATTGTTTTTTTTTGTTTTTGTTTTTGTTTTTTACTAGAGATGAGGGTCTCACTATGTTGCCCAGGCTGGCCTCAAACTCCTAGGTTCAAGCTATCCTCCTGCCTCTGCCCCCCCAGGTAGCTGGGACCATATGGATTGCCTCTGTACCCCAACTCCAAAGTGTCTTTTTATAGATAAAGTTTTATTGGCACACAGTCACACCCATTCATTTACATATTGTCCACAGCTGCTTTCACACTACAACAGTAGCGTTGAGTAGTTATGACAAAAACCTTATGGCCTACAAAGCCTAAAATATTTACTATTGGCCCTTTACAGAAAAAGTTTGCCAACCCCTAGTCTAGATTATTAATGAGAGAAATGGAGGAAAAACTTTTTTCTAACAACTTTCTAACAATTTTGGGGGGAACGCCATATAAATTGGGCTTAGTAAAAAAAGACTCTTGGACCGCCCCCCAGAAAATTGTGCCAAAGAGTTTAGAAAAATAAATATACAATAAAAGTAAACACACACACACACAAAACAGCAAACTTGAGGTAACTATTTTGGATTGCAAACAGGATACATTAAATGTTCAAACAATCTGATAAAATAACCATTTGGAAACCGAAAAAAAAAAAAGACTCTTAGACTAGAAGCCTGATAATATGATTCTGTTGCCTTTTTTTTAAGTTATAGGATTAATATTATATAAATGGGACTATAGAATATGAGCCAGTGAGGTTATCCTAACTACTGACCCCTGTATCAAGCAATAACTGTGGGAAGAGGGAAGACAGTGTGGAACGCTTCACAGCTCACCATGCAAGAGGAGAAAAAATGAGTGAAAGAGCCCAGAGGGAAAGCACGTTTTCAAAGCTGTGGTTTCCTCATCTATTGAATAAGGGCACTGGGCTTCTCCCTGCGGCCTAGGATTAACTTCACTGGCTTTTTGTGAATCACCACAAAAATCCCAAGATTTTATGTCCTGAAATCCAGCATCCTACATTCACTCCTGGATGTGGATGTCTTCTTGAATTATACCATCAGTAATCATCAAACCACTGAAGCATCTATTCAGTACACTGGGATTCTCTGGTTACCTATTACTATTCCAACATCTTTAGTTTCCATATGTATAATATGTCTGAATGACTTAACAACTTCTAATTATTAGCAAATTCACATCTTTTCCCCAATATTAATACATGCAAGCCAGCTATCACAAGACACCATTCTCAGCCGAACACTACAGGATTCAAAACTTCTCTGAGGCCTCAGCATTATCTTATTAATGACTAACTGCCGACTAACCTACACATTTTGAGTCAGGCTAGGAGTGACTGATAACTGTCCATGTGACTGGGTAGCTGTAGGTTCCTGACAATCATGGTAGGTAATCTTGTGACCAAAGAGCAGCTTAATTGAGATTTTAAAAACTGTCACAGCTCTCTGAAGAGGTGTAAATAGAAATTATCTGTGCGTCTCATTTGTCTATATTATACAGCTAGGAATAGGGCTTGGGCCTATTAAAAATATATTCAGGCCAGGAGCGGCGGCTCATGCCTGTAATCCCAGCACTTTGGGAGGCCAAGGCGGGCGGATCACAAGGTCAGGAGATCGAGACCATCCTGGCTAACACGGTGAAACCCTGTCTCTACCAAAAATACCAAAAAAAAAAAAAAAAAATTAGCCAGGTATGGTGGCGGGCGCCTGTAGTCCCAGCTACTCAGGAGGCTGAGGCAGGAGAATGGTATGAACCCGGGAGGCAGAGCTTGCAGCGAGCCGAGATCGCACCACTGTACTCCAGCCTGTGCAACAGAGCAGGACTCCGTCTCAATAAATAAATAAATAAATATATATATATATTCATTTATTCCACAAATATATGCTGAATACCTACTTTATGCCAGGAATTGGGTTAAACTTATTATGTCTACAACTATAATCCTTACATGATTTTGTGTTTCATTTTATCCCACATTCTTGCTCAAATAAGCCACACTACACAAGTTTTCCCTGATTTTTCTGATAAATATTGAGCTGTCCACTTGATGATATTTTCACACAAAAATCACAGGGAAGAAGCACTTCCTGCAAGGACATCAGAGGCAATACCCACTTTTTCTTGATGGCTTTGGCTCCAGGGGGTCAAAATGTCCCATCATATTTAACCAATACGGTTCCCTCAGTGATAGTGTCCACTTTTTCCATCCCATTTATAGCTAAAAAGGAGCCTGCCACTTTTAGCTCCAGGATATGTATGAGAAAGCCATAAGAATTCAAGAAAGGGATGGGGGAGATGGGGCGGGGGGCTGGTCACAGAAACCTGATCGTCCCTCTCAGCTTTGGAGGGCAGAGAGAAGTATTGGGGGCAGAAGCCACCTTTTCTTCTTCAGAAATAGGAGAGATGAGAGGAGGTTCTTGGGACCTGATCCAGGGCAGAAGGGGTAAAAATAGTGACTGCTAAGCCAATGATTTTCCAAGAGCCTCCCAGCTCAGTATATCAGAGCTGCCTGCAGTGCTCGGTACAGTAGACCTTTCCCTGGGCCCACCCAGACCTGGAGAATCAGGGCCTCTGGAGTGGGGTGAGGGAAAGTCTATACGCCAAAGTGATTTCCATGCACAAAAAAGTATGAGAACCCCTGTTGAAATATTTATGAATTAATGTACAGGCCTTTAACTTTAAATTAACTAAAACATTGATTTAAACAAGTGTGGCTAATATTATAATGGAGTTTATTAAAACTCAAGCCCTTAAAGCACCATGATGAGTGACAGAAAATTACCTTGGAGTGGGTCTTTCTTCCCACCCTCTTCTCTCTAGCTTCCCTGTCTTTTCCCACCCCTCTCTCCCTTTCATCATATGGGAAGGGCTGTAGGACTAAAAACCAAGCAATAAAAGCAGCAGCAGCAGCAGCAGCAACAACAAAGACTAAAGGCCAGATGCAGGGCAGGACTAGGCATTAGCTCATGGCTAAGAAAGGTCACTGAAAAAAGCAGAGAAGGCAAAACATTTACATTTCTGTTGTAGACATTTCCATATATACATATATATATATATCTCACATGTGATATATGTATATATCACATTCGATCTGTAAAGATTAACAAGACTGGCGAATTTATCCCTGAAATAGGAATCTCCTTCCAAATTATTTCTGAAGCTAAACTTCTTAATAATGATTACAGATGACATATGCGATTATCCCTATTGCAAGAAGTAGTTTTCCTCAATCTCTCTATCCTGTTCTTGTGTTGCCTAAACAGACTGACACCCAGGGGTCCCTTTCTTCCTCATCCTGCTGCTCTCAGAAGCCTTTTGCTCCACTGACCACTCTTCTATCCTTGGGCAGCTTCTCTCTCCGTCTTCTTAACTGAACTTTGTCCCCACACTCCTACGTATTCTGTGATGTTTTAGACAGAAAGATGAAATAAATATCCTTGCCCTCCAGTCTCATGCCATCTACATGAGACAGCGATCAACTAAACCCAAATCAGATGTTCAATTCAACACAGCTCTTCCTGGCCACTCCTCAGCTTCTTCTCTTGCTCCTCTTTCTGCTCACCCTTTTAAGTTTGCAACTTTTCTCCTATGCCCTTTGATTTTCTCTAAACACTATCTTTCCCACACATCACTGAAAACATTTTGCTAATGAGAAATACTTCCTTTGCTATGTTAAACAAAAGGCATTTGATGATGAAGTCATTTTAAAATCTTAAATCATTTTTTAAGGTAAGTACAAGTACCACCTGGGCTTTCAAGAAAGAAAATAGTTGACTTCAATAGTTGTTTTATTTTATGGAATAACCAAAACAGCTTTTAAATTGCACCAAAATAATGGGGAGCAATGAATGAAAGAGCAGTATAAAAATACATGTTTAAGCCGGGTGTGGTTGTGCATGTCCACAGTCCTAGCTACTCACGAGGTGGAGGTAGGAGCTCCAGGAGCTCAAGACTGCAGTGAGCCATGATCCTAACACTGCACTCCAGCCTGGGTGACAGGGCAAGACCCTGTCTAAACAAACAAACAAACAAAAAAAAAACAACAGTTGAAGCACAGTCTTTCCTATTTCCCTCCTGATTATACTGAAAAATACATATTGGTGTCAAGACAGATACGTACAGATAGATAGATAGATAGATAGATAGATAGATAGATAGATAGATAGATAGATAGATAGACAGACAGACGGCAAAGTGAGAAAATTAAGTGAAGACTATGCAGGAACTAATTCATCAAGAGTTGTTGGTTAATACCAAATGGGGAAAAAACACTAGGAAGAATATGAAATCACACCATGTGGGAAGGCTGTCTGTACATTAATATTTTAATTCATGCCAAAAACAAAACTATATGAGAAAATGTTAAAATGCAGAGAATTTCTCCTTAAAAGTGAAAATAGGGTGAGGTATGGTGGCTCACACCTGTAATCCCAACACTTTGGGAGACCAAGGTAGAGGGATTGCCCGTGGCCAGGAGTTGGAGACCAGCCTGGGCAACATAGTGAGACCCCCATGTCTACAAAAAATTTTAAAATAAGCTGGGCATGTTGGTACATGCCTGTAGTTCCAGCTACTAAAGGAGGCTGAGGCAGAAGGATCCTTTGAGCCCAGGAGTTCAAGGCTGCAGTAAGTTATGATTGCACCACTGCACTCTAGCCTGGGCAACAGAGCAAGACTCTGTCTCTTAAAAAAAAAAAAAAAGGTGAAAATAGCTCTCCAAGTGGATAAAGAACACTTAAACATGTTATGTTACTATACAATAAATCAATCCTAACTTACCCATCCTAATGAAGGAAAATAGCAGCACATCAGTCCAGGGTGGCCAACCAAAAATAGCATTACTATTAGACTTTTAATATATTTGAGTCACTCGTTTTAACAGGGATGGGGTTCTGTTCTGAGAATTCATCAGATCTCAAACCAATTAACAAGGAAATATTTAGCGTGCTCTTTTTATGTGCAGAACACTCAACACAATGTCTGGAGTGTGGCAAAGACTTGGCACCATATGGGATAGTTTAGAACATCCCTTCACATTTACATAACATCTTTTCCAAAATGAATTTTTTTTATCATTCATTCATTCATATACTCATTCATTCAATGAATCTCTGACCTATTATGTTCCAAGCACTGCTCTGGCCCTTGGACTACATCAGTAAACAAACAGATAAAAAGCTCTGCCTTCTGACTCCTGTGGAGCTTCAATTTAGGCTGGGGGGATGACCGGTAAGCATAATGAAAAAATCAACTACATGGTGTGTCTAAAGTTGCCAGACATCCTAGTTTGCTTCAGATAGCCTCAGACTGTAGACATTGCCCTGGCTCCTCTCATCCCAGGTTGATGACCCCTTTCACTCTCAGAAGGTCATATTTGATTAATAAATTGTATAGTCACTCTAAGTATGTTTGAAGTTAATAAGGATCATGGAAAGAAGGGAGAACAGAGGGTGGATTGCAATTTTAACAGGGTGGTCCAGGTGGGTCTGATCAGAGCAAGAGACATTTGAGCTAAGATTTGAAGGAGATGAGAGAATTGGCCAGAAGAATATGACTTTAAAAGTCTACATCCTTATTATAAAACATTGAAATAATACCAAAGTGTAAAAAGTTACCTCTCTTTCTTCCCTACTTAATTCTACTGTTAAACAGTTTCTTTTGCACTTTGGGAGGCCGACGCAGGCGGATCACAAGGTCAGGAGATGGAGACCATCCTGGCTAAAATGGTGAAACCCCGTCTATGCTAAAAATACAAAAAAAATTAGCTGGGCGTGGTGGCACGCACCTGCAGTCCCAGCTACTTGGGGGGCTGAAACAGGAGAATCGCTTGAACCTGCGGGGTGGAGGTTGCACTGAGCCAAGATTGCACCACTGCATTCCAGGCTGGGCAAAACAGTGAGACTCCATCTAGGAAAAAAAAAAAAAAACAGTTTCTTTTTCAGGCATATACAAGACTTTAAAACATAAGTTGTATCATATTGCATACCATATGGCAGTTTTAAAAGCAACAACTTGTTATGAAAACATCACATTCTACATCTTAAATATATACAATTTTATTTTAAAATAAAATAAAATGATTTAAAAAAATTTATTACCTCTCTATCTAAATCAAATATGCTCTAGTAAAAGAAGGGAGTGGGGCATTCTGGGGGAAAGGATGGGGAGGAGGAAGAGAAGGCTTAAACTTTTCTTGGTAATGGAGTTTATGCTAAGACTCAATGCATCTTGCAGGCTACAGCAAGTTTCTGTAAAACATACAGAGATAGGCCAGGCGCAGTGGCTCACGCCTGTAATGCCAGCACTTTGGGAGGCTGAGGTGGGTGGATCACAAGGTCAGGAGTTTGAGACCAGCCTGGCAACATGGTGAAACCCCATCTCTACTAAAAATACAAAAATTAGCTGGGTGTGGTGGTGGGCACCTGTAGTTCCAGCTACTCGGGAGGCTGAGGCAGGAGAATCCCTTGAACCTGGGAGACGGAGGTTGCAGGGAGCCAAGATTGTGCCACTGCACTCCAGCCTGGGCGACAGAGCAAGACTCTGTCTCAAAAACAAAAACAAAAACAAAAAACATGCAGAGATAGGCCAGGCGCGATGGCTCACACCTATAATCCCAACACTTTAGGAGGCCGAGGCGGGCAGATCACGAGGTCAGGAGTTCAAGAACAGCATGACCAACATGGTGAAACCCCATCTCTACTAAAAATACAAAAAAATTAGCCGGTAGTGGTGGCACACACTGTAATCTCAGCTATTCAGGAGGCTGAGGCAGGAGAATCACTTGAACCCGGGAGGCGGAGGTTGCAGTGAGCCAAGATCGCACCACTGCACTCCAGCCTGGGCAACAGAGCAAGACTCCATCTCAAAACAAAAAACAAAAAAAACTAAACAGGCCAGGTGCAGGGGCTCATGCCTGTAATCCCAGCACTTTGGGAGGCTGAGGTGGGTGGATAACCAGGTCAGGAGATCGAGATCATCCTGGCTAACATGGTGAAACCCCGTCTCTACTAAAAATACAAAAAATTAGCCAGGCATGGTGGTGGTTGCCTGTAGTCCCAGCTACATGGGAGACTGAGGCAGGAGAATGGCGTGAACCTGGGAAGCGGAGCTTGCAGTAAGCGGGGATCGTGCCACTGCACTCTAGCCTGGGCGACAGAGTGAGATTCCGTCTCCAAAAAAAAAATACAGAGATATTGACGATGACCACAAAGAATGCTTTAAGAATAACAGTATCTCTCCATGCAGAAGTTGAAGAATTTGATCATCTCACTAGCAGTGAAATCAGCAAAGAAATATTTGAGAGATTTCACTAACACCATGAATGCATTGGATTCATTTCTTTTCTTCACTGGGGTTCCCTTCTTTCTTTCCCCTGCAAACAGGGAAGAGGGTGGGTGTCATTGACATTATGGATGACTTTTTGTTTCTCCTCCTTCCTGACCCCTCCCCCACCCCATCTGAAGAGTGGGGCCATCATGATGTCACATTAAGCTAAGGATATCCGTAAGGATAAAAGGCTGGGTGGGTACAAGGTCATGATTTATAATAGAAACACTTCTCCATGACCAGCATATTGTAAGCTCCACTTGATCAAGTTAATGTCCTGGCAAGTTAAGTGTGTAATTTATTTCTTTGGGCGAAACTAGTCTTATAATAATGGTACACTTTATGTAAAATCTGTCAGCAGGCACTGAGTTAATAAAAAGACCATATCACCAAGACATTTATAGAACCAGATTCAGTACATCTTAGTAATTGAATCTTCCTTTGGTGATTTATTATTATTGTGAAGGCATATGGACTGATACTGGGTGTTCAGGACTTCAAAAATATCAGAATGAAAAGTAAAAAGATTCAATCTAGAATCTGGACCTTATGGCCTACCATGCACCAAGCATTATCTGGCCTTTTCCAAATAGTATCAGCATGTTCCCAAGTCTCTGGAGGATGAAACACCCAGGCTGAAACCATCACTTGTCAGTCCTGAGTTTAGGGTATGTAGACATAGCTTAATACCATAACTCAGAAAGAAGAGGGGAAAGCCTTTAGCAAATAGGATAAATCCTTGTTAAGTTAGAGCTAATTACACAGCATATATAAGACTTTCAGTGGTTTAAATTGAATTCCCTCTGAATTGTGAGGATCTTATTCATGAATAAGAGTCTGATTAGCTTTAGTAGCTTTTCCAAAGTATGTATTCAGGAAAATAAGACCTGCCCTCAGAGGCTGAGTCTAGCAACTCAGTCTCATAAAGCGATGTGTTTATTAGTTTGTAATGTAAGTCTATAAACTATAGTGTTTTTTGTTTTTGTTTTTGAGATAGGGTCTCACTCTGTTGTCCAGGTTGGAGTGTAGTGGTGCCATCACAGCTCACTGCAGCCTCGACCTCCTGGGCTCAGGTGATCCTCCTACCCAGCCTCCCGAGTAGTTGGGATTACGGGCACATGCCACCACGCCCAGCTAATTTTTTTATTTTCAGTACAGATGGAGTTTCGCCATGTTGCCCAGGCTGGTCTCAAACTCCTGGGCTCAAGTGATCTGCTTTGCCTAGGCCTCCCAAAGTGCTGGCATTTCAGGTGTGAGCCACCACTCCTAAACTACAACGTTTTTATTAGTGAATTAATTTTTCTTACAATAGTCCATTTTATATCAGATGATAATATTTTATATTGAATAAAATATCCTTTTCTTTTTTAAAAATTGTATCATTTAGGCCTTCCACAAAGTCAGACTACCCATCCACAGCACACACACTCATTCTCAAGTAATGAAATTGAACTGCACTATTATCATTATGCAAAGCTATGTAAAATAACACAAGTGCGTTAGGATGTATTTCACCCAGCTTTTGTCTATAGGAAAACCTGAGAAAAAAATGAAATGGGTGTCTATCCCTAATTCCTAACAGTAAACGTCCTTGCCTTTGGACCTTTCTGTGTTCTTGGACAGAGAGATCAAGGTGAAAAATATCAAGGAGTAAGAACAGACAAGGCTACGATGAAAGAAGTTTGCCAACCACCTGCCAGATGGGAAAATCCTTACAGATCATGAGCATCTGAATTGCCCAAGATTTTTTAGAGAGAGACATAAGTTATACATAGAAGATGAATTGCCTGAGCCTCTGAATCACAGATTCTCTAAGACCGCCTAATGTTATTTTTAAAAATGTATGAATACATACATCTTCATTTTTACTTTATAATCTGAGCTACAGAAAATTTACTACAGCATTATCATCCAGGCCTCATTACCTCTTGGTTAATTAGCTAACATTTGTAAAGTGCTTTGAAGATGAAAAGCATCATATAAATACTAAGAATTATTAGATAATATGAGGGGGAAATCATAAAATAGCTACATTGTTAACATTAATTTGTATTTTATCTGATTATCTTCTCCCTAGCATTTGACATTTAGGGCTGGACTATATATAAAGGCTGAGGAAGTTACAATGTCTACTACAGCTGCACTCAGGATTTCAACTAGCTGCAAATTAATACTTGCCAAAAAACAAGTTTCAAGCAGAAACAAATCAACTGTCCAGAGATCGCCACTTATACTGGTTAAAGTGTTAACTAGTTAAGCAAACAATTTGCCCCCCTCCGACACACCCACAGTTAAAGGGAAAGGTCTGTTAATCCAGAGACTATTAATAAACATTTCTACGTCAAGAAAACACAAAATATACTCATGAATAGTGAGCTCAGCCAGACCATTTTGGTGTGAAACATGGGATTCCACTTTGCACCCACGGTACAGTTGCAGATCCTGCTGCTGAGTAGCTCAGGGCGGTATATTATGCAGTGTTGACTGTTCCGGACATTTTGCTGTCATCAAAGTGAGTTAAACAAACTTTTCTGAAGCTGCAGTTCACCTCCCTGTCATCTCACCTCTCCCTTCCCCCAATCCCAAACGGACAGGACAGGCAAACCTGCCTTAGAAAGTCTTTGGCAGCCTGCCAGGGACTGATACAAGGAGGGAAAAAGCTATAGTAAAATATTATTTAAATATATGTATCATGAAAGCTTTCAATAAAACAGGAAGTAATAGATCAAGTACATTCAAAGTATTTGCAAACTGCTTAATTGGGTAAGGGCAAGTCAAACTCTTCTGATCACAGCAACTTCCTTATTGTAAAGCCCACTTCAGTGATACTGAAGTTAATCCCAAGTCCTGTTACAGGAAACGCATCCTTATTAAAGTAACATTAAGTGCTCCTTTTTTATTGATCTTTCCCTTCAGCTTAATGATAGAAACTTACTGATGTTTTAATAATAACCTCACAAGCTTTATCTCATTTTACTTTGCCTTGCTACTAAAAGATGCAGTGGAAACTAACTTAGCATAAACATTTTGCAGATGTCTTTAAAGGCCAGAGGGAGGTGAAAAAAAAAAGATTCAATTGAGCTGCATGTTAACAAAGATGGCTGAAAAACTAAAAGATAAAAGGGAGGCTCCAGTGTGAACATCAAAGAATTGTTAATGACAAGAAATACCATTAGGGTTAGCATCTCTTTTGTTTCAACCCTTTCACACCTGCAGTGTGTGGTGAGCTAAGCCTTTGTTCCAAAATCTGAATTACCTCCATTAGCATTTATAGAAAAATGGTTGCAAAACAACAGAAATGTACTTTTGATTCTCCCCCTTTGCTTGAAAAGTCAGAAATTAGCTAGGTATCTGTGGGTTTCCTTCTAGTTACTGGGTGTAACTATAGAGACTATAGAGGTGGAAGGTAATAGGTTGCAAATGAGTTTGGTTGAAATGTGAGAATAGCTTTGTAACTGAAAAACAGAAGTAATACCAGCAATGTGGAGAAGCTCACATAAGAAGATCAGACATTAGCAATAGCAAAATCAGAGCGTGAAATTCAGATTAGCCCTCCCCAGGCTGTGAGAGGAAGGGGGTATTGCAAGACTTGGCATGGCTAAAGGTGTAACCTGTTTTATTTGGCCCCTGAAAAATTTTAACAGATGGTGGGACCAGCTGTCTTTTTCAGCCATTTAATAAACTCTTCGGTGGTAACAGTTTGGAAAGTGGGGGTTTTTCGTTTTAGGCCAGAGGAGAAAATAAAGAAATCTGTCCTAAATTGTCTTTGCCAAGTAGTAAAGCCTGGAAACATTTTGAAAAGTTAAAGGCAAAAAAAAAAAAAAAAAAAAAAAATCTAACAGACTATACAGTTGTCATTATATTTTTTAAGAGAGCAGCAATAAAAACAAATCTGCCAAATAAGATGACTAAATACCGGCCAAATGCATTTTGTATCAATCTTCTAATCTGGGTTTTAAATTTTGGTCTTTTAAAAAGAGATGCCTGGTTATCCTGTTTAAGGCTTATTGGCAAATTAACAGCACTTTAAGGCAACTATCCACAGCAGCACAAAAAGAAGCAAACTAAACATTTATTACAAGTTAGTACTCATAAGATAAATACTTATTCATAATGAAGGGGTGAATTCCCTCCAATTTACATAATTAGTCTAAAATGGCATAGAACCCTCCTAATCATGTCACGTAAATTACAGAATCCAGGCCAGACCTCAGGGAATGTGGAAAATGCTCATGTCAACTTATTTTCAGAACAGGATCTAAGAGATTTTGCAATTTTGTAAAATTGGGCATTTTTTTCCCCACCAATAAAATGGCAACTCTCAATTATGAGAGAAAGAGTTTACTTACAAAGATTCTCTCCAATGGCTACAAACACAACTCCTCTTTTTGCAAATGTTCATGATTCCTGGCTGAGCAACAGCTACTTCCATGTGACAAAGCTTTGTTTGGCCCACAGGCCTATTATGGATACCAGATCTATATTGTCCCAAGTAAATTGCAACAGTAAAATGCAAACTCTTTTTAGGAGAGATTCAGACACCTTTTCAGACACCTCAGCCATTTGCAGCTTTCATTATGTGTAGCAAATCTCTTTTACTTAGATTCCAGCTTGCTTTCTTTCTGGACTGCTAGTGATGTTTGCTTCTGAAACAATTAGTAAAGTGTAGCTGGTTGAAGAAAGCATAATGAGTAATCCTACCTGGAATAAGCTATACAGTCATCAAGCTAGTTACCAGAATTCATAGAATGCCATTTCTAATTCCCCGACTGCCATGACAAATTGCAGTTCTTCTTTCAGGAACACTTTTTCTTTTTTTTTTTTTTTTGAGACGGAGTTTCACTCTTGTTGCCCAGGCTGGAGTGCAATGGCGTGATCTCGGCTCACCGCAACCTCCGTCTCCCGGGTTCAAGCAATTCTCCTGCCTCAGCCTCCTGAGTAGCTGGGATAACAGGCATGCGCCACCACCCCGGCTAATTTTTTGCATTTTTAGTAAAGACGGGGTTTCTCCATGTTGGTCAGGCTGGTCTTGAACTCCCGACCTCAGGTGATCCACCTGCCTCGGCCTCCCAAAGTGCTGAGATTACAGGCATGAGCCACCAGGCCCGGCCAGGAACACTTTCTCTAGTCTGTAACACCAGCTACCATTCATGCAACACGTTCTTACTGAGCACTTAACTATGCTTCAAGCACTGGGTCAGCAGCTGAAATATCACGGTGATCAAGACAAACAAGATCCCTGCTCTCTTGGAGCTTACACGGCCTCACGTCTTCACTGGATAAGGAATGAGAGAAAAGAGAAAGGCCATAAACATAAAGCCCTTCACAGCAGAATGTTTAGGATCGATCTATGCAACTTCAAAACTATCTAAATGACACAGATGAGTTTGACAACTAAATGTGGGGGAAGGGGACTTGCCCTCACTTCAGGAGGAGCAATGGAAGAGATTGCAAGTTCATCTTAGCAACGCTTAGCAAAGCACCTGGCTTTTTTATTGTAACATTTTTGTTTTCCAGTCACTGGTTTCAAACAGACGTCACAAGCCTCTCACTAGAAAGTATGATCATCTAGAAATTACATAAATCTAGAAATTGTATGCATTTCCTTACATATTGCAAAGTGCTTTACTAAATTTTGGGAATAGTTTCAAGGGGGAAAAATAAAGAAATTGAGCCTTACTTTATAGAAATAGAAGCATTAGCCAGGCATGGTGGTGTGTTCCTGTAATACCAGCCACTGGGGAGGCTGAAACAGAAGGATCGCTTGAACCTGGGAGGTGGAGGTTGCAGTGAGCCGAGATCGTGCCACTGCACTCCAGCCTGGGCAACAGAGTGAGACTTCACCTAAAAAAAAAAAAGAAGAAAGAAAGAAAGAAAGAAATAGAAACATTAACACTGAGTAAAAGCCAGGTTGATCTTGTGGCTAGAAGGCAGATACTTGCAACTATTTCTAGTCCCTACCTCCAAAACTTCAACACCTTTATATGAACCACTGCGGGTACCAAAGTCATTTAAAGACTGACAGCACAGTGGCCGGGCGCGGTGGCTCACACCTGTAATCCTGGCACTTTGGGAGGCCAAGGCGGGCAGATCACGAGGTCAGGAGATCAAGACCATCCTGCCTAACACGGTGAAACCCTGTCTCTACTAAAAATACAAAAAATTAGCCAGGCGTGGTGGCAGGCACCTGTAGTCCCAGCTACTCGGGAGGCTGAAGCAGGAGAGTGGCGTGAACCTGGGAAGCGGAGCTTGCAGTGAGCCGAGATCGTGCCACTACACTCCAGCCTGGGCGACAGAGCAAGACTCTGTCTCAGAAAAAAAAAAAAAAAAAAAAAAAAAAGACTGACAGCATGGCCAGGTGTGGTGGCTCATGTCTATAATCCCAACACTTTGGGAGGTCAAGGTGGGCAGATCACTTGAGGTCAGGAGTTCAAGACCAGCCTGGGCAAAATGGTAAAACCCCATCTCTACTAAAAATACAAAAATTAGCCAGGCATAATGGTGCACACCTGTAATCCCAGCTACTTGGGAGGCTGAGGCAGGAGAATCACTTGAACCTGGCAGGTGGAGGTTGCAGTGAGCTGAGATCCCGCCACTGCACTCCAGCCTGGGCGACAGAGTGAAACTCCATCTAAAATATATATATATATATATATATATATATATATATAAAATAAAATAAATAAATAAATACTGACAGCAATTCTACCAGATTTTCCAGAATGTGGAAATAGAGTTTGCCCTGAACACAAGAGAAAAATGAGGAAATTCATGTGAAGTCAACTAAACCTGTGCTGGAAAATTTATCTGTTTCCCTGTAGGGTATTAACCTTTTATTTTTCTTTCAGTATCATCAATCAACAGGTCATCTGGGCTTAGTGAACATGGGATTCAGGACTAGTTGCCAGCTTTAATGTTTTCAGGTCAACAAAGTTAGGATCCCTGTCTGTCTGCAAGGCAAGTGCTCTAGAAATTGCTGCCTTGGCCAAGGTCTTAGATACCTATGTACAGGACACTGTCTGCTGTGGCTGGCCATGTCACCTTCACAGTGCCAGGCAGGTCACCAGCAGTGGTCACGGCCCAAGCAGCAACTAGTAGAGTAGCCCATAGAAAGGCAGCAACCCCTGGCCGGGCACCGTGGCTCATGTCTGTAATCCCAGCACTTTGGGAGGCAGAGGCAGGCGGATCACCTGAGGTCAGGAGTTCAAGACCAGCCTGGCCAACATGGGGAAACCCCGTCTCTATTAAAAATACAAAATTAGCTGGATGTGGTGGCAAATGCCCGTAATCCCAACTATTCAAGAGGCTGAGGCAGGAGAATAGCTTGAACCCTGGAGGAGAAGGCGAAGGTTGCGGTGAGTCGAGACCACGCCATTGCACTCCAGGCTGGGCAACAAGATCAAAACTCTGTTTCAAAAAAATAAAAAAAAAAAAAAGAGATAGAAAAAGAAAAGAAAAGCAGCAATCCCTAAGAATAATCTCAGTGACACCTAAGTAGCAATCTGATAACAGACTAAGTTCACATATTTACCCTGTCCCTAATGTCTCGCATAAATAAATGCTATATTTGACATCAATTTTTTTTTTTTTTTTTTTACTAAAAAGTCTCTTCTGAGATGGTAAACTATAACATTCCTAGCAAAGACAAAAGCAATATTTTACTCTAATGGAAAGCAGGAATGATGAAATAATAAAGCCCATTAAAAGATGGTAAATAAATATTGGCCTATAAATTTCCTTAGGATTGTTGAAAAATATCGTTAATTTCAGAACTCTCTAAATATCCAGGAAACTGCAATTTAGAAAACAGTGCAAGAACCCTTTATATTTATATTAGGCATTTTGTAATAGGTTAAATTCTTTGCTTAAATTATATAATCAGTTAACAGTTGAATTCTTAACATTTAAAGGAACGGTTTAATAAATTAGTAGTACATGTGAAAATTAAATTGTTTCCAGTTTCATTGCTATAATTATAAAAATTCAAAAGGGATTGAGTACTTGACAAAATAACTCTTAATTTCACTAACATTGTTCAAAACACATTTATTGAATATTTGCTATGTGCCAGGTACCATTTATCTGGTACAAAGAGCCCCAGAAAAATACCAAAAATGACAGGGAAGGAAAAAAAGAAAAAAGGAGGGGGGAAAATCAAGAAAGAAAGAGGATATTTACTGCTCAATGTTAAAACACACTATAAAATTACAAAAATAAGAGCATTTTGCTGGCACCAGAATAGACAGAGAGATAGAACAGCAAAGATATGAAATAAACACAAGTATATCTTCATATTTCTTACGATACAAGTGAAATTTCAAATCAGTCCAGAATAATTCAATACATGGCATTGAAAAAAATTAAACTTTCAAAAAAAATACAGTTGAGTCCTTGTCAAAAACTGTGAGGGCCTCGGGCTTTTTACCTACTTGCAAACTACCAAGTTAGCCTGCTGTAGTTTCACAGATATTGGCAGAAGGTACAAGACTTTTGGGTCAGAGACAAAATGGCAGTAGCAGCAGCCTGGAGGTCAACGTTTACACTGGCTCCCTGAGCCCCCATTTCCCACAGGGTGATGTGAAGAGGGCCAGATGCTGCCTGCAGGCAGTGGGGTGGATTACAGGACAGGAATCCCAAGCTGAAGGAGCTATGCTCTTTTGTAATGGGCAGTATGCCTGCTTGATCTTTGCCACTGATCTTTATTACATGCATAAGCCACCAACCTGC
Source organism: Gorilla gorilla gorilla (assembly GCF_029281585.2). Lineage (NCBI taxonomy): Eukaryota > Metazoa > Chordata > Mammalia > Primates > Hominidae > Gorilla > Gorilla gorilla. Next base: position 73,182,501 of record NC_073235.2, read on the forward strand.
TCTCTGCTCCTAAGAGGAAACCATCTCTGTTTTCCAAGGCTGTTCACTATACACACTCTGAAAAGATAGTTGAGGTCGAAGCAGTGCCTTTGCTCAGAAAACATGCAGCAACACCAGAGACATGGAGAATTGTCCCCCCGCAATGGCCATTAACTAGTGCTTTATTTTAAAAGAATTCTAGATAGATTAAAGAAAGAGTTGAATATAAGAAGAACAGGGTGCATGGGCCTGTAATCCCAGCTATTTAGGAGGCTGAGACAGGAGGATTGCTAGAGTCCAGGAATTCAAGACTAGCCTGGGCAACATAGTGAAACCCTGAGAAAGAAAAGAGAGAGGAGAGGAGAGGAGAGGAGAGGAGAGGAGAGGAGAGGAGAGGGGAGGGGAGGGGAGGGGAGGGGAGGGGAGGGGAGGAAAGAGGGAGGGGAGGAAAGAAGGAGGGGAGGAAAGAAGGAGGGGAGGAAAGAAGGAGGGGAGGGGGGGGAAGGAGAGAGGAGGGAAGGCAAGTTGAGGCGAGGCGGGGCGGGGCAAGGCAATAGAAAAACTAGGAGAAAATATATATGAACGTATCCATGCTTCTCAGGCAGGGAGACCTTTCTAAGCATAACATCAAAGACAACTTAAAGGAAAAAATCATAATGTATTTTACTACATAAAAATTTAAAACCTGCTCATGTCAAAGACACCATAAAATAAATTGCACTGAGGGAATGGAGTTATTGTTTAATGTGTACTGAGTTTCAGTTTGGAAAGATGAAAAAGTTTTGGAAATGGGTATCAGTGATGATTTCCCAACAATGTTAATATATTTAATGTCACTGAATTGTACACTTAAAAATGTTTAAAATGATAAATGCTATATATATTTTACAATAAAAATGTTGTAAAATATTAAATTGCACCAATAAGCTGGAAAGAAAATTTGTTGCATATAGGATAAAGACTAATAGCCCTACTATTTCTTTATTCAACGAATATGTATTGACTGCTATGATGCATTAGGAATATGATGGAAATCAAGACATCATGGTCTTGCCTTCAAGGACAATAATGAGCTTCTACAAGCTATTAAGAACAAGAAAAACATCCCAATAAAAAAATAAAGAGGCCGGGCGCGGTGGCTCACGCCTGTAATCCCAGCACTTTGGGAGGCCGAGGCGGGCGGATCACGAGGTCAGGAGATCGAGACCATCCTGGCTAACACAGTGAAACCCCGTCTCTACTAAAAAATACAAAAAATTAGCTGGGCGTGGTGGCGGGCGCCTGTAGTCCCAGCTACGCGGGAGGCTGAGGCAGGAGAATGGCGTGAACCCGGGAGGCGGAGCTTGCAGTGAGCCGAGATCGCGCCACTGCACTCCAGCCTGGGCGACAGAGCGAGACTCCGTCTCAAAAATAAATAAATAAAGAAGAGAGGCATACACAGGTAGTTCACAAAATAATACAAATGGATACATATGAAAAAGTGTTCAGGCCAGGCACAGTGGCTCACACCTGTAATCCCAGCTGAGTGAGGGGGGCTGAGTGAGGCAGGAGAATCGTTCCAGCCCGGGAGATGGTGGTTGCACTGAGCCGAGATGGCACCACTGCACTCCCGCCTGGGCAACAGGAGTAAAACCCTGTCTCAAAAAAAAAGAGCCAGGCACGGTGGCTCACGCCTGTAATCCCAGCACTTTGGGAGGCCAAAGCGAGTGAATCACGAGGTCAGGAGTTTGAGACCAGCCTGGCCAATATGGTGAAACCCTGTCTCCACTAAAAATACAAAAATTAGCCAGGTGTGGTGGCGGGCGCCTGTAGTCCCAGCTCCTTGGGAGGCTGAGGCAGAAGAATCGCTTGAACCTGGGAGGCAGAGGTTGCAGTGAGCCGAGATTGCACCACTACCTCCAGCCTGGGCAACAGAGCCAGACTCCATCTCAAAAAATAAAAAAAAAAGAAAAAGTGTTCAACCTCACTAGTAGTAAAATAGAAATTACAAACAAAATACCATTTTACTTTCAGAATAGCAGTTTTTTCCTTAAAGTGCTCAGTGTTGGTGAGGATACCGGGAAATGGGTACTACCCAAGTCAGCTGAAGTTCATGAATCGGCATGAAGTTCCTGGCCTGCACCCAGAGTGAATACATCAGAAACCTGAAAACCATGCTTACTTCTTGCCCAGCTATTCCCTAATAGGAAGGCGTCCTGGGAGAATGGTCTGAGATACATACAAAATGTTCTTTGCAGCACTGTATATAATACCCCCCCAAAAAAAAAACACTGGAAACAATTTAAATATTCAAAGGTAGGGCATTAATTAGGTAACTATGTTGCCACCATTCAATGGTATAATAGTCTTTTTCTTTTTTCTTTTTTTTTTTTTTTTGAGATAGAGTCTCGCTCTGTCGCCCAGGCTGGAGTGCTCTGGCGCCATCTCGGCTCACTGCAAGCTCCGCCTCCCGGGTTCACGCCATTCTCCTGCCTCAGCCTCCCGAGAAGCTGGGACTACAGGTGTCCGCCATCATGCCTGGCTAATTTTTTTTTTTTTTTTTTTTTTTGTATTTTTAGTACAGATGGGGTTTCATTGTGTTAGCCAGGATGGTCTCGATTTCCTGACCTCGTGATCCGCCCACCTCGGCCTCCCAAAGTGCTGGGATTACAGGCGTGAGCCACCGTGCCCAGCCGGAATAATGTCCTTAAAATGGCTCAAAAAGGTAGAAAAAGAAGCCTGGCTATTAAAAAAAATACAAAACGACACTATTTTTATTTTTCAATTAAGCCTAAGTAGCCATGAAAATATTAGAGAGTTATACTAGAAAGTTGGCAATGTTTGTCTTTGTGCATTGAACATTTAATAGTTGTTGTGGCCGGGTGCGGTGGCTGACGCCTGTAATCCCAGCACTTTGGGAGGCCAAGGCAGGCGGATCACAAGGTCGAGAGATCGACGAGACCATCCTGGCCAACATGGTAAAACCCCGTCTCTGCCAAAAGTAGAAAAATTAGCTGGGCATGGTGGCACACACCAGCAGTCCCAGCTACTCAGGAGGCTGAGGCGGAAGAATCGCTTGAACCCGGGAGGCAGAAGTTGCAGTGAGCCGAGATCATGCGACTGCACTCCAGCCTGGGTGACAGAGTGAGACTCTGTCTTAAAAAGAAAAAGGTGACAGAGTGAAACTCTGTCTTTAAAAAAAAAAAAAAAAAAAAAAAAAGCACAGAACAAGCGGTTCTAGTTTCAGAGAAGGCAGGGCCGGCCCAAGATCCTCTCCTTCAGGCTCCCTCACCCCCAATACCCCGAGGCACCTCTGCTGAACCCTAAGCCTTTAAGCAAGTTAAAACCTCCACATAATCTTCCAGAAGACAGATTTATAAAACAGAATAGCAGTTTATTGTCAGTAGGAAAATCTAAGCAAACTCTGAGAAGATCAAGCTAAGATGACTGGGGAGGTCGCCGGGCGTGGTGGCTCACACCTGTAATCCCAGCACTTTGGGAGGCTGAGGCAGGTGGATCACCTGAGGCCGGGAGTTCGAGACCAGCCTGACCAACATGGAGAAACCCGGTCGCTACTAAAAATACAAAATTAGCCGGGCGTGGTGACACATGTCTGTAATCCCAGCTACTCGGGAGGGTGAGGCAGGAGAATCGCTTGAACCCAGGAGGCGGAAGTTGCGGTGAGCAGAGATCTCATTATTGTACTTCAGCCTGGACAACAAGAGCGAAACTCCATCTCAAAAAAAAAAAAAAAAAAAAAAAAAAAAGATGACTGGGGAGGATGAGGTCAATAGAGGAGCTGTAGGCACATTTCTCAAAGTGCTGGGTGAGAACCCCTGCATGACAACCACACAAGCCAAGTCAAGTGCCTTGTGGCTACATGAAAGGAAGTTGGGGGTATGAGTCTCCAAGGTAGGGCCTGGGAGTCTGCATGGAGACACACTCTCCAAGGAGGGGGCTGTTGCAAGGGAGAGGGTGTGGACTGACAAAGTCCTCATGTATCAGCTCCATCACCTAGTCTCCTACAAGGCAGGACAGGTTGTCTCAGGCCAGCTGAGCACCATTTTCTCATGACTGACAAATGCTTCTTCATTCAAGATTGTTTCTGATATTTTACCTTCATCACCATGATCATCTGACCTTACAACATTGTTTCAGAGCACAGGAAACACCAATAATTAAAATACTGCTAATCCCGAATGAGTCACCTGTTTAGCTGAGAGTTGGGAGAAACATCAGTCCCATCAGTCACATTTGCCAATCATTTATGAGAATAGTTGGAGAGATTTCCGAAGATGCAACATTCATACATGCAAAACTTCATCCATACTTATGTTATTTCCAATTCAGAGAGAGATATTTCCTTCTTATGCTCCTAATTTTGGAGATACACTCTACTTAGGGTCTGAAAATCTCTATATATTAATAAAAATCAACACTTTAAATCTGAACTCCTCATAGAAAACAAGAAGAAGATAATTTAAAAATCCTTTCTTGGCTGGGCGTGGTGTCTCATGCCTGTACTCCTAGCACTTTGGGAGGCCAAGGCAGGCAGGTCACCTCAGGTCAGGAGTTTGAGACCAGCCTGGCCAACATGGCAAAATCTCATCTCTACTAAAAATACAAAAATTAGCCGGGCATGGTGGCGGGCACCTGTAATCCCAGCTATTTGGAAAGCTGAGGCTGGAGAATCATTTAAACCCAGGGGGCAGAGGTTGCAGTAAGCCAAGATCACGCCACTGCACGCCAACCTGAGCAACAGGAGCAAAACTGCATCTCAAAAAAAAAAAAAAAAAGATAAAAATAAATCCTTTCTTTACCAGCACTCTTTGATTAAAATAAAAACTTCTAAAGAAAAGGTAATGTCCATGGCACTGATTTATTTCATTTCTGACAGCAGAATTCAGGGCCTAAAACTTTGCATTAATTACATTATTCTTTTGATAATACAAGCGATGCATCTGATTCTTTGAAACAGTTGTGGCCAGATGGAAGTACTGTGTGAATATGACAGCAGCTATGCAAGTTGTTGGATTGACTGCTCTGGGGACCAGAACTTGAGATTTCTCTGCAAAACAGAGCATAAGCAAAAGTGAAGGTTTTAACTCTAGGCGCCCACTCTCTGTCACTGAGCCTCAGCCCTGTCCTGCTGAGGCCACCAGCTCCAGGTGGAAGAGCAATTTGGTCTCCTCTCGACTTAATACTCTCCTGTCTGTGGAGGCCTCACCAAGGGTGCCAATTCTAAGGATGTCACTGAGTTTCAAACACCTGTCCACTAGGAACTGGACTCATACCCCCAACTTCCTTTCATGTAGCCACAAGACAGACATCAGATGGTGACGACTTCTGGTCCCGCCTGAACAGATCAGTTACACAGTGTCCAATAGCTCCCTGCTACAGCGTCACTATTTTCTGGATATTTATCTGGCTGTGGAATTTTAAATCCAGACTAAAATAGCAAGCAAAATCTTCAGCGAGCCTTGCCAGAATCATAGGCAACATGACTCTGCTTTCCTTCTATTTGATTCCCACAGCATTCCTTTATGCTCATTGTATTTTTTGTGCGTTTTAAAAATGTAATTGACATTAATTTTGTGCATTGCTCTAAGTCCTTTACATTTAGGAACTGTTTTAATCCTCATAACCCTATAGGGTAGATATTGTGATTATGCCTATTTTGTAGATGAGAAAATAAGGCACAGAGAGAGAGGTTAAGTGTCCAAAGTCACAAAGTAGGAAGTGCAGAGGCTGGGATTCACCCCCAGGGAGTCTGCCTCCAGAACCTGTGCCTAAGGTATAACACCAACTGTCCACATTTTGCATATCACTAAAGCTAGGTGCAGAGAGGTTATGGCACTCACACCGCTTGACCTTGCCTCTGCCAACTGAAGCCCAGACTTGCTCAGCTCCTACCACCTTAGTGAGGCCTGTGGTGGTAACCTTGTGCACGTCCTCCCAGGCTGTATAGTGTTTCCCTCCGAGTGCTCGCTGTCAACCTGACAGCTGGAAGCCCCTAGCAGGGAGAAGTCAGTGACCACTCAAGGCTCTGCCTTCTACTCAGGCTTCCTTAGCCTCCACTGCCCTGAGTAAGGAGCAAACCAGGACTTTCTCAGGGAACTCACTGGGAGTGAAATCCTCTCCCGCCACACACACTAACGGGACCCTGGGGTCATTCATTTGTTCATCCATTCATCATCTGTTTAATGAGGACCTACTATCAAGCACTATGCTAAGTACCAGATAAAATATGAGCAAGACACACATCCCTGCCCCCAAGGAGCACACAGTGCACATATAGATGGAGACAGACACAAAAAGAGGCAACTTCAATATCCAGGAGGAAGTGTCATAAAAGGAACAGCCACACTAGGGTGTTGTGGAGCACAGCAAAGGGGCTAAAACCAACAGAAGTTTCTCAGGAGGAAGTGGCGCCCACCCTCAGACTTCAGCCCCCTCAAAGTTTCATGATATACGAGTTAATGAAAGCTTGCACGTAGAACCCCAGGTGATTATTGCAATAGCCACTGAGGAGTTTTAGGCCAGGAATCAACAAGACATAAGTTCAGTTTCCAACACAATAATAATAAGCACTAGCACTTACTGAGCTGTGTTCTAAGTATCTATGTGCGTTATATTCACTGCATGCTCACAACAATACAATGAGCTGCCAGGCGCGGTGGCTCACGCCTGTAATCCCAGCACTTTGGGAGGACGAGGTGGGCAGATCACCTGAGATCAGGAGGTCAAGAGCAGCCTGGCCAACATGGTGAAACCCCATCTCTACAAAAACACACAAAAAAATTAGCCAGGCATGATGGTGGGTGCCTGTAATCCCAGCTACTTGGGAGGCTGAGGCAGGAGAAGTGCTTGAACCCAAGAGGTGGAGGTTGCAGTGTGCCGAGATCACACCATTGCACTCCAGCCTGGGGGACAGAGCGAGACTCCATCTCAAAAAAAAAAAAAAACCAATACAATGAGGTTGGTGTTGCTGCCCACTTTATAGATGAGTGGCAGCACGCAGGCTCTTATTTACTCTGATACACTCCCTGCCACACAGCACAAGCTCACACAAGGGATTTAAAAAATGTTTGGGACATTTGGTATTCAAATATCTATGTTTTCACTTCCCCACCTAGTCCAAGGGTTCTTAGCCCTGCTTCTCATTGGAATCACCGGAGAAGCTTTCAAAAAAAATGAAACAGGTGTGGTGGCTCACACCTGTAATTCCAGCACTTTGGGAGGCCAAGGCAGGCGGATCACGAGGTCAGGAGATCGAGACCATCCTGGCTAACATGGTGAAACTCCGTCTCTACTAAAAATACAAAAAATTAGCCGGGCATGGTGGCGGGTGCCTGTAGTCCCAGCTAGTCAGGAGGCTGAAGGGGGAGAATCGCTTGAACCCGGGAGGCGGAGGTTGCAGTGAGCCAAGATGGAGCCACTGCACTCCAGCCTGGGCAACAGAGCAAGACACCATCAAAAAAAAAAAAAAGAAAGAGAGAGAGAGAAAGAAAGAAAGAGAGAGAGAGAGAGACAAAGAAAAGAAAGAAAAAGAGAGAGGAGAGAGAGAGAGAGAAAGAAAGAAAGAGAGAGAGAGAAAGAAAGAAAGAAAGAAAAAGAAAGAAAGAAAGAAAGAAAGAAAGAAAGAAAGAAAGAAAGAAAGAAAGAAAGAAAGAAAGAAAATGTGCATGAATGTTTATAACAGCTTTATTTGTAATAGCCCCAAGCTGGAAACATGGGGACATTTGGTATTCGAATATCTACATTTTCACTTCTCCACCTAGACCAAGGTTGTCCCAATATGCCCATCAGTAGGTTAATGGGTAAACTGTAGCAGCTCTGTACAATGGAACACTGTGCAGCAATAACAAGGCCCAAAGGACAGATGCACACAACTTTGAACAGCTTGCAGGGAATTATATTCAGTGAAAAGAGCCTGTCTCAGAAGGTCACATGCTGGAAAATCCGTTTGTATGACATCCTCAAAATGATAAAATTAGAGAGATGAAGAACAGATTAGCATTGCCAGGGGTTAGGGATGGTGGAACATGGAGAGTGGGTACGACTATAGAGGGTAAAGGGGCAGCAGGAAGGAGTCTTGCAAAGATGGAATAGTCTGGATCCTGACCGCAGTGGTGGTTACACAACACAACAAAACAACAAAATTGCATGTGTCATAAAATGGCAGGAACTATACACAGTGCACAAACGCCGATGTTGTATTTTTTGGTTTGTTTTTTTTTTTTTTGAGACAGAGTCTTGCTCTGTCTCCCAGGCTGGAGTGCCGTGGTGCGATCTTGGCTCACCACAACCTCTGCCTCCCAGGTTCAAGCGATTGTCCTGCCTCAGCCTCCTGAGTAGCTGGGATTACAGGCACCCGCCACCACACCTGGCTAATTTTTGTGTTTTTAATAGAGACAGGGTTTTGCAGTGTTGGCCAAGCTGGTCTCGAATTCCTGACCTCAAGCGATCTGTCCACCTCAGCCTCCCAAAGTGCTGGGATTATAGGCATGAGCCACTGCACCCAGCGACGTCCTGGTTTTAATATCGTACTATAGATACGTCAGATGTAATCACTGGGGGAGCCTGAATGAAGGATACGTGGGACATCTCTATTTTTGCAACTTCCTACAAATCTGTAATTATTTCAAAATAAAAGTATATTTTAAAAAGCCCATGCCTGAGCCTCACAGATTCTGATTTAATTAGTGTGGGTGGGGCCTGGGTGGCATTAGGTTTGAAAAGCTCCCCAAATAATTCTCACCTACAGCCAGAGTTAAGCACCCCTGTGGGAATCCCTAAAGATGGAGACACTCTTTTGAGTTGAGATGTTGTCTTCAAAAGCCTCTGATAGAATGCACGAGGCCGTTTATGAGGTTCCTAGCTGTCACCTGGCAGAGGACAGACCACTGAGAGGCCGGGACCCCAGACATATCCACATTACTTACGGGGGTTGGGGACCGTGGGGGGTGTCCTACAGCAGGAGGTGTGATCAGCAATCAGCAGCGTCAATCAGCGTCAAGCAGCACTGGTTTGGCCGTGCTCCTTGCTGGTGTTGCCTGCGGAAGTCAGAGCCCAGATGCCCACAGAGGGATCCCAGCTCCTGCATTAAGACCTTTTTCCCGCTGGATGTGATGGTTCATGCCTGTAATCCCAACACTTTGGGAGACCAAGGCGGGCTGATCACTTGAGGTTGGGAGTTGGAGACCAGCCTGACCAACATGGAAAAACCCCATCTCTACTAAAAATACAAAATTAGCCGGGCGTGGTGGCGCATGCCTGTAATCCCAGCTACTCAGGAGGCTGAGGCAGGAGAGTCGCTTGAACCCCATGAGGTGGAGGTTGCGGTGAGCTGAGATGGCACCATTGCACTCCAGCCTGGGCAACAAGAGCAAAACTCCGTCTCAAAAAAAAAAAAAAAAAAAAAAAAAAAAGGACCTTTCTCCCCCTCCTGGAAGCCCTAGTCACCAGGTCCAGTTTCAGGGCCTTTTCTATTTACTCTCTTACCATAGCCTCGTAGAAAGGGTCGCTGAGTCCCAGATGGCCAACACTGATTTGCTGGGTGATAAGCCGTCTCCAGAACAGTCTCATGCACAAAGGTACCACCTTGTACCCCATGTATGTGAACGTTTTCAAAGGGGTTATTCAATTGGTATTAAGAGCAGGTCAAAAAATCCACCGCTGATTCTTGGCAGCCGGCAGCTCAGGTTTCTGCTGGAAGTCTCCAAGAACTCCAAAAGAGTCTCAAATCAAGGAGGGAAATAGACATTGGGTGTCTGAAGCCTCCAGCTTCCCTGAGACTGCTCATCAGATGGAAGCCACGTGTGCTCCCACGTTAGCAGAGTGGCCACCCACGGAGCTGCCTGGGCAGCTGCAGAGCAGCCCTGGAATGAATGTTCTGGTCGCTGCATCTGGGTGAGTGGCAGACTTCCTGGCCGCCTCTTTCTCTTTTTTATAGCCTCTTGGCTGCCAGTGTGCAGAGATGTTCTGGCAGCTGGGGACCTGCCTTGGGGCAGGCTTGGGGTCAGGGTCCTGATGAGTGGCTTTGTTCTCTTAAACACTATTGTCATCTGACACACCTATTACTGTGAATAACTTGCTAATTTTGGCCAAAAAAAAAAACAAGTTCTTAGACAATCTGCAGTAATGTGTCTTTTTATGTCGGTCAGGGGAGTATTTTCCTGCCTCCTCTTTGATATGGAAATGAGCCTGATAAGTTCATAGGCAGCCAGGAGCTGAACAGAGGAGAGAAAGAAAATTGTGTCCATCATAAAGGTGGCTTCTGCTCTCTTCTGCAAGTCTCTGAAGAATTAGTTCTCAGAAAACGAAGTCTCTCAAAATAAATGAACATCCAAATTAAGGTTTCCATGGGTGTGTGTGAGTACATTCTGGGTGTCTATAAAACACACATATTATGTGTTGCCTGATACTGCTATTCACGAATCATCTGAGACAAAGCTTCCTTGTTAAAGAAACTAACTGGGTTAAGAAAATAAAATCATCATAAATCATGCAAATCTAATCTATGGATTCACATTCATATTGTCTGGCCACAGCAGGTCTGCCACCCAGGCCTACCACCACTGCAGACAAATGAGGCTGAGATCAAGCCACAGTGCAGGTGTCTTTGATTTGGCTTCCCCCGTGGTTCCCTCCTGCATGAATACAGTAGCTCCCTTTTTAGCAATCCAGCAACCCACCTGTTCCGCTCACTCTCCTTCCCAGAAGTTTCTGATAAAATCACTTACACTTGTTGAAGGTTGGTTGATTATACTCTAAAGGGCCAGAGTGCCAATCAATCTGTTACCTCAGCAAGGCATGTGTAATTTAAGACTTCTCTCCACTGCCTGAAAGCCACTGTCCTACTTTCAGGTATTTCAAGCATCAGTGGACAGGTAGGAGTGGGGGACACTAGAGAATTCCATGCTTTTTCACTAAACTTAGCTTATTGAAGGAGGTGGGCCTGAAGTAAATAGGATTTAGCTGCTATAGGGCAAGAGTAATTTTTATTCACTAGCACTTAAAAAGATTTTTTTTAGTTTTTGGAGATAAGGTTGCTCTGTCCCCTAGGCTGAAATGCAGGGGGCATGATTATAGCTCACCGTGCTCTCCAACTCCTGGGCTCAAGGGATCCTCCCATCTCAGCCCTCCGTAGTAGCTGGGACTACAGGCATGTGCCACCACACCCAGCTAACTTTTTAAATTTTTGTTGAGACAGAGTTTTATTACATTGCCCAAGCTGTTCTCAAGCTCCTGATTTCAAGTGATCCCCCTGCCTGGGCCTCCCAAAGTGCTAGGATTATAGGCGTGAGCCACAGAGCCAGGTCACTAGCACCTTTATAAAGCCTGGGTCTTCCACCGTCGCTAAGTTCCCATCCTTCCCTCCTCTCCTGATTTTCTCTCCCTTTAACTTCTCCCTTCCCCATATCAGTCTTTCCTCTACCCCCATCCCCTCCTTATATTCTAACCCCTCCCCTGGCTCGCTGCCCCACATCCCCAGGTGCACATTGTGTTGTCCTGCACAACCAAGGCTATTTTCCCTTCTCTCTAATGCTATTTTAAACCCTGTAATCTTTCTTTTTGGATTACCTGTAGTGCAGCCCCTCATCTCCTGCTGTGGCAGAAAAAGTACTTGCTCTGAGACCCTGGCTTCTGACCGAGGCATCTACACTATACTAACCTGTGGGGTGGCTTTCTATGAGTAACTTCTCTGGCCCTCAAATTGCATTTCCATGTCTATCTCTAGCCTAGTTCTGCTTTGCCTCAGCCCCAAAGGCACTTATTTATTTATTTATGTTTATTTATTTAAGTTTGTATTTTTCGTAGAGACGGGGTTTCACCATGTTTGCCAGGCTGGTCTCAAACTCCTGACCTCAGGTGATCCACCCGCCTCAGCCTCCCAAAGTACCAGGATTACAGGCGTGAGCCACTGCGCCTGGCTTGCTTTCTGCATCTTAAAAACACATGCTAACAAAATAAGCACAAAATATTGTCATTGTGGCTGAAATAATAATCATTCTCGGCCAGGTGGAGTGGCTCACGCCTGTAATCCCAGCACTTTGGGAGGCCGAGGAGAGTGGACTGGAGGCAGAGGTTGCAGTGAGCCGAGATCGCGCCATTGCACTCCAGCCTGGGCGAGAGAGAGAGACTCCATCTCAAAAAAGAAATTACTCTAAAGTGACAGCTAAGTTAGGAGAGAGGCCCAAAGGTATCCAAAAGTCATGAAATCCAAAACCAAAGAGCAGTGCCCTGATTTTCGGCATCTATTCCAGATAAATTCCCATTTATTACTGTTAGATAAAAGTAAGGTTATTGAGTAACTGAAAAGGGGCTTCTGTTACAGAGGCCAGGTTTTTATATTTAAAACAGAACGTTTAAGCCAGGTGCGGTAGGTCACGCCTGTAATCCCAGCACTTTGGGAGAAGGCCGAGGTGGGTGGATCACTTGAGGCCAGGAGTTTGAGACCAGCCTGGCCAACATGGTGAAACCTTGTCTCTACTAAAAATACAAAATTAGCCGGGCATGGTGGCCGGCATCTGTACTCCCAGCTACTCAGGAGGCTGAGGCATGAGAATTGCTTGAGCCCAGGAGGTGGAGGTTGCAGTGAGCCAAGATTGCACCACTGTACTCCAGCCTGGGTGACAGAGCAAGACTCTGTCTCAAAAACTAATGATAAAATAATAAAATAGAATGTTTAGATTAAATAAATATTAACCTCAACCTCAAAAATGTCTCAGGTTTAAGAGAAGCTCACTCTCGGGCTGTGAGTGAAGGGAAATGAAAACAGTCAACACTGTTAACATGAAGACATCATGTGATATATGAACACCATCATGGGCTATCTCTACAGGGCTTGTGAAAGGCCATGTTAATCAACACAGTGCATCTATCACATGCCTAATAACTGCTTTCTTGTACAGGTAAAATTTAGATGGTTAACTTGAAAATAATTACACATACACACAATTAAGTAGTCTTGTCACATAGCATATAATGTTAGAATTCAATTTTTGTGCTTTATTAGTATGAATTTTATAATGTAGGGATTGGTGATATTCTTTTCTGAAACTGGAAGGAATTTCATCAGTCTGGTGATTGGTTGTGCTTATGTCTTCCTTGGTCAGAGAAGCAACAGTGAGAAGGAAATTCTTCCTTGGCTTGATGGCATGTAGCGTTGGCAGATACATTAAGATGTCAGGAGGACTAGGCAAAAAATTGGCATACATTGAGACAAAACACATGCAAGCACACACTCTAAAATAATTAAATACCTAAAATAGCTGCTGGAGAGAACAGAAACAGCTACACCAGAATGGCAGAATGCTCCTCTCAAGAGACCTTCCTCCCAAATCATCTGTGATTTTAAAAATAGCTATCCTGATAGATTATATATTGTTGAAGATAACAGACTTATGTTGTTTGTTGAATATTTTACTGGAAAAGATCATAAGAGGTCATTTCGCCCAGACCCATTAGTATAGTATAGAGATTAACCACTGCTTCCTCCCAACTCAATATTTGAGCCACCTCCCATTTACAGAGCAGTGCACTAGAATGGTAGAAAACCAAGGTGTATCTGTAATTTTATGGATTTGGATTACACAACCCTCAAAAATATTCAGGTCAAAATTGCTAAAAATGCAGTTTTAAGGTGATATGGGAGAAGGAGAGATTAGTTGAGAAAGGAAAAGCTAAAAAGACAGTGCTGTTCAGTGGGATGTGGCTCCTGAGCACTGAAAGTGGCCAGTGAGACTGAGGAACTAAACTTTAGATTTTAATCAGTGCTATTTTAAATGTAAATAGCCACATGTGGCTACTGGCCACCACATTGGGCAACAAAGTCTTACAGGATGTGAGATTTGCACTGAGCTTGAAGGAATGATAGCTAGGAATTTGGTAAATATAGAAAACGACAATTCCAAGCAAAAGGCCAGTGCTGGTGAAAAGGGCACAGGGATAGGAAAGCATCAGTCATGGCCCAGTGAAGATCTGATATATGGTACAAGTGGATTGAAAGTGAGTAGCGGGTTAAAGTGAAAGATAAGGTAGTAAGATTGAAAACTGAGCAGGATCTTGAATGCAAGCCTAAAGAACATATAATTAATTCCATATTCAATGGGGGAACCATTTAAGGTTTTTTGAGCAAGATAAAAATATGAGCTGCTTGGTATCAGTGAAAGATAACCATCAGATAGTAAGCAACATGAATGTGAGGGGTGTTTTGATTCCTTATTGCTATATAGCAAACCACCCTATACTTAGTGGAGTAAAACAACAGCCATTTCATTGTGCTCATAGATTTTCCGGGTCAAGAATTTGGACTGTGCACAGAGAGGATGGCTCATCTCTGCTCCATGATATCTGGCATCTCAGCTATGGTGGCTCCAACAGCTGGAGGCTGGATCACCTGAAGGCTTCTTCCCTCACATGTTGGCTCCTGGGCTATACATTGGTTTGACCTTAAAAGGTGGGACATCTCAAAGGGGGCCCACAGGTCATAGGTAAATTCAAAGATTTTCTGATTTGCAATTGGTTAAGGAGGCGAAGCTTCATCTAAAAATTTGGAATCAGTAGTAAGAATGTTAGCTCTGGCTTGTGGGTGTGACCTCCTCGAGGCCCCTTAGGAAGAAATCTGAAAAAAGGAACAGTGGTCAGAGTTCAGTCCTCAGTTCCCCCTTATCTGACTGAGGTCTGCATGCCAGGGGATCCATTTTGTGGGGTTCCAGGTTTCTAAAATCAACTCAAGGACATATATTAAGAGGTGATTTTTGCCAGGTGCGGTGGCTCACGCCTGTAATCCCAACACTTTGGGAGGCTGAGGCAGAAGGATCACGAGGTCAGGAGTTCAAGACCAGCCTGGCCAACATGGTGAAACCCCGTCTCTACTAAAAATGCAAAAATTGGCCGGGCATGTTGACAGGTGCCTGTTAATCCCAGCTACTCAGGAGGCTGAGGCAGGAGAATTGCTTGAACCCAAGAGGCAGAAATTGCAGTGAACCGAGATAGCACCATTGCACTTCAGCCTGGGGGACAGAGCAAGACTCCATCTAAAAAAAAAAAAAAAAAGGTTATTTTTGGTTTCTACAGGGAACCAAACATTCTTATGACTCTAACTTCCTTGGCTGTTATTTTAAGCGACAATTACATTCTCGCTTATCCAATTGCTCATTTACTTCTGAGCTCTAGCCAGGTGCCTGGATTTACCCTTAAAGGAACTCAAGGTTTTCCTTTATTTCCATGCTGGGGGGGTCCCTACTCCATCTCAATACCATGATATGTGTCTTATCTCTTGACAACTATGAATATAGGGCTGGGACTTAGGACCTGTTACATCTGTCATAGAAAACCCAAAGGTACCACCACTGTGCTTACTAGTAGGAACAGCCAAAGCACAGTTCTTGCCTTACAACTGTTTACTTCTGCTTTCCAAATTTGGTACGCTGCATCTGATGGGTATGATCTAAATATTATATATGGAACCCTAGCTGCAAGGGAATCTGGAAAATACAGTTTTTTTGTTTTCTATCTCAGAAAGAGATTGGAATAGCTGAAATGAACCAATCCAAATATCTGCTACATTTGCTAATTATGCAGTTGCTTCATGTTAATTCCTAGTCTCCATGCCTAGACCCTCACTTCTCCTTTACGGCCAAAAACCAATGTGCTCTTTCTGCTCACTGCAAACACTAATTATGGTTTAGCCAGTCTGGTCCCAGCTGTGATGGGGTTATGTCACTCGACCAACATTTATTGAGTTCCTACAATGTGCACTCCCTTGACTACCTCTCTCTCACATGACTCCCAAATCTGTCTCCAGCTTCACTTTTCTCTAGAGTTCCAGCTCTGAATTACTAACTACCTCCCTGATATCTCCTCAGGAACGTCCCACTAGAGCTTCAAAATAAATACATGCCCAGGAAACACCTCCCCTCTTCCCACTTTCCAAACCAATTTGTCTTCCCACGATTTCTGATTGGTGTTTTTAAATTGGTTCAAGTTCAAACTCACTTCTTGGCAGAACTGTGAATCAATTAAACCTCTTTTCTTCATAAATTACCCAGTCTCAGGTAGTTCTTTATAGCAGTGTGAGAATTGATTTATAACTTTGCCTGTGCATTAGTCTATTCTCACACTGCTATAAAGAAGTACCTGAACGGGCTGGGCATGGTGGCTCACGCCTGTAATCCCAGCACTTTGGGAGGCCGAGGCGGATGGATCACGCAGTCAGGAGTTCGAGACCAGCCTGACCAACATGGTGAAAACCGGTCTCTACTAAAAATACAAAAATTAGCCAGGCATGGTGGCACATGCATGTAATCTCAGCTACTCAGGAGGCTGAGACAGTTAAATCGCTTGAACCAGGGAGGTGGATGTTGCAGTGAGCCAAGATCGCGCCATTGCACTCCAGCCTGGGTGACAGAGCAAGACATCTGAGACTAGGTAATTTATGAAGAAAAGAAGTTTAATTGATTCACAGTTCTGTGGGCTAGATAGGAAGTATGGCTGGAAGGTCTCAAGAAACTTACAATCATGGCAGAAGGCAAAGGGGAAGCAAGCATGCCTTACCATGGTAGAGCAGGCGAGAGAAAGCAAAGGGGGAAGTGCTACACATATTTAAACAACCAGATCTTGTGAGAACTCATTACCATGAGAATAGCAAGGGGGAAGTCCACCCCCATGATCCAATCACCTCCCACCAAGTCCCTCCCCCAACAATGGGAATTACAGTTCGACATGAGATTTGGGTGGGGACACAAAGCCAAACCATAGCAGCCTATAACATCTTCCTCCCTGCCTTTAAAAACCCTTAACTGCAAACCATCTGGGAGTTCAGGTCATAAGCTTTAGCTGTCCAGTCCTTTTTGCTTGGCATCCTGTAATAAATGCCTCACTTCTCTTGCTGCAATCCCAGTGTCAATGTTTGGCTTTGCTGCGCTAGGTGGGCAGACCCAAGTTCAGTTTGATAACAGTAGAGGTGGCACGAGTCTGAAGCTGGGCAGCTGTCACTATGGCTTCCCAGGAGGCAGGCAGCTTTCTGATTCCACAATCTCCTGATCCTGGCGGGACCAGCAGCTCCCTTGTCAACCTAAGTCTGTGATGTGGCACTGGGAGTCATGCCTGAAAGCTCAGTAGCAATTCTGTTTCTTCTGCCCTCCAGTCATTCTGTAAGACATTAATTTTATTTTATTTTATTTTATTTTTTTTTTTTTGAGACAGAGTCTCACTGTCACCCAGGCTGGAGTGCAGTGGTGCAATCTTGGCTCACTGCAACCTCTGCCTCCCGAGTTCAAGTGATTCTCCTGCTTCAGCTTCCCAAATAGCTGGGACTATAGGTGTGCACCACCATGCTCAGTTAATTTTTGTATTTTTAGTAGAGACGGGGTTTCACTATGTTGGCCAGGCTGGTCTCAAACTCCTGACCTCAGGTGATCCACTTACCTTGGCCTCCCAAAGTGCTAGGATTACAGGCATGAGCCACTGCGCCTGGCCTAGACATTAAATATCTTATAAGTCCCTTTCTGCTTAAACCAGGTAGAATGGGTTCTGTTCACTGTAAATGAGCCCTAATGACATAGTAAACAAGAGACAAGCAGAGATTCTGGTGCAGGTTTAGAGCCTCTTGTAGCAGTTACCTAGGAGAACCTTTAAAAAATAACAAATGAGAAGGGCATCAGGGAGCAGCCATGAATAAAGCCTAGAGAAGGAGAAGAGAACAAAGGCAAAGGGGGATTGGTGCTGGTGCCCTGGAAGGGAGGATCTATATCTCTGTGATTCTGCAGGGAAAGGTGCAGAGGAAAGAGGACAGATCCAACTTGAAACTACACCATGACACTGAAACACAAATAAAAAGGGCATTGCCTCCTGAAGACCAAAAGGCCCACAGGTGAGACACTTGTCAGTCCTAAAGGATTTTAAAGAGATGATCTTTTCAATGGAAATGGGGACAGACACCTAATATTAGTGTTAGTCTATTCCCAGCTGTACCTCTAAAGATACTGGACTGATATTTATCTATATCCTTAAAATTGGTGCCTTAAATTTTCCAAGGTAAATGGCCAATTCTGTGTGCCCCCTGGTGGCTTGGGGCAAGGGGTGGGGGGAAGAAAAGAGTACTCTAGAAGTGAAAGAAAAAGTCATCATGGATCTGAACTATAATCCTTGAGGTCAAGACCCATATTTCTCTTGGGTAAAACCAGATAACAAACATCTCATGTGGGACCGACATTTTCACCATGAGGCAAATAATAAACAACCTGTAATGTGACCAGTAAATATCCCAGACTTCATATTTAATAATTCCACCACAGACCGACATACGTGTTTAATTGTTTTTCCAATAATAGAAAGAGATTTGCACTCACCCAAGGAGGCACTCTAATCTGACGGTTAAAAGGTTGCCCTCTGGAGTAACATTACCTGCACTCAATTCCAAGAACAAGATGTGGGATCTTGGGCAAATTACCCATCTATAAAATAGAGTCATTGAGAGGATTCCATGAGACTCCATGTTGTGATTGGTAGAAGCAGCATGGTCATCCAGCCACATGGTCAAACAAGCACACTGGGTGGGAGACAGCACGCAGGCTGTGGCCCCCAAAATACCACTACCAACAAACCAGAGCAAACCCATGACCTCACCAGCATGCGTCTCTCCGGCCTAAGTTAGCCAACCCCCGCCTCCATCTAGGGGTGCTAGACTTAGAGGGGTGGAAATGGGGGGTTCAGACTTTATTTGCATTTCTTGATATATGACAATGTTTTTCATTAAATCTTTGTTGGGTTTGTATCCAAAGTAATTCTCCTATATATTGATGCATGTTTTATTTTATTGCTATAATCCAGATCAAATTTCAAGATTTTATATATGTGAAACATTATTGCTCGGCCTAAAAGAAAGATTTATCACATTCATTTCTTTTTAGGAAATAAATGCCACCACAGATGGGTAACAGTACATGGAGAATCTTTTCTTTCAATACTCATGTTCCCTAGAAAAATGTTCACTGGAAAAATGATGAAGCTGGGTGTGGTGGCTCACATCCATAATCCCAACATTTTGGGAGGCCAAGGCGGGAGAATCACTTGAGCCCAGGAGGTTGAGACCAGCTTGAGCAACATAGGGAGACCCTGTCTCCACAAGAAAATAAAAAACAAGTTAGCCAGATATGCTGGCACATGCCTGTGGTCCTAGCTACTAGGGAGGCTGAGGTGGGAGGATTGCTTGAGCCCAAAAGGTAGAAGTTGCAGTGAGCCAAGATTGTACCACTGCACCCCAACCTGGGTGACAGAGAGAGAACCTGTCTCAAATAATGTATGTGAGACTCAGTTCTTTCACTCTGTGATCTCAAGGAGCCACGTTACTTCACTGGGCCTGTTTCTTCATGAGTCATAGATAGTTGCCAGGCCCTTGCAGCCAACAGTATTCTTCCCACGATTGTGGGACCCACCTGTGCTCCCCATGACCTCTCTTTTCCTCAGTGCTGGATTCTAAACTCTCTGAGCGCGCAGTGACTGTTTGTCTCAGGTCCTCTGCAGCAGCTGGCACTGTGCCTGTGCTCACCTGGGCATTCTTCCACCACACTCAGTAAAGATTTGGTTTCTTGTGCCTAGAAAGAAAGATAGATGACAGAGCCACAGAGTACAAAGCCACAGTACTGTGAGCTTCTGCAGGCACCTGCCATGACCTTGAGTTCATGCCTTATCCATGAACCTGCCTTGATTCCTTCTCACATCAGGTGGTACTTGCTACAGGGTCATTTTGAAACATGAATATTAATGACTAAATAGGAAAATATACACTTAATAAAGGAATTTTGGCACTACCTTTTCCTAACATATGTCTCTTGTAAGGAGGCCTTGTCTGTACCTAAAGATCATTCGTGTCCATGGCAGTACTGTTGAAAGCAACTGTGCGTGTCTAAGCAGGTTTACCGGAGGACCTCCCTGCCATGGGAGGCAGATGTCACCCAGGACTCCTCCCTTTGCTCCAAGTCACGGCACCCACTCTCCTTACCTTTTTTTTTCCTTTTTTTGAGATGGAGTCTCGTTCTGTTGCCCAGGCTGGAGTGCAGTGGCATGATCTCGGCTCACTGCAACCACCGCCTCCTGGATTCAAACTTCACCTGCCTGAGCCTCCCAAGTAGCTGGGATTATAGGCACCCACCACCACATCTGGCTAATTTTTTTGTATTTTTGGTAGAGATGGGATTTCACCATGTAGGCCAGGCTAGTCTCGAACTCCTGACCTCAAGTGATCTGTCCACCTCCACCTCCCAAAGTGCTGGGATTACAAGCATGAGCCACTGCACCCAGCCCTTTCTCCTTACCTTCTTATCTGAGGGAATACAAATGGCAGCAGAGTGGAAGAGAAGGTGGGATTTAAACGTGTAAGGCTTGAATGTGATCAAGTAAAACACAGGACAAGACTCAGCACAAGCAAGTGTATGCGGCTGACCTGCCACAGTTTCCTACTGCCTTTTGAATGTGCGACCACCCCTTTCACTCCCAGCAACGACTGTGCCCTTGTCCTTTCAAATCAATAAAGAAGCAGCTTCTCCTTGAGTTTGTTTCACTCCCCCCAGGTCAGAAGTTATGTGCTGGGGCTATACTTGCTTCACCCCAGGCTGGGAAAAAGAAGTTCCTCTCCTCATTAATGGAAACACCCACACTCCACTGCAAACGGCCAGTTTCTAGGCTCCCTACCTACCACTTCCCCCTTTTTACCAGGTCCTAAAACACAAACACAACTTTTTTCTTGCCCTGCTATCTGTTCTCACTGCTTCTTAAACTCGAATCTTCTGCCTTCTTCCCCACCTCGGCTCTGCGAATGGACCCTCAAGGCTTCCTCTCCAGCAAATAGACTCTTCCTGTTGCTCACCACGCAGCCCTCTCCACCGCCTTCCCCAGCCTGGGCAAGCACATTGGTCTTGCTCATCCTCCCACCCCTACTCTCTGTGTTTTCTCCTGCCTCTCTCACCCTTTTTTTCTTGGGCTGCTTTGATGGCTTCTTTTCCTCTGTTCATCTTATATTTGTGCATTCCCTCCAAATCCTGTTGTAGCTTTTCTCTACCTGTTTGATCTCCACTCACTCTTATGAGCTCACTTTTTCAGCCCTCCCTACTTACCGAAAGTTCATGAGTCTTCTCTTTAGCCTTGTCCATCACACTCACTGCCACTGCCGGCATTTACAGCTTTCTGCAGGCGTTTCTTCACGAGCAGCCAGCCAAAATCTTAGATTCAACAGCCCACCCTGAATTCAGTCCTTCTGCTTAACTCCCAACTGTCTCTTTTCCTTGTTCTCCTGCTTTTGTCAGCAACTGAGCTATTCCTCCTGCCGCACAGGCTAAAACCTTGGGGTCCTTTTGATGTTATTTTTAAACAGCTTTATTGAGATAGAATTACATACCATATTGTATCATATAATTCATCCATTTAAACTATACAATTTTTTTAGTATATTCACAGAGTTGTATAACCATCACCACAATCGATTTGAAGATATTTTTACCCCCACCAAAAAGCCTTACCCATTGGCAGTCATTCCCTCTTCCCCCACCCCCAAGTCCCTGGCAGCCACTAATGTGCTTTCCATCTCTGGATTTTTCTATTCTAGACATTTCATATACATGGAAACATACAATAGGTGACTTTTGTGACTGGCTTCCTTTAGCATGTTTTCAAGGTTCATCCATATTGTAACATGTATCGGTACTTCATCCCTTTTTATAGCTGAATAATATTCCTTTACATAGATGTATCACATATGATCCATTTATCAGGAGATGGACATCTAGGTTTCCAACTTTTGGCTATTATGAATAATGCTGCTATGAACATTCATGTACAAGTCTTTATGTGGATGTGTATTTTCCATTCTCTTTGTATCTACCTAGCAGTAGAATTATAATTCCATCTTCAACATTTCGAGGAATTGCCACATTGTTTTTCAATTGTTTTCTGTACCATTTTACATTCCTATTAGCAATGTATAAGGGTTCCAGTTCTCCACATCCTTACCAACACTTACTATCTTTTCTATGATCTAGTCATCCTAGTAGGTGTGAAGGGGTTCCTCTCATTGTGGTTTTAATTTGCTTTTCAGTGATGGCTATAATGATGTTGGGTTTCTTTCATGTGTTTATTGGCCATTTGTATATCTTCCTTGGGAAAATGTTTATCCAAATCCTTTATCCGGTTTTAAATTGGGTTGTCTTTTTACTGTTGAGTTGCAAGGGCTCCTTTATTAGATATATAATTTGCAAATGATTTCTCCAATTCTGTGAGTTGTCTTCACTTTCTTGACAGTGTTCATTAAAGCACAAAAGTTTTAAATGTGGTGAAGTTCAATTTAACATTTTTTCTTTTGTCATTTGTGCTTTTGGTGTCACATCTAAGAAGGTTTTGCCTAATTAAGGTCATGAGGATTTACTCCTTTTTTTTTTTTTTTTTTTGAGATGGAGTCTCACTCTGTCACCCGGGCTGTAGTGCAGTGGCATGATCTTGGCTTACAGCAACCTCCGCCTCCCAGGTTCAAGCTATTCTCCTGCCTCAGCCTCCTGAGTAGCTGGGATTACAGGCATCCGCCACTATGCCCAGCTAATTTGTTGTATTTTTAGTAGAGACAGAGTTTCACCATGTTGGCCAGGCTGGTCTCGAACACCTGACCTTGTGATTCGGCCTCCCAAAGTGCTGGGATTACAGGTGTGAGCCACCACACCCAGCCTCCTTTGTTTTCTTCTAAGAGCGTTAGAGTTTAACTCTTACATTTAAATCTATGATTAGAGTTAATTTGTGTGTGTGTGTTGTAAGGAAAGGGTCCAATTTCATTGTTTTACATGTAGATATGCAGTTGTCCCAGCACCATTTGCTCAAAAGAGAAGTCCTTTTGAGTGTCCCCTTTATTTAATGTCTTATTCCAACCTGTCACCAACTTTTGCTCTTTTTCGCCTTTAAAATGCTGAGTCAGCCTTTCACTACTACCACCAGTTCCCAATCAAAACTTTCACCATCCCACACCTAGGTAACTGCATTTGCATCTATCCTTCCAGACTCTGCAAGCCAATCCTTCTAGGGAAGAAGCTTTCAGAAATGGAATTGAACTCACATTATTTACCTGCTCAGGAGGAGTTCCTACTATAATGTATACAGCATGGGGGCAAACTCCGTGTTCTGACTTCTCTAATCTGGCCCCACCATGTCCACACCAACAGATCAAAGACCCCAAACTTCATCGTTGTTCAACTTTTCACTGAAGTGGAATTTTCTTTCTTCTGCTGTCCCTTTCCCCTTCACCTTCTTCCTTTCTTTGCACTAAAATTAACTAAAGTTAAAATTCTGTAGGTCCTTAAAGTCCTCCAAACCCCAGCTCCCTGATAAAGCCTCCCTTGACCACCCCAGTCCTCACCAATCCTCTCTGACTTCCTACTACATTTGTGTGCTCTGTGGCACCAGTCATTACGCAGATGACATTGGTACACACAATTCCACTCTACCACCCAACATCAATGAGCATTTATTGAGCATCTACTGAAGCTCACAGCGTTGTGCAGGCAGGATACATATCATACAAATGCTGTTCCCTCCTCCCACCAAATGAGGGAGAATTAGACGAGATTTTTAAAAATTCCTCCTAGTTCTACAACCAGTATTGTATACTGATCCAATTTGGAAGTTTAAGTTTAAAATTAATTCAAGGATTCCAGTTGAGGAAATGGTCCCACTTCCTTGGAAAGTAAACTAGCTCGGTCACCAGGCTAGGTTACCCGCGTTGTAACTGCTTGTGACTGACTACTCCACCGTATTAATGATGAAGTGCCCCCGACTTGAGATGCAGGCGTTAGGGCATCTGTGATTTGATCTGCAGCTTAAACTGGGAGACCACTCCAAATCCTCAAAGTTAACTTTGAGTATCAGATTGCAATCCCTCCCCCCACCACCATAAAAAAAAAATCTTTCAAATTGAAGAGGCAAAGTTTGATCCTTTCCTTGTTGAGAGATGAGAACAATAGCAGCTTTCTGCTCTAGCACAGCTTCAAAAGGCTGCCGAGGGACTGCTCTGAGAATTCTTGGTTGTAGATGACTGAAGAAATGCATGGGCAGCCTCCTGCGATTCAGTGCCGCATTAGCACCGGGGAAATTCTGTCCCCACCCTCCCAGAACCTTTAGTATAGCAACGATTTAACTAGGCAGATATGGGCAATTGCAAAGTTGAGTCTCCTTGGCAAGGAGGGGGGAGATCCAGCCGATTAAGCAACATCTTACTGTGAAAGGCCAAAGCATTAAGAATTTGCTGAAATGATCTAAATAATATCTAGATTTTTAAAAAATCAGCTTGAGAGGGGTGACTCTCTGGTTGGATTTATGCCAGAGGCATGCGTCCCTTCTTGCTACAAGAAAATGCCCGAGGCGAGGTACCAAGCTTGGGCTGGAAGTAGCAACCCCTGAGTTAATCCCAGAGCGCGCAGAGCTGGTCCGTCCCCTGCGCAAGTGTCACTGCGGGTTCACCTACCGGCCTCTTCCTCTCGCAGGTGGCATGCAGTCGGCGCTCGCCGCCCGCCCGCAAAGAAACGGCAATGCAAACTTCCCAGCCTGGGAACCCCGCTGCTTGGAGAGCAGCTCCGCTGTGCCAGCCGCCGCCTGGAGACTGGTATTCAACCTCCCCGCCCCCCGCCACGGTTAAAGTTTGCTCCACATTCGCAGCTCCCACCCCACCCCCATCTCCGCCCCGAGGCAGGAGGACCACATAGGAGTTCCTGGGTCCACCGTGCGCAAACACACCCACCAACAAAAGAAAGCCCATTAAATCTTCCCTCCTGTGAACTCGCGCCCCAACGGATACCTCTTTGAACTGACCCCCGCCCCCGCAGCCCCCGCGCTGTCTGGGGCGCGCCTGGCCCTCCCGGGCTTACTCTCTCCCCGACAGCTGCGCACTTTTGCAGCGCGCTCGGTCTTTGATGTCTCTTTACATTATGGCAGAGCAGCCACACGCTCTTCCCGGGCGCGGGGCTTTGTGTAATGGAACTGACATTTGGCCTTGATACCTGTATCTCTTGGTGATTACAACAAATTTCTAAAATAAATATTGTACTTTGATCTCCCAGCATTGCATTTTTAATGGACGCTCTCAACATTACTTCATTAAGAACTTTTTCCAGGAGCTCCGAGGGCCAAGGGGGTTGGGGGAGACTAAACAGCTATTCAGCAAAGCCTCTCTCCAAACTTCAGCTGGGGCCTGGGAGGACCGGAATCTGGGCGGGTTTTCACAAACGGAGATGAGGCCGAGAGCAGCCAACTGCGACCACTCAAGAGAGGGCCTTCTGTACGCTCAGCACAGTCCTAAAGACCTTGCGTATATTAACTCTTAAACCTATAGCCACTCTACAAGGGGTGCACTATTGTAACTCCCATTTTACAAACCGCAAAACTGAGGTACACAGCGGCTGAGTACCTTGCTTGCCAAGGTCACCAACTAGAAAGTGGCAAGGCGGGAAAAATGTCTTCAGAGAGTTCGGACTCCGAGCTTTCAACCACCAAGCCACTAACTTTGACCCTGTTGGCCCACTGATGGTTTAACTGGCTAATGGGGGCGTCTTGGAGAAAAAGCTAATTCCCATAACTATGGAGATGTGAAATGGCTTTTCTGGCCTTTTTGGGAAAGTAGCTATCAGATTCAATAAAAAGGGCTGCCTTCCATCCTGCTTAGCCCGGCCCTGCCCGCCTCCCTGGGAAAGGGGACTTCGAAGATCTCAAAGAAGCTGGAAAGGAAACCAGCGCTAAGGAACCAGATCGCTTCGAGGGTGCGAGCATGTGCAGGCGCGAGTGTGTGCCAAGGGGCTCCCTGGCCTCCGACTTGCATCCAGGAAAGAGCTCCCTCGAGTCTCACGCTTCTCCAAGACTCAAATCCTGGACGGGAGCGTGGGAAGGAGCAGGTTGGCCAGGCCTCGGATGAAACCACTAAGCTCTCTCCCCTTCTCCGCTCCCAGAGCAGCCGACCTCATCTTCAGAAGCCAGATCCGGTCGGCCAAGTTGTGTGGTCGCCGCTCGCGTTTTAGAGGGGACAACTCGTTGGGGGAGAAGGGGGCGTGCGAGTGCAGGATGTGCGAGGGACCCATTGTATTTGGGTCGCAAGCAGCCCACCCGTCTTGAGTACGATATTCTCATTCCGCAGGCGCGCCCTGGGCGTGGGAGAAGGTGGGCCCGGAGGCATCGCATCCCCGACCCCTGATGGAAGTGCGGAGGGCATCCTTATACAGTCCAGATTCCGAGTCCGTTGTAGTTAGGCTAACCTCTGACGCTGCATCGGGAGATAGGTCACCCCGTCCGTCCCGGTCGCAGTGCGGTTCCCGTGAGGAAGACGGGCAGAGAGGCTGGACGCGAACTGATTAGGGACTCCCCCACGGCCGGCGGCCTGGAGAGTGGAGACTGTGTCCGACGGGAGGTGGGTGGGGGAGAGGAGTAGGCCGAGCTCCGGCGGCCACTCCGCAGTGCGCTCTCGCGAGCCGGGGCCGCGAGGCCTCCAACGCGGTTCCGCGCCCCTAATGCCCCAGGGCGGTGAGCACCCCGCGGTTCCCCGCCCGCGCGCCCGGGAGAGGCGATCCCGGGGTCCGCAGTGCCGGGGCAGGACGCGCCCTGCGCCCTGCGCCAGGAGGAGGCAGGTGGCCCTCCTCGGCAGGAGGTGAGCCGCCAGGGAGGGATGGGGGTCACCCAAGCCCCTGCAAGCGCGACCCTGCCCAGGGCAAAGCACGCCCCGCGCCTGGTGAGGAACTTTTTCTTTCCAAAGGTGACAGGAACAAGTCTGTACTGACTTTTCTCCCGCCTTCGGGATCCTCTCTCGTATGATTTGTGGTTTGTGGGACCACCACAACCAGGCTTCCTCGACCGCGCCTTTTTTCCAGTAGTTCCTGGTCTGCCAGGCTTGCGAGAGGGCGCGCTGGCTTGGCGGGGCTCCGGGCGAGAAATCACCAGCAGCGCTGGGGCTTTCGGCCCCCCACAGCCCAGCCCGGGCCTCCTGGGCGTCCAGGGTGGCCTGGGGAGAAGGGGGCGGGACAGCACAGCTTCTTCCCCTCGGGTGGGCATGACGGGTCGCCTTGGGTGTCCTGCCAAGCTCAGCTTTGAGGGTATGCGCGGCGCAGGTGTTTTTCCCAGGTCCACTCTGCGAAAGTTGTGGCCTGAGGAAAACTGCCAGGTCGCCAGCGGGAACGTCACAGGAGAGCCCCGGTCGCTCGTCAGGCGGGCGGCCCTGGAGCGTGCGCACCACCCAACGCCGCGCTGGGCGGCCGCCCGGCCCCGCCCCAGGTCACAGCCCTGCCCTCGGCCCCACCGCGGCGGGCGGGGGACACGCGGCGGGCCGGGCGCTGTCGGTCCCACGCCCCACCGGGGATCTCGCTTGGGTCCGCTGTGTGCGCGGGCGGGTGCGTGTGCGGCGAGGGTGCAGGGTGTGCAAATAAATACAGGGGAGAGTTACACTCTTTGCCGTCTCAAAGTCCGGCGCCTGGAAGCCGAAGGCAGATTTTTCCAGAGATAACAAAGACACTTTGTCACTTTGGGCGCTGCGTCGGTGCAAATCTTTAATTGCAAGTGTGTGTGTGTGTGTGTGTGTGTGTGTGTGTATGTTGGGGGGGGGCGGGAAGTGTCTCGAGCAACCCAAGCGCAGGTCTCCAGGCGGCAAGGCCCCCTTTGATCAGGAAAATCCAATTATTTGTGTATATACATTTCCCACATAGTGATTACTTCATTAATTGTCCCGCCTTTATCTCCTCCCTTCCCATCCCCCCTAATAATCAGTTCTTTTATCCAGACCAACAAACACACCATAGGAGCTTTGTGGATTCAAAGGATTTGCTTTCGCTTCTGAAAGAGCCGCTATTCTTTGATGATTGGGTAGCGGCAAACTTCAAAGCCATAAATCTTCCCTCTGACTGGCTGGCGGCCCAGCAAAGTCCTTATCAAATTCTTGGAGGTGATCCTGAAGCGCTCAGACCGCGCGCGGGGCGAGCGAGCGGGGCGCGGCGAGGGGCGAGGGCGGGGAGGGCCCCGGCGCTCAGAGCAGGCGCCAGGGAGGCAGGCTGGGCGGCCCTTCGTCCTCGCCTTCGGGTGTCCATGCCTCGGCGGCGGCGTCCCGCTCCGCAGCCAGGGGCCTGCAAGCCGTAGCCATGGCCGCGGTGGCCGTCCTCCGGAACGACTCGCTGCAGGCCTTTCTCCAGGTCAGGGCCAAGCCCGGAGGGGGCGGGAGAAAGGTGGAAAGGGCCTTGTCCGGATCTCTCCTGGTACTCCGTGCACCCTGAACCTCAAAGGGAACCCCGCCGATGGGTGCAGCTGGAGCCAGGCCTAGGGGTGCCCACGCCAACTTCACACCTAATCCGGTGTGGCCTTTGCTGGAGGGACGCGTGGATCCGGAATTGTTCGGAGGTGCCCGGCTGGCCGAGAACAGGACCGGAGCTCACTCTGCTGGGCCCTCCTGCTG
This sequence comes from Gorilla gorilla gorilla, assembly GCF_029281585.2. NCBI lineage: Eukaryota > Metazoa > Chordata > Mammalia > Primates > Hominidae > Gorilla > Gorilla gorilla. Next base: position 73,210,918 of record NC_073235.2, read on the forward strand.
ATTTCAGCCTGAGGCGGGCCAGGGAGGAGCGCGAAGGCAGTGAGGACAAGAGAGCTTAAAAGATGGGAGGGAGAGCGGCTGGGCGGCGGGGTTGTGGGTGTTTCCCGACTCTTACTGACCACGGAGCCGGGAGCGGCCCGTCGGATGCCTCCCCCTCCCACTTCGCGCCTGCTTCCTCTAAGGCTGGATGGCGTCTCAGTGCACCAAGTAGTTTAGCAAGAAGCGCTCGCGGGCCCCACGTTCAGGTAGCGCAGGCACCAAAAGTTTCCCTCGGCCGGTGGGTGCGTGCGTGGGGTGCGGTGGCGGGGGAGGGACGGCCGGGACGGAGGAGGGGCGGCGGTATAATAGCGGGCGTGGGGGCGGCGGGCTGGCCCGGAGTCCGCGCTTGGAGCTAACCTTTTGTCTCTTCTCCGCCCTCCCTTGCCGCCTATGCAGGACCGCACCCCCAGCGCCTCCCCGGACCTGGGCAAGCACTCGCCCCTGGCATTGCTGGCCGCCACCTGTAGCCGCATCGGCCAGCCGGGCGCGGCGGCGCCCCCGGACTTCCTGCAGGTGCCCTACGACCCCGCGCTGGGCTCACCCTCCAGGCTCTTCCACCCGTGGACCGCCGACATGCCGGCGCACTCGCCAGGCGCACTGCCGCCCCCGCACCCCAGCTTGGGGCTGACGCCGCAGAAGACGCACCTGCAGCCGTCCTTCGGGGCTGCGCACGAGCTTCCCCTCACACCCCCCGCCGACCCCTCTTACCCCTACGAGTTCTCGCCGGTCAAGATGCTGCCCTCGAGCATGGCGGCTCTGCCCGCCAGCTGCGCGCCCACCTACGTGCCCTACGCGGCGCAGGCCGCGCTCCCGCCAGGCTACTCCAACCTGCTGCCTCCGCCGCCGCCACCGCCCCCGCCGCCCACCTGCCGCCAGTTGTCACCCAACCCGGCCCCCGACGACCTCCCGTGGTGGAGCATCCCGCAGGCGGGCGCCGGGCCGGGGGCCTCCGGGGTTCCGGGAAGCGGCCTCTCCGGCGCCTGTGCCGGGGCCCCCCACGCGCCCCGCTTCCCCGCCTCTGCGGCCGCTGCTGCTGCGGCCGCCGCCGCCCTACAAAGAGGCCTGGTGTTGGGCCCGTCGGACTTTGCGCAGTACCAGAGCCAGATCGCCGCGCTGCTGCAGACCAAGGCCCCCCTGGCGGCCACGGCCAGGAGGTGCCGCCGCTGCCGCTGTCCCAACTGCCAGGCGGCGGGCGGCGCCCCCGAGGCGGAGCCGGGGAAGAAGAAGCAGCACGTGTGCCACGTGCCGGGCTGCGGCAAGGTGTACGGGAAGACGTCGCACCTGAAGGCGCACCTGCGCTGGCACACGGGCGAGCGACCTTTCGTGTGCAACTGGCTCTTCTGCGGGAAGAGCTTCACGCGCTCGGACGAGCTGCAGCGGCACCTGCGGACTCACACGGGCGAGAAGCGCTTCTCCTGTCCCGAGTGCGGCAAGCGCTTCATGCGCAGCGACCACCTCGCGAAGCACGTCAAGACTCATCAGAATAAGAAGCTCAAAGTCGCTGAGGCCGGGGTTAAGCGGGAGGACGCGCGGGACCTGTGAGCCCTCCCGGAGGTGGACCCGCTTCCCAGCACCTCTGCGGGAGATCCGGGGACCTGTGGGCAGCTGGCGGAGGGGAGACTCAGCAGACGGACCCTCTCCGTTGCCTGCCTCCCAAAATGGAGCCAGGCTCCCAACTTCCTCTGCCCTCGGACATAGGGACCCAGTTCCCAGGAGCGGGGAGGTAGGGTTGGGGCTGGGGCATTTGGATTATAATTGGGAGCTCTGCCTTACGCCAGGGCGGTTCCAAACTCTAAACCGTTCCCACCGTCAGGGAGACCTACAGTTTTGGGGGACCACCCTGGGCTGGCCTTGTATATAGGAAATGCTGCTGAATTGAAGCGAAAGGAACTTGGGAGATTTGAAACAGTGCTCGGGTTTTCGCTAGGACCGGTTTGGGCTTTGTACAGGTTATTTAATAGCTTTGTTAAAGATAATTATAATAATTATAACATTAATAAAAATGTTGCTTTTGTCTTCAGCTCCATGCAGAGCTACAGCATGATATGTCTCTGTAAAGTGATCAGCAGTTGCAGCGTGAAAATAAATACTTTAACTCAGGGGTCACTACAGGAAGACCCCGCTGAGCCGGTCTCATTTGATCTTTTCTTCTTCTGGGTGGCTGTGCTAAGCGGTCGGGTTTCCCCGGGAATTTGATGGTTCCTATAGTCTGCCTGTGTCGGAGGCTTCTTTGGTTTGGAAGGATCTGGGCAAATGTGTTGGGTTCAGGAATGGACAAAGGCAGGCAATTCCGTTTTGTGGTAAAGAGGTAGGGCAAGATTTTCCAATCACAATTTGAGTTTCTCTTGCAGCCTTAGGATTCACCCGAGACTGTTTCTCTTCCAAGTTTGTTTTTACCTGACGAATTCCCTGTGGCTTTCTATTTGTTGGTACTCTCGGGACAGGTCACAACTATGCTGGTGTTAAGAGAGGTATTAGAGGCGCCAGGATCTGTTCACAGGTGAGACTTTGTGGAGAGATACAGAGAAACGGGACCCTTGTTCAGGTTGGTCTTTGCCTGGGAAAGAACCAAGAAGATAGTTTCCCAGACGCCACTCCTGTATTTCAGTCCCGTCACGATACCCAGCGTTGTCTTGCTTGTTTTCTTTTTAATCTTGCGATGGACGTCTTAACAAGTCTTATTTCACAGTAACCACCCAGGAATTTCTGGCTAGGCCAGGACGTTTAGTTCCATTTTGTATCTGAATTTTATGATGTTTTTAATCATTGAAGTAGTCTAAGATTTTCTCAGGGAAGAGCCAGGAATACTCATGGTTTGGAAATGTGGAAATAGGGTAGTTTTTGTCTAGGTGCCTCGCCTTTCTCTAAAAGTTGAAGTTTTGAAGTTTACAAATGTTTTATCAAGTGTCTTAACTCCTTGATATTTTCTAATATTTGAGTTTTTAAACCTGTAACTGAAACTTTTATCAGCAGTTAAATCTTGATTTAAGATTAGCAAAGAACAGAAAATGTTCTAAATTTTATTAACATGTTAAGCTAGCATCATTAATGCCAAATTTTAATAGAGCCGAATAATCTTTTCATGATAGTTGAAGTGTGTACAAATTGATAGGATTTCACAGTTTACAAACTGCTTTTACCTTGCCTTTTGTTTGAAGTCAAACTGAAGGATCAGTTCTTAAAAGCTTTGAGGGTTGTTCTTGAATTCTTATACGAAGTAAAACACAAATATCAACATAATTCAGATGAAAATTACTTTTATACTCCTAAAAAATGGCATTTTTATTCTGTAACTTGGGACAAGGTAGTAAATGAATATTAGATTCATAGTGGCAATATACCTTAGAATAAGAGATATTGGAACTATTTAATGACTAATTAGAATGTGAGTCTTCATGGTTCTTCACCTGGGAAGAGGAGTTTGGGTTACATTTTCAAGGGTGTGGCAGTTTTGCAAGCAATAGTGATAAAGTTGCTAGGCAGTAATATTAATATACACTTAAATATGTAATCTTAATCAAAATCATTAGATCTAAGTCATTAGATCAAGACTACACATTTTGATGTCTAAAGCAATGTGAAAAGTTATAGAAACTCTCACCTTTCTCTAAAAAGTTACAGAAACTCCCATCTGAACCATGCCCTGGGATCAACTATAGATTCAGAAAAGGATTTTTGGAAAGTGGTGAGAAAGAGGAATCCTTGTTAGAGAGTGAAAAGACCAAGGGCTTTGGACTCAAAATTTGAAATGATTCTTTCATCTGAAAGAATGACCTTGGTAGAGAAAGAAAAATGGCAATTTAAAAATGAGTCTACTAGCTATTATTGACAGAGCCAATCATTTATTTAGTATCCAAACAGAAGATGTGTTGAAGATAAAGTTTTCTTATAATTTTTTGGTTGTTAAATATATGGAATTTAATATCTAAAGAAATGAGATATTGGAGATAGATAACTTTGTGGTTATTAGAGAAAAACAAAATAAATATATATAATTTTTTAAAGTAGAATAAAGTCTTATGACAAAATAACTTTATTATGGTTTTACTTAATTGCACCTGCAAATTGAAAAAGTATGGTCTTTAACTTGGTACAGCTGAAAGGCTTGCTCATTGTACCACTGCAAATCTGATAGGATTGTACCACTGCAAATCTGACAACATTAAAAAAGTAGGCAGCATTAAAAAAGTAAGTTTAATCCACCAACTTTATTCAAGGTTTCACTTAAAGATCCCAGCACACAATTCAATTAAGTTTAAAAAACTTATTGAAGAAAATATGTTAATGATTGCCTCAAATGTCAGTAGGCATTGTAGATTTTAAAGCAACTGTTTTATTAGCATGCAAATGTAATGTACAGTATTCTTTTAAAATACTAAAATTCGTGATATTATTTTAATTTTAACAATTTTTGAACCATTCTGAGCAAGAACTTGGAAACATGGAGAAATTGAAATATCAGTAAATTAGTTAATTTAGAAGCACGTGTTTCTGAATTTATTAACACTGTAGTTACCTGCTTTTCTCAAGAAAAAATTGTGCAAATATACTCTTAACTGATCACTAGTTTTAAATAGTTCTGGTAATGAATGAAATTAAATTACGTTAAAGAAAATACAACTGTAATCTCCATGTTATTTTCTAGTTTCAACTAGTGTTTAAATCTTATGACTATATTTTTGGTTTTTTTTGTTTTTTTTTTTTTTTGAGACGGAGTCTCACTCTGTCGCCAGGCTGCAGTGCAGTGGCACCATCTCGGCTCACTGCAACCTCTGCCTCCCGGGTTCAAGCAGTTTTCCTGCCTCAGCCTCCTGAGTAGCTGGGACTACAGGTGCGTGCCACCATGCCTGGCTAATTTTTGTATTTTTAGTAGAGACAGAGTTTTACCATGTTGGCCAGGATGGTCTCAATCTCTTGACCTCATGATCCGCCCACCTTGGCCTCCCAAAGTGCTGGGATTACAGGCGTGAGCCACCGCGCCCGGCCGTATATTGTATATTCTTTTAAATTATTTTACTTTAATCAAACAAGACATGCCAATTAAAAAATTAATCTTGCCAAGCATGCCTCTTGCAGAAACCTATTTGAAACAATGACATTTGTAGAAAAGTCAGTTTTTTTACCCCAAGCTGTACTATTTTTTATTCTAATATTGTGGGGTTTTAAGTATTAGTTGAAAGCAACATCTTCAGTGTTTTCTATTTATTTCATTTCTGCTATGACTGTTTCATAGAATGTTATAGCTGTAGCTATGACTTCAAATTCATGTAAACATCTAGTAAGTTGTTTAGGGCTCTAAAATTGCAAGCCACTTTTACTTGCATTAGCTCATCACATTAAATAATGACTAGTCAAGGTAAGTTGACCATTCTCACTGGGAAATAGTCTGTGTTATAGAATCAGATTCAAACTTTAAGCTTTGTGTTATAGTAAGTGTAATTATAGTTTGCTAATGTCCCAAATTGAGGGCCACTCAAAACAAGCGATATTAATTTTCTATTAAATATCATGACCTTCTGGTTTGCATGATAGAGAGAACTTTAAAGGAGTATGAGACCCAGGGCAGTTTTGAAATGTCATGCACCAACATAGTTCAATAGAGTAGGAAAAAATAAGGAAAATATCTAGATAGATGTATGTTAGTAATGAGATATATGTTTAGATTAATACAACAAAAGAACATGTTTCATTATTGGGCCACTATAATGGTAACCTGATTAGTGTGGCATGTGATTTATTTAATATAGACAGTAAATTTTTCTCTGATGTTCAGACTCAACACATTTTTGTATAAAGATCTTGATGTCAGTTGCTCCTTCCTTGATTATTTTTAAGGAATCTACTATGTTGCCAGAGACAGCAATGTTTCAGATTAATTTATGGACATTACAGAATAACTTGATGTTCCTGACTATAATTAACAAGTGATATTTGTTCAACAAAGATGTAATCAAACAGCTATGGATTGATAGTTTCACAACTGTTTTACTATTACAGCTTATTACCAATTGAAGATTTGTACATGATGATTGATATAGTTTCATGCTGACATTTTGATGACTTCCCTTTCTAGACTTTATGCACTTTTCTTTCCGTGTCTTTAGCAATTATCTAAAGTATAATCCTCTATTGGATATTTGAGACTTAATTCATAAATCAGCCTATGCATATGAACTATAGTAGTATCTGCACAACACATAATAACCCACATTAACTAATACATTTTGGTTGTCTACCTCATACCAAAATGTAATTCAGGGTAAATAAACCCAACTCTTAGTTTGATACCACTTGGAAAATCTGCAGCTTTCACTTTTCAAAAAGTTGTTTCAGCATTATGAAGATTCATTATGCCTATTATGAAATGGAAGTTTGTTTTACAGTAAAACTATTCATCTAATATTTTCATTACTTGTCAAAATTCTGACATCAAAATACACTAAAATTTTCTAAAGTCTAAGGCAGTGTCTAAATGTTATCTGATTTTTTCATGTATAGTTAAACCAGTCATATATGGGTGCTTTCTAATCATTTTATGTTTAGCATAATCTAAAACACAGATGGAAAACATCTGGCCCTCAGCTTAATTTTACCCAATTCATGAAGCAAATATCAAGGCTAACTCATTTATGCTTATGGTTGGGAAAATGTGTCCTAATTTTAAAAATATTTGGTGGCAATTTCCCAAAAGCCTACATCAGATACCATGAAAGCTCATTTCTCTTATCTCTATGTGAGTTTTATTCTTATGAATTCTGTGTCTTGCTTTCTTTTCCATTCTGACTTGTGGATGTCACACATCTTCTATATATCCATGTCCATTTCTAGCATGGAAACTTTCATTTTGTGTCATGTGTCTCTCTTGCTTTTCTCAGCGTATTTATGTCCATGATTTGATTTTGCTCCCAATAATGCGGAACTCAACAGGATTCTAAACTGTAGTATTTTAAATCGATTGTGGTTTTTTTTGTTTTGAAACAGAGTATCTCTGTCGCCCAGGCTAGAGTGCAGTGACAGGATCTCGGCTCACTGCAACCTCCGCCTCCTGGGTTCAAGCGATTCTCCTGCTTCAGCCTCCCAAGTAGTGGGATTACAGGTGCCCACCATCACACCCAGCTAATTTTTGTATTTTAGTAGAGATGGGGTTTCACCACAATGGCCAGGCTGGTCTCAAACTCCTGACCTCAGATGATTCACCCACCTCAGCCTCCCAAAGTGCTGGGATTACAGGTGTGAGCCACCATGCTTGGCTGTATTTTTAATAGACATTTTTATTCTTTGGTCTAAATTTTACATGTGCATGAATTAAATTTATAGTTCTATTTGTCGATTCAATTCATATTTTATTTAGTACATGGCTGATGTTTCCTGTGAATTTGTGAACATCAGTGGGAAAAATACATGGCAATTGAAAGTAAAATTATAAAATACAGTAGAAGATTATGGTTTGAGGTAATACCAATTTGGATAGATTTTAGCAAGTAAAAAATATACAAATGAAGTATATTTATATACCCAAGTCATTAAACAGCCCTTTATTTCTTGAGCTATAATTTTAATGAGGGGAATGTGAACTAACACCTATAAGCACATAGCTATGTATAGTTCTCATTGTGGTTATTACCTCTGATGGAGACTTATTTTTCTTTTAAGCCTTTTTCTCCCCTGTTTGATCCTTGAAGTCCATGTCATCTCTTGATAGTACTGCAGACAACTGCCAAGAAAGTCACTGTGGTAAGAAATTCTGTAGTGAGCCTAGGTTTGAAGTTGCCAAGTTGTTTTCTAGGGAGAGAGCACTCCCTTCATCAGTCATGATTCAGACTTGTCAATAGCAAGCCTGCGTGCCCTGAGCAGCCAGCAGCTAGAGGCTGTGGGCCTGTGGCTACCCCCTTGCTTCTGGAGCAGGGAGATCTAGGAGTAAGGAAAGGGGAAACAAATGGGGAATAACAGACGTGGGGAATATCCTATCTAAACAGGATATCAAAAGGGGTTGAAATAGGGTCATTAGGTAGAAGTAGAAAGGCAAGGTTTGAGCACCTTCTCAAATTTGGAATGGACCCCAGGAAGGAAGGTGCCTCCCTCACCCCAGGTTTTTGGAATTTTGTGTTTTATGTTTTGTGTTTTTTTAACTAAAGGTGAGTATGAGTAGGCTGTAGAGGAGATGTGGTGGACTTTAAGGACCTTTGGACTTGAATTATCCTTATGGTCTCTTCCAAAGCTGAAATGCCTCAAGTCTAACATCTGTAAGCCAAAAACTCTGAATGAATCTTATTATAGCTGGGCACAGTGGTGCATGCCATGCCTATAATCCCAGCTACTTGGGAGGCTGAGGCAGGAGAATTGCTTGAACCCAGGAGGCAGAGGTTGCAGTGAGCGGAGACCACGCCACTGCACTCCAGCCTGGGTGGCAGAGTGAGATTCTGTCTCAAAAAAAAAAAAAAAAGAATATGTGAGCTGCATACTTAACTTGATATTTGTTGTTTATAATTATTACATGTAGGAAAGCAGGCACAAGACATGTATACATCACTAAATTCAATTTACCAAACAATGATTTGAAGTCTACAAGATGTAAGGTACAATGAGGATTTAAAGATGAACACAGTCCTTCAAAGAGCTCACAGTCACAAAGGACATAAAGCATAGGCACAAATGAATGTAATACAAGGCCTAATGCCTGATAAAAGCGACCAACAAAACTCCTCTAAAAACACAAAGGAAAGAGAAATTACTTCAGGTAATAACAATGATAAACTGTTTTATTCCACAAATGGATATTCTGCTTTGAAAAACAATCTCCAAACTGCATCTGTGGCATTCAGAATCCAATTAGATCTTTATTCAGAGCTGTTAGTTCAAGACATTGGTCCCCAGACCTGCAGCATCAGCATCACTTGGGATCACTGGTTAGAAATGCAGATTCTCGGGTCCAACCGCCAGACTTAACTAAATCAGAAACCCTGAGAACGGCCTGGCAATCTGTGTTTTAACCAGCCCTCCAGGTGATTCTAATGCACACTGATGTTCAAGAACCACCAGTTTAGGAAACTGCACGTTTTAACCATGTGCAAGATGGAAAATATATAAGCAAATTCTAGCCTAAGACATTTCTCACAAGTTACTTTGGGGAAATAGAAAATGGATAGACTGGCCAGGCACAGTGGCTCACGCCTGTAATCCCACCACTTTGGGAGGCCGAGGCAGGCAGATCACCTGAGGTCAGGAGTTTGACACCAGCCTGACCAACATGGTGAAACCCCATCTCTACTAAAAATACAAAAATTAGCCAGGCATGGTGGTGCGCACCTGTAATCCCAGCTATTCGGGAGTCTGAGACAGGAGAATCGCTTGAACCCAGGAGGCGGAAGTTGCAGTGAGCCAAAATCACACCATTGCACTCCAGCCTGGGCAGCAAAGCAAGATCTGTCTCAAGAAAAAAAAAAAAAAAGAAAGAAAAGAAAATGGATAGACCATTTGGCTGAAATTCTCACCCAATTGAGAATATTGGGCTCTAACTCCCAATGAGAATACACCAATAGTCTTAATTAAATATTGATCCTTACATGCATGTTATGTAATTATGTAGACAATTGTCCTTTTATAGTATGTAATACCAATACAGGATTTACATTTTTGAATTATAAATCACATATTTTAGATGTTAGTGGAATTTTCCCCATTAAGTCGAACAGTGACTTTAGCAATATCTGGTTTCCTAAAGGGCATACTGAGCTAACTAAGCAGTATTTAGTGTCACTGGATGATTAACAACTAAACATCATGAATCACATATAAACTCCACCACTAAGAGTAAAAAACACGTATATATTCTGTGCTGCAGAAATGCAATGATGGCTCTTCTAAAAGATAAGCATAGTCACCACCAGCCTCTGTTTTGCTACAGCTTTTTAAAACTACCCACAGGGAAATGTAGGAGCCTGGAGCTTCTCTGTAGTACACATGAAAACCTTAGAAGATTGTGGATATTTATCTAAACCAAGAATGTTCACTTTCCTCTGGTTCTAGCCCAATCCTCACTGGTCCACCTTTTTTCTCCTCTACAAAGTCTTTCTTGCTCAAAGTGCATTTCAGGGCTGTATCCCAGACCAGAACATGATTTAGTAAAATTTTTTTGGCAGTTTATTTCTGACCTTTGGAATTGTAGAAAGCTGCTGGGAATTACCAGTACCAGGGAAACCTGTAACATAAATGAAAATACCTCTATGATTCTATGATTTTTTTTTTTTTCAGAGAATGGGCCCCTCACTCTGCCCCCAAGTCTAAACTATCTAATCATCATTGTTTGGGGTCCTTTAGGAGGCCTCCCTAGTGAACAATAACAAGAAGCTAGGATGATGCTGACTGTAGCATATTCCCAAGGAGGCCCCAATCCCTGAGAGATCAAGGGAGCTCTCTAAGACAAGATAAATCTTCCCAGCCACAACTTACAGAATTTAGCATGTTGGGGTTGGAGACTTAAAAATCACTGACTCTGAGGCTGGGCACGGTGGCTCAAGCCTGTAATCCTAGCACTTTGGAAGGCTGAGGCGGGTGGATCACCTGAGGTCAGGAGTTCAAGACCAGCCTGGCCAACCATGGCCAACATGGTGAAACTCCATCTCTACTAAAAATACAAAAATTAGCTGGGCGTGGTTGCAGGCACCTATAATCCCAGCTACTCAGGAGGCAGGAGAATCACTTGAACTGGGGAGGCAGAGGTTGCAGTGAGCCGAGATCGTGCCACTGCACTCCAGACTGGGTGACAGAGGGAGATTCTGTCTTTAAAAAAAAAAAAAAAAAAAAAAAAATCAGCAATTCTGATTCTCTCATTTAACAGAGGAGAAAACAGCATGCCAGATCCAATGAAAACATCATTATCCATGTGCATTACACAAGTAAGCGCATTCAATAGGAATCCAGCAGCCTAGCAAAGGGAGAGATGGTTGAGGAGCATAGAGACTGAGAGAAGACTCGGAAGAAGTATGGAGAGAAGCTTTGGTCTGAAGTTGCCAAAGTACTAAGAATGGTGGCTCTCAGCTTTTTACATGCATGAAAATTACCTGGGATGCTTATTTAAATGGAAGATCCTGAGCTACATCCCTAGAACTGCTAATTCATTTGGTCTAGTGGTGAGGAAGCTAGTTTCATTATAAACATCACCCCAGTGACTCTAAGACAGGTGGTTGGAAGATCACCATTAGAGAAATGCTTCCTTACAAGAGAAAACCTAATGAATGGGGTAACATCTACACATTTTGACAATGGCAAATGCTCAGGTAATAAATCCATATCTGATTTTCCTTTTTAAAAAGTCCACAGCTGATTGCTGAGGTCTGACACAATATATTCCATGATTTCGAAGAGGAGAAATGACTTAGAAGTTTTATCTTATTTACCTGGGTCTGTGCCAAATGCTGTAGTAGATGTCATGATCCTTTCCCTGTCAAAATATAAGAATAAAGACACTAAATGATCACTTGGGTTTGCTAAATTCCCAACTAAAATTAATTAAATTCTGAACTGAAGTCACAAAAATTGAGTTAAATATATATGTTCTAGATATTTTATTCTGGGCTCATATCTTTCTGTGACAGTTCAGAATCAGAGTCATTGAGGTTTATAACCAAAATGATTTCAGAGTTCACCAAATCAAGCCTCTTTATTGTACAGATAAAGCAATCAATACTCATCAAGGTCCAGCCCTCGTAGAGTTTGCATTCTAGTAAAGTCACTGTACTGTAAAAGCTTACTCCCTCACCTGATATCTTACCTCTTTATCATTCCATTCACTTTTGGATTCATGTATTCCACAAATATTTATTAAATATTTACAGATGGCACAGATGAACATCCATCATGAAAAAGTCATACAAGGTTCTTGCTGTCATGGAGCTGGCAGTCTAGTAAGAAATACAGAACGTTGACAGGAAATATTTAGGGACATCAGGAGAGCAGAGGCTATTCACTACCACATACTGGAGCCTAATATAATGCCTGGCACATACTATATACTCAATAAGTATTTTGTTGTGAATATAAGGTACTACAAGTATGGTCAGTATAGTAAATATGCCATAGTTTTAACTGGTAGTGTCTCTTCCCATTGGCATCTATAAGAGGTGGGTTCAGATTAAAGACCAGAATCCCTTTCTTCCTTGAGCTGTTTGAGTGGGGATACGGTGGTGGTTCTAGGAAGATGCTAACTGTCTCTGTCTATCTCTTCCAGAATCCTGGGTCTGATGGCTTCTCTGAGGCAATCTCAACTTCCCAATGTCTAACAGTCATTCCTTTGCATTCCCCAAGTCTCATTTCTCCAGCTTTTAAAGACATTCCTGTACCACTACCTTCCTGGCTATTATCATAATCTAAACTAACTTAGAAGAGTATGTTGAGTGACCATTCAAAGGGAAAAAAAAAAAGCAAAAACCACAAGGCAGGAGGTGGAAGAAGCCACAGCTGAAGAGAGAAGGAGAGTGTCTCAGATGGAGAAGAGGTGGTAGTGGTGTGGGTGTGTGTTGTGTGGAGGACTGATGGATCTGGAGGTATGGAAGGGCCATGCCTCAGAAGGAACAGGTATGGTGCTCCTAAAACAGTTAGACCCAGAGCAGCAGTCTTAACAAAGACCCCTATGTATTAGTTTTTTTTTGTTGCAACAAATTACCACCAACTTAGAGGCTTCAAACAACATACATTTATTATCTCACGGGTTCTGTGCATCAGAAGTCCAGGCACAGTTTAGTTGCATCATCTGCTTCAGGATCTTACATAAAAGGCTACAGTGAAGGTGTCAACCAAGGCTGGGGTCTAATCTGAAGGCTCAATTGGTAAGGGATCCATTTCCAAACTCAAGTGGTTATTGGTAGGATTCAGTTCTTTGTGGGCTATTGGACTGAGGACCTCAGTTCTTTGTTGGCTATTGCCTGGAGACTGACTTTGGTTTCTTGCCATATGGGCCTCCCCAACATGGCTGCTTCATCAAAGCTTGCAAGCTGCAAAGGCAATAAAGTCTGCTAGGAAAATGAAGGTACATCTTTAATAATCTAATCATAGAAGTGGCAGCCTATCAACAGTCTATTAACTTGAAGGAAGTCATTCAAGAAAAAGGGATTACACAAGGGCATGAGTACCAGGAGACAGGAATCATTTGAGGCCATTTTAGAAGCCACCTACCACACCCTGTGATGCACACTGTCAGTAATATGGAGTTACATATATAGGCCATAAAGACTTGGGCAAAGAGTTTCTCAGCATCAGTCATGATGCTTTCCTACAGATGAGAGACTGCCAATCCCACCCATTCATATTTTCTTTCTTCCTTTTGGTAATAGTAATCCCCAAGTTTTTGGGAGGTGCATGATTGTCCATCTAGAGATGACATATCCCAGCCTCACTTGCAACTAGGTGTGGCCATATGACTAAGTTCCCACCAATGGCATGTGAGCCTAAGTGATGTATGTCACTTCTAGGTCACATCCTTAAAAGAAAGTTGCATGCTCTCCCTTTCTTCTTTCCTCTTTCTTGAGGCTGGAATGCGGACATAATGGTGGGCATTTAACTCAATCATGTGGATAGGACAACACCCGAGAGGATGGCAAAGCAACAAAACAGAAGGCATAAGGGTCCTCAGACCATCACATGAAGCAGAGCAGCCCACCTTTCCTGGGCTGCCTACCAGCTGGACTTTTATTTGAAAGACAGACCATCTTGTTTAAGCCATTGTTACTTGGTACCTGTTACAGCAACTAAACAAATATCCTAAATGATAGATCACAAAATGCTTCTAAGGCAGTTATTAATGGTGTTCCTGGTGAGTCTTCTTGGGATAGCTGTGAATTACATCCTTTTAAAAGAGTACCTGAGAAAGCAAGCCCAGGTGATATCACCATTTAAGCCCCTCTTAGGCTGTGTTTGCTGATGTCCTCAAAATGCGTTCTCACCCACTTAAGGGTGTCTTCTTAGGATGCTGCTATGGAAAACTCCATCACTGTTTTCCAGCTTTGCCCATACTCAGGTACCAAGAGGATTTCACTCATGTGATTCTTCATTTATTTCACTATTTTAGGGGCTCTTCTCATGTGGCAGTCACTGTGTCAGGCACCAGGGAAACAGCAGACAACAGAACAGACACGAGCTTTACACTCTCAGGAAGCTGATATTCTAGTAAGGCAGGAAAGACCCAATAAACAAGATAATTTCAGGGAATTATACAACAAAACAGCAACCTGAAATTTGTCTTCACGTCCTCTATAAATTACACAGGCAAACTGAGTCTATCACGTTGCTGAATATCTTATGGTCTCTGTGATAGCCAGCCTCAGAGATGGCCCCCAATAGTCCTTGTCTCTTAACTGCCTCAGCCTGAAGGAGACGCATTATTTCCACACACATTCCATTGGTGAGAATTAGTCCCACGAACACACCTAGAAGCACAGAGAATGGGATACATAGAGAAGCACATGGATATTTGTTGAACACTAACCGTGATCTGCCAACATGCTCATCATAAAAATTCAAGCAGGTGCAGGCACAGTGGGTCATGCCTGTAATCCCAGCACGTTGGGAGGCCGAGGCAGTCCGATCACCTGAGGTCTGGAGTTCAAGACCAGCCTGACCAACATGACGAAACCCCATCTCTACTAAAAATACAATCAGCCAGGCACGGTGGTGGGCACCTGTAATCCCAGCTACTTGGGAGGCTGAGGCAGGAGAATCACTTGAACCCAGGAGGCAGAGGTTGCAGTGAGTCGGGATCACGCCGTTGCACTCCAGCCTGGGCAACAGGAGCAAAACTCTGTCTCAAAAAAAAAAAAAAAAGAAAAAAAAATTCAAGTAGGCTGGGCGCAGTGGCTCACGCCTGTAATCCCAGCACTTTGGGAGGCTGAGGAGGGTGGATCACTTGAGGTTAGGAGTTTGAGACCAAACCTGGCCATCATGGCAAAACCCCGTCTCTACTAAAAATACAAAAATTAGCCGGGCATGGTGGTGTGCACCTGTAGTCCCAGCTACTGGGGAGGCTGATGCAGGAGAATCACTTGAACCCAGGAGGCAGAGGTCACTGTCAGCTGAGATGGTGCCACTGCACTCCAGCCTGGGCGACAGAGCTCAACTCCGTCTAAAAAAAGAAAAAAAATTAAGTACAAAACACAAGTAGACAATAAAAGGGTTGCCTTATCCTCTACCTCTGTTGAAAAAAAAAAAAAAACTGTTAACATTTGGCTCATTCATTAAATCAACACAACCTTATGTATCACCTTCAGTGTGCCTTGCCGTGTCCCAGATGCTGGATATGATTCCTAACCTCATGTGGCTTCCAGTTTGAGTGTGTATGTGTGTGTGTGTGTGTGTGTGTGTGTGTGTGTGTGTGTGAGATTTCCTCATTTGCAAAATGGTTATAACAATAGTGTCTAACTTATAGGGTTGCTGTGGGGATTAGGTTGTATAGGTTAACATGGAATACAAGGGAATGAAATAATGGTGTTTGCAGCAACCTGGATAGAGTTGGAGACTATTATTCTAAGTGAATAGATAACTAAGTGAATTAAATAACTCAAGAATGAAAAACCAAACATTGTGTGTTCTCTCTTATAACTGGGAGCTAAGCTATGGGGATGCAAAGACATAAGAATGATATAATGGACTTTAGGGACTCAAGGGGAAGGGTAGGAGTGGAGTGAGTGATAAAAGACTACACATTGGGTACAGTGTACACTGCTTGGGAGATGGGTGCACCAAAATCTCAGAAATCACCACTAAAGAACATTTCCATGCAACCAAACACCACCTGTTTCCCCCAAATTATTGAAATTTTAAAAAGAAAAAAATTCATTCATTAAAAAATAAAATATATAGATTAAATAACTTAGAAAAATGGTACATAACAAGTACTCAATAAAATTGTTTTTCTGTATATGCACAATATAAATATTTAATAAAAACAGTATTATACTACTTATATGGTCCTATTCTATGGTCTACTCCTTAAACCCTTTCAGTAATAGGGCTCAATTTCTACTTCAAAACATAGAAGATGGAGTTCATCATTTTAACCACTTTATCCATTGTCTGGATTTATCCTATATTTAGCCCAGAGATTCACAGATGTGGAATTCGTGAATGGGCATTGTATGCTGTTATAGATGGAATGTTTCTGTCTCCTCAAAATTCATATGTTGAAATCCTAACCCACCATGTGATGGTATTAGGAGGTGGAGCTTTTGGAAGGTCATTAGGTCATGAGGGTGGAGCCCTCATAAATGGGGTTGCTGCCCTTATAAAAGAGACCCCAAGGAGCTCCCTAGTCCTGTTTCTGCCATGTAAGGATGCAATGAGAAGTTGGCTGTCTGAAACCTGAAGAGGGCCCTCACCAGAACCCAACCATGTTGTTACTCTTATCTTGGGCTCCCAGCCTCCAGAACTATGAAAAATAAATTTCTGTTGTTTATAGGCTACCAGGTTTATGGAACTCTGTCATAGTAGCCAGAACTGACTAAGACATATGCAAATTTTTTAATGTCCAAATTTTTCTGGAGAGTGGATCCGAACTTTAGTTGAATCCTGAAAGAATTCATAATCCAAAAGCAGTAAAGAACTGTGATTTAAATGGACCAATCCTTGACCTTGATCAACTATGTTTACTTTTTTGTGCACCAGTCTCTCCATCTGTGTGTTTAGTTAAATCATTCATCTTTCTGGACTGGGCATGGTGGTTCACGCCTGTAATCCCAGCACTTTGGGAGGCCAAGGTGGAAAGATCGCTCAAGCTCAGGAGTTCGAGATCAGCCTGGGCAACATGGCAAAACCTGTCTCTACTATAAATACAAACAAACAAACAAACAAGTTTAGCAGGGGATGGTGGCACATGCCTGTAGTCCCAGCTACTCGGGAGGCTGAGGTGGGAGGATTGCTTGAATCCAGCAGGCAGAGGTTGCAGTAAGCAGAGATGGCACCACTGCCCTCCAGCCTCGGTGACAGAGCAAGACCTTGTGTTAAAACTAAATATATAAAAATCATTTCTCTTTCTTTTCTGGAAATGTGAAAGCTTTCTAGATAAAAACAGGAACATAGAACCCAAACCAACAATTTTACTAGGTTTAAACTTAATGATTCCTTTATATTTCCAGCTCTTCAGTGGGACAGAATGAATTGTCAACCTCTTAGATATACTTGAGTTTAGTTAAACAACCCCTAAATATCTTCCCAGACCAGGCTTTAAAAATCTGATTTTCTGTTTTCTTTCTTCATAAGGCTTACTTTTTTCCTCTGAAGAATATGGCCTTGTTTTAGAATTTCCCCTCTTTATAGTCATGCTAAAGCACCACTCTTGAGAAGATACATATGTTCCATTAAACACTTGAAAAGCATCCTTTTAATGTGTTCCCAATGCTAGAACTTAATGCTGCTATCTATAAAGTCTAAATTTTTGATGTTGAAAATGTACCTTTGAATATCAGTGATTTAAATATTAAAAGGCCACAAATAAAATCTTTAAAGGAGAAAAATGCAACTACCCATTTTGATGCTTTGGGATTTCCAAAGAGGCACAAAGACTATGTATGATCTAGGAAAATCATTTCACTTCTCTGAGATCATATAAATGGAAGAGAGATTAAAGAATTTCCAAATGTAATTCCTTAGGACCCTGGTGACTGATGAGATGTGTCAGGAGTCTCCTTGTAGATGGGGTGTTCTACTTCTGTCTCTTCAAATCTTGAGCTCCTCTGATAACTGCCAACAGCTGGATGATCCCTTTCACTTCTGTTATGAGTCTTACCCCATAATTTCAAGCATACTCTGTGCCCCTCAAGGCCATTGATTGATACACAGTATTTCAATACCCAGTGTTGAAAAAGGGAAAGAGAAGAAAATAGTGGAGTGGCAGAAGCCACAAGGAAGAGAGGGAGAAAGACCAAGGAAGATTGAGAAAAGGAAGAACCAAGTTGGCCAGCCTAGTAAAGTAAGGGATGACTCTTTAGATAGACCCCACAGGGAGCTTCAGTTTAAAGGCTTACCCAAAGTCAGGGCTTTCTCCCTCCAGAGAGCTGGAACTTTAGAGAAGAACCTGTCCCTGGCAGAACAGCTGCTGTAGTTCCAGTTCATAGGAGTTTGCAGGGCATGATGAGCATGTCTGTATTGTAATGGGAAAGGACTTCAGACTCTTGGTCTGCCAGCTAATTGCATGACTTCAGACAAGTCATGTAACTCTGATTCCTTATCTGAAAACTGAGGGAGGAGGACTGGATGATCTCTTGAGGTCTTTTCCTGCTTGAAAGTGACATGATTCTTATGAATGCTTGTGTATCTAACCAGGTGTTCTGGCTTACCTATTGCTAAGTAGGACTACCCCAATACTTAATGGCATAAAATAGTAACTATTGTACTACGCTCAGGTACTCTGCAGGACAGGAATTCACAAAGGGCACAGTGAGAGTGGGCTGTGTCCTACAGTGGCTGGAGCCTCCTTTAGGAATGACTCCATTGGGGGTGACTTGAATGCCTGGGAGCTAGAATCATCTGGAGACTGCTTTGCTGACATGCCTGGTACCTGAGCTAGCATGAATTGAAGTCTGAGCTCAGTTGAGTTTGTCAACCAGAGCACCTATTTGTGGCCTCCACACATGGCTTGTGTTTCACACAACATGGCAGCTGGGTTCCAAGAGGGAATGTCTTTTTAATGATAATTCCGTCACAATTTATTGGTTATAAGCAAATCACTAAGGCTAGCCTAGATTCAAGGGAATCTAGTTCTGGAGTAGACTCCAGAACTTGAAGGGGGAGTGGCCAATTCACATTGCAAAGGATCCATCTTCCATTATAAACCAAAAATAAAATTCTAAGCCCCCCAGCCAACTGAATGGACTCCTCCTCTTGGCCAAGGGCATTCCAAAGTAAACCTGAAAAACTAGTTCAAGCCATGACGGAGAGGGTTAGACATGCCTCACTGTGCCCTCCTCCCTTGAAATTCAGGCACAACTGACCAGCATTAGTATTGAAACAGAGATCTGAAGACTGACAAAAGAGCTGGCGTGGTGGCTCACGCTTGTAATCCCAGCACTTTGGGAGGCCAAGGCGGGTGGATCACCCGAGGTCAGGAGTTCAAGACCAGCCTGGCCAACATAGTAAAACCCTCTCTTTACTAAAAATACAAAAATTAGCCAGGTGTGGTGGTGCACACTTGTAATCCCAGCTACTAGGGAGGCTGAGGCAGGAGAATCACTTCAACTTGGGTGGCGGAAGTTGCAGTGAGCTGAGACTGCGCCACTGCACTCCAGCCTGGGTGACAGAGAGAGACCCTGTCTTAAAAAAAAAAAAAAATATATATATATATATATATATATATATATATATATGGACAAAAGAGACTGTTTGTAACAATAAGATACCAAATTCCAGGCTGACTGTAGTATAGCATCACATGACAAATAGCAGGCCCTGAAAGTAATCAAAGTATTTTACCCCTAAATATGTTTCTTTGATGTATTTTGCAATGACCCTGAAAAACTATCTCTGTTGGAGAAAAATCTCCATTCTGTAGAAAATCCCCTTCTCTTTACAGGTCTTTTCCTGATCCAGGAGAGATTAAACTGAGTCCGGTATCCTTTAGGGTCTGATAAGAGACATTTACCATCTATTCTCTCTGAATCCTGCTAGCTGGAGGCTTCATCTACATAAGAAAAACTTTGATGTCCACAACCCCTTATTTTAACCCAGTCATTCCTTTCTATTGATTCCAAGTCTTCTTTTTTTTTTTTTTTTTTTTTTTTGAGACAGAGTCTCGCTGTGTCACCCAGGCTGGAGTGCAACGGCATGATCTCAGCTCACTGCAACCTCTGCCTCCCGGGTTCAACTGATTCTCCTGCCTCAGTCTCCCGAGTAGCTGGGGTTACAGGCATGTGCCACCATGCCCAGCTAATTTTTGTATTTTTAGTAGACAGGCTTTTACCATGTTTGGCATGCTAGTCTCAAACCCCTGACCTCAAGTGATCTGCCCTCCTCAGCCTCCCAAAGTGCTGGGATTACAGGCGTGAGCCACTGCACCCAGCCAACTCCAAGTCTTTAGATAATAACTTAGCTCTCTCTAGCAATTGCCAGTCAGAAAGTTGTTGAATCCATCTGTGACCTGGAAGCCCCTGCTTTGAGTTGTCTCACCTTTCTGGATCAAACCAATGTACACCTCACATGTATTGATTGATGTCTGCCTGTAACTTCTGTCCCCCTAAAATATATAAAATCAAGCTGTAACCCAGCCACATTGGGCACATGTTCTCAGGACCTCTTGAGACAGCGTCTCGGGCCTTGGTCACTCATATTTGGCTCAGAATAAACCTCTTTTACTATTTTACAGAGTTTCACTCTTTTCATCAACGCCATCATCTTTGGAAAAGTGCAATCTGTCACAGTCCACATGCCGGCAATAGCAGCTCACATCCCTTCCACGTAGAAAAGATGCAGCCACCGATGTGACTCTAAATACTGTTACAAGACCTCAGAAAGATTTCTGATGGTACCTCATGAACACTTTCAGACAGAAGTAGGCCTTTCAAGGATCTTAAAACACCACTTGTGTCTTTGGCCCTCAGGTCTTCCAGATTTCGAGAAACCATACTAAAGGGGCTGTACCTGAGAAACCTCATCAGCACTGGCACCTGATTTGATGGCAAAATCTTGAACTTTGAACTGATGCAGTAATAGGATAAGACTCTGTAGACCTTCAGGAAAGGGAGAGTACATTTTCTATGTGGGAGGGATGTGAGCTGCTATTGAGACTGAATTTAGTCTCAGAATGTGTCCCCAATTCAGCCATTGCACTGAGGACCTTCAGAATGCTTTGCTAACTGGAAAGACTGATTTGAGCCCTCCATACTTCCTCTAAAGTGTGCTGGAAAACTGACAGTTCCTCTTTCTCCAGCCATATTTCATCATAAGTAGAAACAAATTGACACTTTAAATTGTCTGCCAGGAAATATCCTTGGCCAAACCCACTGGTTCATTAGGTATATTTTCTATTTTCAGTGTTACTGTAGGTGACAATGTTGCTAAACCTTTTGCTACATTTAACAAGGTCACTTTTCTTCCACCCTCCAGTCATAACTTCCTCCCCATCTTTCCAGCCTTCACTGATAGTCTTCTCAAGGTCAGTCCAGCTTTCACCAACAAACTTCTCAAGGCCATTTAAGCCTGAAAGACTGAATATACATACAGACAATGGCCAGAAAATATGTAAAAATAGAACTCTGACCCACAATCTGCAGCAACCAACCTAGAAAACCAGCCCATGATTTAGAGAAACCAGCTGAAGAAGCAAGCCTACTAGAAATCAGACTGCTATCTCTAGCAACAATCCAGGAAACCAAACAATAGCCTCTGTAACAACTGGCCCCAAATGACCAAGACTTGATTAATAACTGACAGCTTCCCTAATTTTTTTTATTTTTGTCCCCACTTCCAACTTACGGCCAACCAGGGAAAGCCAAATGTGCAGTCTAACCAGTCAAAGAGGATGCCCCACTTCTAGTTAGCCTAACTAAAGCTTCCCAATGCCAGCAGCCTCCAGTAGGGCATACCCAAAGCCTTCCTTTTTTTCCACTAAAAGCTTTCCCACTCCCACCTGCCTTTGAGTGTCTTCCGAAATGCAAGTAATGGCAGCTGGCTCCCTTGCTACAGCAAGCTCTAAATAAATAGCCTTTGGTTATTCTCATTTGGTTGATCTTCCTTTATTTCCACAAGCTTCTTTCTGCTGACTAGTCAAAAGCTGATTGCTTTCGCTTATGTTTTGGGTTTTTGTTATGGGAGAATCCCACTTCCAGGTACCAAATTCTGTTCTGGTTATCTATTACTCCACCACAAACCATCCCCAAAACTTAGTGGTGTAGACAATAGTTATCTTACTGTGCTCACAGATTCTGTGGGTCAGGAATTCAGATACAGTACAACAAGGATGGTCTATTTTTGCCCCACAATATCTAGGGTGTCAGTTGGGAAAACTGGAATGACTAGGGGCAGGAATCACCTGGTGGCTGCCCCACTCACATGTCTGTTGCCTGGGCTGGGGTGGCTTGAAGACTGGGCTCAGCTGGAGCTGGCAACCAGAAAACCTGCCACATGGCTTTCCCATGTGGCTTGGCTCTTCACAAGCATGGTGGCTGGGCCCTGTGAGGGAGTGTCCTGAGAGGCACAGCCAGGCCATGAATGTTTTAAGAGAAAGGTGGAAGCTGACTGACCTTTCTGATTAGCTTTGGAAGTCACATTTGTTGGTTCAAGTGAGTCACTTAGACTAATATATATTCAAAAGGAGGGAATTAGATTCTGCGTCTTTTTTTCTTTTTTAATTTATTTAGTTTTGAGACAGAGTCTCACTCCATCACCCAGGCTGGAGTGCAGTGGCACAATCTCAGCTCACTGCAACCTCCGCTTCCCGGGTTCAAGCGATTCTTGTGCCTCAGCCTCTTGAGTAGCTGGGCTTACAGGCATGTGCCACCATGCCCAGCTAATTTTTGTATTTTTGGTAGAGATGGGGTTTCACCATGTTGGCCAGGCTGGTCCCGAACTCCTGACCTCAAGTGATCTGCCTGCTTCAGCCTCCCAAAGTGCTGGAATTACAGGCATGAGCCACCGTGCCCACTCAGATTCTGTCTCTTGATGTGGGAATGACGAAGCCCCTCTGCAGAACACGTGGAATGGGAGAGACTGTTGCAGTCATTTTGGTAACTATGATTTGCCACTCCAGGCCACCCTCTTCCTGAAATCCATCTATTCATTTATTCGTACATTACTTATATTTACCCTGCTTTCTTTCAAAAATAATTTCAGAGCTGAGTACAGTGATGCAAATGTGTAGTCCCAGCTATGCAGGAGGCTGAGGCAGGAGGATTGCTTGAGCCCAGGAGTTTGAGACCAGCCTGGGCAATATAGTGTAGAGATGGGATCTTCATGTTGACCACGCTGGTCTGGAACTCCTGGGCTACAAAAATTTTTCAAGAAATTAGTGATGCATGGTGATATGTGCCTGTAGTTCTAGCTACTTAGGAGGCTGAGGCAGAAGGATCACTGGAACCCAGGAACTGGAGGTTACAGTGAGCTATGATTGAGCCACTGCACTCCAGCCTGGGTGACAGACTGAAAGACCCTGTCTCTAAAAAAAAGAAGAAGAATTTGAGGAAACTTCATTGTAGTTAGAAGATGGATTGGTGGGCATGGAAGCAAAACAAAGGAAGTTGGTTGCTCTCAGGTGATAATTTCATACAGGTATTCATTTATTCATTCTGTAGGTATTTTTTAGGCATTAACAATAGGCTCACACTGTGGTCAGCACAGATGTGAGGGGAGCAAAATTAATACAGATCCTGTTCTCATGAAGCTTAAGTCCAGTTGGCAAGGCAAACACTCTAAAATAATCACACAAATATGTAACTATTAGTGCTGCGTAGCTCACAAATGTTATGCAGTCATGGTCCAGGAATGTGCTGCATAGGAGCTTGGTCTAGTCCAAGCAGTTAGAGACTTCCTTAAAGCAAAGCAATATTTAAGCTAATAAATAACTCAACAATGAGTAAAAAGTAATTAAACTAGGGTGTTGCAAAGTATGTTACAGAAACTAGTGGTACACAGATATATTATTGTCATTATTCTGTATTTTACGGTTTTGCATTATTTGTGGCCAGTGAAATTGGCTTTCCATTTACGTTGGCATATAAAATTTCCTTGTAAAATAAATGTATTTAAGTTTTAAAAGCTGTCAATGTAAAGAAAGATCGTAAGAAAAATAATAGAGTACGCATTACACAGAAAGGGCAAACATGAAGGTGTTAGGTGTAAACCTGAAGCTTGGTAAATACTGGACTAGGCGTGTTGAAGGATGGGTTGAGGAGAGGAGTCATGGGCATAAAGGGAGCTCCTGGTGCAAAAGCCTGAAGTGGAAGACTCAGGGGTCCAACAAGCAGAAAAGGAGCCAATATGGTTTGAGCAGAAAGAAAGAGGAAGTCACTCACTGTGAGCCAGGAGAGGCCAGCAGGACCTTGATATTCAGGGACTTTAGTTCAGAACTGAAACCCCCTAAAATCAAAATGAGCAGCTGCACTTTTTTTCCCTTAAATATTGTACTGTGGAAGCTTACTACAAAATCACTGATACTTCACTGAGTATTTCAATAGTGATTTTTTTTTTTTTTTGAGACACAGTCCTGCTCTGTTGCCCAGGTTGGAGTGCAATAGTGCAATCACAGCTCATTGCAATCTCGACCTCCTAAGCACAAGCGATCCTCCCACCTCAGCCTCCCAAGTAGCAGGGACTGCAGGCACCTGCCACAATGCCCAGCTAATTAAAAAAAAAAAATTTTGTAGAGATGGGATCTTGCCATGTTGACCAGGCCCATTCTGGAACTCCTGGGCTCAAGTGATCCACGCACCCTGGCCTCCCAAAGTGCTAGGATTACAGGCAAGAGCCACTGCACCCAGCCTGAATAGTAAATTTTTAATAGAACAAACTTAGGCTATATAAATAACAACAATATTAACTTGCAGTGTCTAAGAGCTAATATTCCCACAGAAAAATAGTGTTGTTCAATCTGTTTTAATTATCCTAAAAGCAATGGGACACCATTGAAGAATTTGGGAAAGGGGAGTGATAAAACCTAGTTTTTGAGTTTTTAAAAAGTGATTTCTATCAATGTATCCATGCATTTAAAAAATTGTGCAGGAATGCTAATAATAATAAGATGAAACATTCTGCTCTCCAACCTCTTTCCCACCTCCAGAGACAACCACCTTACCTTTTTTCTGTTTGTATTATCCTGGTGGTTTCCTCCTTCTCTCCAGAAAAAAATATGCTTCTATCTCCCTTTCTTGCTTTTTCACATTTGGACACTGCAGTGCATACATCACAGGTGCTTGCTTAGATATCTTAGGCTCAGCTATCTCCCAGCCACTCAGCCTGCCCTGCCCAGGCCATCCCAGTGGTGACTGACTGAGTGTGAGCATGTGGTTCCACCGCAGGAGCCATCAGGCCACATGCCTAGATCTGGCTTCCCCAGTGGCTACCAAAGGGGCCAGGTGACACAACTTGGATTTGTGAGGGCGTTAACTGCCCCAGCCAGCAAATTTGGACCAGCAGAAGAAAGAAGACAAAGTGAGCTTGCAGATGCATTTTCTCTCCCTCCTGCCTTTGAGCGACTGTCCTAGGCACAGTATTTCCATAAAGCCTGTCCAAAGAGGTCCTTTGTGACTGAGCAGCCAGCCACCTGCTGAGAAACTGGCTCTGTTTTTTCATGGCTCTTCATGAAGCAATGGCCAGTGCAGTCATTCATCACCTTGTACTTGCTGCCATTCTTTCCCTGCCTCTCTTCCTTTTCCCCTGGCTCTCGCAGAGCTGGGTCTGTACCTCCCGAAAAAAGCGTAAGCACTTAAGCTTTGCCTCGGGCTCTGTGTTCTAGGGAAATCAGACAAAGGCAGACATTGCCAATATTATTGATGAACTCAAAGTTATGATTTATATCATCACTTCCATCTCTCTCCCATGTTAACTCATTGTTTCTAGTTCTATCAGTTATGCTTACAACCATAAGTTACAACTTTCAATTTTGTGCTTATAAGTTTACTTCATTTTCCAACCATCAGAGCCAGTCTCTTGTTTCTGATACTTTGCAAGATGAAGACATTGGTGTCCTTTCCCTTCTTTTCACCTCTCCTTCCCTGATCACCTCCAAACCTCTGTCATCATACTGTCCCATCCTTAAGGTTGAAAGCATTTACATACTGTTCTGTAATCATAATTATCTTCTGTTATTTTCCTAAGTGCTGATTCTAAATTTGAAAATCAATATGCAGTGTCAATCACTATGATGACTATCCATTGAACAGCGAATGTTTAAGAGTTTGCTATGTTTTGGGCACAGTTCTCTAGGCTCTAGGGATAGAACAGGGAACAAAATGGACAGAAATCCTTGCCTTCACAGAGCTTTCATTTCAATGGGGAGACAAGCAAAAAACAGATATGTAAACTATAGAGCATGCTGGGTAGTGGAAAGTACTAAGAGGAGAATAAGACAAGGAAGAAGAATAAGAGTCGATCAAAGGAGCTGAAATTTTAGGTAGGCTGGGCAGGGAAGGCTGCTCTGAGAAGGTAACTTAAGGAAGTCAGAGATCAAGACAAGCAGCCATCTGCTGGAACAGCATTCCAGGCAAAGGGAACAGCAAGTACAATGGCCCTAAGACAGGAGTGCGCTTACTGTATTCAAGCAACAGCAAGGAAGCTCATGTGGCTAGAGAAGATTGACCAAGGGGGATAGTAGAGGGGAATAAAGACAGAGAAGTCATGGGGAGCAGATCATGGAGGGCCTTAGAAGTCAAAGCAAGGACTTTGGCTTTTACTATAGCAGAGGCAGATAACCTTGAGAGGGTTTGAGCAGTGGATGGACAGGATCCAACGTACACGTGAACATGACCCACTCTGGATACTGTGATAAGAAGAGACTGAAGGGGGTGGGGAGGAAGCAGGAAAAGTAGTTGGGAGACTCGAAACAATCTAAGCAAAGGATGATGGTGGCCTGAAGTAGGGTGACGGCAGTGAAGGAGATGAGAAGAGGTCAGAATCTTGGTCTATTTTGAAGGTAGAGCCAATATGATTGGTGAATGATTGGATGTGGGAGAAAATGCAGTCAAGATGACTCCAGGGTTTTTACCTGAGTGCCTGGAAGAGCAGAGTCGTCACATAAGGAGACGGAGAAGACTGTAGGGAGACTAGAGTTTAAAAGAAAAGATACAGGCTCTGCTGTAGCCAGTTTGAGTTGCTGTTTTATGTTTTGTTTTGTTTTGTTTGAGACAGAGTCTCGCTCTGTTGCCCAGGCTGGAGTGCAATGGTGCGATCTCAGCTCACTGCAACCTCCGCCTCCTGGGTTCAAGCAATTCTCCTGTCTCAGCCTCCTGAGTAGCTGGGATTACAGGGACTCGCCACTGCGCCAGGCTAATTTTTGTATTTTTAGTAGAGACGGGGTTTCACCATGTTGGCCAGGCTGGTCTTGAACTCCTGACCTCATGATCCGCGCACCTCGTCCTCCCAAAGTGCTGGGATTACAGGTGAGAGCCACTGCGCCTGGCCTTGTTGCTGTTTTAATTGTCTGTACTGCATAACCAATCACCCCAAAAACTTAGTTGCTCAAAACAGCAATTTACTGTCATCACTCATGGTTTCTGTAGGTCAGGAATTTGGATAGGATTCAGCTGAGCAGTTATTGCTCGAAGTCTCTCACTGAAACTGCCCCAGTTTTAGCTCTGAAAGCCCTGTGTCCTGGCAAATCCCTCCCAAGCATATGAAACGTTCTGGTTGTCAGTAACGGGGGCAGAAGTTGGAGAGAAAATACAAAACCTATACAGTGGCCCTGAAAACCAGAGACTGAAAGCCATGCTATTTATAGTGTTAAATGGATACAGCATAGACTCTCTGCCTTTGGGAGTCACTATCACTGATTTTTCCTGACCACTGAGGTTGGCAACAGTGGTTTGTGGTTAACATAATGGATCACCCATTGTGGCATCACTTCAAATAACAGGAATTAAGTATACAACTTCAGTTGCAATTGTGGGTATTAATAGTCTGTTTGACCTCACCTATAGATTAACCGTTGTGCTTTTTTTTTTTTTTGAGACAGGATCTTGCTCTGTCACTCAGATTGGAGGGCATTGGCACAATCATGGCTCACTGCAGCCTTAACTTCCCAGGCTCAAGCGATCCTCCCACCTTAGCCTCCTGAGTAGCTGGGACCACAGGCACGTGCCACCACACCCAGCTAATTTTTTATTTTTTGCAGAGACAGGGTCTCCCTGTGTTGCCCAGGCTGATCTCAAACTCCTGGGCTCAAGTGATCCTCCTACCTGGGATTGCAGGCGTGAGCCATTGCGCCCCACCCAATGTCTGAAGATTACTGTGACCACTCTGGAGAACTAGGATAAGCCCCACCCAAAGTTCAGTTCAGATGTTAAGACTCACAATGCCAAGTACACCTCAAGAGATAATGGAAAGGTTGATTACTTACATACTTGAGGTCTCTGGGGAAAGCAGAGCAGGCCTCTCTGTAAATCCAGAATAGCTTGAGAGAGCAGGGAACAGAGACTGGCTCTGAGTTTTATTGCAGTTAGGGGGTGGGGGGCGGAGTGAGGGCTCCCCCGTTGGGAGGAGCTTATGTAGTTTGAGTCTCTCCACAGCACAGAGAGAACACCCAGCCTTTCTTATCAGCTTGCCCAGGTGTGGGGCAGACGGAGAGACAAGAGAGGTGGGGCTCAATGCTGTTGCTAGTCAAACGCCAAAGAGTGGAACCAGACTCCTTATTCCAGAGAGAGTGCTAGTTTAATTTTTAACATTGTGAATATTGTGGCAATATTTTCTAAAAGTTCAGATCGTGAAAAATAGAACAACTGCAATATCACCAGCATGACCCAGATCTCGCTGAAAAGGAACACTAAATGACTGTGTTCTTTTAAGGACAGAAGGAAGGACACATACGACTGGATTAGGGAGGTAACTCGCGAAGATGGCGCACATTGCACAATATGCAGAAAACAGCTTTGGCCTGGGCGTTGCGGAAAAGGTGATTGCGAAAACACATGTGGACGCTGGATTTCACAATTCTGGAATTAGACAAGGAAGAATTTCTAAATCAGAAGAGGTTTTTTTTTTGGTCTCCCAAAGACACCTATGTTCAGTTAAAAACAGTGACCACTGAATTGGTATGGGCATACCACATGAACACACAGTATTTTATCATTCTGTTGATGGCACTATGGAAGTGAGTGAAGTTACATTTCCTGATTCGCAGGCTGAAGCTATAATGTCCTGTGGGCAAACAAAAGGGGGAAATTTGAGAACTGACATGTTGGCCCCTGTAATAGGTTGCTAGGGCTGCCATAACCAAGTACCACAGAACAGGTGGCTTGACACAACAAATTTATCCTCTCATAGTTCTGGAGGCGGAAACTCTGCAATCAAGGCGTCAGCAGGACTGTGCTCCCTCCGAGGTTCTAGGAAGGAACCTGTTGCATGCCTCCATCCTAGCTTTGGGTAATCCTGGCAGTCCTTGGCATGCCTTCGCCTGAAACTACAGTACTCCAATTTCTCCTTCCAGCCTCACCTGGAATCACACGTCTTCCGTGTGTGTGTCTGTCTGTCTGTCTGTCTGTCTGTCTGAATTTCCCTCTTAAGGACAGCAGTTATATTGGATTTATGGCCCACCCTAATCCAGTATGACTTCATCTTAACTTGATCACATCTACAAAGACCCTTATTTCCAAATAAGGTCACATTCACAGGTTGCAGGTGGACATGAATTTTAATGTTGGGGGTGACACTGTTCAACATAGTACAGCCCTTTGGAACTCATCTCATCAGGCTGTACCTATGATCATGCCTCCTATAACATATTAAGAAATGAGTCGAATTATAGCAACAACATAATGTTCTCCTGCTCTTAGTTACTTTAATTTGAAAAATGGAGTTTCAAACAATTGCCTTATTTCTATGAACATTTTAGTGAAACTACAGAAAGCACAAAACAAAAAATTGTTGATATTTTGTTCAGAAAAAACTAGACTTTCCTCATCTATCTGCATATTCAGCAGAAAGTGCTGCTAGGAAAATCCTGGGAAATTCCATTCTGTTTATAAACTTCTATAATATGGACTTGATAATAGCAGAGCTGCAAGTCAAAATGAATTTACATTTGACTGTATTCAGTTTTACCACTGCATAAAAGGAAGGAAGGATGTCCTAAAAGCTTCAGGCAGTTCAGAGAAATATTATTGAAAAAGGTGGCCAGGCACAGTGGCTCACGCCTGTAATCCTAGCACTTTGGGCGGCCAAGGCGGGCAGATCACCTTAGGTCAGGAGTTCAAGACCAGCCTGACTAACATGGTGAAATCCCGTCTCTACTAAAAATACAAAATTAGCCAGGCATGGTGGTGCACGCCTGTAATCCCAGCTACTCAGGAGGCTGAAGCAGGAGAATTGCTTGAATGATCATGCCATTGCACTCCAGCCTGAGCAACAAAAGAGAAACTCTATCTCGAAAAATAAAAAAATAATAAAATAAACAAGAAAAAGGCAACAGAAGATAAAAAAAAAAACCTACCATATCACAGGACAGAAGGAAACATGTCATTGCAATTTTTTATTAAATATAGGTAATATCTGGTTAATAATACTATTTATGTTCTTTTAAAATACGTATATTTTCTTAAGAATATATAATCATAGAACCTGCAAAATTTAAATACCTAATATAGAGTTAAAAAAAGATAAAACAAATTGCTGTATCAAAGGACAAGAAGAAAGTTATTAAAATATTGTCATATTTTGCTCACACGTGTTTAGTTAGTCCTATTGTTAATTACTTCTAATTGCATTATTTATTAGTCCCATTGTTTATTTACAAATTTTTAAGTAATTTAAATAGTTAATTTAAATTTATGTTTGTGTGCATATAAGACCTCTGATAGTCTACTTTCGAGAATAATTTAGTAAAGCTTTTAGGTAAAAATCAGAAGTAACTCCATTAATTGCATTATATATCATAATTACATTTTTCTGTTTATTTAATGAAATAAAACTTTATAGCTGACTAAAAAAAAATTCTTTTTTTTTGAGACAGGGTCTCGCTCTGTCACCCAGGCTGGAGTTCAGTGGCATGATCTCATCTCACTGCAACCTCTGCCTCCCAGGTTCAAGCAACTCTCATGCCTCAGCCTCCTGAGTATCTGGGACTGCAGGCATGGGCCACCACACCCAGCTAATTTTTTGTATGTTTAGTAGAGATGGGGTTTCACCATGTTGGCCAGGCTGGTCTTGAACTCCTGAGCTCAAGTGATCCACCCACCTCGGCCTCCCAAAGTGCTGGGATTACAGGCGTGAGCCACTGCAGCCGGCCACTAGCAACCATTTTTTAATAGGAGGTAGATAATATTTAACACTTTATGAGAGTTGACTGTAAGTGAAATATTTCATGATATAATTTTATAAAATAGGTACTAACCATATTATTTAATACAGTACACCCAATCTGAAAGAAATCACATAAAAGTTTTATCTATAGCTTTTATTTAATATATCTTTTTAAAACTGGTAGTCTCAGAAATCATTCCAGTTACAGTGGAAGAATTGTTGTTATTAACTTACACTGATTTGCTATTCAAAAAGGTTTTTTCTTCCTAGCTAATAACATAGCCCTAAGGATTAGAATAGAGAAAAAGTTTCTCTAATGTTTAAATACATTTAAAAAGTCATTTTTTTTTTTTGGCCAGGCGTAGTGGCTTATGCCTGTAATCCTAGCACTTTGGGAGACTAACGAGGGAGGATCTCTTAAGCCTAAGAGTTTGAGACCGGCCTGGGCAAAGTAGTGAGACCCGGTCTCAATTTTTTTTTAATTAACTCTAAAAAAATAATTTTTTTCTCATTAATAGTCAATAATTTACCAATCAATATCCTCACCAATATTTCTCACTAATCATCTCTTTGTTCTCCTGGACTCTCCCCCAAGAGTGATGCATTCTTGACAAAAAAAAGTCTGGGTCTTTCAACGAAAATTGTCAGTGATCTACCACCCTACTCTACAATGTATAGGAACTGAAAACACTTCAATGTGGGTCAAATGCTGACTTCCCTTGAATGGAAATATACTCAGAACAGAGAAATGTTAAATGTTTCTGTGTCTTGATCAGAGGTGACAGGGAACTGCCCTGTGGCTTAGCCCAGGAGGTATTGAGATCCTCAGGGCCACCCTGAGATTGGAGGGGGTGAGAGATTGCCTTTGTTTTGCACAGTGAGAGAAGAAACTTTGTGATGTGAATTTTAGGAAACCCCATGTAGATGTTGAGGATCTGGCAGCTAATTCCCTTCAACTCTTTTCTCCTTGGAAAGCCATCGCAGTTTGAAAAACCACTGGTACAGGAGAGAAGGAGAGCAGACAGACTGAGCACATGTGGTATGAGGGAGGGCTGCACTGAGGGTCTCCTGAGATTAACCAGGAAGAATCTGAAGTGAAACTGGTCATGTGTTTCCATCAGCCGCAGTCTGCTGTGCTGATACAGGCATGAAGGAGTCAGAGATCTGGATTTAACCAGGGTTGTAGATTTAACCAAGCAAGTAGTTTTGAGAATTTAAAGATGTGATACAGGCCAACAATGAACAATAGGGAAGAAGAAAAAAAAAGACCATACAAGAAAAGAAACGTAATCACAGTACACCACTAGATTGTGCAGCAACATGTCTGTATAAACTTTAGCTCCTGACTCATCATGCTCTCTAAGATCAGCCAGTCATGTTCCTGATAAGTCCATTACCCATGCAGAAGCATAAGGGATTTAAAGGTATATGCCAGGGAGTGATTAAAATGATTGTGGCCAGAGTTGGTGGCTCACACCTATAATCCCAGTACTTTGGGAGGCCAAAGCAGGCAGATTGCTTGAGCCCAAGAGTTTGAGACCAGCCAGGGCAACATAATGAGACCCCATCCAAAAAAAAAAAAAAAAGATAAAAAGAAAAAAAAGCCGGATGTGGTGACATGCACCTGTAGTCCCCACTACTTAGGTGGCTGAGGTGGGAAGATCACATGAGCCCTGGAGTTTGAGGCTGTATGAGCTGTGATGGTGCCACTGCACTTGAGCCTGGGTGACAGAGTGAGACCTTGTCTCAAAAGAAATTTTTTTTTAATGATTGGACATGGCATTTTAGCTAGGTAAGAAAGGCTGTGAGGACCCTAGGGGAGGGGAGAAGGTTCAGTGAAAACGTAATAGCATCAGTGAATTAAAAGTTTGGTGGGAAAGAAAAGTTACTAGACGTGGAGTCCCATAGGAAGTGAGCTGAGAAAATAATGTTCAGCGAACAGGGTGATTAAAATGGAAATTAAGGAGGATTTTCTGTGATTGATAATAAAATCTAGGGACTGCTAATAGAAATATAAAGTGAGTAACATATGTAATTTAAAATATTCTACCAGCCACATTTAAAAAAGTAAAATGAAACAGGTGAAATTTCTTTTGATAACATTTTACTTAACAAATATATGCAAAGTACTATCATTATAATATGTAATCAATATAAAAAATTCATTAGATATTTCATATTCTTTACTTTTTGAAACTACATCTTCAAAATTCAGTGTATATTTTACACTTGGGTACATCTCATTTTTACCTAGCCACATTCAAGGCTGCAGTGAGCTATGATCACATTGCTGCACTGAAGTGTGGGCAACAGAGCAAGACCCTGTCTCTTATAAAAGAAACAAAAAAAAGGGGGAGGGGTGTTTGTAAGATTAGTAATTCGAAACTAACCTAGATTTGATACAAATGATAGAATTCGTGGACAAGGGTATTAATGCAGCCATTATTATAATTATCATCAAGAAGCTAGAGAAAAGGTTGAGCATGTAATTGAAGACATGGAAGTTATAAAAAAGATCCATATCAAACTTTTAGAGACGAAAACTAAAACGTCTAATATGAAAAACAAACAGGATGGGATTAATGTCAGATTGCACACTGCAGAAGAAATGATTAGTGAATTTGAAGACATTTTCATAGAAACTATCCAAAATGAAACACACAGAGAAAAAAATTTTAAAAAATAAAATGAACAGAATATCAGTAAGCTGTGGGACAAGGGGCCTAATACATGTGTAACTAAAGTTCCCACAGAAGAAAAATGAGGGAAGAGAGAATCGTATGTCAAGTAATAATGGATGAAATTTTCCAAATTTGATAAAATAATAAACCAACAAATTCACAATGCTCACTGTATTAGTCCATTCTCAAGCTGCTATAAACTGCCCCAGACTGGGTAATTTAGAAGTAAAGAGGTTTAATTGACTCACAGTTTCACACTGCTGAGGAGGCTTCAGGAAACTTACGATCATGGCGGAAGGCAAAGGAGAAGCCGGCACTTTCTTCACAGGGCAGCAGGACGGAGGGAGTACAAGCAGGGGAAATGCCAGATACTTATAAAACCATCAGATCTCATGAGACTCATTCCCTATCAGGAGAACAGGATGGGGGAAACCACCCCATGATCTGATTATTCCACCTGGTCCCACTCTTGACACGTGAGGATTATGGGGATTACAATTCAAGATGAAATTTTGGGTGGGGACACAGAACCAAACCATATCACTCACCAAACCTCAAGCATAAGAAACTTGGAAGAAACTACATCAAGGCTCAGAGTAATAAAATTGCTTAAAAATAGTAATAAAGAGAGAATCATAAAAGCAGATAGAGGCAAAACAACATCACATGCAGAAAAACAAAGAACAGTATGACAGATTTCATTTTAGAAACAATGCAAGTGTAGCATGGCAAATGAAGGTGCAAGACAATGGAGCAACATTTTTTAATGTCCTGAAGGGAGAGAAGGAGAGGGAATCACTGGCAACACAAAATCCTTTACCCAGCCAAAATCTCTGTCAAAAAATGGAAGGCAAAACAAGGACCCTTTTTAGACATACAAAAGCCAAAAGAATTTATCATCACCAGACCAGCACTGCAAGAAATGCTAACAGTAATCCTTCAAGCAGAAGGAAAATGGTACCAGATATAAATCTGCATCTACATAAAGGAATGAAGTATAGTGGAGATGGTAACTATGTGGGTAAATATAAAGTTTTTTCTTATTATTTAAATCTCTTTAAAAGATAACCAACTCTTTAAAGCAAAAAATAAGACAATGTATTA
The DNA here is from genome assembly GCF_029281585.2 of Gorilla gorilla gorilla. NCBI lineage: Eukaryota > Metazoa > Chordata > Mammalia > Primates > Hominidae > Gorilla > Gorilla gorilla. Next base: position 73,245,660 of record NC_073235.2, read on the forward strand.
TCTATTTGGAAACTAAATGTAAATATAACACATATAGAAATATAGGACAAAAGCACAAAGGACAAGAGGGGAGAAAAGGAAGCATGTTTTACATTTCTTATATTCTACATGTAGTGGTATATTACTCAAAGATAGACTGTGATAAGTTAAAGATGTCAACTCTATGCCTTAGCAATCACTGAAATAATACAGCAAAGAGTTATACTAATAAACAAAGGAGATATAATTTAATTATAAAAATAATTTAATCCAAGACAATGAAGAAAAATAGGAAAAAGGGAATAAAGAACAGATAGGATGAATAGAAAACAAATAATATATAATCCCAACCATATCAACATAATATTAAATTAAAATGGTCTAAACACTTCAATTAAAAGGCGAAGATGTGAGACTGGTTAAAAAGGCAAGATGCAAATCTATTCTAACTACTAGAGACCAGCTTTATATATAAGGACACAAATAGGTAAAAAGTAATAGGATAAAAGATAGATCTATCATGGTAACACAAATCAAAAAAAGTCTGGGGGCTATATTAGTATCAGACAAAGTAGATTACAGAGCAAAGAATATTACCAGGGATAAAAAGGGTCATTTAATTTTGATAAAATGATCAGTTTATCAAGAGGCTATAACAATCCTAAATGTTTATGTCCCTACTAACAGAACTTGCAAACACATGTAGAGAAGCTGATAAAATTGCAAAGAGAAATAAACAAGTATACAATTATAGTTGGAGATTTTGACACCCTTCTCTCAATAATTGGTAGGATAAGTGGACCTAAAATCGGTAAGATATAGAAGATTTGAACAAAACTATCAACCAACTTGACCTAATTGACATTTATAGAACTCCCCATGTAACAACAACTGAATACATATTCTTTACATGTGCATATAAAACATTTACCAGGATAGACCATAGTCTGGGCACTAAAAAGTACAAATATGTTTAATAGAATTCAAGTCATACAAAGTATATTCTCTGATCACAATGGAATTGAATTAGAAAGCAACAACAGAAAGATCTCTGCAAAATCCCCAATTATTTGAAAACTAAGCCATACACTTCTAAATACCTCATGTGTCAAAGAATAAATGAAAAGGGAACTTAGGGGTGGGAGAGGTATCGGCAGGGGCAGCGCTGCCGCCGGGGCCTGGGGCTGACCCGTCTGACTTCCCGTCGGTGCCGAGCCCACTGGAGCCGCAGCCATGTCTGGGGACGAGATGATTTTTGATCCTACTATGAGCAAGAAGAAAAAGAAGAAGAAGAAGCCTTTTATGTTGGATGAGGAAGGGGATACCCAAACAGAGGAAACCCAGCCTTCAGAAACAAAAGAAGTGGAGCCAGAGCCAACTGAGGACAAAGATTTGGAAGCTGATAAAGAGGACACTAGGAAAAAAGATGCTTCTGATGATCTAGATGACTTGAACTTCTTTAATCAAAAGAAAAAGAAGAAAAAAACTAAAAAGATATTTGATATTGATGAAGCTGAAGAAGGTGTAAAGGATCTTAAGATTGAAAGTGATGTTCAAGAACCAACTGAACCAGAGGATGACCTTGACATTATGCTTGACAATAAAAAGAAGAAAAAGAAGAATGTTAAGTTCCCAGATGAGGATGAAATACTAGAGAAAGATGAAGCTCTAGAAGATGAAGACAACAAAAAAGATGACGGTATCTCATTCAGTAATCAGACAGGCCCTGCTTGGGCAGGCTCAGAAAGAGCCTACACATACGAGGAGCTGCTGAATCGAGTGTTCAACATCATGAGGGAAAAGAATCCAGATATGGTTGCTGGGGAGAAAAGGAAATTTGTCATGAAACCTCCACAAGTCGTCCGAGTAGGAACCAAGAAAACTTCTTTTGTCAACTTTACAGATATCTGTAAACTATTACATCGTCAGCCCAAACATCTCCTTGCATTTTTATTGGCTGAATTGGGTACAAGTGGTTCTATAGATGGTAATAACCAACTTGTAATCAAAGGAAGATTCCAACAGAAACAGATAGAAAATGTCTTGAGAAGATATATCAAGGAATATGTCACTTGTCACACATGCCGATCACCGGACACAATCCTGCAGAAGGACACACGACTTTATTTCCTACAGTGCGAAACTTGTCATTCTAGATGTTCTGTTGCCATTATCAAAACCGGCTTCCAGGCTGTCATGGGCAAGCGAGCACAGCTCCGTGCCAAAGCTAACTAATTTGCTAATCACTGATTTTGCAAAGCTTGTTGTGGAGATGTGGCTGGACAGGTTTGCCATCAAAGTGGATATACCGTTGTATTAAAAACAAGATAAAAAAGCTGCCAAGATTTTTGGCGAGTGGTTGGTTGGTCTGAAGTCCTTGCAAGACGCTGATGCTCAAGCTGTTGACATACTCATTGCCTACTTTAACACCTGTCAGAGAAACGTGATATGGGGTAAGGAGGTGCTTTTTTAAAATCGTTCATAGACTTCTGTAAAATGCAAGATAAATTAAAGTTATTATAACAGTGAAAAAAAGGGAACTTAGGAAGTATTTAGAACTAAATGAACATGAGAGACACAATATTCAAAATTTGCGGAATGCAACTAAAGTTGAACTTAGGAAGAAATTCATAGCGCTGAACATTCATATTTGAAAAAAAAAGCCTTCAATCATTGACGTGAGAGCTCTCATCTTAAGAAGAAACTTGAAAAGGAAGGCCAAATGAAACCTAAAGTAAGTAAAAGAAAGGAAATATCAAAAATCAAAGTAAGCCAGACATGGTGGTGCATGCCCATCATCCTAGCTATTCAGGAGGCTGAGACAGGAAGAGCACTTGCGCCCAGGAGCTCAAAGTTGCAATGAGCTATGATTGTGCCACTGCACTCCAGCCTGGGTAACACAGTGAGACCCTGTCTCAAAATAATAATAATAATAATAAAGTCAGAGTAGATAGCAGTGACAGAAAACAGAAAACAATACAGCAGATCGATGAAACCAAAAGTTGGTTTGAGAAAACAAATACAATTACGAAACCTCTAATTATACTGATAAGGAAAAAAGAGAGAAGACCCAAATTATCAGTATCAGGAATGAGAAGAGTGGCATCAATACATATTTTATAGGTAATAAAAGGACAATAAGGACTACTATGAACATCTTTATGCCAATAATTCAACTTATACAAAATGGACAAATTCCTTGGAAGACATAAACTGCCAAAGCTCACTTAAGAAAAAATAGGTAACCAGAATAGCTATTTACCAGAAAGAAAGTTTTAAAAACTTTCCAACAAAGAAACTCCACGTCTAGGTGGCTTCACTTGGGAATTCTACCAAACATTGAAGAGAGAAACTCTATACAAATTCTCCCAGAAAATTGAAGAGAAAGAATACTTTCCAACTCATTCTAGAAGGTCAGTATTACTCTGATACCAAAACTAGAAAAAGACTACAAAGAAAGAAAAGCAATGACTAATGTTATTATGAATGTACATGTAAAAATTCTTAATAAAATTTTAGCAGATTGAATCTGGCAATATTTTTAAAAGATAATATATCATGGCTAAGTTAGTTTATCCCAAGAATTTGTTCGGTTTACTAGTATAAAAATCAATGCAATTCAACATAACAGTAAACTTAAAAGAAAAACCATGTGATCATCTCAGTAGGTACAGAAAAAGCATTTGGCAAAATTGAATGTTTATTCCTAACAAAAATTCTCAGGAATAGAAGGAAACTTAAAATCTTATAAAGGGTATTCATTAAAAAATCTACCAAAAGCATTATACTTAATGTTGAAAGACTGCTTTCCCCATCTCTGATAAAAAATAAAGCAAAGATGTCTACTCTCACCACTTCTATACAGCATTATGCTGGAGGCTCTAACCAGTGCAATAAGACCAAAAAAAAAAAAGAAATAATAGGCTCCTAGAATGAAAGAAAATGATAAACTGTCTTTATTCACAGATGACATGCTCTTCTATGTATAAAATTCAGTGGAATTCACAGAACAGCTACCGGAAATAAGCAAATTTAGCAAAGTTTCAGGATACCAAATCAAAATACGAAAATTACTTGTATTTGGCTGGGCTCAGTGTCTCACACCTGTAATCTCAGTACTTTAGGGGGCCAAGGCAGGTAGATTGCTTGAGCCCATGAGTTCAAGACCAGCCTGGGCAACATGGCGAAATCCCGTCCAGTCTGGGTGAAAGAGGGAGACCCCAATTGGCCGGGCACAGTGGCTCACGCCTGTAATCCCAACACTTTGGGAGGCCGAAGCAGGTGGGTCACGAGGTCAGGAGTTCAAGACCAGCCTGGCCAAGATGGTGAAACCCCGTCTCTACTAAAAATAAAAAAGTTAGCCGGGTGTGATGGCAGACGCCTGTAATCCCAGCTACTCGGGAGGCTGAGGCAGAGAATTGCTTGAACCCAGGAGGCGGAGGCTGCAGTGAACCGAGATCAGGCCACTGCACTCCAGCCTGGGTGACAGAGCGAGACTCCATCTCAAAAAAAAAAAAAAAAAATTAGTTGTACTTCTGTACACTAATGGCAAATAATCAGAAATTGAAATTTAAGCACTCTTTACAGTAGCATCAAAAAATATGAAATACTTTAGGAATAAGTCTGACAAAAGATGTTCAAGACCTGTACACTAGAAACTGCAAAACATGGCTGGGCGCCGTGGCTCAAGCCTGTAATCGCAGCACTTTGAGAGGCCGAAGTGGGCAGATTGCTTGAGCCTAGTTTGAGACCAGCCTGGGCAAAATGGCAAAACCATATCTCTACAAAAAAAATACAAAAAATGGCCGGGCGCAGTAGCTCACATCTGTAATCCCAGCACTTTGGGAGGCTGAGGTGGGCGGATCACCTGAGGTCAGGAGTTTGAGACCAGCCTGACTAACATGGAGAAACCCCGTCTCTACTAAAAAAAAAATACAACTTTAGCCAGGCGTGGTGGCACATGCCTGTAATCCCAGCTACTCAGGAGGCTGAGGCAGGAGAATCACCTGAACCCGGGAGGCGGAGGTTGCGGTGAGCCAAGACCATGCCATTGCACTCCAGCCTGGGCAACAAAAGCAAAACTCCATTTCAAAAAAAAAAAAAAATTAAAAGTTAGCCACGCATGTTCACAGGCCCCTGTAGTCTCAGCTACTTGGGAGGCTGAGGCAGGGGGATCACTTGAGCCCAGGAGGTCGAGTCTGCAGTGGGCCATGTGCTCCAGCCTGGGTGACACAGCAAGACCCTGTCTCAAAAAAGAAGAAAAAAAGCCCGGACGCGGTGGCTCACGCCTGTAATCCCAGCACTTTGGGAGGCCGGGGGGGGGGGGGGGGGGTGGATCACAAGGTCAGGAGTTCAAGACCAGCCTGATCAACATGGTGAAACCCCATCTCTACTAAAAAAATACAAAATGAGCCAGGCGTGGTGGCATATGCCTGTAATCCCAGCTACTCGGGAGGCTGAGGCAGGAGAATCGCTTGAACCCAGGAGGCGGAGGTTGCAGTGAGCCAAGATCATGCCACTGCACTCCAGCATGGGCGACAGAGCGAGACTCCATCACAAAAAAAAAAAAAAAAGAAGAAAAAAGAAAAAGAAAAGACACTACAAAACACTGCAAGATAAATTATTAAGGGAGATCTAAATAAATGAAGAGATATATAATCTTCATGGGTGAGAAAGCTCAATATTGACAAAATGTCAAATCTCTCCCAAATTCAATGTAATTGCAATCAAAAGTTCAGCAGGCTTTTCTGTAGAATTTGACAAGCTGATTTTAACATTTATATGGAAATGCAAGACAAAAAAAACAATAAAAAGCACCCAAAAACCTAGACTAGCCCAAACAACTCTTTTTTTTTTGACAGAGTCTCATTCTGTCACCCAGGCTGGAGCATAGTGGCACAATCATACCTCATTGCAGCTTCAAATTCCTGGGCTCAAGGGATTTTCCTGCCTCAGCCTCCTGAGCAGCTGGGACTACAGGTGCATGCCACCACACCAGGCTAATTTTTTTCATTTTTTGCAGAGGTGGGTCTCTTTGTGTTGCCAAGGGTGGTCTCAAACTCCTGGGCTCAAGAAATCCTGGCACCTTGGCCTCCCAAAGCACTGAAATTACAAGCCTGAGCCACCATGCCCAACCAACAACTGACAGAGAAGAACCAAGTTAGAAGACATACATTACTTGAATTCAAGAGTTATTATAAATCTACAGTAATCAAGATATTTTGAAATTGACATTAAGATTGATGAATAAAATAGATTAATGTAACATGATAGAGCCCAGAAATATACTGATTTATTTGGTCAGTTGATTTTTGGCAAAGGTACAAAGGCAATTCAGAGTAGAAAAAACATTTTTTAACAAATAGTGCTGGCTGGGCACAGTGGCTCATGCCTGTAATCCCAACACTTTGCAGGGCCGAGGCAGGCAGATCATCTGAGGTCAGGATTCTTTCTTTTTTTTTGAGACAGAGTCTCGCTCTGTCACCCAGGCTGGAGTGCAGTGGCACAGTCTCGGCTCACTGCAAGCTCCGCCTCCCGGGTTCACGCCATTCTCCTGCCTCAGCCTCCAGAGTAGCTGGGACTATAGGCGCCCGCCATGACGCCCAGCTAATTTTTTGTACTTTTAGTAGAGATGGGGTTTCACCGTGTTAGGCAGGATGGTCTCGATCTCCTGACCTTGTGATCTGCCCGCCTCGGCCTCCCAAAGTGCTGGGATTTTACAGGCGTGATCCACCACACCCAGCAAGGTCAGGATTTCAAGACCAGCCTGGCCAACATGGTGAAACCCTGTCTCTACTAAAAATACAAAAAAATTAGCTGGGTGTGGTGGCGGGCGCCTATAATCAATCCCAGCTACTTGGGAGGCTGAGGCAAGAGAATCACTTGAACCTGGGAGGCAGAGGTTGCAGTGAGCTGAGATCGCACCATTGCACTCCAGCCTGGGCAACAAGAGGGAAATTCCATCTCAAAAAAAAAAACAAAATAGTGCTCGAGTAATTGGAAAACCATACGTTTTTAAAAATAGACTTCAGGCCAGGCAAGGTGGCTCATGACTATAATCCCAGCACTTCGGGAGGCCAAGGCAGGTGGATCACGAGGTCAAGAGTTCAAGACCAGCCTGGCCAAGATGGTGAAATCCCATCTCTACTAAAAATACAAAAAATTAGCCAGGCATGGTGGTGGGTGCCTGTAATCCCAGCTACTCGGGAGGCTGAGGCAGGGGAATTGCTTGAACCCGGGAGGTGGAGGTTGCAGTGAGCCGTGATCACACAACTGCAGTCCAAGCCTGGGTGACAGAGCCAGACTTCGTCTCAAATAAATAAATAAATAAACAAACTAAAAATAGACTTCAATTCATACCTTGTACCATATAGAAAAATTAAGGAAGATGGATAGCAGACAAAAATGTAAAACCTAAACATATGAAACTTCTGGAAGAAAATAAAAGAGAAAATCTTTTTGGTCTAGGATTGGGCAAAAATTTCTTACATATAAAACACACAGGTCAGGTGTGGTAGCTCACACCTGTAATCCCAGCACTTTGGGAGGCTGAGGCAGGTGGATCCCTGAGGTCAGGAGTTTGAGACCAGCCTGGCCAACATGGAGAAATCCCATCTCTACTAAAAATACAAAAAAAATTAGCCAGGCATGGTGGCGGGCACCTGTAATCCCAACTATCTGGGAGGCTGAGGCAGGAGAATCACTTGAACCCGGGAGGTGGAGGTTGCAGTGAGCCGAGATCACGCCTTTGCACTCCAGCCTGAGTGACAAGAACAAAACTCTGTCTAAAAAAAAAAAAAAAAAAGATATAAAACACACAATAGTGATTTATAAAAGCAAAAATTTGATCTAGACTTCATCAAAATTAAAAGCTCCTGCTTTTGAAAGACACTTTAAGAGAATGAAAAGGCAATATATATGGATTTATTTATTAGTATATACATATTTATACTATATATGTGTGTGTATATATATTTTATATATAGTCCTATGCTACATAACATTTAAGTCAAGGACAGATTGCAGACAGTCAGTGGTCTCATAAGATTATATCATATTTTTACTGTACCTTTTCTATGTTTAGATATGTTTATTTATTTTTGAAACAAAGTCTCGCTATGTCACCCAGGCTGGAGTGCAGTGGCATGATCTTGGCTCACTGCAACCTCTGCCTCCCAGATTCAAGCGATTCTCATGCCACAGCCTCTCGAGTAGCTGGGATTACAGGCATGCACCACCACGCCCAGCTAGAGACAGGGTTTCATCATGTTGGCCAGGCTTGTCTTGAACTTCTGGCCTCAAGTGATTTATCTGCCTTAGCCTCCCAAAGTGCTGGGATTGCAGATCTGAGCCACCGAGCCTGGCCTAGATATGTTTAGATACACAAATATGTATCATTGTGTTATAATTGCCTATGGTATTCAGTACAGTAACATGCTATTGAGGTTGGTAGCCTAGGAGCAACAGGCCATACCATGCAGCCTAAGTGTATAGTAGGCTATGCCATCTAGGTTCATGTAAGTTCACTCTAGGATGTTCCCACAAGGATGAAATCACAAAATGACACATTTCTCAGAAAGTATCCCCACCATTAAGCAATATAAGACTGTATATAAACCCTCCCATCTAAATAATTAGAAAGGAAATTTTTAAACAGTCCCAATATTTGAACAAAGACTTCACCAAACAAAATATATGGACAGCAAATGAAAAAAGCACTCAAAATCATTAATCATTGGGGAAATTAACATTAAAACTACAATGAGATAATGCAACAGACCTAATAAAATGGCTAAAATTTAAAAGACTGCTCATGGAGAATCGCTTGAACCTGGGAGGCGGAGGTTGCCGTGAGCCGAGATCGCGCCATTGCATTCCAGCCTGAGCAACAAGAGCGAAACTCCATCTCAAAACAAAACAAAACAAAAGACTGCCTATACCTAGACTAAGTGAGGAAGTAGACGAACTGGAATTTTCATATGCTGCTGGTAAGAACATAAAACATACAATCACATTGCCAGTGTCTTAAAAAGTGAAACATACATATACCAAATGGCTCCTATGTGTTTACCCTATGTGTTTACCCTATGTGTTACTCCTATGTGTTTACCCTATGTGTACCCTAAGTGAAACATACATATACCAAAACACTCCTATGTGTTTACCCAAGAAAACGAAAGTATATGTCCATAGAACGTCTTTTTGTTTTTTTAATTTATTTTTATTTTATTTTATTTTAATTTATTTTATTAGAGACAGGGTCTCACTCTGTTGCCCAGGCTGGTCTCAAACTTCTGGGCTCAAGTGATCCTCCCACCTCAGCCTCTTGAGTAGTTAGGACTACAGGCACATGCCACCACACCCAGTTAATTTTTTTTATTTTTGTATTTTTTGTAGAGACAGAGTCTCACTATGTTACCCAGGCTGATCTCAAACACCTGACCTCAAGTGATCCTCCTGCCTTAGCCTCCCAAAGCATTAAAATTACAGGCATGAGTCACTGCACCCAGCCTAAAGTCGTACATGTGAATGTTAATAACAGCTCCATTTGTAACAGCCAGAAACTGAAAACAACCCAAATGTCCATCAACAAGTGAACAGATAAATTGTGGTATATCCATGCAATGGACTATTGCCTGGCAATAAAAAGGAATGAACTATTGATTTTGCAACATGATTAAATCTGAAATTATGATGCTGAGTTAAAGAAGCTAGACAAGGCCGGGCTCGGTGGCTCATGCCTGTAATCCCAGCACTTTGGGAGGCCGAGGCGGGCGGATCATGAGGTCTGGAGATCGAGACCATCCTGGCTAACACAGTGAAACCCCGTTTCTACTAAAAATATAAAAAGTTAGTCGGGCATGGTTGTGGGCACCTGTAGTCCCAGCTACTCGGGAGGCTGAGGCAGGAGAACGGCGTGAACCCGGGAGGCAGAGGTTGCAGTGAGCCGAGATCACGCCACTGCACTCCAGCCTGGGCGACAGAGCAAGACTCCATCTCAAAAAAAAAAAAAAAAAAAGAGGCCAGATAAAAAAGTATATACTGTATAATTCCATTGATATAAAATTGTAGAAAATACAAAGACCTATGGTGGTAAAAGGCAGATCAGTAATGGCTTAGGAATGAGAGGAAGAACAGAAGATCTTTTTTAAAAAAAAAAAGAGAGTTCATTTAATATTTTTGGAGGTACACCTTCACCTCCTCCTCCTTCTTTGGCCTAAGGTAAGGTAGGGAATACTTGGCTACTAACTGTTCTGTCCTAGAAGGAATGAGGAGGATGGTGTTCATTGCAGGCCATAACTTAACCTCTCTTTTTTCTGTTCCATGTCACATGTCCGTCTTTCATATCTGCAGCCATCTAGTCCAAAATATCTAGACTTTTCCAGAAGAATCTCTTTTTGGATCTATTTTCCATGCAACATAGAGGCTTAGACTGCCTCTATCTTGATTCATCAGTCACTATTTCTCCATTGCTTTCTTCCCTCTAAAAATGTTGAACTTAATGATGGTCAGCCCTGCCTCAATTCTCTTTGTTATGGATGTAGGCTTTTCAAAATTTTATATTATTTTAATAAAGGTGTTGGGAGGAAGAGATGACAAGCATAGCTGCTTAGTTTGTAACCTTGAACAAAAAGTTATCAAATTGCATTTTAAACGACTACTCTGGCTCTTGAATGGAGATTTGATAGAGGGGATAAGAGTGAATGAAGTGACATTAGGAGACAGTTGCAGTAATCCAAGTAAAGGATGCTGGTAGCTTGGCCTAAAGTGGTAGAAGTGGAAACAGAGAAAAGTGCATGGTGTGGAGAGTTATTCAGAATATAAAATTGACATGACTGGGTTATGAATTGGATATGGGGAAAGAAAAAAAAAAAAAGACGTTTGCCCAGGCTTCTTACTTGCCAGTGGTTATAGTCACTAAGATAGGGACTGAAAGAGGACGAGATTTCTGGTAGAAAAAACATTAATATAGTTTTAGAGCTATCGAGCTTGTATCATTGATACATCCAAAAGAAGAAGTCAAGGAGGCTCATGCTATGTGAATTCAGAGGTGAGGTCTGAGAAGACGTGTATTAGGGAGTTATTGATGGACAATGAGCCAAGCTGAATAGATGAAATCTCTTAGAAAATGATTATGAATAAGAAGAGGAAAGGGTTGTAGTATACTGAAAAAAAACAGCCACATATGCCTCTTGCCAAATTTGCATGACTCTGCAATGTGATTTTTGTCTCCCACTAAAAGGAGGAGTTTATTTCTCCACCCCTGGAGTCTGAACTGGCCTTGTGTCTTGTTCTGACCAATAGAATATGGTGAAAGTGATGAGGGGGAATCTGAGCCTAGAAGTCAAGAGGACTGGCAGCTTCTGCTCTTGCCCTTGAGACCACCATGTTAAGAAGCCTAGATTAACCCTTTGAGAAGGTAAACGACAATGAGACAAAGGCTCAGCCAACAGCCACCACCAACACCCATACATGAGAATAAAGTCATAGATTACCGGGGCCCCAGTCAGCCACCAGACAAGTACATGAGTGACCACACATATGAGCAGCAGAAGCCCTCAGCCAAGCCAACCTCAACTTGCTACCCCACAGAATCATGATCAAATAAAATATTTGCCATTTTTTTAGCCTCTAAGTTTCTCTTTTTTTTCTCTTTTGTTTTTAGACAGAGTCTCGCTCTGTCACCCAGGCTGGAGTGCAGCGGCACAATCTTGGCTCACTGCAACTTCCGCCTCCGGGGTTCAAGCAATTCTCCTGTCTCAGCCTCCCAGGTAGCTGGGACTACAGGTGCACACCACCACACCTGGCTAATTTTTGTATTTTTTAGTAGAGACAGCTTTTCACCATGTTGGCCAGGCTGGTCTCGAACTCCTGACCTCAGGTGATTCGCCCGCCTTGGCCTCCCAAAGTGCTGGGATTACATTTAGCCACTAAGTTTCAAGATTGGTTGTTATGCAGTGATAGACCACTGATGCAGTAGCCGAGGAGTCTTGAGAAACTCCAATATTTAAATATTCAGTAGAGAAATGTAAATTGGCCAAAAAAAAAAAAAAAAAAGAGGTAGTCAGAAACAGTAAGAAAATCAGAAAGGTACAATGTCACAGATACAAGATACAGACCCACAGAAACAAAGCAAAATGTTTTCAGAATAAAGGAATACAATGTGTCAAATATAGCCGAAAGGTCAAATAAAATGAGATGAAAAGTTACTTTTGAATTTAATGACATGAAGGTTGTGGTAACACAGTGACAACTGGGGCAGAGGGAAAACTTATAAGCTCCGCTTTGCACAAATAGAGTTTGAGATGTCTATGGGATATTTAAGTATATTTGTCCAGCATGTAGTTAGATAATATGTGACCTGAAGCTCAGTTTAGGGCCAGTCAGCATAAAGGTGGTCGATAAAACCGTCAGTGTAAATGAGATCACCAGGGAGACCATGTCGACGGGTGGGAGGGGATCTTAGCACACAGCAAGGTTTTATAGTGTGAGCACAGGTAGAAAACACACAAAGAAGCTCATGAAGAGGAGAACTGGGAGAATGAGGTTCATGAAAGACAAGAGAAAAGTGTTTCAGAAAGAAACGAGAAAGACCAGGCATGCTGGCTCATGCCTGTAATCCCAACACTTTGGGAGGCCAAGGTAGGAGGATCATTTGAGCCCAGGAGTTCAAGACCAGCCAGGGCAACACAGGAAGGCCTCATCTCTACAAAAATATAAATAAAAAAATTACCCAGGCATGGTGGCACACACTATAGTCCCAGCTATTCCGGTGGCTGAGGAGGGAGGATAGCTTAAGACTGGGAGGTGGAAACTGCAGTGAGTTGTGACGGCGCCACTGCACTCCAGCCTGGGCCACAGAGCAAGACCCTGTTGATGCAGGGTAAGTGAGTGCCAAAGTGGACCTTAGCTCACTGGGTTCTCGGTTTTGCCCAGGAAAGAATTTAAGGGCAAGCCAAGGGTGGAAGAAAACAGCTTTATTGAAGAGGCAGTGTTACAGCTCTGTGACTGCTCCTGCAAAGCAGGAGCATTAGGCAGAGAGTAGCAGCTCAGGGCATTTTGCAGTCATAGTTACACTCATTTTTACTTGCATGCAGATTAAGGGATGGTTTATGCAGAAATTTCTAGGGAAGGGGTAGTAACCATTGGGCCATTTCCACGGAAAGGGGTGGTAACTACCAAGTGTTGCTATGGCAATAGTAAATTGACATGGCACACAGTGGGTATATCTGATTGAAAGCTGATTTTGTCCTGGCCCTGTTTTAGCTAGTTCTCAATCTGGTCCAGTGTCCAAGCCCTGCCTCTCGAGTCGAGTCCTGCCTCCTACCTCACCATCTAAAAAAAAAAAAAAAAAAAAAAAAAAAAAAAAAAAAAAAAAGAGGCCAGGCGCGGTGGCTTACGCCTGTAATCCCAGCACTTTGGGAGGCCGAGGCAGGCGGATCACGAGGTCAGGAGATCGAGACCATCCTGCCTAACACGGTGAAACCCCGTCTCTACTAAAAATACAAAAAATTAGCCGGGCATAGTGGCGTGCGCCTGTAGTCCCAGCTACTCGGGAGGCTGAGGCAGGAGAATGGCGTGAACCCAGGAGGCGGAGCTTGCAGTGAGCCGAGATCGAGCCACTGCACTGCAGCCTGGGCGACAGAGCGAGACTCCGTCTCAAAAAAAAAAAAAAGGAATGAGAAGTAATTATGTCAAATGCAGTACAAAAATCTCCTAAGGCAAGAAGCAGAAGGTCCCCTCTCACATACCGCTCTGAATCTGACACTATTGGCCAGAGCAGTTTCAGCAGTGCGGTGCAAAGCCAGCAAGGGCAAGCTGAGCAATGATGAAAATTAGAATATGGATGCCCACATGTAGAGACTCTTGGTGCTCAGGACAGGGGAAAAAAGGGCACTTTTGAGGGCCATGTGCTTTGTTTTCTGTTTCATTTTGTTTTGAGACTGACTTAAATTTGTTTATTAATTGAGGGGAAACACCCCAGTGGAATGTTTTTCCAACATTTGCTTTCCCCAGCTTTTATGAAAAGCCCTTTAACTTGTGTTTAGTTTTAACAACATCACCTTTCATGTCAATATATAATTGGGTACAATTCCCAGGTTTATTTGCTTTTAGATTAGTTGATTCTCAATTGAGTGGGGGTGGGGCGGGGCCTTTTTCTCACAGCTATCTTCAAGTCACAGTCAGAGGAAGTATCTTGTACTTCAAGAGTTCCTAAACAGCACTAAGAAAAAAAAGCAAAATTCCCTGGTCAAGTAAATTTGAGAAAGCCTACACATTAAAAAAAACTCCCTCTGAGAAACTGACAAAGTATATTAGCATACTAAAGCCTCTGAGACATTCTACATTAAACAAAAAACTTTAACAGTTTAACAAACAAACTAATTTCCTCCAGGGGGAATGCTTTTTTCTCTGCATGTTAATAACATACCAGAAGAATTTTCCCTTATCACCAGTTTAGGAAACCCTGCTGTAGCCGATTGATTCTACCTACGGATTCCTTTTGGGTTTTACAATAGAGAGATTCTTCTCCATTTTATCTCTAGATTTAGGGATTCCTGTTACCTCAGGGACTTGGAGCCCTCCCTAGACTATTTATAGTAAAGAATGGTGATGATACCACCAGTTATTACCTTAGGAACCCCTTTGTAACACCAGGGTCAGTGGGTACTTAACAAAATTTTGGGCTAAGGGCAAAGATGATTGAGGAGAGCTCAGCAAGAGACATCTTTAACTAAGGGTAACAAAATTCCCAGTCCGTGAAAGGATTGTTAAGTTATTAAACACTTTCCTAGGATATGAGTTGGTGACAGGATCCAAGTGCCTCCTTATATGTCTGGAGGAAGCCATCAACTAAACTACAATGACTATAAGATACAAAATTGGGAATGGTAACATATTTTGAAGTTCTGTTGAAATAAAGAATCATGATATTAATACCCATGGAAATGAAAGGGCGATCAACACTATGGTTTGAAAAGGGGGAAATTGTAGAGCACAGATGTGTTCATGTGGCAGTGTGCTGTCTCTAGCAATACTCAGAGAAGAGAGAGAACAATGAAATTCTGATTGGCCCCAGTGTGAGCCCAGATGAGGTTCAGCTGCTAACTTTCTCTTTCACATCTTATGAAAGTCATTTAAGCACAACTAACTTTTTTTTTTTTTTTGAGACAGAGTCTTGCTCTGTTGCCCAGGACAGAGTGCAGTAGTGACTCAATCTCGGCTCACTGCAGCCTCCACCTCCTAGGCTCAAACGGTCCTCCTGCCTCAGCCTCCCAAGTAGCTGGAATTACAGGAGTGGCCCACCATGCCCAGCTAATTGTTGTATTTTTAATAGATACGGGGGTTTCACCATATCACCCAGGCTGGTCTCGAACTCCTGGCCTCAAGTGATCCACCTGCCTCAGCCTCCCAAAGTGCTGGGATTATAGGCGTCAGCCACTATGCCCAACCCGACCAACCTTTTTTAAAATAAATATTTAAAAAATTGGTATTTCACATATATACTAGTATTTACATTTATCCACACATCAAGAATTGGAGGATAATAATCATTTCCATGAAGCCTACAATAACAATGTTTTGGCTCCAGGCTCCCTCTACTGTCTTTGAAATAATAAACAAACAAAACCCTCCTGACTATGAAAGTCAAAACAAACACAATCTCATGCAGTAATAAAGGATATCCTTAGTATGATAATCAGGAAGTTCAGTATTTGAAGAAAGTTGAAAAAATATAAACTACTTAATAAAATATTAATATAAATAAAGCCATATGAAGTTGCCATTATTTGACCATTTTTTATCCACGAATGGTAATTTCATATGGTTTGACCTAATATATGAATGTTTAATTGTCAAAGAATAGTAGGGTATGTGTGTGTTTGTGTGTGTGTGTGTGTGTGTGTGTGTATGTGGTGTGTTGCAGGAAAGATGGTTGCTTTTAATAAATAATATCTATTATTAAATTCCCTAAATGCATTGGTTAATTTATATGATGTTTCTTGACAAATATTAACTACAGGATATGTAAAGTCCATGTCTTATAGGAATATATGTATTATAATTTGGGTTTAGAAGAAAAAAAATCGGCCTTCAGATTAATAAATGTGAAAATACAAAATGTTTCACATGAAAAGGTAAATGAAAGAAATGCAGCAAAGCCACATGCTTACAAGAGGAAAGCTGGAAATAAAATAGTTAACATTTTAACTGAGAGAAGGAAGTAGGGCAATTTGCATAGACTTCAAACAATCTCACACTGTTGAGAAAACCAGCAAATCCTGGAAAGAATTAGAGGTAAAAGCCAAAGTCAATACACTTCAAATACCCTGGGTACTTCACAGTAACTAACAAGAAAGCATCTTCTGGGTAAGTTGACACTTCACATGAAATAAATATTAATTCCGTGGTTGGTAGTTTTCCAAAAAGTTAATATTTTACAGTTCAGAAATTTGGTTTCTTAAATTTGCCTTTGAAGCTCGAAGAATGCCTTTTGAAGTTGTTTTCATAGTCCTAGGAATTGAGTCTAAAAATGAAAGATGCCACCAAAGATTTGTTTACAAAGATGTTCATCAAAACCTTATTTTTATAGTTTACTGTTCACCAATTAAATCTTATGTCTGGCATAATGCCTGGTATATACTAAGTACTCAACAATTTTTTTTTTTTTTTTTTTTTTTAAGACGTAGTCTCACTCTGTCGCCTGGACTGGAGTGCAGTGGCGCGATCTCGGCTCACTGCAAGCTCCGCCTCCCGGGTTCACGCCATTCTCCTACCTCAGCCTCCCGAGTAGCTGGGACTACAGGCGCCTGCCACCACGCTTGGCTAATTTTTTGTATTTTTAGTAGAGACGAGGTTTCACCGTGTTAGCCGGGATGGTCTCGATCTCCTGACCTCGTGATCCGCCCGCCTAGGCCTCCAAAAGTGCTGGGATTACAGGCGTGAGCCACCGTGTCCAGCCCTCAACAAATATTTTTGAAACAATGAATTACATAAGAAAAGTTGAAAATTTTCAAATTGGGGACTGTTTGAATAAATTATGGATAAATATTATACAGCCATTAAAAATGTTTTGAGACTTAAATACATTTGGGAAATGTTTAAGAGGGAAAGTTAAGCAAAAAGGATGCTAGCACCGTGTACACATCTAATGCAAATGTTGTAAAATATATATATATATGTGAGCACAAAGAGGATAGAAGGAAAAATAGAATTATTGACTGAGGTTATTACTGAGTGGTAGAATTCTGGATGGTTTTAATTTCTTCTTTTGTGTTTCTCTGCATTTGTTTTATAATTAGAAAAACACTAAAAGTGATTTAAACATTTTTAACATAAGGCACTGCTAACATTCAGATCTGTAATAAAAATGAGTCCATTAAAAAATCAGGGAGTTAGCCAGGCATGGTAGCTCACGCCATGTAATCCCAGCACCTTGGAAGGCCAAAGTGGGTGAATTGCTTGCGCCCAGGAGTTTGAGACCAGCCTACGCAACATAGTGAGACCTTGTCTATATAAAAAAAGAAAAAAAAAATTAGTGGGGGGCAGTGGCCTGTGCCTGTAGTCCTAGCTACTCAGGAGGCTGAGGGGATACAGAGGTTGCAGTGAGCTGAGAGGTCAGGCCACTGCACTCCAGCTTTGCAGCCTGGGCTACAGAGCAAGAGTCTCTTTTAAAAAAAAATCAGGGAGTTTAATGAAATGTAGTTGTGGGATGATTCAATATTTGTATAAGACTGGCTCTTCCTCTCCACTTTGTTAGAACGAACTCTTGCTAGACAGGCACTTTTGGTAATTTATTCAGTGGTGTAAATGCACAGGCCAGGGCTAAACTGTGCTTTATTTTTGAGTATAACACTAATAATAACTTCTGCAGAAAAGTTAGGTGACTTATTTCTCAAGTTATACAAATAAAGATGAAATGTAGTGCTTTTTCATCAGAGAGAAGCAAAATAATCATCAGGGGTTCAAATAGGCACTGGACCAGGCACTTTACCTAATGATCTTTAATTCTTACGGCTATCCTGAAAGTACTTTTATTTATATACAGAATATTATGGTAGAAGTAATAATATCTCAGTTGTTGACGAATTGTCATGTGTGAGGCTCTGTGTCAGGGGCTTTATTTTCTCTCATTCCATGTTCTGAGCTACAGGGGCAGGTAGTGCATGTATTTCCACTTGGCACTTGAAGACCTTGAGGCCCAAGGTGGAAGCCAGATCACTCTAACCACTCCTCGATGTGGAGAAAATACTTTTATTCTCCAAGGTCATGAATCTTTTTTTTTTTAATACAGGGTCTCACTTTGTCGCCCAGGCTAGAATGCAGTGGCACAATCAAGGCTCACTACAGCTTCGACCCCCCCTTACCCAACCCCACCCGTGCCACTATGCCCAGTTAATTTTTTATATTTTTTGTGGAGACAGCGTTTCGCCATGTTGCCCAAGCTGGTCTGAAACACCTGAGCTCAAGCGATCCACACACCTCGGCCTCCCGAAGTGCTGGGATTGCCAGGTGCGGTGGCTCACGCCTGTAATCCCAGCACTTTGGGAGTCTGAGGCGGGCGGATCACGAGGTCAGGAGATCGAAACCATCCTGGCTAACACGGTGAAACCTCGTCTCTACTAAAAATACAAAAAAATTAGCCAGGCATGGTGGCGGGCGCCTGTAGTTCCAGCTACTCGGGAGGCTGAGGCAGGACAATGGCGTGAACCCGGGAGGCGGAACTTGCAGTGAGCCGTGATCGCGCCACTGCACTCCAGCCTGGGCGACAGAGGGAGACTCCGTCTCAAAAAAAAAAGTGCTGGGATTACAAGTGTGAGCCACCGTGCCCAGCCCATTAATCCATTTTTGCTCCCTTCAGGAGCAGTAAGTAAACTAAACACTGCATTCTACAAATGAACTTGAGCTTTTCTGTCAGGGGGAAGAATAGGTAGAGAAAGAAAGTTTAATCAAATTTGAGGTTTTCTTACACTTCCTTGCAGTGGATCAATGGGAATAACCAGTCAGCCATTATCCATTCATCAGTACTAAGCAAATTCAGCAAAACTAATGTTTTCAAATGTGTTGATCAAGACGTACCCTTGGCCTTGTTTAAATGAAAAGTCCTCAATCAAACAAGACATCTTCTATGTAAGGGTGTTCCTGTAATAAGAGGAGGCAGTGGCCTGCTATGTCCTTATCAAACTAGGGATGTATTTGTCAATGACTCCACTGAGTTCTTTTCAAAAACTTCCATTCTGGCATTTTTCCTTTGCCTCCTACCTATCATCAAGGGCTCACAGGAGATTTAAAGAATGAATGTGAACAGATGACTAAGAGAATTAAAAAATGGCCACGTCTCTGTATTCTCTTGGTTCCGGAAATGGTCCAGCTGGTTCTATTTTTATTATAATAATAATAAAATTTGCTATTTATTAAGCATCTTCTACATGTCAGAGCTTTATACATTTTTATGTCATTTTAGCTTCACAACCATCTACCAAGGTACATATCCTCAGCGGGTACCAACTCCAGAAATTAAATAGGGAGTACACCTGATATTATGTGTCTACCATGTGAAAGTCGAATCCAGATTTGAGTCCAACAAACACGCGTCCTTCAAAACACGTTGCCTAGCAACAAATTGATTCAAGTTACTTCCGGCATCCCAAGTGGAGAAAAATAACCAATTCCTTCCTAGAAGCCAAGCTTGAGGGACCTTTAGAATTCTGTAACAGAAAACCTCCCCACCCCCTACTGTGACCCAAGCAGTTACTTAAACACTAATACCTCCCATTGGCCGGCGTGGCAGAACAGCAGCTCTGGCGCTAGAGGGAACCTGGGCTGCTCTAGCTGGGGGACAGCCGGGTCTCTGGTTCTAATCACTTGAATCTGACTTCTGGGAAAACTGGCGTCCAGGGACTCCCCCCGGAGACCCATAATCTTCTTGGGGCGACCTCAGGTTGGGGGACTAAGTCCTGCAGGGGACACTTGTTCATCCACTACCAGGGACACCCATCTCTCCCAACTCAAGACTTCTTTTTACTCCCCAAGTTTAAAACTCTGAGGCCACCCCGCCCCCTTCCCTCTCCCTCGTTTAGAATCAGGTATGGACACTGACATTCCAACCTTCTTTCCTTCTTCGGCGCTCCTGAAGGTAACCGGTGCGCGTGCGCACGTCAATCCGAGGGTGTGTGCGCCCAGTTTCCGGCGCCGGGGGACACCCACAACCACGGGGCTGTCCCTCAGCGCGGCCGCCCGCCCCGCCCCGCCCCCCCCGGACCCGCCTCCCAGCCCCGCCCCCCGGACCCGCCTCCCAGCCCCGCCCCGGGCCCTCCTCGCCCCGCCCGCTCCGTCCCGCGCCCTCCACCGCCCTACGGCCTGGGCCCGCCTCCACCCTGCCTCTCCGTGGCTCCCTGGGCTGCCCCCGCCCCCGCCCCCGCCCCCGCCACCTCCCCCGCCGTCGCCCAATTCCCCCAGCCCCCACCCTCGGCTGCTGCCCGAGCTTCCTCCACGCGCCGTGCAGTCTCCACGGCGACGCTGCGTTCCCGACTCGGAGCCCCCAGCTCCGCGCGAGCAGCTAGCCGGGCTGGCTCTCGGTGTGTGCCCTTCGAATGGTCGGCTGAAGAGGGCCGCCAGCTGGTAAGACACTCCGAGGCAACGACCGGTCTCCCTCTCCCTAGCCCGGTGTGCAGTCTGACCCAGCCCCCACAGCAGACCACCTCCAGACCGGGCGCCCGAGCCTGCGGACCGCTCTACCGCACCTGGTTCCGGCTCTGGGCCCCGGGCCCCGTGGCTGCCAGGAGCCGCCGGGAAGGGAGGATGCGCGCCACTGGGGTGCGCCTGGCTCGCGGCACCCTCCTCCCGCAGTGGTCGGAAGAGGTGAGGAAGCGCCGTTCGTGTCTACACGGGTGTGGAGATAACTGGGCGATTCTGACAGGCTTGTCTACACTACCATTCTTTGACCTGCCGGTGCACACGCACCAACTCCTTCCCCGCAAATAACGAACATGGCCCAGCCCATCCCAGGGCTTCCCGACCCCCTTCCCTCAGTCCTTGCCCTTGCCCGGAATTCTTTTACTTATTTTTGGAAAATTAGTTAAGACATCACTACTAGCTAGATATAACTTGCTAGCCATACAAATTTCGATGGAATTTGGACAAATCATTTATATTCCCGGGCCTTATTCTCATCTTATGAGATGATGAAATTGACTTGAAACTTCCAAAATGTTGATATTGTTCTTTTGACTACTCAAACTACTCTACACTGAGCCCCTGTGGCATTTAAAGTAACACATGGTATAATGATCAATTTATTGTTTGGCATAGGTGTCTTGGCGGAATCTTATTTTTACCCTAGGAGAACCCCTGGAAGTCGCTTTTTAAAAATCTGAAAAGGACACTGGAAATGTCTTTTAATATGTTTCATTTTTCTAAAAACCAAATACAATGATCCCCAAATCCAACTTATTTTTTAATTTTTATTTTGTTTTTTGTGAATTGAAATAGTTTTGGTTTCTGTAACCTCTGGAGAACAATAATAACAATAGCATTTCTCTTTAAGTGTTAAGAGTTTTCCAGAGCTGAAATTCCAGCATCTCTAGGTATTTCACTGCACCCACTCCAGAATTCCAGAGCTTTCTACCTACGCTCACCGGTTGAGCCACATCCTCAGTGTTTTCTCCCTTCTTTGCCCCATCCAGTTTCGGCGTTTAGAACTGGTTTCATTTGTGACAATTCACCTTCAGGACTGGCCTCCCTGAGCTGTAAATATTAACAATAGTATAGGAGGAGGAGTTATAGTAATTGCAGTTCTGGCAGGAGATGAGTGCTACTATTATTATTTATTGGTAGCTAATTATTTTAACCTTTGCAATTTAACTCTATAAGGTAGGTGGTGTTTTTATCCACACTTTACAGTTGAGGAACTGAATCACAGAGAGGTTAAGGAATTTGCTCAAGGTCACACAATTTACTGGGATTTAAACATAGACAACCTGACTCCAGAGTCTGGAATCCTAGCACTGTATTACACTGTAAAGGAAATATATAAAATTTATATTTAGTCAGTTTAAAAAATGAATGTAAGTGATGGATGATCCTTGACACCATTTGTATACACATTTGAAGCTATGCCATGAAATATAGTTCCTGCATCATGTAATGTTTCCCCCACCAAGCTCCCTGAGGATAGAGGATAGTGCTTAATCAGCTCTGTCTCTCCTTCTCACCAGAGTTGCAGGGCCTGAGTGTGTAGCTAGCTAGCTATTTATTCATTCTGTCTTTGCCTATTAGACTACAAGGTAGCTTATAAAAACCAGTAGCACAAAACAGTAAAACAATTGCATAAGTGGGATGAAGAAAAACATATAATGTCTTCCAATATTACAAGAGAAATCTAAAATAAAAATTTTTTGAAATCTGAATTTTAAATGTTGGTAATTCATTTTATAAAAGGTGTTTTTGTTTTTTTGTTTTGTTTTTCCTGAAGTCTGTGGAGTGTGGAGTCCAAATAATACCAATTGGGGAGGTTCAGAATCTTGTGGCCTCTGGTTGCATGACTCCTAAACTACAATTTCTGAATTTCGTGGCTAATTTGTTAATCCTGCAAAGGCAGTCTGGTCCCCAGGCAAGAAGAGGGTTTGCTTTGGGAAAGGGTGGTTATCATCTTTGTTTCAGTGTTAACTGTAAACTGATTTCTTCCCAAAGTTAGTTTAGCCTATACCTAGGAAAGAACAAGGGCAGCTAGGAGGTTAGAAGCTAGATGGCATCAGTTAAGTCAGATCTGTGTCACTGTCATAATTTTCTCACTGTTATAATCTTTGCAAAGGCAATTTCACCTCTGTCCTTCCAGTTCTGCCTCCACTGCCTGCTGACTTCCTTAGGTATCTCCAGTCCTTGAGCCCAAAAGAAAGAATTTGATTGGTCCTGGTAATCACTATTCCTCAGTTTGGGCAGTATGGGAAATTACATTGTAGCCCCTTAAAGGGAAGCATTTGTTATAGTATTTTGAAGCTTGCTCTGTGACATACATATAAGAAGTTAGTACCCGTTTCACATATAAGATTCTGAACTTCTCAAAGTAGAGTATCTTCATCTTTGTGTCCCCAGAGTTTAGCATAGTTATATGTGACATGTAGTAGGTGCTCATCAAATGTCTGGTATTGTATTATTATTGTCTTTTTTTTTAGAGACAGAGTCCCACTCTCTTGCCCAGGCTGGAGTACAGTGGCACAATCATAGCTCATTGTAACTTCAAGCTCCTGGGCTCAAGCCATCCTCCTACCTCAGCCTCTTGAGTAGCTGAGACTACAGGCATACACCACCATGCCTGGCTAATTAATTTTTTATAGAGGCAGAGTTTTGCTGTGTTCCCCAGGCTGGTGTCGACCTCCCATCCTCAAGCTATCCTCTGGCCTCGACCTCCCAAAGTGTTGGGATTACAGGTGTGAGCCACGACACCTGACCCAAATACCTGTTTTAAATAGACATTGAATAGTGCATGAAAATTTGGAACTATCGTAAACTGTGCTGTTCCCATTGCCACAAGCACTGTTAAAAGATAACAACTTTATCTGTGTTCTAAATTAGTCTGCTTTTTCCCTGGAGTCAGTGGTCTTTCTAAACAAGTATCAGTACTTTAGGTAGTTTTTAAAATGAATTAAAAGCCCTCAGAGATAATCTGCTTGTCTCAATCACAGTAAAGGCCCATTTTTGCTTCCCTAAGCAATTTTAATCATCCCCATAGGACATCTTTCCAAACTTTTCTTTTAGATAAAACATTGAATTGTTTCAACAGTGTCCTTCCTATATGCCAGGCTCTGCTGAACACTTTACCCAGATTATCCCATTTGATCCTTATAATAATCCACCAAAGGTGGCACCATGGTGATCCCCATTTTTCAGATGGAAGAATGGAATCTTAAAGAAGTTAAGTGACTTCTTCAGGCTCACCTGGGAAGTGACAGGAACTGGGATGTAAATCTAGTCTCTTTCACTCAAGAGCCCCATCTTCTTTTTTTTTTTTTTTTTTTTTTTTTTGAGATGAAGTCTCACTCTGTCACCCAGGCTGGAATGCAGTGGCACGATCTCGGCTCACTGCAACCTTCACCTTCACCTCCCGGGTTCAAGCAATTCTCCTGCCTCAGCCTCCCGAGTAGCTGGGACTACAGGCTCACACCACCACACCCGGCTAAATTTTTTTTGATATTTTTAGTAGAGACAGGGTTTCATCATGTTAGCCAGGATGGTCTCGATCTCCTGACCTCGGGATCCACCTGCCTCAGCCTCCCAAAGTGCTGGGATTACAGGCACGAGCCACCACGCCCAGCCCAAGAGCCCCATCTTTTGAGTATTCTTTACTGCCTCCCAAGGAATTCAATGTAATGAAAGGAGACGAAATGGACATTTCCTAGCTAATGATAAAGCCAGACCTAGCAGAGCATGGGTCTCCATCAAGGGCTGGGATCTGTCCATCCTACGTTTTCACCAGGTGAAAATGGGAGGAGAATTATGTGCACGAATGTTTCATCTAGGTGAAGAGCTGAATGTTGCAATTCCTGAAGATCCTAGAGCTAGAAAGGAGAGGACTGCTCTAAATATAAAGGTGGGCCAGCAAGGTGGCTCACGCCTGCAATCCCAGCACTTTGGGAGGCCCAGGCAGGAGGATCACTTAAGAGCCAGGAGTTCAAGACCAGCTTGGGCAACAAAGTGAGACCCTGTCTCTTCAAAAATAAAGAAAAAAATAGCCAGATGTGGTGGTGCACGCCTGTGGTCTCAGATACTCAGGAGGCTGAGGTGGGAGGATTGCTTGAGCCCAGGTGATCAAGGCTGCAGTGAGTCATGATCATACCATCACACTCCAGCCTGGGTGACAGAGCGAGACTCTGTCTCACAATAATAATAATATTATTAATAAATATAAATGTGATGCTGTACATCACATTTGTATACAGGTACCCAGGGGATTGTGGAACTCTATGAAGTGAAAGTGTCTCTCAGGGGAGATGATGTTAGATTTCTTTTGTTAAGGCCTTATTTAGTTCATTATTGCTTTGTTTCCTCTTTGGAGCTTTGCTGCCCTAGATAACCAGAGGAAAATCTTTCATTTATCCTAGAGTTTGGTCTTCCACAACTGTGTTTCCCCAAAAGATGCCGTGCTGTTCTGATAGACTTTAGTTCTCTGTGAGCCTCTTGGAGAGCTAATCGAATTAACGTATGTAATGTTGGCTTGGTCAGGGTTCCCCAGAAAGCAAAGCCTGAGGCAGAAGTTTATATACAGCTGCTTTATTCAGGAGCATAAGTCAATATAAAGGAGTTGGATTTAAAAAAAATAAAAACTTAATACGAAATAATGACGCTTTGCTTTTAATGTCCACAGTCTTGGCCCTCAATTTTATATTCCAGAAATCCCTCAGTAGGTAATAATGATGATAATTTTTAAAGTCTGGTTTGGGTGTGGGAACAAGTGTTAGAGGGGTGAGGAAGTGGATTGTTACTTAGGAAAATTTTAAGTGTGGCCGCTCTCATACTTGAAAAAAAAGTAAGAGTTTATTTTTCTCTTAACTATGAGAATGAAATTTATTCAGATATCTAAAAGGCTACATTATACGAAAATCAGTCCTATGATCAGGTAACTTAGGTAAAAATTCATAGAGAAAACATTGTACCTTTATATTAATAAACACATGAGAACTTATGAGGTAAGAATTATATTTTAGAATCAAAAGTAATTTCTATATGTATTTGTTTAAATAATACTTTATTAAAAATACCATAGCTTGAGATACTGTGGAAGAATTTCTTCTTGTTCTGGTCACATGTACTCTAAAAGGTGTTTTGTTGTTGTAGTTGTTGTTTTTTGAGACAGAGTCTCACTCTGTTGCCCAGGCTGGAGTGCAGTGGCGCGATCTCGGCTCACTGCAACTTCTGCCTCCCGGGTTCGAGCTATTCTCATATCTCAGCCTCCCGAGTAGCTGGAATCACAGGCACCTGCCACCATGCCCGGCTAATTTTTGTATTTTTGGTAGAGACGGGGTTTCGCCATCTTGGTCAGGTTGGTCTCGAACTCCTGACCTCAGGTGATCCCCCTGCCTTGGCTTCCCAAAGTGCTAAGATTACAGGCTTGAGCCACCGCGCCCGGCCTTAAAAGCTGTTTTTTATTTTTGTGACACCAATAAACTGGAATGTGGCAGATAAGTTATGTAAAACCAAAAAGATAACAGAGAATTTGTTTTTATTTTTAACTTTCATTTTAGGTTTGGGGGTACGTGTGAAGGTTGGTTACATAGGTAAACGTGTCATGAGGGTTTGTTTTACATATTATTTCATCACCCAGGTATTAAGCTCAGTACCCCTTAGTTATCGTTTGTGCTTCTCTCCCTCCCCACCCCCTCCCCGAGAAGGCTTAATTTCTCCAGATTTTTTTAAAACTAAATTTCATAATCCAGAAGAATGAGGTTTTACAGTTAGAATGGAAATAATGCTACTAAATACAAAAACAAAATACATACTTAATACCCAACTGACAGACTGTGTTCTGTGTTCTATTTGTATTTTAAATCTATATAAGTGTTTAGAGACTTATGAAGTAAATATTTTGGTTTTTGCAGGACTTCTGTAGACAAGACAGATACTGTAAAGGTGAGAGTATATAATTTTTTTAGGATGTTTTGAGTCTATTTTAGCATCAATTTATACAGTTCTTAAATAACCAGCTTTAGTATAAAATTATATCTTATTCTAGTTAGTAGAAATGTTTACATAAAGGCTATTAGTAAATTATTTCAAATATCTCAAACTAATCTAGTTTTTATTTCTGCTTCTATTTTAGACAGCAAAGAACAAACAGAATGGCAGATTGCTAATGTTTGATCCAAACGGTAAATGATTTATTACTTTGAAAGAATATGTTTAGCCACTATCTTGTCCTAAATAGTAAGAAGACTATTGGAATCTTGAGTGTCATTGAATGACTTAGTAATTAAATCCTTTATTATGTTGCCTATCCTTTTAAAAATCCTAAATATTTGCCATTTAGAAATGTATGTTAGGGACATCAGTGTTAATAAAATACTGAGGGTATTTTTTTCTCTTTCAGAAAAAGTGATGATTGAATCAAACGAAGCAATGTCAGAGTAAGAAGATGTCTTTGATTGTGCAGCTGATCTCTCCCATGCCTTTTAAGCAATTAGAACTAGATAATGCAGCCATTTGTCACCCAATTAAATTTGAAAGGCCAGAAATGCATGGATTAGCACTTCAGCTTTTGCTGCAGTCAAAGCAATTGTTACTTAGATAGAAGGACAGTTAAAATGAAAAATGAATTTTGATGAAAATGTAGAAGTATAGATAATATTCACTTCTACTTTTTAATGCTTAAACACCCTGTATTCTGTATTTTACTTGTATCATAATTTTCATTGCTCATTCCTATTTCCCTTTGATACTTATTTCTTTCACAATATTTCTTCAAGTGAATATGTACTTTAAAATTAAACAGATTATTTACTATAACATGAATTGTTACTACTCAATAAAGAAAATAATCACCTCAACTAGTTGAAGAAACTGGTGTTAAAAAAATTGTATTGTTTCCAGCCTTTTGGCTAAGATCAAGTGTAAAAAAATCACAGTACAATATCAATTTAGTAGCTAAATTTTAAATATCTGCTCTGTTCAAGGCTCTGATTCTGATACTCTATTAAAGCCCTTCCTGTAGTCATCTCCTACTTTCTGAAAAAAAAAATCTCTATTTATTCTATGAAAAATTACAGCTTGAAAGTTGATCATAAACACAATTGTGGGGATTACTGACAAATTAGTAGGTACTATTCTGGTGGGATTCTTCTATTCAAATTCATATTGTTTTTGTTTATTCTAAATATTGACTGGGAAAAATTCTACCCTAGGCAACATATATTTAAATTTTCATATTGTCAAAACGAAAAATGTCCACCTTGGCTTTTGTTGTAAATTATATGTATATTACATATTATATAATACATGTTTTTATATTAAAGAGAAAGTAATGTATAGCAAATCAGTGACAGAGGACCTTATTTATTTTCATTTAAAGTTACAATCAACCAGAAAAAAAGAGCCTTGTTACATATAGTAATCTACATGTAATTTTATATGTATCCTATTACATGGTTGAAAACATTTAATAAAATCTAAAAAATGTTTAGTTGTCTTTGAGGGATATTTGAAATATAACTTGCAATAATAGTAATAGAAGTTACTAGATCATAGATGAAAAGAAATTACTGTTATATCAATGAGCCCCAATGTTCTTTGAGTGATAAGCAGTGTTGGAACTGGAGCAAGGGGTGTTCCACCTCCTGAGGTAGATAAACCCCGGGGATAAATCAGATGCAGTCTAGGCCAAAATAGAAAAGCAGAGTGGCTACTTGTTCTCTTGATCTCAGTCATAATTGCATCTGCCTCTCAAACTGCTTCTTGCAAGGTCAAAATGATCATTTCCCTTTAATTTGCTTTCAGAGAAGGACAAGGGTGGATAGTGTAGCCAATAAGCTTCACAGGTGTGTAGTTTTGTCACCTCAGGTACTTCACCCAGAGTTGAAGGTAAACAGGGTTAGTCCTAGAGAAAAATGATCAAGTAGGAAAAAACATTGGAGTGGGGAGATCTTTGCATGGGAAGAGTGTGACTGACCTGCAAAGTTGATGAATTTTTTCAGCATAGCTTCCATTCCACTCTCCACCCTGCTGCTGGCTTCATAGTCTGACTGGCAAGTGAGATTTGCCAAAAGATTTCATTTAGGTTGGGTTAGGGAAAACTAAAAGTTTTTTCTTTGCTTTAGTTTTTGTATTTTTCACTCCAGTCCCAGCCACAAGAAGTATGTGGACTCTATAAACCACAAGTTTCAAACTTCTGGGCACACAAATGCCACATTTAACATTTTCTTTTTCCTTAGAAATCCTATGTGGGAAAGATTTTGTCTACCCAGCAAATTACTTTCAGTTAACAAACTATTTTCAGCAGCAGAAATAAAATATGTATTTAATGCTGGATAAAGTTTTCTAGATTTTGGACCTTACTGGATTTTTTGGTCAAGCTTTCAGGCATAAAGATTGAGGGGAAAATGGCTGAAGCAAATCCACAGCACTCAGCGCTGACTGAGCTTGAAAAAAAATTGTATCTCTAGGACTTTTCTTACATAATCACATGTTTTATCACCTTTTCTAAAATGAATAATGAGCTATTTTTTATTCCCATTTTTATACATCAAGTAAATGCCTCTTTGGACGCAGACCAAGATTGACAAGCAAACTTAATACCTCACCAGCACAGGTCTCTGTAAATGTAGCTAAAACATTCTCAGAAAAGTAAGTTTTAATTAATTTTGTTTTTAGGCCCATGTTTGACAAGTATAAATCATTTTATGACAAAGTTTAAAATAGAAATCTCCTGAAAAAATTATTTCAGTAGAAGTTTTGGGACACTAAATATACCCAACACGCTGAGGAAAAAATTCTAAAACTTAGGTTATCTGCCCTCTAGCATAAATATGTTCCAATGGAATGTCTAACCTGATTAACTCTGTAATTTTATTAAGTACTAAATTAAAGACTTTTGCATTTCCAAAGAATATTATTGCATAAAGTAAAATTTTAAATCTTTCCTCAGTTGTAATTGTAGTTAACAAAAACAGATCTGTTAGAGTATACTGGTTACCTGTTTTTCTTAGTTAGGGGCTTTATTACCATAAATAACATCACTTTCTCAAATAGAAGTCAATAGATTTTAGGTGAAGAGGAAATTGACCTTTGGGCCTCCGATTCTTTGAAACTGTGCAAGAAAGACCATAGAAAGTGAACAGAAAAGCCATTTATGTCTTACTGTTAAAATCAGGATTTGATCAGCTCTCATATAGGTATTTTTCTGGCATGTTCACTGCTTCCAAATAGTAATATTCCATTTACTTCAGGTCATTGAGTATGTTGGCTGCCTCCATGTGTGTTTCATTAAAATTATTATAGGCATTTCCAGTTATTCAAATACCCAGAACTATACTAGCTAAATTCCTGTTTTAAGGGATGTAACTCAGTGAATATATGTGCCATATTTTATTCTAAAGCACACATTTTTTTCATATTTTAACACCTTTTACAATCAATGTCATCTTACACTTATATTTGGCAATATATTTTTCTTTTTTAGTGTACATAAAACAATGGTATGTCTTATAATAAACAGATTGTATCTTAGATTCAATGAAATACTTTAATTCAGGGAAGAAAAAAGACATCAAAGCCCTTTTATGTAGATCAGCTATGAGAGCATATAAATTTTAGTAATCACTAGTGTGGTGACCTTTTACATAACAGGAGTCTCACAATCCTGGAAACTGAATATTTCAGTGATTCTACAACTTTTCATATGTAGAGTTTCTTCTTGGATGCTTTCTGTCACAATTAGAAGATCAAACAGGGCAGAGGCAGAACAAATGTAAATCATCTTTACTGTGCATTTTTCATTTCCAGAGAAGGGTTTTGCTTTAGCCATATATACTAGGGAAGTAAAGATTCCATTCCCTCCCATAGTATTAAGGATGTAACAACCTGGTCAACCTATTTGCTAAATTAGTGCATAGGACCACTAACTTAACTACTAATGTTCTGGATTCACATTTCCATGAGGGAAAAAAACAGAGCCATTGTAACTTTGGGGAACAAATAATACTTTACATCTTTTTATATATTTCCATGCAAACTAGAAGGTGAATTTTTAAAACTTTATGAAGGAGACAAATTGAAAGATTCGCAAGACCTCAGAAAAAGAGACCTGGGGGGCTGGGCACAGTGGCTCATGCCTGTAATCCCAGCACTTTGGAAGGCCGAGGTGGGTGGATCACAAGGTCAGGAGTTCAAGACCAACCTGGCCAAGATGGTGAAACCCCGTTTCTACTAAAAATACAAAAATTAGCTGGGCATGGTGGCAGGCACCTGTAATCCCAGCTACTAGAGAGGCTGAGGCAGAGAATTGCTTGAACCTGGGAGGCAGAGGTTGCAGTGAGCCGAGATCGCGTCACAGCACTCCAGCCTGGGTGATAGAGCGAGACTTGGTCTAAAAAAAAAAAAAAAAAGACCTGGTTTTTTTTCCCACAAGCATAGGGTGCTGTCTTTGTGAACAGAGGGCACCTCATTAAGAATTCCTTGTTTCAGTGTGTTATTTACTAACATGAAGCTTCAAGTTTAAAGATTAAAAGGGAGAGTTAACCCATTTTTAATTAAGCTACTTAATGAAAAAGGCTATTTTATATTATGACCAAGGGCTAATATTAGTGTTGGACTCTGCATAAGCATAGCATTTAGCAATGGCAAAAATCGATTTATAAACTTAAAAACTCAAGGCTAATTTTCTTAGTTTTATTCCATCGTATCACTATGATGTACCAGAGACATTTATATAACTGATTACTTAAATGCTCTGTGTTAAAGAACTCTGAAAAGAGTCTAAGAATTGTTATACGATAACAAATGCCAGTCAGCAATAGAATTTTAATCATTGTAAAATAATTTGTAATGCTTTTCCACAAAGAAGATACTACATTTTAGCTATTTAGTTTATTGTTGACATATTATATTGTATGTTTATATTAGATGTGGTGTCTGTGTTTAAAGCATTAAACAGAATTATGACCTAAGAAAATATTTTTTCACTGTCTAACATATAGGAAGGAAGTCCCTTCTAAGAATATTGAAAATAAAGTCTCTT
This sequence comes from Gorilla gorilla gorilla, assembly GCF_029281585.2. Classification (NCBI taxonomy): domain Eukaryota; kingdom Metazoa; phylum Chordata; class Mammalia; order Primates; family Hominidae; genus Gorilla; species Gorilla gorilla. Next base: position 73,277,362 of record NC_073235.2, read on the forward strand.
TAAAGACTACTGAAAATAGAGTATCTTCAAGGAGTATCGAAAGTAAAGATATCTTAACAAATCTACAGTCTGACCTATTGTCATCTTCCTGCTTAAAAGAAAGCACAGGTAATAACATTTGTTTCATTGAATTAACTAACTATGGCTTCTAATTGAACCCTCCTTTTCTGCGACCTTTGGGAACTGACAACTCTGTAGATCTGGGGCGGGTCATGAGAATCAGTAGTTCTTCAAAGTCATGTTCTAGGTGATTCTTATATTCAGCCAGGTATGAGATCCATGGATATGCATTACATAAGATGGTAATTACAGAGTCTTAAGTCCTGGAATGAATTAAAATACCTATGAAAGCATTAACACGTTCCATTCATTTAATAACCAGAGTGAAAGCCAGAGTGCCAGGCACTGGTTTAGAGGCTATGGATACAGAAGTTGGCAAAATAGGGAAAGCCCTTGTCCTTATAAAGTTTACATTCTAGTAGAAGACAGACAGCTGACTATTGAAAATAAAAAACAGGCCAGGTATAGTGGCTCATGCCTGTAACTCTCAGCACTTTGGGAGACCAAGGCAAGAGGATCAGCCCAGGTCAAGCCCTAGAGTTTGAGACCAGACTGGGCAATATAGCAAGACCCGATCTTTGAAAAAAATTAAAATTAAAAAAGAAAAATTGCCAGGCACGCTAGTATGTACTTGTAGTCCTAGCTACTAGGAAGGCTGAAGCAGGAGGATTGCTTGAACCCAGGAGTTAAAGGCTACAGTGAACTATGATCATGTTCCTGCACTGGATGGGTGACAGAGCAAGACCCTGTCTCAAAAAGAAGTTTAAAAAATTTTGAAAATTAAAAATAAAAATAAAATAAAAATAAAAAATAAAAAAATAGGCTGATGCAAAGATAGTTATCCAAATTGATTGTTCATAGCTACAGAATTAACTCCTTGTTTTACTCTTTCTACCCCTCTCACTACTGCACTTGACTAGTCTAAAAGAAAAAACAATTAAAAACACAAACACTGTAAACTTAGCACTTTTAGGTGGGTGGATCACTTGAGGCCAGGAGTTCAAGACCAGCCTAGCCAACATGGCAAAACCCCATCTCTACTAAAAATATAAAAATTAGCTGGGTGTGGTGGCGTGCGTCTGTAGTCCAGCTACTCAGGAGGCTAAGGCACAAGACTCTCTTGAACCTGGGAAGCAGAGGATGCAGTGAGCCAAGATCACATCACTGAACTCCAGCCTGGGCGACAGTGAGACCCTGTCTCCAAAAAAATAAATAAATAAAAATAAAAACACAAACACATAAGTAAGGTAATTGCAGGTTGTGGTAGGTGCTATAATGTAAATAAACAGCTCCTGGAGAGAGGACTGCTTTAGATCTAGGGATCAGGAAACTTCTCTCATGCTGCTAACTGTTTGTGAAGTGAATGAGACAGTTCCTGTGACATCACAAAATGTCCCTAATTCCTCATTATGACCTCCCTTGGTGACATCAGTGCATTGAGTCAGTCTACAGGCTAGGTGCACACTGGACGATCAGGGTGGTTGTGAGCTGATGGAGACTGTAAATGAACCAGAAACAGGTAGACAGATGGCCTGAATAACACAACCGTCATACTCTTGGAAGAACTTGATATTCCTTTTCAGGGTAGCATTTTGGGTTTAGAGTCAGGAGTTTGTTTTAGAGTCATTAGTTTTACCTTTTTTTTTTTTTTTTTTTGGTTCTGTGTTTTCTTAACATTGTCTTCTATGAAGCTCTCCTAGATTTCCTCATTTTCTTCTTTCTAACACAATGTATATACACTATTTAGAGTAGCTCATGGCTACCTTCCCATCAAAGAAGGCATCTCAGAGACTTCCCAGGCACTCAAAATCATACAAGACAGGGTGGATGTAACACAAGTTCAATTTCAAACTGTGAAAGACTTCCACAAAGCTGAAGGAGCCAGCAGGCTCACTCAGTAGTATTTCCCCAGGAGATGATTTAAACTTACTTTAATAGAAGTATATTTATTTTATTGTGTATTAGTAAAAATAGTACAAGATATAGTTAAGAATATGGACTCTAGGGCCAGACCGACTCACAGATCTACCACTTAATTAGCTGTGTGAAGTTGGCCAGTATATTTAACCTCTGTGTCCCTCAGTTTCCTCACCTATAAATGGGAATAAAAATAGTACATACTGCCTTGATGTTGAGAGATTTAAATGAGTTAAAATATGTAGTGTTTTGAATATAAGTTTGTTATGATAATTATGTTACTTTTATTAATATATCAGTTTAATGAATAGTAATAGGATCTGGCAAAATTTAATTTGCGAACTTTTCGATCTCTTTTGATTAAATTAGGTATATTCTCTTTTAGGTGAAGTGAGCAAAGATGCAGTCATTGTAAAGCAGGAGAAAAATAATGAATATTGTCTTCAGGATATTGATGATAAATTGTCAGAATCAGCAGAGGATGATGGTGAAGATGATACCAATGATGAAGATGATGATGAAGATAGTAACCCTAAAAAGAATACTCAGGCCCCACTAGAGTTAATGGCAGAAGTAAGTTTTACTTGTGCATATAATTGAAGAAACTTTAAAATATTGAAATAACTAAAGATTGAAGATTTAAAATCACTACTGTGAGAACTAAAAAAGTAGATCTCATGGAGGCAGAACATAGAATGGTGGTTACCAGAAGCTGGACGGGAAGAAGGGAGATAAAGAGAAGTCCATTAAGGGGCACAAAAATACAGTTAGATGGAAGGAATAAATTCCAGTATTCAGTAGTACAGTAGGGAAATTATAGTTAACAGTAGTTTATTGTATACTTTAACCAGAAGAGAAAAATTGTAATATTCCCAGCACAAAGAAAAGATAAGTGTTTAAGATGATGGATAATCCAATTGCCTTGATTTGATCGTTACACATTGTATACAAGTATCAAACATGTACCCCCAAAATGTATACAATATTATATATCGATAAAAAATAAACATTTTTAAAAATTAATAAAAAGATCCTTGTCCACACACAGATGCTTACCTGGCTACTCATCTCCCTTACTACTTTCACCAGGTTAGAGGTGAAAGAAGATTCTGGAAGGGACATGCAGTATTTTGGTAAGACTGAGGCAGGAGTAAGAGAAGTTTTGGTATAAAACTCTTCAAGGACTGCTTTAAGGAAAGCTTTCTATACACTGGGCACCATGCTAGTTGCTGGGGATATAGAAATAAATAAGAGAGACATGTCTTTGCCCTTGATAACATGCGCATATATAAATAATTACAATAAGATGAAATGTATGCTAGTAACAAAAGTTATTTATTAAGTTTTCTGGGAACAGGGAGGACTAAGGGACTAACTGAAAAAAGAAGCAGGAGGATCAAAGAATAAGAGGAGGATTTTTAGAGGAAGAGACACAAATAGAATCTTGGAAACCTGAAGGAAGAGGCAAGTATAGAATTCATCTGTTAAAACAAGAGAAGGCATTACTGGCATCAGAAAAGGCATATATGAAGGCATTGAAGCCTGAAACAACAGACTCAAAAATTATACATAAGCATTTACTGATAATTCTATGGAGAACAAAACAATTTTACCTTGCTTGTTGTGATATCACAGTCTGCCTTTAATTATTATTATACAACCTCATGTATGTTGTATAATAGGACACTCATTTCCCTTTCCCATCCTTTGTATTATTTCCCATGCATTTTACTTCTATCCATGCATATGTTGTAAGCCCTTCAATACATTATTTTTTTTTAATGGTTAATTCTCTTTTAAAGAGATTTTAAAATCTCTTTTCAAATGTCCTTTATATTTACCCACATATGTGCAATTTCTGGATCATAGCTTTCTGTAGATCCCAATTTCTACCTGATATCACTTTTCCTTTACCCAAAAAACTTCCTTTAGTATTTCTTATAATGCAGTTCTACTGGCAATAAATTCTCTCAGCCTTGTTTTGTCTTAAAAGGTCTTAATTTCACTTTCATTTAAAACAAATTTTTAGCTAGAGAATTCTAGATTGCCAAGATTTTTTTTTTAGGGCTTTGAACGGTTGCTTTATTGTCTCATAGCTTGCATAGTTTCAGAAGAGATATCTGCTGTTCTTATCTTTATTCATCTGTATATAATATGTCTTATAAAATTTTTTTCTTCCATATTATTTTATTTCACAATTTAATTATGATGTGCCTAGGTGTGGTTTTCCTCATATTTCTTCTGCTCCTTAAGATTCTTGGATCTGTGAGTTTATAGTCTTCATCAAGTTTGGGAAATGTTCAGTTATTCTTCAAATATTTTTTCTGACCTCTGCTCTTCCTCTTTTCATCTAAGGTGCAATTGCTAAAATGCTGAACCACTCAGTATTGTCCCAGAGGTCACTGATACACCACTTAAATTTTTTTCAGTTTTTTTCATTTTTTTTTAGATAATATCTATTGCTATCTCTTCAGGTTTATAATCTTTTCTTTGCAGTTATAATCTGCTGTTAATCCCATCCTGCATTATATTTTTTTGCATTTCAGATACTATAGTTATCATCTCTAGAAGTTCTATTAAGATTTTTTATACCTATTATTTCTGTCATCATCATGTTCATATTTACCTCTGTTTTTGAGCATATGGCATATAATAGCTGTTTTAACATGCCTGCCTGCTATTCTATCATCTTTGTTAATTCTAGGTCAGTTTCTACTGATTGTTTTCTCCTGCTTATGGGTCTTATTTTCCTCCTCCTTTGCATGCCTGTATTTTGTTTGTTTGTTTGTTTGTTTTAACAGATGGGGTCTTGCTTTGCCAGGCTGGAGTGCAGTGACTACTCACAGGCATGATCATGTTACACTACACCCTTAAACTCCTGGGCTCAAGCAATCCTGCCTCAGCCTCCTGAATAGCTGGGGACTACAGGTGCACACCACCACACCTGGTACCTGGCAATTATTTACTGAATCCCAAACATTGTAAATCTTATGTTTTGGGGTACAAACTTTTTTTGTTTTTCTGTAAATATTGTTGGACTTCAGTAAATATTTGTTCTGGTGCACAGCTAAGGTGCTTGGAAGCAGGTATCTCTTTGACCCTTGCTTTTAAGCTTTGTTAGGGAGCATCCAGGGCAGCCTTTATGTAGCATAAGGACAGTACTAAGGCAGTGCCCTTATGGGAATTCTCCCCAGTGTGCTGCGTGTTAGGAGGACCTTCCACTCTGGCTGGTAAGAACATGAGCTGCTCTCAACCCTGTCTGATAGCCAGTGATTATTCCACCTGCTCATTCTAGTGATTCTTTCTCCAGATTCAGATAGTTTCTTCACACTCACATGCAGATCATTACCAGCCAAAGACTCAAAGAAACACCTCTGCAGATTGCTGGAGCCCTCTGTCTTTGTGAAACTCCCTCCTCTTTTGAAAATTATAGCCACCTTGGCTATAATCTCTGCAGTCCAAACTATGTTATTTCAACCCAGAGAAATCACTGGTTTCTGTTTAGATTTTTCTTCCTCATGCTGGCCCCTGGAAACAGCCTACAAGTGGTAAGCTAAGGCAATCATAGGACCCACTTTGTTTCCCTACTCTAAGAAATATCACTGTCCTGTGGTATCTGTTGTCCAGTGTCTGAAAACTGTTGTTTCATATATTTATGTCTAATTTTATGGTTGTTTAAGGAAGGACAGTAAGTCTGCTCTCTATTACTCCATCAGGGCCGAAAGCCTCAATTAGATTTTTAGCACAAAATAAAAAATGCTTATGTACTTCTCTTCTTAGATAATTTAATTGCTAGCCATGGAATAATATAAAGAAATCAGTCATATTATATTTACTATATTTCCTTCCTAGAATAAAGCATATATAGGAAATTTTGAAACCTCCTTAATATTATAAGGTGCTTTTAAGAAAGAAGAAGAAAAATTGATGCCAAATATTAGAAAGACTTCACTTAGTCTTCTTTTGACTAGACACCTAAATCATTCATGAATTGTAGAGCATTCAATGACCCTATCTACCATAACTAGACTCTCTGGAGTTGTTTTGTTTTTTTCTTTTTCAACATTTAATTATAAAAGTTATCCATTAATTCATTTTCATGTAAAAATTCAGATAATATGAGATTGCTTCCTTTCATATCTTGTTTTGTACTGTGCATAAGATTTTTTGTTTTCACAATGCGTCCCTTTTTAGTTGTCCCAATTTTTAATTTTTATTTTATTTTATTTTCGAGACGGAGTCTTGCTCTGTCGCCCAGGCTGAGTTCAGTGGCGTGATCTCAGTTCACTGCAGCCTCTGCCTCTCGGGTTCAAGCGATTCTCCTGCCTCAGTCTCCCGAGTACCTGGGACTACAGGTGCACGCCACCACGCCCAGCTAATTTTGTGTGTGTGTGTTTTTAGTAGAGACGGGGTTTCACCATGTTGGCCAGGATGGTCTCAATCTCCTGACCTTGTGATTCACCTACCTTGGCCTCCCAAAGTGCTGGGATTACAGGTGTGAGCAACCACATCTGACCAATTTTGTAAATTTTAAAACCTATAGAAAAATGGAAAGAGTAGAACAATGAACACCTGAATACTCTTTACCTAGATTCACTACTCATTAACATTGTGCCTCATTTGCTTTATCTTTCTCTTTTGATAGGAGAGGCATAGATATAGCCTAGCCATATACTTCTTCTTCTTCTTTCTTTCTTTATTTTTTTTAAATTTTTTGAGACAGAGTCTTGCTCTGTCGCCCAGGCTGGAGTGCAGTGGCACAATCTCACCTCACTGCAGCCTCTGCCTCTGAGTTGAAGTGATTCTCGTGCCTCAGCCTCCTGAGTAGCTGAGATTACAGGTATGCACCACCATGCCTGGCTAATTTTTTTTTTTTTTTAAGTAGAGATCGGGTTTCACCATGTTGGCCAGGCTGGTCTCGAACTCCTGGCCTCAGGTGATCCACCCACCTCGGCCTCCCAAAGTGTTGGGATTACAGGCATGAGCCACTGTGCCCATCCTAGATATACACTTCTGACTGAAATACTTGAAATTAGTTGTAGACATCATGAAACTTCACCCGTAAATACTCAAGCATGGGTCTCCAAAGTTCATTCTTCAGTGTAACACTATATCCTTATCACAACTAAGAAAATTAGTAATAATTCTGTAATATATAATATTCCACCAAATTTAGATTTCTGAATTTATCTTTAAAATGGCTTTTGTAGCTTCTAGCTGGATTTTTTTCCAGTCAGATATCATCAGTGTTTATGCTTTTTGTTTAGTTGTTAAGCATCTCTTTATTTCGAATATCACAAATAATTTTTTAAACCTGTCTTCAGCTTAATTTTGGAGTGTTAGATAATTCTCATCAAGGGCTTCTGCAAAACATCCATTGCAAGAATTTCTTAATTTTACTGCCTTTTGAACTATTAAAGGAAATATATTTTATGCTAACAAAAACAACAAATAGGTCAATACAAGGGAGTCTGAAATTGATTCCATACTTCTTTTCTTTTTCTGAGGCTAGTATTAATATAATGCTTCATTAAATAGACTACATATTAGATAATATTAAGAAATTCCTAAATGTTTAGGTATGATAATAATATTTTGATTGGGTTTTATAGTAATGAAAATGAGATGATATCTGTAAAGTGCTTTAAAATAATCCAGACAGAGGTGGGGAAAGAGTGTGTGGTGATACCGGTGGAACCCGAATTTTGAAGCTGAGAATTGGGAAATTGGATTTCTTTTACTATTCTCTCTACTTTTGTGTATATTTAAATTTTTCACAATAGATTTTAAAAATATAAAAATAGCTGCATATTTTACTGATCACATTCTCTGTCCATGCTCAATTAAACTAGGCATTAACAACAAAAATAACAATAACAAATTAAAACCACTTAAAACTAAAAAATATTTTTCTAAATGGCATGAATGTAAAAGAAAAATAAAAAATAAACTTCAGCTGGGTGCGGTGGCTCATGCCTGTAATCCCAGCACTTTGGGAGGCTAGGCAGGAGAATCACTTGACGTCAGGAGTTCAAGACCAGCCTGGCCAACATGATGAAATCTCATCTCTACTAAAAATACAAACAGCCAGGCACGGTGCCTCACGCCTGTAATCCCAGCACTTTGGGAGGCCAAGGCAGGCGGATCACCTGAGGTCAGGAGTTCAAGACCAGCCTGAACAACATGGTGAAACCCTGTCTCTACTAAAACTACAAAAATTAGCCAGGCATGGTGGCAGGCGCCTATAATCCCAGCTACTCAGGAGGCTGAGGCAGGAGAATCTCTTGAACCTGGGAGGCGGAGATTGCAGTGAGCCGAGATGGCGCCACTGCACTCCAGCCTGGGGGATAGAGCAAGACTCTGCCTCCAAAAAATAAAAATAAAAATACAAACAATTAGCCAGGTGTGGTGGTGCATGCCTGTAATCCCAGCTTCTCAGGAGGCTGAGGCAGGAGAATCACTTGAACCCAGGAGGCAGAGGTTGCAGTGAGCCGAGATTGCACCACTGCACTCCAGCCTGGGCAACAGACCAAGACTCCATCTCAAAAAAAAAAAAAAAAACTTAAAAACTATTTGGAAAATAGTAATCACCACAACACTAATTATTAAAATTTTGAAATAAGCTTAAAATTTCAAAGCTTTGATGATAATGATGATGATTCAAGGAAGAATGACAATAAATGAACTAAATATTAATGCCAGAAACTAGAAAAATAAAATAAACATAAAACAAGAAAAATAATTAAACTTTAATTCAAACTAAAAACCAAATTAATGTATCAAGAGTTGGATATTTGAAAAAAGGATGACTTAGATATAAACCACTAAACATCATAATTAAAATGGAAGAAAACCACAAATAGGAAAGAAAATGAAAATGTCTTAACCTAGACAAGAATAGATTTTAAAAATATAAGAATTCTATTGCATGAGTTGAACCTACCATGTTTAAGACCATACCATGTTTAACCTAGACAAGAATAGATTTTGAAAATATAAGAATTCTATTGCATGAGTTGAACCTACCATGTTTAGGTTTAACATACCATGGGCAGGGGGTTAAGATAATGTCAAAATTTTACCCTCATGATGATGGGTTAGTAACTTTATACCTTTAATTTCAGAGAAGTGTCAGGTGGTACAGCAGTCAAACCTTAACTGAGCATGCATTTATCCATATTAATTAGTATGTGAGGCCGAGGCGGGCGGATCACGAGGTCAGGAGATCGGGACCATCCTGGCTAACATGGTGAAACCCCGTCTCTACTAAAAAAAAAAAAAAAAAAAATTAGCCGGGCACGGTGGCGGGCGCCTGTAGTCCCAGCTACTCCAGAGGCTGAGGCAGGAGAATGGCGTGAACCCGGGAGGCAGAGCTTGCAGTGAGCCGAGATCACGCCACTGCGCTCCAGCCTGGGCGACAGAGCGAGACTCCGTCTCAAAAAAAAGTAAATAAATAAAATAAAATAAAAATAAAATAAAATAAATAATTAGTATGTGAATGAGAATTTTGATGAAATTAATGACTTATAGAAAAATCTCTGGAAGAGTTATATTTACATTAGAAATAAAATTTTTTTTAACCCATGGGAGAAATTGAGAAAACTGGTAGAGAACTACTTCTGAAAACAGTGTCTGGGTATTTATCAAATATCTGGAAGTATATGAGAAGGGTCTCTTTTGTATTACTATATGCCTCTGTCTCTTACAGAATAAAACTCATATACCTGCATGTGGTTCAGAATGTGTCACACACAAGCAAGAACAATCATCAAAGTATAGGGGATTTTTTTGTGCATTTTTTTAATGGAGGCAGTCTAAATAGCTATAATAGAAGATTAGTTTAGTAAATTGTAGCCTAAGTAAGTAAAAAATACGTAAGAATATTTCATGCCATGAGGAGAAAATGATCACAATCCATGGTTTATTTTTTTTAAGTTACTAAATAATCTTAAATGTTGTAAATGCATATGTGTTAATTTATGGAAAATAATACTTGAAAGAATATACATGAAGATGTTAAAAATAAATGTGTTTATTTTTCATAGATGGTAGAAATTAAGTGCTTCTTAATTGGGGACAGAATGTGTGTATTTAGCTTTTAAATTTCCTACATAAAAAAAAGATGTATTATTTTGTAACAAGAAAAGTATAATAAAAATAATAAAAACAAAACTGGATGATATAAGAGCAATGCTGGAAAATATCAAATGTACATTTTGTAAGTCTGCATTTTTTTCAACTGTCGTATAATTATGGACTAAGTTACAAATGAAACCTGTATCTGAACCAAAGGAATATTAAAATAAAGTGATTAATGTCTTCACTATCTGTGCCAGTTGAATCAACCTACATATTCTCAAATTGTTCAGTAGTACATACACAGTATGGCTGCAGGAAAGCAGAGGTATCATCCTTACCCCATGTGGCTCTGCCATCAGAGGTACTTCAATTTCCTTGATTAATTGATTCACTATTCATTATAGACTGACTCCTGGAAAAACATGTGGAAGTGTTAAAAGCAAAATAACTAATGATTAATGGAAGATTTTCTAGGGACTTTAGAGTTGACAACATTTAAATTCACTTATCTGAAGAATTTAATGTTTTCCAGTTCCTGAGAGCAGAAATGGCCCGAGAGTACCAGCTGGCAAAAAAATTATGTCAGATGAGTAAGTACAAAATACTTTCATATTTTCTAATCTTCTCTTTGTTTTCAAAAATGAATTCCATAATATATAAAATGGCTTGATTATCATAGGTCTAGTGAATTCCCTGATAGTGTCTCAGTGATTCCTTGATAATAAATTAGGTTGATTGGTATAAGGACTAATTTAGATCTCTAGAGTACATTTTAGTGGAATAAATTAACGTAAACTAGCATCGGCTAATTACCATCACTAGAAAATAAGTCAAAAATTTTACCCTCATGATGATGGGTTAGTAACTTTATACCTTTAGTTTCAAAGAAGTGTCACGTGACACAGCAGTCAAACCTTAACTGAGCATGCATTTATCCCACAAACATTGAGTGCCTACACATGCCAGCCACTGTTCCAGGCACTGGAAATACAATAGTCAGTCAGACAGATGACAATCCCACATTTGTGTCTAGTGTTAGAAAGACAATAAACAGATAGTGTGTCATGAATGATAGGTGCCATGGTGAGAAATAAAGTAGGGAAGAAGGAATAGAAGGTACTGGAGGAAGGCAAAGCAGTTTTAAATAGGATGGCCCAGGAAGGCCTCACTGAAAGACTTGAGGAATAGCCACATGAATATCTGGAGGAAGAGTGTGCCAGGGAGGATGAATGGCAAATGTGCTATGACAGGAGTGTGCCTGAAAGGAATAGTGAGGAGGACAGTGTAACGAGCAGAATGAGCATGGAGAAGTGTGATAGGAAATGAAGTCAGAGGCGTCATAGGCAAGGGGTTGTCAGATTGCATAGGCTCTGTTCTTTCCCTGAGGTGGGAAAACCACTGGAGGCTTTTGAGTAGAGCAATGATATGATCTACCTTATTTTTCTTTTTATCTTTGGTTTTTAATGGTTTGACTTGATGTTCAAAATAGTTGTGGGTTTTTTTGTTGCAGTTGTACTGTTCAGGGCATTTGCTGAGTTTCTTAACTCTGTGGGTTGATGTTTCTATCAGCTTTGAAAATTTCTTGGCCATTACCTTTTCAAATACCACTTCTAGTCTATTCTTTCTCTTCTCTTCCTGGGTCTCCAATTACACATAAATTAGACTTTTTTTTCATGATGTCCCATGTGTATCTTATACTCAGCTCTAGTGTGTTTTGTTTTCCTTCCTTTCTTTCTTTCTTTCTTTCCTTCCTTCCTTCCTTCTCCTTCCTTTCTTTCTTTTATTTTTGACAGGTTCTCGCTCTGTCACCGAGGCTAGAGTACAGTGGTGCAATCTCCACTCACTGCAACCTCTGCCTCCTGAGTTCAAGCGATTCTTATGCTTCAGCCTCACAAGCAGCTGGGATTACAGGCTTGTGCCACCATGCCTGGCTAATTTTTGTATTTTTAGTATAGAGATGGGGGTTTTACCATGTTGGCCAGGCTGGTCTCGAACTCTTGGCCTCAAGTGATTCTCCTGCCTCAGCCTCCCAAAGTGCTGGGATTACAGGGTGAGCCATGGCACCTGGCTCTCTTTCTTTTATTTCTATGTGTCAGTTTTAATATTTTCTATCTACCTGTTTTTGGTTTCTTTATTCTATCTTCTGCTGTATCCAGTATGCTGTTAAAACTATTTAGTGAGTCCAAGGTTGTCTCTTCCAATTTTAGAATTTCCATTTAATGATCTGGAAAGATTCCGGTTCTTTGTTGAACTCTATCATCTTTTCAACTATTTTATGCATCTTTTTCTTCTAACATATTAGTGATAATACGTTAAAAAAGAGAAAATAGCAACTCTACAATTAAACTTGTTGACAGCAAGACTCAAAATATTAAGCAGTGTTAAACTTAAATTCATTCTTACAGTAAAGTCCTTAAGTGAAAATGTAGCACAAGGATTGAGTGACGGTCTGCCCTGGCTTGCCTCACAAGAGTCCCAACTGTGGATAGAGTACTTCTAGATCATTGGCTCATTTTACAAATTGGTTTCTTGAATACTTCAACACTTCCTATCTTGTATCTGAGGTAAATAATCCTTTCAAGCACTTTTGACCTTTAGAGCCATTGAATAAAATATTTTAGTCAAAATTATTTTTGGTGACCCACAAATATAGAATTTTTTTTGAGACAGGGTCTTGCTTTGTCACCCAGGCTGGAGTGCAGTGGCACAATGTCAGCCACTGCAGTCTCAATCTCCCAGCTCAGGCAATCCTCCCACCTCAGCCTCCCTAGTAGCTGGGACTACAGGTGTGTACCACCACACCCACTAATTTTTGTATTTTTTGTAGAGACGGGTTTTGCCATATTCTCCAGGCTGGTCTCGAACTGCTAGGCTCAAGTGATCTGTCTGCCATGGCCTCCCAAAGCAATGGGATTACAGATGAGAGTCACTGCATCCAGCCAGAATTTCAAATTAGAAGGAATCCTGATAGAATCATGTTCAATTCTCTATTTTTATAAAAACACTGAAGTATTATTATTACTATTTTTGAGGCACGGTCTCACTCTGTCACCCAGGCTGGAGTGCAGTGGTGTGATCACAGCTCACTTCAGCCTTGAACTCCCATGCTCAAGGGATCCTACCACCTCGGCCTCTCAAGTAGCTGGGACTGTGGACACGTAACACCATGCCCAGGTAATTTTTGTATTTTTTGTAGAGGCGGGGTTTCACCACATTGCCCAGGTTGGTCTCAAACTCCTGGGCTCAAGCAAACCTTCCACCTCAGCCTCCCGAAGTGTTGGGATTACAGGCATCAGCCACTGCACCTGTCCAAAAGTGGTTTTTAAATGGAACTGAAAGTCAAGAGTCCAAAGTACTTTACATTTCTCCATTCATCTCATGAGTGACTATGAGATTTGGTGCCAATCAATCTTCCTATTTTTTGGTCACTTCACCTGTAAGTCAAAAGCCTGCAGCTCAGTCTCTTTAGGGTACCACACTTCTGCTCCCAGGCAGCCTGAGATCCTCTGCATAATACATGGAGGTCCTGGAAGATTTATTTAATAAATCATCAGTTGTAAATGTTAAAGAATAATGGCTCAAAAACCAAAATACTTCATTCCATTATATGTCTAATGCAAATACAGATATACTGTATCTTCCAAAAATATAGTTCCTACAAAACCTTCTATTTATTTTTGAATAAAATAACTCACTCTTTCCTATTAGCCTACAGTATACTTTTAAAGAAACTCGTATCTAAAGAAGCAAGCTGGAGAAACCCTCTTCTGGAAAGAAGCTTAGCCTCAGAGATTTAGACTATTAATGATAAGCATATTTTAGTCCAACGTAAAATGTGCAAAAAATTACTTTGCTCAGAAACCTTACGGGTATGTATAATGATACATAAAATACTTACAGGATCCTTAAAAGCAGCTTCTAAGCAGGCACGCAGTCATGCTAACCCAGACTGATGACAAATTGTTAGTTATGTTAGTAGATTAGGAAATAAAGTCCCTTTTTTGTGTCTATCAAGATGAAAGCCATGGGTGGGATCCTATGAGCCAATGGGGTCTAATTGAACAATCCACAATGGTTATCTCTCTCTCTCTTTGTTTTTTTTTTTTTTTTTTTTTTTTGAGATAGCGTCTCCCTCAGTCACTTAGGCTGGGATGCAGTGGCACGATCTCAACCCACTGCAACCTCCATCTCCTGGGTTCATGTCTTCCTCCTGCCTCAGCCTCCGAAGGAGCTGGGACTACAAGCATGTGTTACCACGCCCAGCTAATTTTTGTATTTTTTTTGTAGAGACAGGGTTTCACCAGGTTGCGAAGGCTGGTCTTGAACTCCTGAGCTCAAATGATCCACCTGCCTCAGCCTCCCAAAGTGCTGGGATTACAAGTGTGAGCCACCATGCCCAGCCTCACAATTATGTCTTACTTTTAGCCAGATGAAGAGCACACTTGATGTTTCAGTGCCCCCCTTGGAGGCCACCAAGATATTGAGCAGGAGTCACAATATTAAACGGATGATGCAAAATTATGAATACTCCTCAAGGCTGGTAGGAAGAAGTAGACAGAGATCTGTGGAGCAAGATCTAAAAAAGTGAATAAAATCATCTAGACAACTCTGAAACTAAGGGTATAAATCTTTCTGGCCTCTAGGATTTCGGTAACATACTAACAAGCCTAAAAAGTCTATTGTTGTGGTCCAAAAGAAAGGTGACACAGTGACATAAAGGATCAGCAGAAAGGAATAAATAGTACTGAAAACAATGGGTCCAATGAAGGTGGAGAATGTTGTTAAGCAGGCAATGACCAACGTGTAGACTACAGTAAAAGTTGTCAAGATGAAGAGAAAGAAGTAACATCAGTTTCCCCTATTGGAAAGATGTAACAAAATGGCATCTCTAGCATGGAAGAGGTTGCATTAAAAACAAACAAACAAAAACTTCCTCTGTGTTCCGATGAGACCTTTAGTAAAGGATGTCATGTAGATGGGTGGATGACATGAGATGAAGGATTAACAGACCTCTAGGCACACGGTCTTCTCATTAGCAAAGTCTCCATATTTTGCAGAATTTGTACCTTCTTTGGGAAATGATTATGTTCATGAAACACTCTGGCTACTGGCCTATGAGGGAAGCTATATTGAGGTGATAGAGATTGCTTTCTATGGATAGGAGGTAGAAAATATAATGAGGGCTGGGTGCAGTGGCTCATGCCTGTAATCCCAGCACTTTGGGAGGCCGAGGTGGGTGGATCAACTGAGGTCAGGAGTTTGAGACCAGCCTGGGCAACACGGTGAAACCCTGTCTCTACCAAAAATACAAAACTTAGCCAGGCGTGATGGCACACACCTGTAGCTACTCAGGAAACTGAGGCACGAGAATCACTTGAACCCGGGAGGCAGAGGCTGCAGTGAGCCAAGATCATGCCACTGCACTCCAGTCTGGGTAACAGAGTGACATGCTGTCTCAGGGAAAAAAAAAAAAAAAGAAAGAAAGAAAATATAGTAAGGATCATTTATCTTCCAAAGCACAAAATATAAGTGCAGAATTTTCTCTATTTGTACTCAGATATACCTGTGGTATAATTGTTAGTGTTTATTGCATTGTGCCTTTCACCTGCTCTGACTGACAGTTCAATTTCATTCTAAGGAGCCTGTTTGCTGAAACACTGAACGTTAATAACACACATTCTGTTGTCCATTTTCATTTTCAGTCCTAATCTATGAACCAGAAAATCCTGAGGCCAAGGAGTTTTTCACACTTATTGAAGAAATGTTGCTGATGGGTAATTTTAAAAATTGAAATTCCTTGTTTCTCATAGAACTATAAGCAGTCACTTTAAAAACCCGTTATCCCGGGAGATTGTCGATACATCTTTAGGAAGTGGTTAAGAAAAGGCTAAATGGCTGTCTTAAATGGTTTAGTGAAACAGCTTGTCCTCTGTGATGGTCACAATGACCCCCTTCTCTCTGTGGGATAGAACTGCCAGAGCAGAGCAGGCTCCCTGGGCACCAGGCATCAGGTATTGACAAGCAGAACATGCTAACATGGCTGCGTGTTAAAGGAATTACCCACAATTCCAGGGGAAGCCAAACCCTCTCAATTACCCTGTCTCACTTCCTTTCAATGGACAATTTTACTATTGTCAATAAAATTCTATGATAGAAAGAATTCTATGAAATTGTTAAATAGAATTTCATTGACAATAGTAAAATTATTTTTATAGACTTATGTTTTAAATTATCAAAAACACCTGTATGCCGGTAAAAATACATTTCTTCTTTGTACTACCGTTTGACCCTAGTGCAGTTAGCCAAGTCCAACTCAGTTCTTATGTTACAAATATATGTATTTCTTGGTAGAGGGAGGGGCAAGGAGAATTATTTTTCAGAGTGAAATATTAAGAAACACCTTAAGCAATCCTCTTACTTTCTGTGGCAGAGAAAACTCAGAATCATGAGCAAGACGGTGAAGACAGTGATGAAGACAGCAGTGGTGAGAGTAAAGGAGAAAGCCATGAGGAGCTGAGTGACGAGAGCTCTGACGAAGGTGAAGATGGATCATGAGTGTTGCTGCAATACTTAAAGCTTCATGTATTTTCATTAATGTATACCATGCAAATATAAAGATGAGAGTGACATTTTAGTCTAATTCTTCCTAATTTGGTACAGTTTCTTTTAAGTTATCTATATTCTTAGCTTAAGACTCTTCCTAATATTTAGGCCTTAGCTCAATATATGAGTTACTCAGAGAGGAAAATAGTTGAAAACACTTACATAGCACTGTGTGCCAGGTACTGTTCAAACTGCTCTACACACACTGTATAATTCAACAACCCCATTAAGTACTATTATTATGCCATTCTACAGATGAGAAAACTGAGGCACAGACAGGGTGAATAATTTGTCCAGTATCATACACCTATTTGTTTGTAGAGCCTGGATTTGTGCATGGACATTATTGCCCCAGAATTCATATGTTTAGTTCCCTATAAATTACCACCATTTCAGGCACTTATATATCATTCATCATTTGTTTGTTTGTCTAGATAATGGGATCTTGCCACATCAACCAGGCTGGTCTCAAACTCCTGGCCTCAAGTGATCCCCCCATCTTGGCCTCCCAAAGTTCTGGGATTACAGGCGTGAGCCACTGTGTCCAGCCCATTCATTATGTGTTCTTTACAGCATGTATCAGTGTCTGAAATGCTTGTTTAATTGTTCATTTCATCTTCTCCCTACCTGCCAGAGAATGCAACACCCATGAAGCAGAACTGTATCATTTTCCTCATAATATCCCAGCAACTGGACAAGTACCTGGCAAATAATAGAACACATATACCAAATTAATGAACAAATGAAGTGAAAGTTAGTGGAAATATTTACATTCTTTCATAAAACATTTACAAGACTTATACTTCTTATGTACCAATCTATTTTATTGTGCTGATTCTGTAGTTCTTGCTGGATTTCTGCCACTTTCAAATTAGGTTGTAAGGTAACTGTCTTAGTCTGTTTTTTGTGACTATAAGAAAATACCTGAGGTTTGGTAATTTATAAAGAAAAGAGGTTTATTTAGCTTACGGTTCTGCAGGCTGGGAAGTTGAAGATTGGGCAGTTGAATCTGGTGAGGGACTCATGCTGTTTCCACTCATGGCAGAAAGTAGAAGGGGAACAGGCATGTGCAAAGAGATCACACAGCAAGAGAGGAAGCAAGAGAAACCAAGGAAGCCAGACTCTTTTAACAACCCACTCTCATGGGAACTAATCCGTTCCTATGAGAGCAAGACCTCACTCACCCCCGGCCCCCAAATTAATCTACTCATGAGGGATTCAACTCACCCGCCTGACCCAAACACCTCCCACCTCCCAACTCCACGACATACTGGGGATCAAATTTCAGCATGAATTTTGTTTTGTTTTGTTTTTATGTTGTTGTTCAGACAGGGTCTTGCTCCATCACCCAGGCTGGAGTGTAGTGGTGTGATCATGGCTCACTGCAACTTTGAACTCCTGGGCTCAAGTGATCCTTCTGCCTCAGACTCCTGAGTAGCTAGGAATACAGTCACGTGCCACCACATCTAGCTAATATTTTTTAAAACAATTTTTGTAGAGACAGGATCTTGCTATGTTGCCCACAGTGGTCTCAAATTTCTGGCCCCAAGTGATTCTTCCACCTCAGCTTCCCCAAATCCTGAGATTATAAGTGTGAGCCACTGCACCCAGCCCAACATGAGTTTTGAAGGGGGCAAACCACATATAGACCAAAGCAGTAACTGAGGTAAAAGAAAAATATTCCTAATTTGTAAACAAATTGTAATTTGTTTACAAATGTGCCAATCTGATTTGAGGGGAAGCATTTTGAATTTTTATCTTATGTCAGTACAGTGTCACAACATATCCAAAATGTTTGCAGCATTCCTTATTCTTTAGGCATTGTGGCCTGTTAACATTCAGAGGAAGAAAATCTGCAGCACCAATTCATAGGGATGACCATAAGAAATGAAGATGGATATGTGTAATCCTCTTGTTACCCTTTCTAAATCTGCAGTAAACTCTCAGGGCTTCATGCATAAATAACCAAATAGCATCAGAGGTTTGGCTGACAGATCTCAGGAATTACCTGTTCTTTTCATTTTCATTTGGGTTTAATATTCATTCCACCATGGGAAAACCACCATATCTCAATCTGATGATGCTTACCTGATTAAGGAGAACCCTCCATAAGAAGTTCATAGTATACCCTAAGGCTGACATTGAAGACTAAATAAGTTATAATGAGATTTTAGTTGTCTTTTAAAGGAACAGGGAAGCTTTGAGGAAGAAACTGTCCGAATACCCGTGATATCACAGGCTATGTTATAGCTAAATCTAAGAATTTATGAGGCTTGTTCATTCAGGATCATCAGTACCCCCTGTCCATACTCTTCATCCTACTAGCCCTCACTAATGAATGAAATGGTAAGGTGTTGGCATGACCTGACAATAGGCATGTGTGTATAATAGGTATGTAGTAATAATAGCTTTAAAAATCTGCAAATTATTGTTTACATTATTTAACCTACTTGCTTCTCACAGTCATCTGAAGAGCGTGCTATTATCCCCATCAATCACACAAACTGAATTTGACATAATTGAGGAATCTAAGGTTAAATATTGGCTAGGATGTTGGAATTCAGATGAGGAAACTGAAACTTAGAGATGCTTGGTTATGTCCCAGTATGAGAGATTTTGTGAACCTTAAACCCAATGTTCTTTGTTACCTCACACAGAGCTAGCATCTAGGAACTATTTAATAAGTCTGCCAATGAGTTATATCTGTGTAGACAGTTCATTTCCAGACCTGTGCCTTCTTCAATAACTTTACAACACATTGTAATGATGTTAATGAACCCAAATATCCAACAATATGAGAATATATAAGAATGCCTACTCAATAGACTTCAGAGGGGAACCCACTGAAAAAGTTTCATGTATTCAATAAGGTTTGTTTGTTTGTTTTTGTTTGTTTGTTTTGAGACGGAGTTTCACTCTTGTTGCCCAGGCTGGAGTGCAATGGCGCAATCTTGGCTCACTGCAACCTCCACCTCCCGAGTTCAAACGATTCTCCTGTCTCAGCCTCCCAAGTAGCTGGGACTACAAGTGCCCGCCACCACACCCGGCTAATTTTTGTATTTTTAGTAGAGACAGGGGTTTCGCCATGTTGACCAGGCTGGTCTCAAACTCCTGACTTCAGGTGATTTGCTCGTCTTGGCCTCCCAAAGTGCTGGGATTATAGGCATGAGCCACCGCACCCGGCCTCAATAAGTATTTGCTGAAGGCCTTCTAGGTATTCTGGAGGGAACAAAACCCAGTCTCTGCTCTTCAACAGCATTGTTGTTAAATACAGGGAGATAAACACTGCCATTGTGTGGGTCCTGGGCACTAAGGGAGAATGTGGGAGGGCAGGAGAGACAGTCTAGGCATCCAGGAAAAGCATTTAGAGAGAGGTGAAGTCTAAGCTAAGAAGGTAGAGGAAGTGGGAATTAGCTGTAAGAAAAGGGTGTCTAGAAGACAGTCTGAGCAGAGTAACACAACTTGCAAAGGCGCCAGAGACACAATCTGATTTCAGAAAGTTAAGCAGGTAAGGTTGGATTATAAAATGAACCAGCTAGAGTGGAGAAAGACGAAGCTACAGTGATAAAGGAACTGGGTGATGGGGGGTCTTAGAAGCCATGTTAGAGTTTGAACTTTATCCTTAGAGTAATGGAGGCATTGAATGCTTTTAAGGAAAATAGTTGTATTTTAGAAAGAGCATTCTGGTAGGTAAAAAAGATGTCTTCTTAAACTACACATTACGATCCATTGGTCAGTTATGAAATCATTGCAGTAAATCACAAATACTTGGGGTTTTACAAAGTTAAATACATAGAATAGAAAATATCAGCATATACTGCAAAAGAGTATGGCAAGCATTGTTTTATGAAACTTTTGTTTCAGGAGTGTGTATTCCCTAGACCTTGAAGTGAGATGTATTTCTTCCTGTGGATCTCAATGAAAAATAAAATTTGAAAGCTTAGAGAACAGACTAGAGTTGAATACAGACTCTAGCCGTTCAAAATTGTAACCTGAAAAGAGACAGTAGCAGGGAGATGTAATGGAATGGAGGGGTTACTCTAGAGGTAGAAAGAATTGGCAGGAATTGGGGATAAAGTAAATGTGGTAAAGAGGTAGAGGTCAAGAATGACTCTTAGTGGGAGGACAAGGTATATGGTGATGCCAGCCCCTAAAGACAGGAACACAGGAAAGCAGCTTTGTTGAAGAAGATGGAGGTTCACTTGCACAAGTTGACTGTGGGAAATGTATTAGTTTCCTATTGCTGCTATAAAAAGTTACCACAAACTTTGTGGCTTAAAACAACACAACTTTATGATCTTATAGTTCTGGAGGTTCTAAGTCCAAAATGGGTCTCACTGGGCCAAAAGCAAGGTGTCAGCAAGGCTGCATTCCTTCTGGAGGCTCTAGGAGATAATCCATTTCCTTGCCTTTTCCAGCTTCCAGACCCCACGCATATTCCTTGGCCCCATCTTTACACCTTCAAAGCCAGGAATGTCTGGCCAAGCCCTTGTCATGCTGCCATCTCTCTGTTCTCTCTCCTGACTTTTTCTTCTGCTTTTAAAGATGCTTGTGATTACCTTGGGTCCATCTGGATAATCCAAGATAGTCTCCCTATCTTAAAGTCAGCTAATCAGCAAGGTTAACTCCGTCAGCAATCTCAATGCCCCATTGCTATGTAATCTAACATATTTGCAGTTTCTGGGTATTAAGATGTAGACATCTTGGGAGAAGAGGGGTGCATTATTCTGCCTAACTCTGGAAGTATTGGGTAAGTGTTAACTAGTTTTCATGGTATGAAGCTTAAAAAAGACACTTGGGCGGGAAATATACCTTTATTAGTAGTCATCAATTAGAGATAGTAGTCAAATAAACAGAATGAAGGACCCATGGAGAGAGTGTAGTCCAAACAGGAGAGGACCAGGGATAGAATTATAATGATCACCAACATTTAAGTGGTAGTCCATGAAAGAGAAATGCACATAATAGACTGAGAAGGAACAACCAAGAGGAAAATTGGGAAAGCAAATGCAGTGGGCACTGTTGGTTTCCTACTCAGCAACTATCCTTTTCCCTTTCTTTGCAAAGAGCAAAGACAGTCCCGATTCTGTTCAGATATTCACTCCCCACATACATAGCCACGAGACTCAGCCAACCAGTCCCTGGCATTTCTCTGGTGACTGTTATTGTTCCAGAGATGGACATGTGACCTACTTCTTCTAAAAAGATCGAGGACTTTATTTCATGATTGGGAGGAGATGTTCCTCCATTCTTCTGGTTAAGAACCAGGAAGCATGCTGCCCTAGTTTCTGCTGGCAGTCATCTCATGATCACGAGAGAAGCTAATCTTAGGAAGAAGCTGATGCTGTGGATGGAAGAACAAAAAGAACCTAGGTCCCTGCTAATGCTCAGCTGCTGAGTCGACGGGCCTGGGAGCCACCACTCTGAGTTTATGTTATGAGATAAACTTTCTTATTGTTCAAGCCAGTTGGATCAAGGTTTCTTTTACCTGCTGCCAAAAGCCTCCTAACTGATATTGAGCAGCACCACAGAAACCCAGAAAAAGAGTTTCAAGGAGCCTGCAAAAACCTGCTTTGCCAAAAGTTGCAGAGAAGACAAGTAAGATAAGAACTAAAAGGGTAATTGGATAGCAACAAAGAGGTGGTTGGTGATATTAGGAAAAGCTGTGTCAGCTGAGTGTGAATTGGGGATGCCGTATTTCAGTGAATTTGAGTGCATTGGAGGTGAGGAAAAGGAAAACAAGGAAAAGAAAAAAGATGAAGTATCATTAGAAGACATAAGGTAAGTGGAGTATTATTTGTAAAACATTTAAGATGAGCATGTTTACCGGCCTGGCCAACAGGGCAAAAAACCTCTCTATAAAACATATAAAAATTAGCTGACAGTGGTGACACACGCCTGTAGTCTCAGCTACCTGGGAAGCTGAGGCAGGAGGATCGCCTGAGCCTGGGAGTTTGAGGCCGCAGTGAGCCATGATCTGATTGCGCCACTGCACTCCAGCCTGGGAGACTGTCTAAAAAAAAAAAAAATAGATGAGCCTGAGCCTGTTTAATAGGATGGATGATAATAACAGCTACTGATAGCCTGTTATGTGTTAGGCACTATACTAAGCATTCATATGTTAATGTTTTTAATCCTCATAACACCTGTATGGGATAGACATTATTATTCCCAATTTACATACAAAGAAAGCTAGGTGTAGAGATGTTGAAAGTAACTTTCTAAAGATCACATACTTGGGAAATGGCAGATTCAAGTCCAGGTCATTTTATTC
Source organism: Gorilla gorilla gorilla (assembly GCF_029281585.2). Classification (NCBI taxonomy): domain Eukaryota; kingdom Metazoa; phylum Chordata; class Mammalia; order Primates; family Hominidae; genus Gorilla; species Gorilla gorilla. The sequence continues at coordinate 73,300,295 of NC_073235.2, forward strand.
TAATACCCTGCCCTTCACACTGTGGCTTCCTCCCTAAGAGGCCAGTAGAGAGGAACAGATTGGAAAAAGGGATAACTTACAAGGCATTTATCTAATATTTTAGAAGATCCATGTAAGAGAACCTTAATACATGGCAGTGTTTAGTTGAACCACTGCCCCGGCAGTCCAAGTGTGGAATCAGAGCTGTCTCCTCTTCTCCAGTATTGGTCCTTTCATAGCCTTCAATTACCCTACATTATATACTAAAAAAGGTGATAACCTGCCTTTATTCATTTATTGAGACAAGGTCTCACTCTGTTGCCTAGGCTGGTGTGCAGTGGCATAAACATGGCTCACTGCAGCCTCAAACTCCTGGGCTCAAGTGATCTTCCCGCCTCAGCCTCCCAAGTAGCTGGGACTACAGGCGCACACCACCACCCCTGGCTAATTTTTTAATATTTTGTAGAGACTGGGTCTTGCTATGGTCCCAGGCTGGTCTTCAATTCCTGGCCTCAAGGGATTCCTCCCACCTCAGCCTCCCAAAGTGTTAGGAGTATAGGTGTGAGTCACCATGCCCAGCCTGCATTTACTTTAATTACAATGTTTATTTCCCTTTAGCTTGATCCTGGTGGACATGTAAGATAGTTGTAATTTTGGTATTTGCCTGAAATATTGATGTTGGTCATGGGGGAGCACGTGAACAGAGCTCATGGTACCAGATGTGAAGTCAAGCCTAGGGCCATTGGAAACGCTGTGGGGTTTGGGGCAAAAGTCCTATGCCATGAGGTCTTGAGAGTTCACAAGAGGCAGGTAAGATAAGGCCTCCAAGGCCAGACTAAGGAGTACAACGGTCTTTCTGACTGTCTCTCCTAATAAGCCCCCCAGTCCTCATAAGAAATGAGTTATAATGGAGCAGGGGGAGCATACAGAGCTTGGAGGAGCTTGGGAAGTAAAGCACTGGGGGAAGAGATTGGCTTGCATAGCCTGTTCAAAATGTACCCTTCTGAACAAAGAGACAACTTATGACACATATCGTGGTTGGTTCCCCCTATGTCCATTCCACCCCAGATGATAAATCTAATCATGGTAATCCTATCCCCTTTGCTACTAGTTATTGCTAGGCACGGGCAGAACTACACCAATTTCAGCTGATAAAACATCAGCAGGAGTTGGATATTAACAAGAAGGAATGGAGCCCTCACGGCTGCTGGCAGCCATCTTAGAACCAGGAGTAGGCCTTATGCTGAAGCCAAGGCTAAGGACAGCAGAGCAGAGCGAAAAAGGAACCCAGTCCTTGAAGACATTTTCTTACTATGTAAGACAGTACATTTTCTTGCTATTTAAACCATTTTGCTTCAGATTTTCTATCACTAGTAGCTGAGAGTATATCCAATGTATCTGCCACAGTGCAATAAGCATGATAATGCCAATAACGTCTCCTAAGAGTGTGTAAGTCAAACTGGATGCTTAGGTTACCCTCAGTTCCCCAAGGGTTCATGGCCACTCAAAGCCAAGGAAGAGGAATTGGTGGGTCCTTCTGTCAGTCAGGAAAAGCAGAAACATGAAACTTGTTACGATGGTTATCTCTGGGTTGTGCAACTGAGGGGAGGTAAGTAAGAAAATTTGTACTTTTCATTTTACACCTTTTATTTATTCCCTTAAAATTTTAAAATCATGGGCATGTATCACTTTTATAACTAAAAGCTTTTTTATTGTAAACCATACACAGCATGCAATTTATCATTTTAAGCATTTTCAAGCGTATACTTCAGTGGTATTACGCACATTTACATTGCTGTGTAACCATCACCAGCACCCATCTCAGAAACTGCTTCATCTTCCCAACTGAAACTCTGTCCTCATTAAACAATAACTCCTCATTTCCCACTCCCACTAGCCACCATTCTACTTTTTGCTTCGATGAATTTGACTACTCTAGGTACTGCGTATAAAAGGAATCATATATGTCATTTTGTGACTGGCTTATTTCACTTAGCATAATGTCTCCAAGGTTCATGTATGTCATAGCATATGTCAATACTTTATTCTTTTTACTGCTAAATAATATTCCACTGTATGCATATGCCACATTTTGTTCATCTATTCATCCACTGATGGACATTTGGGTGGCTTTCACCTTTTGGCTATGGTGAATAATGCTGCTATGAACACAGGTGTACAAATATCTGTTGGAGGCTAAAACCTTTTAAATTAAGCCTATACATGGGGTAGGGGAAAATATGGGGTTGGGGGCCGTTACTGAAAATGCTAACCATGGTTGTGTTTGTGTGATGAGGTTATTTCCTTTTTCATCATTCTAAAGTCATAAGCTTTCTTTAGCAATCATATATAACGTTAAAAGAAAAAAGATGTACATTTTTTCAAAAGAAAAAAACTTCAAAAGAGAATTAAGGTAAAATTGACCTTAGAATCAGAAAAGTTAACATAAGGAAGGAAATCAACATTCATGGAGTGCCAATTATGTGAGGTGTTTTAGCAGGCCTTAGTATTCTTTCTGGTGTGATGGAAGCTTTTAATGAGGATAAATACTAATAAATAAGCCAATAAAGAGTTCATTAAGTACAGGAAAAAAAAAAGTCACCTGAGATAGAAATTTGCTGATTTTCATAAAATATTAACCAGTTAGTACATTTACAAATTGCTTACCCTGATGCCTAATTGGATATTTAAGCAGGGTTAATTGCAATCCATCACAAATAGCCCCCAAAGTCCCTGTTTTCTTAGGATTTATTATGTAGTTCCTGTTGCTGCACAACAACATATATTTTAATACTGAATTTTCATAAACTCCTCTCCCCGCTTTTTAATACTTCAGCTATTTTGTAACAAGGCTTTTGGTGTCCCACGCTCTCAGGTCCCTAATGTATCTTCATCTCTAATAAAGTTCTAAATGTTTTTCCGTAAAAAGACTTGCTTGAAAGTGACTATTCTTTAAGATGATAGATTTCACAGTTCCATGCCTACCACTGGATAATATGTTAAGAGGAAAATCTCTTTCCCATCAAAACATGCATCAAATTCAGTTTCTTCCAACTGGCATCAGAAGAACCCAAATAAAGTTGGGAGCAGAGTGTTTTGTTTTTTTTTTTTGAGACGGAGTCTCACTGTGTTGCCCAGGGTGAAGTGCAATGGAGCGATCTCAGCTCACTACAACCTCCGCCTCCCAGGTTCAAGCGAGTCTCCTGCCTCAGCCTCCCAAGTAGCTGGGATTACAAGTGCGTGCCACCATGCCTGGCTAATTTTTGTATTTTTAGTAGAGGTGGGGTTTCACCATTCGGTCAGACTGGTCTCAAACACCTGACCTCAGATGATCCACTCATCTCGTCCTCCCAAAGTGCTGGGATTACAGGTGTGAGCCATGGCACCCAGTGGGGGGACAGAGTATTTAAATCAGCAGACAACATCCTCATCGAAAGCCACCTTCTCTTAGCTCACAACTGCCAATGAAAGAAAATAAGAGAAAAAATACTAAAAATCATATGTCACTAAACAAAATTAAGGGAATACTTCAAGAAACTTATCTCAAATGAAAACTTGCTAAATTGATCTTTTTTTGAAAACCTGTTAAAGCAGACTGGGCACAGTAGCTCACACCTGTAATCCCAGCACCTTGGGAAGCCAAGGTGGGAGGATCACTTGAGCCCAGGAGTTGAAGACCAGCCTGGGCAACATAATGAGACCCTGTCTCCATAAAATATAAAAAAACAAAACCAAAAAATTAGCCAGGTGTAATGATGGGAGACTATAGTCCCAGCTACTCAGGGGTGGGGCTGAGGTGGGAGGATCATGTGAGCTGGGAATGTCGAGGCTGCAGTAAGGCCCGATTGCCTCACTGCACTCTAGCCTGAGTGACAGAGTGAGACCTTTGGCCTCCCAAAGTGCTGGGATTCTAGGCATGAGCCACACTGCCCAGCCTGCAATTTTAAATATAACGATAAAAGAAAACCTCACTGGGAAAAGAACACTTGAACATTTGAGTAAAGACAGAATGAGAAGGAACAAACCCTACAAATGCCTGAAGGAAGAGCTTTCCAAGCACAGGGTTAGTAATTACAAAGTCCCTGGCCCATTCTACTTCATGTTTATGAAACAGCAAGGAGGCCATTGTCCCTAGGGTGGAGTGAGGATGGGGCAGAGCAGTATAAGAACTCAAACAGGTAACAAGTTCAGACCGTGTAGGGCTTTGTCAGTATTATAAAGACTTTGTCTTTTCCTCTGAGATGCAGAATCATTAGAGGGTTTTGAGTAGAGGAAAGCCATGATATGAGTATGACCTCGTATTTTACATTGTGTGTGTTAGGGAAGGAAACGAGGGATAGTAAGAGCAGAAATAGAGAGTGAAGTTGTTAAAGTTTGAAAGTAGCTCCACCAGAATTTACTGACAGATTGTAAGGAAGAAGTCAGTGATAACTCCAAGGTTTTGGACAAGACCAACTGGAAGGTGGAGTTGCCTCTAGTTATTTACAGAGACGGAGAAAACTGTAATAGGAGCAGGTTTGGAAAAAAGTATCAGGAGTTCAATTTGGGACACCTTAAGTTTCAGATGCCTATTAGAAATCCAAGTGGATGGCCAGGTGTGGTGGCTCATGCTTGTAATCCCAGCACTTTGGGCAGCCAAGGCAGGTGGATCACCTCAGGTCAGGGGTTCAAGACCAGCCTGGCCAACATGGCAAAACCCTGTCTCTACTAAAAATACAAAAATTAGCCGGGCGTGGTAGCACATGCCTGTAATCCCAGCTACAAGAGAGGCTGAGGAAGGAGAATTGCTTGAACCCAGGGGGCAGAGGTTGCAGTGAGCCGAGATCACGCCACTGCACTCCAACCTGGGCGACAGAGCGAGACTCCATCTCAAAAGAAAAAAAAGAAAAAAGAAAAAAAAAATCCAAGTGGAAAATTCAACTGGACATATCAACCTGGAATGCTGGACAGAGGTTCAGGGTAAAGATATAAATTTGGGAGTCAATAACATCTAAATGTTTTAATTTTAATTGAAATAAAAATTAAGATATTTAAAACTGCCAGATTGGATGAGATTACAGAGGGAGAGAATGAAGGTAGGAAAATTGAAATGATCAAAAGATTGAGTCCCAGCAGAAATCCATAATTATGTGTAAATGTCACCTCATCACAAAACTGGCTCCCTCTCTCCCTTTCCTAAGACAGTCTGAATACTCCATCAGAAAACTTTCTCTACAAATCAAACTATCTTTGTGGACTAATAAAAACCTCTAAGGCACTAAAGAGGAGGGCTTTGAGTCCTATGTCCGGGAATGATCAGTAGCTCTACTATAAGAAATTGGCAAAATAATACAAATATTATGCTTAGCTTATACATCCAAGGAGAACAAATTTAAATTGTTCAAAATCACTGTTGAACTAAGGGGAAGGAGCAGAAGCAGCTATTAAACATGTACTGAACACCATTAACTAGGCACACTTGAGCTTGCTAAAATGGGTTCTCTTTTTTTTGAGACTGAGTCTTGCTCTGTTGCCCAGGCTGGAGTGCAGTGGGCAATCTCAGCTCACTGCAACCTCTGCCTCCCAGGTTCAAGCAATTCTGCCTCAGCCTCCTGAGTAGCTGGGATTACAGGCATGCGCAACCATGCCTGGCTAATTTTTTTATTTTTAGTAGAGACGGAGGTTTCACCACGTTGGCCAGGCTGATCTCGAACTCCTGACCTCAGGTGATTTGCCTGCCTCAGCCTCCCAAAGTGCTGGGAATTACAGGCGTGAGCCACCACGCCCGGCCTAAAATGGGTTCTATGAGCATCAAATAAGATAGCCCACAAGGCTGATATTAACCCCCATTTTACTTAGAAGTAAACTTGGAGCAGTCAAACAATAGCCGATAAGTAGAATCTAGATGTAAACTCAAGTCAGACTGACTTCAACGTTCTTGCTTTTCTCCTAGTAAAAGCTGCCTTGAGGGCCTCAAGAGGTTCTTGAGTCCATGGTATTTACAACATGAGAAGAGTTGCCAGTGAGAAGAATCACAAAATACCGGTAATAATAAATTGTTTCAGATGAATGAAACCTCATCTGGTCTTATCTTGTACCCTAACCCTCCCATTATGGGCGTCTGGAGAGATTCTGTGATTTTTCCAAGGTCAAATGATTATTATGTGACAGAGCCAGAAGGCTTCACTGAACAAGCATAAGGCGCTGGGACTGAGGGAAGAAGAAAGCATTTCCAGCCCCCTGCGCACTAAGCATGTGCTCTGGGAAGTCCTGTAGCCTCTCTGGACTCAAGTTTCCTCATCAAGAAAACAGAAGACCTCAGGTGATAATTAACTGAGAATTCATACAATAAACACACCACACAATTTCCCTGAGACTTATTTCCTTCCTCTATGAGGATAATTATTAGTCATGTTGCTAAAGAGAGAGAGACCGAGATATAGAGAGAGAGTTCTCTAATGCCCCCAAAGACCCCAGCACCACCACTGTTGGCCAGACTGGGCCCACAGTAAGCAATTCTGGGCAGCCTATGTCAGACTTTACCCTGAGTTCCACCTTGCGCCTGCCTTGGCTTTTTTTTTTTTTTTTTTTTTTTTTTTTTTTTTTTTGAGACAAGAGTCTCACTCTGTTGCTCAGGCTGGAGTGTAGTGGCATGATCTTGGCTCCCTGCAACCTCTGCCTCCCGACTTCACACGATTCTCGTGCCTCAGCCTCCCAAGTAGCTGGGATTCCAGGTCGTGCAGCACCATAACTGGCTAATTTTTGTATGTTTAATAGAGATTGGGTTTCTCCATGTTGCCCAGGCTAGTCTCGAACTCCTGGCCTCAAGAGTTCTGCCTGCCTCGGCCTCCTAAAGTGCAGGGATTACAGGCGTGAACCACCGCACACAGTCCCCCCTTGCCCTTCTTGGTATAGGAGAGTGTATTCGTCAGCTATTGTCACAATATTTGATATAGTTTGGATGTTTGTCCTCTCTAAATCTCGTGCTGAAATGTGACCCCCAATGTTGAAGGTGGGGCCTAATGGGAACGGCAATCAATCATGCACCCCTTCTGTTAAAGTTCCAGTTTCCTCCCCTGAGTAACTGGCCAGGATTAGGGGAAGAAACCTGGCCTGGAATAGAAGTTTAAGTTATTAGATTCTCCACAACTAAGTCAGAACTTTCCAGAACCTTTTCACAAACAACAGCCCCAGATACCTATGTTTGAAAATGGGGACTAAATATCTGTTATTTTAAATAGTCCAAGAGCTTTTACACTAAAAGAAATGAATAAAATATTACTCTCCTCAGTCTCCCATGAATTCTGTATTTCACTAAAGCATCTCAGGTGGGAAATCCTCCTTTTTGCATCCCACCCTTTTGGGGAAGGACTGATTTTGCCTTGGTTTTTGTTGAGATCAGAAGACACAGATATACCTTTAAAGCTCCCCATCAGAATTACAATCCAGAACTGTATTTCCTTGGTTTCCAGTTTTGCAGTGAATCAGTTTCTTGCCTAATATTCACAGGTTCACTACATTTGAGACACAGCTAGGTGGGAAAAATACAGATGCCATGCACCCCCTAGTCTTTCACCAAAGGGACGCACTACCCTAGGTGTTTCAGGTCACTTCCGGAGCACTTCTGACCATTTGAAAAGGCCCTGCTTTGTGAAATATGGCAGGGATGAGTATGAGCCTGCATTCTTCCTTGAGAACTGCTCCCTTGGGAGGCCTGTTGTTTCTTCTCAGAAATTGTAATCTATTGCCACCTGGTGGTCATTCTGTGTTCGTGTTTAGAATAGCAAGAATTGGACGTTTCAAGACTTGCACAAGGAGATTTGCCCGAACACAAATCACCCTGTCCTCCTTGATTCATTTCTTTGTATTAGAATATTTCCATCTTCTGACTATCAAGGGGGAAGGACCATTTGCCAGTTATCCGAAGAATCCAGCTCTCTTCTTTAGAAAAAGTGGCTGTAATTCCTAGAGTCCTCTCCAGCCTTCCAGCATTCTGCTGTCACCCCTCCCACCCCCTCTCACCCTTTTAACATTTTCCTGCCTCCCAGCTGTGAGTGTTGTGTGGTCTGTTGGGATGGGGGTGTGGATTTAGCTATGATCCTTCAAAAAAGTCCAGAATAATTCAGGGAACAATCTTCAAAGTACAAAAACAGCAAATGGACCTTAGCTCCGACTTAAGCAGAATGAAAGGTTAAGTTACGCTTCCCCCAGTTCTCGTCTCGGGAGACAGACGTTTAACCGGTGAGCACTGCCATTTTTTTTTTCCTTTTTGGTCATAAATTAGACACTTAAAATAGATTTTAAGGAGCCAGCTGAAACGAACCAATACCATGGCTCTAAATTACGTTTCCTGGAGGCTAAAAATTCTAATTGTGTCAAAAAAAATTGACGTGTCCTGTCTACTCACCTTGACTGACCACGTTTTAGGCATGAAGATCTCCCCGCAGCCCGTTTGGGCGCTCCTTCAACGCCTCACGCTCCTCCTACTCACCCGTTTTTCCCTTTGCAGAAAAGGCTTGGCCCCAAATCCGGTTGGAATATCTTTAAACAATCCCCCACCCACCCACGACGGGGAAAGGAATAAAGGGCATTGTGGGCGGAGGGTCGTGTTCCCAAGTCCCAGCGGTGGTTGACCTAAGGAAACGTTATCCTCGGCAGACAGGGTGGAGTAGCCGGGGCTGCAAGCTCGCAAATCCCTAATGCCCGAGAGAGACTGGAGAGGTCGCACATCGCCCCCTCCTTCTTCTGCCTTTGAGCGCCGCGTTCCCATTTCTTCAAAGCGGTTCAAATACAATTGAAACAGCTGGGCGGACACCACTCCCTTCCGGGCCACACTTCATCACCGGTTCGAGTCCCCGGAGAGGATATCTTTTTTCCACCCCCATTATCCCAAGAATCCTCCCCCAGGAATGATAAAAGATTAAAGGAAGAGTGAAAGACATAAACAAAAATATAGGTTTCAAATGTTGTTTAGAGCCGAATGACAACCACGGCCACTCTTAGTTCAAATTCCTACCGGAGAGAAGAGCAGTGGGCGAAATACCTCACCCCCCAACTAGGCAAAACAAACAGCAGTTACTGCCAGGAGGGAGGAGGGCTGGGGCGAGTCTGGTGGGTTGGCCCATAGCTATTGGCGGAAGCAAACGAAACAGAGGCATGGGGACCAGAAGGGCGGGCGCTGTCCTTCGTGCTGAAAGATCTATGCCCTACCTCAAAACTCAGTAATCTGGATGGGGTGGAATTCCAGGCCTTCAATTCCTTACCATTCCTGCTGTGCCCAAGAGTCCGAGTTGGAGGAGGAGATCATTGAAAATTAAATCAAATTTATGAAGTTTCTAAGTGCGCTCCTCTCCCTGCCTCACCGGAATATCCATTCCCGGCGTGCAGGATAATATAAACCGCAGGGACAATGCAAGCTCCAAAAAATAAGTGCTTGGCACATAGTAGGGGATTAATAAATATTCGTTTAATCAATTATTGCTAATATTCAATTAAACATTCTAAACAAGGACGGGCAAGAGGCTTCATTCCTCCCCTACTCACCATAAAGGAGAAAGAGAGGGATGTCCTCGAAGCTGGACGGACTCAGCTTCAGCTTGCGTTACCTAGCCTTGCAGGAGATTCCTTCTCCAACGAGATTATTTCATTGGCTAAAACGTTAGGGGTGTTTTGAACTCTGGGGTCAAAGGAGGAAGTGGTTGGAAATGTCTCAATCTCGTGCCACAGGTGAAGTAAACGAATCTTCCTTTCCAGGGAATCACGGGTTTTGGGAAAAGGTTGAGGCGAGCGGGCGTCTATGCTGGACAATGAAGAACGAGGGGCACCGGGAGATGTGTTGCCTCCTCCTTCCTGTCTCCTGCCCCATGCGTCTTGAATGATTTAGCACTGGCACCTGGCTCCCTGATTGGTGCGACCGTCTCGTTTAGGGAAGGCTCTAGGAGGGCCGGTGGATGGAATTCCGAGCTTCACCTGGTTGTATGCCGCCCACTTCAAGCGGCGCAGAGCAGCTGCCGGTTGAGTGGTTTGTGGGGACGTTTCCTACGTGGAGCAGGCACCCCCAGCCTGTCCAGCCCCAAGCCTCAGTGCCCGGGGCTGCAGTCACCGCGCGCCCCGCCGTTTAGGATGTTTTTTTGTGTCCTTAAAAAGTGCCCGGGATTTTATCGTCAGGTGGAGACAAGGCGACAAAACAGTAGTTTCTTTAGTACCAAAGGCAAAGCGATTATTTCAAACCCCACAGCGAGATCCCTCTTGCTGATCAGGCCATGTCTGCCCAGGGCGGACCCTTCGATCTCCCTTATGGAACTCTCGGTAATTTATAATATTTTTGTGTGTGTTTCCATCGTGTTGTGGTGAAAGGCGATAAGGCATTCAAAGAAAACGGACGGGCCTCGGCTGAACCAGTGAGGCCCCAGACGTGCGCATAAATAACCCCTGCGTGCTGCACCACCTGGGGAGAGGGGGAGGACCACGGTAAATACCAGTAAAGGAATCACTGCCTACACTGTGTCACCCAGACACGCACAGACATCAACATTTTTGCCCTAAAGAAAAAAACTGGGGGAGAAGAAAGGGGAGAACTTAAACTAGTGACAGGGCGGTGAGGGAAGGCATGAAAAGGCAAGCCGGCGCGTAACCTTCTGGCCAGCAGCTCCAGGTGTGGGCTGCACTCGGGCGCTGGCGGAGAGACCCGGGAGCGCAGGGCCTCTCGGTCTCTGGGCTCTTGGCGCCCTCTGGTGGGAATTTCTCTTTCAACGCATTTTTACGGCGAGGGGCTTTTCCCAACGCAGCGGTTCTTTTAACTACGCCTAAATATTGCAAAGGGAGAATCCTTAAAGCGCGTGAAATCGAAGGGGGAGCGGGCCAGGGCAAGGGGGGCTGGTCCGCCCCTCCCGGGGCACCTCTGTGCTCGGGTTCCCCATGCGCGTGCAGCGGCGCTCGTGCGTGTCATCAGCCTTCAGACGTGATTGATCAGGAGGCCTTCTTTTCCCATCACCAAGGGGGCCAAAGCGAGGAGCGAGCGCATAGCAAAAGGGACGCGGGGTCCTTTTCTCTGCCGGTGGCACTGGGTAGCTGTGGCCAGGTGTGGTACTTTGATGGGGCCCAGGGCTGGATGAGGAAACTGTAATTCCTCCATGGTCTAAGAGGTCTTCCCTCATTTCTGCCTCCTTTGCGGTTACAACAATCCCAGCTCCGTAGAGAGCCAACGAGGACACGACCCAAAGCGCGCTTTCGCTCAAGGAAGCGTCGCAGGGTCACAGATCTGGGGGAACCCCGGGGAAAAGGACTGAGGCAAAGCCGCCGCTCGTCTCCTACAACATATGGGAGGGGGAGGGGAAATGGGAGAGGGGAAAGGAGGGGAGGGAAGAAGAAACGCTCAGAAAGGCAGAATTCTTCGTAGGAATTATCTTTTCCCTCCTCTCACCCGACAGCCTGCCTATTTCCAAAGGGAAAAAAAAAAGTGTGTTGAGTACGTTCTGGATTACTCATAAGACCTTTTTTTTTTCCTTCCGGGCGCAAAACCGTGAGCTGGATTTATAATCGCCCTATAAAGCTCCAGAGGCGGTCAGGCACCTGCAGAGGAGCCCCGCCGCTCCGCCGACTAGCTGCCCCCGCGAGCAACGGCCTCGTGATTTCCCCGCCGATCCGGTCCCCGCCTCCCCACTCTGCCCCCGCCTACCCCGAAGCCGTGCAGCCGCCTCTCCGAATCTCTCTCTTCTCCTGGCGCTCGCGTGCGAGAGGGAACTAGCGAGAACGAGGAAGCAGCTGGAGGTGACGCCGGGCAGATTACGCCTGTCAGGGCCGAGCCGAGCGGATCGCTGGGCGCTGTGCAGAGGAAAGGCGGGAGTGCCCGGCTCGCTGTCGCCGAGCCGAGGTGGGTAAGCTAGCGACCACCTGGACTTCCCAGCGCCCAACCGTGGCTTTTCAGCCAGGTCCTCTCCTCCTGCGGCTTCTCAACCAACCCCATCCCAGCGCCGGCCACCCAACCTCCCGAAATGAGTGCTTCCTGCCCGCCCTAGTCCCTGCTCTCCACGGGTGCGCTGCGCAGGGACCCCCCCGCCCTCGTCACTCTTCTTATCCCTGCCCTCCGGATTCACGCCCCGGGCAAGCACGGAGGCTGAGGCTCTAGTTGAAGTGGGGCAAGAGCGATTTTCCCTTGAGCTTCCATGCTGCGAGCGCCTGTCCCTCCAAAGGGCGCCTGGGCAGCAGCAGCCGAAGGCGCTACTAGGAACGGTAACCTGTTACTTTCCCAGCGGCCGTAGTCGACCCGCTGCCCGAGTTGCTGTGCGAGTGCGCGCGCGGGGCTAGGAGTGAGGTCGGAGGGGGCGTGTGGAGGCGATGGCCGGTGGGCCCTTCTCTGTGGGGTCCTCGATCTACCCAGATTAGCCCGCAATCTCTCTGTCCCGGGGCCTTCGGGCGCCATCGCGCCAGCGCCGAGAGTCGAGCAGGGGCGCCGCGCAAGATCTTTGTCCGCCGACTCCTGCGCGCTGCGCGCAAGTTCGTTTCCCCGGTGACGTTCCCCATGCTTACTTACCCCACCCTCTCTGGATCTGTACCGCGAGAAATCTGGGGTCCTCAGGGGGCTAGGTAGAGGAGAAACGCTGAAACCGGACCGAAACCTCGCCCTAGGCTTAGCGATGGCTAAAAACCGGCTGGGATAAGAGGGAGGCAAGCAAGGTTCCGACTCGCTGCTTTCTGGCTGTCTGGAGTGCAAGGTGACTGTGGTTCTTCCCTGGCCAAGTCCGAGGGAGAACGTAAAGATATGGGCCTTTTTCCCCCTCTCACCTTGTCTCACCAAAGTCCCTAGTCCCCGGAGCAGTTAGCCTCTTTCTTTCCAGGGAATTAGCCAGACACAACAACGGGAACCAGACACCGAACCAGACATGCCCGCCCCGTGCGCCCTCCCCCCGCTGGCCCACACGCCGGCTGCTGAGTGCCCAATGGGGCTTGTAGTGGCTCGGCTGGAAAATCGCTCACTGAGCGCTCCCCTGTGCTCCTAGCCCAGTCCCCCACACCCTTGCGTCTTGTACAGGCCTTGGACCCCCACCCCGACCCCGACCCCGCCTCGTCTCGGCGCTTCACTCCAGGTCGCGCCGATGCACTGCCAGACTCGAGAGCGGCCCAGGGCTACGCTCCCTGCGCCCCAGTACCGGAGCTAGCGCGCACGTCTCCTCCGCTGCCCCCACCCCTGCGCACCCCTACCAGGCAGGCTCGCTGCCTTTCCTCCCTCTTGTCTCTCCAGAGCCGGATCTTCAAGGGGAGCCTCCGTGCCCCCGGCTGCTCAGTCCCTCCGGTGTGCAGGACCCCGGAAGTCCTCCCCGCACAGCTCTCGCTTCTCTTTGCAGCCTGTTTCTGCGCCGGACCAATCGAGGACTCCGGACAGTAGAGGCCCCGGGACGACCGAGCTGATGGCGTCTTCGACCCCATCTTCTTCCGCAACCTCCTCGAACGCGGGAGCGGACCCCAATACCACTAACCTGCGCCCCACAAGTAGGTCCCGCCCCAATTTTCTATCAAATGAACTGCAGGGAAGATGGGGGCGCTGGGACGTCGGGAGGCTGAGCTGGCGGAAAGGGAAGGGGGAGCGCGGAGATAATGGAGGCTGGGAAATAAATGGGGCTCTGACCCCGTCCCTGCCAGAGGTCATTCGGCTGTCAGGGACGCTAGGTGACTCCCAGGGCACCGGAGAGCGAGGACCACGGAAGGTCCGAGCAGCGGCGATCGTTGAGGGCTTCGCGGCGGCGGAGGGGCGCGCAGCCAGGATGTTGTTTTTATTCTGTTGTGTGTGGTTTCTTTGCTCCGTGGGACGACAGGGGTCAGCGCAGGGGGCGGAATGAAGAGCTAGGAGCCCCAGCAGGAATAAGAGTTTTCAGTCCCCGGCTTTCGTTGAGCCAAGATCTGACCTCCTCCTTTCCCCCTGCGCTGTGTTCTAAGTCTATAATCAGCGGAAATTTCGACGTTAATTGCAGCTTTTAGAAAACTCAAGGTCCCTAATTGCTCCAAATTTGCATCAAGCTATTGACGAGTTAGGGAGAAGTCAGGGGCGGGAAAGGTGCATAAAACTGAGACTGAGCCTTGACATTTCATACAATTAATTACATCTCAGAGACATAAATAAATAAATAAACAAATAGGGGAGCGGGCGGCATCCTGAGTGGCAAGAGATGGCGAACTGGGAGGGGGCAAGAAGATTTATCATAGAGAGGAGAGAGCACCTCTCTCCTTATCCCAGGCAAGAGATCTGTCAGGAGGTGACATGTCCCGAAAAGAGAGAAAGAAAAGAGACACCAGATAAAAGAGGGGGGAGGATTTATGCTTCCCTGTCTTAAGTGCGACAGGCTCCTCAACCCATTTCTAGAATCTATCTTTAATTTTATTTCCTACCTCTGTAAAGGCTTGAGATGAGAAAATTGTTTTTCTTTTTCCTTGTTGGAGTGAAGAAGTGTCTCCTGACCCCACCCCCCTAAAAAAAACTTATCAGCTTCAGACTGTAAGGGTTCCCGCTCCCCCATTTATTTATTTTGTTTCTGAGATGTAATTAATTGTATGAATTTCCAGAATTTGTATACAGAAAGGGCTTAAGAAGGATAGTGTGGTTACAGGGAGTGCTTATTGATGCGCTTTTATGGCACTTTATATTTGAGAAAATAAGTATCCTCATCAATGAAGTGGGGATTATTACCGGAAAGCCCCTTTAGACGCTGGCATTGGCTCCCGGGCAGGAGGTCTTGTGTTAAGTCCTCAGGTCTCATTCCAATTGCCTTTGCAGCTCCCTCTTCCCGCCACCCAGGAGGGATACAATTACCCACACAACAAAGAGGGCCCGGGAGACCTCGGGAGAGTCGCCAGCCCTGGTAGCATATGAACCAGGCACCGGCGTTGGAGCTGGCCAGGGCAGGGCGGGAGGAACGCGAGGCATGAGCGCCTTTGTGTGGTGCTTTCGCCTTGATGGATTTCTTTTCTGACGCTTTCCACATTTCCCTCCCCCTTTTGCCGCCTGGGGGTGGGGGTGGGGGGTTAGCAGGCAGTTGTGTTAATTTACCCTCCACTCCCGGCGCCCTTACTTCCCGGTGGCCGCCAGTCTCCGGCGCAAATGCCAAGTCACCAGTAGGAGACCCAACAGAGGCGATGACCTGAATCCGCACGTGGCCTGGTTCGCCTGGAAGCTACCAAAGCGAAGGCAAGAGAGCCCGGGACCCTGCTGTAAAACAGCAAGCAGCACGTGTCCCAGGCACACTGTTGCGGGCCCTTAGCCTAGCTATGGCATCCGCACCCCAGGCTTCAAAGGCGCGCTGGGCGCTCTATCCACTCTCACCCTCCCTTGCAGACAATACCTTTGCTCGCCCAGCTAGCTCCACTTCTTTGCCCCTTTAGAGTCTCCTGGGAGGTGGCGTTAGTGCAGGCAACCTAAGGCACTCTCTTGTTCCAGAAACCCTTGGGTGGGGCTTGGAGCCCTCCTTGTCCCCAACCACTAGGTGTTCCCGACCCTTGCTACATCAAAGGGGCTCTCTCGCTTGCTCTCCCCGTCTCCCTTTCCCTTTCTTTCATTGCAACCCCCAATTTTGAAAGGCAGTGCAATGTGTCTGAACTCTAACTTCCCTGCTGAGTGACCTTGGAAAACTCATGTAACCTCTCTGAGCCTCGATGTTTTTTCTTTGTCAAATGACTCTTAGATCAACACTCCTGCCAGTTTCATAGGACTGTTACGAGAATTAGATGAGATGATGTTGAAAGTGAAAGCACTTTATCAGGTCCAAATAGCTCTTTATCCGCCAGGTATTATTAGGGTTTCGCTTTTGCACTGATTTCCTGTCTGTCACTGGAACTCCATCTGTGACATGTCTTACCGACGTCAGGCTGTTTCTTCTCCCCGCTGGGGCTCTGTTGTGCCTCAGGTTTAATGGATATCACTCTCCTTATCGCCTCCAACACTTGTGCGAAGCTGGAGGCACCAGTCAGGGTAGGGTAAGCGAGTGCTTGGAGAGGTTTGCTTTGAGAGATTGGAAGGGGATTTCGTGCTGGGCTCACCACACCAGTCCGCTTGGGGGCTTAGTGGGGATGGGGCTGCTTTCCACGCTTCTTGCTGGAAGTTGAACCCCGAAGGCAGCAGGTAGACCTTGAGGGGTTTGAGAACAGCCTGGAAAAGAAGGAAAATCCAGCAGCACCTCCACCCTCAGTTGTGACTCAGAGGAAAGGTGCTTGATTCCATTTACCTTTGTCTGCTGAAGACCCAAGATGTCAGAGGGAAGGGTTAATGAGGGGCAGGTTGGGAAGAGGGGCCAGGGATGAGGACCTGAGGCGCACTATTGTCTTCCCCACTCCCCGGTCTGACTGAAGAGCAGCCATGCGAGCCCGATCATCTAGTCAAATACTATTTTTCACCCAATTAATTCTTGAACTCTTCCGCGACCCCATTTCATGCCAGTTTATTTTAAGCTGCCACTAGGCTGGAGACCCGCCAAGAAATTATGAGACGTTTCGGTCCCAGATGCCTGTGTTCCCTTTCTGGGCTGCTGTGGTCGCCCTTTGAGTCTGCGGGGCCTGGCCAGTGGGTGTTGGGCAGCTCGATCGGAGCCTGGCCCTTTGCGTGTGGGTCAGCCTTCACCCAACTCCGACCCCACCTCCGGAGCTGCCGGGCGGGGGTCGCTTGCGGGCCCGGAGGGGCGCCGGGTGCCCCGCCTCTCAGAGACACCGTTCTATATTTGAAGCCAGGAGCAGGAAGGGAGTATGATGGGGGCTTAGAGGATATGCCTGTCGGCTCACAGATTTGGCTCCTAGCTCCTTTCAGGAAGTAGCTTTTAATGAAGAGCTCTGGCAAAGTCCTCATCCTCCCCCAAGAAAACCATTGTCCTCCACCCATTTCCCCGCGGTCGGAACCTCCCTGACCGAACCTCTCTCCCTCTCTCTCGTCCTAGCGTACGATACCTGGTGCGGCGTGGCCCATGGATGCACCAGAAAACTGGGGCTCAAGATCTGCGGTAAGTGACAGGACCCACTGGCGCCCGGCTGGGTGGCGCGGCGGGCGGACCTTTGGGGCTTGGGAGACTGGGACGCAAGCGGAGGGGGATCCGGGCTCATGGGTCTGATTTTCTAATGTAATTACAGCCAGGACAGCCAGCGACCACGCTCCCCTACAGGCCCTGACCCTCCTCTGCCCGCCCCAGACCTGATCCCCAGGGGTCTTTTCCTCTGGAGTCCCCAAT
Source organism: Gorilla gorilla gorilla (assembly GCF_029281585.2). Lineage (NCBI taxonomy): Eukaryota > Metazoa > Chordata > Mammalia > Primates > Hominidae > Gorilla > Gorilla gorilla. The sequence continues at coordinate 73,317,454 of NC_073235.2, forward strand.
CCCCAACACCCCGTGGAGCGAACGCCGGGTGCCCTGCCTGGGCGCAGAAGCGGGAGGAAAGCGCCCCCGCGCGGCAACCCCGCTTTCCTAGCCCCGCGCGCAAGCAGCTCCCACCCGGTGCCGCGCACTCTGCCCGCGCGTCCCAAAGGTCGCGTAGAAAAGGTGAACTGATCTGGCTTGCTGGAGAGCAGACCAAAGGCGGTGTATCTGCCTAAAGCTGTAGCTGACACGTCTCCCCCATCCCCTACATCATCGCCTACCCCTCACTCGCACCTCCACCCGCGCAGTCGGGTCGCATTGAAAGTGGTCTCTCCACCTTGAGGGGTTTTGCCCTGAGATATCATAACGGATTCATGTTTCTTTCTTTGGGGCCTCGGAGGCTAAAGAAAAGGATTGCCTGGAGCCCTCCATGGCCTGCCTGAGGGAGGCACAAGGGTTTGCCTGGCGCATCCTTGAAGGCGAGGAGGGAAGGGAAAGGGGACGAGCAGGGGCGAGGAGCCGCAGGCGGCGAAAGAATCGGGAAGGAAGAAAATAGATCAGGGAGCTGGAGAGGAGAAAGAACTGCTCTCTGGAGACAGGAGGGTCTGAAATGAAAACGCCCAAAGGATGTAATTTTTTTAAAGGAAAAAGGGAGATTTGTTCGAAGGGACACAGCTGAGTGACTCTGGCTGAACAATGAGGACTCGCTTTCCTGGCTACATTTCACCGACTAAAATTCTCTAGCCTTATCAGACCAGAAAATACGGATGTCCCCGGGCAGAGGTTGGAGAGGCGGGGGAAGATTAACGAGCGGCTTATTAAAGAGCCATCCGTCAGCTGCTGCGCGCGGGAGATAGCGGCAGAGCAGGCACGGGACACGCCCGCCCGCCCTAGCCCCGGAGCGCCCAGAGCCGCCCGCTGCCTGGGTGCTCTCTGCACCTGATCTTCCCAGCCTCCCTGAGTCCCGGGGCGAGGGCGGTGGCAGTTTGCAGTCAGAGCAGAGTGGCCGCTTTGGGGAACTACTCCCTTCCCTGCTTGGCCGCGCTGCACCCTCCCTGCGTTTCTGGGGCTCTGTCCTCTAGACCCTGGGACTCGGCGTTTAGGGAGGAACAGGCGCTGGATTCCTAGACCCAGCCATTTTCCACCGAAAGCCTAGCCCTGCCGCCGGGCGGCCTGGGGGTTTGGCCTTCTCCCCAGCGCAGGACGCCCGTGGGGCGAGGCCAGGGCTGCATCCCTGTGCTGGGGCAGCCGGCGGCCGCGGATCTTTGTTCTATAAATAGCCCCGTCCCACTCCCACCCCCACCTCCACCCCCACCCTGCCGCCATTCTGGGCTTAATGGCCCGTTTCGCGCCAGGTCCCTTCGGCGGCCGCAGCGCTCGGCTTCTGCAGCCGTCATTGTCATGCAGCCAGCCGGGCAGGCAGAACTGAGCGAGCCCTGGGCAGCCGAGGACGGGGTAGGGGCAGGCTCTGGGTGACGGCTCCTTACCCGCGGCGCCTGGCCTGTTGAGGGTGGGGGGCAGCCCTCATTCACTCCCATCCTGCCCCCTGCTGTCCCCTGCTCCTCTGGCTGCAGGCGCTCCACTTCCGCGGGAATAAAAGGTCTAAGTGCTTCTTATGGGGACATACCCGACCAGTTCAGAAAGGGTAAAGAGGCGGGAAAGAGTGGGGCTTCGCTGGGTCCGGAAATAGGGAACCCGGAGTTGGCCTCAACTCCCCCTCCCCCACTGTCAGCCGAAGCTAGGAGGGAGAGCTCCTGGGGGCTACAGTCCTCAGAGAGTTTCCTCCCTGTGTCTGCTCCCCACAACCCATGGTAGTCTGTTGAGGAGAAATTGCCTTGGGCTAAAATGCCCTGCTTTTGGGGCCACAGGTTAGGAGGCTTCCCATTAGGTTTGATTGTGAAAGAAAACAAAACACCAAGATTTATTTTCCACACCTTGAGACAACTTTGGCTTTCCATTTTAATCTAGTGGAGGCAGAGTGCAGTCTTTTGTGTTGGCCCTGGGTCCACAGCTCCCTGCCTGCCTACACACACACACACACACACACACACACACACACACACACACACACACACACACACACCCCTCGCTTCATCCCTGGAGGGATGGACCTAGAGGGTCCCTTCTTGACTTGACACCATCCAGGTTGGTTTACCCTTTCACATTAAGAGAGCAGAGGAACTCATGGTCCTCTTCCCACTTCCAAACCCACTGCCCTGGATGACTCTCAGAAGCACCCTCAGTGCCTTGCCAAAATTCAACCCCCACCCACTCTCCCCCTGCCCTTCCCCAAAAGCCACAGAATGAAGCTGCAAGGAAGGCCCTGGGCCCCACTAGTGGTAGCCCTGAAGGCAGGATTAGCTCTGGAGGCAGAATCCCCCAGGGAGAGTAATCAGCTAGAAGAAACCCATGGTCTTGCCAAGAGCTGGAGAGTGCTGCAGGCATGGTGGCATGACCTAAATATGATGAGTTGCAGGGATCCCTAAGTTCTGGCTCCAGGCTCTGCTAACTTCCCAGGGTGTCCTTGGGCTTCCATCACTTATCTCTTGCTGCCAACTACAGCCCCTGAGCTGTTTTATTTAGCCTACACTCGTGTGTGTGTGTGTGTGTGTGTGTGTGTGTGTGTATGTATATGTATGTGTGTGTAATTTTGTATCAAGTGCCAAACCTTAAAAATAGATTTCAAGTGCTCTCTTTTTCTGGTTTCTCTTGAAAAAACTTGGGGGTGGGCAATGGGGAGGGAAACATGGCAGGTGCTGTTAGCCCAAGAAAATCAGAAAAAGAAGTCATGGTGGCTCACATCTGTAATTCCAACACTTTGGGAGGCCAAGGTGGTAGGATCATTTGAGGCCAGGAGTTTGAGACTAGCCTGAGCAGCATAGGGAGACCCCATCTCTACAAAAACTTTCAAAAAATTAGCCAGGTGTGGTGGCCACATAGCTGCAGTCCTAGCTACTCAGGAGGATGAGGCAGGAGGATCGCTTGAGCCCAGGAGTTTGAGATTACAATGAGCTATGATGGCACCACTACACTCCAGTCTGGACAACAGCAATACAGTATGACCCTGTCTCAAAAACAAACAAACAAACAAATGAAAAAGAGCCCCTCCATCTATGCATATGCAATTCCATGCCATAGCTTGGTGAACAGAGAAAGTGCTGGGCTTCAGCTCCCACGTGCCCTGTTGGCCATAGGTGTTTATGCCATACACAGCTCAAAGCCCCACTTGGCAACAACTGGCTGGAGCCAGGTGCTTTCTAGCTACACATACCTGTGCGCACATGCACGCACACATACACATACACACTCTCTCATTGGGCCCCATAAGCCTTTGAGTTTGGCAGCAGGGGTGAGGAACCTGCAGCAGGAGCTCCCCTCAGCTCAGAGGTGGAGTCATGACTTTTCTCCCCTTGCGGCTGGCCAGTATGCTAGCACCCAACCAAACACAACTGCAGCTTTGCCTCTCCTCTGCTTTCCTCTTTGCCTCTAAGAATGTAGAGCTCTGTGACCAGTTACCCACAGGCTTAAACTAGGTCCTCGAAGCTGGGGTGTAGAGCAAGACGGAGTACACTCGGCTTCATTCTCTGGGACCCCTTCTTACAGGACCCCTTGCTAGCCAGGGAAATTGTCAAGGCACTGACCTCCATGTCATCCACCACCTCTTCATCCTTGGAGAAGCAGTTCCTTCCAGGGCCTCTCAGAGCCGAGGGAGGCCTGGATCACCTACCTTTCTGAGGATCCCAGTATTTTAGAGAACAAACACCTTCCTAAACAAAGTGAAAGACATGACAATATATATTATATGTTTATATTAGCAAATTAATTGTTTTAACATAAATTATAACGCAGTGTAAGTGTGCTATTCATAAAATAATTACAGGATTTAGAGAGGATTCTGATTCCTAGTACATTACTGGAAGTGCAGCCCAAGGAATGGGATGCAGGTTTAAAGCCGTGTCGTAGGGCCAAGGCAGTGGCTCGCACCTGTAATCCCAGCACTTTGGGAGGCCAAGACAGGTGGATCACCTGAGGTCAGGAGTTTGAGACCAGCCTGACCAACATGGCGAAACCCCCATCTCTACTAAAAATACAAAAATTAGCTGGACGTGCTGGTAGGCACCTGTAATCCCAACTACTTGGGAGGCTGAGGCAGGAGAATCACTTGAACTTGGGAGATGGAGGTTGTGGTGAGCCAAGATCATGCCACTGCACTCCAGCCTGGGTGACAGAGCAAGACTCCGTCTCAAAAAAAAAAAAAAAAAAAAAAAAAAACTGTGGCATAATGATTGTTTCTCAGCCTCATGAGCACATCTCTGGGAGAGTCTGTGTCAAAACCTCAAGCCGAGTTTCTGCTTCCTGCAGCTGCCCAGAGGGAAGGGGCTTCAAGGTGGGGAGACTCAGGGAGTGAGTCAGAAGCCTAACCAGACGTCGGGGACAACAGAGTGGAGGTTCAGCTGGGCAGGACCTCACTACATGAGGCCACATGGGTTTGGTCTTTCAAGTCTGGCAAATTCCACAGCTTCATGTTCTGGGATGAGAGGAGCAGTCTCAGAGTTCAGGTGCCATCTGATCCTGCATCCCTCTGGCAAATGAGTGCTGGCTCCTGGTTCTGGACTTCGAGGATTTGGAGGAGGAATTCAGGAAGTAGGCAAAGAGATATGGAAAAGGATGCAATCCCATCTTTATACCCAAGTGTGGAGCTCTATTATAGTGTATTTCCCCCCTTGTCATGTCCTTTGGGCTTTAGTGATAAATGTAAAAGGTGCTGGGAGCAACAAAAAGCTTGGTGGCTCTGCTTTCCCCTTCTTCCCTCCAGAAATAACCCCTGGCTCCCTTGTGTGGGAGGATTCTAATCACCGCAGCCTTCCCACGCATCCCTCCTTCTCCCGCCCATCACGGTTGAATTGTAGTCCTGGGAAGCAAAGCTGAATTCTCCAGATTAACTTGCCTTTTTGCACCTCTTGGGACTTTCTTCCAAGTCTGCCTTGTGACACGTGTGACTCCGCAAGTTTCTTGGTATTTACAGAGACAGCTTTGGGGTCACCAAGAAGCTTAGAACCTTTTTCCTCTTTTCAGTGTGCTGCATTTTGGGCTAAGACTGAGGCTGAATTGAAGGAGGAGAAGCCAAGGGAAAGAGCAGACGTGCAGGCCAGGAGCCCCACAGGGGATGGTGGAGATGTGGAGGGAGTGTGCTCCACACTGGCAGGTTCTCCTGCCCTTTTGGCTCAACCCTCTTTCCCCGTTTGTTGCCAGAGTTTGTCCTGCTCACCTTGGGCAGGAGAACTTTCCACTCACTCCGAGGGGCAGAGGTGAGGCACTGAGAATCCCGCCCTGGGCTCAGATCCCTCCTGTCATCTCTGTGGAATTCTTGGATGACTAGTTTTATTCCAGCATTGGTCACCATCTGCCAGGCTTGTGGGCTCCTGGAGGGCAGGGGATCTGTCCCACTAGCTTTATCAGTCCCCAATCCTAGATGCTTAGCAAAGTTTTTGTACAACAGGTGCTCAATAAGTACTCATAGAATTAAATGGCAACACAGAAGATTGAAGCTTTTTTTTGTCTCGCAGTACCTTCATTCAAGGAGAGGGGGTGGTGCAAGAAAAGCTGCATTCAGGTTTGCATTCAGAAAAATACCACTTATGTTCAACCCTGTGAGCATTACCCGGTGCTGGAGGAAAGTGTCTGCCCGAATCCTCTGTGTTGGACCTCACTCCTTCTCCTTCTGCCATCCTCACCCCTCCTCCTTCTGCTGTCCTCCCTCTGCTATCCTCACCCTCCTCCCTCTGCTGTCCTCGCCCTCCTCCCTCTGCTGTCCTCGCCCTCCTCTCTCTGCTGTCCTCACCCCTCCTCTCTCTGCTATCCTCACCCCTCTGCTGTCCTCACCCCTCCTCTCTCTGCTATCCTCACCCCTCCTCTTTCTGCTGTCCTCACCCCTCCTCTCTCTGCTGTCCTCACCCCTCCCCTTCCCTCTGCCGTCCTCACCTCTCCTCCCTCTGCTGTCCTCACCCTCCTCTCTCTGCTGTCCTCACCCTCCTCCCTCTGCTGTCCTCACCCTCCTCCCTCTGCTGTCCTCACCCTCTTCCCTCTGCTGTCCTCATCTTCCTCCCTCTGCTGTCCTCATCCCCTTCCCTCTGCTGTCCTCACCCTCCTCCCTCTGCTGTCCCCACCCTCCTCCCTCTGCTGTCCTCACCCCTCCTCTTCCCTCTGCGGTCCTCGCTGTCCTCCCTCTGCTGTCCTTGATCTCCTCCCTCTGCTGTCCTCACCCTCCTACCTCTGCTGTCCTCACCGTCCTCCTCTGCTGTCCTCACCCCTCCTCTTCCCTCTGTTGTCCTTGCCCTCCTCCCTCTGCTGTCCTCACCCTCCTACCTCTGCTGTCCTCACCCTCCTCCTCTGTTGTCCTCACCCTCCTCCTCTGTTGTCCACACCCTTCTCCCTCTGCTGTCCTCACCCTCCTCCCTCTGCTGTCCTCGCCCTCCTACCTCTGCTGTCCTCACCCTCCTTCCTCTGCTGTCCTCACCCCTCCTCTTCCCTCTGCTGTCCTCACCTCTCCTCCCTCTGCTGTCCTCACCTTCCTCCCTCTGCGGTCCTTGCTCTCCTCCCTCTGTGGTCCTCACTCTCCTTCCTCTGCTGTCCTCACCCCTCCTCATCTCTCTGCTGTCCTCACCTCTCCTCCCTCTGCTATCCTCATCCTCCTCCCTCAGCTGTCCTCACCTCTCCTCCTCCCTCTGCTATTCTCTCCCCTCCTCCTTCTGCTTATACAGCCCATAAACAGTGCTGGCAGCATCTTCTCTGATTGTGTCTCCCCCTTTAAAGCCCTATCCTGGGGCTGGTCACTGGAGTGGAAGCTGTCCAACTTACTTAATTGTGAGTTCACTGTCACATTCAGAGAGGAGAACGGGCTTCACTTACTGTTTTTCTCTCTTGCATGACTGGGCCTCTGCCACTGATGACATTTGGCACCGCCCCCCTCCCTGCCTGAAGGCGAGCAGTGCCAGAGCCACTGTATTTAAAACACAGACACTCACTTCTTTTCTCAGGAGAAACAAGAGCCCTGCTTGGAGAGTTGATTCGCTCCGCAGCTGACCTTCAGGGGCTGGGCAGTTTGTAGCACTCTCTCTGACCAGCTTCTTGTGCCATAGGCTTCTTGCAAAGGACCAACAGCCTGGAAGAGAAGAGTCGCCTTGTGAGTGCCTTCAAGGAGAGGCAATCCTCCAAGAACCTGCTTTCCTGTGAAAACAGCGACCGGGATGCCCGCTTCCGGCGCACAGAGACTGACTTCTCCAATCTGTTTGCTAGAGGTAGCTCCTGCCCCACTCCCGCCCCATGCTAGCCAGTAGATTTCTTATTTGAGTTTCTTGACTTTTTCCTGCAATTTTACTTCTTTTATCAAGAAATGTCATTATTCTCTCTGAACCCACATGAAACTGCTTTTGTGACTTTGGGGGAATATAATTGACTCCCTCCCTCCCTGCTGCCCAGGTCTCCATCATTTTGGAAACTGGATGAAGGCAGTCAATAAAAGTCAACTCTAAAGACACTCGAGGGAAGAAATATGGACTCATAGACTCTCAGAGTCAAAGGAACCTTGCATATAAGAAAATCTAATGATTTCCTTAATAATGTTTATCCTGGAAGATTGGCCACACACATACACACAAAATCACACTATGGGAAGTTGCATGCTGAGCCTCATAACCAACGAGTGTCCTGGAACTTGTTTTCCTTTCAGAGATGTTTTACTAACCCCTGCTGCCCCACAACTCTCGTCTCAGGAGGTGCTTTACCAGTCTCTCCCAAACAGCTCACAGATAGATCCACTGCCATCCCCTTCCATGAACTTCCCACAGGGCCACAGAAGGCAGACCAGAGTATTAAACAATATGTCACTAAAACCCTGGAGCTAACCCAGGGAGTCACAGAGAGTATCGTGCACAACTGCACAGCCTGCCTGTGAGCTACAGAATTGGGCCCCTACAGCTTTTTTCCCTGCCTAACCTCTAGCCTGACTACTGCAGAGCCTGTCACCCAAAGTCACCTCTGGATATCTCAAAGTCCAGGCCCAAAAGCGTGGGGTCAAGAAAGAGGCAGGGGTTCCCTGTCCTACCTTCTTGAGCCCCATCTTCCAGCTCCAGTTTCCTGTCGAAGAACACCGCCAAGGACCACCCTCTTCAGGGGGGACCCCAGCCTCTACCCACAGAGGCCTTACCCTCTGATGCCAACAGACCAAGCACATCACAACACCAAACCAGATGGACAGGGACACACCTGGTCCCAGGGGAGCACGACAGATGCCCCCTCCATCACACTCCTCACAGGTGCCCATTCAACCTGCAGATGACAACCGCAGTTGCAGGTTGTTCACGGCGTCTCAGAGCACTTCCTTCCATGTCTGAGCAGCCTGTCAGAAAGGCTGTGAACCCCCAGGAAGCATGTGCAAAACTTCTGTGTATATGCATTTTTCTGGGGATGTGGTATATCCGATTCTCAGTGCACATACATATGCCAGAATGAAATCAGGCCTATACAGATAGCATGGTTAATATTAGGGGTCTCTGGGCTGAAGAAATCTAGATATGAGTCAGGTGATAACCATTCATTGCTCTCCTCAATTCAGATCTGCTTCCGGCTAAGAACGGGGAGGAGCAAACTGTGCAATTCCTCCTGGAAGTGGTGGACATACTCCTCAACTATGTCCGCAAGACATTTGATCGCTCCACCAAGGTGCTGGACTTCCATCACCCACACCAGTTGCTGGAAGGCATGGAGGGCTTCAACTTGGAGCTCTCTGACCACCCCGAGTCCCTGGAGCAGATCCTGGTTGACTGCAGAGACACCTTGAAGTATGGGGTTCGCACAGGTAAGGAGGAGAGTTGGATAGACAGGTAGTGGCAACTTTGCCCTCCATCTCACCCTTGCCAGTTGTGAGGATATCAAACTTGTGTTGGAAGAAAAACACAGCCCTGGTGAGAGAAGGCGGCAAAGTACCCAGTGACCGCAAGAACAAGCTTGGGCAGTAACAGTTGGTGGAGTGACCCGACCCAGGCAAAAGTTCATCAGCATATATCATGGTAAAAGTAGATAAAAAAGATACAAATGCTTGGTGCTAGGTCAAGTTCTGTATAAAGAGTTTTCATTCTGGCCAAGCACAATGGCTCATGCCTATAATCCCAGCATTTTGGGAGGCCAAGGTGGGCAGAACACTTGAGCTCAGGAGTTCGAGACCAGCCTGGGCAACATGGCGAAACCTTGTCTCTCCATATATACATATGTATATATATATATATATATATATATGCCTATTTTTATATATAAATATTTATATATATAAATTTATATATAAATATATAAATATTTAATATAATAAATAATTATAAATAATAAAATTTAAAAATAATAAAAATTATAATAAATATATAAATAATATATAAATATTTATATATAAATTTATATATAATATAATTATATTATATTATATTATATATTAAATATAATATATATTTATATAAATATAAATTATATAATTATATATATAAATATAAATTATATAATATTTATATATATATGAAAATGAGCTGGGCATGGTGGCGTGCACCTGTAGTCCCAGCTACTCAGGAGGCTGAGGCCAAGAGGCAGAGGCTGCAGTGAGCCAAGATCGTGCCACTGCACTCCAGCCTGGGCAACAGATCGGGACCCTATCTCAAAAAAAAGAATTTTCATTCTTGGATTTAGGCTATTCACAACCTAAAGAGAGCAGAATGACCCATCCTCTGCTTCTTTTCTTGCCTCCATTTTCAGGTCTATTTCATTCTGATAAATCCTGCCCTTGCCTGTCCCTGACACTGGGGAGAATTGGGCTATTTCCTCTCCCTTTCTGTATTAGTTTCCTAGGAATGCCATTATAAATGACCACAAATTGGGTGGCTCAAAACAATCGAAATTTGTTCTCTCACAATTCTGGAGGCTAGGAGTTTAAAATCAAGGTGCTGGCTATGCTCTCTCTGATGGCTCTTGGAGAGGATCCACCCTTGCCTTTACCAGCTTCCAGGTGTTGTGGATATTCCTTGGCATTTGTTGGCTTGTAGATGCATCGCTCCAACCTCTGCCTTCACTTCACATGGCCTTCATCCTGTGTGTGTGTCCAAATTTCCCTCTCCTCATAAGAATGCCAGTCGTTGGATTAAGGCCTACCCCAATCCAGCATGACCTCATCTTAACATGATTACATCCGCAAAGACCCGATTTCCAAATAAGGTCACATTCACAGGAACCAGGGATTAGGACTTGAACACATCTTTTTGAGGAACACAATTCAACCCAGGACACCTTTTACCGGCTAGGCCAAAAAGACACATGCACACACAGGCCAAAAAGACACAGGCACACATGCGCGCGCACGCGCGCGCGCACACACACACACATACACATGCCTTCTCATTCTACTGCAACTTCTGGAACTTAGGACACTCTGAGTCACCAAATTCTATTTCCAATGGGAGTCCTTGAGGATGTCCTCTTGCCTCCTTTTCATGTTCCAGGAGCTCTCTCTAATCAGCAATCCTCATCAAAGCAGTTGCTTTCCAATTGCCTCAAGTTCAAGGACTTTGGGGCCTCTGTCTGAGATGCTTAGAAACAGCTCAGACTGTGGACTAAGCCCAGGAGTGACGCGGTGGTTTCTTCTCCCTATAACTCTCTCCACACTACAGTCTGGCTTTCCTGAGCTCTCAGGCAGACAGATCTAGAATAATTGACAGTCCCTAGCTTAGTTGCCACCACAGGGGAAGCCCCAAGGCCACAACTGGCAATCCTGTGTTCTTTCTTCTTCTTTGTCTCTCCTTCTTTATTTTCCCTCTCATTCTTCCTCATCATTTGAAGATAGATTTAAGACTGAGACTAGGAGGCTGGTGGTGATAGAGCTGAGTAAGACTATTGGATGTCAAAAACAAAGTGTTATAATGAAATAATGATGCTGGCCAAAGACGCTTTTTAAAATGAGGAATCCCAGAGAGCTGCTGAGGTCTGCCAACACCACTGGAATAAGTACAGCTTCATTAAATGACTGCTGGATACACAAGACTCAGTTATATGTACAAAATTTATGTTGTTTGATTTTTAAAGAAAAGCACTCTATCAATTTACATTTAGTTACTTCTCATCTTGGTCAGATGGCTAATATATTCCTGATGGAAAACAAATAGTGTTATTTGGCTGCATTTTAAAAAGAGTCAGAATTCCCCATGTATGTTTAGCTTGACTTGCTTTGGTGTGATATTTACATGCGCTTTCTCAGAGAGATGAGAACTACATCATTTTATTATGAAAGCCCAGAAATGGCGTTGTCCCTCAAATAACAATACATGATTTTGTCATAATATCATCTAATATTATCTACAAAACAAAAGCATCTTGCGGTCAGAGAAAGCACTGACGGGCCTGGCCTGGTGGCTCACACTCGTGATCCCATCACGCTGGCAGGCTGGCAGGTGGATCACGCGAGCTCAGGAGTTCAAGACTAACCTGGGCAAAACCCCATCTCTACCAAAAATACAAAAATCAGCTGAGCGTGGTAGTGTGCACCTGTGATCCCAGCTACTCTGGAGGCTGCAGTGGGAGGATCACTTGAGCCCGGGAGGCGGAGGTTGCAGTGAGCTGAGATCGTGCCACTGCACCACTCCAGCCTGGGTGACAGCAGGACCCTGTTTCAAAAAAAAAAAAAAGAGAGAGAAAGCATTAACTTTCATTAGTCCAGTGTATGAACCCACTTAGGTACTTAGCCTGCAAACATTCATTTTTGTTCCTCAGAGTTGCTTCTTGGGGCAGATATTTGTCTTTACGGAGTTCACAGTCTTCCAAGCAATGTGAAACCTCTCAGGATTTTGGCCCTGATAAAAGCATGCTGTTGCTGCCATGTCAAAACAGCTCCTGGTTGCTGATGTGGAATTTAAGCATAGATAAGGAGCAATAGGGTAAACCCCACAGGTAGCTACACACAGTAGAAAGTATTTTTTCAAGGATATTAATGCATTAATAGGCTCAGCCAAAATAATGAATTGGGTTTTAATAGTGAAAACATACTGATCCGGGTATAGTCTGTGAAGAGATGATGATGGCATTTAGAAATTTCTCTATAAATTAATAAAAGACTTCTTTTAAAAAATGAACCAGCCTATAGAGATTTCCCATGAACTAACAGGCACCAGTCAGCCTTCAGCCACAGTAGCTACTTAAGTGATTGTAGATAAGCTGGACTCCCTTCGTTGTTCTTTTTAAAACTTTTTCTTATGGAAAATTTTAAACTTATACAAAAGTAGAATCCTATAATGAACCCTATATACCTAATGCCCTGCTTTATTATCAGCTTTTACCTGTACCGCCATCCATTCCCCATCACCTACATTACATGAAAGCAAATCCCCAACATAGTATTATTGTATCCATAAATATTCATTCTTTTTTTTTTTTTTTTGAGATGGAGTTTCAATCTTGTTGCCCAAGCTGGAGTGGAGTGCAGTGGCGTGATCTCGGCTCACTGCAACCTCCCCTCTTGGGTTCAAGCGATTCCCCTGCCTCAGCCTCCTGAGAAGCTGGGATTATAGGTGCACGCCACCATGCCTGGCTAATTTTTGTACTTTTTTAGTAGAGACGGGGTTTCACCATGTTGGCCAGGCTGGTCTCGAACCCCTGGCTTCAGATGACCCACCCACCTTGGCCTCCCAAAGTGCTGGGATTGCAGGCATGAGCCACCGTGCCTGGCCCAATATTCATTCTTAAGAACTTTTTTTAAAAAAATCCACAATGTCATTGTCATACCTGAAAAGAAAAATTTATAGCTCCTTAATGAAATATTTAGTCAGTTTTCAAATTTCCAATTGTATCATGAACGTCATAAATGCTTTAATTTAGTTAAACTCATTTGAATCAGGATCCAAATAAGTTTCTTACATGCAGTTGTTTGCCATGTCTCCTAATCAAGAGAGCTCCCCCTCCAACTCTTCTTTTTTTTCTTGTAGTTTATTTGTAGGAAAACTTTACTTTAAAAAATAATTCTTTCCTTCTCCCCCTACCTGAATTTAGGCCATGAGCGGCCCAGCACCATACCTATCATCTGCTACTTTCATCCAATATAGAGAATTGAAATTCAAATTGAAACTATTTTGTTACTTAATAGAAATTCTGGTAGATATAAGATTTGGGGGCACAAGGTTGTAACCATAAGCTAAAAATAAGATTTTGAAGGACTTTGTGTCCTTTATATTTTAATGGACAAAGAGATACTATTTCACTTTGTGTTAATCTCTCTGTCTTTGTCCATCTTTTGTTTCTGCCAAGCTGTATGGTTTTGATACATTATCAAATAGTGTGATTGCATTTATTTACCATTCAGTCTTGTCTTAAAATGAAGTGTTATTGTTAAAAGTTTTTAAATGGATATTGCATATATATTTTAATGGCTTTCAATACAATGTGTTGTTTCAAAAGACCTCAGATTCTGTTGGCAATGAGCAAAGTAGAGTAACATGGAATCATTTAACTATCTAGGATAGTCCACATGAATATCTAGAATATGGCCCCATACTTAAACTAAGTTTACTAGTTATGCTTCTTTTAGTTTTTTCTAAAAACCAGGATTATTTTGTGAGGGCTCTTAAGATGCAGAGACTGGTATCTTCTGATATAAGAAGTCATAGTCCAGATGTTCTGAATCACATCTAGGGAAGAACAGAGATTCTCAGAGAGGAGAGTTAGACCAGGAACATTCTAACACTAGCTCTCTGACCGTGTTTGGTTGTTTTTCTTGTTTTTTTTTTCAGAAGCAAAGGCAATTTCCACTGGAAACACAGCAGTCAGCATATCTTTCTAACACCAGTTCCCAGCCACACGTCCCTAGATAATCTATTGCGTTGACTCCTTCCTGACAGCTGAGCCAAGCCTGCTGATGTGGAGTTGAGTTTTCCGTTGAATGCTAAGTTGGCAAAAACTTGGCAACAATCCTGAATTTGCTGAGAGCAAAGCCTGTTAAAGCATACTGTGGGTTGCACAGGGATTTAGAGTTATGTAGCAAAAGCAATTATTTCACCAACAACTGAATGAGTGAAATAGGCTGCCCATTTCACAGAGGAGAGCTAAGTTATCTCAGCCATAAATTTAATTCGAAGGTCATTTTACTGTATATATATTGGCAAAACACATCAAAACACAAAACACTGGAAAGCATGATTTGTTTCATGATACTGGATATTATTCTTTAAAAGCACGATGCTTTAGAAACATAGAAGTTTGAGGGACATTATGAATGTTAATGGTTGGTATAGGGTGGGTCAACCTGCCCTTCCTTTTTCAATATCCTTGAGCAGCCTTATTCCACATATCACTGGGATGGAAGCCCCATCAGTGTGACCCAGTGGGGCAGGCCGTTTGCCTTCAAGATAGGTTGAGAAATCTGCATTTGCCTTGATGCTTTTCTGTTTCCTATCTAGGTCATCCTCGATTTTTCAACCAGCTCTCCACCGGATTGGATATTATTGGCCTAGCTGGAGAATGGCTGACATCAACGGCCAATACCAACATGTAAGTCTCATATGTTTTCATATAAGCAACCCTGATGTATGACTATGGCTTGTTGCTTTAAAAGTTCAGTCCCAGTGGTTCCATTTTATTAAAGTTTCCCTGGTCATTTTTTCTCTTAAAATCTTTAGGTTTATCACAGTTCTGATTTAATGGTAAATACTTGATAAACTATTGTTGAATTTAATAATGGAATTTAAGGAAAGCATGGTCATGAGAAATAATAACTCTAACTTCCAAGATGTAGTGTTGAAATTTCATGTTAAAAGACCCATTTCTGTTAATGGTGTATCTAAAGAGGTTATGTTTTGAGGTATGATCTTGGTTTTACCTTTTTCCACCCAAGCACATTGGTCCTTATCATTTAGGTCATGTTTCTTCCATAATTAAAGCAGCCATAAACCCACAAACCAATTTGATCAACCTATTGCTTAACTAAAAATTCTAAAACAAAATTCAGCCGATACTGATACAGTATATATTCTTTTCAAAATAAGTGATTGTTTTTCTAAATGTGACATTTTTTCATACTTGTTTGTGTAGGCAAAGCCTTCCTTTGTTTCTAAGTTCTTGAAAATTTACACAAAACTGACTCTGAGGTCCTGTAGGGTATGGGGTACAAGTACTACCTGGGTAGTCTTATAGCAATCATCCCAGATTTTCCTCTACATGCATGTGCCCTCTTTTAAGAAAATGTCAGATTACTAATCGATGGAGGGCCATCAGAGTACTGCCTTTGCTCTCAACACTAATGACAATGTTTTACCAGTATCTATACATCCAGACAATGGCACTACATCCTATTAAAGTATCCAAAGGAAAATAACAAAACAAATATCTTATAATAATTTAAAAACAACTATATAAGAATTACATGGGTGTCCATCACTGTGGAAATATTCAGAAAATAGCCACTCACTTTTTAAGTTCATAGAAAAGTAGATTCCAAAAAATGAATTTAGGTAAAAGGGTAGTATTGCTTAAAATGAGAAAATCCATTTGATATCAAGATAGAACGTGAATTATTGAAGTTTAAGGTAGTCTGTTTTTCTTAAACTGCTCTCAGCCAGAAAACCTGAAGGGCATTTAAAATTATATAGTGACCCATATGTATTCTAAAGCTGTTTAATGCTGTGACTCAGAATACTTAACTATATTCAGAAAAGTTTCTATTAATTAAGGATTCCTGTTTTCTTGGCTAATTTAAAACAACAGTGACAAATTTTAAAGAGCAAATGTGACAAGTGAAGCCTCTGGTGGTAAAAAAGCATAAAAGATTAAACTGATTGAAAAACTAAAATGATGTTCATGCTCCCTGCTTGCAGGTCATGGTTAGCTTCACAGACTGTCCATGTTGGGTCACTGAGATTTGGAAGGGCCAAGAGGAACACAGGTCAAAGATACAGTTGCTTGGAATTTGAACAAAAAGCTCCATTTAGCAATCTTTACTGTACTGTGATTTTTGAGATAAAAATATACCAGCCAGCACAGACATCATAGTAGAGTTAATTATAACTTGAGAAAAGACACTAATGTTTAATTGTAGTATCTAGCACTAAGGAACAATTTAAATTAGGAAATATAGTTGTTGTTTTTAACTCAACCATTTGGAAAATAAGTGAGGAAAACAGAGTAAAAGATACATATCTATTAAAGTCCAAGTACCCATATTAATACAGGCACTGAATTTACTCAGCACCTTTAAGTGTGTGTTCTGCAGGGCACTCAGCTGCTTTTTCCATGTATATATATGTCTCCAATCTCAAGGTAAATAACGGACCTCTCCCCTTTCAACCACTTATGACCAGATATTGCTAAACCAGAAAAATCCCACAAATTCTCCTTTTTTGGCATGTGTTCATAAAACCAAAGTCCCTTACTCTTCTCTTAGCTCAGCTGCAAAACACTAAAATGTGTCCCAGCCATCTGAGGTCAAGGCCAACCCAACTAAATGACATGTAGTAATTGCAGCTGTACTTGAATGGGAGATATTTATAAAATATGACCGATTCCAACAGATCGATAGAGAAGGTTATTTAAAATAGCAAAATAGTTTCTGTCAGTTCTGGAGACAAGGCATTGTCTGAAGAAGCAATAACTATTATCTAGAAATTGTTCTAAGCCAGTTCCCCTGGAAGATCATGAAATGTGGCAGCACTGTCAGGAGCTGAGGCAAAATTTGCTCCCTTGTGACAATTCCTTCTCCAATTGGGAACAGTGTTCAAAATAAGTCTGGGAAAGAATGGCAAAAGGATCTTTCTATGGCAGTGCAGGATTTATTTAGTGATAATGCCTGGTTTTTGGTCCTGTACTCTCATTGAGTTTAGGTGGCACCTGACATAGAAAATAAGAACTATATTCCTCAGTCATAGCCTCTTTAAAAGAACGATCCAATAACCTGACACAGGTGCAAAGTGCAAGGTGTCTGACTATTAGAATAGAAAGATGGTAGGTTGGGCGTGGTGGCTCACGCCTGTAATCCCAGCACTTTGGGAGGCCAAGGTGGATGGGTCACCTAAAATAGGAGTTCGAGGCCAGCCTGGCCAACATGGTGAAACTCCATGTCTACTAAAAACACAAAAATGAGCCGAGTGTGGTGGCGGGTGCCTGTAATCCCAGCTACTCAGGAGGCTGAAGCAGGAGAATCGCTTGAGCCTGGGAGGTAGAGGTTGCAGTGAGCTGAGACTATGCCACTGCACTCCAGCCCGGGCGACAGAACGAGACTCCATCTCAAAAAAAAAAAAAAAAAAAATTCTATGTCCATGCCTTTACACCTGCTTCTGCACATAGCTGTGCAGTATATTCTTCTTCTAAGCAACGAACCAGTGAAGATCCAAACAAAACTTCACAAGTATGTGGTTATCCAAGGCACATACAGCTCTTTTCTTCCAGAACAGGGCCACCAAGCACAATTGCGCAGGTTGAGTAGGGCCCGAGTGTAAACAACAGCCTGCCCTCAAACATCTAATGGCAATACGTAATCTTAATGGCAAGATCTATCATAACCCTTTGCTATGAGGTTATGATTTCAAGTATCTAGCACTTTATTTTCATAGAAAATATCCAGGAGAAATTCTCTATGGGAGTTATTCATCATTTTACACCACCGGGCAGGTCACTAGATAGGAGCCTGCAGTAAGCAGTTCTCGTTTGTCATGGAAAAGCAGCTGTGACATAGACTTGGAATTCTGCTTAAACACACTAACTCGGAGATCTTAAAACAAACCACTGAATTTCTCTGAACCTCAGTTTTCTCATCAGGAAAATGGAGGATAATAGTATCCATCCTACAGAGTGGTTCTGAAGACTAAAAATGGCTCCAGTCCTAAGTGCCTAGCGTATACAAGGTACAGTGTGTGCACCTAGGAAAGACAACCACCGCACAGTCACTGTTGCTATTCGAGACCTTCCTGACTCTTTTATTTCTGTCTCTCATCATCTGGACAGTAGAGTGTTTCCCTAAGCTCCCCTCAGCTATGTTACCTTTTAAGGTGAAAATGTACTACCTGCCACATCTGTAAGGAGAAGTCAAGAGGAGTATCAGGATAGAGTCAGCATGGAAGATTATTTCTCTCATTAAAGAAGTTCCCAGTTTGACAGTCACCAGGGATCCAGATTTTGTGTGCCTTTCTAATCCCTATTGTAGCACATGGCTCCCATCCTCAAAGTTGCATCATGGTGCAGCCTGGCTGCTGGAGCTCCAGCCATCACTCCGGTGTTCCAGAACTCAGAAAGGAAGGGAGGGAGGGAGGAAGGGAGGAAGGGAGGGAGGGAGGGAAGGGAGGGAGGGAGGGAGGGAGGGAGGGAAGGGCAAAAGAGACATACTCCTCTTTGATTAAAAAAAAAAAAAAAAAAAAAACCTTCTCAGAGGTCTCACACATTTCCATAAAGCCTCTTTAGCCAGAACTTAGTCCAAGACCACACCAAAAAAGGGTAGAAAATATAGTCTTTGATCAGAGTGAACAGCAACCCTAAATAAAATTTAACAAAGTAAGGGAAAATTGATATGGGTAGCAACAAGCAGACTCTGCCACACAAGAACTACAGCTTGTTGACAGTCAATTTGCCTTTGCTCTGAGTGAACCCCTCTGGGAAGGTGAGTTGAACCACTGCAAAAGGGCTGACTCACTTCCCTACTCGGAATATAGACATGCTCAAAATGCTCCTCTAGTGTCACTCCATGAATGCCACCATCCTACTGTTTTAAATCTTTACTTCCAATCCCATGTTCTTATGCTTCAACCCAGAGCTTCTGGCAGGTTTAGTTTCTGGTTCTGACTCTGAAATGTAATCTTGTACTTTGACTTTAGCATCTAACCAGCTTCTTCTGAATTCATATTTGACCTTTGATCTCTTGACTTCATTTGCTTTCCTCAGTCATTTAGGAAAAGGGTACCCAACCTGGAATCCAGGTTTCAAGAGAAGAATCTCCTATAGTTCTATACAAAATGATGTGCCTATCTTCATTTTTTACTTGGAGAGAAGGACTACAGGTTTCCTAGGATTCCCAAAGGGATCTGTAATCCCAATTAGGTGAAGAACCACTGGGCATGGGGGCTCACAACTGTAATCTCAGAACTTTGGGAGGCAAAGGCGGGAGGATCGCTTGAGGCCAAGAATTGAAGACCAGCCTGGGCAATATAGTGAGACCTCCATCTCTACACAAAATAAAATAAAATAAAATTGAAAATAAAAAATTTAAAAAAACTGTTTTGGTGAATTACAAGACCTTCTTTAAGGGTGCAGCTGCACAGATTGTAAACATGGCCCAGGATGGGGCAGCAGGGTCAGAAGAAGTGTCAGGAATGAAGAACACCATGTCAGCCCATTTGTCAGGCCTGGCTGTGGATCAGCAGCCATGGACTGATATACTAGCTTTCAGGAGAGAGTGTCAGGCCTAAGCTAATAAGCCAGGAAAAGAGTGGAAAATTGGTCCTTTAGACTCAGGCAGGGACTATCAAACAGGATACAGCTAAGGCCAAGAACCAGATGCTAGAATCATCCTAGTATGTTTCCTCCTCAAGGTTGAGAATGGTGTCTTCTAACATCTTAGTTTCCTTAGTACATAGGATGTCACCTGGCAGAGAATAGCCACTCAGTAAGTATTTGTTGAATAGAACTGAAAGAAAGTTTAGGAATCAGGTACCTGGCATAGATAAGGAACCTGAAATAGATTAGATCAGTTAATCTCATGATAAACTCTCTAGACTCTTCCTCCTAATCCTGAGAGTAATGGCCATGTTCCTGGTCCTTGGGGAGGCTAATTCATGCAAACCTTGGGCCTAATTGGTTTTAAATCTGAAGCATGGAGTGGGACCTATGCCTGATATTCAGTCCCATTCCCTCTCCCTTGTCCATGTGGTTCCTGCCTGGCCAACACTGACTTGATCCTAAGCCAACTTTCATCCAGTCTTTGATATGGTTCTGATATTATGGTATGTGATTTCATTTGTTCCTTGCCTTACCCCAGAGAGCTTTCTTATATAGTACTGGGAGATTCTAGCACAGACACTGCCACCAGTATTTCCTCACCATGCGAGGAAACATTTTTGTCATGTCAACATTTCCAAAAACCAGTGGAACCATTAATAACACATTTGTTCAAGAATGGTTAAAAGCCCATCATGAGTTTGCCTCTTGGTACACTTGGCAGCACAGGCTAAACCAGGAATCCTTCTCTTCTTCTTCCTTTATCAGGCCATCAGACATGAGGGAGTGTTGGTTGCTACGGTGATGGGGCTCAGAGCAGAACCAAAGCATGATTGTGACCTCCAGAGGTGATGGTAACTGCACACATGGTTTCCAAGGGTCTTCCTCCTAAATTTCCAGGGGCCTCCCAAGGAAAATGGACATATTCTTTTTGGAAATAAAATACTTCTACCAACATATCTGAGGATCCTTCAGGATCTTTTTGTCTTCTTTTACCTCCATGTGATTAATTTGACTGCTTTTTTCATCCACAATTAAAACTTAGTAGCTTCACCTGTGTCTTATGTAAAACAATAGTTATCTCATCCTTACAAATAGCTTTGCCTTACATTAAGCAAGCAAGAATTCCCATTAGTCTTCAACATTAGCACTTGGCTCAAACACCCTAACCAGTGATAAAGCTTCCCCATGTCACTTAGCTGAGTCAGTCCAGGCATCTCTTTTCGGTGAGGATGATCTGAGCCCAGCCTACAGACTCTAATGCTAAAGAATGCCAAGCAAAAACAAGAAAGACAAAAAGCCTCAGAGCTTAGTAAATATCTTTTTGTTTTCTGGCTTAATTTTCTGTGGACAGACCTTCCTTGATTTTTCTTAGGCCCCACGTTTGGTCTCACGATCTTGTTTCAATGACTAGTCTACCAGACTATGCCTCTGTGTTGAATTGCTTTGAAAAGAGCATGGCTTGCTACTTTTAAATCAGTTTCTTAGAAGACAAATGTAACCTTCCAAGATATCTGATGCCCACAGCTAGTTGTTTATGCCAGTTGACCGTCTTCTTGTTATTTATAATTTGTAATTAGAAAATCATCACTTAGAATTATTCTTGACAGATATTGACTTCAGAGAATTATAGAAACATAGCTGTCCTTGAGGATTATTACAGAAAAACCATGTAGATAATTATATTGAGATCTTTAAAACCTGGGTCAATATTTCCAATTATCTTCACAGTTAGCCTTCAGATGTTTACATTATTTTTAAAAGATAGACTTTGGCTCTGGCTTTTATATATTGTACAAGTGTGAAACTGGCAGTCAGCTTTTTTTAAAAAAACAAATTGTAAACCAATTTTACGTAGAACTTGGAATGCTTTTTTCAATTAACATTTGCATTGTCCTATAATCTTAGAGGTAAAAGGGACTCAGAAAAGTCATTTTCTTTCCTTCTATTCCTCTGGGTGGACCATGCCTAAGACATTCCATTCAGATAAGAATCTATTTTGTTGGTGAAGTATCACAGGGCTGGCACTTCCACCACCTCTCTCAGTAACCCAGGCTGGTTTCTGACATTTTATGATCGGCGACTTAATGCATTTCCAGGAAATGAATCATGTTAGTGGTTTGGAACAGCTTTTTTTTAGAACCCAAATACTAAACCAATCCTCTGTGTTCCTAAAATAAGTGGTTTGACTTCTTTATTTTCTTTCATCCTTCTTCTTACCACCTTTCCAGGTTTACATATGAAATTGCACCAGTGTTTGTCCTCATGGAACAAATAACACTTAAGAAGATGAGAGAGATAGTTGGATGGTCAAGTAAAGATGGTGATGGGATATTTTCTCCGGGTAGGTTTCTCTTCTCTTCCTCTTCTCAAGGTTTGGGATTCTTAAGAATACAAAATATGAACTAGGTTTATGGAAGAATAACACCTTAAAATTTTTTTTGGATACTCTGACTTCCTATTTTTTCAAGATGAAGGCTAACAAAAATGCTACATTCTATATGAATTAACTAACAAAGGCTATGCCTAAATCTGTAAAAACTGACAAAGGCTGTGTCTAGATAATGCTAAAGAACCCCATTTTTTCTTTCTTTTCTTTTTTTTTTTTTTTTTTTTTTGAGACAGGGTCTCACTCTGTCATCCAGGCTAGAGTGCAGTGGTGTGATCCTAGCTCACTGCAGCCTCGAACTCCTGGGCTCAAGCAATCCTCCTGCTTCAGCTTCTCAAGTAGCTGGGACTATAGGCATGTGCCACCATGCCCAGCCGTTTTAAAATTTCTTTTGTAGAAACAAGGTCTCACTATTAAACAACTCCATTCTGTCAACAGCAGTTTGATTATGCTGGGGATCAGTGAATCAAGATTATTAATTAATTGATTGATTTCAGCCAAAATAGTATATCTACTTTGAATCTCTAGTTTGAAGTAGATAAAATAAGAATTTTTAAAACAAGAATAGGTATTCTGATGGTGTCAGAGACAGTGTGATTGTGTACAAGGGGAAAAGAAGAAATAAGAATTGCAGTTATCTAGGTAATTCAAGCAGACCACAAATTTGCCTAAGTTTAATTGTCAGATAATTAATGTAAAATTAACTAGTTTGTGTTGGCCAAACATACATAGTTATGTCAGTTCTCCTTGTGTCTTTATTTAGGTAAACATGAGTTTGTCCTTATTTTAATAAACTTAGAGTTCTCCTAAATGACTCAGTAACTCAGTTGGGCTGAAGAGAGCACCTAGGCAGGTAACCAAGAAATGTCATTGTTTCTTTCTGTAGGCTCCATTACTCTTTCTTTCTCTGTCTTTCTGAACTCAGGGAACAGATTCATCTTTGTTCAGTAAATAGATTGAGCAGAAAGTAAAGCAGGAAGGATATAACTCACCTACCCCTTTGCAGCCACTGATGCAGCTACCTCTTATATTTCTGTCTAGACTTCAGGTGGAAAGGGCACTGAAGTACACGAATCACCTCCAGCCAAATTGCCTAGATAGCTTTGGTAATAAGTGTGACTACTTGTATTCCCAGGGTAAAGGGTCCAGTGGGAAGCCCCAGCAATAGGGAAGCCAGCAAAACCTATCAGGATATTATCCTTTCGCTTCCTGACCTCCCTTGTCTCTTGAGACACCAGCTCAGCGTTCGTTTTTAGAAACAATAATCAAAGAGCCCCAACACCTCCCAATATGTCCGCTTGCTGACAGGGGGCGCCATATCCAACATGTACAGCATCATGGCTGCTCGCTACAAGTACTTCCCGGAAGTTAAGACAAAGGGCATGGCAGCTGTGCCCAAACTGGTCCTCTTCACCTCAGAACAGGTGAGTCGGGGATGCTTTCTCATGGATAGTGGTGTTTTTTAGGGGACTTTCCAACTTCTAACCTCGAGCCTCTGTTTGTTGCAGAGTCACTATTCCATAAAGAAAGCTGGGGCTGCACTTGGCTTTGGAACTGACAATGTGATTTTGATAAAGTGCAATGAAAGGTAGGCAGGGGAGGGTGAATATTAGGTTCTTGATGTATTAAACGTGTTCATCTGTTAAATTTGTTTTATTGTGCTTAAGGACTGGCTCAGTACATTGTGCCAAGCTGCTAATGGTCTGTTGAAAATATCCGATTAAATTGCTTTTTGCTGCTGCTAAAGTTTTTTTCATGTGCAATCTCATTGATTCTTCATTTTATTTTCCCTCCTTTTCCAATAATTACAGGGGGAAAATAATTCCAGCTGATTTTGAGGCAAAAATTCTTGAAGCCAAACAGAAGGTATGTACTCCGTGGTGCATCTAAACTCCAGTTTTAAAGTACCTTCTTTCTGTCCTAGACAAAAACAGTCCTTGATAATATGAGACAATTTTCTTGTGCTTCTAAAATTCTATTCTTCGAATTTGCTTATTTCCAACTAGTAAAATAATTTGGTTTTAAAGCTGTGTCTACACAATATCAGGGTTTTTTTAAAAAATGAAAAATTTGGTCATTAAACTATTTGTCCTATCTTCATTGTGCCAAGTGATTGGTTTGATGTTCTTCAATAAATCAAATCCCTGAGCATCATGAAGATATAGCCTAATTGAACTTTTTACTTACTACTTGTTGGGTATTATCTCATTTTAACAGATGCCATTTTAGCTTAGGATTCTGTTTAGCAAAGTGCTTCCATGCCCTGGCAGATGGCCCATGGTACTTGGCACATCCAGCCTCAACAAACTCTATTAAACAAAAAAACTCACAGAACAGATGTATCCACAAGTCAGTGCCAGGTAGCTGTCAGGCCACTTACCAACACATGGTTGTTTCAGTTACATTCTTATACCTCCTTCTCTAATTGTAGTTATTTGCTAGGGTCTTGGCACAGGAAGTGGATCTAAGTGTTGTAAAGACTGAGCAAGGAGCAGAGGTGGAGCTGAGCTTCACAAAAGCCTAAGAGGCAGGGCATAGGGGCTCGCACCTGTAATCCCAGGACTTTGGGAGGCTGAGGCAGGAGGATCCCTTGAGCCCAGGAATTCAAGACCAGCCTGGGCAACATAGGGTAACCCACATCTCTGTAAAAAATTTTTAAAAATAGACAGGTGTGGTGGTGCACGCCTATAGTCCCAGCCACTCAGGTGAGGTGGGAGGATTGCTTGAGTTGGAGGGGTAGAGGCTGAAGTGAGCCATGATTGTGCCAATGCACTCCAGCCTAGGTGACAGAGCACGAACCTGTCTCAGAAAAAAAGAAAAGCTTAAGATTCACAGATTTCCCCAAACTTGTCTTAGATCTATTACTCTACTCCTTCATTTATTTTTTGTTTATGTCAACATTTCACCACATCCACTGTTAGCTTTCACAGTGTATAGACCTTTTTTAAATAATTGAACCCCACAATGTTTCAGTATAATTATTATATCAATACACTTAAAACAACACAGCCTCTTAAAAGAATGATGCACAGGTGATATTCAGAACTATCTGACCATCATTCCAAACACTTATTATTGCTCTTTCCTGCTTTATTTTTTGCCATAGAAATTATTGCTATTAAACATACTGTATATTTTGCTTATTTAATTTAGCTTATTATCTGTCACCTGCCACTAAAATGTAAACTCCGCAATGACAGAATTCTTTATCTGTTGTGCTCACTGCTGAGTCCCTAGCATCTATGGCAGGGCCTGGCACATAAAAGGCAATCAAAAAATATTTGTTGAATAAATGAATGAATGAGTGAATGAGCCAACAAAACACTACTAGACGTAGTATCTGGTAACACATAAGTTTTGCCATTTACTGTTAGAAATAAATGTTACACAATTCTTCTTCCTATGAAAATCAGCAAATGAGAAAGGTTAAAAATACTCATCAGCCTATATCTGTCTTATCTTGTAGGGATATGTTCCCTTTTATGTCAATGCAACTGCTGGCACGACTGTTTATGGAGCTTTTGATCCGATACAAGAGATTGCAGATATATGTGAGAAATATAACCTTTGGCTGCATGTCGACGTAAGTGCTATATAACTCAGGCCAGTCCATGTGGGGGGGTGGAGGCACCTCTTTTTTATGACTTGCCTCAAGCTTCTCCCCACGCCCCAGCCAGCCCTCTCTCCACACCACATTAGTTCCAGTTCTTGTCTGGACCCTAGCCAGCCATTCACAACTGGTACACACCACAGACCTGGAACATCCTCTGGGACTCATCCAGTTCCTTACTAGTCGATTTCTGTCTTCTGTGGTTCATCCTAGAATATGGTCTCATTGCCTTCCCAGGTAGCTTTGTTGGGACAAATGGCTACAGAATAAAATATAACTGATTTCAGAGGGAAAAAATAGAAGACACAACATACAGAAAGTGGCCATGAATGTGAACCCTTAGCTACCTGCCTTCAGTCCAGCCATCTATGACACGTCTCTTAAAAAGGATATATCTGGCTGGGCGTGGTGGCTCACGCTTGTAATGCCAGCACTTTGGGAGGCCGAGGCAGGTGGATCACCTGAGGTCAGGAGTTTGAGACCAGCCTGGCCAACATGGTGAAACCCCGTCTCTACTAAAAATACAAAAATTAGCCGGGTGTGGTGGCATGTGCCTATAATCCCAGCTACTCTGGAGGCTGAGACAGGAGAATCACTTGAACCTGGGGATGGAGGTTGCAGTGAGCCGGGATCACGCCACATCACTCCAGCCTGGGCAAAAGAGCAAAACTCTGTCTCAAAAAAAAAAAAAAAGAAAAAAGAAAAAGAATATCTGCTACATTTAGGAAAAATAAGGCAGTATATGGAAGGCATTATCAACTAAGAGACTTAATCCCAAATTTTCCCAGGAACACAAAAGATGCATTTTCACATGTGTGACTGGGTATATTTTTTTTTTTCTTTCTCTCTGCCCATTTTCTTAGGGATTTAACTTCTCACAATTGGCCAATAGGATAATCTGCCTTGCTACTGAACTAATGACTAACAAAGGCTGTGTCACGTGGCATCCCAACTATTCAGTAAACATGCATCATGGTACCCACAAAAATGTCTTGTTGTTATATAAGTTGTGAGACCTCCAAACCCAGCAGGAACTGCTGCTTTTTGAGTTTTTCAGGAGCTGTTAGAATTCTACTCTGGGAAGAACCAGACAGCAGGCCTCAGTTTTTTGGGCAGCTTCCAGAGCCACCCGGAGGGGGACTCACTGTGTTGGCTTTCCACAACACATTGGGCTAATGGGCCATTGGACCTTTGGGTGTTGGCAGAACAGGCACCTCAGGCTCAGACCTGGCCTAGCTGTATCACTTGTGCAGCTAAAGTCCAGAGGAACTTTGAAAAAGAAATGACAAGCAATGAAGAATCACAACTGATTGAACAATCAGTGTGGGCTGAACTTTTCTGAGAAACTTATGTTTTTCACCTTGTACTTTCTTGCTCATGTTTTAGTAGAAGTGAGGAGTGACTAGTTTTAGATTCTTAAATGTCACTGCTCCCCTCTTCCTCTCCTTTCTCTGTCCCCACAGGCTGCCTGGGGAGGTGGGCTGCTCATGTCCAGGAAGCACCGCCATAAACTCAATGGCATAGAAAGGTAACGGCCAGAACTCGCCAGGCCTCCTTCCACCCAGCACATCAAACAGACCATGCTCTGATGTCAGCCTGCACCGCCCTGCCCTGATCCCCAGCATCATATTTCGGTCTAAGTTTGCTTCAGTTCAGCAGGCATTTGTTGAGCATTTATTGGATGACTGATTTCCCAGTCAAATGAGTCCTGAAGGAGTTCACAATTTAGAAAGAAAGACAGGCCAGGTGTGGTGGCTCACGCCTGTAATCCCAACAATTTAGGAGGCCGAGGTGAGAGGATCGTTTGAGCCCAAGAGTTCGAGACCAGCCTGGGCAACACAGTGAGACCCTGTCTCTAATAACTATCAATCAATCAATCAATCAATCAATCAATGAGAAAGACAATAAACAAGTAGTTAGAACACAATGTGATAAGTGTAACAGGAGACAATTGCAGGTACCCAGGTAGGAGATAAGAGAGACTAACCAGTGAGGGGAATTGGAGGCCATCAGAGTTTGCCAAGGGCACAGGAAGGGCCACTGGTTCACTTTCCTCTTCTTCCTCATTAAGCTTACTTCCAGAAAGGGCAGGACACTCAGCTCCTAACTTATTTTCTTTTTCACTGTTCAAATTCAGTGGATGTTCTAGGCCAAATGTGATTTTGACCTGACTCCTAAGTGTTGATCCATAACAAAGTCACAATGATTCATTGATTCATTCAGCACGTATTTACTGAGCACCTATCATGAGCCAGGTAGGAGTGGATGTGAATATTCACTTACGTGTCTTCCATCCAGCCACCTATGGTGCTTTTCTAATAAAAATGCATATCTGATAAATGCAGAAAAAATAAGGCAGTATATGAAAGGTGTTATCAACTAAGAGATTTGTCCTCCTGAAGTTTACATTCCAGTGGGCTAGATGTTCATAACAAATATTTAATCTGTCTCATAGTAAAGAAAAATAAAACAGGGTTAGGTAGCAGTGAGTGACAAGGCATGCTGTTTCAGACAGGGTAGTCAGAGGCCTTCCTGAGGAGGTAACATATCAGCAGATACTGCGATAAAGGGAGACAGGAAGCAAGGATATGAGGAACAGTATTCTAGGCAGTGCGAGTGGCAAGTGCAAAGGCCCTGAGGCAGGACTGTTCTTGGCAAGTGGGAGGAGGATCAAAGAGGCCATTGGGGCTGGAGCAAGGTGAGAGAGGTAGAAGCAGACTAAGGAGGGAGAGGCAAACATGGAGCAGGCAGGGAGAGCCCGCCCAGGGCTTCTCCCACAGCCAGGACTCTGGCTTTTGTTACCTCTACTGTGCCTCCCCAAACTTTTGTCTCAGTTTTGAAAGACCAGTGTCAACGTAGGTGAGACCGGCTCTGTGAAGTGGACAACCCCGTAACTCGGAGGATAATGTAAAAAATCTGGGCAGGGTGTTGTGGCCTGTAATCCCAGCACTTTGGTAGGCCAAGGAGAGCAGATCACTTGAGCTCAGGAGTTCGGGACCAGCCTGGCCAACATGGTGAAACCCCGTCTCTACTAAAAATACAAAAATTAGCTGGCATGGTGGTGCACACCTGTAATTCTAGCTACGCAGGAGGCTGAGGCTGGAGAATCACTAGAATCTGGGAGGCAGAGGTTTCAGTGAACCGAGATCACGCCGCTGCACTCCCGCCTGAGCAACAGAGCGAGACTCTGTCTTAAAAAAAAAGAAAAAAAAAGAACTCTGGATGAGCCAGCCCAATTTAACTTTAGATTTCTCAGACAATTTTAATTTTCTGTCTTTGAGTCTAGGAAAACTTAAAACATTTCACACTAGACTTTTTCTTTTCTAACATTTTAAATCACATAAGTCTTCTAAAGGAAATTGAATTCATATTATGTCTTATTACTTTCCTTTTGTAGCAGCAAAGAATCATTTACTTCAGACCTTTAGGATATGCAGAAAACCATTTAAGACATTTTATGAGACCTAAATATAATTTTTTAATGACTTGGTAAATGATAGCAATGAGAAATTTGATTAAATTCACTACCATTTAAATATGACCTGACACCGATGCTTTTTAGTGAGCTAAGCACTTAGTTAACTTTCCTTGGAATTTTTCACAGGTCTCTTTCACAAAGGTTTTATTATACACTGAAGGGAAAAGTTCTTCAGACCTTCCTCTCTTCTCCTTGAAACACAGTGCACTAAATTATTTTGTTAGGTCCTTTAACTAAAGGACCTAAGCACGATGAAGAGGTTGAAAGTTCACAACAAGGGTTTAGCTCTACGGAGAGCAGAGGCAGGATGATTCTGAGCCAATTGCTCTATCTAGGGGAAAAGATCCTTCACAGGTATTAAAATGCAGCACCTAGCTATGGGCCAGGCCTTTGGGAAGGAGTCTGCAAACCAATGAAGCAAGTTACCCATGTTTTAATCATCATACATTAGACTTAGTTGTTTCTGTAATGCCCTAGCTAGTGTGCTCCTTAATCATCTAATTGTGTCTGACAGAATGATGCAGTTGCTAGGAGACCATGCTTGTTAAGCTATCATTGCAGCCCAAACTGGCAAAATCACTCTAATTTAGCATTTAAATAATGCTGCTAGGTAGTCAGAGTCTAGAGTAGTCCAGTCGAGCCTTGCCTTTAGGTGCCACTCTTGATACTGCCCCATAAGTGGGTAGGTCAGTATCACCAGCCTATAAATGAGAAGAGAAAGGCAGAAAGAAGCCACTGTGTCTCCTAGAGAGAAGCAGTCTAGTGGAGTGGTTACGAACAAGGGCTGTGCACTTAGAGGCCTTGGACTTGAATCCAGGCTCCAACACTTCCCAACTCTGTGACTTTGGGTAATATATTTAACCTTTTGGCATGTTAGTTTCCCCATCTAAAATAGAGGTAATAATAGTACCTACCTTATAGGGTTGTGGTGAGAATTATGTGTGCCAGGCACTCTTATAAGCATTTTATATTAAGTTATTTTGTCCTTTATTCAATTCTGTGAGGCACACACTCCCCATTTAAAAGAAATTGAGGCACATAAGAGTTATATAATGTGCCCAAGCTAACAAATGTCAGAGCTAGGACTCAGACTTAGACAGTTTGGCTCCAAAGCCTGAATTCTTAACCATACCATATTGATATAATACCTGAAAGCTCTCAAAACAAGAAGACATATAATAAGTTATTCATAAATGTTAGCTATTGTTAATAGCAGTTACTTCTAAGATATAGTCCGTAATGTAATACTCCGAGACTGCCTGCAAAACATTTGTTTGCTACTTGATTAGTCAATTCAGGAGAATAGGCATGAATAATATTTACTGACTTGAGTTGGAATGGGTGGTGTTTTCCTCAAGAGAACAGTTGCCTCTTTCCGACTCCTGCACCTTCTCGAAGTCTCATGTGCTTCTTTCAGGGCCAACTCAGTCACCTGGAACCCTCACAAGATGATGGGCGTGCTGTTGCAGTGCTCTGCCATTCTCGTCAAGGAAAAGGTCTGTACTCCCTCCAAAGCTACACTGGGGCCCGTACATTCTTTAGAAAGCACAAAAAGAGACACACGTGGGGTCTCTTTGCAGTACTTGTTGGCTGACTCACGAGATTGGCAGCCCCACTGAGAGACTGCTGCTGCTGTCCTTTCCTGCCCTTGCAGCTAACCTGGTTTCTTCTCTTGGCTCTTGCTGGCTACTGTGCTTCTTCTTTGATCAGTACTCAGGGTCTGTCAGCAACTGAACCTTTAAGGAAATTATTTAATTGAGTATTCCTTCATGTTTGCCCAAAAAAAGTGAGAGCAAGTAGGTGAGGCATCCAATCAGTTTTGTCCTCAGTGAGGACAAAAAGCACTCACTGGAGCATACTTGGAGTTCTTAGTATAAACGTGTGGTCCCAAGAACTGAAATAAATGAGACAGAACAACAACTACAAATATCAACTTAGGGCCACAAGGAATATTGCCCCAAAAGCTGCTGTAAATGGTTGAGCCTCATATTCCCTTCTTCACATGCCTAATGTTAGGACCCTGCCCTCCAAGGCTTTGTTGCTCCAGTAAAACTTCTGCTCACAGAAGCATTCCAAAAAGTCTGTCTCCAGCCTGTAGGAGCCATAATCTGCACAGCGTCTTTAGTCCACTCATATGTGGAATCCATGTTAATGTCATAGGAGGTCCTGGAAAGGTTGGAAGACTTTTGCCAGAGCGCTTTTGGAGAGAAAAATTCTTCACAGCATGAAACTATCCCACCCACTGAGGAATTTTCCATCTCTAACCCTGGCCCACTGAATGCCGTAGCACTTCCCAATCTTGAAACAATCCCAGACACCCATACACATTTCCCCTTAGAGGGATGGCATCTGAGACGGAAAGATCATTTTCTAATCAGAGAGTCAGAGACAAAGGGATGGCAGTTTTTCCAAGAGTGATTTTAGAAAAGGTTATCAGAACAAGTGTAAGGCCTCATAAAGACATCAGAAGAAAGATTGCATATGACCCCAAGCCCCTCCTTCCAAGCCAGCCCAGTTTTAAAGCCACCCACATCTCTGATGTGTAAATGCAGATGCACCCATCTTAATTTCCATGATAGGGTATACTCCAAGGATGCAACCAGATGTGTGCAGGATACCTCTTCCAGCCAGACAAGCAGTATGATGTCTCCTACGACACCGGGGACAAGGCAATTCAGTGTGGCCGCCACGTGGATATCTTCAAGTTCTGGCTGATGTGGAAAGCAAAGGTATGAAGGGAATAATTCAGGAAATAGAGCAGAAACGTAATTTGCACAGACTGGCTGGCAAAAGAGGGGCAAAGATATATCACAGATAATTCACTATATGTGGAATCAATATCTAGATAATTGAATTAACTGTGTTTTCTTTGTGAATGAAATTACTTTATTCCTTATGTCAAATTCTCTCTCCTTTTGTTCAGTCTCCTCAATTTGAACTATTATGAAGTCTTCTTATAACGTTCTCTTATAACAACTAAAAATTATGCCAAGATAAGGATTTCTACAGCAATCCTTGGGGATGCTGGAATTATTTAGTGCAGGCATAGAGAAAGATAAAAAAGTAAAATTACTGCATTATTCTGAGTAGAACCTTGAATTCTTTTTTTTTTTTTTTTTTTTTTTTGAGATGGAGTCTTCCTCTGTAGCCCAGGCTGGAGTGCAGTGGCGCGATCTCGGCTCACTGCAAGCTCCGCCTCCCAGGTTCACGCCATTCTCCTGCCTCAGCCTCCAGAGTAGCTGCGACTACAGGGGCCCGCCACTACGCCCGGCTAATTTTTTAAAAAATATTTTTGGTAGAGATGGGGTTTCACCGCGTTAGCCAGGATGGTGTCAGTCTCCTGACCTTATGATCCGCCCACCTCGGCCTCCCAAAGTGTTGGGATTACAGGCGTGAGCCACCGCGCCCAGCCCTTTGAATTCTTTTATGAGGCTTCTCAACATGGGCTATGTATGACAGTTTTAACTTCAACTTCGATAATGCCTTTCCCATTGTTTGTAGTTAATACACCATTCTGGAAAATGTATACTTTATTGTGAAAAATCCTACTTTTAGATGGTAGCATGCTGTGTCTGCATTCATCAACCTTTTGGGTTTCATTTCTGTACCTAAGGAAAAAAGCTAACTATTGGAATTTCCCCCAAAATATGAGTGAGGGAGAGGATTACCATTTGACTATTTGTTTCAAAAATATTTGTATGCAATCAAGGAAAAGAAATTTTGATTTCATAGTTTTATATTACATACCTTGTTTTTGTTATAAATTAATTTTAATAATTTCTATGTTTAAGATTGAGTCTAACTGTCTAACTAACACTCAAACAACAAGATTTTCTGGCAAAATTTCTAGTCAAATATTTCTTCCATAGGAAAAATTTGGTAGATTATTAGTTTTTTCCTCAGTAAGTCATTTTGTCTTTTTTTTTTTTTTTTTTTTTTTTTTTTTTTTTTTTTTTTGAGACAGAGTTTCATTCTTGTTGCCCAGGCTGGAGTTCAGAGGCGCGATCTCTGCTCCCTGCAACCTCCGTCTCCCAGATTCAAGCAATTCTCCTGCCTCAGCCTTCCAAGTAGCTGAGATTACAGGCATGCGCCACCATGCCCATCTAATTTTATATTTTTACTACAGGCAGGGCTTCACCATATTGGCCAGGCTAGACTTGAACTCCTGACCCCAAGTGATCCACCCACCTTGGCCTCCCAAAGTGCTGGGATTACAGGCGTGAGCCACCGCACCCAGCTCTGTTTTGACTTAATATAGAAATAGTCTGAATTTGATTTCTATTACAAAGTAATCATAGGAATTTTAAATATATAAATAGCCATAGGCTGGGCACGGTGGCTCACGCATGTAATCCCAGCACTTTAGGAGGCCAAGGCAGGCGGATCATTTGAGCTCAGGAGTTCAAGACCCATCTGGGCAACAAAGTGAGACCCCATCTCTACAAAAAATACAAGTTAGTCAGGTGTGATGGCGCATGCCTGTGGTCCCAGCTACTTAGGAGGCTGAGGTGGGAGGATCACTTGAGCCCAGGAGGGGGAGGTTGCAGTAAGCCGAGATCATGCCACTGCACTCCAGCCTGGGCAACAGAGTGAGACTCCATCTCAAAAAAAAAAAAAAAAAAGCCATAAACGGCAACAACAAAAAAGGAGTCGTGTCATTTTGAAATATAATGACCACACAACCTGTTTCAGTAATTTGTGTCTTCTTTTTCATTTCTAACAATAACCTCTTGAACCATCTGCTGCAGGTTTTGACCATAGTGATTGGTTGCTGAAATGGGACCCTGGTACAGGCTTCATTCCTAAGTGGACTGACTAGGGTATACAGTCAGCAGTGACACTACCTGGGGAGGCTGATGCTTTCTCAGTGCTGGACTTTGCTCAGGCCCATTAGCAATCCACAGCCAGCCTTGTGCATCTGCTCTCCTTGTTAACACCGACCCACTCAACAACCCTCATACTGCTGTTATTAATCAGCCATGCTGGCTTTTGAAACTCATGCTCAACCAGTTTGTCAATAGTTGGAACTATTGCAATATCAGGGCATATACTGAGACCAGCGGCTTCCCCATCTACCTGCCTGCCTGTCACCTAAAAGGCATAACACTGTTATGTGGAAGGTTGCCTGCCTGAGAGGGCATGGGACATGTTTCACAAGGACTTATTGCTGGGGAAGATGAGTTCTACAGCAGTATCTTTCGAAGTTTTTCTGATGAAGAACCAGTTATTTGTTGTTGTTGTTGTTGTTTTTCACCTATCATGGACCAATACCCTAAAGATTAATTGTTAGAAAAATGAAATTTAAAAACATACAAAGAACAAGCCACTGTTTTTTATTAGAGTCAACAGACAAAATCCCTTTGTCCAATTGCCATTAAAGTTTCCTATGCTTAATCTCAATTTCTACACTCATTTGATTGTAGACCAGTTACAGTTGTGGAGTGGCCTCAGTTCATAGATGACACTTTGAGTAGCACCATCCTAAAGCAAACCAGAATCAGGCATAGGTCCAGTTGAAAATAATACCCAGAGACTGGAGTGCCTTTGAAAGAGGAAGCAGGCACACATCATTTATTGCATGCACATCTGTGAAAAAGCTGACATATTTGATTAGATTGTTCTTCCTAACCATCTCCAAAAATACTTTTTTTGTTTATTTCCCATAGACAGGGACAGCATAGCCTTCCCAAATGCTCATCACAGGGAAATGCAACCACAAACATGACTTTTCTCTTTAAAACAGGGCACAGTGGGATTTGAAAACCAGATCAACAAATGCCTGGAACTGGCTGAATACCTCTATGCCAAGATTAAAAACAGAGAAGAATTTGAGATGGTTTTCAATGGCGAGGTAGGTAATCATCATGGACCAGGTACACAGTATTTCCAGAAAAACTGCTGAGGGAAGCTCCTGAAGCTTCTGGCAACATGGGAAAATCAATCCCATGTTGCCAGAAACTGCTTCAAAATTTTTATTCTTATATACTCTTAATTCCTCTCTTTAATTCCTTCCATGTCTATGAACTTTTCTTCTGGTAGCACTGGGATGACTTTTTCCTTTACATCTTTTAAAACTGTGTTGCTCTTGGCCAGCTTTTGGCAGACAAGATGTCTTTCCTTGACAGGTCTGAATCCTTCGTCATTCTTGGGTTTGTTTTGTGTTGAACCTTTATGATAAAGTGTTTTTCAGGCTGGGCATGGTGGCTCACACCTGTAATCCCAGCATTTCGGGAGTCCAAGGCAGGAAGATTGCTTGAGTCCAGGAGCTCAAGACCAGCCTGGGCAACATAGCAAGACCCTGTCTCTATAAGAAAAAATATATATAATTTATGAAAATAAATCTTACAAAATGATAAAGTGGTTTTCATTTCCAGGAAGCTTATAGGATGGGTATATTCTTACCTCCCAAGACTTGTTCTAAAATAAGGTTCTACTTAACATAGACCCATAAGGAAGAGAGCAAGATAAAATTGTCTGTGCCCTCAGTTCATGTGCATACTGCACACAGCAAAGTATTTGTCAGTGTTTACTGAGTACCCACTGTGTGCCAGGCCTCCTGCTAGGACCTAGATTCTGGAGTATTGAACAAAACAGATACATTCTCTGACCCAATGGAGCTTACACTTGAATAAAGAAAGATAGAATAGGAGCCAGTGTTGAATAAAAGAAAATCCACTTATAAGCCAGTATAATATAACACTGCTTACAGTCAACATTATTCTATTTATCAGGCAACCTAAACTACTAGGAACACATGTGAATCACCAAATGAACAAAAAAGAGCCCTGGGCAGTTTAAAATCAATGACACTGCTCTGATCATTTACACACTACTTTAAACACTCTTAATAGCAGATTAAAAACAACAAATGTGATATCTCAAACCAATTAGAGGCAGGCACAGTAATGGCAAACAGCAACCAGCGAGAAAACTTTATAGCAAGAATAGGGAAGAACTCAAAAAGCACAGGAATCTTTAGAGGAGGGACACTAAACAGTTTGAGGCATCTCAGCAGGCCTTGCCTTATGCTGTAGAAACAGTCTTTTGGTTTTTTTTAAGAGCAACCCTATTAATTGATATATCCAGTCTTAATGTTTATTATGATAGTCCTGAGTCATCAAGAAAAGATTCAATATCAATATAATAAACTCAATAAAATATTCATCAGCATCCACAAACTATGTTTCAATCATCTTCTATATGTGAGGCACTACAAAATGACAACATGGACTGACGGATACCTTTTTTAAAAAATTGCCCAAATGTAATTATTTGTAACATTTCAATGTTTAAAGTCGGTAACTTTAGTTACCTAGAAAATTGGTTGTAGGGAACAGCTCTCTTGCCAAATATGATTGGATAAATGAGGCATTGTTCTCCCTGGTGTGGAAGTAACATTGCCTTTGAGATGAACATTCAACCTCTTTCTTTGGTCTAAGAGACTTCCACCAAGGATGCATATTGGTTTGGGAACAGCTTTCTCTCAAGTTATCCTAATTTTCTTTGTTTGTCTTTTAAAATCTCTGCAGCCTGAGCACACAAACGTCTGTTTTTGGTATATTCCACAAAGCCTCAGGGGTGTGCCAGACAGCCCTCAACGACGGGAAAAGCTACACAAGGTATGGACTCGCTTTTTGTCTCATCTAATCCTCTGCAATTTCTCTGGCTGGTCAGGACATACTCATTCCAATGTGCCTTTCTAGTGGGGGAAATATAAAAAATAAAGCCTTGGGGTGGGTTTCTAGTAATGGGGTGGTGGGGAGCCATCTTGTTATATCCCTCTTGAGCCTGCATTGCCCCCTTACTGTGGTTACCACGGGAACTTCTAAAGGATGCATCTTGTCTCCTTGTCCTTGGTTGATGTTCTTCATTGAAGGAGCCCTATGCAGGGTAAGGGAATAATGTGCATATTCCTAGGGACATTCTAGATTAAACTGTGTCTGTTAAAATAACATTTTAAGTTCAGGCCCACTGTAATGCTGATTCATTCTAGCTGTTTTCTATATCCAGTTTATATCTTATCCAGGGTTCTTAAGATTATATTTAATTTATATAACATTTCATTCATCCAACCATTCAACAAATATTTGTTAAACACAGTCTGTGTGCCAGGCAGTATCCTGGGCTCTGGGTTATGCAAAACTCTGAATTTGTGGTGTTGTCTATAAGAGTTTTTTGGTTTTGTCTTCATTTTTTATTTTACTATCATTGTTCCATGAGTAACTTTCAAAATTCGGTTGCACAGTACTTTCTGAGGGAACTTGTGACCAGGTAGTCATTTGATATTAGCCCCTGAAGATTCCTGGATATAAAATATTTCTTTGCTTTTATGTCAATGTAAACACAAATAGTAAAATGCAAGTTGGGTTGAATTGTTAAAAAGAGAGGGTGTTCGTATCAATCTTGAGTTTTGTTTTGTGTTTTCCATCACAAGGTGGCTCCAAAAATCAAAGCCCTGATGATGGAGTCAGGTACGACCATGGTTGGCTACCAGCCCCAAGGGGACAAGGCCAACTTCTTCCGGATGGTCATCTCCAACCCAGCCGCTACCCAGTCTGACATTGACTTCCTCATTGAGGAGATAGAAAGACTGGGCCAGGATCTGTAATCATCCTTCGCAGAACATGAGTTTATGGGAATGCCTTTTCCCTCTGGCAATCCAGAACAAACCTCTATATGTTGCTGAAACACATAGGCCATTTCATTGAGGGAAAACATAATGTCTTGAAGAATATTGTTAAAACCTTACTTAAAGCTTGTTTGTTATAGTTAGCAGGAAATAGTGTTCTTTTTAAAAAGTTGCACATTAGGAACAGAGTATATATGTACAGTTATACATACCTCTCTCTATATATACATGTATAGTGAGTGTGGCTTAGTAATAGATCACAGCATGTTTCCCGCTCCAAGAGAATTCACTTTACCTTCAGCAGTTACCGAGGAGCTAAACATGCTGCCAACCAGCTTGTCCAACAACTCCAGGAAAGCTGTTTTTCAAAACGCCATGTCCTAGGGGCCAAGGGAAATGCTGTTGGTGAGAATCGACCTCACTGTCAGCGTTTCTCCACCTGAAGTGATGATGGATGAGATAAAACACCACCAAATGACAAGTCACACCCTCCCCATTAGTATCCTGTTAGGGGAAAATAGTAGCAGAGTCATTGTTACAGGTGTACTATGGCTGTATTTTTAGAGATTAATTTGTGTAGATTGTGTAAATTCCTGTTGTCTGACCTTGGTGGTGGGAGGGGGAGACTATGTGTCATGATTTCAATGATTGTTTAATTGTAGGTCAATGAAATATTTGCTTATTTATATTCAGAGATGTACCATGTTAAAGAGGCGTCTTGTATTTTCTTCCCATTTGTAATGTATCTTATTTATATATGAAGTTCTGAAAACTGTTTATGGTATTTTCGTGCATTTGTGAGCCAAAGAGAAAAGATTAAAATTAGTGAGACTTGTATTTATATTAGAGTGCCCTTAAAATAATGATTTAAGCATTTTACTGTCTGTAAGAGAATTCTAAGATTGTACATAGAGTCATATATATGGAAATCCTGTTACTTACATAGCATCTGCTCTTCTCTTACCCTCTCTGTCTGGCTGTACGTCTGGTGTTCTCAATGCTTTTCTAGCAACTGTTGGATAATAACTAGATCTCCTGTAATTTTATAGTAGTTGATGACCAATCTCTGTGACTCGCTTAGCTGAAACCTAAGGCAACATTTCCGAAGACCTTCTGAAGATCTCAGATAAAGTGACCAGGCTCACAACTGTTTTTGAAGAAGGGAAATTCACACTGTGCGTTTTAGAGTATGCAAGAAGAACATAAATAAATAATAAAAATATTCTCCATGGAGAATTTGAACAAAATTTTATTCTAGTTTGTGTTTCATACAGAGATGTTTCTAATTAGAGTTCCTTGGGTTGCCCATAGCCCATTTGCTTTCTATTGGCTGACTTTAGGTGATGCTCAGTACCCTGATTAAGCTGAAGGAGACTCGATCCACTGTCACAGGCTCTGAAGCTCCTCGTCTATAAAATCATTATGGGCTGGGCATGGTGGTGCATGCCTGTAATCCTAGCACTTTGGGAGGCTGAGGCAGGCAGATCACTTGAGCTCAGGAGTTCGAGACCAGTCTGCGCAACAGGGCGAAACCCTGTCTCTGCAAGAAATATAAAAATTAGCCAGCTGTGGTGATGCGCACCTGTGGTCCCAACTATTTGGGAACCTGAGGTGCAAGGATCACCTGAGCCCAGGAGATCGAGGCTGCAGTGAGCTGAAATCGTGCCACTGCACTCCAGCCTGGGTGACAGAGTGAGACCTTGTCTCAATCAATCAATAAAATCATTATGATTATAATTAATTAAATGTGCAGTTCAAGCCTTGAGAAAGAAAAGCCATCCCTGTTTCTCCTTTTCCTACTTGCATCTTGGAGTTACATTCATTCAGTCATTCAACAAAAGATAAGTATTCCTTCTAGTGGGCATCTTACATCACTTGGTGTCTCTGCTAACTGAGTGCCTCTAAGATCACAGAAGCATAACTTCCTGCTGCTTTATGCTTGTAGAGTGGTCCCCATTCACTTCCTAGGGAAATATATGTTGGTGCTGGATCATTAGGATATGGGACTCATTTTCTACAATATTCTTTGTGTGTGTGTGTGTGTGTGTGTGAGAGAGAGAGAGAGAGAGAAAGAGAGTCTCACTCTGTCACCAGGCTGGAGTGCAGTGGCGCCATCTCCGCTCACTGCAACCTCTGTCTCCCCGGTTCAAGCAATTCTCCTGCCTCAGTCTCCTGAGTAGCTGGGATTACAGGCATGCACCACCACACCCAGCTAGTTTTTGTATTTTAGTAGAGCCAGGGTTTCCCCATGTTGGCCAGGATGGTCTCAATCTCTTGACCTCGTGATCTGCCCACCTCGGCCTCCCAAAGTGCTGGGATTACAGGCATGAGCCACTGCGCCCAGCCCATTTTCTACAATATTTTATTCAGCTATATTAATACAATCTCACTCATTTGGAATACAAGAAGCTCCCTATTTAGCACAGGTAGGGAATACAGAAGAGTCCTTTGTAATTAGCACACTGATTGCATGTAACCATTGTATTAAACGACTCTATAGGGAGTGATCATAAAGCCACTTATTCTTTCTCTCACTGTTTCTTTAAAACCCCTCTGGGGGCTGATTTTTTCTATGCCCCCATTTGAATTTAGGCCAATCCCATAGCTTTTCTGTCCTCTCGGGTACATGAACAGTCTCATTTTTGCAACTGAGGGTCCAGGTTGATATAATAAGCAAAGTTTCAATTTTTATACGATATAGAGTTTCTCCCCCCTCCCCCTGATCTGGCACTGCTTCAGCTGCAAGCCTACAGTGGCAGGGAGAGCAAGGCTGATGGTGGGTGAGGTCACCTTTTTTCTTCATCTTTCAGCTTATCTCCCTAGCTCCTGTGCTTCCTCATTCAGGGTCAGGCCTAGCGGGAGAAAGGGATAAAGCGACAAAGGTAAAATTTTACATGGCTATTAAATTGTCATTGGGCATCAAGTTCCCTGGAACATGAGTTTTTGTTTTTTGGGGTTTTTTTTTTTTTGAGAAATTTTCTGGAGTGAATGAGGATTTTTTGAATTAAGGTAAAATTTAGATACAATAAAACTTTTTGTAGTGTACTGTGTATAGTTTTCTGTGGATTTTGACAAACCCATTCAGTCATGTATTAATAACTATCATCATGATCAAGGTCTACAACAGGTCTATCACCCCAATGAATTTCCCATCCCCCTTTGTACTGAACACCTCTCCTACTCAGCCCTTGGCAACCTCTGCTTTGTTTTCTGTCCCTAGACTTTTGCCTTTCCCACCATATAAATGGAATCATATAATATTTAGTCTTTTTTTAGTCTGGTTTCTTTTGCTTAATGTAGTGCACTTGAAATCCATCCATGTTATCTCTATATCAGTGTTCATTCCTT
The DNA here is from genome assembly GCF_029281585.2 of Gorilla gorilla gorilla. Lineage (NCBI taxonomy): Eukaryota > Metazoa > Chordata > Mammalia > Primates > Hominidae > Gorilla > Gorilla gorilla. Next base: position 73,358,378 of record NC_073235.2, read on the forward strand.
TTCACTACCGCATAGTATTCCATTTGCATAAATGTACCATACTCTGTTTATCCATCCCTTAGTAGAGGGAAATTTCTGTCGTTTCCAGTGTTTTTGGCGATTAGAATAAAGCTACTGGAAACATTAGTGTGCAGATTTTTCTGTGAACATAGATTTCATTTAACTTGGGTAAATACCTATGTGTAGGGTTGCAAGATAACATTAATAATATGTTTAATTTTATTAGAAACTGCTAAACTATTTTCCAAAGTGGCTGTACCATTTTGCATTCTCACCAGCAATGCACAAATATTCCAGTTGCTCCATATTCTTGCTGACACTTGGTACTGTCATTTTCCCCCCATGCTGACCATTCTAAAAGTGTTATCTTGTGGTTCTAATTTGCTTTTTCATGAAGCACTTTTGAAGGATCCCTCTGGGGTCCTCCCAGCTCATTGCACAGGAGGCAGTAAAGGTTTATCCTCCTGCAACCACTTAGGACTCAGACCCTCAGGCCTGGGCCCCTGGCAGTCTACACTGTCCAGACCTTGTAGTTGGGATCCTTTCTTCTCCAAGTAGTACATTTGGCCGGGATGCCTTTTATTTAACATCAGTTACTGGCCAGGTGCAGTGGCTCACGTCTGTGATCCCAGCACTTTGGAAGGCCCAACTGGAAGGACTGCTTGAGCCCAGGAGTTCAAGGCCAGCCTGGGCAACATTGGGAGATCCCATCTCTACAAAAAATAAAAAAAATAGCTGGGAGTGTGGTGGTGAGCCCCTGTGGTGCCAGCTACTCAGAAGGCTGAGGTGGGAAGATCACTGGAGCCCGAGAGGTCAAGGCTGCAGTGAGCCGTGATCATGCCACTGCATTCCAGCCTGAGCAACAGAGTGAGACACCATCTCAAAAAAAAAAAAAAAAAAACAGAAACAAAAACAAAACCCTCCTTAGATAATCCACAATAACTGATTTTTTTTTTTTTTTGAGACAGGATCCCACTTTGTCACCCAGGCTAGAGTATTGTGGCATGATCACAGCTCACTGCAACCTCGAACTCCTGGGCTTAAGCAATCCTCCCACCTCAGCCTCCCAAGTAACTGGGACTGCAGGTGCATGCCACCATGCCCAGCTAATTTTTTATTTTTTTGTAGAGATGGAGTCTCATTCTGTTGCCCAGACTAGTCTCAAACTCCTGAACTCAACTGATCCTTTCACCTCGGCCTCCCAAACTGCTAGAATTACAGGCATAAGCCACTGTGCCTGACCAAGAAGGGCTTTATTAGACATACATGTATAGGACAAAGGGTGATGACATTATACTTGAGTACCCATTACTTAGCCTAAGATATAGAACATTATTATTATCATGACCTTAGCACTCTCCAACCCCGTCATGAACCTTCCCTGATTGGATGCTCCCCACTCTCTAAGAAGTGATCACTATTCTGAATTTTGTGTTACTCACTCTCTTATTTTTCTATATAGTTTTACCACATACTCATGCATCCTTATTGTTTAGTCTTACCTGATTTTGTACTTTATGTAAACAGAATAATACAGAATTTTTATACTTCTGTGACTTTTCTAGTCAACATTATGATTTTGTTTGTCCAGAGCTAACCGCTAGGGAGACTTTGTGCAGTTTAAAATAAAAAAGGTACCCCTGTCTTGATAGCTAAGCATCCCTGTGCCAGTAGAGCTGGAATAGACTTCAGCGCCTACTCAACCTATTGGCACACCCTCCAAACACGGTCTCATGTAGAAGCCTCATGGTTTTGAGAGTCACCTTTGACAATGGCTGCAGCTGTAATTCATTCATTTTTATGGCTGCAATGCTATTACAGTGTATGAATATACTTCAGAAGGTTTATCCATTCTATTGGGGGTGAATATATGAGTTTTTCCAGTTTTGCCTTTAGAGATAACATTGCTATGAGCATTCTAGTACTTGTTTTCTGGGGTACATGTACAAAAGTTTTTCTAAGGTTTATACCTAGAAGTGAAATTGCTGGGTCACAATGTATTTATGGAACTTTACTGAGTAGAGCAGTCATACCAAGTTGCATTTCAAGCAGCCGTGCACATTGTTCTATAACTTCACCATCAGTTGGCCTAAGATTTTTGCCAGTCTGGCAAGTATGAAATAGTATCTAATTGTAAATTTAATTTGTCTCTCCCTGATTACAAATGAGGTTGAGCGTCTTTTCACATTATTATGAACCATTTATGTTCCGTCTTCTGTGAAATGCCTAAATCATGCCTTTTGTCAGATTTTCAATTGTTTGTCTTTTTCTTTTGATTCTTTAGGTATTCTTTATATATTACAAATCCTAATTCTTTTAAATTATGTTTGGCAAATGTCTTCTTCTAATTTAGGGCCACCCTTTTTACTCAGTTAATGGTCTTTTCTGAAAACATAAGTTCTTAAATTTAATGTAAATTTTTCAATTATTTTCATTGTTTCTGCTTTTCTTGTATGTCTTCTTTAAGAAATTCTTCCCTATCCCAAAGTCATAAAGACGTTCCCATATATTGGCTTTTAAGTTTTAAGGTTTTATGCCTTTCACATTTAAGCCTTTAATCCATCTTGAATTGATTTTTGTGTTTGGTTCTTTTTTGAGACTGAAAGGGCGATTAATAGCCCCTTAATCTTCCATATAAATTTAGAACCAATTCATCAAGTTTCTAAAAAATTCCTATTGGCATTTTTGTTGAAATTTCATTGAATCAGTGGATCAACTGAAGAACACTAACATCTTTTTAATATTGAATATAGTAGCCATAAGTATAGTATGTATTTCCACTTAACTAGGTCATCTTTAATGTATTTCAGTAGTTCCACAACAGTCATAGACAACTTTTTTTTTTTCTCTTTGAGATGGGGTCTCACTCTGTCACCCAGGCTGGAGTGCAGTGGCATGATCTCGGCTCAATGCAGCCTCGACCTCCTGGGCTCAAGTGATCATCCCACCACAGCCTCCCAAGTAGCTGGGACCACAGGCACACGCCACCACGCCCAGCTAATTTTTTGTATTTTGGTGGAGATGGTGTTTCGCTATGTCACCCAGGCTAGTCTCGAACTCCTGAGCTCAAGAAATCTGCCTGCCTCAGCCTCCCAAAGTGCTGAGATTACGGGCATGTGCCACCGCACCCCATCCACGCAAAACTTTTGATAGATTTATTCCTAGGTGCTTTATATTGTTGTTATTTTTAATGGCATCTCTTAAAAATTACATTTTCTAACTGTTGCTCATGTATAGAAACATAATTGCCTTCTAATGAAGGATTTTTTAAAAAAAGAAGGAAAGCAATTAAAAAGAACAACAAAAAAGAAATGTAATTGCCTTTTGGTTGATGATTTTATATCCAGAAAGCTTGCTAAAACGCAAATAATTTGTTTCTTTAATGCTTTCTAAACAGACAAATGTACCATCTATAAATAATGGCAACTTTGCTTATTCATTTCTGATTCTTATGTCTTTTATTTTGCTTTTCCTTGATATACTAAACAGTCCAGGATATCCAGTACAGCATGCAAAAGAAGTGTTAGTAGCAGGCACCCTTACCTGATTCCTGATATTAGAGGGAATGCTTTCACCAGTCACCACTTGGTTTCACATTTCCTTTAGTTTTTTTGTAGATCCCCTTTAATGGGTTAATAACATTTCTTTTAATTTTTAGTTTCTATAGTAAATAAATGTTTAATTTCATCAACTTTTTCTGCATTTGTTGAGATGATCATCTTTCTTCTTCATGTGTTAATGTGGCATTATTCATAAACTAAATTTTCCATGTCTTGAGTCAGTTTTTGCAAGTTGTATTTTTCCAGGAATTTACACACACTTTAAGTTTTCAGATTTATTGGCATAAAGTTGTCTATAATATTCTCTTATTTTTAAAATTTGTTTCTATCTGTAGTTACATTCCCCATTTTTTCTTAATAGTGTTAATTTCTGTCTTCTTTCATTATTGCTTTATCTTAGCAGATGTTTGTCAGTTTCATTAAACTTTTCAGAAAATGTTTGTCTTTGTCAATATTCTCAATTATATGGTTGTTTTTTACTTCATTAATTTATCTTTCTATATGTATTATTTCCTTTCCTCTACTTAAATTTTTTTTTTTTTTTTTTAGTTCCTTCGGCTGTTCCTATTTCTTTCTTTTCTTTTCTTTTTTCTGAGACGGAGTCTTGCTCTGTCTCCCAGGCTGGAGTGCAGTGGCGCGATCTCGGCTCACTGCAACCTCCGCCTCCTGGGTTCACGCCATTCTCCTGCTTCAGCCTCCCGAGTAGCTGGGACTACAGGCGCCTGCCACCAGGCCCGACTAATTTTTTTTTTTTTTTTTTTTTTTTTTTTGCATTTTTAGTAGAGATGCGGTTTCACCGTGTTAGCCAGGATGGTCTCAATCTCCTGACCCTGTGATCCGCCCGCCTCAGCCTCCCAAAGTGCTGGGATTACAGGCGTGAGCCCCCGCGCCAGGCCTGCTGTTCCTATTTCTAACTTCTCAGGTTGTATACATGGATCATTAATTTTGAGCTTTTCTTCTTTTCTAATGATAGCATTAAGAATAAATATTCCCCTACAAGCATCCCTTTAACCATATACTACAAGGTTTCCACATATTATTTTGTTATCATTTGATTCTAAATACAGTGAATTTATCAATTTTCTCTTGTAGTTGGATAATTTTTGCTCTATTATTAGGTATAAACAAGTTTATCATTTTCATATTTTTCTGGTGATTTAAGCTTTTATCACTATGTAGTGACCAGTGTTGGGTGTGGGGGTTTTTTGCCTTTTTGTCTAATAGTCTATTTTGTCTTATATTAATATAGCTATACCACATTTCTTTAGATTAGTCTCTGCTTGATATACATTTCCTCCTTTTAAGGATATTTCTGTATCCTTATGATTTAGGTTTGTGTTGTATAAATGGCCTAGAGCTAGATTTTATCATTTTCTTTTTTCTTTCTTTCTTTTTTTTTTTTTGTTTCTTTTGAGACAGGGTCTCACTCTGTCACATGCTGGAGTGCAATGCCATTCTCATGGCTCACTGCAGCCTCCAGATCCTGGGCTCAAGCGATCCTCCTGCCTCAGCCTCCCGAGTAATTGGGACCACAAGCATGCACCACCACACCCAGCTAATTTTTGTGTTTTTTGTAGAGATGGGGTTCCAAACTCCTGAACTCAAGCAATCCACCCACCTCAGCCTCCCAAAGTGCTGGGATTACAGATGTGAGCCACCATGCCTGGGCCTTTTTCTGACCCTCTTTGTCTTTTAACTGAAAGAAGTCATTCACTTCATTTATTGTGATTATTGATATATTTTGATTTAATTCTGTCATCTCATTTTGTGCTGTTTGTTCCACTTTTTCTGTTCTTCTTTTTTCTCTGCTTGTCAAAAAATTTGGATTCATTGAGGTTTGCTTTTTGTTTCTTTTGTTTTTCTGATTTTCCCCCTCTGCTTATAAGTTATACTCTCTATGTCTGTTTTTCGTTGGTTACCCTAGATACAACAGCATAAATATTTTACCATTTCAAAAGTTAATAATTTTATTCTCCTCATGAGTCATTTAAGAATCCAAGAATAATTTTACTCTGATCCTCTTCCCAATATGCATGCCAATGCTATCTAGTATTTTAAGTCTCTCTTCTTTTAACCCCACAATTTGTACATTATTAATAATTTTGTTTGGTTGATTTTTGCTTGATGTGCCCACATATTTACCACTGCGTTTGTGCATGATTCCCTCTTACATCTCAGACCTTTCATTTGGGTCATTTTCTTTTTTCCTGATCTGCATGTGTTTGAACTTTTCCTTATTGAAGCCTATTAATAGCCCCTCTCTAGAAGGAGCTCTGTAACTTTGTCTGCTTCGTGGGCATCATTTCTGAGGCTGGCTTGAAAGCACAATGATCCAGGTGATTTGCTGCCTTGAGGATGGCAACAGTAACTCTTAGATAAAACAGACTTTGTTAAACAGGAAATGTTCCAGTCACACCCCAGGGCTCTGCCTCTAGGCATTATGAGGCCTCTGTTATCTCTTACACATAAAGGATACCAGATACATGCATCAAAATGTACCTGCCAGAATCTTAAATCCTTTAATCTGAGCAAATGATATAAAGCAAATTTATAAAGAAAATCTCACTATATTTTGGGCTGAAAAGTGGAATTCTTTAAAATAAATGTATGCAAGGTTGCTTTAATATTCCAATAAAACCACTTCAAAATTCCTATTCCCGGTTCCCTCGTTCTCCATAATGGACATTTGTGTTTTATGCCTGCCAGGCATCTATTGTTTCTTCTTCTGGTCATATCGCCTTCATTTTTCTTTGAGAAAATATCCTTTCTCCATTCTTTCCCAATGAAAGTAAAGGGATGAGCTCACCTTCTGATTCCAGAGGTAGTCACCCAACTCAAGTGTGGTCAATCAAGGCATTCTAATCCTCTGGGCAAAACGGATGGACACCTGACCCTAGACAGGCTGATGAGATTCCTGAGGTGAGATCATGAAGCCCCAGACCAGTACTGCAGGCTGTACAAGCTTCCTGAGGCCTCACCAGAAGCAGAGCAGATACTGGCATCATGCTTGTATAGCCTGCAGAACTGTGAGCCAGTTAAACCTCTTTTCTTTATAAATTATGCAGTCTCAGGTATTCCTCTGGGGAGCCCTCAAAGAAACTGTGTGTGGATGATATGGTTTGGATGTTTGTTCCCTGCAAATCTCACGTTGAAATGTAATCCCCAATGATGGAGGTGGGGTCTGGTGGCCTAACACAGTGGGGGGAAAGAAGAGGGCATGAGGAATGGCATTCTACTTTGTTGCAGGTTAATGAGTGGGATTTTCTGTTTGCCCCAAAATTGGTGCTTAGGATCCAATGCTGGAGACAAAAAGGCAGTAAGTACCCCACATTCTAAAGAAAGCGGCTGACCATTGGGATGCTCACCACGCTCACAGCTTACTGGGTCGGGTGGGGTGGGGTGGGGTGGGCGTTGAGCTGGCCCTTCTTTTTGTTTTTTGAGATGGAGTCTCACTCTGTTGCCCAGGCTGGAGTACAGTGGTGCGATCTCGGCTCACTGCAATCTCTGCCTCCCGGGTTCAAGCGATTCTCCTGCCTCAGCCTCCTGAGTAGCTGGGACTGCAGGCGCATGCCACCACGCCCAGCTGATTTTTGTATTTTTAGTAGAGACGGGATTTCACCATGTTGGTCAGGCTGGTCTCGAACTCCTGACCTCAGGTGATCCTCCTGCCTCGGTCTCCCAAAGTGCTGGGATTGCAGGTGTGAGCCACCATGTCTGGCCGAGCTGGCCCTTCTAACACCAGCCATAGCCTCGAACCAGCCCCACAACCCCACCACCTTCTCAGAGAGGAGAGAAGAGATTTGCTAGGGTTGTGAGTTGGGGCCCAACACCCCATTGCAGCTAGAGCCTGGAGGCTGAAGAGGAGGCAGCATCCCAGAGGTGATACAGCCCTTCCACTCTGAGGGAAGGTGGAGAGGGTGGGAGAGGACCAGAGCAGTTCACGGCCCTGTCCCGACCACTGCAGTTCCTTTGAGCCATAAGCCTGACAAGACGGGAAAATAGACAGCTTTGAGAAGCTGGAACATCTTTAATAATCAAGGGTGTTCATGAAGTTATGGAATCTAAGCTGGTGGTGGTGCTAAGGGGTCCACTACCTAATGAGAAAGAGATAATAATTGGGAAAGGAGACAAAGACAAATAAAACCAGTTCATGTTTTACCCCACCCAGTTAGGATTGTACAAAAATGTTTACAACTAATTTACAATAATGGCAGAATAAGCACCAGGGATCTTCTTTTTTGGGGGTGGAGGGGCACGGAGTCTTGCTCTGTTGCCCAGGCTGGAGTGCAGTGGCTCAATCTCGGCTCACTGCAACTTCCACCTCCCAGGTTCAAGCAATTCTCCTGCCTCAGCCTCCTGAGTAGCAGGGATTACAGGCACATGCCACCACGCTAATTTTTGACTAATTTTTGTATTTTTAGTGGAGACTAATTTTTGTATTTTTAGTAGAGACAGGGTTTCACTATGTTGGCCAGGCTGCTTGAGCTCCTGACCTCAGGTGATCCACCCGCCTTGGCCTCCCAAACTGCTGGGATTACAGACATGAGCCACCACACCTGGCCGTATTTTTTTTTTTTTTTTTTTTTTTTTAGGCAGGGCCTCACTCTGTTGCACAGGCTGGAGTACAGTGGTGCAATTATGGTTCATTGCAGCCTTGACCTCCTGGGCTCAAGTGATCCTCCCTGCTCAGCCTCCCAAGTAGCTGAGACTACAGGCACACACCACCACACCCGGCTAATTTTTTGTATTGTTTGTAGAGACAGGATTTCGCTGTGTTGCCCTGGCTGATTCCAAACCCCTGAGCTCAAGCGACCCTCTCACCTTGGCCTCCCAAAGTGCAGGAATTATAGGCATGGGCCGCCGTGCTGGGCCAGTACCAAGGATTTTATTTTCTCCTGATAGTAGTCAAGCTGCCTTACTCTTTCCTATTAGGGAAAAACAAGCTTGATTGTTAATATTTTTCCCCAGATAACTTCAGAGAACAAAAACAAAGAAAAGGGCCCAAAGTAGACTCAACCATTTTATGAGCAGAGAAGGACAAAGAACTTTGACTAGATTTCTATGTTCTTACACACTGAAAGGAAGGAGTGAAAGGACAGGCCGTGGGGTCCAATCAAGGCAATGGCTCCATGATGCCAGGGCATGGTGTTAGTGAAGTGGACAGTGGAGCATGGCCTGCAGACCTAGAAGAGCATCTCCCATGTTGGGCCACTGTGCAGCCCGGGGGACCTTTGGCACATCACAGCAAGAGCTGGAGCATGCCTCCCGGCAGGGCTGGAAGAAATGGTGAATTTCTCGTGGTGCCTGAGGGCATGGCATCTCCACCTGGGCCTTTGGTTTTTTTAAGTTTTATTTTCTTCTTAATTGACAAATAATAATTATATATATTTATGGGGTATAATGTGATGTTTTGATACATGTGTACATTGTGGAATGATCAAATCAGGCTGATTAACTTATCCATCACTTCAAATACTTTTTGTTTCTTTGTGGTAAAACATTTAAAATTCATTCTTTTAGCTATTTAGAAATATGTGATACATTATTATTAACTATAGTCAGTCACCATGCCATGTAATAGATCACCAGAAAAGCAGACCTGGAGTTTCCTCAGATAATGCATACGGGGTAGCCTGAATAAATAGGTTTTTACCACTAATGTTGTAACCCTATTTTTCCTTCCATGCAGATGTGGCCTGGGGAAAGATGGGAAAAAGGAGACCGGAGGCAAAACTCCAATCTTTCCTCCCTTCAAGCTGATCTAAAAACTCACTTTTTTCTGTGTGTTGTGGCTCACACCTGTAGTCTCAGCACTTTGGGAAACTGGGGCAGGAGGATCGCTTGAAGCCAAGAGTTCGAGACCAGCCTGGGCAATATAGAGAGACCCTGTCTCTACAAATAAATAAAATAAAACTCACTTTTAAAGTACAAACTGCTTTGCATTCCCTGGAAATGGCAATGTATTTGATAGGCATTAGCTTTAGTTTTTATTTCATGGAGCAAATCCTTGTAACCTCTCACTTCTTAGGCCACACCATGCCCTCCGCCTGCGTAGACACTCGTGCACTGCATAGGCCCTGTGTTAAATCCTGCTTAATTGATAGTAGAGATTTTCTTCTCCTACTGCTCCTCCTTCCAAAGTAAATTTAAAATGGAGCAAACTTGAAAGAAAAAAAGAGGGAGAGACAGACAAAGGGAGAAAGAAGAAGGAAAGAAAAGAAAAGGAAATCTATGGCTTAGCTTCTTACTTGTGGGCCTTGGAGAAAATCAGCTGAAAGAAAGGGGTGGGAGGAGGTGAGAGTTAACTGGTGCTCAGTGGACTCCAATTACAACCTAATGGCAAACTGGGGAAAGCACAGACTTCTTGTCTTACTCTAGTCAGGGGGGTCTGAAAGAAGCTGCAATCCCCTTGGGAGGGAGACTTAGAAAGGCGCCTTGTTTTAGTGTTACTTTTAGAGTAGTGGGGGCCGTGATGCTGGTGAGTGGAATAAACAGGAAAAAGAAAAGCAAAAGAACGCTTCCTTTGTGCGTTTTTAACAGGAAAGCCCTCATTGTCTCCTCAGGCTCCACAGACGCCACCTAGTGGGCAAACAACCAGCTGACACTCAGCCGGCAGCTGGGGTCAGCCAGGGTTGACATTTCACGTCGCCCTTACTTCACCTGCCCAGTGCAGGAGTGTAGACAGCGCTTTAGCTCCTCGAAGGTTGCCCATCACTTTTGGGGTAGAAGCAGCAGCTGATCAGGACTGACGGAAGGTGGCTCGGGAGAACCAGGGAGCCCCAAGAGGTGGGACAGAGCCAAGGGGAGTCCTGGCTGCCGCATGCCAGCCAGGAGTCAGGAACTAGAGAGGCCAAGGACTGGCCAGGGTTCCAGCAACACCAAGGATCTGGAATCTAGGGTATCTGGTGAGGCGAGTTGGAACTCAGTGGTCCTCAAAACAGAGGTCTAATGCTTAGAAGGTCATCACTATTCAAGACAGTAGCACCAGCCTGCAGACATGCAGTGGTGAGGTTCATTCTAGGCAGGAAATAGCACTCCTCTGATCCATGCTATATTTTATACTACTGTGTGTGCCTTTGTGGGCCTGGAGAAGACTTCTGGGGCCTGAGAAAGTCTGGATATAAGGAATATTGAACATAAGTTTACCAATCAGTTGACCTTCAGATAGGGAGGTTAGCCTGGATCATGCAGGCAGGCCCAGGGTCATCACTTGAGTCCTTAAAGGCAGAAGGACTCAGGCATGGCAGAATGAGAAGTCAGTGCACGGCTGCTGTTTTGCAGATGAAGGGGACCACGTAAAAAGGAATATTGGTGGCTGGGCGTGGTGGCTCACGCCTGTAATCCCAGCACTTTGGGAGGCCAAGGCGGGTGGATCACGAGGTCAGGAGATTTTGACCATTCTGGCTAACACATGAAACCCCGTCTCTACTAAAAATACAAAAAATTAGCCGGGCGTGGTGGCAGGTGCTTGTAGTACCAGCTACTCGGGAGGCTGAGGCAGGAGAATGGTGTGAACCCGGGAGGCGGAGCTTGCAGTGAGCCCAGATCGCGCCACTGCACTCCAGCCTGGGCGACAGAGCGAGACTCTGTCTCAAAAAAAAAAAAAAAAAAAAAGGAATACTAGTGGCCTCAAGGAGCTGGGACAATGCCAGACCGAAAGTCAGCAAGGAAGCAAGGACTTCAGACCTACAGCTGCGAGGAACTGGATTCGGCCAGCAACCTGAATGAGCTTGGAGGTACGTCTCCCAGCGAAGCCTGGCAATGGGAGCCCAGCCCAGCTGACCTCGGGAGCGTGCGCATCTAGGCAGTGAGTCCAGCCAAGCCAGCCCAGATTTCTGACCCACTGAACTGTGAGAGAATAAATGGATGTGCTGTAAATTTCCCAATTTATGATAGTCTGTTAAACAGCAATGGAAAACTAAGACCAACCCTAACTGAGTTAGCTGGAATGGACGGTGACTCAAAAGTTACATGGCATAGCCACTTGGGCAAACACTCTCCACAGCAGTTGGGAGGCTGAGGTGGGAGGTTCACTTGAGCCCGTGATTTCAAGACCAGCCTGGGCAACATAGTGATAATCTATCGCTACAAAACTTTTTTTAAAAAATTAGCTGGGCCTGGTAGCATGTGCCTGTAATGCCAGCTACTTGAGAGGCTGAGGTGGTAGGATCACTTGAGTCTGGGAGGTGAAGGCTGCAGTGAGCTATTGCACCACTGCAATCCAGCCTGGGTGACAGATCAAGACCGTGTTTTGGGAAAATTATATTTATTTATTTGTTTATTTAAACATTCTCAACTCAAACAAATTTGAAATGGTTCTATTTTTCTCTAACCACTGCCTTGGACTATATGAAGATACATCTTACTGCCTACTGGATAACAGGTCCTCTAATAATATCTTGGGTGTTTCTTCAACTTCCTGGTCACTCTTAGTTATGAAAAGTCTATTTAATTTAAGGTTCCAGCATCATATCTGATTGAAAGCATTCCCTCCCCTCATCACCTGAGAGCTTGTAACTGCAGGGAACTGAGTGGAGGGTGTGACATGAATGACTCTTTTACCCTTCTTCCCCCATCTCTTCTGGATGGGGTGGCTGCGGCACAGTCTGCCCTTGAGATACCATCTCCACAGCACACAGGCTCCTGTGGGCTCTAGCTCCTCTGGGAGGTTGAGTCGGGGGAGGAAGAAGAGAGAAAGGGACAGGTGTCTCCTACTTCACTGGGCGGTGTTGTGGCCTTGTCCCGTGGCTGTCCTGCATCTCTGGCTCTCTTGGGTGCATGAGGTCTTCAGAGGGCTCTTAGCAGGGAGTCTCCCTACTGCACTATTGCCCATGTAAGAGTTCCAGCTCTGGCCCAGCCTCTCTCAATCCCCCTTGGCTCCTGCCAGCCTTCTTGGCCCAACCTCCTTTACCCTCCTCAGGGTCCGTTTGACCAACGCGAATATCATACATCCCTGCCACACCAGCCAGTGGGATTGAATCCTGCTCCACGTTCATCCTCCTCGTTTGACCCTGCCATTGTTCTTTCATTTTCATTTCCCCTGCTTAGAAAGGCACAGAACAAATTCACATGTCTACTCCCTAACCAGAAAGACAACAAGAGAATAAAATATCTAAATCCCCCCTTTTCAAGCTTCCCCACTATCTATGAGTAAATTGCTTAGAAGTCGTCTCCCATTATTTAGCTTGGAGGGGGACGGGCATTCCCTCCCCTTCACTAAAGCAATGTTCCTTGCAAAAATCATTGCACGGCTCACAGGGATGAGGGCTTGAATGATGGATGCAAGTAGGAAAGCCAGTTAAGGCACAGCTTAATACTCCCAAGGGAGGCGCCTAACCCAACGGTTGGTGGCTCTCTTTAGAACATGAGGTACGTAAACCTTTGTCCTCATCTTTGAACCCCAGTCAGCAATTCCTGGGCTCCAGAAACACTTCTCACTGAACATCCTGTTTCAAAAGTAAGAAATGGTTGGGCTCATGACTGTAATTCCAGCATTTGGGAGGCTGAGGCGGAGGATCCCTTGAGCCTAGGAGTTCAAGATTTCAGTGAGCTATGATTATGCCACTGCACTCCAGCATGGGCAACACAGTGAGACCCTGTCTCAAAAAAAAAAAAAAAAAAAAGTAAAAGAAATGAAAACTGTCTCAACACAAATGCAAAAGATTTCTTCTTTTTTTGCCTAATGACATATAATGTTAATAGATTCACAAGACAGGTATGTAGATGTGTACAAACATTGAAATACATCAACTATACAACACAGGATAAGCATGATAAGGCTTAAAGTTCAGGTAAAAAGAAAAATAAAAGGAAAGGTTAGGAGATTTTAGTGGATGAGCTCGCAATGTGACTTGGCCGCCAAAGCACTTAATGAAATCTGTGACCAGACACCTCAGAGTGTATAGTCCAGCACAGAATGATAATAGCCTCATTGCTCTCACTCTGCTTGGGCCATATCTGGAGGACAATGTGCAATTCTGGGAACCACCTGGGAAAGAGCAGGTGGTCAAACAATATTGACAGAGCTGAACAAAAAGCAACTGATGAGAAGGTGCTTATAAGATGCCCCATGGGAATATTTGAACACACTGGGGATTTTTCATTTGGATATGACTTGAGGACAGGGAGAGGAAACGATTGCTCTTTGAAGGGTGTTAGTAGTTCCAGAGAGTAAAGCTAAAGCAAATGAACATATAAGTTACAGAGAGGAAGACTGCAACTCAATACAAGAAGAAACATCAAACTTTTCTAATGATACTAATAGTTATCACTGAGTGCTCACTGTGAGTCTAGCACTCGACTTGTATGAACTCATGACATCTTCACAGCAACCTATAAGGCAGGTACTATTGTCCTCATTTTATGGATGAGGAGACTGAGTGGCATCAAGATAAGTAACTTGTCCAAGGTTACAAGTTCTTGAGTGTCAGGGTTGATGCAAACCCAGGCAGTCCAGCTCCAGAACCCACAGTTCACCTGCCGCCCTACACTACCATTCCATGGAGTGGGATGCTCTCCTTCACCCCAAGCATGCAAGGATTACAGGATTTTCTGCACTGGGTTGGAGGTTTGACTAAGAGTTCTCTGAAGTCTTTCCAAATGCTATAAGAAACTAAATGTGATTGTTTTCCATGAAAATAATTTTTCATTTAAAAGTATTCCCTCTTTCATTTGGCAAATATATGTTCACTTAGTATGGGCCAGGCCCCTGTGAATAATAGTATTCATAGATAAAATCCTTCAAAAACCAGCTTCTCTTGTGTATTGAAAACATGACTGATAACTCTTTTATTTATCCCAAACTTTCAGAATCCATGAAGGAAATAAAGTACATGCATGCCTTTCACCTTTGCAGTGCTGACTGAGTTTGTTGTAAGTACCAGCTAAACATTTCATAACAGTAGCACTCCAGAGTCTTTTCGGAAACCAAGTCTATGATGACCTATATCTGTACCAAACATTAGTTCCTGGATTTTTTTTCCTCTGTCACCCAGGCTGTAGTGCAGTGGTGATCTCAGCTCACTGCAACCTCCAGGGTTCAAGCAATCCTCCTTCCTCAGCCTCCTGAGTAGCTGGGACTACAGGCATGCACCACCATACCCAGGTAATTTTGGTATTTTTTGTAGAGACAGGGTTGCGCTACATTACCCAGGCTGGTCTCCAACTCCTGAGCTCAAGCGATCCGCCTGCCTCGGCCTCCCAAAGTGCTGGGGTTATGTGTGTGAGCCACCATGCCCAGCTGGACTTTCTTAAACAGCAGCTTATCAATCAATGCCCAGGGAAAACTTGCCCCATCTCTTTAGAAACCTCATAGTAGCCAAGTTTCCTAAGCATCCCAGGAATAGAGCTGTTGTTTCTCCCAAGAGAGCTAACATGTTTCTATTACCTCTTCAAGATGTGGAATCCAGATAGTGTTCTGTTCTGAAGAGTCAGAGAAGTTCTGAGTCACCTGGAGATCATTCCAGGAGGAATAAAAGACTTCTACATGTAACCAGCTTACATCATATCCAAAATAAACACAAGGAATATTTAAGCATGACCAAAATGCTGTAATTATTTAATGACAAAACCACATATAACAGGAGGTGGGGACAGTTATTATAAGAACTGGCTGAAGTTTAAGGAAGTTCACTAGTAGAGGGAAACCTGCTCTTTTGTTTTAGAAAAACAGTCTAGTGGATGGATTGGTTATGAACAACTAGGCTCCTTAGGAATTAACCTAGATGGGAAAGAGTTAATTAATAAGAGTTCCATTGCTTTTCACAATAAAATCACAGAAAATTTGAATCTTTCTCTACTGTGCAGGAGACCAAGGTTGTGGAAGTACAGGAGAGAAAGTGAAAGAGAAAGCTCTTGGTGGAGGGGCATCTGGGTACAATGGTATGTATTCATTTGCTACGGCTATGTAACAAAGTATCACAAAGTGGCTTAAATAACAGAAAGGTATTGTCTCACATTTCTAGAGGCTAGAAGTCCAAGATCAAGGTGTTGGCAGAGTTAGTTCCCACTGAGGGAATAATCTGTTCCAGGACTATAGACTTACGGATGGCTATCTTGTCCCTCTGTCGCTTCTTATTATAATCCCTCTATTCGTGTCTGTCTCTGTGTCCAAATGCCCCATTCTTTTTTTTTAATTTTGAGATGGAGTTTTGCTCTTGTTGCCCAGGCTGGAGTGCAGTGGCACAACCTCAGCTCATTGCAACCTCCGCCTCCCGGGTTCAAGCGATTTTCCTGCCTCAGCCTCCTGAGTAGCTGGAATTACAGGCACCCGTCACCATGCCCAGTTAATTTTTTGTATTTTTAGTAGAGACAGGGTTTCATCATGTTGGCCAGGCTGGTCTTGAACTCCTGACCTCAGGTGATCCACCCGCCTCGGCCTCCCAAAGTGCAGAAATTACAGGCATGAGCCACCACGCCCAGCCAAAATGTCCCCTTCTTGTAAGAATACCAGTCATATTGGATTAGGGCCCACCCTAACGACTTCATTTTAACTTGGCTGTCTCTAAAAACACCTTATCTCCAAATAAGTTCCCATTCCGAGGTACCTGGAGTTAGGACTCCAACATGTCTTTTTCGGGGGAGACTCAACCCCATAACAAATGAGGAGAAGGATGGCTGGGATAAATCCCCCAGGGAAGGATGGCAAGGACCTTTAAGAAAAGCAATGTTTAATAGTCAATTTAAATGTTCTCTTACACCTGTAATCTCAGCACCTTGGGAGGATGAGGTGGGAAGATTGCTTGAGCCCAGGGGTTTGAGACCAGCCTAGGCAACATAATAAGACCCTGTCTCTACAAAATTTTTTTTTAAAGTTTAACTGGGCATGATAGTGTGCACCTGTACTCCAGCTACTCAGGAGGCTGAGGCAGGAGAATGCTTGATCCTGGGAGGCGGAGGTTGCAGTGAGCCGCAATCGCGCCACTGAACTCCAGGCTGGACAACGGAGCGAGACTGTCTCAAAAAAAAGAAAAAGAGGCTGGTCGTGGCGACTCACGCCTGTAATCCCAGCACTTTGGGAGGCCGAGGTGGGTGGATCACCTGAGGTCAGGAGTCCGAGACCAGCCTGGCAAACATGGCAAAACCCCATCTTTACTAAAACTACAAAAATTAGCAGGGCATGGTGGCGGGCACCTGTCCCAGCTACTGGAGAGGCTGAGGTAGGAGAATCACTTGAACCCAGGAAGTGGAGGTTCCAGTGAGCCGAGATTGCGCCACTGCACTCCAGCTTGGGTAACAGAGCGAGACCCTGTCTCAAAAAAAAAAAAAAAAAAAGAAAGAAAGAAAGAAAAACAAAAGAAAAAGAAAGAAAATTAGAGCCCCAAAACATCCCAGCCATGGGTGGATGAGGTGAAGATTACTCCGAGGTGTTTCTCATGGTCTCCAGATTCCCCAGCGGCATCAAGCTTCTGTTGCCCATGGTGGAAATACACACTTCATTCACTTCCTTCCCCTCCTGGTCTCACTTTCCCTCTGCCCCATTAGTGCTTCCTGGGCTCAGCTCCTACATGAACTACTTTTGATCAAACTGTAGTCTGTGGGTTTGATACTGGATGATCCTAAATTTGGACAATAACAAAAAATCTGCAAACTAAAACTGGGAGCCGAGAGTTTTCTTAGCTCAGCATGGAAAAAAATCCTAATATTCTTAATTAACGTTTGTTAATGTCTTTGATAACCCCTTGCCCTGGAAAAACAATACTATATCAAAGTCTCTTGTTTCTTTCATGGCTTTCAGCATTAAATTGGAAAAGCTGGAAAACAACAAATGTTTGTATTTTTGGAGTTCAATTTTACTTTGCTCCCTGCTAGCACCTTAAAACAGATGGTATCCATTCAGATGGAAATGAGGTATAAAAGTGATTTTTATTAAAATTAACATTCAATTTAGATTTTGCTTTATTATGCATACCACAAATAACTGTGTGAGTTCCCTGTAAAAAGGTTGTATATATGACATAATTTATAGTTATTCATGCTCTATCAATTACATTGAAATGATGACTGGAGTTACCACAGTACCTCAATAATCATTACTATGTAATTTGCAGTTTTCTGGATTAGGGAACTCTTTAGAAGCTGCACGTAACTAGCCAATTGTTTTTAGAGAGTACAGTAATGACTGTTATTACTAAGGAGTTGAATGAAGCTCCTTTTTATGCCCTGAAGATTACTTGATGATATTATTTTTTTTAAAAAAAAGTAACCAACAGATAAACAGACAGCAAACCAAGTATATAACGGTCCAATAATGTGGGCCAACACTGTTGGCTGTGAAAATTACCACAATCTTCCATTGATTTTTATTTCTCTAGTGGGAACACCTGCCTATGCAAGCATACTTAATTAGATGGATTGCCTTGGCCCGTGAATGGTATTAGAACAGGTGAAAATAAAGGGAAGATTTCTGAGATTTTGTTTAGTATATAAAAGTGCAGTAGGCTGCAAACACGACTCAAACTAAGTCAGGCTCACCTTATTCAAAACAAATCTAACTCTATCCTCCCTTCCAGACTTCTTGAATATAGTGCCCAAACCCACTTCCACTTCCCTTCAGTAACCTGACCCTGAACTAGAATTTATTACTACAGCTTGCTTCTCAGAAAATCTTTATTTTCTATAGATAGAGCCCATTAAAATCTTTCTTACATTTAAGTACTTGAAAGCAATATTTCCCCTCTTTATTTTTCCCTTTTAAGCTAAGCCATAGTAAAGTGTCTTCAGACATTTTTTGGTGCACAAAAATATTTTTTTCCTCCAGAACAGACCCCAAGCTGAAGTGTTAGGCATTCGCGATTTGCTTTCCATCCCACTAACCTCCTTTCTTTTTCCCCACGTCCCTCTTCCTACAGTCACCTTTAGATGTGCAGTCCATGTCTGAGCAAAGCCTGCTTTTATGACAGTGCCTCATGCCCACCCATGTGTTACCTTTCCCAGTGATCCCTGCTCTGTAAAATTACCACTAGGCAGTGAATAAGATTTTCATCCCATCTTAAAGCACCTCAGCCAGTGGGTGGGGGAAGGCATTTGGGGAGGGCCAAGTAGCTTCTGAAATCTGTGTCCCAGGCTGTACCTTGTCAAGTTATCTTCCTTAACTATGGGTATGGCTGGTGAAACGGCCCATCATCTAGATTTCCCTGCTAGAAAAATGGACGTCCCTGTCTGAAAACAACCACAATGACAGCAATGGGACTTAGTCTTTGATGCCCTCATTTTCTGCAGCAGTGACTCCAAAATAAAAGCTCCTGCCTTTCACTGGTAAGTTCCCCCAGAAACCACTGTAATATGTTTATTAAGATCTTTGTGTAAGCTCTGTCTCACTACTAGTATTGGGCTCCAGTTTCTAATTTTAGTAAGATTTACACTAGCCAGCTCAGCGAAATAGCCCTCTTATATTTTTGTTCAATGGATCAACTCCAGCTGTTTTATAACTAAACCATTTTATTTAGTAGTCTCCAAAAGCACCCCATAAAATGCTTCATGAGTGCTTTCTTGGGCCCATTTTAATGAGCAAGACCTACTACATTTTGGAAATTCCCATACTCAGAATCTCTTTTACTTCTAGAAAACTCCAACTGATGGCAATACAACCTACAGAAAATCTATCACCAGCCGGGTATGGTGGCTCGCACCCGTAATCTCAGCACTTTGGGGGCTCAAAGTGGGAGGATTGCTTGAAGCCAAGAGTTCAAGATCAGCCTGGGCAACACAGTGAGACCCCATTTCTACAAAAAAGAAATTAGCTGGGTGTGGTGGTATGCGCCGAGTAGCTGAGTCCCAGCTACTTGGGAAGCTGAGGCAGGAAGATTGCTTGAGCCCAGGAGGTTGAGGCTACAGTGAACCATGATTGTTCCACTGCACTCCAGATGACAGAGCAAGACCCTGTCAAAGAAAGGAAGAAAGAAAAGAAAAGAAAGAGAAGAAAGGAAAGAAAGAAGGAACGGAGGAAGGAAGGAAAGAAGGAAGGAAGGAAAGGGAAGGGAAGGGGAAGGAAAGGGAAGGGAAGGGAAGGGAAGGGGAAGGGGAAGGGAAGGGAAAGGAAGGGGAAGGGAAAGGGGAGGGAAGGGAAGGGGAAGGGAGGGGAAGGGAGGGGAAGGGAGGGGAGGGGAAGGAGGAAGGGAGAAAGGGAGCAAGGAAGGAGGGAAGGAAGAAGAGAAAGAGAAAAGGAAAGAAAGAAAATCTGTTGCCTATGTGGGATGAAATGACAAAGTGACAAGACTGACAGAAAGTCTGAAGTAGACACATTTGGGTGCTGCTCAGTTCTCCCTCCTCAGGAAACTTCCCTCCTTACCCAGTTCCACAGAGGAGGGCCATCGGCAGCTATGTTTATACTACACATCTCCACTGCCCTGGCCACAGCCAACTGGACCTGAGGGGACCATCTAATCAAAGTTGGGCCAATCCAATTCTTTGTCCCAGGAATTTGGAATTGGGACTGAGAAGTCAGTTGGCCTGTATATGTTTTGCAAGCTTAGGAGCAAGGGATGGGGGTGAGGGCTGGATGCCACATGCTGCCAGGTGGGGAGGAGAAGCAAGAAAGCCAATCTGAAGAGAAAGGAGAATGAAGGCAACAGGTAGAGGGCACAAGAGATCAACAGTGCAGCATTGGTTTTTTGGGTTTTTTTTTTTTTTTTGGCCTTTATTTATTTATTTATTTCCATAGGTTTTGGGGGAACAGGGGTGTTTGGTTACATGAGTGTGTTCTTTAGTGGTGATTTGTGAGATTTTGGTGCACCCATCACCTGAGCAGCGTACACTGAGCCAAATTTGTAGCCTTTTATCCCTCTACCCCTTCTGATTCTTTCCCCGCCGAGGCCCCACAGTCCATTGTATCACTCCTATGTCTTTAAGGTGCAGTGTTCTGACCATATCCCAGTCCCTGGGTCCAGCCCTTGCTGAAGCTCAGCTTCACTTTGCGCTGCCATCAGATTCCATGAGCACCCCCTGTAGCCTTATGACAAAGCCCTCAGTTCTGCTAAAACTGGCCTCTTCTCATGGCCCACGTGACGTCTTTAAAATGTATCCACACATTCTTTGACACTCCTCCCTTACAATGATGAAGGCTAATTTCTCTCCCTTTGAATGTGGGCTAGACTTAGTGACTCACTTCTAAGAACTACACTGGGGTGGAACTGACCATGTGTGACTTCCAAGGTCAAATCATAAAAGGCACTGCCAACTCCACCTTGTTCCACTGCACATCACTTACTCTGGGGCAGTCCAGCAGCCATGTCTTGAGGACAGTCAAGCAGCCCGTGGAGAGGCCCAAGTCGAGAGGCAAGGAGACCCTGCACATCTACCAGCTGTTCTTCCCAGCCATGGTGTGAGCTGGGAAGTGGGTCCTCCAGCCCCATCATACCTCTCAATGACTGCAGCCATGGTCAACATTGAGACTAAACCCTCATGAGATTCCAAGCAGCACCATCCAGCTAAGCTCCCCCAGATTCCTGGCCCATAGAAACTGCAAGGATAATAATTGTTTATTGGGTTTGTTTTGTTTTGTTGATGTTGTTGTTTGAGACAGAGTCTCGCTCTGTCGCCCAGGCTGGAGTACAATGGCGCGATCTCAGCTCACTGCAACCGCTGCCTCCAGGGCTCAAGCAATTCTCCTGCTTCAGCCTCCCAAGTAGCTGGGATTACAGGCACCCACCACCACACTCAGCTAATTTTTGTATTTTTAGCAGAGATGGGATTTTGCCATGTTGGCCAGGCTGGTCTCGATCTCCCAACCTCAGGTGATCCACCCGCCTCAGCCTCCTAAAGTACTGGGATTACAGGCATGAGCCACCACACCCAGCCTGTTTATTGTTTTAAGCCACTAAGTTTTGGGACAATTTGTTATGCAGCAGCCTTCAAGACCCCACATGGTCCTTGGGCACCCTTTCAGTCATCATTTCTGGTCCCCCACACTCTCTGCTCACTATGTTCTGACCATGTGCCTTCCCCCTTACAGCCTCACAGAGGCATCCTTATGACTGGAAATCCTCTTCCCCCAAACAGCACTTTCTCATCTTTTAGCTCTCAGCTTAAATGCCAATGCTTCAGAGATGTCTTACCTCTAAAGCCCACTCTAAAGCCTGTCCTTCCACCACAACCCCTCTATTCCCTCACAGCATCTTGTTCTTATTCTTCACAGATTTTACTATAACTTATAATTACACATTTCTTTGGTTAGCGGTTTTCTTGTTTATATCTGTCTTTCCATTCTAAGTTCAGGGCCAGGTACATAGAAGACTCTCAATACATATTGTACATAAAGTAGTTTCCATTAGTTACGACCAGACTCCTAAATAATGGCCCAACACATAAACACTGGGCCAGGAAACCTAGATTCTATTTTCTCACTTACAGTAAGCTGAATGCTCTTCTGGGGTATTATCAGTTCTTCAAGGAAATCTGTAGGACAGGTAGATGCTCAACTAATGAAGAAGCCACCTGAGCCCAGGTGGTGAGGCTGTCAGAGGCCAAACAGTGAAAGGACTGTGGATGAGCCGTCCCCCCAGTGGCCAAGAATCACAAGCACCAGCTCTCCCAGGCCATTCCACCACTCTCTGTCCACCCACAGATTCCACATAACGTGTTTTTCAGCCCATTTTAGAATGGCAGCATTTACCTTAATCCAGAACATTAGGAAGATCTCATTATCACTGCATCTGGTGTAGAGGTCCCAATTTACTTTCTGCCAGTGCTAGAAGCTCTTCACTCTCCTACTCTCCTCTTCTATGACTCAGAAGAGCTCTTCCCCTTCCCTCTCATCCTGACTCCACCCTGCCCAGCCTTCCACAGCTCCTTCATTCCTGAAGTCCCCAAGCTCTACTGCATTCTCAGGCTGCCTGGCACCAACAGTGCTACCCCCACCCCGCTCCTACCTCAAGTCTGTCATGTACCTCTTAGGAGAGCTTCAGCCTCGGGGACCCCCATCCCTCGGATCACCCACAGGGAAGGTGACATTTCCTCCCAGCTAGCAGGGCCCAAGCCTGCGAATGACACAGATAAGCTCCAGGAGTAGCCGGTTCATAGGCACAGCCCTTGGCTTATGTGGCTGAGGTACATACAGTAGCCACAGCTCTCTCTCTTTCTCTCTCCTTCCTAACTCCACTGGTCTCATTCTGTGTCTGTTTCTCTCCGTGCACCCACCACATTCTTTTTTCACTCTCAGCAGCTTCCTTTTTTACTTAAACAAAGCCCACCCTATGCTCCATTTCTGCAGGCCCATACATCACAGTACCCACAGATCACCGGAGTTTCTCTGTGTCTTTTATTTCTAATTCTCAAAACAGCTTCTGAGAAGTTCGGGTCATCTTTTTAGGCCAACCAATGCCAATCAGAGGCACTGGCTCACCTCTGCATGGAGGTCCCTGGCCAGTGGCCTAGGGATTTAGGGGCTGGGAATGGGGTCCTCAGCAGAACGGGCAGGAACTCTTCCAGAAGGGTGCAAGGTGGGAAGTCCTCCTGATGAAATGCCACTCCTCTACTAAGACCTACCTCTCTCCTAGGAGGTTAGGTGTGATCTGAGGGTAACCCAACCACCTAAATATCTACTCTATCGAATCTCAAAGTTCAAAAAATTGTCTCTGGAAAAGTCTTGCTACTGGATGATATGTTACACACAAGCACAGCTTGGGAGTCTTACAAAACAGTACATTAGAGACCATCTAGTCCAGGAAGAGCAAACCTGACTCATCTCATGCCAACTCTGACTGCCTGCAGCATTGCATTGTAAAGAATGTGCCCTATTCTCAAAAGAAGACAGACAACTGGCCAAGTAATGTGAAAAAATGCTCAGCATCACTAATCATCAGAGAAATGCAAATCAAAACCACAATGAGATACCATCTCACACCAGTCAGGATGGCTATTATTTAAAAGTCAAAAAATAACAGATGTTGCCAAGTTTCAGAGAAAAGGGAACACTTATATGCTGTTAGTGGAATTGTAAATTAGTTCAGCCCCTGTGGAAAGCAGTTTGGAGATTTCTCAAAGAACTTAGAGTAGAATTACCATTCAACCCAGCAACCTTATTACTGGGTATGTACCCAAAGGAAAATAAATCATTCTACTAAAAAGACACCAGCACTCGCATGTTCATTGCAGAACTGTTCACAATTGCAAAGACATGGAATCAACCCAGGTGCCCATCAACAGTGGATTGGATTTAAAAAAAAAAAGTACCTATACACCATGAAATACTATGCAGCCACAAAAAAGAACAAAATCATGCTCTTTGCAGCAACGTGGATGTAGCTGGAGGCCATTATCCTAAGTGAATTAACATAGAAACAGAAAACCAAATACTGCATATTCTCATTTATAAGTGAGAGCTAAACACTGCATACACATGGACATTAGAATGGCAACAATAGACACTGGGGACTCCAAAAGTGAGGAGGGAGGATGGGGGAGGAGAATGGGTTAAAAAGCTACCCATTGGGTTGGGTACTATGGTCACTATTTGGGTGATATTCATTCAAAGCCCAGACCCCAACATCATGCAACATATCCATGCAACAAATCTGCACATGTACCTTCTGAGTCTAAAATTGAAAAAAAAAAAAAAAAAAGAAGAAGAAGAAGAAGAAGAAGAACATGCCCTAATCATTTTGTAATGTTTGGGTGTGAGTTATTTGCTGGATATTTGCTTGACACGTTGAGTCGTTCACCACTGTTTTCTCAGGGGAACTATCTTTTCCCTACTCAATGTGGTGGAGTGGAGTGTCTGTGATGGTGTTCTGTCCCTTCCATCCTCAGTGGTTGGCAAATGATCCAGGCTGAACCAATTACAGTACACTATCCCTCTGGCTTCAGTGATGGTGCAGAGAGGATATGTGATCCCTGCAAGACTTGAGTGTTTTCTATGATAGATATGCCTTGTTAAGCTAGCAAGCTGAGGTTGCCAAATGCCCTCTTCCTCATGACATGAGAAAGCCTGAGGCAGCCTGAAGACAAGGGAAGTCCTGCAGAACAGAGAGTTGGAGAAAGAAAGAGAGAGAGAAAGCTAAATCATTTTATAATATAACTTTTATAATAAGTTTTCTCTACTGGATCCAACTATGCCCAAAGGAGCCAATAAATTCCTTTTTTTCCCTTAAACTATTCAAGTGTTCTGTTACATGCAACTAACAGAATTCTAACTAATAATCCCATTCATTGTAAAGATGAGGGGGCTGGGAGTCCAAGAGGTTGACTGATTTGCCTATGACCAACCACTCAGCTATTAAGTTATATGGCCAGTTAGAAAGGAGATTCTAAAAGAATGTGACATGGATCATTTATTCCTGCTGGCTCACAGAAAAAAGGTATTTGGATGCTGATTCTGTCATTAATTCTCTTCCAGTTCTATGTCATCTGAAAATTGATAAGGATACCGTGAATGTCAAAGCCACTACTAATATTCTTAGACAAAACAAAACTAAATCCCAAGCATCGAAATCTTTCCCCCAGGGCTGGGAGTGGTGGTTCACACTATAAACACTTTGAAAGGCTGAGGTGGGAGGATGGCTTGAAGCCAGGAGTTCAAGACCAGCCTGGGTAGCATAGTGAGACCCACATCTCTTAAAAAAAATTAGCCAGGCACAGTGGTGCTCACTTGCAGTCCTAGCTACTTGGGAGGTTGAGATGAGAGGATCACTTGAGCCCAGAAGTTGGAGGCTGCATTGAGCTATGACCACACCACTGCACTCCAGCTTGGATGACAGAGCAAGACCCCAACTCCAAAGAAAAAGAAAAAGAAAAGGAAATCTTCTTCCAGAATAACACTGACCCATTAACCAGTATTCATTTGCTATCACTGTTTAGTTGCTTACTAACCCCCCTCATTGTACTACTGTACAGTCTACACTCTTGCCACTCAAAGTGTGGCCTGTGAATCAGCATAATTGGCAGCACCTGGCAGTTTGTTAAAATAAACTCACAGGCCCCATCCCAAACCTACAGAATAAGAATCTGTATTTTAACAAGATGCCCAGGGGATTCACTGCACAGTAAAATTCAGATGCGCTGGTTTTCTTGGTTTTCATTCCTCTCTCTCTGTCTCTATGCCTTCTAAAATGTAATGAACTTACACACACATGCCCCTTATCTAAATGTCAGGCAACCCTGTTGAAATAGCCAATGTAGTCAGTTTGATGTGTCTTTTCGTGCTGAACATGTGCAAGTTCATATTGATCACTACTGATAAACCATAATTTTAATAAAAGGAAATATTGGCTGGGCTTACTGCCAGAAGTACAGATTAGAGGACCTTCTTCTTTTGACTTTTTGAAAAGTGAGATTTTTTTTTGGAGATTTGCCCATCTCAACTCTTTCTAAAATCACCCCTTATACTCCTCCAACACATTCCTCACAATTCCTTAAAGACAATCAAAGGAGTTCAGTAATTTCATTTGCATGTATTTTCAATACTCTGGAATTCATCCAGGTCAGATCACTCAAGCTGATTTAGAGCACGTAGGTCAGTGGACTGCAACCCCGGCCACACATTAGAATCACCTGAGACAAATTTAAAACCACCAGGGCCTGGACCTGTCAACAGGACAATTAAATCAACTTCTCTGGGGTGAAGCCCCAGCAGCATATTCACGTTTTAAGCACCTCAGATAATTCTAATGTCCACCAAGGTGAGAAGCCATTCACAGAGGGTTTGTGTGTATGGTTTTAAAAAATCTAATATCCAGAGCCCACAGACTTAGAATCTCTGTGGCTGAGGCTGAAGCCTTGATAGTTCTAAGCTCCCAGATGATACTCAGGTGCAGCAGGATGAAGAACCACTATTCCAGGTGTGCTCAATACACCTTTCTCTCCTATTTGAGCTCCAATTCTCTCCTGCCTCATCTTTTCTTCCCTGTCTAAAGGGAATTCTCCTTGACAAAGAAGTTCAAAATGAGGAAAAAAAAGGTAAAAATTAAAAAAAAAATTTGAAAAAGAAAGTAAATTGGGAGGCCGAAGCAGGTGGATCGCTTGAGGTCAGGAGTTTGAGACTAGCCTGGGCAACATGGTGAAACCCCGTCTCTGCTAAAAATACAAAAATTAGCTGGGCATGGTGGCGTGCACTTGTAATCCTAACTACTCGGGAGGCTGAGGCAGGAGAATCACTTGAACATAGGAGGCAGAGGTTGCAGTGAGCCAAGACTGTGCCACTGCACTCCAACCTGGACAACAGAGCGAGACTCTGTCCCGCATTCCCCCAAAAAAGTAAAAACAAAACAAGTTCCTGATGCCTTTCAGAGAAACTAGTTTTATAGTTTTATTTCGGCATTTTTCTCTTTCCCCCTCAGGATACTTTGACGTCTTCTAGATTTGACCAGCTTGTCCCTTGAAACACAGTTTACATTCCTCATGCAACCTATCCTGTCCCCAGTTTTAGAGTTCAAAACCCAAACACCATTCTCAGATATTTATAGTCAGTGGAGTCAGCAGTTTATATCATCCACCATGTTAATGCAATATTCCTCCCAGATTATTTTCAAAAGGGGAGGTATGACTGACACCATTTTGCAGATGGAGAAACTGAAACTCAGGAAAATTAAGTGACTTACTTAAATCCATACAGCCAGGAAGTGACAGAACTAGGATTTGAATCCAGGTCTCTTTGCTCTAAAGATCATACCGTTTTTTGTTTTTTTTTTTTGCTTCTGGTATCCTGAAAAGAAAAAAAAAAAAAGATTATATCCTTTCACTGCAGCATGGTGCATCCTGTGTTATTTTTTTAAATTTGTTCCTAAGGATTTTTTAAAAAATCAAAATCTTAGGTGTACAAAGCATTGCTGCAGATATAGGGGAATTTGAATTCTCATCACAGACAAGATTGGTCATAGAACATCTGTCTCAGATTCCCAGATAAGCTGTATTGGGCATAACCTTGAAGCAGGCAATCTATCCCTGTCTAAATGTCACAACTATAAGATCAGACCCTGACTTTCACAAATGGTTGCAAGAGCTTTTGAGCTATGGAAATACAATGCTTACAGACCACTGTATCTTCAACATGTTCTCTTGCTTGTTAAGCAATATTTTAAAACACTGAAATTCCTTGCAACTCTCTCCTTAAAAAGAAAAATCTAAATATATCCAACCTACCTACCTGTTAACCAAAGTACTATCTTTTCTTCTGAGAAATAAGTATAAGATGGCTAATTGGTCTCAATTTCCAATGATGATAAAGCATAAAATGGATTTGAGTTATATCTCAGAAATTTAGATTACATAGAGGGAAGTTCTTTATAATGTTAAGTATGGGGACAGGGAAAGTTGCCTCTCCCTCTGTAAGAGTCTCTATCAGTAGTCAGGGCTTTAAGAAGAGAGAGAAAGAATAACATTCTACTTCTTCAGGAATTTTTTGTTTTGCACTGGCAGTTCTGAGCTGTTCGAGATGCTTTAGGATGAGTTGCAGGAATTCTGGCCTGATACCCAGAGAAAGGCAGGTGGGATTCTGAGATAGACCCAATTACAATTACTTAGGGGCCACACAATAAGATGCTCTACCAAGAATGGGAAGTGAAGGAAATGTCGACTTTTCAAAGGTTAAAATGCAAGAGAAATACATTCTGGATTAGAGTAGGTAGGGTCAAAGTCACTTGAAGAAGACAGGATGCCTCCTAGGCTAGAAACTCTCCATTACAATCTGTTTTAATGTAATTTCTGCTCTTCCTCCTTCCTGCTGCCAGGAATGTGTTGAGATGGCTGGAGCTCTCCCAGCTATCTTGGATCATGAGATGACCTTGAGAAGAGAAGCCACTTTGCTGAAGATAGCAGATTAAAAGTATAGCAGGCTAAGATTTTGTTGACACAGAAAAACTGCTCTAACACCACACCTAGAAGGTCTACTTCCAGATGAGAAATTGTTCTCAATTTAAGACAGATATTATGCATTCTTCTGTTACATGTGGCTAACCTAATCCAAATGAATGCAACTAGAATTCACCATTTGGGTAAATTCCCCGAACGTATAATCCACTTGGGCACTCCTAGCCCAGGGCCCCGTTGAAAGCAAGGAGAAGAGATCAATTGAAGGAAAAGTAAAAAAATAAAATAAAATAAAAACAGTTTAGGAAAATACTACAGCTATCAGATTAGCTCAATAACTGAGGGTATATTGTTAAGGAACTGAAAATATTCCTCTAACCAGCCCAAAGATGGTAAGATGGCCTTTTGCCAGACCAGAAAAAAAATAATTTTAACTTTTAATTGGGTTTTGGTCCAAGTCACTGGAGGAAGCATAAGGGCAGCTAGGAGTAATAATAAAGGTGGAAGCTGGGTGGAGGGAAGGAGGAGGGGCAGCCTGAGGGCTTCACCTGCACTCGGGCTAACAGTCTCCTATGCAGGTGTAAAGATACAGGAATCCATGCAGCATGTCACCCAGACCCCAAAGCTGAACTAGTGAGGCTGCTCCGATGTCACCCCGAACTAACCTCATGGCAAGGGCAGCACATATGAGGAAGAATCTCTAGTTACTTTGCCCTTTTATTCATTTCAGCTGATCTATTAATTTAATCCAACCTGCTCTGAATGGAGGCTGGTCCAATTTGTCTCCTCCTGGCTGTGGGGCCTGCTTAATTAAACTTGGTATCTAGTTTATTGCCTTAGAGTCTTCCTCATGAAAGACGTCATTGACCCCCTGGAAAAGGAAGTTCTTTATAACATACCATTTTCTGGAGAGGACGTCACTTGCCAAATGGGAAAATACAGCTTGTCAGGCAGCTGGGCAAGGCATTCTTCATGCTCTGAGCGTTTTCTTTCAGCTGTTCAGTGGGCTATGGCCTGGGCTATTTTCAAGATCTACTGAGAGCCAGTGAATGGCTGTGCCCACACACCAGGCTGCATAAGCCACATAGAACTGCTGGCAACACTTCCGTGGTTAGGCCCCTTTTAGTTCTTCAGAGGTGCCACGTTGCTTTAGAACAAGCAATAAACTGCTGATCTGGGTTCAAATGCTGACTCGTCCAATTAAGACACGGCCTGGGGTGACACCCCCAGGCACGTCAGCTAACCTCCCCGGGCTTCAGTACATTTATTTGTAAAATAATGAGTTTAAATGTCCTTTTTAAACGCTTTCAGCTTTAAAATACTAGAATTTTGTGAGTTCTCTTATTTGGAAAAGAAAAATGAAAACTTATCTATATTTTTGTTGCATGTGGCCAATTATTTTTTCCAGCTTTATTGAGGCATAATTGACTAACAAAACTGTATATATTTAAAGTACACCACATGATGATTTGCTTTACATATATACTGAAACAATTACCACAATCAAGTTAGTTAACGCATCCGTCACCTCACATAGTCAACTTTGTGTGTGTGTATGTGGTGAGAACAGTTAGAACCTACTCTCGGCAAATTTCAAGTATACAATTCAATATTATTGACTATAGCAAATTTGTATTACTCAAATAGCCCACATTATTTGCCAAAAGTACAAATACATATTCACAGAAAGATGAAAATGTAAACATTCCATAATCTCACCACTGTTAATGTTTTGTGTATATCCTTCCAGACTTTTATCCAATCATAAACATGCTAAAAATCTTTTTACAAAAAAATCACATCCTATAAACTGTTCTGTCATTTTTCACTGAACACAATATTCAAAACATTTTTCTGGCCAGGTGTGGTGGTTCACAACTGTAATCCTAGCACTTTGGAAGGCCAAGGTGGGAGGATCACTTGAACTCAGGAATTCGAGACCACCCAGGCAACGTAGTCAGATCTTGTCTCTATAAAAAATAATAATAATAAATAAAAAAGAAAAAAATTTTCTATGTCATATGTGACATATATATATATACGTGTTTAATGATCATAGTATTTTATTGTAAAAATATACCAAAATTTAATAAAACTCCTAGGCTTTTTGCTATTATTCTGTCATATATATTATTTTGCTATTTTTTATGTCATATATACATATACACACACACGTTTAATGATCATAGTATTCTATTGTGAAAATATACCAAAATTTTACAAAACTTCTAGGCATTTTGCTATTATAAATACTGCTGTATTAAACATTCAGGTATATATACCTTGTCTAATTTCTTTGTTTCCTTATGAAAAATTCCTAGAAGCAAAATCCCTGGATTTAATAATATCCTCCTTTTTTTTTTTTTTTTTTTTAAGACAGAGTCTCTCTTTTGTTGCCCGGACTAGCGTGCAGTGGTGTGATCTTGGCTCACTGCAGCCTCGACCTCCTGGGCTCAAGTGATCCTCTCACCTCAGCCTCCAGAGTAGCTGGGACTACAGGCACGCACCACCATGCCTGGCTACTTTTTTGTATTTTTAGTGGAGATGGGGTTTGCCATGTTGCCCAGGCTGGTCTTGAACTCCTGGGCTCAAGCGATCCATCTGCCTCGGCTTCCCAAAGTGCTGGGATTAGGGGCATGAGCCACTGCGCCCAGCCAACAGGATCTTCTTTTTAAAGACTTTATAAATATTCCAAATTGTCCTCCAGTGAGGTGCATGAATTTACATTCCCCCAGCAATGCATACAAATGCATTTCCCCATCCTCTCTCTCATTCCTTTTACTTTTTATCTTTCTGATAGATATAGTCTGTTACTTTTAATGTTGCGTTCTTTCATAACCAGCAACCCACTCCAGAGAACAGAGGAAAGAGACACAGAAGTTGCACCCCTAAAGATGTGGGGAAAGCTAACGCAGCCCTCCAGGTGACTACCTGAACCTTGGCTGCAGTAGCAAGCCAGGGCACTGGGAGAGCCAGAGCAGCTCACCAGCTGTCATTTAGAAAAAGTGACTAGTAGAGGGCAATATCCAGCTGCACTACTAGCACTCACTACATATTCATGTTTTTGGTTATTTGATAAATATTTATTATTTACTATGAGCCAGGAACTGGGATCTCCAAAATAAATAATATGGTAAATTGTTACTTTATACCTATTTGCATTTTGTTTCTGCAAAAGGATTCTATTTTCGGTGTTCAACATTCAGAAGACTATTTCATTTGAAATATTTAAGAGGTGTAGGATCCTCAGATCCTCAATGGAATAGGATCTGAGTAGATGAAATGGAATACTTCTCCAAATGATATGTTGTTTCCATTGAACCGTGAGATTAGACAGGACCTGGAGATGACATGTAGAATTGCAGAAATGCTCTAAATTGTTTCTTTGGGACCTGGGGAATTGATACAACCCAGTCCCAGCCAACTCACCACGTGGGATATGTTTTCACAAAAGGCAAAGCTATCAAGAGTTTGTATTCAGTAGTGATGGTGGTAGCACTATTAGCAGTGGTAGTAGAACATCTAACAGTTTTTACAGTGATGTAAGTTAAAATATTTTAGTGCAAAAATCTTCAGACTATTGACATAAAAAATGGAAACTTCTGAATATAACGCTGTGGCAGCTGTTCAGTAATTCACTACAGCTGACTCAGAGAGGATTTCAAAATCAGTAGAGTTCAGCTCCTCTTCCTTACCTGCTCCCAAATAGCACTGTCTGGTGCAATAAAAAATCAATAGTTCAGTCATGTGCATTATCTCAAAGGTATAAGGCAATACAATAAATAAGACCATCCTTTATTGCCTGCTCAGATTTGTGGGGTAGTTTTCACATTTCGCCCTGGGCATACTACTTGCCCAGCCAGTTTTCCTTTCTGTGAGCTTTGTTCCAGGGGACCAGAGGCTAAATGCCACAGCTTGCAGCTTCCAGCACAGGGTGGGGGGTGTCTATAGCAATCTTCCAAATAAATAATAGCCATTCAGGAACACAGACCTTTGTTTCAGCAGCTCAGGAGAATTCATTCTCCGTAGAGAAAACTCATTTGCTCATGGCAGTGATTCAAGCCACCAACTTCACAGAGAATATTGCTGGAGCCAAATTCTTTCTCAGTTATGGAGGTCATAGGTGAGGCAACTGTGCTTACAGGGCAAAGCTCTTTTTTGGATTCCCTTGGCTTTCTGCTTTCTTCTTTACAGCTGATTAACACCCAATGGCCATTTCTTTAAAAAAGAAAAATTCAATTTCTTGATTTAATTAACTTCCTTAACACAGTATTTACCACAGCCTGCCAGAATTCAGACAGTCATTTGAGACTTCCTAATACTTGATTTCAGTTTGAGGTAATTCATTGCTTGCAGCTCACTAAATTCCAAGTATCATCTGAGGGCTGTATGGTCAAAATCAGGTATGGACTTAACCCTTAGCTCACACACAAGAGGACGCCTGAGTTCTGAGACCATCAAAGGTGATTTTGGACAGCCTGAAACTTCTTGCCCTTAGTTTGACATTTTGCCCCCACTTCATGGTCAAAGCCCTAAAATCAGTCTCCCATCCGTCTCCCAATCCCAGACTGGCTGACAGCATGGGTTTCGTTATTGTTCATTTTAACAAACTGTGGGGTACTTCCCTCTGCCTCATTTTTTGAACAATCAATAAACAAGATTTTATTGAAAATCCAGAGAGCATGGTTTACTTTCTACATTTACTTAGTAGCTGTGGATTTAGACAATCGTATGCATTTTTATTATTTGATTACAGCTCTTCAGTACTATATGGTGGAGGCAATACAGTATAAAGGTTAAGAGAGTGACTGTTAAGTCAGTTGCCTGTCTTCAAATCTAGCACTGACATTTAGCAGCTATGTGATCTTGGGGAAATTAATTAATAGCTCTGTGCCTCAGATCCTTCATATGTAAAATGAGGATAATAAGAGTGTCTACCTTGGTGTTAAGTAGTAAATAAGTTAACAAATGGAAAGCAGTTAGAATGGGGCCTGGGCTCATAGTAAGCCCTCATCATGAGCATTTATTAGAGGATGTCACTACTGAAAGATCATTATTTCATCAAGGGGTGAAACTGTAAATTATCTACAACTAATTGTCATGTCAACTACCATTCATCTATTACCCGGTTCATGGGTAATGGTGGGTGATGGAGCCACAAGGGTGACTCCTACATAAGCTCTACTTTCTGGTTGCTTGGGGATTTTGCACACACATCACAATCATCTGATGAGTTGCTGCATGCAGAAGTCACCCCATTGTAGCAGCCTGGCTGTGACTGAGTCAGGTCCTCATGTATCACCAGATAATATGAAGCGTCACAGTGCTCTGACTGTGCTCCAACTCATTATTTCCTTTAAACCTTTCTAAATTACCTCACCATTGTCTGTAGTCTGTGCTTCTGGAAAAAGCTCAGGACACAAGAAAGAAAACTATTCAGTCTTCTTTTAAAGAGAACCCTGAGGAAGGTGTTACTGTATACCAGTGATTGTAAGGTGCATATTTTTTTCACTTTTTTCCTCCTCTGAAATTGGATGCAGCAAGAAAGTATTGCCATTGCCTACGTGTGCACAAACATGCTTATAGCTGCTCATCTGTCCCCGCAGTTGAGTGATGTGCATTGTTCGTAGCACAGGATTTGAGATTTATCGATGTTAAAATGTCTTTCAGATTGAGATTGAAACGAAAAGTTATCACACATACAGAAAAGCACAGAAACAGAGCAGTGCAATATATGATTTAAGAAATAATGCCCAGTCAGCCTAAAAGAGTGCTTTCATTAAACATAAAACAAAATTCTAAGTGCTAAGAAAGCACTGCATCATAGTTTAGTTGGCAGCATTTTCTTGTTTCTTCATGGTATGTAAAATAACGATTCATTTTACAATTAAAAGCTTTTTAGATTTGATGAAATATGATACATTTTAGAGTGCTAGCAACAATCTGGAGAGCCTAAAATAGGTACCTTGAAATTTTCCCCAACATTCCAAATTTTCAACTTGTGGCAGAGCTAAGTTCCACCAGCACAAATAATATTTAATTAATTTTTTTTTTGAGACAGAGTTTCACTCTTGTCACCCAGGCTGTCGTGCAATGGGGCGATCTCGGCTCACCGCAACCTCTGCCTCCCAGGTTCAAGCGATTCTTCTGCCTCAGTCAAGCTGGGATTACAGGCATGTGCCACCATGCCCGGCTACATTTTTGTGTGTGTGTTTTTAGTAGAGATGGGGTTTCTCCATGTTGGTCAGGCTGGTCTCGAACTCCTGACCTCAGGTGATCCGTCCGCCTCAGCGTCCTAAACTGTTGGGATTACAGGCGTGAGCCACTGCGCCCGGCCATATTTAATTAATTTTAAAACTTGGCTGGGTGCAGTGGCTCACATCTGTAATCCCAGCACTTTGGGAGGCCAGGGTGGGTGGATCATCTGAGGTCAGGAGTTCGAGACCAGCCTGGCCAAATTGGTGAAACCCTGTCTCTACTAAAAATACAAAAATTACCCAGGCGTGATGGTGAGTGCCCGTAATCCCAGCTACTCAGGAGGCTGAGACAGGAGAATCGCTTGAACTCAGAAGGCAGAAGTTGCAGTGAGCCAAGATCGGGCCATTGCACTCTAGCCTAGGTGACAAGAGCAAACTCTGTCTCAAAAAAAATGGTTTTTTTTTTAATAAAATAAAACTTATCTCATTGTTTAAACCTAAGCACATTTCTTTTGGCAAAAAAGTATATTATTCTTGTAAATGTAAAATTAAGGTTTTGATGAGCTAGTTGAATTATTTAAATATGAATTAAAGCTGGGCATGGTAGCTCATGCCTATAATCCCAGCACTTTGGGAGGCAGAGGCGGGCAGATCACCTGAGATCAGGAGTTCAACACCAGCCTAGCTAACACGGTGAAACCCCGTTTCTACTAAAAATACAAAAAATTAGCCAGGCATGGTGGCGTGCACCTGTAATCCCAGCTACTCGGGAGGCTGAGGCAGGAGAATTGCTTGAATCAGGGAGGCAGGAGAATTGCTTGAATCCGGGAGGCGGAGGTTACAGTGAGCTGAGATTACGCCATTGCACTCCACCTTGGCCAACAAGAGTGAAACTCTGTCTCAAAAAAAAAAAAAAAAAAAAGAATTAAAATAAATCTATTCCCATTAAGACGAACAAAAAAGTTTGACCATTTACCACATAAAATTGTCTTACAGTAGAATACAGACATGCAAAGCATCCCTTCGGGAAATACATTTTGATGATGTTCTACCTCCTCAGATTTATCTTTTCCTCCCAGCCACTGAGGCAGCTCCCAACCTGACATTTCCAGACTCGATTTGCATTTGCTTCAAGAAATTCCCACTGAAAAACCCTCCACAAACTGAATTCATAGACACCTCCTGCCAACTTAGTGTTCTAGTCCTCCATACCCATAATTCCCAACTCTGATTTTTGTTACTAAGGGATAGAAACTTTGGTGTCCTACTTAGGCTGTGATGACTGACTCTCTTGGGTTCCCAGACTTCATGGAAGACTTTGCCATGAATTCTTACCAACATTTTGACACAATAATTTTAGAACTTTGGAAGAAGGTCTGATTTTAGCCTAGAGAAATCATTTTTAAGGTTGGTACTTGTCCTTCAATTAAATTTGTAAACCCCATCCTATGTCTTCTTTGACTCAATAGTGCATCACTTTCACCTATGGGCTGGTTTCTTGTATCTTGAAGATGAGGAAATCCTGTTCATCAGCAAGTGACACTTTCCCCACTTTGCACTTCCCACTCATCAAATGGCTGTTAAGTTGTCAGGGTCCTATCACAAAGAGCAGCTCATTAACTTTAATTATTTTTGAAATTCACTGGTTCAAAATGAAGCTAGTAGGTGCCAGAGGTTCATAGCTACAGATATTAATTAACAAATAAGTGGAAGCTCTTATTAGCTGACACTTTTTTTTTTTTTTGAGACACGGTCTCACTCTGTCACCTAGGCTGGAGTGCAGTGGCGTAATCTCAGCTCACTGCAGCCTTGACCTCCCAGGCTCAAGCAATCCACCTCAGTCTCTCTAGTAGTTGGAACTACAGCTGTGTGCCACCACACTCAGGTAATGTTTTTTTAGAGACGAAGTCTCACTGTTGCCCAGGCTGGTCTTGAACTCCCAAAGTGCTAGGATTACAGGTGTGAGCCACTTCGCCTGGCTGAGCTGATACTTTTTGCCATCATTTTTTTCCTGCCATTTAATCAGTTCAGAGTGGGTCTAAGACTCTTCAAACTGAAAGCAGAGGAAAGGTAAGAGCTAAGTGTCCAAGACACAAGAAATCCAAGTGTCAGGCCCCAGACAAGAGCAGAGAATTTCCCTGGCTCCTGTTCCATCATTCTCCCAACTAAATCACTATTGCGTCTGGATTTAGAAAACCCACAGATCAGTTGGTTTCCAGATCACCTCCAGCTGATGTTTATGTTTAGTTAATTCCAGATAGAAGGTGACACTTGTAAGCTTTGCTAGAATCCCTCTGCATGGCAACCTGTTAAAATTATATTTAATGGCTCATGGCAGTCCTCACTCTGTGAAGATGTGGCATGTTGCTGGTATTCTTTAAACATCAAACCAGTTATAATCTGTTGTAGATTTCATTACTAAGTCCATGCTTGTTCCAATTTATCTTTTTGAAAGTAACTTCCTGATATGGAAAAGTAGTATCCTCCAACACTGCTAGAGGCAGTATTAATTAGTATAATCTTTCTTTGTAAATTTCTCCTTCTGCTTTTTTTTGGTACAATCTTTCTTGAAAGCAAGATAGCTGTAAGTTTCAGATGCCATAAAATATACATATCATTTGATCAAAATTTCCACAAGTATTTTGTCCAAGGAAATTATAAGAAATGCAGACAAACACTTATCAACAAAGATATTCATTACAACATTAATTACAGTACTGAAACATTAGTAAAACCTAAACATCCCGAATAAGCCAATTTGTTAAATAAATTCAAGTACATCCATCGGAATATAATATAACCAGTGGAAGTGATATCATATAATATTTGACACAGGAACACATATACTCTATAAAATGAAATCAAAGAACCATATTGCAAAACTATATATAATATTATTCTAATTTTATGTCTTTTTTAAAAATTATTTTAGAGACAGGGGTCTTGCTATATTGCCCAGGCTGGCTTCAAAGTCATGGGCTCAAGTAATCCTCCTGCCTCAGCCATCTTAATAGGCAAGACTATAGGCACACCACACTGTGCCCAGCCTAATTTTCAATATTTGTATATGTTTATAACAGTTATGAGTGGTAGAGTTACAGTAAATTTTATTTTCATTTATTTTTCTGTGTTTTTCAAATTTTCTGCATTGAACAACTACCCCTCTTTTAACTACCCCTTTTTAATCTTTTAAAGGAACATTACTTTTTTTTTTTTTTTTTTTTTGAGACGGAGTCTTGCTCTGTCGCCCAGCCTGGAGTGCAGTGGCGCGATCTCGGCTCACTGCAAGCTCCGCCTCCCGGGTTCACGCCATTCTCCTGCCTCAGCCTCCCGAGTAGCTGGGACTACAGGCGCCCGCCACCATGCCCGGCTAATTTTTTGTATTTTTAGTAGAGACGGGGTTTAATTCTGTCAGCCAAGATGGTCTCGATCTCCTGACCTCGTGCTCCGCCCGCCTTGGCCTCCCAAAGTGCTCGGATTACAGGCGTGAGCCCCGGCGCCCTGCCCATTACATGATTTTTAAAAGAAAAGAAAGTGGGCTGGGCACAGTGACTCACGCCTGTAATCCCAGCAATTTGGGAGGCTGAGGAGGGCAGATCGCTTGGGCCGAGAAGTTCGAGACCACCTGGACAACATGGTGAAGAGACGGGGGTCTCTACAAAAACTACAAAAATTAGCTGGTAGTGCGCACCTGTAGTCCCAGCTACTCAGGAGGCTGAGGTGAGAGGATCACCTGAGCCTGGGGAGCTCAAGGCTGCAGTGAGCCATGATTGTGTCACTGCACTCCAGCCTGAGTGACAGAATGAGACCTTGTCCCAAAACAACAACAAAAAAAACAAGCAAGCAACCTTCTTGATGCGTAGCACAATGGTATGCCTTAAGTCATACAGAGTATATAAAAATCCAGTCTCTAAATTCAAAGCTTACAAAAATTAAACGTTTATAAAAATCAAGCTCTTATTCTTTCTAAAAGTTCAGGAAGGAAGGAGACTGATTTGTTGGGGGCTAGAACCTTTTGTATATATCATGCTACTTATCATCACAATAGTGCTGTAAGGTGGCTACTATTAACCTTATCCTGTGGAGGAAGACACAAAATAAGAGAACTTTAAGTAGTTTAACTCATCTCAGTTCAAACAACAATTAAATGAGAGGGTCAGAATTCAGAGTCAAGTTTCATTCATTTGTTCATTCATTAATTTTTTCATATATTTATGCACACTGAGTTTTGAGAATAAATAAATGCTTCTGGCAACTGAAAACAGGGTCTAATATAACAAACATAGACAATAATATGGAAAATATCCATAAATTCACCTTCCAGCTTAAGAAATAAATATTTCAGATACAGAAGATGCCCCTGTGTACTTATTCCCAATTTCATTCTCTCTCTTCCAACTAGCAATAACCAGTATCTTGAACATGGGGTTTATTATTCCCGTGGAAGTTTTTATTCCTTTGCTACATGTTTGTATCCATAAACTATATTCAATCAACCACTGTCCAATCAGGAAAATGGAAACCACTCTATGCATTTCACAGAAAGGAGATTTAATACTGATAATTGGTTATAAAGGTATAGAAAGGAAGGGCTGAATATGCAAGTGGAATAAGGGGTTATGTTCAATTTCACCCATTTATCCGCCAGATCAATTCTCTACCTTTTTTGTGCTCAGAAAAGTGGGTGGTGCAGACTGCCTCACTGGACTCCCTTTATCTCTGGCTTCTGGTTGGCTTTGGCCAATGGGAAGCACTGGTAAAAGGTGAAGAGGAAGAGAAGGAGATCAGAGT
Organism: Gorilla gorilla gorilla; assembly: GCF_029281585.2. Lineage (NCBI taxonomy): Eukaryota > Metazoa > Chordata > Mammalia > Primates > Hominidae > Gorilla > Gorilla gorilla. Next base: position 73,397,664 of record NC_073235.2, read on the forward strand.
ACCTGTTCACTTGGCTTCTTCCCTGTTGGGTTGCTACAGGTTGGCACTGCCACTGCCAAAATAGCCATCGATACTACTGAAATGCTCCTCTTCAGTCACCTACTATTGCTGCTGCTGCCATTGCTAGGAGCACTGCCAGGAACAGAAAGAAAAATGGCATCACCCTTTCTTCTGTTTTCTAATCTCCTGCTACTGCCTTGCATTGGCAAAACCTAATCAGAATCCAACTAGCAAGGAAGCCTGCAACAGGTATGTAGCTCACAGGTTTTTAGCCTCTTGCAATACAAGAGTGGAAGCACATAACCAGTACAAGTGCCTAGTACTGTTTGCATTTTTTTTTTTTTTGAGACAGGGACTCATTCTGCTGTCCAGGCTGGAGTGCAGTGGTGCAATCATGGCTCAGTGCAGCCTAAACCTCCTGGACTCAAGCAATCCTCCCACTTCAGTCTTGTGAGAAGCTGGGACTACAGGCATATGTTACAATGCCTGGCTAATTTTTTTTAAATTGTTTTTTGTAGAGATGGGGTCTCACAATGTTGCCCAGGCTGGTCTCGAGATCCTGGCCTCAAGCAATCCTCCTGCCTCGGCCTCTCAAAGTGCTGGGATTACAGGTGTGAGCTCACTTGGCCTTGTTTGCTTTTTTTTTTTCTTTTTTTTTTTTTTTTGAGATGGAATCTTGGTTTGTTACCCAGGCTGGAGTGCAGTGGCACGATCTCGGCTCACTGCAACCTCTGCCTCCCAGGTTCAAGCGATTCTCCTGCCTCAGCCTCCCGAGTAGCTAGGATTACAGGCGCAGCCACCACGTCCAGCTAATTTTTGTATTTTTAGCAGAGATGGGGTTTCACCATGTTGCCCAAGCTGGTCTGGAACTCCTGACCTCAAGTGATCCATCCACCTTGGCCTCCCAAAGTGCTGAGATTACAGGCATGAGCCAACTCACCCAGCCTTATTTGCATTTTTAAAACTTTACGTAGATTGTATGCCGTACATATCCTTGCTTTTTAAACTTTATACCTTTGAGATCTATTCATGTTGATACATGTGGTCTAGTTTTTCCATTTTAACTGCAATATTGTATTCAATAATGATATTTCTTCAAGGGAACTAGTGAAGAGAGAAACACTGAAGCACTGGCATTGGAACAAAAGAGGTATTAAAGTTACTAGATGGCAAACCACAAAAAATAGGTAAAACTGGATTAAAGGAAAATGTTCCTAAAAGCTGTTCCTTTTTTACCTTAGGCATGTTGAGTAAAAATAAATAAATAGAGAAATAAATAAATAAGCCATCTCTTCTTTCATTCAACATATAATAGATTCATTGAGCTTCTACCATGTCCTAAGCATTGTGCTTGACACAAAGGACAGAATATAGAATACAATCTGGTCCCTGCTCTCCAGTTTCGTCAAGGTCACAAGTACTATGATAGAAGCATGACTAGGATACTATGAAGGCACAGAACTTGATAGAAAAAAAGAGACTACAGAGTCTCTTTAAACTTAAAATTTTCTAAATACATAAAATGTTTTACAAATGGAATCCAGCAGTATAGTGAAAAATAATATGACCAAAAAAGGCTTATTTCAAGAATGCAAATGGTTCAATATTTTTTAAAACTTATAAATACCACAGGTTAAATGAGAAAAGTCACGAATTAAGGGGGAATATGTCAAAAAGTCACTTGAAAAATTTCAGCAGCTTTTCCTAATAAAAACTTGAAGTAAAACAGGGTTAGCAGGAAACCATCTTAACATGAAAAAGACTAGTTAGCAAAAAACAAACAAACAAAAAACAAAACCAAGAGCAAACATCATATTAAATAATGAATTAATGGCCAGGAGCAGTGGCTCATGCCTGTAATCCCAACACTTTGGAAGGCTAAGGTGGGAGGATTGCTTGAGCCCAGGAGTTTGAGACCAGCCTGGGCAACATTATGAGACCCTGTCTCTCAACATTATGAGACCCTGTCTCTACTGAAAAAAAAAAAATTAGCTGGGTGTGGTGGTGCATGCCTGTAGTCCCAACTACGTGAGAGGCTGAGATGAGAGGATCGCGTCAACTTGGGAGGTTGAGACTGCAGTGAACTGTAATTCAGCTGCTGCTGCACTCCAGCCTGAGCAACAGAACAAGATCCTGTCAAAAAAAAAAAAAAGTATTATTAAATATATTTCCATTTAAGTCAAGAGTAAGATAATACTTGTAATTGTCTTGGTTTGGAAGTCAGATAATACAGCAAAATTTTTTAAAGGAAATAAAAATTAGGCATTTTAACAAGTATCAAATTATGTACTATAATATTGCTATCAAAATAGAAGAATGTTCATGATATATTATTAAATGAAAGGAAGGGAAGCACATCACAGAGTCCTGTATATAATATGACCCTGTTTTTGTGTGGGGGGTGGGGGCTTGGGCAAAAAGAAAACCGGTGTGTGCATAGGTGTGTATCCATTTATATTTAGCCAAAGAAGTGAAACTATATACACCACACTCTTAATATTGGTTATTTCTGAAGAGTAGAATTTGAGTATGGGAATTTTGAATTTTTTATCATTTTAATTGTACATTATAATAATCATTTGTATTATTTGCCTTTCTATTATTTAAAAATGGTCTGTATCCTTTTATAATCTAAAAATCTAATAGACCAGATGCGGTAGCTCATGCCTGTAATCTCAGCACTTTGGGAGGCCAAGGCAACCAGATCACTTGAGGTCAGGAGTTCGAGACCAGCCTGACCAACATGGCAAAACGCTGTCTGTACTGAAAATAACAAAAATTAGCTGGGCATGGTGGTGCACGCCTGTAGCCCTAGCTACTCGGGAGACTGAGGCACGAGGATTGCTTGAGCCTTAGAGGTGGAGATTGTAGTGAGCTGAGATCGCACCACTGCACTCCAGCCTGGGTGATAGAGTGAGAGCTTGTCTCAAATAAATAAATAAATAAATCGAATAAAGTAAAAAGAATTTTTAATCAGGTGGGAGGTAGTCAAAGACGGCTTCCTGGAGTTCACTGAATAAAGAACCAGTAAGAAGGGTGTTCTCTGCAGAAAACAGTAAGAGCAAAGGCATGAGACTAGATAAAGTTTTCAGGAAATCACAAAAAGCTGAGGACAACTCAAGCAAATATGGTATATGTGTCCCTCATTACTAAATTCTGGTATCTCTGGGTTTATAAGGTGGTTCTAACCAAAGAGTAGCTAACAAATTCAGCACCCTGTTGGGACTTTAGAGGCTGTAGACACACCCCTTTCATCCTCATAGAGTTCAGAACCAACTCTGTCCTTTGAAGGATAAGACATAGGGTTTAGGCAGATGGTGACTTTTGTCATGCCATTATGATGGAGAAAGCAATTGAAGTACATGGTTTAAATGTGCAGCCACAGTGTGCTTCCTAATCCTTCTTCATCCCAGCATTTACTTTTCCACTCAGTCATAGGAGGAGAGCTGGACACTGCAGAGCCAGCACGGGATGTTTACCACAGAGTGAACAACAAACCTGAAAGCCTGATCTCTGCTGATCTCACCCAGCAGGCAGAGCCAAGAGGACTGGAACTGAGCATGCTCCGTTCCTTCCCCAGACACTTCAGTGAGATCCGCCACTCCTCTCCCTAGACAGAGAAGCTGAAGGGATACTCCCTAACTTATTTTTTGTGGCAAGCGTGTGGAAATCACCTCCCTGTAGAAGCTTGAGGAGGACAAATAAGTGTTTGTCCTAATACTCTCCAGCTTTACGTTCTCACATGACCAGTTGGGCGTAACATTTAAGCCCATAGTCAAACAACACACTTTTCACTTTTTTTATAACGTCCTTTGATGTGCAAAACTTTTTCATTTTGACAAAGTGCAATTTATCTATTTTTTTTTGTTGCCTGTGCTTTTGGTGTCATATCTAAGAATCTATTTCCAAATCCAAAGTCATGAAGTTTTCCCCATATGTTTTTTTCTAAGAGCTTTATGGTTTTAACTCTTATACTTAGGTTATTAATCTATTTTGAGTTGTCCCAGTGGGGCAAGACTCCTTGCAGTGTTTTTAGATTTTAATTCATTTCCTCTGCTGACTTGAGAAGCATGAACCAATGAATGCCAGGCCCATACCACCCATCAAGCATCATGAATGAGGGCTAGGGAGAGATGACAGGAGAACTCCTTCAATTTGAGACCCTTGTGAACAGATGAGGCCAGGGGGAAATAGAGGCTGTCCTCAAAAGCAATGTGGTAATGCAAAGACCCTGACACACGGAATCAAATGCTATGGATGGAAAATTTAGAACAAATTAGTACCATGACAAGAGCTTCCTTCAATCTCTTGTAAATCATTTCCCCCAAAGAAATGAAATGTGATTACTAGCTTCAAGGAGGACCCTTTGAGATTGGTATTGTTTGAAACAAAAATATCTCATTTATCCATTACTAATGTTTTTTCTTTTCAATTCAGTCTATTACTCTTAACAATACACCTTAGGTAATTTATCTCTAGAACACACTTATTATTTCCTACCCCATACCTAGCCTTGACCATAAAAAGGATTTTTTTTCTGAGTAACAAAATAATTTCAGATTTCAAATAAGGTAATGATAATCTTATGGAAGGTCGGAGCTCAACTATTTGCTAGAAATCTTTTTTCTTGGAATGAAATACTACTGTCACCTGACCAGAAGGTTTGTTAAAATAGTACTTGGAATTGTTAGTGTACAGAGAAATCTTTAGGTTGAAAAAAAAAAGAATTATTAGGGCATTGCCTCCATAAATATTTGGCCTAAAATTTGGATAACTTGTTATTAAATTATTGGCTCTTTGTTAAACAGCTATACCATCACTAGGTGTCATTGTCTAAGAAAAATAGATCAGCATTCATTACCATTCAATTATCTTTGTCTTTAAAAACAAAACACTGGAGCTGGTTGTTCAATTTCCATGTAGTTGTGTGGTTTTGAGTGAGTTTCTTAATCTTGAGTTCTAATTTAATTGCGCTGTGGTCTGAGAGACTGTTATGATTTCAGTTCTTTTGCATTTGCTGAGAAGTGTTTTACTTTCAATTATGTGATCAATTTTAGAGTAAGCGCCATGTGGTGCCAAAATGGGCAAAGGACATGAACAGACGCTTCTCAAAATAAGACATTTATGCAGCCAACAAACATATGAAAAAAAGCTCAACATCACTGATCATTAGAGAAATGCAAATCAAAACCACAATGAGATACCACATCACACCAGTCAGAATGGCGATTATTAAAAAGTCAAGAAACAACTGATGCTGGCGAGGCTGCGGAGACATAGGAACGCTTTTACACTGTTGGTGGGAATGTAAATGAGTTCAACCATTGTGGAAGTCAGTGTGGTAATTTCTCAAAGACCTAGAACCAGAAATACCATTTGAACCAGCAATCCCATTACTGGGTATATATCCAAAGGAATATAAATCATTCTGTTATAAAGATATGTGCACATGTATGTTCTCTGAAGCACTATTCACAATAGTAAAGAAACGGAATCAACCCAAATGCCCATCAATGATAGACTGGATAAAGAAAATGTGGTAAATATATACCATGGAAATACTATGCAGTCATAAAGAGGAACAAGATCATGTCCTTTGCAGGGACATGGATGGAGCTGGAAGCCATTATCCTCAGCAAATTAACGCAGGAACACAAAACCAAACACTGCATGTTCTCACTTATAAGTGGGAGCTAAACAATGAGAACACATGGACACAGGGAGGGGAACAACACACATTGGGGCCTGTCTGGAGTGGGGGAAGAGCAGGGAGGGAGAGCATCAGGAAAGATAGCTAAATCATGCAAGGCTTAATACCTAGGTGATGGGTTGATAGGTGCAGCCAACCACCATGGCATATGTTTACCTATGTAACAAACCTGCACATCCTGCACATGTACCCTGGAACTTATACTTTTTAAAAAGTAAAAAAAAAAAAAAAACTCTGTAAAGAAAATGGTAATATAAACAGTAAAGAAGCTGTGTTTATATTTACTATCATATTTTTCAACAGAACAAGATTTTTGAAGCCGGGCACGGTGGCTGACACCTGTAATCCCAGCACTTTGGGAGGCTGAGGCAGGTGGATCACTTGAGGCCAGGAGTTCGAGACCAGCCTGGCCAACATGGCGAAACCCCATCTCTACAAAAAATACAAATATTGGCGGGGAATGGTAGTGGGTGGCTGTAGTCCCAGCTAATTGGAAGGCTGAGGAAGAAGGATCACCTGAGCCTGGGGTCGACGCTACAGTGAGCTGTGATCTCACCACTGCACTCCAACCTGGGTGACATAGTGGGACCCTGTCTCAAAAAAAAAAAAATTTTTTTTTGGAAATATGACCCATGAATGACAACTGCATCCCTCACTGATCCCTATTGTTACCACTGTGTATCTAGTTTATTGTTCTGCAAATTGGGGTAGACCTAACTCTAGAAATTTTGCAACAGTTTAAACTCTCTCCAGCAGTAGTGCACATAATTTTGCTAACGCTGGGTTTATCACTAAAATGGTAAGCCAAAGCCGGGCACGGTGGCTCATGCCTGTAATCCCAGCACTTTGGGAGGCCGAGGTGGGTGGATCCTGAGGTCAGGAGTTCAAGACTAGCCTGGCCAAGTTGGTGAAACCCCATCTGTACTAAAAATATTTTAACAAAATTAGGCGGGAGTGGTGGCAAGCGCCTGTAATCCCAGCTACTCAGGAGGCTGAGGGAGAGAATTGCTTGAACCCGGGAGGCAGAGGTCGCAGTGAGCTGAAATCGTGCCACTGCACTCCAGCCTGGGTGACAGAGTGAGATTCCATCAAAAAAAAAAGGTAAGCCAAAAAAGGGTAGTATCTATTTTTAAAATTTTATTGTGATATATATCTATGAAATAAATGTATATCTTTTTCTATTTTATATATACGTAAATTTACCACTTAAATAGTTTTAAGGATACAATTTTGTGGGATTAATTACATTCACAACATTGTGCAACCCTATCACTATTTCCAAAGCTTTTATCTCATTAAGCAATAACTCTCAATTCTCCCCTCTCCCAAACCTCTCATTTACTTTGTCTCTATAAATTTGTCTATTCTAGATTGTTGATATGAGTGAAATCACCCAATTTTTTTTGGTGTGTCTGGTTTATTTCACTTAGCATAATGTTTTCAAGGCTCATCCATATGTATCCATTCATCTGTTATGATCAATTGGGTTGTTTCCACCTTTTGGCTATTGTGAATAATGCTGCTATGAACATTCATGTACAAGCATCTGTTTGAGTCCCTGTTTTCAAATCCCTTGGATATATACTCAGGAGTAAAGGTGCTAGGTTATATGATAATTCTTTTTTTTGAGACAGAGTCTCACTCTGCTGCCCAGGCTGGAGTGCAGTGGTACTATCTCGGCTCACTGCCACCTCTGCCTCCCAGGTTCAAGCAATTCTCTTGCCTCAGCCTTTTGAGTAGCTGGGGAGTTGCCTTTGCTGAGGAGTGTGCGTGCACCACCATGCCTGACTGATTTTTGTATTTTTAGTAGAGATGGGGTTTCGCCATGTTGGCCAGGCTGGTCTTGAACTCCTGACCTCAGGTGATACACCCGCTTTGGCCTCCCAAAGTGTTGGGATTATAGGCATGAGCCACTGCGCCCAGCCGCAGGGTTATATGGTAATTCTATGCTTAACTTTTTGAGGAACCACTACACTGTGTTCCACAGTGGCTACATCATTCTACATTCCCATCAGCAACTCATGAGAGTTCTAGTTTCTCCATATCTTCAAGAATATTTGCTATTTATCTTTCTTTCTTTTCTTTTTGGCTTTTGGTTTTGGGGTATTTTAAATAATACCCCCCCCTAACTGGGTGTGAAGTGGTATCTTACTGGGGTTTGATTAGCATTTCCCTAATGACTAATGATGCGGAACACCTTTTCACATGCATTTTGGCCATTTGTTTACCTTCTTTAGAGAACTGTCTGTTTAAATTCTTCGTCTATTTTTTATTGGGTTGTTTGTCTTTTTGTGATTGAGTTGCAGGAGTTCGCTATATATTCTGGATGTTAAACTTTTATCAGATATATTATTTTGTTTTCTCTTATTCTTTTTCTTTTCTTTAAAGACAGAGTCTTGCTCTGTCACCCAGCCTGGAGTGCAGTGGTACAATCATAGCTCATGATGACCTTGGGCTCACTATAACTCTTGGGCTCAAGGGATCTTTCTGCCTCAGCCTCCTAAGTAGCTAGGACTACAGGTGCACACACCATGATTGGCTAATTTTTAAATCTTTTGTAGGGATCTTGCTATGTTGCCCAGGCTGGTCTTGAACTCCTGGCCTCAAGTGATCCTCCCATCTCAGCCACCCAAGGTGTTGGGATTACAGACATAAGCCACTGAGCACAGCCCATTTTCTCCTACTTTATAGGTTTTTTCACCTTTTTTATAACGTTCTTTGAGGTGCAAAAGTTTTTCATTTTGACAAAGTGCAATTTATTTTTTTGTTGCCTGTGCTTTTGGTGTCATATCTAAGAATCTATTTCCAAATCCAAAGTCATGAAGGTTTCCCCATATGTTTTTTTCTAAGAGCTTTATGGTTTTAACTCTTACACTTAGGTTATTAATCTATTTTGAGTTAATTTTCATATATAGAGTGTGGTAAGAATCCAACTTCGTTCTTTTGCATGTGGTTATCCAGTTGTCCCAGCACAATTTGTTGAAGACTATTCCTTTGCCATTGAATGAACTTGGCATCCTTATCAAAAATCAACTGGCTATAGATGTATGGGTTTTTTTAGGGAGTCTCAATTATATTCCATTGGTTTATATGTCTATCCTTATGTTAGTATCACATTGTTTGATTAATGTATTTTTGTAGTAAGTTTTGAAATCAAGAAGTATGAGTCCTCTGATTTTGTTCTCTCTCCGTCTCTGTTTTTGAGACAAGGTCTCACTCTGTCACCTAGGCTGGAGTGCAATGATGCAATCATGGCTCACTGAAGCTTTGACCCTCTCAAATAGCTGAGACTATAGGCATGTGCCACCATGCCTGGCTAATTTTTTAATTTTTTTTGTAGAGATGAGGTCTCATTATGTTGCCCAGGCTGGTCTTGAACTCCCAGGTTTACACAATCGTCTACCTCAGCCTCCCAAAGTACTGGGATTATAGGCATAAACCATTGCTCCCAGCATTTTTTCTCAAGAATTATTTGGCTATTGTGGGAGGTGGGATATGCAATGCATATGAATTGAATATCAGCTTTTCCATTTCTGCAATAAAAGGTTGTTGGAATTTTGATAGGTATTGCAGTGAATCTTTAGATTGCTTTGAGTAGTGTCGCTATCTTAACAATATTGTCTTCCAAGCTATGAACATGGTATTTTTTTCATTTAATTAGGTCTCCTTTAATTTCCTTCAGCAATATTTTATAGTTTTCACTATAGGTAGAACCTATTTTAATTGACTTTAAAAAATTTTTTCTGGAGATACTTGGGTTTTTTCATATTTCTATTGGCTATCTGATTTCATCTTCTATAATTACTTGTTTGAATTATTTGCCCTACTGCCTCTTGAGATGGCATCTTTTCCTTATTAATTTGCCTTCCCAGTCTTTCTTCTTCAAGTCATTTATTGTTTTGTCATCTGTGGGTTTCATATATGTATTGAGAATATTTCCTCCCATTCTGTGACTTTCCATTTTTAACAATTGTCTTTTGAAGAGCAAAAGCATTAAATTTTGGTAAGTCCAATTTACTGTGTTTTTGAAACCTATTTATAAATCTGTGCCAAATCCAAATTGCTAAGATTTTCTTCTATTTTTTTTCTTGCAGTTTTGTAATGTTTGTTTTTACACTTGGGTAAGAAAATGGTCTAGGACCCATTTCAAGTTAATTTTTATATGGTGTGGGAAGAGTTTAGGTTTATATTTTGCATTTGGCTATCCAATTGTTCCAGCATGATTTGTAGGGAAAAAAAATATTTCTTTTTTTTTTTTTTAGATGGAGTATCTCTGTCTCCCAGGCTAAAGTGCAATGGTGCAATCTCGGCTCACTGCAACCTCTGCCTCCTGGGTTCAAGCAATTCTCCTGCCTCAGCCTCCTGAAAAGCTGGGACTACAGGCACCCGCCACCATGCCCGGCTAATTTTTGTATTTTTAGTAGAGACGGGGTTTCACCATATTGGCCAGGCTGGTCTCGAACTCCTGACCTTGTGATCCGCCCACCTCGGCCTCCCAAAGTGCTGGGATTACAGGTGTGAGCCACCGCACCCAGCCTGGAAAAAACATTTCTTTCCATCTAATCACTTTGGTAACTTCATGCCATAGCTGAAAGAAAGGCACTAAGGTCACCCTTCCCCAAACACGTTGATGTCCAGCCTGACAACATCTCTGTAGACATTATCTTAAATGCTCAAAGAGAAGTCCTAGGCACAGTTCCACTGACATGGTACCAGTGTGCCCTACTGTGTCCTGATCAGCCTCAAGGATGTAGGGCCTGAGATGATCAGGTCAATTCCATTCTTTACCACCAGCTAAATAATTTTCCCTTCCTTAATTCATTCTTTTTCTCCCTTTCTCATTCACTCTATCCCCAACATTGCCCTCATTTTCCCCTAGGTGCTATGTGGCTGCACTGTGAACATTTGTACCATGGATGGTCAAGCGATCCCTTGCATGCAATGATGGCATGAAAAGACTCCATAGGCTTCTTTTCCCCAGGATACCCACCCAATGGGAAAACCTCACTGTGGAGTTTAGTTTACTTCCAGATAGATTAACACTAAACATACAATAAAGCTGCTATAAACAATCATATATACGTTTTTGTACGAACATTTTGGATGGACATTTATTTTCTGTAAATATCTAGGAGTGAGATCACTGGATCATATGTTAAGTGCTTGTTTAACTTCGTAACAAACTGCCAAACTGTCCTCCAATGTGGCTGTACCATTTTGCATTTCCACCAGCAATGTTTGCGCATTCTAGGTGCTCTGCATCCTTGCTAGTGCTTAGTATTGTCAGCTTTTTAATTTAATTTTATTTTTTGAGACATGGTCTCCTGCCACCCAAGCTGGAGTGCAGTGGCACCACCATACCCAGCTAATTTTTTTTTTTTTCGTATTTTTAGTACAGATGGAGCTTCACCATGTTGGCCAGGCTGGTCTCAAACTCCTGGCCTATACAGTGATCTGCTCTCCTCTGCCTCCCAAAGTGCTGGGATTACAGGCATGAGCCACCACACCTGGCCATGATTACTGATATTTTTTAAATTGGTTGATTTCATAAGAGTACTGTAAGTTTCTAGATCTCTTGAAAAATCAAATTTGACAACACTAGACTCCAATTCCTTAACGTCCTCAATCAGGTAGAGATTAGCAGTAGCTAGCCCTTTTAGGAGGGGCTTCAGATTTCCTATTTCCCATGGCCCCCACCACTCCCACATACTCAGCCCAACTTATTTCCCTCCGTGGACGTATGAGTTTGTGACTCCTGGTTATGAAGCCATTCTCACAAGATTAGCAAGAATCCTGAACAGAAATGTACTTTTAATTGTTAATCAGAGACTGCACTTTGACCCACTTTTTAAAAACCTAAATAACACTAGATACTGATCATTTGCATCCCCATTGGTCCTAGAGACAGGATTCCTGATGTTAGAATCATGAGGCTCTTGTTTAAGAATTACTTAAGATGTACTTCAGATTCTGAATTCCAGTGACCAGCTGACACCAAGTTTAAAGATCCCCACAGAGGAACCAAATCAGGATGAGAATACAGGTTCTTCATCTCCCTGTCCCATGACTTCACCCTGCACTTTTTGATCAATCAATGATCTCCACACTCCAGCCCACTCCAAAATCCTAGCCCCAAAATTCCTTGAGAAGATGAATTCGAGGTTTCCTCCAGTCTCCTTATTTGGCAGTCCTACCGTGTCCGCAATTGGTGGGTTCTTGGTCTCCTTGACTTCAAGAATGAAGCCACAGACCCACGTGGTGAGTGTTACAGTTTTTAAAGATGGTGTGTCAGGAGTTTATTCCTTCAGATGTTCAGATAGGTCCGGAGTTTCTTCCTTCTGGTGGGTGCGCAGTCTCGCTGACTTCAGGAGTGAAGCTGCAGACCTTCGCGGTGAGTGTTAAAGCTCTTAAAGGCAGCTCGTCTGGAGTTATTCATTTCTCCCAGTGGGTTGGTGGGTTGGTGGTCTCACTGGCTTCAGGAGCGAGGCTGAGTGTTACAGCTCATAAACGCAGCATGGACCCAAAGAGTGAGCAACAGCAAGTGCAAAGAGCAAAAAAAAGAAACCCTCTACAGCATTCAATGGGATGCCAGCAGGTTGCCCAGCCGGCCTGGGCAGCCTGCTTTTATTCCCTTATCTGACCCCACCCACATCCTGCTGATTGGTCCATTTTACAGAGAGCTGATTGGCCCATTTTACAGACAGCTGATTGGTCCGTTTTGACAGGGTGATGATTGGTGCATTTACAAACCTTGAGCTAGACACAGGATGCTGATTGGTGCATTTACAAACCTTGAGCTAGAAACAAAGTGCTGATTGGTGCATTTACAAACCCTTAGCTAGACATAAAAGTTCTCTAGAGTCCCCACCCGACTCAGGAGCCCCGCTGGCTTCACCTAGTGGATCCCACGCCAAGCCAGCACCATGGGCGGTGCTGCCTGCCAGTCCTGCACTGGGAGCGGCACTCCTCAGCCCAAGCACACTCCTCAGCCCTTGGGTGGTCGATGGGACTGGGCGCTGCAGATCAGGGGGCGGTGCCCATCGGGGAGGCTCAGGCGGTGCCAGAGGCCACCATGGGCAGTGGAGGATGGGTAATTGGGCATGGTGGGCTGCAGGTCATGAGCCCTGCCCCGCGGGGAGGCAGCTAAGGCTCAGCAAGAATTCAAGCATGGGGCAGGCAAGCCGGTAGTGCGGGGGTGGGGGGGACCCGGCACACTCTCCGCAGCTGCTGGCCCGGGTACTAAGCCCCTCACTGCCCAGGGTTGGGCCGCTCCAAGTGTGGGGCCTGCAGAGCCTGTGCCCACCTGGAACTGCGTGCAGCCCCATTCCTGCCCACGCCTCTCCCTCCACACCTCCCCGCAAGCAGAGGGAGCTGACTCCGGCCTTGACCAGCCCAGAGAGGGTCTCCCACAGTGCAGCGGTGGGCTGAAGGGGTTCTCAAGCGTGGCCAGAGTGGACGCTGAGGCCGAGGAAGCGCCCAAAGCGAGCAAGGGCTGTTAGCCCGTTGTCACTTCTCACTATGATTAAACCTCTTTCTCTGTTGCAACCCATATCTCAGCTTACAGATTTGCAATGTGTGGGCAGCAAGCCACCCAGGTGCCAAGGCAAGAGACCAAGGGCATGAGCTGTTCCAGTATAATAAAATATAAAATAAGGATAGTTATACTAGATCTAGATCATAGACATGATTATATATGAATATCATTAATCATTAGTTTGTAGCAATTACTCTTTATTCCAATACTATAATAATCCTCGCTCTATAATCATAACCTAGGAAAAACCAGGCCATACAGAGATAGGAGCTGAGGGGACATAGTGAGGAGTGACCAGAAGACAAGAGTGTGAGCCTTCTGTTATGCCCAGACAGGGCCACCAGAGGGCTCCTTGGTCTAGCGGTAACGCCAGCATCTGGGAAGACGCCCGTGGCCAAGCGGACCGTGGTCTAGCGGTAGTGTGTCTAGGAAAAACACCCACTACTTAGCAGACCGGGAAAGGGAGTCTCCCTTTCCCCCGGGGAGTTTGGAGAAGACTCTGCTCCTCCACCTCTTGTGGAGGGCCTGACATTAGTCAGGCTCGCCCACAGTTATCTGGAGGCCTAACCATCTCCCTGTGATGCTGTGCTTCAGTGGTCATGCTCCTAGTCTGCCTTCATGTTCCATCCTGTACACCTGGCTCTGCCTTTTAGATAGCAGTAGCAAAATTAGTGAAAGTACTAAAAGTCTCTAATAAGCAGAAATAATGGCGTAAGCTGTCTCTCTCTCTGTCTCCTCTCTCTCTCTGCCTCGGCTGCCAGGCAGGGAAGGGCCCCCTGTCCAGTGGACACGTGACCCACGTGGCCTTACCTATCATTGGAGATGGCTCACTCTCCTTATTCTGCCCCTTTGTCTTGTATCCAATAAATATCAGTGCAGTCTGGCATTCGGGGCCACTTCCAGTCTCCACATCTTGGTGGTAGTGGTCCCCTGGGCCCAGCTGCCTTTTCTTTTATCTCTTTGTCTTGTGTCTTCTACACTCTTTCGTCTCCACACATGGGGAGAAACCCACTGACCCTGTGGGGCTGGTCCCTACAGCAATGCACATAAGGCAATGGATCTATTACAGTTACAGTGACATCAGTAATATATTACTACTTAATAAAGCATCATTTGCAAATGACATTTTCTCCACACTAAAGCAGGTTCAAAGTTTTCCTGTAATAATAGTATTATCATCCAGTTACATTACAATACATTTTTGATGCAGGATTTTTCTCAGTCGCTTTGCTAGCCAGAGACCACCAGCCGGTGACACCCCTGCCCAGGCCTTGCTTGGGCCTTGGTCTGCCACAGGAGATGCTCCGTTTACTCAGCCACCTGGGCCACACCTGGCTTGCATTCCAGCGCAAATTCCATGGCTGCCACAACTGCGGGCTCAGCCCCTGGTGGGAGAGGGTGTGTGAGCAAGCAAGTACAGGATCCAGCCAGCCATTCCAAGTGCCAGCACAGGAGCGGGCTCCATGCAGGGCTTGAGGCTGGACTAGGCATGTTGCAAGCCACCTCCACGGTGGACTCCAGTATCCAGATGAAAGGAAGTCAGTGACACCCAGGCAGGGATGCCTGCAACCCCAAAGCCCTAGAGGGGGTGTTACAGCATGCTAATAGCCCTTTCAGTCTCACCATCCACAGCCCAACAGGTGGCGGCATGTTAACAGCTCTGTCAGTTCTGTTGCCCTGCTCCAGCCCATGGCTCTGGGGCTGGCTCCGCCCTACCGCTGCTTCCTATCACGTGGGGCGGCTGCCTTCTGCTGGCAGAGGGCAGAGGGTCACAGTGTTACAGGTTTCTTTGTACCTATGTTCTGTGGGTCCTGAGCTCTTGTCCCATGTCAAAGAAGAATGAGGATAGGCTGACAATCGAAGGGTGAGGAGGGCAGAGAAGTTTATTGAGTGACAAAACAACTCTCAGCAGAGAGCGGATGTGAAGGTGGCCCCTTACCCAAAGTCAGATGGTTTCTCCCTCAGTGTGGCTGGCTGGGTCCAGGGCTTTTACAAGCTCAGAATAGGGAGTGTGTGCTGATTGGTTTGTGAGTTTCAAAAAAGGCTAAAACAAAGGCACCACTCAAAGACGGGCATGACAGTGTAAAAAAACAATTAGAGAAGGGTAGGTATATGTAAAATAGGTAAAGCAGGGGGATCAATCAGAGGAAAGCATGCCAGGCAGGAAGAGGCATTCTCACCAGTCCGTGGATTTATCCAAGACTCGTAGCTTGGCTTTCAGGCTTTAAACTATCTTTGGTCTCACTGGGGGCCCCCCCGTCTGCCTAGGATTTGTCTGCCTCCTGCTGCTATCGCTTTCTTAAGAAAGGACTTGAATCACAGCTATCAAACTGAGAGTTTTGCATAATCCTAGATATGCCCCAGATGTGTGTGTCTTCCAAGTGAAAACCATCTGTTAACAGTATCATGGAAGGGGAAAGAATTTATCTTAACATGAAACAGAGCTCTCCCCTTGGGGCAATTTCCAGGAGAAGTAAGGAATAATGTGTTACCAAGCCTTTTGTAGGCCTGGAAAGCCTCTTGAAATATGTGACCTTTAGACAAGAGACCTTTAGCAATCACCTCTTAACATCACATCACTGTATGTATCATGCTTTAACAACATGATTGACACTGTCCCATGATACAGCAGAGGGGGCAAGGAGAAATAAATTGCCTGAAATGGCAAGATAGGCTCCTCTCTATTGCCCAGAACCATATGGAACTACACCAACTTCTTCCATATTCTGAGGAAGTAATTTGGTGCAGCTCATGGGTTTTGTAAACCAAAAAGTATCGGAGACAAGTCTCAATCAATTTAGAAAGTGGATTTTGCCAAGGTTAAGGATATGACCATGACACAGCCTCAAGAGGTCCTGAGGACATGTGCTCATGGTTGTTGGGTTACAGCTTGCTTTTATACATTTTAAAGAGACATAACACATCAATCAATATATGGAAGATTTACATTGGTTTGATGTGGAAGAACAGGACAACTCCAAGGGTGGGGCTTCCAGGTCACAGGTAAATTTAAACATATTCTGACTGGCAATTGCTTGAAATAGTTATTTTCAACAGGAAGGAAATATCTGGATTAGGAAGATGTTGTAGAGACCTAGGTTTTATCAAGCAGATGAAGTCTCCAAGTAGCAGGCTTTAGAGAGAAGACTGTAAATGTTTCTTATCAGACTGAAGGTCTGTGTTGATGTTAATGCTGGAGGGGAATAATGAGGCATGTCCAACCCCCACTTCCAGTCGTGGCCTGAACCAGTCTTTCAGGTGAAATTTTAGAGTCCCCTGGCTGAGGAGGAAGTCCATTCAGATGGTTGCAGGCGTTCAAATTTTATTTTTGGTTTACATTCTCTATCTCTTCATAATATCAAGGGGAATTAAAGAAGTATCAAACAAGTCAGGCAGGCATCAAAAGGTGAATAGTGTTCTTACTGCAGTAATTACTGACCCTACCAATATCTTTCATCTTCACAGGACCCACAGGTAACAATTAACCCAAGCAATTATTCCCTAAAATTAGGCACCTGCAAAGTTGCTAGAAGGACTCAACTGCAAGGAGACAGTTTGAGGCAGGTCCAGGAAGGCTGTGTTAAGAAGATTATTTTATCTGAAAAAAAAAACAAAAAAACAAAAAAACAGATGGGCAGCCTACCTTGAGTAATAGAGGTTTTAGTTAAAAATATATATGTGTGGCCAGGCACAGTGGCTCACATCTGTAATCTCAGCACTTTGGAAGGCCAAGGTGGGCGGATCACAAGGTCAGGAGATCAAGACCATCCTGGCTAACATGGTGAAACCCCGTCTCTACTAAAAACACAAAAAATTAGCCAGGCATGGTGGCGCACGCCTGCAGTCCCAGCTACTTGGGAGGCTGAGGCAGGAGAATCGCTTGAACCCGGGAGGCGGAGGTTGCGGTGAGCCAAGATTGTGCAACTGCACTCCAGCCTGGGCAACAGAGTGAGACTCTGTCTCAAAATAATAATAATTATTATATATATATGTTAATGAAGATGATGGAAATGTCAAAGAAATACAAGAATATCAGTAAAATTTGGGCCTTTTATTGAGTTTGCTTGCTGGGAAGATTGTATCCAGCTCCAGAGATTCTCTTTGACAGGGGGACAAAGACAATTCAATGGAGGAAGGATTGTCTTTTCAGCACATGGTGCTGGGAAAACTGGATATCCATCTGTGAAAGTAATCCACCTAAACATATATCTCACATCTCTACAAAAATTAAGTCAACTTGGATCATAGGCCTATAAATAAAATGTAAAACTGTAAAACTTCTAGAAGAAAACTTAGAAGAAAATCTGCATGGCCTTTGGTTTGGTGATAAGTTTTCAGATATAAAACCAAAAGCACAGTCCATGGAAAATATTGATAAGTTGGACTTCATCAAAATTTAAAGCTTTTGCCCTGTGATTTACACTAAGAGAATGAAAAAATAAGCCAAATCTTGGTTTCTAAATACCATTCTCCATTCTAAGGAATTCAGGGTGTCTTAAAGAAATGGCTAACTCTAGGGCTAGAGCAAGAAAAAATACAAGATGAACCTGAGCATCCTATAGTGCCAGAAAGTACAGGCGTGCTCAAAATACAAAAGGATAATTGCACAACAATGTGAATGTATTTAATACCACTTAACTGTACATGTAGAAATGATTAAGCTATTAAATATTATGCATGTATATTTTACCACAATTTTTTTTAAAAAAAAAAAGAATGGTGGTCTGTCAAAGGGACACAGAAGCCAACCTGAAAAGTGCTTCCCAGGTCAAAGCCAGTACCATTTAGCTACAAAATATTGCATTACCACCAGCAATGAGAGAATCTGTCTCAAACAACAACAACAAAAAACCAACAAAGGACAAAATACATATACATGAACCCGTATTGATATACAAATAAGTGATTTAATTAATTAATAAACGGGAGAGACGAGGCAAAAATCCTTACAAAATTCCAAATTATTTTTGTCATTGCTGTGTTTTGTTTGTTTTGTTGTTGTTGTTGTTTTGAGACAGAGTCTCACTGTGCTGCCCAGGCTGGGGTGCAGTGGCGCGATCTCGGCTCACTGCAACCTCCAACTCCCAGGTTCAAGTGATTCTTCTGCCTCAGCCTCCCAAGTAGCTGGGACTACAGGTGTGCACCACCATGCCCAGCTAATTTTTTTTTGTATTTTTTAGTAGAGATGGGGTTTCACTATGTTGGCCAGGCTGGATTTGAACTTCAGACCTTGAGATCTGCACGCCTCAGCCTCCCAAAGTTGGGTTTTTTTTTTTTTTTTTTTGGAGATTGGGTCTTACTCTGTTGCAGTTTGGAATGCAATGGCACTGGTCACGGCTCACTGCAGCCTCAGTCTTCCAGGCTCAAGTGATCCTCCCACCTCAGCCTCCTGAGTAGCTGGGACTACAGGTGTGCGCCACCATGCTGGGCTAATTTTTAAATTTTTTATAGAGACAGGGTCTTCCTATGTTGCCCAGGCTGGTTTCAAAGTCCTGGCCTCAAGTGATCCTCTCTCCTCAGTCTCCCAAAGTGCTGGGATTACAGGTGTGAGTCACCACACCCCACCCCAAATTATTTGCATAGATAACCCCCTTCAGGAGGTGCAGCTTAATTCCCCTCCCCCAATGCACACACACACCCTCTAGGATGCCTAGACACGGTGACTTGCTTCCATAGGAAAAAGGGGAACATAGTAACTTTACTATTAAAATGGACAGCATCTTAATGATCAAGGTTAAAATCACCATTAATAAGTCACGTTAATAGCACATACTCCTGATATGACCTGATAAGCATGGGCATTTCACCTCTGTGGTATTCCTCCCCAAAATCCATAACCTCAGTCTAATCATGACAACAGGCATACCCAACAGGAGGTATATTCTTTAAAATACCTGAGCAGGGCCGGGCGCGATGGCTCACGTTTGTAGTCTCTGTACTTTGGGAGGCCAAGGCAGGTGGATCACTTGAGGTCAGGAGTTTGAGCCCAGCCTGACCAACATGGTGAAACCCCGTCTCTACTAAAAATAAAAAAATTAGCTGGGCATGGTGGCGCATGCCTGTAGTCCCACCTACTCAGAGGCTGAGGAAGGAGAATCACTTGAACTCGGGAGGTGGAGGTTGTAGTGAGCCGAGAGATTGAGCCACTGCACTCCAGCCTGGGTGACAGAGAGACACTCCCTCTCAAAAATAAACAAACAAAGAAACAAAACCTGAAGAGTGCTCTTTGAAACTCTCAAGGCCATGAAAAACAGGAAAGATTGAGACACAGTCCCAAACCAGAGAAGACAAAGGAGACATGACAACTAATTGTGATGTAGGCCTGGATTGAACCCTGCAACAGAAAAAGAACACTAGTAGAAACACTTGTGAAATTTGAATAAAGTTTAGAGTTTAGCTAATAATGTACAAATGTTGGTTTCTTGGTTTTAACAAATATACTGTGGTTGATGTAAGATGTTAACAATAGGAGAAACTGGGTAAAGGGGACCTATGGGAACTCTCTGTACTGGCTGCGACTTTTCCTTAAATCTAAAATTATTCCAGGCTGGGGGTGGTGGCTCATGCCTGTAATCCCAGCACTTAGGGAGGCCAAAGCAGGAGGATCACTTGAGGCCAGGAGTTCAAGACCAGCCTGGGCAAACTAGCAAGATCCCTGTCTCTACCCAAATTTTTTTTTAATTTAAAATTATTCCAAAATCAAAATTTTGTCTAGAAAATAAAGACAAAGAAAAATTTGACAATAAAGGTGATGGAAACAACAAAGATATGTAAGAAACTGAGCACAATTTGGGTCTTTGTGGCCAAGTCTGATTGCTAAGAGGATTCCTCCCAGCTCTAGAGATTCTTATTCATTATCCGATTACCCACAAAAAAGCAGAAGTTTATTAAACATTGCTCTAATGGGGAAGTTCTCAAACGTGTGTATCAGAATCACCTGGAAACTAATGACAAATACTGGGACCAGGGTCATCAAAGTAGACTAGCACTGGGACTTCTGTATTTTTACCAGGTTCCCTGGTGAACCTGATACATACCCCAGCTTGAGAATCACTGTTCTAGTGCTTTTCTGTTGACATTGTCACAGGATCCTTAGGGTGTTGCTTTGCCAGCTGGAAACCTCTGTGATCAGCAGCACCTCTGCTTGAGTTTTGCTTGCGCCTGCTGGGCTTGTCCTGCCCACTTGGCCTGGCAGGCTGCACTTGCTTTGCTGCCGGCCTGGATCCCACACCTGACAAGGGTGAGGCAGGTGTGGAGCAGTGAGGGGTATGTGAACAAGTGAGCACAGGTTCTTGCCTCTTTGCACAGCCAGGCACACTGGCTGCTGTGGCAGGGTGGGCACCTCCAGGCACTGGCACAGGCGCTGGCTCCATGTGACGCTGCAGCTGGACCCGATATACCACAAGCGGCTTCCACTGTGGGCACCAGCATCTAGACAAGGGGAGTCCAGTGGCACCTAAAAGCTCAGAGATGCCAGGAACTGCAGAGTCCCAAAGAAGGTGTACAGTGTGTCACAGCCCTTGCTCAGGGAGCCCCAAGGTCTGGGCATCCAGAAGGGCCACAGCTCTTCTCTCCTTCTCATTGCCCGCAGCATGGTGAGGGGGCGGGTGTGTTTTGGGGGGAATGTTTCAGCCCATTTGTGTTACAGCTCTTTCAGTCCTGCCGCCACGTTCTGGGCCACAGCTCCTGGGCTAGCCCAGCCCCGCTGCTGCTTCCCATCACATGGGGCAGCTGTCTGGTGCCAGCAGAGGGTGGGAGAGCTATAGTGTTGCAGCCCTTTAGCTCCCACCATAGCTCAGGGAACCAGCCAGGGAAGTGTTACAGCTCCTTTTGCTCCTGCCATTTGGTGGGTCCCAAGTTCTTGTCCCATATCCAGGAAGAATGAGGTTGCATGGGCAACTGGAGGGTGATCAAGGCAGAGAAGAGCTTTATTGGGCAACCAAACAGCTCTCAGCAGACAGGAGACCCAAACTGGGTAGCTCCTATTCATAGGCAGGTATTCCCAACGAGTATAGAGGAGACCCAAAGTGGGTAGCTCCTATCCACAAGCAGGTAATCCTGATGAGTCTCTGAGTCTGGCTGAGTCTGGGGTTTTTATGAGCTCAGAAGGGAGGAAGTACATGCTGATTGGTTCATGGAAAAGGCACCATCCAACTGGCCAAAAGGCATCAAGGAAGTTCTCACTCTGGGTCATGAACTCCACCTGGAACTGGGAGCCAGGCCCCTAGGTTTTAGGCCTGGCCTGAAGATGGGGTTTCACCAGGGACCTGCTTCTTCCCACCTAGGAACCTGTCTGCCTCCTGCCACCATCAACAGGCCATTTGCAGTGCCCAGGCTGTCTGCAGGCCCATGTCAAGCTGCCCTCAGCACCCCAGCCTTCCTCCCATGCTCATTAGTGCCCAAAGTCTGAAGGGGCCGAAGTAGCAGAGGGCTGGTGCCTCAGTACAGCCCCAAGCATACACACACCTGGCTGGGTTGCACCAATACCTGGGCTCGGCCACAACTGTGTTCCACACCAGAGTGGGTGCTAGGGATATGGAGAGGCCAGGGAGTGGGAGCAGGCACTTCTGAGCTTGTGGGGGAAGGAGGCTTCCTGAGCCCCTGAGAGCATAGGGATGCCTGGGTCTGGAGCCATAGCTGGGCAGCTGCAGCTGCACCCAGGAGTTGGTGGGCTCCCACCCCACCAACTCGGTAGGGCATGGGGGCTCCCACTGGGATCAACTGTTCCTGGCCCCCACGGGCCAACGAGTACACAGCCCTGGACACACTTCCCCCGCTACAGCTGGTGTCCTTGCAATGGCCACTCCATACGGATCGCCACTGCCATCAACATGACTACAAACACGACCATTCATACGTTCAACAGCCATTTATTAACTATTATGTGCCAATTCTTTGTCAGTACTAAGAGCACAGTAGTAAACACTCAGGCAAAGTCCATGCCCTAATGGAGCTTACATTCTAATATGCAAATAAATATACACTGATGGAGTCTCTCCTTGTATTTCCCAGTTCCAAGTCCCCAGAGAGAAAACCTGATTGGTGTAGCTGGTCACTACCATCCACTTGTGGGGGGAGAACTTTTTCTAAAGGCCACCTCATTCAGTATGGGTGTTAGCTGCCTGTATATCAGGGTTCCCCTCTAGTCCAGTCAGCTGTGACTGAGAGTGCATGACACATAACATGGTCTCTCATGTGGTCTCATGTGGTTAGCTCCCTCAGCAAAACAGGCTAGGTTAGGAGATCCTCGTCTGCCCTATCCAATGTTGTTCTTATTCAAATATGGTAGGAACCAAACTTTCTCAGGGTAGTCTGAAGGCAAAAAGATAAGGCTGCACTAACCAATACCAAGCTGAGTATTACTAATCTGAAAATCCAAAATGCTCCAATTGGAAACTTTTTGAGTACTGATATAACACTCAAAGGAAATGCTCATTGGAGCACTTTGGATTTTGGATTTTTGGATTAGAGATTCTCAACCAGTAATGTTCCAAAATCCAAAATCCAAAACACTTCTGGTCTCAAGCATTTCAGATAAGGGATATTCAATGTGTATGATAAAAATGGTCCCTCCATCATGAACAACTTATTTACAAGAACTCAGAATTGGCCAGGTGTGGTGGCTCACACTTTGGGAAGCTGAGGTGGGCAGATTGCTTGAGGCCAGGAGTTTGAGACCAGCCTGGCCAACACCGCAAAACCCCATCTCTACTAAATATATGACAATTATCTGGGCATGGTGGCGCATGCCTGTAATCCCAGCTTCTTGGGAGGCTGAGACACAAGAATTGCTTGAACCTGGGAGGTGGAGGTTGCAGCAAGTTGAAATTGTGCCACTGCACTCCAGCCTGGGCAACAGAGAGAGACTCTATTGGAAGGAAAGACTGGAGGGGAGGGGAGAGGAGGGGAAGGGAGGGGAGGGGAAGGAAGAACTCAGAATTAATGTTAATGGAACTCTGAACACACACAAAATTGAGTACCAGATACTTCTTCCAGAAGAATAGATTACTTCCGGTTTTTTAGCCCGTAGACATTTGCTTCTGTTGGACTTCACTTTTCTGCTGCCTCTGATGTTTCAAAATACCAACCTGCCTGCAGCAGATTCTTACTCCAATTGAAGCTGACTTGACAATAATCTACCACGTGTTCCCTCCATCATGTTGTATTATTTATATTAGCTTTGGCAATATCCTTGAGATTTTATTCTTTGCCTTCTGTTGGAGCGTATTCTCCAACTAAAAGAGGAAACAACTGGCACCAGGAAAAATGGGGCAATCATTCTCACATTTTTTCAGTCCCAAACCAGGTGGGCCCTGTACCTCACCCTCACACCCCCCACCAACTGCTGCTAAGGAAATAACATGGGTTTTTACCATCACCCTGGGAATTAGGAAAAAAAAGAAAAAAAACCCACAGATTTTGATGAGACACAAATAGTAGCCACAGAGGTCACTTATTAACTGATTCTGAAAAAAAGGCTTTGAAGCTATTCATTACACACATTCAATTCAAATCAATAAACACTACTACCATGTTCCCAATACTCAACCAGGAACTGGGGATCTAAAGATGAAAACACATGATCGGCTGGGCGTGGTGGCTCACACCTATAATCCTGGCACTTTGGGAGACTGAGGTGTGAGAATCATGTGAGCCAGGAGTTCGAAACAAGCCTGGCAGCATAATGAGACTTCGTCTCTGCAAAAAATAAAAAAAATTAGCTGGGTGTGGGTAGTGCGTGCCTGTAGTCTTAGCTACTCGGGACGCTGAGGTAGGGATGATTTTGAGCCCATGAGGTGGAGGCTGCAGTGAGCTGTGATCACACCCCTGCACTGCAGCCTGGGAGACAGAGTGAGACCCATTTCACAAGAAAGAAAGGAAAAAAAAGAAGGAAGGAAGGGAGGGAGCGAGGGAATGAGGGAAAGAGAAAGAGAAAGAGAAAGAAAGAAAGAAAGAGAAAGAAAGAAAGAAGAAAAGAAAGAGAGAGAAAGGAAGGAAGGAAAGAAGGAAGGAAGGAAGGAAAAAAAAATATGATCCTTGCTCTGAATGAATGGACCACGAATGGTCGAAGACAGGCCTGTGATGATGACGATGATGTCATAGAAATGAAGGAACTGTTTCATGGCAAGGAGAGAGTCACGCTGACCTTAAGGATAAATAAGTAACATTTGAGATGGGACTTAAAGGATTAGGATTTTTTCAAAGTTAGGATTTTTGTAAGTGGAAAATGTAAGGAAGGGCATTCCAGAAGTAGAGAACAGCATGAATAAAATCAAGAAGGTAAGAAAGTAAATGGCTTGTGTGGAGAATAACAAGCAGCCACTCATGAGGCTGAAACATACACTACAGCTCTAAGGAAGGGCTGGACTTGCCCATGGACCACCAACGATCCACAGCCTGGGTTCTACAGGCCGCGGCTGCCATCAGACATATGGGAGACAACTGGTCCAAAAATTTTGACCACTGAACATGGCAGCAGCTTCCATCATAAAGAGGGTTATAATTGCCAAGCAGAATGAGAACATTATAATTAGATCTAGTTCTTACATTTATTCTCTTGCATTAAATGTATTAATTTGTTGAATTAGCTGCTAGGCATTCTGGTAAATATCAAGAACATAGAGCCAACTCCACTGCAGACCCTGTCCTTGAGGAGCCTAATAACTGGAGATTTCATTTATGGATTTATGGATTTATTAGGCCTTCTAAAAACCTGCTATTCACTTACCGATAGCAAATAAAATTATTTTTAAATTTTAAATAATATTTTCTTATTACAAAAGCACTTCATGAGCATCATAGAATATGGAACCAGCCAAAACAAAAAATAAAATATCTCTGTCACCACCCAGAGATCACCACTGTAACCCTTGGTTCATATTCTCCTCCCACATCTTCATATGCATACATACATATTAATCCGTATTTTGAGGACATGTTTTCCATATTGTCTACAGACACATCCCGTCTTGTAACCAGCTTTTAAAAAAAGACAATAATTTCCACGTTTCCATGTGAATAACTACTCTTCTAATACTCAGTACATATTCAAATTTCTCCAAATGAACCAAAAATGTCCTTTACGCTTATTTCTCCAAGTTGGCCCCCAATTCAAGCCCTTGCAGCCTGTCTCTTGGTTATATTCTTCGGGTTCCTTTTAATCTGTCATAGGCCCTTTCATAGGACTCTGACTCGACAAAGAGAACTGGCCAGCTGTCCTGAAGGAAGGCCCACTTCCTGTATTTGCCTGGTTCCCTGTGGTGTCATTTTACTTGCTCCTCAATTCCCCTTACTTCCTGTAAACATCAAACTCAAGATGCCATAGAGGCAAGTTAACCACCTTGGGCTAGAATACTTCATGGGCGATAGCACGTACTTTACATTGCATCACATAGGAATCCACATAATACCTGGTTGACGCACCATCAGTCCAACTGACCACAAAGCAACTAGGGGTTTCAGAGGGAGTACATGTAAGGGGCAAAAGCAGCAACGGAATACGACAACGGAATAAGCATGAATACGACCTGGCTACCTGAAGGAGGTAGGACGGGGAACCGAGCAGCAGCAGGTGGTGGAATGCCAGGGAAATCCAACCGTGCTTCCCACGCTGGCATCGCTCTGATTATGACCAATCCTCTAATCTTATTCTCACAATTAGGGAGGAAGAAAAAAAAAAAAAACCCAAACCAAAAAAGAAGTTGGTAGGTGACTCTGTGAGACTACTGTTTTATAAAGGGAGCGTTTCCTTTTATAAAATTTAGCTGAGCAGATGCAGTAGGCAGCCCACAGGAGGCCACTATTTCCCTCAGCTGTACAGTTTGGGAAAATACCTACACACCCGGAGAACAGAGAGCTTGGTGTGTGTTGAGTTCGCTCCTGTTCATCAGCAGCCCTTTCCCCGCCTCTGGCCACCAGGGGGACCTGCAACCAAGTATGTGTTCTTTCAGGCGAGCGGGAACGCGTCTGCATAAATCTAGTCCAATCCAGGGCCCCGTAGCAAGGCGCCAAAGCTGGGGGAAGCGCATTTCTGTTCTCTCGCGAGCACGACGCGGTGCCTCCCAGTCCTCCTCCAGCCCTCCCTCTCCGCCCTCCCGGCCCGCGCGCGCTCGGGCCCCTTCCAGTGGCTCGCGGCAGGTGGCGCTGTCTGCGGCGTCGCAGCGGCCCGGGCTGCAGCAGAGAAGATCTCCCGGCGGGCTGTGCGGCCCGGCTCTCCGGCGGCAGCGAGTGCCACGTCCCAAGTGCTACGCGGAGGAGCAGAGCAGGCGGTGCGCTGGGGGCGGGAGCAGCGCGGAGCCCGGCTCGGCCACACCGATCGCCCGCCGCCATGGGCTCCTCGCAAAGCGTCGAGATCCCAGGCGGGGGCACCGAGGGCTACCACGTTCTGCGGGTAAGGGCTCCGACGGCGGCCGGGGAGCTGCGGGCTGGAGGCGGGGCCGGCCGCGGGGAGGCGGAGGCCCCCATGGGCTCCTTCACGGGGCAGCCAGGCCCGATCCCGCGAAGGAGCGGGGGTCGCGGGCGCTGCCTTGGTCGAGGCTGGTTCCGGAGGCCGTTCGCATCCCGCCTCCGCGGAGCGCCCTGGGCACGGGGTCCGCGGCTGTAGGAGGACGGGCTGGAGCTGGAGGCGGCTGCCGGCGACTCGGCCGGGGGGCGGCCCTGGGAAGGGGGGACAGCCTTGCTCTTTTTCCGCACGGCCTTCTCTCTCCTCCACCCCCCCTCATTTTTAGCTTCCAAAGTTAGGAAGGGCGCGGAGGCAACGTCTCCAAAGTGGTGACTGTGAAGGCAGCCTTTGCGCTTTCCTGGGAGAGGGATCCCGACCCGCAGTCCGGAGGCGGGGCCTGCGGCGGCAGGTGTTAAATCACCTCGGCGCCGGCCGAGTGGCCTGAAAGACCAGCAGGGCAGGAGACGGAAAACGAAATGGCCTGGAAGTAGGTTCGACGGACTTAAACAGACTTGATTTTGACCAGACTTTTCCTTTCCCGTGCCACTCCTGACCCTCCCAAACCTCCTTCTCAAGATTTCCTGGAGTGGGAACTTCCGTTCTGTTCCGATTGCTGAGGGTGTGGTTTAGATTAAGGTTTAGATCCACAGTGGTAAAGAGGTAGTGCAGAGAAATTTTTTTTAAAAATCGGAGTATATAAAGGAAAACAACCCTAGCTTAACTTCCAGGACGCAGAGAAACATAGTATCTCAAAAGGCGTCAGCTAAGCCCCTACCTATGAACGGCCTCGGCCTGGGTGGTACAAAGCATGTGGTCTTTTCCTCATGGAACCGGGCGACTTTAGAAGTAGCATTGATGGTTGTTTGCTGTGACACCTGTGTGAGTGTTAACATGAACTGTCAACAGAGTGGCCGCAGCGTGTAGCGCCATTTAGGGGTGTAATAGAGTGTCACTCAATATTAGCTCTTCACAGGCAAGAACGTTTTCACTGAAAGTAAGAGAGTGCACTTCCTGGTGCTACCTTCATTTCCTGCCCTGGGTCCCATGTTTTAGGTGAGACACATTCTTAAATTGCCCAGCTGTCTAGGTGATAGGGCTGAGACAGATCATCTTTCTGATCTTCCGGATTATCGTGTCTATTGCCTTTCCATTACACTAAAAATCCCTCCTCTGCCATACTCTTAGTAGGAAAGGGTGATTTTCTTTTTCCCCGAAAGGAAAAGGGAGCCTATAAATAAACCGTATTATCTTCCTGTCCCCTTCTGCTAACCAAACACCCAAGAGCCGCACTGAGAGAGGAAATGGAAGGAGAATTGTCAGTTCCCAAATGTGAGGTGAAAGCTGTGCTTTTCTTTCTATTATCTGGTCTGATTTTGAGTTCTCTACCCTGGGATGTTACCCAGTATTACCAGCTGTTTCTCGCAGTGACCGATTGTGGTCATGAATCCTTGGGGATTCGTGATATTTTTATAATACATGCACTCAGGGAAACTCAGTAAAACACATTAGTGTTAATAAGCAAAAAAAAAAAAAGTCGCGTGTTTGAAAGAAAGCCATACACATCAACAGGATTCCAACTTAGTGACTGCATTCCGACATAAAATGAGTTTGTATTTTCTTTATGTAAGTGCAGTCAAGTGAAACAGCATTCATACATATTCAGTAGTGCAGATGTGTTATTAATCTATAAATCTGATTTTTAGAAAAACTAGGGACAACCTTAGTTACCAATCTGCATCTGGAGCATTAATGTTGCACATGATGAAATAATTCTTGTTTAGTTAGACTTTTACTAAAGAGAGCTTTAAAATAGTAATGATCTAGTTTAGGAGAATTTTGTATCTGCGTTCCTAAGACCCTCTGCCCCTGATTCTGTAATTGGTTTTCTTATCTTTGTTTTTAGAGGGAAAAGTGCTGTGTTAAATCTTAACATGTAAAAATGTCTTCATTTGTTACTGCCTAAATGGACAGCGATATATTTCATTGTTAGATTACCAAGCTTGTAAACTGGAGTAACTGTGGCAGGAAAATTTTGAATAAAATCAGCCATATTCAACAAATTCTAGAACGATTTAATTAGAAGTTAGTTTTCTTGAATAACCAATTCCCTGGCCAATCTTGTTGTAGTAAAAACTTAATATGATTGACTGGGTTTTGAAATACCAATTATAATAACATTTATATCCACTGCTGTCTTTTGATTTCATGAGTCCCTATAATTCAGATAGATTGAACTTTCCATTTTTTTCATTATTTTTCAATATCCATCTAAAAATCTTTGGGGGACAGCCTTTAAATGGATTCAGAAGTTCTGCTATGAGCAGTGTAGTTCCTTTTTATGTATTCTGTATGTATGAGTGCATATTTTCAGATTGTGATCATATTGTGTACCCAACTTCTTATCCCCACTCCAGAGTAACCACTGTGGACAGTTTCTTACATAGCCTTTCAGATATATTTTATGCTTATAAAAAAGTCTCTTTGGCCGCGCACAGTGGCTCACACCTGTAATCCCCACTTTGGGAGGCCGAGGTGGGCAGATCACCCGAGGTCAGGAGTTCGAGACCAGCCTGACCAACATGGTGAAACCCCATCTCTATTAAAAATATAAAAAATTAGCCGGGCATGGTAGTGCACACCTGTAATCCCAGCTACTTGGGAGGCTGAGGCAGGAGAATCACTTGAACCTGGGAGGCGGAGGTTGCAGTGAGCTGAGATTGTGCCATTGCACTCTAGCCTAGGCAAAAAGAGTGAGACTTCGTTTCAAAAAAAAAAAAAAGAGTCTCTTCTTCCACCCTTCTCTCTTTCTTTTTGTTACCTTGTAATCATGATCCGTGCTGTTGCACACCTCAGTCTTCTCAGTTGTTGACCTATCTTGGCAGTCTTTTTGTAGTAGCAAGTGGCCATCTGCTTCATGCTTTCAGTTAGCTCACAGTAGTCTGTTGTACCATAGATTGGTTAAGGAGTACCTCCTGGTGTTGAACATTTGGTTATCTAGTCTTCTGTTATTATAAGTACATATTTACAACCTTAAATCCTACTTTTTGTTTTCCCATAGCATACATCCTTTTCCCAGATTACTGTATTGAATTCTAATGGTAGCTGTCTGTATAAATGTTGATCTTTATTTTAGTAAATAACTACATTGTTTTCTGATCATCAACGTGTGTCCATTAGAGAACATTTGGATGTGGTAAAAAAGTACAGCAAAGAACCTGAATTACCTGTAATCCCACCATCTAAAGGCAAATACTGTTGAAGTATTTCTCTTAGTCTCCTTTTTTTCCTGGGTCTAACATCGCCCCTTAGCCATGTTTCACAAAGATTTTGAATTATATGATGTATTCAAGGACTATATGGCCAAAAGTTATCTTAAGAGGTTAACATTACAACCAAAATATCCAACAGCTGAGAAATTGTTAAACAAATCGGGGCCTAACCACAGATAGAATGCTATACATTCACTCAAAATTGTGTTTCAGACACCCTGTGTATGTGCAGGTACATTTGAGTGCTTAGGAAAATAAAGCTGAAAGGTAATAAACAAAGTTGTCTAAAAAATTATTAGTGGATGGTGACTTTTTTTTTTTTTAACTTTAATATATTTTCTAGGATTTCTGAAGTGATCATTAAATGCTTGTATAGTCACCCAAAGTGTAGATATGCAAAATTACTTTTAAAAAAGAAGTGGACTCCTAGTGGAAGATTTAAAAATTTGTGTAGAAGTCTTTTTTTAAAAAATAGCATTTCAGATTTCCTTATATAGTGGGTCAGATTTGTGCTCACTATGAATGGCACTTTTATTTTGGTCCTCCAATCCTAATGTAAGGCAGGAAAAATGTTAGGGCTTCTCAGTTTTTGAAGTTAAAGTTACCCCCTACATGTGAACTATGTTTAATATCAAATTTTTGCCTACATTTTCCATTAATTATCCAGTGAACCCAACAAGACCATTTTCAAAATTAAATTAAACCAAAATATCCAACAGGTGAGAAATTGTTAAACAAATGAGGGCCTAACCACAGATAGAATGCTACACATTTGCTCAAAATTGTGTTTCAAACACCCTGTGTATGTGCAGGTACATTTGAGTGCTCAGGAAAATAAAGCTGAAAGGTAATAAACAAGGTTGTCTAAAAAATTGTTAGTGACATAGTTCACAAAATTAAATTTTTGGAGTGACCTCACAGATGCCTATTATAGGATCTGCTTTTAAATTAAAATATTCATATTCTGTTCCACACTTACAAGAGATGGGGAATAGCTGAGGGCATACTTTCTGGAGCAAGTATTCACAGCAGTGTGGAGACATGAAAAATCGCATTTTCATTCTTTCTCTTGCTTTCTTCTGGGAGAGATTTTGAGGTGATGGATATTTTGAAGGAAGGGTCATTGACATGAAGTGTGTCACCAGTGTAATAACAGGTTTTTATCTTCTGAGCTATTTGCTGCAGACTGGGTAGCATTTAGGTGTTCTCAGAGAAGCAAGTGACTGCAAGTGGAATTACTTCTATAGAAAATGCAATGCCTACACCATATCTACTATCATATGGAACTGCTCTTTTTATATATTTTTTTCTGTTTTGTCAGAGATGAGGTCTCCCAAAGGTACTGCTCTTTTTAAATGGTGCCTAACTAACCTACCTGCAATCCTGTTGCGATGGGATTTCAATTTAGTACTTATTTTGAAAAAATTAATTTCTGATATTCAATAGTCGTTGTTTTCTTTATTCTTCTAACACTGTCTTTCTCAAACTTTTGAAACTCATACCCTGTTTTTGTTGTTGTTGTTGTTGTTGTTGTTGTTGTTGTTTGAGATGGAGTTTCGCTTTTGTTGCCCAGGCTAGAGTACAATGGTGCGTCTCGGCTCACTGCAACCTCCTGGGTTCTCCTGCCTCGGCCTCCCAAGTAGCTGGGATTACAGGCACCTGTCATTCACGCCCAGCTAATTTTTGTATTTTTAGTAGAGGTGGGGTTTCACCATGTTGGCCAGGCTGTTCTCGAACTCCTGACCTCAAGTGATCCACCCGCCTCCACCTCCGACAAGTGCTGGGATTACAGGTGTGAGCCACCACGCCCTACCTCATCCCCTAACACAGAAATCTCACTCTGGCTCCGTTCTCACTCATTCTGGAAACAATGCGTAAAAAGAAAACAGAAGGGTTATTTGGTATTGTTTTCTATATATAAAGTTATAATTGTGAAACCTGAAGAGTCTGACCCTGCCCCCAGAATTGATCTCTCCTTTTTCTTCTTTTTTGTTTGTTTGTTTGTTTGTTTGTGAGATGGAGTCTCGCTCTTTTGCCACGGCTGGAGTGCAGTTGTGCAATCTCGGCTCACTGCAACCTCCGCCTCCCAAGTCCAAGCAATTCTCCTGCCTCAGCCTCCAGAGTGACTGGGATTACGGGTGCCTGCCACCGTGCCCGGCTAATTTTTGTATTTTTAGTAGAGATGGGCTTTCACCCTATTGGTCAAGCTGGTCTCGAACTGCTGACCTCAGCTGATCCACAGGCCTCGGCCTCCCAAAGTGCTGGAATTACAGGCATGAGCCACTGTGCCTGGCCCAAAATTGATCTTTTCTAATAAAAGGCCCAGAAGTTGTTTAATAAACATTCTTTTAAATTGCTTTCAAATGTAGGAATCAGGGTGTCTCAGTTTATTAAAGCCATGGAATACAATGTATATAAATCTTGGGATACTTTTAGGAATTATATCATTGAACATAAACTTTTTCTAATATTAATAGGCCTTGAACAAATTAGTAGTTTCATGTTGATTATATACACTTTTTTTTTTTCTTTGAGATGGAGTCTTGCTCTATCACCCAGGCTGGAGTGCAGTGGCACGATCTCAGCTCACTGCAACCTCCGTCACTCCAGTTCAAGTGATTCTCCTGCCTCAGCCTCCCAAGTGGCTGGGATTACAGGCACCCACCACCACACCCAACTAATTTTTGTATTTTTAGTAGAGACGGGGTTTCACCCTATTGGCCAGGTTGGTCTAGAACGTCAGACCTCAAGTCATCTGCCCACCTCAGCCTCCCAAAGTGTAGGGATTTCAGGTGGGAGCCACTGCACCCAGCACCCCCAACCCCCCACCTCTTTTTTTTTTTTTTTTTTCTTTTTTTGACACAGGGTCTCACTCTAGGCTGGAATGCAGTAGCACAGTCTCCACTCACTGCAGCCTCCAACTCCCAGGCTCAAGTGATCCTCCCCCCTCTCAGCCTCCCCAGTAGCTGGGACTACAGGCACACACCACCATGCCCAGCTAATTTTTTGTATTTTCAGTAGAGATGGGTTTTTGCCATGTTGCCCAGGCTGCCCTTGAACTCCTGAGTTCAAGCAGTCCACCCACCTCAGCCTCACAAAGTGCTGGGGTTACAGGCGTGAGCCACTGCGCCCGGCCTGTATATGCTTTCGTACTTATGTGATGAGGTGTGTTTTAATGCCTGCACTATCATCCTCAGGATTCTCACTGGGGGAGATCTGCTGTTAGTGGTTAATTATGGTTTCAGTAAGTAGTAGAGTGTACAACACTGATTCTTCTGCCTTCTGGGTCAGATACTAACAGGGCTTTTTAATAATTCCTCTGCAAATTTTATAAAAATTGAGCTTAGAATAACCGTTAACATCAGTGTGTTCATTTTGCTTACTTTAATATTCTAGTGAAAGGATTATATATATTGATTGATTCACTATAAAATACTAATGTAAACTAGGAAATATAAAGTTTGATATGTGCTTTTGAAACTGACTTTTTTTTTTTTTTTTTGAAGCAGGGTCTCACTCTGTCACTATGGCTGGAGTGTTGTGGTGTGGTCATGGCCCACTGCAGCCTTGAACTCCTGGGCTCAATTAATCCTTTCATCTCAGCCTCCTGAGTAGCTTACAGGCATATGCTGCCACATCTAGCCAATTTTAAAATTTTTTTGTAGAGAGATCTTTCTATGTTGCCCAGGCTGGTCTTGAACTCCTGGGCTCAAGCGATCCTCTCGTCTTGGCTTCCCAAAGTGTTGGGATTACACTTATGAGCCACCACACCTAGTCCTAAGTAGTTACTTTGAGAGACTGTACATTTCCCTGTTGGCATTGCAAATAAATTTACTGTAGCATGAAGATAATTATTCTGGGGTTTTTTGTTCTCTCTCTTTTTTAAGCATCAATGAGAGAAGGCTCAAGCACATTGTCAGAAATAAGGAAGCTTAAGCCGGGCATAATGATGTGCACCTG
The DNA here is from genome assembly GCF_029281585.2 of Gorilla gorilla gorilla. Lineage (NCBI taxonomy): Eukaryota > Metazoa > Chordata > Mammalia > Primates > Hominidae > Gorilla > Gorilla gorilla. The sequence continues at coordinate 73,431,578 of NC_073235.2, forward strand.
TAATCCCAGCTACTCCAATCAGGAGACTGAGGTGAGGTGGGGGCCCAAGAGTTTAAGACCATGCTGGGCAACATAATGAGATCCGGTCTCAATAAAAGCAAAATTGTCACTTGACCAAGGACTTTGAGGCTGCAGTGAGCTATCCTCACACCACTGCACTCCAGCCTGGGTAACAGCAGCGTCTCTAAAATTAATTAATTAATTCATTAATTTTTTTAAAAAAATTTTAAGGCTAGGTGCGGTGGCTCACGCCTGTAATCCCAGCACTTTGGGAGGCTGAGGCGGGTGGATCACCGAGGTCAGGAGTTCAAGACCAGTCTGGCCAACATGGTGAAACCCCCTCTCTACAAAAAATACAAAAATTAGACCAGCGTGATGGCGCATGCCTGTAATCCCAGCTACTCAGGAGGCTGGCAGGAGAATGCTTGAACCCTGGAGGTGGAGGTTGCAGTGAGCCGAGATGGTGCCACTGTACTCCAGCCTGGGTGACAGAGTGAGACTCCATCACAAAAAAAAAAAAAAAATTTTAGAGACCCGGTTTTGCTCTGTTGCCCAGGCTGGAGTGCAGTGTCACAGTCCCAGCTCACCGCAGCCTCGACTTCATGGGCTCCAGCAATTCTCCCTCCCTAGCCTTCCGAGTAGTTGGGACTACAGGTGCGTACCACCACAGCTGGCTGATTTTTTGAAGGGACAAGGTCTCGCCACATTGCCCAGGCTGGTCTCAAACTCCTGGGCTCAAGTGATCCTCCTGCTTTAGCCTCCCAACGTGCTGGGACTATAGCTGTGAGCCACATCCCTGCCCTAATTAATTAAATAAAAGTAAAATCCAGGCTTTGTGGCATGTGCCTGTAGTCCCAGCTACTCAGGAGGCTGAGGTGGAAGGATTGCTTGAGCCCAGGAGTTCAAGAGTAGCCGTGGCAAGATATTGAGAGCTTGAGAAAGAAAAAGAAAGAGAGAGGGAAGGAGGGAGGGAAGGGAAACAAAGGAGGAAGCACCTGGTACAGTGACTGTCACCTGTAATCCTAACACTTTGGGAGGCCGAGGCAGAGTATTACTTGAAGCCAGGAGTTTGAGACCAGCCTAGACAGTAAAGTGAGACCCTGTCTCTAAAAAAAATAAAGACAGAAGGAAAGAATCTTGTTATCTTTGTGGATATGAGTACATTGAGAAACTATCATAGTCAACCACCAGAGACCACCTTTGGGAACTGGATTCTAGTGCCAGCTCTATCACTTCATTCTATTTCCTTGAGCAATCCTTTGAACTGCTTTGAAAAGCTTCAGTCTTTTTATCTGAAAAGTGCAGATAATAGCAGAGCCACTTTTACCTTTTCCACTAAAAAACACATTAGATACTGTGTATGAAAATAATGAAAACAATTGAGCATTATTAAATCTCTTTCTTAAAACAACACTATCTACCTCCTTGATCATCCTGTGGATTAAATGAGATATTCCATGTAAAGCACTTAACTTAGAATGTGGAATATAATAAGGATTCAAATGTTAGCTGATGCCTTTATTACTAGCATTTGCATTATTGTGTAGAACCAGTATCGTGGCAATACTAGCTAAAATATACTACTGTAGTTGTAAACATTTTTAGTATTTTTATTTGATTAAGCAACAGTTACTTTTTGTCTGTGTACCTAACCTGTACTTTACTGCTGTTTAAAACGTAAGTTTGAGGTCAGATCTGACCCATTAATTTTAGTCATCTAGGCACACACATAAATGGTGCCTGTTAATTTCCTCCGATCCTCATTTTTAAGGAAATTGTTTTTTAATTTTAAACGGGGAGTGCCAGTATCCTTTTCACTGCATTGCTACAGTGTTACTACACACATTAATTAAAATGGCTGAAAGAGTCTGTGCAATTAAAATGATCTTGCTGTATTTGATTTTCTTCATTGTAGAATCTATAGATAGCTTAGCAACAGTTAGACTTATTTCATGGTGGGTCATTCAGGCTTACAGATTACATAGTTAGCCTCCTCATTTTTGCAGCTAAAGAAAAGAAGCACAGGCCTGTAATCCCAGCACTTTGGGAGGCCGAGGCGGTGATCACCTGAGGTCAGGAGTTTGAGACTAGCCTGGCCAACATGGTGAAACCTTGTCTCTGCTAAAAAATACAGAAACTTAGCCAGGCATGGCGGTGGGCGCCTGTAATCCCAGCTACTTGGGAGGCTGAGGCAGGAGGATTACTTAAACCCAGGAGGCGGAGGTTGCTGTGAGCTGAGATTGCATCACTGTACTCCAACCTGGGAACAAGAGGGAAACTCCATCTCAAAAAAAAGAAAAAAAGCACAGAGAAGTTAATCTGATTTGCCCAAGGTCACAGAGCAAGTTTTCTTTCCCTAAGAAACAAATCCCTAAGTTATTTGAAGAATATTAAATGCGTTAAGAAGTTGTCAGAGTTTTTGCTTCTTTTAGAGCAAACTTCAATTTCTTTCGATGTTGTTTTTCTAATGTACAGATCTTTTCTGGAAAACTATTATGCAATAATGGGTTTTTATTTCCTTTTAGTTGCCATTACAATTTTATTTTAAATTGCTTGAATGTTAAAAATTATGTCAGGGTTAGTGTCAGGAGAACATGCACTTTGCTTTGTTTTGGAAGAACATGTGAAGACAATGTTTTAGCAGGTGAGGCTTGAACTCTTCTAGTCTACTGCAAAATTATTTACCACACATTTGTGTCAAGACCCAAATAAGGAAACTTACCCATTTGCAGACATAGAATATAGTAGTCTCTCCTTATCCACAGTTTGACTTTCTGTGGCTTCAGTTACCTTTGGTCAACTGAGGTCCAAAAATATCAGATGGAAAATTCCAGAAATAAACAGTTCATAAGTGGTAGATTGTTCTGTTTTGTATTATTAGTTATTGTTGTTAATCTCTTACTGTGCCTAGCATATAAATTAAGCTTTATAAGTGTTTGCATATGGGAAAAAATATCGTACAGTATATGTAGGGTTTGGTACTCTGCAGTTTCAAGCATCCATGGGAGGTCTTGGAACATATCCCCTGCAGATAACGGGGACTACTATAGCTCCCTCACCCTCCTCACTAAAAAAATGCCTATTATAACCACGGAGGATTTAGGATTTCTTTTTATTATATCACATTCCCAGATCTTTTCCCATCATTTTGATCACCTACGCACACATATAGTGCATGAGGATTTATGTTTATAGTTGAGGTGGGTCATCATTTAGGTATTGCTTGGATTGTATTTATTTTCTAGTCTTGTTTAACATCTCCACTGTTTTTAAAAGCAGTACAAGAGGGAGAGTGTTAGAAGAGATGATAGTGTAGATAGTCATTCAATGGGGCTTTTCTGCATTTTATGTGTGGAAAAGGAATATATGGTGTAGTAATAAAAAGGAGACAGTTATACATTCTAGTAAGCCAATTTTATAGTAAAATTTTCGTTGTTAGAAAACTTAAGGAAGATAATTTACATATCAGCCAGAAACATGGATAAGTGTGTCTTTGTGTATCACCTAGTGCAGTATGTAGTCTGGTGATATCCTGTGTGCTGCAAGTTGCCTTGTGGTTTACTTTCTTTGTTACTTTAAGGTAGAAGGTCTGTATACCTCAACTGAAGGTATGTAAGTCAGTAGACCAGTGCAGTTGGGAGAATGCCCCCTGACACCCAACTCCACCCAAACACTTCTTCCCTCTTACTCTGCCATTCCTCCCTCCCCCAAGTGAAGAATTAAAGAGAGAAAGAGGTAATGTGAAATGACCCAAACCTAGCATAAGTAGTAGTAGTTGAACATTCTTAATCCTGGAAGAAGAGATGTATGCTTCACTGGAAAGCAATAGTTAGGTCTGTGTGTTAAAAGAAAAGAAAAGTTTAGGCTAAATCTGGTAAAACTTTTAATGATACTGGATCAGAAGTGGAGGGAAAAGTCAAGAAGTGAATTGCTTTTTTTTTTTTTTAACCAGGAACTTGATGGAGCAAAAGTGTTAACGGTATCTTGTAGGACAGCTTTTCCTAACTTTATTTTTATTGTAGCTCAAACCAAAAAATGTATTTTCCATTGCAACCAGTACATACTACATTTCATGAAGAATATAGGCCTTTATTATATCATGCATTTTTGACAGATTTTCTATTGTGATATTGTGTTTTGATACTTGTCTTTTGTGACACACTAAATTGATTTCAGAACCTACTGAAATCATCCACTGTAGTTGAATGACACCACTTTAGGGATTATTTCTATAAAGTTGGTGATTAAAAAATCCAGCTTCTAATCATTGATGCAAATTTCTTTTTATGTAATAGAGATGCCCCTTTACTGTGCAGTTTCATCATAAGCTTCTCATTTTTGCTTGTTGAGGGGTAAAAACTGTCTAGCAAATATCATCTTGTTTATTGCAGCCGTTTTTTCTAGAATGTTAGGAGAGAAGCATTTCTTTCACGCTGCTGTAGTTTTTATTTTGTAAGCTAACCTCAGATGTATAGTTTGAACCTTACAACTGCCAGTTAGTGTGTTCATAATTTCTTCTACCTGTCCATGTTTTGGTAATATATCTTTTTATAATTATTATTTTGTAAGCATAATTGCTCTTTAGTATTTTCAGCTGCTTTATTATGTTTCTTAATTGTCAAAGTAAATCGTGTGGCCCTAAGAAGAATTGGAAAAAAAGGCATTGGAAAAAGTGTAACCTCAGTATACTTGTTTTGATACAGGGAGCATCTTTTAAGGCTTTATATTAAAAGAGTGCACACAAGTGTATAGCTTGGTGAATTTTCACAAGCAACACACTTAATGTAACCAGCCTCTTATCCCTTTCCAGTGACATCCTGCACAACTCCCACCTCCGCAGGATGAATATCCTGATTTCTAACAGCATAGATTAGTTTGGCCTGTTCTTGTACTTTGTATAAGGGGAACCATGTGCTAGGTACTCATTTGTATCTGGCTTCTTTTGCTCAGATATTGCTTGTGAGATTTATTCATGTATATTATTGTAGACCTTTCATGTCATTAATGTATTTGGTGCCATTGAGAGAATATGCCAATATTTATTAACCTGTTGATGGGGATTTTTGTAGTTTTCAGTTTGGGGCTTTTATAAATAGTGCTACTATGAACATTATAGTGTATTTCTTTTAGAGAACATGTGTATACCCATTTCTGTTGGGTATATACCCAAGGTTGGAATATACGGTCAAAAGGTGTGCATATTTTCAATATTAATAGATATCGCCAAGTCATTTACTAGTTTGCATTCTAACCAGCAGTAATTGAGGTTTCTAAATGTCCTACGTCCTCACTAACACTTAATATTTTTCATCTTTTTAATTTCATTCATTCTGATAGATGTGTAGTAGTGTTGCATTGTGGTTTTAATTTGCATTTCCTTGATGACCATTGAAGTTGAGCACATTTTCATATTTATAGATCACTTCAGTATCCTGTTTTGTTTAGTGTCTGCTAGAATCTTTTCTCCATTTCTCTATTGGGTTGTCTTTTTTTCTGTTTTAAGCAACTTTATTGTGATAAAAGTTACATACCAGAAAGTTCAGACTTCTAAAGTATACAGTTTGGTGGGTTTTTAGTATATTCATAGAGTTCTGCAACCATCACCACTGCCTAATTCCAGAATCTGTTTATTACTCCAGAAAGAAACCCATATGTATTAGTAGCCATTCCCCCATTCTTCCACCCACAACCCCTCATAACAACTAATCTGCTTTCTGTCTCTATGGATTTGTCTATTGTGGACATTTCATATTAATTGAATGGTCTTCTGTGACTAGCTTCTTTCACTTAGCATAATGTTTTCAAGATTTATCCATGTCGTAGCGTGCATTGGTACTTCATCCTTTCTTATGGGTATACCACATTTTGTTTATCTATTTATCAGTTGGGGGACATTTGGGCTGTTTCTACATTAGGAATATTATGAATAATGCTGCTATGAAATTTGTGTACAGGTTTTTGCATGGAGATATATTTTCATTTTCCTTGGTTATTTGTATACCTGGAGTGGAATTGCTGGATCATGTGATAACTTTGTGTGTAACATTTTGAGGATCTGCCAAACTGTTTTCCACAGCGGCTACACCATTTTACATTCCCACCAGCAAATGTATGAGTGTTCCATTTTCTCCACATCCTTGCCAATGCTTGTTACTCTCTTTTTAATTATGGTCATTCCAGTGGACAAGAAATAGTATCTTGCGGTTTTATTGTCTGTCTTTCTGAACGCTTTACAGTAGTTCAAGATTTCTTCTGGATACAGATCCTTTGTTGGATATGTATTATATCTTTTTACTTTCTTAATTATACCTTTTGATGAGCAGAAGTTCTTAGTGTAGTTCACTTTATCAATTTATTTTAGTTTATGGTTAGTGCATTTTGTGTCCAGTTTATTAGGAAGCCTTTGCAAACTTGAAGGTCTCAAAGATATTCTCTTATGTTTTTCTCTACAGCGTTTATTGTTTTACCCTTGACCTTTTAGAGCTACCATCCATCTGGAATTGATTTGTGGGAGGCAACATTTGAAAAAATGGTTTGTCTCTCTTTCCTGCTAACACTTTACAAGTTTTATTTTTTCTTTTTAAGAGTAAAAGGTATTTAATATGGTTGTAAAAATAATGTTGTGTCCAGGAATTGGTTAGCTATAAAGATTTACCCTCAGATGGTGATTGCAGAGTTAGGAGGATGAGCTTAAGATTTCTTGGCCTTCTATCATAGGCTTGAGACTTAGCTAGGCATTTCATAAACTTAACTCATCGAATCTTTACAACATTCTTGTGAAGAAGATGGCGTTATCCCTTACTTGCAAATGAGAAAATTGAGGCCCAGCGTGGTAAATAAACTTTACCAAGCTCACACAGCTAATAACTGGACAAAATCATGGCTTAAAACCAACTCAGTCTGGCTCTAAAAGTCTATTATTTTTTCACTGTATATAATCTTTTAAAATCTTATTTATTTATTTATTTGTGAGATGGAGCCTTGCTCTGTCGCCCAGGCTGAAGTGCAGTGGCGTGATCCTGACTCTCTGTAGTCTCGACCTCCTGGGCTCGAGCAATCCTCCCACCTTAGCTTCCTGAGTTGCTGGGACTACAGGCACTTGCCACTATGCCTGGCTAATTTTTTAAAAAAATTTTGTAGAGATGGAGTCTCACTTTGTTGCCCAAGCTGGTCTTGAACTCCTAGCCTCAGGAGATCCTCTCACCTCTGCCTCCCAAAGTGCTGGGATAACAAGTGTGAGCCACCGTGCCTGGCCTTAATTATTAAATTTACAGATTTAACCTGTTCATTGTAAATTGCTTTGATATTTGGCCCAGTAATAAATGTTAAATGGTCTGTGGAGCCAAGTATATATAGACTTTTAGTTAAGATGACTTGAAGAAAGCGAAGATAAATTAATAATCAGGAGATCTCATAGGGGATAGAAAGTATTGAAGTGGTAATCTGATGCTTGAGAGATTACGTGCCAGGAGATTCTTGTCAGTGGATAACATTGCAAGAGAAACTTACCTGTGTCATTGTTTGGTTTGCTATGTTGTAGATCATATTTTCCATGCTACAAAATATAGGAAATTTCCTTTAGGTATATGAGGGTCAAAGAGAGGATTTTTCTAGGGCACTCTCTGCTGACTTCCTAGCAGTAATTAAGATACCTACCTATGTAATTGTGCAGATACTAATGATGTAAATAAATTTAGGAAAGAAGTTAATTTCAAGGGCCATTAGAAACAGAGAGGAAATCGATGTTAGTAACAAATGAAATAGAAAAATAGAGCTAGGGAAAGGATCAAGTTTATTTTAGAATTCAAATTTAGCTATTGAATCATTTTTGAATTATAGGAAAAATACTTCTGATATTGGAAAACTTCCATTTCAGACAAATAGTTTAAACTTTATACTCTAAAGTTTATAGTTTAAACTTTATACTCTAAAGTTTATACTTTAAACTTTATAAGGGTGGCCTAGTACGAATCAGTATGCAGGGTCAGCTTTCTGCATGAGTGATTACCTTATAAAAGTGCTGTCTTTAGCCGTTTTTAACTAAAAGGTAAACTTCTGGCAGTCTCAGTGGCAAAGTCTGAAATTGATCAGTGACCTAGTTGAGTTCCAGATAAAATGCTATTAATAGTTTTTTAGAAACATTCAGATGCAGAGAATTAGATGATTAGATGTGGGCTTTATTAGATGAGAAACTCCACTCTGAGGAGGCGCCTAAGGATCTGTGCTGTTCATTCCCTTTCACGCCTGAGGCCTTTCACATCTAATTGATAACCACCTAATAGGCATTTCACATCTAGTTGATCTGACTTTGTCCCCAATAGCTGTGACTTGACCTCACTTTTCTTGTGACTCCAGGCAGCCACTACTTTACCTTTCAGAGTTGTCATTTGAGAATAAATATGCTATTTTGAGTCCTAGACATTTTATTTGATAACATACAGAATATGAAATAACCCCCATAGAAAACTGAGTATACAGAAACTAAAAGCTGGGTATGGTGACGTGCCCCTGTAATCCTAGTGCTTTGGGAGGCTGAGATGGGAGGATCACTTGAGACTAGGAGTTCGAGACCTGCATTGGCAACATAGCAAGACCCCCATCTCTATAAAAAATTTAAAAATTAGCTGAGCATGGTGGTGCACTAGAAAAAATTTAAAAATTAGCTGCGCGTGGCGGTGCGCTAGAAAAAATTTAAAAATTAGCTGGGCATGGTGGTGCACACATGTAGTCCCAGCTGCTTGGGAGGCCAGGAGTAAGCTATGAATGCACCCCACTACACTACAGCCTGAGTGACAGAGTGGGACCTTGTCTCAAAAAAAAAAAAAAAGAAGAAGAAGAAACTGAACACCTTTAATAGATCCCTTTGATATTTAACTTATTTAATTTACAAAATGATTTGGTCCCAAATTTGCAGGGAAACATAAAAAACATGATCAAACAGTTTTAGGGAGTTAGACATTGAACCGTCTATATAGGGCAACTATTCTTTACTGTATCAAAAGAAGAATATCAAGTTTTACTTCTTCTGAGACAATACTATAATTTGGCTTAAATAAAAGGTAACATTAAGAGGTAATGAACAATTCTGATTGACACTGGTATTAGAGGGATGTATTTTAGGAACAATCTGGGTTCCATTTTGAAAGTATTAAAATGACTTGTTACTGTATAAATAGTTGTAGCTTTGTATATGGTTGAAAGTGTATCTGTCATTTGCTGCTGTTATTTGCAAAACTGACTATAGAACTATTTGGACTATTATAGAAAGTCAACCTATAAATATCATTGCAAACTTTTGTCCTTGTGGAATAGATTTTTTTTGTTTTGTTTTATTTTGAGACAGGGTCTCGCCCTGTCGCCTATGCCGGAGTGCAGTGGTGCGACCTGGACTCATTGCAGCCTCAATCTCCTGGGTGCAAGTGATCCTTCCAGCTCAGCCTTCCAAGTAGCTGGGACTACAGAAGCATACCCCCCATACCTGGCTAATTTTTTTGTAGAAACAGGGGTCTCCCTATATTGCCCAGGCTGGTCTCAAACTCCTGGACTCCAATCCTCCTGCCTTGTCCTCCTAAAGTTCTGGGATTACAGGCATGAGCCACTGCACCTGGCCATGGAATAGTTTTGACAGCACTTAATAATATCAAGCAGAATAAAAATTCCTTAGGAAAATATTTTGGAAAAAAAATGTGGAGTGGATTATATTTTTTACTTTTTTGTCATATTTCTGTTACTAGCTACTAACATTTTACTACTGTAAATTTTGAAAATTTGACAGTCCATTATCAAATATGGGATGATAAACATTTGAGTTGTTGAGAAGCTAAGTAATCTTTTTTATTCTATGAACCTATGAATTATATTAAAAGTAATCTCATTCTTTCATTTAAAGGCCAGTAAATGTAGCTCTACCCCTTCTTTCCAGCCTTTTGTTAGACTAATAGTTTCAAGATGGACTTTTGGCCGGATGCAGTGGCTCACACCTGTAATCCCAACACATTGGGAGGCCGAGGCGGGCAGATCATTTGAGGCCAGGAGTTTGAGACCAGCCTGGCCAACATGGTGAAACCATGCCTCTACAAAAAAAAAAAAAAAATTAGGCGGTGTGGTGGTGGTGCACACCTGTAATCCCAGCTACTTGGGAGGCTGAGGCACAAGAATCGCTTGAACCCGGGAGGTGGAGGTTGCAGTAAGCCGAGATTGTGTCACTGCACTCCAGCCTAGGCAACAGAGCAAGACTCTTGTCTCAAAAAATAAAAATAAAAAAGATGAATGTTTGAGTTTAACTTCCACCATTAGGCAGCTATGGAATCATAAGCAAGACACGGTAATTTTTTTTAACCTATCAAATGAAAGAATTGCACAAAATCCCTGGTTTTTAAACCTTCTTGGAGTTATGGAGAAACCCTTTGAGAATCTGATGAAAGCCACCAATATTTACACCCTGAAAACTGCCTATTCATATAAAAGATAGTGTGTAATTTCAGGAGCTGTAGTATTCTCTGAAGCCATCCACAGACCTCAATTTAAGATCCGTGGATTAGAGGATTTCTGGGTTAATCCTAGTTTTCAAAGTCTGTAATTCTCTATTTCTGTCCACACTACTCTGTTGTCTAGCTACACATGCTGTGATCCTCATTCTTCAGACTCCTGCTTCGGGTGTTTACTCATACTGTTTTGTCCATTTTCAGATGTCCTTCCTACCCCCTTGACCATCTTTACCTTTGAATGTTCTACCCTCTTTTTAAACCACAATTCCTTATCACTTTTTATGTCTGAAGCTTCTTCAGTCAGAATTAATCTTTCCCTTAGAACCTTATACCAAATAGCCTTTAGCCTGTTTGGTTTTACATTATAGTGATTAGAGGGCTGTGTATCCATTGCCCCTTCCTCTTCTCACCTGTTCCTCAACAGATTATAAATGTCTTGACATAGGTGACTATGTGCCTGTATTTGCTTTGTAACTGAGTGGTGCCTTGCTAGTAGTAGTCAAGGAATAATTGCTTGAATTTGTCACTTAATTGTAGTGACTAACTGTCTGCTGTGTCCCCTGCTAATTGCTGAGAGGATTAGCCCCTTTCTCCCAAAAAAGGAGAAAGTGGTGCGGAAATAGAACCACAGAGGGAAAACCTCATATAGAAGATGAACTAGGCCCGGTGCAGTGGCTCACACCTGTAATCCCAGCACTTTGGGAGGTTGAGGTGGGTGGATCCCTTGAGCCCAGGAGTTCAGGACCAGCCTGGGCAACAAGGCAAAACCCTGTCTCTACAAAAAATACAAAAATTAGTCGGACATGGTGGTACGCACCTATAGTCCTCCCAGGTACTCAGGAGGCTGAGGCGCAAGAATCGCTTGAATCAGGGAGGCAGAGGTTGCAGTGAACCGAGATTGTGCCACTGCATTCCAGCCTGGGCAACAGAGGTGGAGTCTGTCTCAAAGAAATAAAATAAAAATATAAATAGAAGATTAACTTAAAGAATGGGTAGAGTTTAGGGAGCTGGACGGGCATTATCTGGGAGAGATGAAGAGAAATGAGAGAACTAGCGTGTACTGTATTTCATTATCAGTGAAATTGGTCTATTTTTACTGAAAAGAGAGATTCGGCTTACAATTTTCACCTAAGCTTTACATTTTTTATTTTTGTCGTTTTTGTTTCCGCAGGTACAAGAAAATTCCCCAGGACACAGAGCTGGTTTGGAGCCTTTCTTTGATTTTATTGTTTCTATTAATGGTTCAAGATTAGTAAGTTCAACTTTTTGTAGTTTTGTCTATAGTATTTGTAATCTCTCAAAAATGGAATTTTTCAGATGACCTGAGATGGGTATTTATTAGTTACAATCATTATGTGTAGTATGCCAATTTATAGAAATAATCATGTATTAATAAACATTGAAATATCTAGAATATTATACCTTATGCTCCACTGATTATCTTAGGGAAGTCTCTAGAATCAGTGGAGTCTTTTATATGTTAAATATTTAATTTTTATAAGCAGAAATAATTAAGATGTAAAAGATTGCTTTTTAAAGATGTCAGACTTCTGTTGGTTGTTGACAAATGGATTACTAGAAAGATTCATTCTCTCATCTCATTCTCTCAAACTTGTCAGTTTTCTTGGTGCTAAGTTTCACAATATATGAATAATGTTACTAGAACCAGACAGGGAGATGTGCTCCAAAGTACCAAATTAAAACCACTTTTTATACCTTGTTTAGAGTTTACCCATAATAAAGTTCTAAGATAAAGAAATTATATGATCTCAGCAAATTCTTAGGACAGTAGCCACTTGGTTTAATTTTTCGTAACAGTCTTAAGTTTTTGTTCATTACTTACAACGTCTCTGACATATAAATAAAGGCCAATATCTGGCCTTTATTTGTTTATGAAATGAAATATTTAATATGCTGTTTCTACTTTCTTTTCTATCCAACTCTTAATAAAGCACGTATTTAGAAATAGAGTCCAAAATTAAACGTTAACCCCAGTAAATGTTTTAGATTTTTATAATCAAAGTCATCACAACTTCGTTAGTAATGTGACTTCTTATGGCATATTTGTTTTTACACATTGAAGCCCTAGATCATTCTAAATAATGTTAGGTTGCAAATTCCATAATCCATAATGAGCTATTAGAAAAAAGTCAGTTTCAAGTTGTTGCTAACGTAAGAGTTGTTCTTAATTTCTTGACATTCTTTTACATAGAAGAAAATTTAAATGTTGGTGAAACCTTTGTTGAATGTTTTATTTATGTTGATTATTAATATTACTCTTATAGGGCCATAGGATGCTTAAGCTAACATTAAATTTTTATTTACTAAGGAATGTGATTTCTATGTGTTCACAGAATAAAGACAATGACACTCTTAAGGATCTGCTGAAAGCAAACGTTGAAAAGCCTGTAAAGATGCTTATCTATAGCAGCAAAACATTGGAACTGCGAGAGACCTCAGTCACACCAAGTAACCTGTGGGGCGGCCAGGGCTTATTGGGAGTGAGCATTCGTTTCTGCAGCTTTGATGGGGCAAATGAAAATGTTTGGCATGTGCTGGTACGTATCAACTGTGAACTGTTACTGGAGGTTCATGAAGCAGTGTGGAAAGATGTTTTAACAATGGTTGTTTCTGGCTTAATAAGATTGTAAGGATATTATTAATAGGCAATTTTTGCCAAAAATCAGCATTCATTGCTTTTTAAATATGGATCAGTTTTTTTTAAGTTGAGGAAGAGAAGCAAATGTACAAGTTTAAGAACTTTTTCTAATGATTTATTCATTATAAGATGTGTTAGAGTAGATAGCTACAAAAATATTTTAAATATTTGTTAAATATTATGTAATTTTTATGCTCAGAAGTTTAAAATATATTCTGTAGTTTCCGACATCTGACACATCTCTAGCAAGACAGAAGTATACAGATTTTAAAAATCAACATAATTAAAAATTGGACTATAAACCTTGGAAGATTATTTTATATATATTAATTTTAGGGTGTGTGTTTATGTCATTCTAGGAGGTGGAATCAAATTCTCCTGCAGCACTGGCAGGTCTTAGACCACACAGTGATTATATAATTGGAGCAGATACAGTCATGAATGAGGTAATTCGTGTGTTTATTCATAGTGAGAACTATATAAAATTTTCTCATTGAGGTTTGAGTTGAGAAAGATATTTGCATGCTTTGCATTTAGAGTTAAAATTTCAGTCTTTGCTGATCAAGAATAACTTATGCCTCAGGGTGTTAAATGGAACATCTGGTAGGTGTCTTATTAGGTATAGCTGTGAGGAAAAACACATACTGTGCGGCAATTGCACAGATTTTGTATGTAATATACAGAAATCTTTGCATACCTCAAGTCTAAATCAAATTCTCATTTTCAATTGTTCATTGATTTCATTTTCTCTTCCCCTTTTTGTTCAGTGACAGCATTAGCTCAGCTATATTACATCCTTTTCCTTGTCTCTTAGCTAGCGGAAGTATACATTGCTAAATCAAAAATGAGAGAAAAGGCTGGGCACAGTGGCTCATGCCCATAATCTCAGCACTTTGGGAGGCCGAGATGGGAGAATTGCTTGAGCTCAGGAGTTCGAGACCAGTCTGGGCAGCATAGTGAGACCTTGTCTCTACAACAAATACAAAAATTAGCCAGGCATGGTGGTGCATGCCTATAGTCCCAGCTACCTGGGAGGCTGAGGTGGCAGGATCACTTGAGCCTGAGAGGTTGAGGCTGCAGTGAGGCAAAATCATGCCACTGCACTCTAGCCCAGGCAACAGTTAGAGAGACCCTGTCTCAAAAAAAGAAGAAAAGAAAAAGAGTGAGAAATGAGGTGCCCAGACAACCAGGTCTTAATAATGGGAAGTAAAAGCAGAATATGTAGAACTCGGGTGTAAAAGAATTGTACTAAGAGTGCCAACTAGATCTTAAGGAACTGGTCATAAAGCCTTGTATGTAGTAAGTAGGCTTTGCTTGAATTAATATATTGAATTAAACCTGCTTGTGATTTTTATGTCTGGGGCAGGGCCCAGAATCTGTATTTTTTTCTTAGATTTCTCAGGTGATTCTGATAGTAGCCAGGTTTGAGACACACTGTTCCAAAGTATGGTAACGTGAAACATTTTCTCCTGTGACACTTTTGCAGTCTGAAGATCTATTCAGCCTTATCGAAACACATGAAGCAAAACCATTGAAACTGTATGTGTACAACACAGACACTGATAACTGTCGAGAAGTGATTATTACACCAAATTCTGCATGGGGTGGAGAAGGCAGGTAAGGTCATTTTTTAGACTTAAGTTATGACTGCTTAAGCATACCAGTCAGATATGTTGCAGACATTGATTGTTTTTATTTTGAAAGAAGTTACTGGTTTATTATAAGACTCCTCTTAAAAAAGGGAAGAGCTAGTCTAGAATATTGAAACCAATTTTTTTAAAGTACATGTCTAGGGAACATAGTATATATACTATAGTCCTTTTCTTTACTAACCTAAGAGCTAACAGCATTTCTTTTTAATTTGAGAAATTATTGCGCATAAGCCATAATTATAGAAAAGCCTAGAATTTGGAAACTTTCCACATGTTTTCAAAAGTTCTAATCCCATGCTGGGAAAAGGATAACTTAGTTGCTGCAGGCAGGAAAAGCCTCCCTTTGCTCACAGTATCTTTACCCACACTACCTGAGATTCTCCAGCTGAATGTTTCGCCACAAGTATTCTAACTTGTTGCAGTTTGAGAAAAGTAAGATAGATGTGTCATCCAAGAGTCTGGCCTATCTGGGGCAATAACTTGATCAAATTATCATTGTCCATTGCCCAGGTTTGTAAATGCCCAGAAATAGGATCTATTCGAGGCATTCAAAATTTATTCATTACAAGAGGGACTTCCTCATATAAACTACGTTTGCAGAGAAGCTGCTATATTTATTTGAATGACAAATTTTCAGTTTGCAATAGAAAAATACCCCCTCTCTAGTTAGAAGAATACTCAGGTCAGATTAGTACCACAAGAGTGCCTGCTGAGCATGGAATCAAACTGGGGGAAGAGATTCTGTGGACAGTGAAGACCAACAGCAAAGAACATCACATATTCTTTCATTTTTAATTATGTTAACTAAATTTGGCTACATTCTTTGGAAGACATTTTTTCTTTTGATGTGTTTAATACTGTCAGTTGGCCATTGCATTAGCTAGGCCCATACAGAACATTTTCCTCAGTCTGCCTCTGACCATGCATTTGGTCTTTTTGTGCTTCTGTTTTTATTCCTTCCTCAGAGGCTGACCACATTTCATTTATTAAATCTTATTTCTCTTAATTTCATTCTTAGGCTGTCTTTAAGTTTGCCCAGGGTCTTGCTGTTGCCTCAAGTGCATTGTCTATTACCACTTAATTACTTTGATCAATAAGCACCTTGTTTTCAAATGTAGCTACCTCTGAAAGGCCATAATTGATCAATATAAATTATTTAATCTTTATTTCTCTAAATCCCAGTCCAGTGAGAATTGCAGGGTTTTGTTTGTTTGTTTGGAGACAGCGTCTTGCTCTCTGGGCTGGAGCACAATCATAGTTCACTGCAGCCTTTAACTCCTGGGCTCAAGCTGTCCTCCCGCCTCAGCTTCCTGAGTACCTGGGACTACAGGTGTACACACTGTACTCGGCTAATTTAGAAACTCTTTTTTAGAGATGGGGCCTTGCTTTGTTTCCCAGGCTAGTCTTGAACTCTTTGCTTCAAACAATCTTCCCACCTTGGCCTCCCAAAGTCCTGAGATTATAGGTGTGATCTTCCATGCCTGGCTGAATTGCAGTTTTGATTGTGAGGGAAGAAGGGAAGAAGGGAAGAAGGAACAAATAATTGTGAGATGAAGCATCATTGTGCATATCAGACTGGTAAAGGAGGAGCTAGGCCTGGCATGGTGGCTCACGCCTGTAGTACTACCGCTTTGGGAGGCTGAGGCGGGTGGATCACTTGAACTCAGGAGTTCAGTACCAGCCTGGGCAACCTGAAGAACCGTTGTCTCTACAAAAAATACAAAAATTAGCCGGATGTGGTGGTATGCACCTATAGTCCCAGCTACTCAGGAGGCTTAGGCGGGAGGATTGCTTGAGCCCAGGAGGCAGAGGTCGCAGTGAGCCAAGATCATGCCACTGCACTACAGCCTGGGCAACAGAATAATAAATTGTCTTAATAAATAAATAAATAAAATTTAAAAGGCTGAAGTTGGCCACTGCCTGCTTACCCAGCTTTTGGTGGCAGTGGAGATAATAGATGATGTGGCAGGAGAAAGGCACAGAGGTATTCATGCATGGCCTACTCTGAAATTGTCAAGTTGTTTGGGAAATAAAAGACATCATGATGGAAACATAAGTTGGAACCTGATTATGGAGAGCCTTAAATACCACGGTCAGGACTTCTGATATATTTTGAGCAGTTGAGGCTGTGATAATTGTATCAGTAAGGGGTTTTGGGTTCAAATGGTAAAAACTAGCTGTCACCATCATAAGCAGATAACATACTTAATGATATGGATTAGCTCATATAATCAAGGAAACAGCTGAAGAACCAGATGTAGAAAGGACAGGACTCAGAAAACCTCTAGGGATTTAGATAGGAAGAAGTATTTGGCAATGTCATCAGCATTCATTCTACTAAACCCATTTTTGTTTTTTCTCTGACTCCCAAGGTTTGCAGCCATGGGCAAGAGAAATTGGCCTGGCTTTGACCATGAGCCATGCCCTTGGTTTGAGCAGGGCAGACACTCTGATTGACAGTCCTACCAGCACTGCACACAACAGCAGAGAAGTAATTCCCCAAAGGGAGGAAAGAGAAAGGAATGTTGAGAAGACATCAGACTAGAAAGAAGCAATGTGATCACATCTTACTAGAAAAATGCCTCTGGTGGCAGTGGGAGGATGAAATAGAAGAGATCTGGGTTGAACATACATGACTGATTTGTGTCAGGTTCTGAAAGAGAACTATGGAATGTGTAAATGATGTCATTATACAGATGTGCTTAGAGCGCTTCAGTGGAAAGGCTGTATCGATGTCATTTGTTTAGCAAATAATCATCAAATGTCTGCCATGTGCCGGCAGCTATGAAGGCAGTAAACAGACAAGGTCTCTGCCCTTCAGGACCTTAACATTTTGTTGGGGGAGATAGATAGTAAATAAATATGCAGTGCGTTGGATGGTGATGAATGCTTGAAAAATAAAGGAGTAAGGGTGATATCCACAGTGGAGGGCAGGGTGCTGTTTTCTGTGGGGTGGTCTGGGAGACCTCTGCTTAGATGACATTATCTAAAAGAATAGAAATTTGTTTGTTTTTATCTTTTAAAATCTCAAAGAAGGGAGTGCATGTTCAGGGCAACTTGAATCTATGCTCTTGGGTTACCCCCCGCCCCCAAAAAAAAACACCTCAAAGAAATACAAGCTGTGATAGATAACAATGTTAAGAAAAAAATGTTTTTATAGCCTAGGATGTGGCATTGGATATGGTTATTTGCATCGAATACCTACACGCCCATTTGAGGAAGGAAAGAAAATTTCTCTTCCAGGACAAATGGCTGGTACACCTATTACACCTCTTAAAGATGGGTTTACAGAGGTAAGATGATGTTCCTACCTAAGTATATCATAAAGTTTTTACCAAAACAAGTCACGTGTTTCAGTGTATATGGCAGTAGCACTATGAAAATAGGGTAGACGATGAGTTAAGTATTGATTGTGTTACATTTGAGGTTCCTGTAAAATACCTAGATAGAGGTTAGATATGTGAGTCTGGATTTTAGGAAAAAGGACAGGGCTAGAGATGCAGATTTGGGAATCATCAGCAAAGAGAGGGTAATGTAACCCAATGGTTGTTAGGAAACCTGTACTGCTAGGGATTGGGTCTGGGTGGGTCGCCATCTTGAAAATCTGGATGGGCAGAGATCTAGCAAAGGAAGCTCAGCAGGGGGCCAGAGGGAAAACCAAGCTTCAAGAAATCGAACACAGTCAGCCATGTCAGGTAGTGCAGAGAAGTCAGGTGAAAGGAGTGAAAAAAACCATGTCCTGGGCGAGAGCAATTTCAGAGACTTGCCAGGGGACAAACACAAATTGCAGGTCAGCAGAGTGAATAGGTGAAAAGGTGCTGCTAGCTGTTGCTTATTGTTTCAAGAAATGATTGAGAAAACAAGGAGAGCTATGTGTGTGGGGGTCATGAGGGGAGTGAAGGGGCTATTACAGGATCAAAGTAAGACTTTTTAAGGAATAAGAGATATTTGAGCAGGCTTATAGGGCTTTTGAATGTTTCTTAAGGAGGTATCTCAGGGCAGTTAACTCTTGTCTGCACAACTAAATAAAAACCAAATACCCAAAAAGAAAATGCTGCTGTTGTAGAGACAAGGGTGCTGCCACTGTGGTTTTGTCTACACAGTTTGGCCATCTTCAGTTCTAGAGGAAGGAAAGAAGAGCTGCTGGGAAGTTTCGCCTCCAACATTGGCTCATGGCCAGAGCCAATATAGTTACATGTTCAGACCCCAACCACCATATCCACTGGCCCTAATCAGGGCTTTCCCAGTTGAACCTCTTTGGGTAGTCTGAGAAGATGACAGTGACTAGCAGCTAGGCAAAGGGCCAGAATACAGGTTGTCTCGGAATGTACTGAAGGGCACTGGAGCTGCAGAAGGTGGGTTATTCAGAAATGAAACCACCCATCTGTAGAGTCCATATAGACTCCTTTTTTTCTTCTCCTGAAAAGTGGAGATCTGGCTGCCACATTTATTCACTGATGAGAAAATATTAAATGCACTCATGAGGTTGGAAATCTTGAGAAGTCTATCATGTATTAAGACTTCCAGCTGATTTCTTTCCTGAGCAATGAAAGTTAAAACAAATAAACCAGCTGGGAATTCAGGAAAGCAGTGGTGGTTTAAAGGTTGAATAAAATGATTTCCAGGTGGTGAGGAAAGAGGAGAGAGTAGAATCTCTTCTAGTGTGGAAGTATGAAGAACAGCATGTGCAACTTGGGGTAGAAGCCATGTGTCTCAAGACTAGAAGTGACAGGACAGAGAGATGCTTACAGTGCATGGTCCGTGACATGTACCAAAATTAGGAGGGAGTGTCTGGAGGCAGACGTGCCAGATGAAGCTTGTGACAGACAGCTCATGTGTGAACCAAATATGTATCTGCAGGGCAAGTAAGAGCCAGTATTTATATTTTCTTTTAAATAAACTTAAGTAATCTTTGTGTTTTTTTTTTCTTTTTTTGGAAGGTCCAGCTGTCCTCAGTTAATCCCCCGTCTTTGTCACCATCAGGAACTACAGGAATTGAACAGAGTCTGGCTGGACTTTCTATTAGCTCAACTCCACCAGCTGTCAGTAGTGTTCTCAGTACAGGTGTGCAGAAAAATATATTCTGTTTTCAGTCTATTTTATGTAATATTATTGCATAGAATTTTAAAAATTGACCAGACACAGTGGCTAACACCTGTAATCCCAGCACTTTGGGAGGCCAAGGCAGGATTGCTTGAGCTCAGGAGTTCTAGACCAGCATGGGCAATATAGTGGAACCACGTCTCTAAAAAAAAAAAATTTTTTTAATTAGCCAGGTGTGGTGGTGTGCACCTGTAGTCCCAGCTCCTCGAGAGCCTGAGATGGGAGGATTGCTTGAGCCTTGGAGGTTGTGGCAGCAGTGAGCCGTGATTGTGCCACTGCATTCCAGCCTGGTCGACAGAGTGAAAAATTTAAAGAATTTTAAAAAATTATTTAAAAAAATTTTTTAAAAAGAATTTAAAAAATTAATGCCAGTGTACCTTGAAAACTGCATATGTACTCTGTGTTGACAGATCCTGGCTGCGAAAGCTTGTTCTAAATCACCATGTGGATACACACGGGGTTTAAACTTCTTCCCTGCATATTTTAGACCCTGAGCTTTCCTTAGATTCTACAACTTGTAAAGCCAGGACTCTGAGTTGAAATTCTGTTTAACTGCTCTGGTTACTCAACATGTTTGCGTGTTTCTGAAGTAGTAGGCACTGAGGATGCAAAAGTGAGTAGGAACTCCTTTCTGAGGAGCTCAGTCTTGCTTAGGGGACATGTGCCTGTCTCCTTCCTTTTCTTTTTTTTTTTTTTGAAACAGAGTTTCACTCTTTTTGCCCAGGCCGGAGTACAATGGCATGGTCTTGGCTCACTGCAACCTCTGCCTCCCGGGTTCAAGTGATTCTCATGCCTCAGCCTCCCAAGTGGCAGGGATTACAGGCACGTGCCACCGTATGGCAGCCAATTTTTGTATTTTTAGTAGAGACAGGGTTTCGCCATGTTGGCCAGGCTGGTCTTGAACTCCTGACCTCAGGTGATCTGCCCTCCTCGGCCTTCCAAAGTGCTGGGATTATAGGCGTGAGCCACTGCACCCAGCCTCCTTCCTTTTCTTCATCCCTTGTTCTACCTGATATAGTCCTTTTTGTTTGTTTTGGGTTTTATTTATTTATTTTAAAGCTTTCTCAAGATAAAATGCATATTACCATACAATTCACCTGCTTAAAGTATACAATCCAGTGTTTTTTAAGTGTATTTGTAGGGTTGTACAACCAATAACCTCAACCAATTTCAGAATATTTTATCACACCAAAAGAAACCCTGTACCCATTATCAGTTTTTCTGAAGTTTTAGTTTTTATGTTTTTGTAGGTCTGGGGTCTCTCTGTTGCCCAGGCTGGTCCCTAACTCCTGGCCTCAAGTGATCATCGTGCCTTGGCCTCCCAAATTGTTGGGATTACAGGTGCGAGTCATGGCTCCTAGCCTCATTAATACCTTTTATTTCTGGGCTGTCTTAAATATTTATATTCACAATTTGTTTATATCCCACTTTGTTCTGTAATGGACTTAAAACAGCCTACCAAGATGCAGTAGTAAGGTTGACAGTTTGGTGTCTAGAATTGGTCTCCTAGGTTCTCATCCCAGCTCTTTAGTCCTGGTTTTATTTCTCTAGATGAAATTTAAAATTTCAAACATACACAAAAGAGCTGGAATTGTATAATGAACCCCATCACCCAACTTTATCAATTATCAATATTGGGATATATTTCCATTTGCCTTCTTTGCTGGTTTTCTTTTTTTCCAGCTTTATCGATAAATAATTTGCCTACCATAAATTAACTCACAATAAGTAAACAACTAAATGATTTTTAGTAGATTCATAGAATTGTGCAGTCATCACCACAATCCAGTTTTAGAATGCTTCCTAGATGAAATTAAGTATTAATGTCATCAGTCTCTAATCATAGAGTTGGAAGGGAACTTAAAGTTTATTTCATTCAAGCGGTATGAGTCCTTTTTATGATATTACGATTTTTTGCCTACATCTCATCACATAATTCTCTAGTTTATTCCTGAATAGACTTAGTAAGGGTAGGGTAGTGTACTTCCCAAGGCAGCAGCCCATTTGAGTCTGAATTGTTCATATTTGTTTTAGAGTAAGCGTGTTTCCAGATGGTCTTCTTTTTTTTTTTTTTTTTTTAAAAAAAAAAAAAAAAAAAAACAGAGTCTCACTCTGTTGCCCAGGAAGGCTAGAGTACAGTGGCACTATCTCTGCCCACTGCAACCTCTGGCTCCCGGGTTCAAGCAGTTCTCCTGCCTCAGCCTAACCAAGTAGCTGTGATTGATTACAGGCACATGCCACCACACCCAGCTAATTTTTGTATTTTTAGCAGAGATGGGGTTTTGCCACGTTGGCCAGGCTGGTCTCAAACTCCTGAACTCAAGTGACCCGCCCGCCTCTGCCGCCCCAAGTGCTGGGATTACAGGCGTGAGCCGCTGTGCCCGGCCCTTTTTTTTGAGGCAGAGTTTCGCTCTTGTTGCCCAGGCTGGAGTGCAGTGGCGCGATCTCAGCTCACTGCAACCTCCGCCTCCTGGGTTCAAGCGATTTTCCTGCCCCAGCCTCCCGAGTAGCTGGGACTACAGGCACACGCCACCATGCCCGGCTAATTGTTTGTATTTTTAGTAGAGATGGGGTTTCACCATGTTGGCCAGGCTGGTCTCAAACTCCTGACCTCAGGTGATTCACCCGCCTCAGCCTCCCAAAGTGCTGGGATTACAGGCATGAGCCATCGTGCCCGGCCCCAGATGCACTTCTGATTTTAGGCGATAGTTGACATGTCTCTTCAAGCCCCAGTTTCTCTTCGACATTTTAAATCTTTCCTCATTACGTTGTAGTTATACTTGTATTGTCTGATAAACACATGCAAGGAGCTCCCTGGCTTATGGCACTGCAGAGAAATGGCTTCTTGACTGTTAAAGACAAATGTAAATAAAGCACTAATTGCTCAAAAGAGACTGAAAGAAATTGACATCATTACCTTTGAGTAAATAAATTTAAAAAGACTAAAATGTTCTAGCATCACAACACGTGAGAAACAACTTTTTGATGGGCATTTTTCAGTCTTCACTTTTCATTATATTGCTTGCAAAGTAGCCTATACATTGTAACAGTGTAATATAGTAGCCTATATAATGTAACTGTAGAGACATAAAAGTAACTGTAGAGAAATAAAAGTATATATATTTTTAAGCTTTTTTGTGGATTTGAAGATTTTTGGATTATAAAATTTTTAGAAAAGATTTTGAAGTGGCATCGATCATTGTGACCTGCTTGATTTTTCTGCAGTGTATCACCTTTTTCTTTTTTTTTTTTTTTTTTTTTTTTTTTGAGACGGAGTCTTGCTCTGTCGCTCAGGCTGGAGTGCAGTGGTGTGATCCTGGCTCACTGTAACCTCCACCTCCTGGGTTCAAGTGATTCTCCTGCCTCAGCCTCCTAAGTAGCTGGGATTATAGGTGCTCACCACCATGCCCAGTTAATTTTGTATTTTTAGTAGAGACAGGGTTTCACCATGTTTTCCAAGCTGGTCTTGAACCCCTGACCTCAGGTGATCCACCTGCCTCAGCTTCCCAAAGTGCTGGGATTACAGGCATGAGCCACCGTGCCTGGCCCAAGTGTATCACCATTTTACATGCTATGTATTTTACTTATTTGATCTTTCTCCTTTTTCCTGCCCCTCATTAGAACGTACATTTCCTAAAGGTTCTGATTTCTTCATGTTGTAAAGTGCCTCAGTGCCTAGAACAATGTGTAACATACAGTAGGTGCCCCCCAAAAAACTTGAATGAATGACCACACTCAACTGTCCATTCAACTCCATTGAGAATCTGATGAAAGCAAAGAACCTGCCTTCCAAAAATTGTTGTATGCAATTTTAGGAGCTTCACAGACCCCCTGAAGCCCACTTGTGGGCCCTAGATTTAGAATTCCTGGCTTAGATTGAGTCTTCCTGGGTTAGATTTAGTCAGTTATTTTTGAAACTTGTGAATGTATCTATCCTTTAAGAATGAAAAGAAACTTATGTGAAAGACTTTATTGGGAAAGAGAAGAAATTGGCTTAACCAATCCAAGCTGCTTTTGTTTTCTTAAAACCGAGATTTCAAAACAAATATAAAAAAAATATAGCATTGCTATTGTGTGTGACCATTAACAAAGCACACACTCACTAACATTTTGGTACAGAGTAGAGAACAGCTTCTTTTATTTCAGTGAAATTATGCAGTCTGGGATCCAGTAGAGCATTTGCCAGTGCTTCAGTTAGACTTTTCTTATTTTTGCTTGCCTCTGAATTCCTCAGAAAAGTAGATAAATGAATAAATAATAGACTGCCTGCATGGTTGGTTCATACTTTTAGGCACAATTTATTCCCGCTACCATATGTAAGCAGATCTGTAAGACAAAATCTGGAATCTGTATGCTAGATAAATGAAAATGAGTGCTAAATAAGTGAAAGGTGTGCTTTCATTTATTGTTTGGACATGAGCAAAACGTCCCACTGGGGTAGGTGGTAAACGTGATTAGGTGGTATCCTGAGGCTTACTTGTACATGAGGAACGTAACCTCCTCAAGCTAATGTTAGTACACATTTGTGTTAGACTTCAAAGGACTGTCACAGAACCTAAGGTCAAAAGGAAATGGACATTCAGGAAGCCAAGTCATTCTCTCCATCCTAGAGGTTCATCTGCTCTTTTGTCTCTTTCAGGCCATCTATGTCATTCTTTTCTTTCACAGACTAGCATTCACTGTTTCACAGGGCACATGGTCCCCCTGCAACCCCTGGCTTACGTGGCATCTTAGTTTAGGAGCCCAGTTGAGATTGACTAGAATCCTTGTGTCCCATATACAAATTTCTAAGACAGTTTTCTAATCTAGCCCTGCTTGGGTCAGGTGTAAACCTCTTGTCCAGTGAGCTGGGCTGGGGTGGGACTGCATGGCCTCCTGCCCTCTTGTCACAGGCTCTGGTAACAGCCTTTGTTGAGAGCTGTGGGCAGAGTTAGTGAATCTGCCGTAAAGGGTGATGGACAGTCAGTTGCAGCTGGAAATCGGGACCAAATGAAGACCTGACCACGGGGCAAGGAGGGACTGCAGATTGTCCTAATGTGTTCTGTTCATTTCTTGTCGACTAAATTTGTTAGAAATGAAAAGATTGTGCTTTCTTTTTAGGTGTACCAACAGTACCGTTATTGCCACCACAAGTAAACCAGTCCCTCACTTCTGTGCCACCAATGAATCCAGCTACTACATTACCAGGTAACCAGGGGACTAGAGATGTGGCTAATAATAACAGCATTACTAATATTTGCATCTTAAAAACAATGAAAAATATTATACCCATGTGGAACTTTTTATGTCTTTTAATCTCAGTTTATCTCTGCAATAAGTTTGTGATAAATGAGAGCTAGGGCAACTCTCCTTAGTAAACAAGGAACCAGAGATGTCATTTACCAGCTAGTTAGCTGCCGAGCCTAGTGCTCCTTACCCCCAGCCAGCGGCCACCTACTGCCCCTGCAGCTCTACAGTGCAGCATCGGCCAGGAATAAGGAATCTGCAGAAGTCCATTCTCCACTGTCTCCTTAGTGAGGACTTCCTGACAGTCATTTGTGTGAGCCTGAAGAGAAGGCTTCTTATTTAGTCTTCAGTAGCTCTAACATTAAATTAAATTTTTGTGTTTTTCTCTTCATATTCCCAGTGAAGACCAAGTCCCTTTATCCAGCCAATAATAATCAAATACTATTTTAGTGATCAAATATACTTTCATTGTGAGGGCTTTTAATGTATGGCTAAAAATGTCATTATCCAAGCATATTAAGCCATGAACCAAATGTGTGCACACACAGAATGATGAAGCAAGTGTGCTGATATGTGGACATTTGGGAATTTGGGTGAAAGGTGGATTCTTTTTACTACTTTTGCAACTGTAAGTCTGCAATTATTTTTCAGAATAAGAAATTTTAAAAGTCATAGAGACTGTAAACCTCAACCATCAAAGAAAAATTCAGTTTCATTATCTGCCATATCTACTAAAACAAATCAGCCTTTTCTCCAAGGCACTCGGGCCATCATCATTCTTATTCCAGAGTGTTAAGACTATTAGTTATTTATTTTCATCTTCACCCAGTTAGCCACCTAATCTATCTAATCACTTAGGTAGATAAATATATTTCAATTAAGTGAAATTTTGTTATTAATATTGTTATGATACACAACTGCCACACATTAGGTGGACTTCTGGTACTGTCACTTAGAAGCGGCTGGGATTGTTTTTAATACACGAGGATTTATTTCTTCCCCAGGTCAAGTGATTTCTCTTTTTTTCTTTTCTGCCTTCTCTTCAGGTCTGATGCCTTTACCAGCAGGACTGCCCAACCTCCCCAACCTCAACCTCAACCTCCCAGCACCACACATCATGCCAGGGGTTGGCTTACCAGAACTTGTAAACCCAGGTATGTTGCAGATCTCACCCTCCTAGGACTCTCTCTAATAAAAGTTTTATTCAGGAATGCCCATCCTCTTCAGTTTTTTCTGGAGAGAGCAAATCAGTTTAACAGATTTCAGCTACTTCAAATAAATATTCATCTTTTTTGTTTAAAAAGCTTAAGAGGATCACGCCTGTAATCCCAGCACTTTGGGAGGCCGAAGTGGGTGGATCACCTGAGGTTAGGAGTTCAAGACCAGCCTGGCCAACATGGCAAAACCCCATCTCCACTGAAAAAATATAAACATTAGCCAGGCATGGTGGCAGGTGCCTGTAGTCCCAGCTACGCAGGAGGCTGAGACAGAAGAATCGCTTGAACCCAGGAGGTGGAGGTTGCAATGAGCTGAGATCACACTACTGCACTCCAGCCTGGGCGACAGAGCAAGACTTCATCTCAAAAGAAAAAAAAAAAAAGCTTAAGAGGAAAGAAGAATGTCTCTCAGTCGCTGCTGCTGCTGCTGCTGCTGCTGCCGCTGCCCCTCCCCCTCCTCCCCTCCCCCCCCCCCCGCCCCCCACCAGAGTAGCAGTAAAGCACAGTGGAGTGGCCCTGCTGCACTGACTTTAATGAAAGTGTACAGGCTGCCTAGTGGAGGCGAATGAATTCCCCACCATTCTCATCACCCCTGCTCAGCTGGCTGGGCTTGTATTTTTTGTTTTGTTTAGTTTTTTTGAGACAGAGTCTTGCTTTATCACCCAGGCTGGAGTGCAGTGGCACCGATCTTGGCTCACTGCAATCTCTACCTCCCAGGATCAAGCCATCCTCTCACCTCATCCTCCCAGGTAGCTGGGACTACATGCACATACCACCACACCTGGCTAATTTTTTTGTATTTTTTGTAGAGAAGGGGTTTCACCATGTTGCCCAGGCTGGTCTTGAACTCCTGGGCTCAAGCAATCTTCCTGCTTTGGCCTCCCAGTGTGCTGGGATTACAGGCATGAGCCATCTCACCCAGCTAGTATTATTCTTTTGTAAAAAAAAATATATAAAAAAACAAACGTGAATATTCTCCATTATTTACAAATGCTTTTATACTCAAAACTATGGGAAATTTTAGCTGGAGATGTCTAAGGTAGCAGATATTCCAAGTGTCTGCACTCAGATTTTCTGTCTGAAAATGAAGCAGCAGCGTCCTACAAGTCCATACAGTTAATGATCAGCATACCTTAACCTTTGGGAGGGCTGACTTTTAATAGGTCATCTCAGTAGTTTAATAGGCCCGTCAGTGATGTCAGTGAATGATCTTACAGCACCATGGTGTGCATCGTCACCATCTTGTTTCTGTCTAGATGATAATTGTCCCTCTTGTAACACTCACCATCTGTGTATATTCCTTAACCTACTTAGTTTTCAGGCCAAAGGTTTAAAAATGAAGTACTAGGCCAGGCACAGTGGCTCACGCCTATAATGCCAGCACTTTGGGAAGCCAAGGTGGGTGGATCACCTGAGGTCAGAAGTTTGAGACCAGCCTGACCAACATGGTGAAACCCTGTCTCTATTAAAAATAGAAAAAGTAGCTGGGCATGGTGGCAGGTGCCTGTAATCCCAGCTACTCGGGAAGGTGAGGCAGGAGAATCGCTTGAACCTGGGAGGCGGAGGTTTTAGTGAGCTGAGGTCGCACCGCTGCACTCCAGCCTGGGTGACAGAATGAGACTCAGTCTCAAAAAAAAATAAAAATGAAGTACTAGTAGTAGTCAAACTACCATTTACTGTCGCAGCGCTCACCCCACCTTTTGTGCCCTGTATTCTTGGCTCCTCCTCTGCCCTTTCCCTAAATTTGACAGGCTCTAAGTAGTGAGGATTTCACCAGCTGGTGGTTGCCCTGAACCTGTGCTTTACACCCTGCCTTTCCTTTGTTTCTTGAAATAATTCTCCTTTCCTTCATTATGCATTTTAATTTTTTTCTCTTTTTTTTTTTTTTTTGAGACAGAGTCTCACTTTGTCATTCAGGCTGGAGTGCAGTGGTGTAATCTCATCTCACTGCAACCTCTGCCTCCTGGGTTCAAGCAGTCCTCCCACCTCAGTGGCCTTGTAGTCTCTAGTAGCTGGGACCACAGGTGTGTGCCACCACGCCCGGCTAATTTTTGTAATTTTTTTTAGTAGAGACGAGGTTTTGCCATGTTGCCCAGGCTGGTCTCCAACTCCTGGGCTCAAGCGATCCTCCCACCTTGGCCTCCCAAAGTGCTGGGGTTACAGGCGTGAGCCACCACGCCTGGCCTTGCATTTTAAAATCATCATAATGAGCCCACTGAGTGTAATATAAATAGTTATCAATCACAGGTTTTAAGCAAATGCTGAGTACTCCTGGTGAGGACAGTGGAAAGGGCGAGAATCCAGGCCCCTCCCTTCTGCTGCCTTCGCAGGAGGATTGCGGCCTACCTCTCCCTGTTGTCTGTCAAGAATGCAGCTGTAACTCAGCTTGAAGCTGGCATGGGTGAGCATGAGTCCCCCTGTCTGACATCCAGTGTAGCTGGTGGGCTGCTATCTCTTCTGACTGGAAGGATCCTATCTTTCTTCCCTGAGCCAGTTTTCCCCAGTGCTGGGCCAGGTCACATGGAGCCTAGAAGTTGAGAACCTATTCCTCCAGGCAGCTGCGATTGTAGGGAATAGTTAACCCTGCCAGGGCCTCTATCTGGAAATCAGCCAAGGTTGTGATTTGTGTTACCTCCTCAACTTCAGTTTCCTTAATGAAATGTAAATAAAAATAGCCCTTTGACAATGCCTGCTGTCCTTTCAGTGCTGGGAGGATGTATGATCTATGCCGTTTTTGTCCTAGGTCTGCCACCTCTTCCTTCCATGCCTCCCCGAAACTTACCTGGCATTGCACCTCTCCCCCTGCCATCCGAGTTCCTCCCGTCATTCCCCTTGGTTCCAGAGAGCTCTTCTGCAGCAAGCTCAGGAGAGCTGCTGTCTTCCCTCCCGCCCACCAGCAACGCACCCTCCAACCCTGCCACAACTACTGCAAAGGCAGACGCTGCCTCCTCACTCACTGTGGATGTGACGCCCCCCACTGCCAAGGCCCCCACCACCGTTGAGGACAGAGTCGGCGACTCCACTCCAGTCAGCGAGAAGCCTGTTTCTGCGGCTGTGGATGCCAATGCTTCTGAGTCACCTTAACTTTGAACCATTCTTTGGAATTGGCATGGTATATTTAACCACGGGAGCGTGTCTGGAAACGCAAACTATCATTAATTTCATACTAGTTTGTACCGTATCTGTAGGCATCCTGTAAATAATTCCAGGGGGAAAACTAAACGAGGACGTGGGTTGTATCCTGCCAGGTTGAGTGGGGCTCACACGCTAGGGTGAGATGTCAGAAAGCGCTTGTATTTTAAACAACCAAAAAGAATTGTAAGGGTGGCTTGCTGCCAGGCTTGCACTGCTGTTCCTGGGGGTGTGCATCTTCGGGAAAGGTGGTAGCGGGGCGTCCACTAGGTTTCCTGTCCCCTGCTGCTCCTTCCGTAAGAAAATGAAATATTCTATGCCTAATACTCACACGCAACATTTCTTGTACTTTGTAAGTCGTTTGCGAGAATGCAGACCACCTCACTAAACTGTAAACGGTAAAGAGATTTTTACTTTCGGTCTCCGTGAGTCGCATCTCTACTAAGGTTTACACAGGAATTCCACCTGAAGACTTGTGTTAAAGTTCTACAGCGCGCACTGTTAACTGAACGTCTTTTTCTTCAGCCTATACACGGATCCTTGTTTTGAGCTCTCAGAATCACTCAGACAACATTTTGTAACTGCTGCTGTTGCTTTCTACGTACACCTTATAAAGTGACATTTCAAAAGAAATAAAGAAGGTGCCACAGTTTTAAACCAGAAGGTGGCACTCTGTGGCTGCTTGTAGTATTATAGCTATACTGGGAAAGCATAGATACAGCAATAAAGTACAGTAATTTTACTTTTTTTCTTGTGTTACATCTAAATTACAACCCTTAATTGCCACGTGTGCACTTACTACTCTCCAGTATGTCTTATTACTCTCCAGTATGTCACGCATCTTTAACTTTTCACGTCCTATGTTTGCTTTCTCCCGTTTTTAAGAGATGGTAAGTTAACTGGAATTGATTTACTGAATGAAATTAAATGCAGATATCCCTGTTTTTGAAATAAGACAAAAGTGGTTCCTCAGTTATTGCCCTGGTGTGAGTCTGAAGATGCTCATCCCCTGCAGGGAGGACGTGGCTGAGGTGGCAGCACCCTCACATCACCCTCATGTCACTCACCCCTGGCCGCCCTGCTGGACACTCGAGGTCAACGCCAGCCCAGCACCCTCCCAGGAGGCCCAGTACCAGCCAGTTTTGGGAGTAGATCTGTTTCTGGGGCCAGGTTTGTACTTAAAACTGAATGATGAAAGAAGGCTCCAGCCCTAATCATAGCTGCTTCTGTTTACACTGTGTAAATGTTTCTAGAATATTTCAGTTAATCCCATTTTTTTAAAAGAAGCTTATAACAGGTGAGGAAAGTATTCACAAGCACATTTAAATGTTATGATTTTTGACTTTCCAGGATAGGAAAAGTTGAGAAAGTTACTACTTTCTAAAAGATTTCTTAAATATTAAGATCTCCTTAATATTTGTTGTTTTTACGTTAAAAAACACATATTGAGGAGATCCCTTAGTGGAAAGCAAGTAAGTAATTTTTAAGTTTTACAAAATGATTTTTTTTTTTTAAAACAGTTCTTCCAAGGCAATGCTTGTAAACGCTGGTGCAGTCACAGCTCTCATTTGGGAATGACGACAGGCTGGGCTCTCTTCCTGGGCAGGTATCTGTAACATAAATGAAACACTAATCTCTAGGGAGATTGAGGGACCCTTTTTTTTTTTTTTTTTTTTTGAGACAGGGTCTCGTTCTGTCACCCTGGCTGGAGTGCAGTGGCTTGATCTTGGCTCACTGCAGCCTTGGCCTCCTGGGCTCAAGCGATACCCCCACCTCAGCATTCCGCGTAGCTGGGACCACAGGTGTGTGCCACCATGACAGTGAGGGACTCGACACTCACTCGACGAATGGACACAGACTCAGGCTAGATTGGCTCGTTGGATCTTCCCTGAGGTGGAAAATACTTCATTATTTTCTGCTGTCTTCAGAAAAGCCAGTTTCAGTCTTTAACAGTGGTAGATTTGGTACCAGGTTTCAGAAACACAATGTAAGAGATAGTTTCCCTGACAGTGGGCCACTCTCCGTGGCCTTGTAGGGAGACAGACCAGGGAGTCAGTCCTTAGGGCCAAGGCAGAAGGATTGCTTGAGCCTGAGCCCAGGAGTTCAAGACCAGCCTGGGCAACATAGACCCTGTCTCTACAAAAAATTTAAAAATTAGCTGGGCGTGGTGGCACGTGCCTGGAGTCCCAGCTACTCAGGAGGCTGAGGTGGGAGGATCCCTTGAGCGCAGGAAGTCAAGGCTGCAGTGAACTGTGAGGAAACCATGCAAGGTTAGGAAAAGTCTTGAGTGTTTGTGTGCATGGGGCTGGGGCCTGTGTGCTGGACTAGGGAGTTTGAGCTTTGGCTTAAATACGGCAGTCATGAAGGCTGGAGGGGCAGCGCAGTGGGGGACCAGCTTCAGGAGGGACGCTTACCTGAACCCCCTTTCCTAAGACTCTACTTTGAGTCTAGGATGACGACTGTGTTACTCTGTTCTGACACTGCTAGAAAGAAATACCCAAGACTGGGTAATTTTATAAAGGAAAGAGGTTTAATTGACAGTTTCACGTGGCTGGGCAGGCCTCAGGAAACTTACAATCATGGCAGCAGAAGAGAAGCGCAAGCAGGGGAAATGCCAGAGGCTTACGAAACCATCAGATCTCGTGAGAACTCACTCTCACGAGAACAGCAGTGGGGAAACCACCTCCATACTCCAATCACTTCCCACCGGATCCCTTCCTCCACACGTGGGGATTATGGGAACTACAAGAAGAGATTTGGGTGGGACACAGCCAAACTATATCAGTGACTTTACCTTTTCCCCTCTGATTTTTGTTCCTGTTTTATTTTTAGTCCATTACTAATTGTGCTTACCTGGGAGCAGCTTAACTTAGCTCATTTTCTGAAAATTCTGGAGACCTAGAAATGGCCTTGTGGCCTCTTCCTCACCTGAAAGGCACCTACTAAAGCTCAAAGATGGCTCTGCCTTGGATGTCCAAACATTTCTGCTTTTGACTATAGTGAAGATGAGACCGGTGAGCTGCTGGAGCTACGGTAGTGACATGGAAGCCCTGATCCCACCTTTAAGGAACCTATGGTTTAGGCGGGAACATGAGGCAACTTCATGCAAACTGCAGCAAGTGAAGAGTCTCAGCTGAGCAGAAACCTGGAGAGTCTGGGTGAAGGGAGCTGAACAGAGACCTGGAGAGTCTGGGTGAAGGGAACATCTCTGGCACCTGAAGAAGGCTTAGCCAGACCTACATTTTAGCAGGTGTAGAAGGAGTTAAAAAATCCAAGCAGGAGCCCTAAGGGAGCTCACAGTAGGAAAGCCATGGGTGTTAAAGCCTCCAGCAGCAGTTGGCTACAGGTGCATTTTATTAGAAAATTAAATACATCTTATTTAAAGGATTTATTTGTGAAAAGTTTTTTCTTCCAGAGAGTGGCCCGATTTTTTTTTTATCAGTAACTTGTGAAGGAAGGTTGGGTCTTCTCCCTGTGACCCTGAAGATGAAGGTCTTCTTTAATTATCTGACTACCCAGCAAGGTTTCAACCCTGTCTTCAGATTAGAATCGCCTCAATTAGAATATTAATTCCTGGGCTCTTGGAGTTTTTAAAAACTTCCCCAGGGAGGGTGGACCTGTAACTGTGGGAGGTAACAGGGGCATAGGAATGTCATCGTTCTTGCTAGGTGTTTACTTTTACCACTAAGCAAAGTGCACAGGTTAGAGGAGGGATCCTTTTGTCACTAATATATATATATATATATATATATTTTTTTTTTTTTTTTTTTTTTTTTTTTTTTTTTGCATTAGATCTAGGAAGAACAATTTCCGACTTGGCTAACCAAAGTGTTCCTTTATAGGCCTTTTGCATATCGAGCCAATTGATAAAATGGGGAATTAATGCCATAGCCAGTTATTCAAGCACTAGAACAAGAAGACGTGGAAGGGCAAGTGGGCCCCACTCCCAGCTGGGGGCTGCAGGTGAGGGGGATGGGGAGGGGTGAGGAGAGTGAGAATGCGCAGCAAAAGAGCAGAGGAGTAAGGAGTGCAGACAGGTGCAGATGCCGCCCCACTGCCTCTCCAGGGAGTTACACAAACGTGGGTACTCTGGTCACTGACAGTTTAGAGAAAACGCCACACTGCAGCCATTGATGGAGGTGGGCCTCGGACTTTCAGTGTTACCAGAGTTGAGGTTACACTGTATTTCCTGGCAAGAAATAGATACAAGCCCATGCTCCATGAAGGCCGCTGGGGTTTGGGATGATAACAGTAGCCAGCATGTATTAAGTGTTTCCTGTACATGGGGTGAATAATGAGATAAGACAGTGCTCTGCCCAGCAGACAAGAGAAGCAAACAGGTTCCCCCTAGGCATGTTTCCTTTGAACTCCCCTGTATATATTAAAATGTGAATTAATTGCCAACATTTAAAAATCAGAAGGTTTCACATAAATCCAGATTTCTGGTTTCTCAAAGTCACAAGATCTGGCAACAGATCAGTCCTACAGGGAAATGAATGCCCTTTGGAGTCTCTGTCCTCCAGTGTCCAATTCCCACAGCCCCACCTGCGTGCTCCAGCCCCCCTCCCACCACCCGCAGGTGTCTGAGTTTGCAGACCCCTGTGTTATCCTGGTAGTAACACAGCTGAGTCTGGGGAGAAGGGAGGGATAGCTGGGAAACCGAGGTTTCCTTACAGTCAGCGGGGCCAGAACCCGTGGGGACCCAGGATTAGGAAACAAGGTCCTTCACGGATTTCATTATTTAGGATCCAATGAATCGTGTGGAATGGGCACTAAGGTTAGCAAAATTTGAAGTAGTTGCTTAGACTGTAAACCTGAGGGAGAAAATGTCCCTGGACAATGACTGGGACGGTAACAGCAATTTGAGTTTCACTAGTCTCTTTTCCTAAAGCCATATTCTGGGTCCCCAACCCATTGATCATTTACCTTAACAACCAACTCTATTGGAATTGATCATCAGTTCTCTTTTCCAGAGACCAAGGGTTGTGAATAAGAGTTCATGAATCCCTGACTGGCTTTCTTGCCGTCCACTCTCCATGGCCTTGCTTCCTAGGGAGGGGCCTGTTTGCCCAGCTCTGCCCAGGCTGGCCTGGTTTGAGACCCATACTAAGAAGTCTGCCTGAGGTTCAGGGCAAGCCTCTTCCAGAAGCACTTGCATTATGGTGGCTGGGGGTGGGGTTACAGGAACTTCTCATTTCTTCTCATAAACTTGCATATTGCCAGAATTTTAAAAACCACAACTACTTTTTATTATTTTATTTTACTTTTTTTTTTTTTTTGAGATGGAGTCTTGCTCTGTCACCCACGCTGGAGTGCAGTGGCGCAATCTCGGCTCACTGCAACCTCCCAGGTTCAAGCAATTCTCCTGTCTCAGCCTCCTGAGTAGCTGGGCTTACAGGCACGTGCCACCACGCCCGGCTAATTTTTGTATTTTTAGTAGAGATGGGGTTTCACCATGTTGGTCAAGCTGGTCTTGAACCCCTGACCTCAGGTGATTCACCTGCCTCGGCCTCCCAAAGTGCTGGCATTACAGGCGTGAGCCACCGCGCCAGGCTTCGAATTGCCTTTTCTTTTCTTTTTTTTTTTTTTTTCAGACGGAGTCTTGCTCTGTCGCCCAGGCTGGAGTACAGTGGCACTATCTCTGCTCACTGCAAGTGCTGCCTGCTGGGTTGATGCCATTCTGCTGCCTCAGCCTCCCAAGTAGCTGGGACTACAGGCGCCCGCCACCACGCCCGTCTAATTTTTTGTATTTTTAGTAGAGACGGGGGTTTCATCGTGTTAGCCAGGATGGTCCCGATCTCCTGACCTCGTGATCCATCCGCTTTGGCCTGCCAAAGTGCTGGGATTACAGGCGTGAGCCACCGCACCTGGCCTGAATTACTTTTTAATCACTAAAAACAATAGGGTTATTTTGATCTAGGGGGTGTGGATGAATGGGAGACTTACAGAGCCAGAAAAAGACCTGTTCCGGGCCAGGCGCGGTGGCTCACGCCTGTAGTCCCAGCACTTTGGGAGGCCGAGGCAGGCGGATCACGAGGTCGGGAAATCGAGACCATCCTGGTCAACACGGTGAAACCCCGTCTACTAACAATACAAAAATTGGGCGCGGTGGCAGGTGCCTGTAGTCCCAGCTACTTGGGAGGCTGAGGCAGGAGAATGGCTTGAACCTGGGAGGTGGAGGTTGCAGTGAGCCGACATCATGCCACCGTACTCCAGCCTGGCGACAGAGCAAGTCTCTGTATCAAAAAAAAAAAAGCCTTGTTCCATCTCTTCTGAAGCGTTTCATTTCAGTCTGTCCAGGACGGCCGCTGCTGCAGGGCCGGGGAAGCGTTTTCCCCAAGCAGCGTCATGACTGGTCAGACTAAGGGAGCTCTCTGCTAACAACCCCCAACACTGTCCCTAGATTAGAATTATCCATGAAATTTCCCTGAATAGACTTGCACTGTGACTGATTTGCAATGCTGTGTTGTGTTTGTAAATCAGTTTGGCCAGAACCGTGTAGCTCAGACAGCTATGCTGAAAGAGCCCAGAAACTCAATGGCAAGAATCCATGTTGTACCCAGGCGCTGCTTTGGCCTCTAGAGCTCTGGAAACAGTGTTAGCGTCAGGTAATGAAGTATGCATGGTTCCAACACGTTCACTCGAGATCAGTGGCTAAACAACCTGTGTGCTTCCCGGTGGTGAGGAACAGAACTGCTAGAGGAGCCTCATAAAATCAAGAAGAAACAGATGCCTGTTGTATGAGTCCAGGAGCTCAAAGCTCATTCCGATTTCAATAAACAGTTACTTGCCTTGGTCTCTGTCAAGGTTTTGTTTTTAAAGGGCATGAAACTTGAGAGACTAATTCATTTCCCCAAATTCAGATCTCTCTTAGGTAAGCAGTACAACCTGAGAGAAGAGGACAACCCTCTGGGATCTTTGGCACCGTGACGCTGCCATATTCCAGGAGGGGACAGGTGAGGGTTCAGTGTGGCTGAATCGGAAGGAGACAGAAGAAGCAGGGACGAGCCAACGGGCAGGCCTCAGGCCAGGCTCAGGTTCTGAACTTGATCCCCTGGACTGGTGTTACCCAGAGTGAAGAAAACTGTCTTTCCTCCTTTAATACCTATATATTTTATTTTAGCACGTATTGGGGAAAAAATAATAGTTGCATTGGATATGGCTAATTTTACAAATTAACTTCAGTGAAAAAAGGGAATGGTTTTAAAGAGAAGTGCTGGGTGAGTTCTGGAGTTAATTCCCTCAGGGGAAGCAGGTGCGCCTGGAGAGCTCAAACCGAGGCCCCTGCTTCACAGGCGGGCGGGCTTTGGGGTAGGAGCTGAATCCACGTAGGTCTGCCCGGTCCCACGCCTCAGTTCTGTCCCCACGCGGCAGGTTCCTGGAACGACATTC
Source organism: Gorilla gorilla gorilla (assembly GCF_029281585.2). Taxonomy (NCBI): domain Eukaryota; kingdom Metazoa; phylum Chordata; class Mammalia; order Primates; family Hominidae; genus Gorilla; species Gorilla gorilla. The sequence continues at coordinate 73,468,446 of NC_073235.2, forward strand.
ACCTTTATTCAGGAACTCCGGTCTTACCGCCGCCCACGTGGAGTGGGATCCGAGCCAAGGGGGCCTCCCGAGCGGGGACCGCAGTGCGCGCCACGGGCCACCAGGTGGCGCCGGGAGCCTGGGAAAGCCGCGCCCCGCCAGCGGCCGCGGGGTCTCCGGGACGCCCTCGCAGGGCCCCTGGGCGGGGCCGGGGCGTCGCGGTGGGGCGCTTTCCGTTCTTTGGAAGAAGGACTCTGGTCCTCCGCTTTCTTTCCATCTCAGACCCAGTGCGGAAGCGTGGGGGATGAGCCTGGGCGCCTTCACCAAACGGAACCCCCTTTAATCTGATGTGAAGGCAAATCTCTCCACCGGGGGACCCGTTGGGTGCGGCGGAGACACCCTTCGGTGGCTGAGAAACCCTCAGACGCCGTGGAAGCACCAGTGGTCTGAGCGCCCAGTGCGGGAGGTGCGGGGCCGGCTTCCCTACCCGGGGCTGGAGCCTTCAGGAGCGCCGCCCCCACCCGGCTTCCTCCGAGGGCAGTGCTGGACTCTGGCCTGGCCCCTGGCCGGCTGCTGCCCTTGGCCTCGTCCAACCCACACCCGCGGGTCGGAGGCTCCTGCTGTGCACAAGCCCGGGGCGCCGGGGTGGGGCGGCTGGGTCTGGGCCCAGGTGTCCCGAATCCAAAAGCATCCCACTGCGCTGCCTGTAAATTAGCGATTTCGGATCTAGTGATGAGCAGAGGGGACAGAATAGCCCAGAGGCCGGGTAACTAACATGTGCGGGATTAAGGAAGGCGTTCGTGGGCAGCTACTATTAGGGCTTTGAAGAATGCATAGAGGTTCTCTTAGGTGGTCAAAGTGGAAGGAAGAGGTTCTCTTAGGCAGAGGGAACAGCGTCTGCAAGGACACACAGGAATGTGGCACGTGGTGTGTCCCGGAACTACAAACAGCTCTGGTTGCTGGAATGTGAAAAGTCAAGTACGGAGTGGTAGCAGTTGCCACAGAAGGGGGAGCGGGGCCAGATCGCCAAAGGCCTTGAATGCCATGCTCAGGGGCTTAGACTGCACTGCCCTGGGGAGTTTATAAGGGGGGTGTTTTTTGTTCTTGGCAGTGAAGTACCCAGGGAGCTTGCCCCTTACATAGGACAGTGGTCTGAAAAACCTTTTTAGCAAGCAGGGGCCTTTCGTGAAAGAAAAAAAAATCATATGGAACATAGATTCAAAAGCCAGGCCAATGTGGAGCTGCCGGCAGTTTCCCTGTGAGCAGGAGGGAAAGGCGGGGCATCCCTGAGAAAGTCATCCCAGCCGGATGGCGTGGGAGAAATCTCAGGAGTCCATTATCCCCAAAAACTAAAGTCCAGCAAAGTGCTATGCCACACCTCATCCCCCACCCTCCACCTGCCTGCTGTAGTTGTGGCTGGAGGAGTAACTCACATTTTCCCTGGTCTTGTAGCAGACTGGGAAGAACCAAAATCTGGATAGGGTGAGAGCATCCTCTTTCTTCTTCAGCTCTTTAGCCAAAGGACTCTTTCAATCCTGAGCTCGGAAAAGCAACCATGGACCAGCACTTCTCAACCCTGGTGGCTTTGAAAAACACTGATGCCTATGGATCAGGGACAGCATTGTGGAGATCCTCCCTCTCAATTCCTTCATTTTATAGATGAAAACAGTGAAATCCAGAAAGGTTAAATGTCTCTCCGACAAGCATACGGCTAGGGGGTGGTAGAGCTGGGTCTATACCTAGTACCCAGGTGGAAATCGGATCCAGGGATTCTCTCAGCAAGGCTGAGACCCGGGCAGGTGTGGGGCGGGGCCGGTGGAGCAGAAACAGACCAGGCTGCAACTGCAGGGCTGCATGGAGGACCTGGGTGCAAGGTCCTCGGGGGACTCGTGGGGGATTCTCAGAACCAGCCCCCAGGGCTTTTAGTATCTTCATTTTGATCACAATTTAAAATAACAGTGGTTTGTGGGTTGGTTTGTTTGTTTTTCCCAACAAGGAGATGGTGTAGTCAGTGATCAGACCTCAGTTGTGAAGTCAACTCGATTCAGCCTAGTCAAATGGCCGCCCGCTACTGGGGGAGCTTCCACCACTGCAGGGGCCACGCACCTGGCTTCAGCATTCTTCCTGGGCACGGGCATCCTTCTGCCCCTGCAGACTGGCAGAGCAGCAGAGGCAAAGTGGACGACTAGGGTGAGAAAGTGCTACAATGCGACCTGTGAGGAGGGGAGGTGGCCTCAGGGGTTATACCTGTCTTCAAGCCTTGGTGTTGGGGACAAAGTCTGACTTAAAGTTCTCTCCAGCACCTAGCTCCCAGCAGGCACTCACCATATGCCGCATGAAGGCACAGGCGATGAGTGTAGCTCCATGTGCTGGGTGCTAGGTTAGAGTCGAAGGGGTGGCAGTGCCTGGCAGTGAGTGTGGTGGGCACTCACTGGGGTTCTCTGCCTGGGCCACTCCCTTCTCTGGACCCTGGACCCTGGACAGGGATTTGAGTGGGGAGGGGCCTGCCTTCCTGGGAGGAAGTTACAGAATGGAGCAGGGTGGGGAGGGGAAGACGTTTCAAACCATTTCCCACCGCCCCCTGGGGGGCATGGGCTATCTCTGGAGGTATGCTGTGCATGGGTCAGTGTGACCGAAAGGCAAGGGCTACTCGGCCTCTAACACCCAGGTCCGAGGTTTTGTATTCTTGAATTTGCCATCCAAAACCACAAAGTTGTTTAAAAAAACCCACGAAGTTGTTTAAAAGATACAAATTTAGGCTGGGTGTGGTGGCTTATGCCTGTAATCACAGCATTTTGGGAGGATCACTTGAGCCCAGGGGTTGGAGACCAGCCTGAGCAACATAGTGAGATCTCTGTCTCTACAAAAAATGAACAAAATCAGCTGAATGTGGCGGTTTGAGCCTGTAGTACTTAGAAGGCTGAGCTGGGAGGATTGCTTGAGCCCAGGAAGTTGAGGCTGCAGTGAGCTGTGCTTGCACCACTGAACTCCAGCCTGGGTGACAGAGTGAGACCCTGTCTCAAAAAAGAAAAAGAAAAAATATATATACATACATATATACACACACATATATCATTTGATCCTTAAAGAACAGAGCTGTCGGCCAGACGCGGTGGCTCACGCCTGTAATCCCAGCACTTTGGGAGGCCGAGGCGGGTGGATCACCTGAGGTCAGGAGTTCAAGACCAGCCTGACCAATATGATGAAACCCCGTCTCTACTAAAAATACAAAAATTAGCCGGGCGTGGTGGCATGCGCCTGTAATCCCAGCAACTCGGGAGGCTGAGACAGGAGAATCTCTTGAACCCGGGAGGCAGACGTTGCAGTGAGCCGAGATCACGCCACTGCACTCCAATCTGGGCAACAAGAGTGAAACTCTATCTCCAAAAAACAAAAAACAAAAAAAATGCGGGTGTGGGGAAGAACAGAGCTGTCTTGCACCCTGACTACATTTACAGACTTCACTCAGAACTAGAGAACACTATTTATGTTTTTCCCCAGGTGGGTCTTGGATCCAGTGTTTAAGCAAAAAACTTTTCAAAATTCCCCAATACAATTGTTTTTCTGTTAAGAAAATTAAATATCTCATTAAATAACTTTAAAATCTCAAAAAGCTGTATCAAACATGATCCATGGAAGTTAAATGTAATTTATTAGACATTGCACCATGGGCCAGGCCAACCAACATGGCGAAACCTCATCTCTACTAAAAATACAAAAAAATTGGCCAGGCGTGGTGGTGCCGACCTGTGATCCCAGCTACTTGGGAAGCTGAGGCAGGAGGATCACTTGAATCTGGGAGGTGGAGGTTGCAGTGAGCTGAGATGGTGTCACTGCACTCCAGCCTGGGAAACACAGAGTGAGACTCCGTCTCAAAAAAAAAAAAAAAAAAAAAAAAAGATACTGCACCATGAATTGACCGAATACTCTCCCCTGGCATTACTTTGATCACTTCAAAGGTTTCTTTTATGCACATCCGTGTGAAGAGACCACCAAACAGGCTTTATGTGAGCAATAAAGCTTTTAATCACCTGGGTGCAGGTGGGCTGAGTCCGAAAAGAGAGTCAGTGAAGGGAGATAGGGGTGGGGCCGTTTTATAGGATTTGGGTAGGTAAAGGGAGTTGTTCTCTGGCAGGCAGGAGTGGGGGTCACAAGGTACTCAGTGGGGCAGCTTTTGAGCCAGGATGAGCCAGGAGAAGGAATTTCACAAGACAATGTCATCAGTTAGGCAGGAACAGGCCATTTTCAGTTCTTTTGTGGTGGAATGTCATCAGTTAAGGCAGGAACCAGCCATCTGGATGTGTACATGCAGGTCACAGGGGATATGATGGCTTAGCTTGGGCTCAGAGGCCTGACATTCCTGTCTTCTTATATTAATAAGAAAAATAAAATAAAATAGTGGTAAAGTGTTGGGACGGCGACAGTTTTTGGGGGATGGTATGGAGAGATAATGGGCAATGTATCTCAGGGCTGCTTCAAGCGGGATTAGGGCCGGCGTGGGAATCTAGAGTGGGAGAGCTTAAGCTGAAGGAAGATTTTGTGGTAAGGGGTGATATTGTGGGGTTGTTAGAAGAAACATTTGTCGTGTAGAATTATTGGTGATGGCCTGGATACGGTTTTGTATGAATTGAAAAACTAAATGGAATAAGAGAAAGAGAAAAACAGGTATTAAAGGACTAAGAATTGGGAGGACCCAGGACATCTAATTAGAGAGTGCCCAAGGAGGTTCAGCATAGCCCTGCCAGCAAAGATTATTTATTTACTTTAAGAGTTAAGAGTGGCGGTTTGGGGATAGCACCAGGAGATATCAGCTGTGATGGCTTGGAGAAACAGTGTAAACTGGCAGTGTAAACAAGAGCAGGGCATGTATGAGTAGTTGAGAACGGTGAATAGGAGTATGACCAGACAGAAGACAGTAGTAGGGATGACAAGTTTTTTGGGGCACAGTCCAAGTGGGTCTGGTGTCTGGAATGAGACTGGGGCCTAATAAAAAGGAGCATCTATACGGGAGCTTAAATGGGCTGTACTTTGTAGCATTCTGAGGACAGGTCTGAATTCTGAGAAGGGAAAGTGGTAAAAGTATTGTCTATTCCTTTTTAAGTTGGTGGCTGAGCTTGGTGAGGTGTGTTTTTAAAAAACCTTTAGTCTGTTCTACTTTTCCTGAAGACTGAGGACTGTAAGGGATATAAAGGTTTCACTGAAAACTAAGAGCTTGAAAAACTGCTTGGCTGATTTGACTAATAAAGGCTGGTCTGTTATCAGACTGTATAGAGGTGGGAAGGCTAAACTGAGGAATTATGTCTGACAGAAGGGAAGAAATGACTGTAGTGGCCTTCTCAGACCCTGTAGGAAAGGCCTCTACCTATCTAGTGAAAGTGTCTACTTCGACTAAGAGGTATTTTAGTTTTTGTGACTTGGGGCATGTTGAGTAAAGCTAATTTGCCAGTCCTGGGCGGGGGCAAATCCTTGAGCTTGATGTGTAGGGAAGGGAGGGGGCCTGAATAATCCTTCAGGAGTAGTAGAATAGCAGATGGAACACTGAGAAGTTATTTCCTTGGGGATAGATTTCTACGATGGAAAGGAAATGAGAGGTTCTAAGAGGCAGGCCAGTGGCTTGTACTATAGCATAGCCTGCCTTTGCTGGTGTGTTGTCATTAGGCCTGGTGGAACTGCCATCAATAAACTAAGTGTGATCAGGGTGAGAAACACGGAAGAAGGAAATGTGGGGAAATGGGGTGAACGTCAGGTGGATCAGAGAGATGCAGTCATGAGGGTCAGGTGTGGTATCAGGAATAATGTGGGAGGCCGGATTGAAGTCCGGGCCAGGAACAATGGTAATTGTGGGAGACTCAACAAAGAGTGAGTACAGCTGAAGGAGCCGGGGAGCAGAAAGTATATATGTCAGGTGTGAGGAAGAAAATAGATTTTGGAAATTATGAGAGCCGTAGAGAGTGAGTTGAGCGTAGTTTGTGATTTTAAGGGCCTCTAAAAGTATTAGGGTGGCAGCAGCCACTGCACGGAAACATAATGGCCAGCCTAAAACAGTAATGTCAAGTTGTTTGCACAAAAAGGCTACAGGACGTGATCCTGGTCCTTGTGTAAGAATTCTGACTGCACAACCCTGCACTTCAGCTGTGTGTAATGAAAAGGATTGGGATGAGTCAGGGAGAGCTAGAGTAGGGGCAGTCTCTAAAGCTGTCTTCAAGGAATGAAAAGAGGAGTGGGGAAAGGAGTTAGGATCTATGGGGTCAGCTAGGTTTCCTTTTGTGAGTTTATATAATGGTTTTGTTAGGATGGCAAAACCAGGTATCTAAAGGCGAAAGTATCTAACCATGCCTAGGAAGGAAAGGAGTTGTTGTTTTGTAGAAGGGGTTGGGGTGTGAGAGATTAGTCGGACACGATCGGCAGGGAGAGCATGTGTGTTTTTATGAGAATTATGCTGAGATAGGTAACAGATAAGGAAGAAATTTGGGCTTGACTGAAGTAATGGGGGCTGTCTGTGAAGCTTTGCGGCAGTACAGCCCAGGTAATTTACTGAGCCTGATGGGTGTCAGGGTCAGGCCAAGTGAAAGCGAAGAGAGGCTGGGATGACGGGTGCAAAGGAATAGTAAAGAAAGCATGTTTGAGATCCAGAACAGAATAATGGATTGTGGAGGGAGGTATTGAGGATAGGAGAGTATACGGGTTTGGCACCATGGGGTGGATAGGCAAAACAATTGGGTTGATAAGGCATAGATCCTGAACTAACTTGTAAGGCTTGTCTGGTTTTAGGACAGGTAAAATGGGGGAATTGTAAGGAGAGTTTATAGGCTTTAAAAAGCCATGCTGTAGCAGGCGAGTGATAACAGGCTTTAATCTTTTCAAAGCATGCTGTGGGATGGGATATTGGCACTGAGCGGGGTAAGGGTGATTAGGTTTTAATGAGATGGTAAGGGGTGCATGATCAGTCACCAAGGAGGGAGTAGAGATCTTATATTTGTGGGTTAAGGTGGGGGAATACAAGAGGAGGACACAAAGGAGGCTTTGGATTGGGAAGAAGGGCGGCTATGAGATGTAGCTGTAATCCAGGAATAGTCAGGGAAGCAGATAATTTAAAGTGTCTCAGCCTAATAAGGGAACTGGGCAGGTGGGGATAACTAAAAGGAGTGCTTAAAAGAGTATTGTCTAAGTTGGTATCAGAGTTGGGGAGTTTTAAGAGGTTTAGAAGCCTGGTTGTCAGTACCTCCAACAGTTATGGAGACAAGGGAAACAGGCCCTTGAAAAGAAGGCAATGTGGAGTGGGTAGCCTCCGTATTGATTAAGAAGGGGACGGACTTAGCCTCCACTGTGAAAGTTACTTAAAGTTCGGCGTCCGTGATGGTCTACGGGGCTTCCGAGGCGATCGGGCAGTGTCAGTCTTCAGCCGCTAAGCCAAGAAGATCTGGGAAGGAGTCAGAGAGCCTTCGGCCAGAGTTCCAGGGGCTCTGGGAGTGGCTGCCAGGTGAGTTGAACAGTCTGATTTCCAGTGGGGTCCTGCACAGATGGGACATGGCTTAGGAGGAATTCTGGGCTGTGGGCATTCCTTGGCCTGGTGGCCAGATTTCTGGCATTTGTAGCAAGCTTCTGGGGGAGGCGGGCCTGGAGGAATGCCTGGCCACTGCGGTTTAGGCGTTGGGAAGTTCTTGTGTGCTGGAGATGTGGCTGGGGTTTGTCTCACAGTGGAGGCAAGGAATTGCAACTCAGAAATATGTTGCTATTTGGCTGCCTCTATTATTGTACACCTTGAAGGCGAGGTTAATTAAGTCCTATTGTGGGGTTTGAGGGCCGGAATTTAATTTTTGGATTTTTATTTAATGTCAGGAGCAGATTGGGTAATAAAATGCATATTGAGAATAAGACGGCCTTTTGACTTTTTAGGGTCTAGGGCTGTAAAGCGTCTCAGGGTTGCTGCCAAATGAGCCATGAACTGGGCTGGATTTTTATATTTGATGAAAAAGAGCCTAAATGCTATCTGACTTGGGATAAAGAAAAAGGAGCATTAACCTTGACTATGCCTTTAGCTCCAGCCACCTTTTTAAGAGTAAATTGCTGGGCAGGTGGGGGAGGGTTAGTCATGGAATGAAACTGTAAGCCAGACCCGGTGTGAGGAGGGGAGGTGATAAAAGGATTATAGGGTGGAGGAGCAGAAGCTGAGGAAGAATTGGGACCTAGCTCGGCCTGGTGAGGAGCAGCCTGGGGAGGAGGGGAGAGGTCAAATGGGTCTGTAGAAAAGGAAGATTAGAAAGACTCAGCGACACTTGGGGTTGGGACTGAGGGGACAGGCGGGAGGGAAAGAAGGAAGATTTGGGACGAGTTGCATTGGGCACAGACTAGGGAGGGACTGATGTGTAAAAGAATGCCTGGATATCAGGCACCTCAGACCGTTTGCCTATTTTACGACAAGAATTATTTAGATCTTGCAGGATGGAAAAATTGAAAGTGCCGTTTTCTGGCTATTTGGAACTACTGTCAAGTTTATATTGCGGTCAAGCAGCATTGCAGAAGAAAATAAGACATTTAGGTTTTAGGTCCAGCGTGAGTTGAAGAGGTTTGAAGTTCTTGAGAGCACAGGCTAAGGGAGACAGAGGAATGGAGGGTGGAATGTTGCCCATAGTGAAGGAGGCAAGCCTAGAGAAAAGAGAGAGTAGAGACACGGAGGAAAGGGGTTCAGGGGTTCTTACCTTCCAGAAAAGCGTGAAAGGGGTCAGGGCATGGAAATAAGGGGTTGGGGTGCAGAGATAAGAGGTCGGGGTGCGGAAATAAGGGATGGGGCACAGAAATAAGAGGTCGGGGTGCAGAAATAAGGGATTGGGACACAGAGATAAGAGGTCGGGGCATGGAAATAAGGGATTGGGGGTTCTTGCCCCTTAGAAAAGTGGGACTTGCCGCTAAGGGTGAAGGAGAAGGGATTGAGGGGTTCTTGCCTCTCCCCTAGAAAAGCAGAGAAGGGGTAGAGACACGGAGAGAAGGGGTTGGGGTACTTGCTCCTCCCCCAGAAAAGTGGGACTTGCTGCTAAGGGCGAAGGACCAAGGCAGGCATCCTTGCATGGTCTGACACCTCTGAAACGTGGGTGAATAATCAGACAGGTGTCCCTGCAATGATTAAACACCAAGGAAAGCCTGCCTTCCCAGTCCGTGACCGGCGCTGGAGTTTGGGTTCATGGATAAAACGTGTCTCCTTTGTCTCTACCAGAAAATGAAAGGAATTGAAATTAAGAGAAGGGAGAGATTGAAGTGTGGCGCCAAGATTGAAAGGAGAAAGAGGTTGAGGGATAGTTAGAGAGGTTGGAGAAGAGAGTAAAAAGAGGCTGCTTACCGGATTTGAAACTGGTGAGGTGTTTCTTGGGCTGGTCGGTCTGAGGACCTGAGGTTGTAGGTGGATCTTTCTCACGGAGCAAATTGCTGGAGGACAGGGGATTGATCTCCCAAGGGAGGTACCCTGATCCGAGTCATGGCACCAAATTTCATTCGTGTCCGTGTGAAGAGACCACCAAACAGGCTTTGTGTGAGCAATAAAGCTTTTAATCACCTGGGTGCAGGTGGGCTGAGTCCGAAAAGAGTCAGCAAAGGGAGATAGATAGGGGTGGGGCCGTTTTATAGGATTTGGGTAGGTAAAGGAAAAATGGGGGTTGCTCTCGGGCGGGCAGGAGTGGGGGGTCACAAGGTACTCAGTGGGGGAGCTTTTGAGCCAGGATGAGCAAGGAGAAGGAATTTCACAAGACAATGTCATCAGTAAAGGCAGGAACAGGCCATTTTCACTTCTTTTGTGGTGGAATGTCATCAGTTAAGGCAGGTACCAGCCACCTGGATGTGTACGTGCAGGTCACAGGGGATATGATGGCATAGCTTGGACTCAGAGGCCTGACAGTTTCTGAATAGTGGGTTGGGGATTTCACTCTCAAAACACAAGAACATTGTAAGAAAATTTGACATTTAAAACTTATTAAGCCTCACTTTGTTACTTTTATTTTTTAAAAGATGTTGATGGATTATAGAATTAGTGATGTCTAATCCAGTTGAGTTTTGGAGTCAGCCAGTCTCGAGTTAAATCCCATCCCTGCTACTTCACTATTTGAGCAAACAACTTAATCTGTCTCCAATGCACCCCTCCCCTCTTCCACCTACAAAATGGCATAATCATATGGCTGTTTTTGGGGATTCTAGGAAATGTAGGTTACAGTGACTGGTATACCATAAGTGCTCGACAAATTGTCCTTGTTACTCTTTCCTTAAACACAAACCCCTGCTCAAGTGAAATGTTTATTTTCTCCATCTTTGTAATTCCAAGTCAAAGTATATGGTAGAGTTGTTGGAAGAGAATCTCAAATAATTAACTGGGTCTAAAATAATCCTGGCTTTTTTCTAGAATCTTTTTTTTTTTTTTTTGGCTTAAAAATGTCAACCTAAAATATTCTCTTTTTCTTCATCTACACAATAAACCAATCACAATGAACCACCAGGCAGAGGGCATGGCGTTGAGCTGGTTTGCTCCTATTCTTGGGTATGGTCCTCCAGGGCTTCCCATCTGAGCCTCAGGCATCTGTAACTACCTGAGTGGATTCCTACTGATGAGAGGTTTTCAGCTAAGCTCTTCAGGTTCCTGCTCCACACAGCTCCCAAAATCTGGCAAAAGTCATGAATCACAGACTAACTATGTATGTATTTGAAGTGGAGATTCCCTTTAAAAGGTACAAGCAGGTTACATGTAAACCTGGATTGTCATGCAAATTCTTGATGGTGACAGAGCTATAGTACCTCCTGTGCAGCTGATTTGAGGCCACGACTCAATTCTAGCAAGGAAAGACAATACTTCTGGTCCAAGGCATTTAAGAACTAGGATGTCCCCTCCTTTCCTGCCTTCCTCTCCTGTAACTACAGATTGATGTGAATAGAACCATAAGATGCAAGCAGCCTGGATGCCCCAGCCACCACCTGGAGAAGAGCTGTCTTGTAAAGTTGCCTAGGAGTTACCAAGCTCAGTGTGGATTTTGCATAATTGAGAAACAAACCTTTGGGGGGGTTAATTTGTTACTATAGCTTATCCTGTTTTCATTTCACACTAAGATGTGGGGTGTGGGGGGCGGGGACCATGAAGATTTCATAGTTTTGGAAAAAACAAACAAGAACACCTAACAACACGTTCATGATGCACTCTAGGGAAGTAGCTGACAAAGGTACATGGAGAGAAAGCTCCCATGTTTGGCTTTTTGTCAATTAAACAGTATTTACTAAAATTTATTAAATAACTTGTATATGGTACAATATTAGTCTATCAGAAAAGGGTAAACGGACACAGAATAGTCATTTTTTGTAGAGACACAGTCTCCCTGTATTGCCCAGGCTGTGTTAAACTCCTGGGCTCAAGTGATCCTCCCACCAGCCTTCCAAAGTGCTGGGATTGCAGGCACGTGAGCCACCTTGCCCAGGCCAGAAGAGTAATTGTAACCTACGTGTATTTCTTGTAGAGACCAGGATCAGGCTTTAATTTTAAATTGTGTGGTAATGGCAAACTACTACAGCTGTCAATGTTTCCAACATGATCTTATTCAGCTCAGTGACCCAGTGAAGGAAACAGTTCTAGTGCCAAGATGGTTGATTTGTGAGAGGAAAGAGCTTTCTGAAGTGTTTATATTACAAGTTCAAAATAAGTCACTTTGCCACTTTTATTTTGCAGTGCCAGGCCAATAAATGGGGGAATGTTGTTCCTTCTAACTAACGTGGCAGTGAGAACTCTGCTTTTCCAAATTTTATCTCTGAATATAGTTTTTTACAGAGATGTGGGGAGGAGTAAACTTTATACAATGAATTTGGGCGGTGGAACAGCGGTCCCCAACCTTTGTGGCACCAGGGACTGGTTTCATGGAAGACAATTTGTGGAAGACAATTTTTCCTCGGATGGGAGTTGAGGGCATGGTTTCAGGATGAAACTGTTCCACCTCAGATCATCAGGCATTAGATTCTTAAAAGGAGCGCCCAGCCTTAGATCCCTTGAATGAGCAGTTCACAGTAGGGTTTGTGCTCCTGAGAACGTAATGCCGCCTCTGATCTGACAGGCGATGAAGCTCAGGCAGTAATGCTTACTCAACAGCCCATCACCTCTTGCTGTGCAGCCAGTTTGCTAACAAGCCACAGACCAGTACCAGTCTGTGGCTTGGGGTTTGGGGACCCTTGCTGCAGAACATGAAACTTGGCTTAAGCAATTTCCATGGTCATTAGTGGAATGAATATCTTCCATATCTGCCACTGGAAAGTCTATCACTTTTTCTAAGTCTTGGTCACAGATATGCCAATTTACAATTAAGGGTTACTACTTTCCTTATTGTGTAATTTTTTAAAAATCAGCAAAGAAACATCTTAAACTGCACTTTAGCATAGCTTCAGTCCCCTAAAGGTTATTTCGTTCCCCCAAACTACAAAGCACATAATCTTTTAGTCAAATGTAAGGGTATGTTTGAATACTAAAATGCTATCGACATACGACAAATAACCCTACTCATGTTGCTTAAGTGTACTTAAAGTTTCTCATCTTACACAAACTTTGTTGCTATATGGCTAATTCTGCATCTAGAATAATGCATGATCTCATTCTTTCAAGCTGAATTTCTTTTAAAGCTTTTTCACTAAAAGCTATATACACACGTAGTCTTTACTTCTGGGAAGGAAGCTCACAGAAATTAAACTTTAAAAATATTTCTACTATGGCCGGATGCAGTGGCTCACGCCTGTAATTCCAGCACTTTGGGAGGCCGAGGTGGGTGGATCACGAGGTCAGAAGTTCAAGACCAGCCTGGCCAAGATGGTGAAACCCCAATCTCTACTAAAAATACAAAAATTAGCTGGGTGTGGTGGCGCACATCTGTAATCCAGCTACTTGGGAGGCTGAGGCAGAAGAATCACTTGAACCCAGGAGGCGAAGGTTGCAGTGAGCTGAGATCATGGCACTGCACTCCAGCAAAACTCCATCTTAAAATATATATATATATATATATATATATATATATATATATATATATATATTCATTCATTCCTACTAATGAAGTTAAAATTCATTGTCAAAGTGAAATATCAATAAATTTTGTTACATTAGTTCAGAAACCACAATAGTGTTAATGTTCACAGTGGTTTCAACATAAACACTCTTGAGATCTAAACAGCATCCCAAAAATGATGAAAACACAGACCAGTTGGTACTCCAACCTGCAGCAGTCCTGTTCCCCCTCGGTGGACGCACACACTTCCACAATAGCTGTGTGTACTGGAGTGGGAAAAGGAGGTAGTAAAGAGCGTGCCACCGTCAAGAAGGCATGCAGGGCTCAGACTAAGCAGTTATGCACAGATATGGGTTAAATACAGAAAACTTCCAAGCCAGTAGGTAGGAGACTGCTGCCAGGTCTCCTGAGCAACTCCTCCTCACATCTCCCAACCATTCTCAGGCACACCCCCCCAAAAAATACAAAACACATAATGACCCTCTGATAGGGGCCTCTTGAATCATCTGTCTTCTGCATTTGTGGCATTTGTTCCATTTTGTCGCAGCCCATGCCATTATCAGTTGGGAAAACTTCTGAACCCCACTCTTGATGCTAGGTTCCCATGAGGCAGGTGCTATTAGAAATAGTTTACAGACAAGGAAAATAAGACCCCAGAAAGGTTAGTGATTTCTGTAAGGTCATATGCTATTAAGTAGCAAAGCTGGGAGGCAAAGCCAGGTCAGACTTCCAAACCCACGCCTTCTTCCACTTTCATCCTTCTAAATATCTCCTTAAAAGGAAGCCATGAATTTGGCAAGTAGCGGACATAAAGAGATGCTCTTAGGATGCAGTATGACGTAAGATCATTTGAAACACCAAAAACATGGCTAATATTAGTAACAAATCAGCCATGCTCATTCTTTGGATCAGGTAATTTTAGTATCTGAGTTTGATGTCTGTCATATAATGGAAATAAGACCTTAGTATCCCTGTGACATACCACACACCCAATCAAGAACAGGTAGGATGCTGGTCATGCACATATACTGTTTGGCCCAAGGCATATAGTTTTGGGAACAATCTGAGGTCCTTCAGGTGAAAATGGATCACGCAGAGAATCTTAAACATAATTACATACAGCAATTTTAAACCCCAGTAGAGTCACTTGATGCAATCAGAAGTACCCATTTGTGATCTTGGTGGTAGAACACCACACATAGGTAATTTATCAGATTTAGAAGACTTCGAGATACAATGTTCAGGGGCCATATATTGGTGAATTGGTAATTAGTGAAATCTCTCCAAAGTTCCAGGGCTTCCTTTAGAGGAGTTACTGACTTACTAGAGTCAGTTTTAAACTTTTTTTGGGGGGGTGGGGGGAGGGATGGAGTTTTGCTCTTGTTGCCCAGGCTGGAGTGCAATGCCACAATCTCGGCTCACTGTAACCTCTGCCTCCTGGGTTCAAGCGTTTCTCCTGCCTCAGCCTCCTGAGTAGCTGGGACTACAGGCATGCGCCACCACACCCGGCTAATTTTGTATTTTTAGTAGAGACAGGGTTTCTGCATGCTGGTCAGGCTGGTCTGAAACTCCCGACCTCTGGTGATCCACCCGCCTCAGCCTCCCAAAGTGCTGGGATTACAGGCATGAGCCACTGCGCCCAGCCTTTTAAAAAAAAAAAAAAAAAAAAAAAGACCAACTGGTACCACTGCAGGGAGAGGAACCAGGAGTACTTTCTGTGCCTGTGACAGTGGGCAGAGGAAGACCTCTATGAGGTGCTTTCTGTAAGACAGGTAGAATGGGGTGGCTCATCGATGGACCTGATCTTTGACTTAAAAAGGCAACGGAAAAAGATGTAAGAACAGAAAAAGGCGCAGCCCACTCTCCATCTTACCTAGAATGGGTCTGTGGCAGGGCTCTGCTCTCTAGTGACTCACAGCCAACAAGACTCAGCTCGGATGGCATTCTTCATCTAACACTTGAAAAATTCTTAGGTCAGGCGTGGTGTGGGTCACATCTGTAATTCTAGCACTTTGGGAGACTGAAGTGGGTGGATCACTTGGCCCAGGAGTTCGAGACCAGCCTGGACAACATGGTGAGCCCCTGCAAAAAATACAAAAAAAGTAGCCGGGTATGGTGGCATGCACCTGTAGCCCCAGCTACTTGAGAGGCTGAGGTGGGAGGATTGCTTGAGCACGGGAGGTCAAGGCTGCAGTGAGCTGAGGCTGCACCACTGCACTCCAGCCTGAGTGACAGAGAGACCCTGTTTCCAAAAAAAAAAAAAAAAAATCTTTAGATTTGCTCTTTTAAAAAGATGACAATCATGTTTGTAGCTATTTGGCTGTCACCTTTGAAGAGTCATGATGAGATTTAACTCACTAAGCCATGTTTACTATATACCAAGATGTTAACATAGTTAAGAACCTTGCTCCACGACTCCAAAAGCTGTGCTTACCAGTTCTGTGGCTTTACCAAGTTATTCCCCCCTCCAAATCTGTTTCCTCCTTTGTAGAACACGGATACTGTCATCTGTCCTACCTCAATCAGTTGTTACTAGCAAGGAAACTCTGGAAAATATGACAGATATCTGTGATGAAACAGCATCAATAGGGCATGATCCTTTTGGCAATTAGTTCACACACACAGCTACTACTTTTTGTTTCAAATTGCTACATTTCCTCACCTTCCATTTCCAGACAATCTAATCATCACTTGTTTGAAACCTGAGGCAAGCACTGTGAAAGTGTTTCTTAAAATAATTAAAATTACCACAGGAAGCAAAGCAGACTGAATTTTATAAATAGGGCTAATAGAATAATCTTTTGAGTTTTAAAAAGGGATGATGACAATAGCAGCTTATTATATACAGTACCTACTTATGAGCTGGGCATATAAGTAAAGGTTGAGTGCGTTACATATGTGAATTCACTTATTCATTCCTTGCAGCCACTCTGCATGATGGGTAGTTGTCACCCTAATTTTCAGATGAGGAACCAGAAACACAGGTAGTAAATGTTAGTCAACATTTTAATCCAAAAACTCTGGTTCAAAAAAATTGAGATCTTAACCTATTTTATTGCCCTTCTTAAAACAGTCATATAGGCCAGGCACTGTGGCTCACACCTGTAATCCCAGCACTTTAGGAGGCCCAGGCAGGTAGGTCGCCTGAGCCCAGGAGTTCGAGATCAGCCTGTGCAACATGGTGAAACCCCGTCTCTACAAAAAGTACAAAAGTAGATGGGAGTGGTGGCATACGCCTGTAGTCCCAGCTTGAGCCCGGGAGGCAGAGGTTGCAGTGAGCTGAGATCACACCACTGCACTCCAGCCTGGGTGACAGAGTGAAACCCCGTCTCAAACAAAAACAAAACCAGTCATATGTGTGTAGATAATCCACATCTCTATTACTTTAGACAAATGAAGATTTCCAGGTGAAAGCCATGCATTTTTGTCCTAACTATGAATAACTCTTCTACCCCATTCTCTGGCTCTCCGCAAATAACTTTAAAAGTTGATTTAAACACATTTACTCAAATCTTTCCTTTTCAAAAATTATAGAATTCCCGGGGCGGGGGGGGGGGGGGGGGGGAGGAATCCTCAAAAAAGAGAAATGAAGGGAAAGTAGGGGAAGGTAAATGGAGATGTTTATGTTGTAGGAAATACATCTAATTTAAATTGAAAAACAAGTTATATAAATTCTAAAACTGCCGAAGAATGAACTGAAACACAGGAACTAGAATTCCAATTTAATTCTAAAACTAGCTGCTAAAAGCACTTATTTATTTATTTATTTCTGAGATGGAGTCTCACCCTGTCTTCCAGGCTGGAGTGCAGTGGTATGATCTCAGCTCACTGCAACCTGTGCCTCTGGGGTTCAAGTGACTATCCTTCCTCAGCCTCCTGAGTAGCTGAGATTACAGGTATGCACCACCATGCCCAGCTAATTTTTTTGTACTTTTAGTAGAGATGGGGTTTCACCATGTTGGTCAGGCTGGTGGTCTCCAACTCCTGACCTCAAATGATTTACCTGCCTTGGCCTCCCAAAGAGCTGGGATTACAGGTATGAGCCATCACTGCCAGCCTAAAATCACTTTTTGAATTAGATTAAATCTTCAGAACATTGAAATTTAGTATATGTAGAAGAAAAATCATCAGTTAACAGGTCAAAACTTAAGGCAGAATTAAAGAAAGACCTGTCAATGGGCTTCTAAATGTGTAAGTAAGGTTATAACATTCACACAAAAATCAAACAGCAATGTAATTAAATTTTAAGAGTAAATTAATCTAGGTGAACTGTACTATACAACTAAAACACAGCTAACAGCATGAGGGCAATCAACATTACTGCATTTAATAAGTAATGATGAACAGCAAAACAACACACAATATACTCTTTAAAAAATGTTTCACTGAAGCTCTTCACCATTTTGACTTCTTCACGTAATGAGGTGTTTGTTAACATTTTGTATGCCATTTAAACTGACAGAGTTGTTTTAGAAGGAGATGGTAGTGAGTGTTTAAAAAAAAAAAAGATTGAGTCTTTATTTTTGAAAAACCACCAAGTATCTCCAACTCCCAACTTACAAATTAGGGTGGTTTCTACACTTACTTCCTCTCAACATGCACATACTAAAGCAAATTCAAATCAAAGAAAGATTTTAAAATCATATGCAAAAACTGCTGATTTTACCCTACATCAGTGCTGACTCTTAATAAAAGAGAGGCCTTGGCTATCATCTTAGGGATGCAGGACATGCTTTAATTCTGAGGACAGACACCAGGAGACCAGAAAACAATAAAACCCTAAAAAAAACAGTGTCAAAGACTGTCAGAGTGACCTTGAAATCATTTAGCAATAGATACCAACTTTCCATGTGAGGGTAAAAGTAAGTTATTCAATGTGGCTAAATTAGCCATCTTGGTTAGCCATCTTGGACCTGCTGGGTCACTGGCATGTTATTCAAAATCTATAACATTTCTTTGGGAAACTTTTAGAAGGAAAATATGGGTCTATAAGTTGATTCATCTCCTACACATCTTTGATTTTAAAATGATGACCTAAACCCAGGTCAAGAAAGTAACTTCATTTCATGGCTTGTTTTTCCCCTTTTCTGCGTTTTGCCACTAGCAGTCGCTCTCATTCATTTGAAAGTAAAATGGTAAAGCAGTGATCTCTAGGTCTATACTACTTAACTTACTGAACCTCAAAGTTAGATTTACACATTCACTTCGTATCTCCCCAAAATTTTAAGCACAATGGGCATTTCCTTTTAGTTCAGGAATTTAAATGTTACTTTATGAACATAGTACTTTATCATTCATAAAGACAAAAACTCTAACAACAAAACTGAAAACTTGCAGGCGGCACGTAAAGCACTCAATCAATGCTAAGATTTCATTACCATGTAGTATTTTTTTTTAATAGGATTTCTCTCTGCTCTACAGAGGAATGGGTATAGCCAGCCCCTTAAACCACTCTTGATGGTTCTAAGCGTTACTTACCCAGGAGTTGCCTTGATAATGGTTATTAGGTTTAACTTTAACAGCTTGAAACAATTTACACTTGTCTTGAAGTATACTTACGGAATTTATTCAGCTGATTTTTAAGTGAAGGAGCTCAGTTAGTCAATACCCTACCATCTTGAAAGCTCCCTTCCAATGTAATTTTCATAGTCTTTACATTTTAACTGTCATTGTTTATTACTGTTTTGGCTATATTCTCTACAATTTCAGCAGCATTTTAAAGAGACAATGTGTCTATGTACAATGAAAAAACAAAATGGCTTGCAACATCAGAAATACAGTTTAACTGTACAATATTAAAGAGAATCCGTGGTACGTATAACCTTTTCCTGCAACATGAACAACTTACATGTAAGTATCAGCATTATGAATGTGACAATAAAGAAAAAGTCCTTACAGGAGTGAAATACAGCATCCTGAAAAATATTGGTTTCTACCCTACGAGGCAGTTAGAAAACGTTCACATTTTAACAAATCTGTACAAACCACAAGAAATTTGCTTATGGGACCATCTTGCTGATAAGAACTTTCTAGAAATGTAGAATAACCATGAACAAATTAAAAATCTAGTATCTATGTGTTCTACAGCCCTAGAACCCAATAAACTGATTTAAAAAACTCAATTATGTCCAACATGGATCACTTTTACATCTTGATTGTTAATGACTGTCTGCTTTTTAATATCTATGATGTACAGTCAACTTGCACCTTCTAGGTCATTTAATTTTTTAGCAAAGAAGCAACATCATTTAGCAGCAATTAGAGTGCCTTCAAGAAGACTTAAAAAAAAATACAATATCCAATTAGAAAAGCCATATTTTAAACATTTGTACAAGAATAAGCTGCTGAAACTTAGTAATTGAAATATGACATCTGTACAACAATTTACAATAGAGCTAGAAGGGAATTTATCATTATCCTGCATAGAACTGGTCTGCATTTGGTTACACACTGTCACCTGTTGATGAACAAGGCCTGGTAACAAAAGAAAAATACCTGTTATCAATTCTAACATGTTGAAAACACTGGCAATATTATAATTTAGTGAATTCAGCTGATTTCAAAACAAGCAGCTCATTTTGTCAAAGGTGTAAAGTATTCAGAAATAATAGCTCTCCCTTTAATATAACCAGTGAAAGAAAACGGACATGTGATCTCGAGGTACAACTTGGTAAAAGTCTGAATAGGCAAATGACAAAGCCTAACTTTGTCCAAAGATTCTAACTCTCACATTCTATTACTATAAAACACAACTGTCACTGTCATTCAGTTCTTACTTTGGTTTCAGCAGATTAACTGCCAAATGCTGAAGAATGTATCCAGGCACTATAGTTCGTATGTTAGAAATATGTCTCATATTTTTCCATGTGTTTTTAAATAATGAAAAACTACCCTTCATATTAGAACTCTCTAGTAACAACCAAATGTATTTAAGTATTATAAACGTTATTTACAGTGTTCCCCGAAATAAACAAAATTTTTTTCTTCTATCTTAACATGGTATTCCTGTTTCTGTGTAACTGTTTCTGTGTAACAGGCAGTCATCCTTCACTGCTCAAAATTACAGTCAGAAGTGTGCATTTATTCATTGTCCATGATCCACTCTCATACAAATGACACTATGAGGAACTTCAGTTCACAAACAGTTCTTAACCACGTCTTGTGTAAAAAAAACAAAAAACAAAAAACAAAAAAACACTCAAATGCTCTCAAACTTAAGTGTGCATCTGGAAGCAATTCAAAGATATCATGCCAATCTTGGAGGAAAGTCAGTAAGTAATTATGCTTGAAGAAGGGGGTGTAGGGGATGCTGTCAGCCCAGCCATGTGTAGGTTTCCTGAAGAATTTGATCTTCTCATGTGTGGGAGAAGGTATGGGTCATTTGCCAGCTGGTGCACATCAAATCGATCTTCTTTTCGATATGCCAAACAGCGTCTTATAAATGCCTCAAAAAGAGAAAATGTCAGCAATTAATGATCTTTTTCCCTTCTAAATATCAATCAACTGAATCAACAGAAGGATGGACACATTTAAGACATAAGTAGATCTCATTTTATTGGAAGTTCAAACCTTAAAAAAAATTATGTGGCTAGAAAATTCTCACTCCAAATGCAACTCACTGCTTGAAGCCCCTGCAGTGGTTCACTTTACAGTCTAAATTACTATTGCAACCATTTGAACTTATACTGGAAAGTTGTTTCTGCTTACGAAATTCTGAAGACTTTTTTCTAGCATTTTTCTTCTGCTAAACAGTCCTCCCACCCTCATCCCATTTTGTTATCACTTCAGTTTAGCAAAGGGTAAGATGCTATTTTCAACCATTATTTTTTTTTCCTACTGACATAAAGACTTTCTTTAGATGAAGAGATCACTGAAGTGACACTTTCATTAGGGACATTGTTTCCCAGGTTAACTCTATGCATCATTACACTCCTGGAAAAGCTAAATAAACAGAATATAATCACTATTTTTTTTCTTCTCAAACCAATTTTACTTAGTTTTTCTTTGAGAATAGCCTCTTACAAAAAAAAAAAAAAAAAACCTTTCCTGAAGTGTAACACATTTTTAGAAATGCACACAAATCGTTAAGTGCATAGCACAAAGTAAATACATCTATGTAACTGGCAACCAGATCAAGAAAAAGAACCTCTGAATCCCCCTCATGCCCAGTTCCAGGCACTGGCTCTGTCCCCAGTCGAACCTGGGTCACCTTTATCTTGACTTCTAAAACCATAGTTGAGTTTTGATTGTTTGAATTTTATATAAATAGAATTATAAATTATGTTCTCCTTTGCCAGGCCTCTTTCACCCAATATTAAATTTTGAGGTTCATCCTTTTTTTTGGGGGGAGGGAACAGATAAAATATTCTCAGGAGGTAACTGGTAATTGTTTCCCTTTCTTATTGCTGACACTAGAAATTAATATATACCATTAAACAGAAGTATAATCACATTAAAAGGTAACTATTTTGTACTTTCTTTGCTTTGAAATTCATTAGAAGTATATTTTTCTCTAAAAATATACCTAGCTATTCTCATTTTACCATAGCTTACTGTTTATTGGAAGTCGATCTGATCCCTTAGAGGACTGATCTTTTTTATCTTTAACAAAGTTTCAGAGATCACTTTGAAAAATGATTAACAGGGAAAAAAACATCAAGACTGATATGTTAGAGTTTGAGGAGTGGAAAGGCTATCGATAGCAAGGTTAAGGTTAAGTCTGCAACAAATAATGTACTTAAAGATGCCCACACCAAGTCAGGGAAAGTACTTGGCAAAGGTATCTTCTGTAGGGATACAGAATATAGAGATATTATATATTACATTAAAATATTAAAATTATATCATATAATTGTATCATATTAATATTATATCCCCCCAACAACCCCTTAACCCTTCCTGGATTCCAGATCTCAAAAAGGTGACTGTGGCGCCTATTAAGAGCCTAAGGAGAGAACCAGGAATGGCTAAATGAGACTTTGCCTTTGGCAACTCCACTCCTCCTGGTCTTTTCAGTCAGTATTAAAAAAACAGATCATGCGTCAACTAAATTCATTTAATTTCTGTTCTCAATGAGGCTATAGACAGAAAATAAGACAAGATTTAGATGTTAGCACAGTTAAAATATTTTTAAAGGAGTCATATTTATCTTACAAAAATAATTCATTTTGCTTTCGAATAAGAATATTTATCTCTTTTGTTTTTTTGAGAACGGGTCTTGCTTGCTATGTCGCCCATGCAGGAGTGCAGTGGTGCGATCTCACCTCACTGCAACCTCTACCTCTTGGTCTCAAGCGATCCTCCCAGCTCAGCATCCTGAGAAGCTGAAACTAAAGGCACGGGCCCCTAAACCGGGCTAATTTTTGTATTTTTAGTAGAGATGGGGTTTCACCATGTTGCCCAGGCTGGTCTCGAACTCCTGGGCTCAGGCAATCTGCCTGCCTGGGCCTCCCAAATTGCTAGATTACAGGTGTGAGCCACCGCGCATGGCCTATTTGGTTTTTTTGAGACAGGGTCTCACTCTGTCCCCCAGGTTTGAGTGCAGCGGTATCGTCATGGCTCACTGCAGCCTTGACCTCCCTGAGCTCAGGTGATCCTCCCACCTCAGACTCCCAAGCAGCTGAGACTCGAGATGTGTGCCACAATGCCTGGCTAATTTTTGTATTTTTGGTAGAGACCAGGTTTTGCCATATTGGTCAGGCTGGTCTTGAACCCCAAGGCTCAAGCAACCACCTCTGCCCTGCAAAGTGTTGAGATTATATGCATAAGCTATTAAGCCTAGCCTCTTTTTTTTTTTTTTTTTTTTTTTTTAAGAGATGGGGTCTCATTGTGTTACAGCCCAGGCTGTTCCTGAACTCTTGGCCTCAAGTGATCATCTTGCCTTGGCCTCCCAAAGTGCTGGGATTACAAATGTAAGCCACCATGCCTGGCCTATATTTATCTTTTTAATTGTCAAAATGTTTTAACCACCATTCATATAATTTACAAAAAACCAATAAAGATATAAGAGACAAAATGGAATGCTGGACAGTTCTAATAAACACAATCAGTGAGATTACACAAAACCCAGCATATTTTCAATTAGGTAGGTTACTATGACCCCAAACATCTCGCAGTATTTATCTGCACTAAGAATAACAGAATATAGAAACTATACAGTGTCTGTTTATGAATTATTCTTATGGCCTGAACTATTCACACCGGAAAAAAATAGGAGCTTCATGTGTCTTATGAATTTGACCAGGTTTAAAAAAGAGAAGACTACAACAGCAAGCCACAGAGAAAAGAGCCTTGTGGTAAGTGTGACAGAGGAGTAATACAAACACAAACAGAAAAGGCCGATAGAATGAAGGCAGGAAGATATTGAACACCAAAAAAGTTTTGCTACTAATTAGAAACAGCTATTTCCTGTAATTTTATTATACAGACATATGGATTATACTGGATTAGCTCTCAAGAGCTAATACAGACCAGCATAGAGGTCAAGGCTATGGACTTTGGAGCCTGGAGGAGTAGATATTTGTGAGCCGCAGCTCTGCTGCCTACTAGCTGGTATGATCCTGAACAGGTCCTTTTGCCATGGCATGGCTGTTCTCTTTTATAAAATGGGAATAACAAAAGTACCTATACCTCATAAGGCTGTTACAAGATAATGTATATAAAAGCACTAAATAAATGGTATTTATTTATTTATTTATTTATTTATTTATATTTATTTATTTTTTTTTTGAGACCGAGTCTTGCTCTGTCACCCAGGCTGGAGTGCAATGGCGTGATCTCGGCTCACTGCAACCCTCACCTCCCAGGTTCAAGTGATCCTCCTGCCTCAGCCTCCCAAGTAGCTGGGATTACAGGCCTGTGCCACCACGCCTGGCTAATTTTTGTATTTTTAGTAGAGACGGAGTTTCACCACGTTGGTCAGGCTGGCCTCAAACTCCTGACCTCAGATGATCTGCCCGCCTTGGCCTCCCAAAGTGCTGGGATTACAGGTGTGAGCCACCATGCCCAGCCTTATTATTACTTTTAATATTTCTTATATACTTATATATCTCAGTATTAACATAAGCAGATAAAATAATACATAAAAGGTAATGATGAGCCCAGATCTTGTGATTTTTCCCTAATTTTCAAAGTAGCAGCTGATGAACATAAACAATCAGAGACCATAGCTTAAAAGATAAAAACTATAGCAACCAGAGGCTGATGCAACTCCTTCTCTGAAAGTAAATCACCAGCCCCTGCTGGACAGATCCCCTGCAGCAGCGAGTCTTGTGACTTTACTTACTGGAAAGTACTTACCTTGTTGTCAGCACAACTGATGAAAGAAAAGTTACTTCACAAAACTCATTTATAAAAATTTAATACCTTGGCTTCACTGCTTACAACCGGTTTTACAGGGAACTGGACTTCTGTGGCTTTTAATATTGTATTTTCTTGAAGAATGTCTTGTTGAGATTGATTGTGACCAAATGGCTTAAAAAAAAAAAATTAAATGTTGAGATACTTTTCTCACAAAATATTTAAACACAGATATCATTTCTGTTTAAGCGAATTCCCAAAACCCAAAATCCAAATATCTTGTGTTCTAAAAT
The DNA here is from genome assembly GCF_029281585.2 of Gorilla gorilla gorilla. Classification (NCBI taxonomy): domain Eukaryota; kingdom Metazoa; phylum Chordata; class Mammalia; order Primates; family Hominidae; genus Gorilla; species Gorilla gorilla. The sequence continues at coordinate 73,493,023 of NC_073235.2, forward strand.
CTTCCTTAGTTATTCGAAACCTGAGATGAATTCTCATACAAACAAGCTATAATTGATAGCAGGCCAAGAGAGCCTACCTAACAGATCTTCAACATAGATTAAACACTGTAAGAAGAAGAAAATAATGCTGCTGCAACATAAGATAAAAACATAAAAATACATTTAAAACTTTATTCTGAATAAACAATGAAGTTCAGTTAGAGAAGAGATGAAGTAGTAATGAAAATGTCTATGACAATTTCCAAAGAATAAAATACTGTGTGCATCACAGGCGAATTTAAATGAAGGAGCTCTGGATTTGGAGTGAGGAGATCCCACACAAATCCCTTAACCTCTCCTTCCCCTATTGATGAAGGGATGGGGTGGGATGTGGGCTAGATAATATCTATGGTAACCTGCACTTCCAACTTCAATATAAAAAGAAGTTGGGAAATAAGACTAAGTTTGATGGTATTTCCCTGATGAGCAACAGGGGGAAACTGCCCACCCAGGCCAAACTGTGTGTGTGGGTGGGGTGGGGGGTGTAAGAGGAGGTCAAGTGAATGGTGGATAATGAAAAGTATTGACTCCAGTATTCCCAATCCCAAATATTAGCATGTTAACAGATAGTTACTTCTTTTCTTAAAAAAAGGAAAGAAAGCAAAAAGTAGGTCAAGTAAACTGGTGTGACATTAAAATAATTCTGATCCATGGAAATTTTAGGAAGAAATAGAGGAGAAGCCTGGCTTTCTTTAGAAGGATCTAAATTGACTTTAAGTTAGTGAAATTTTGCTTTTAAGAAGGAAAAATTCAACTTAATTTATCTCTGTATAGCTGAAGGCTGGTAGAATTCAATTTACCTTTCTACCATAAAGACACTGAAAGAAGATGACTCCAACCGACCATACATCAACCTTGTTGGAAATCTTTGGTGGCTCTTTTCCAACTACAAAACACTCAGGAGGTAAATACCTGTAAGTTTTGTGGGAGAGAAAAAAGGTTACTACTGACAATCTGTAACTTAAAATCTTCTAAGTGTAAAATCTTAGAACACGAATTTTATTCATATATAAACTCTAGGACTCCCATCAGTGAAAATCATCAACTGAACTTCTGGAGCATTTACATTCTTTTATCATTTAACTCTAGAGCCAACATACACAACATTGTGATAAAGTTCATCTCTATCTATCTAATCTGTCTGTCTATCTATCTACCTACCTACCTACCTACCTACCTACCTACCTACCTACCACCTACCTACCGAAACAAAAACTTAAAGAGATTACAATGGTCTTATTTGCAGTATCTAATAATAGTAGAAGAAACCCTCTCCCATCCTCTTTAACCACTGTTCAAACTGTAGGCACTTCTCTCCCTAAAATATACACCTGATCACATGGTTCTTTTGTTCAAACAACTTCGACAGCACTTACTGCCAACAAGACCTTGTATCTCTTGCTTGTAACACAAGACCCATGCTAATCTGGCAACAACATACATTTTCAAAATCTGCACACACTGTTTTCCCCCACCCTAACCCGCCAAATTGGCTAGTCAAAACCAATTCACTTGCATCTCCACTCGGCTCTCCTTTATCCTCTGAGCTCTTGAATATGACAATCACTACTGCCTTCCCTAATCACTCCAATTACTTAGCATCTTTTCTTCTTCAAGACCCACCCAACCCCCATAAGCCATCTTTTGCTTCTCCCCAGTGGCTCTGCTTTTCTCTGTGTTACTGCAGAATGGTGCAATGCCTCTATTATGGCATTAAACTACAATCACACCAGACCGTGAGCAGCTCAAGGAACTCTTATTCACTGTGCAGTTTCAAGCACTAGCAGTGTCTGAAACACAATGGGTATTCAAAATTACTATTTTAAAAATATGTAAGTCCTATTTATAAGTTCATAATTTTTTTGGATACAGGGTCCAACTCTGTCACCCAGGCTGGAGTACAGTGGTACGATCACAGCTAACTGCAGCCTCACACTCCTGGGCTCATGTGACCCTCGCACCTTAGCCTCCCAAATAGATGGGACTACAGAGGTGCATCAGCACACCCAGCTAATACTTTCTTCTTTGTAGTGATAGTCTTGCGCTGTTGACCAAGCTGGTCTCTACTGGCCTTACGTGATCCTCCCACCTTGGCCTCGCAAAGTGCTAGGATTACAGGCATGAGCCACCACACTAAGCCAGTTCATAATTTTTAATAGATGAAGGGTAAAAATCAATTTGTCATCTCCAGTTATAAGTAAAAGATCCATCACAAGGATGCAAGCATCTCACACCTCAAAAATTTAGATAAAATTATCAAAACGAATAATGCTGCTAAATGGGAATTTACTCTTTCTTTTAAAAAAAATGCAGTTTTGTATTCACTATGCTAAAATCATTAAGATTTCAGCAGGATGTTGACAGATCTCTTAAAAAACACATGAAACTTCCGTGAAGTAAAACCACCAAAGATAACCAATAACTCATTTGTAATGCAGTAAAAAGCTGGATTTATCAATAAAAGTGTGTATTTTACGCAGGTGTCTATGTGTGTAACTGAAACAGGAATGGCTTGTAAAGATTAAGCTATACTCTCTCCAGGCACAAGGTGTACGTATGCAAGGAGAGCAACCACAGAAATTGACGTCAAAGTAACTTGGGAAAAGATATCCATCAGGATTTAGTGAATTTGAGACCAGAGAGAAAAAACTAAATATTTTAAGTTTCTGAGGATGAAAGGTAATCTATAAGAGCAATATTATATGTGTATTCTAAAATATACGAGTATTTATAGTGCTATCCAAAGATATCAAATACAGTTGACCCTTGAACAATATAGGGGTTGGAGGCACTGACCCATGCAGTTGAGAATCCATGTATGATTTTTATTTATTTATTTATTTTGAGACCGGGTCTCACTGTGTTGCCCAGGCTGGAGTGCAGTGGTGCGATCACAGCTCACTGCAGCCTCGATCTCCAAGCCTCAAGCGATTCTCCCACTTTAGCCTCCCAATTAGCTGGGACCACAGGCACACACCACCATGCCTGGCTAATTTTTAAAAAAAATCTATACAGACAGGGTCTTGCTATGTTGCCCAGGTTGGTCTTCAACTCCTGGGCTCAAGTGGTCTTCCTGCTGAGATCAGAGGCATGACTGAGCCCCCGTGCCTGGCCACACGTCTAACTTTTGACTCTCCCTAAAAAGTTAAAAAGTTAACTACTAGGCTGAGCATGGTGGCTCATGCCTGTAATCCCAGCACTTTGGGAGGCCGAGACGGGTAGAACACGAGGTCAGCAGTTCGAGACCTGCCTGGCCAAAATGGTGAAACCCTGTCTCTACTAAAAATACAAAAAAATTAGCCAGGCATGGTGGCGGGCACCTGTAATCCCAACTACTTGGGAGGCTGAGGCAGAAGAAATCGCTTGAACCTGGGAGGCAGAGGTTGCAGTGAACCAAGACCGTGCCATTGCACTGCAGCCTGGGTGACAGAGCGAAACTCTGTCAAAAAAAAAAAAAAAAGTTAACTGCTAATAGCCCACTGTTGACTGGAAGTTGACTTACTGATAACATGAACAGTTAATTAATACATATTTTATATGCTATATTATATACTAAATTCTTATAGTAAGCTAGAAGAAAAAAATTGCTATTAAGAAAAATCGTAAGGGAAAATCACTATTCATTAAGTGAAAGTGGATTATGACAAAAGTTTTCATCCTTGTCATCTTTAGGTTGAGTAGACTGAGGAGGGGTTAGTTTTGCTGTCTCAGGGGTGACAGGGGAAGAGATGAAAGGGGAGGCAGACACACTCAGGGCAACTTTACAGACATAATTTGTTTTGCTTTTTCATATAGTATCAATCTTTCTGCCACCACTTGCTTTAGTTTCAGTGCCTGTATTATAGAAGGGTCCATGTCATAAAAGCCAAAAGCAATGTCTTGACTAATAGAAACCCTTCTGCCAGGCTGTCTAATGTCAACCTGTTTTCTGGCAGTGCCTCTTCTACTACTACTTTCTCATCTGGCACCAGTTTGGAAACACTCATCTCCATCAAGTCACCTTAATTCCTCTGGAGGGGTGTCTTTTAGCTCTTGAATTTCTCCAAGATCCATATCTTGAAACCCTTCACCCCACCTTCTTTGCCATATCCACAGTCTCTTTCATGATTTCCTTGACTGCCTCTGTCATAAATCCTGCGAAGTCATATGCAACATCTGGACATGGTTTTCTCTTGCAGGAATGTACTCTTTCAGGTTTGATGGCTTTCATGGCTTTTTCTAAAACAATGATGACATCTTCAGTGGTGTAATCCTTCCAGACTTTCATGATGTTCTGTCTACTGGTGTCCTCTTTAACAGCACTGACAATCCTTTCCATAGAGTATCATGTGTAATGAGCCTTAAAGTTCCTTAAGACCTCTTGATCTAGAGGCTGAATTACAGATATTGTTGTGTTTGGGGACTCATGGGCTCCTAGGTGGCCAGAGGCATTGTCCAGTATCAAAAGAACCTTAAAAGGTGATCCCTTATTGGCAAGGTACTTCCTGACTTCAGGGATAAAGCACTGATGGAACCAATCCAAAAAAAGGGTTCTAATTGTCCACGCCTCCTTGTTGTACAGGCAAAAGACTGGAAGCTGGTATTTATCTTCTCTGTTTGAGGCTCCAGAGTTAGCAGCTTTATAGCTAAGGGCAGTCCTGATCATAAACCCAATTGCATTTGCATAAAACAGTAGAGTTACCCTGTCCCTTCCTACATCAAATCCTGGTGCTCACTTCTCTTCCTTACAAATAAATGTCCTCCATGGCATTTTTATTTTCCAGAATAGGGCACTTCTGTCTGCATTAAATTATCTGTTCAGGCAGCTATCCTTTCTCCTCAATTATTTTTTCTTTTTCATTCATTCATTCATTCATTCATTCATTCATGAATGAGACCGAATCTTGCTGTTGCCCAGGCTGGAGTGCAGTGGTGTGATCTCGCTCACTGCAACCTCTGCCTACTGGGTTCAAGCAATTCTCCTGCCTCAGCCTCCCTAGTAGCTGAGACTACAGGCATGCACCACCACACCCAGCTAATTTTTGTATTTTTGATAGAGATGGGGTTTCACCGTTGGCCAGGATGGTCTCGATCTCTTGACCTCATGATCCGCCCGCCTCGGCCTCACAAAGTGCTGAGATTACAGGCATGAGCCACCACGCCTGGCCTCAATTATTTTCTTAATAGCATCTGGGAACTCTTGGTTCGTGGGAGCTGCTTCTCCTGTTATCTCAACATTTTAAAAGCCAACCCTTTTTCTGAAATTATTAAACCATCCTTTACTGGCATGAAATTCTCCAGCTTTAGATCCTTCACCTTCCTTTTGCTTTAAAATGGTCATATCATCTTTTTCTTTTCTTTTTTTTTTACTTTTGAGACAGAGTCTGGCTCTGTCACCCAGGCTGGAGTGCAGTGGCACAATCTCGGCTCACTGCAAGCTCCGCCTCCCGGGTTCATGCCATTCTCCTGCCTCAGCCTCCCAAGTAGCTAGGACTACGAGCAGCTGGGACTACAGGCACCTGCCACCATGCCCGGCTAATTTTTTGTATTTTTAGTAGAGACGGGGTTTCACCGTGTTAGCCAGGATGGTCTCAATCTCTTGACCTCGTGATCCATCTGCCTCGGCCTCCCAAAGTGCTGGGATTACAGGTGTGAGCCACCGCGCCCGGCCTGCTTTTTCTAAAATCACATTACAGTCTGTGGGTATCATGCACCTAGAAAGCTGCATTTTCTTTGTCCTTTTCTTTTGAGACATGTTCTCACTCTGTTACCCAGGCTGAAGTGCTGTGGTGCAATCTGGGCTTACTGCAATCTCCACATCCCAGGCTCAAGCGATGATCCTCTTGTCTCAGCCTCCTGTGTAGCTGGGACTACAGGTGTGTGCCACCACATTTGGCTAATTTTTGTATTTTTATGCAGAGATGGGGTTTTGCCATGTTGCTCAGGCTGATCTTCATCTCTCAGGCTCAAGTGATCTGATCTGCCTGCCTCAGCCTCCCAAAAGTGCTGGGATTACAGGCATGAGCCACGATGCACAGCTTCCATTTTCAATTAGAGATAAAAGGGTATTTTGCAAAAAGTACAAGGTTTTGCCGGGCGCGGTGGCTCATGCCTGTAATCCCAGCACTTTGGGAGGCCGAGGTGGGTGGATCATGAGGTCAGGAGATCAAGACCATCCTGGCTAACACGGTGAAACCCCGTCTCTACTAAAAATACAAAAAATTGGCCAGGTGTGGTGGCGGGTACCTGTGGTCCCGGCTGCTCAGGAGGCTGAGGCAGGAAAAGGGTGTGGACCCAGGAGGCGGAGCTTGCAGTGAGCCGAGATCGCACCACTGCACTCCAGCCTGGGCGACACAGCAAGACTCTGTCTCAAAAAAAAAAAAAAAAAAAAAAAAAAGTACAAGGTTTCTGTGCCTGCTGACATAGCTGCAGTGACAGCTTTACAAATTTCTTTTTTTTTAGCAATGATCTTTTTGTTGAATTCATTTATCTTGGAATGGTGGGCAATTGCAGCTGCAGACCTCAATCTATGCTACATATCAAGCAATTCAACTTTTTCTTGTAATGTCATGATTTTTCTCTGCTCCTTGAGAGCACTTCCATCATTACTGATGTTATTCAAGGTTGACAATATTGCACTAAACATGATGAAAAATATTTGAGAATCACGAGAGATTACTTTTTACTGCGATAGGCCTTTTACTGTAGAGATTAATGGCTCACGTGGAGGAGATTAGCATCACAGTGTTTTAAACAGATACTCAAAACAGTTGAGCTCCTTACAATAGCAACAAGATGTAGCTACAAAATTATTACAGTACACAGTATGTGGTACAGTTAATTTTATGAAGTTATTATTTAATTCGGCATCTTTACATTTGTTTACATTTCTCTCAACTGCAAATAGCACCAGGTACAGTCTGTGTTTGTATACATGTTTTGATAAATTTTAACTTCTTATAATAGATCTGTGTACATTTTATGGCAGTAAATGGTAAAACAGACGAGTATCTACATATATTTCATGTCTTCGTGACATACCTTTTTCTTAATTTTTTGTTTTTTTTTTTTTTCAAGACGGAGTCTTGCTCTGTCGCCCAGACAGGAGTGCAGTGGCGTGACCTCAGCTCACCGCAACCTCTGCCTCCTGGATTCAAACAATTCTCCTGCCTCAGCCTCCCAAGTAGCTGGGATTCCAGGCATGGCCACCATGCCCAGCTAACTTTTTGTACTTTTAGTATTTTTAGTAGAGACGAGGTTTCACCATGTTGGCCAGGCTGGTCTCGAACTCCTGACCTCAAGTGATCCGCCCGCCTCAGCCTCCCAGAATGCTTGGATTACAGGCATGAGCCACCGCGTCCAGCCAATTTTTTCAATATTTCTAGGCTACATGGTTCATCAGTGAGATTTTTCAAATCGTTGCAAATCTCCAAAAAATTTTCCAATGTATTTATCGGAAAAAAAAAAAGCCACATAAAAGTGGACCCATGCATTTCAAACCCATATTATTCAAGGTCAGCTGTACATAGCTAAACAACTAATATGACTGTAGACATAAACCAATTTTTGGACCACAGATTTCCATGAGAAATACATTCCATGTTCCTATAGAACAATGCCATTATTGTATCTCCTTCCAGTACAGCCCCTGAAACATAAGCTCTTTGTCCCTCGACCATCTGTAAAAGGGAAATTTCCTTGTCCTTCCCTATACTAGTGAAGCCAGAGTGAGAGAGAAATAAATAATGAGAATGTCCTGCAGAGGAAGAATAATTTATTGTTTAGAACATGGTTTTCAAGCTATCTTCCATGGAATCTAAGATTCTACCAAGATGCTTTGTTTTTGTTGGTTTTATTAGAATAAGATTTTGTTGTTAAAAAAAAAATGAGCCTTGTTGCTAAAAGAAAAAAGTCCAAAGACTTTAAGAATATTGACTTTCAGGGGGTTACCAGTTTGAATAGTTTTCTTAAAATATGAAGAAAAAATTCATGACATTATTATCTTATCCATCTTCCTAGGAAATGCCACAAGCCAAATTTAAAATTTTAAAGTGGCTTTAAAAGAATACACGAATATGACTAATCCCTGCTCATTAAAAGTGAAATCTATACAGAAGTGGCATCGTGTGTAACTGGTTATGATGTGCTCAGGTTGTGTGAACACTGTTCTGGAAAACCTGAAGTCACATTTATGTTTGTAGTCACAATCCTGTTTCAATGAAGTTGAACACAGTTATCTTTCTTCCATTAAAATGTCACTCTTTATGCTAAACTAATTTTCTCTGAGAACTAAGTTTGTTTTGAAATGTTATAGTTTATGTTCTCCACTTTGGTGAATTTAACAAGTTCGAAAATTCACAATGAAGTAGTTTTTGTGAACACATAGGTATACTGAGGGGATGACAGTCATTTAGATTTATATCTATGAATCTGTGATTATATCTAAATTTAAATCTATACATATCAAGTCTTTAAAAGGGATTTCTGAAAGTCAAGTCCAAAGAATATGCCAAATTTATCTCCCATTCACAACCAACAAAACATCCATCTTCCACAAAAACCACCAGCCAGGTGCAGTGGCTCATGCCTGTAATCCAAGCACTTTGGGAGAGGCAGATCACTTGATACCAGGAGTTCAAGACCAGCCTGGGCAACAAATTAAGACCTGGTCTCTACAAAAAATTTAGATTAGCTGGGCATAGTGGTGCGTACCTGTGGTCTCAGTTACTCAAGAGTAAGTGGGCAGATCGCTTGAGCCTAGGAGTTTGAGGCTGCAGTGAACTAAGATTACACCACTGCACAGGGCAAGACCCAGTCTCAAAATAAAACGAAAATCCCTGCAACCATATAACCTCCACAGAGAGGGCTTGATGGTTGCAGTTTTTGCTTGCAATAGTTAAAATATTATATTAACATAACTATTTACATTTATGATAAACATCACCCTAACATTGTAGAAGAAAACCCATGAATGAATTCTTCCTGTTAGGAGTTTCTGACTGGCAGGTACTGAAGTCACTTGTTAATGCCAGGTCACTCTCTCTCCAGTATGCTGTTATTTGCAGTTAAGAACAGATGAGAAAAGAGGAATGACCACAGAAGTCTCCCTCTCAACTGAGAGCTTAATATCAGCACCTTTACCACAGTAATCTTAATGGCTACATGGAAATAAAAAAACACTAAATTATTATAAAAGCACTGGGCACTAATCTAGACATTCTGATGTTTTTAGTAATACACTTACCAGTAAGTGCCTGCCCCCTGGGAAGTTAGATCCATTCCATCTACACCATAGCTATCATCATCCATAATCTTGGACAGACCAAAATCAGTGATTTTGATTTCACCACATGCTGTTCCATCTACCAGTAGGATGTTTCCTAAGAATAAAATATAAGATTCTTTTAATGATACATACATGAAAAACATAACTTTAATAACTTTTAATTTTACTAGTATTTTACTGATGTCTTACAAGCGAAACCAAAAAACTTGTTTTCAGATAACTTAATGAATGACTTTTAAAAACTATACTTGTTTAAAAAATATTAGACAAATTTCATAATTACCTGGCTTAAGATCATAATGTATAATAGGAGGTTTGATCTCATTGAGATATCTTAGTGCATTTACAATCTGCATTACAATAGACCGAGCTTCTTTCTCTGACATTAACTTGTGTTGCTTCAGATAGAAATCCAAGTCATTGCCTTCACAGTATTCTAACACTGTACAAAACCTACAACAGAGAAGAGAAAAAAATTAGACATAAGTAATATCCAAGAATTCAGAATCACAATGGGGAAATGGAGAGTATTTATATCATCACACAGGATGGGGAAAGAGAAAGCAAGCATATCTTTCCTTAAAAATTGAACCTTAATATTCACTTACGTATCTGTATCCAAGGAGAAATAATCATAGAGTTTAACTATTCTGGGGTGATCCAGTTCTTTGTGTATTCTATACTCTCTGCAGGCATGTCTATGAGAAGACAGTGTATTAATTCTCCATGATCATTCAAAAAATATTCAATTTTAAAAAACCATAAAGTATTAGTATTTACTTGTGGTAGTTTTCTTTCTTCTCATCTCTCCAGCTTTTATTAAGCTGATGTATCTTCACAGCAGCATATCTTTGTTCATAAAGGTCAAAAGCCTAGGATTTCAAGTCAAAAACAATTAAGATGAAAGACCAATTGAATAGCTGAAGAGATGTTTTTTACTTTGGTGATAATTTTTGCAATAATATGGAATTAGGACAAACCCTACAATTATTAATGATCTTCTCTGCTAAGACTATATATAGTTCAATGACACTTTTATTATCAGAAGACAGAAATTCCATGGTAATAAATCAGATAAAACCTTAACGTGAATTTTCACATTAAATTTTATAAATGCCAATATACTGAATAAAAATAAAACAATAAAGCTATTATTTGTTTTTAATATGGACTTATTCCTCTATACTAGTAGTAGTAAGCAGCCAGAAAAACAGATGACTGTACCACTTTTTTTGTAGGTTGGATAAAACCTTTTAAATCTATCTTTTCCTAGCAACCCCCTATTTCTTTCTCACTTTTTAGAAAAATTAAAAAGTTCCTAACAGTTATTTTTCCAACTGTTGAAAAAAATTCGTTATTATAAAACTGTTCAAACATATACACAAGTAGACTACTATAATGTGCCCTTATGCCCCTACCATCCAGTTTCAAAAATTACCAATATGTTGCCATTCTTGTTTCATCTATTCCCTAGTACCCTTGCATCCCACCCTTCCCAACCAGAGTATTATTAAAAGAAATACATTATTTCTCCCAGTAAACACATCAGTATTTAAATAAAAATAACCACATACCATTATCACACCTAACTACATCAGTAATAATTCCTTCATCTCATCTAATACCTAACCTGTCTTCAATTTTCCCTGGTTGTCTCAAAAAGAATTTATACTTGATTTGTTCAAATCACCAGCCTATTTCTTAAATTAAAAACACAGAATGATCAGTGTTTTAACAGCTTTACATGACTTATGTTTTTTTAAAAAACAATGAATACTATTAAAGAGACATTTAATAATTTTGGTTCCATTGTGATTTACACACAAAGGTGCCCCTTTCACTTAAAAGCTTACGTATTTATTAGAAAGAAGGTCCCCATTTCCTCCCATCAATTTAACCTAAAAATAAGAAGGAGGGGATAAGCAGTAAAGTGACTACTTTGGTACAAAACTATAAAAGTATGAGATCACATACAATATAGCACACAGTTGTTAAGAATATTCTCTTTGCAATCAGATTAGCCTATTAGCTGAGTGACTCTGTGCTAATACCCTCTCTGAGCCCCAAAAGTTAGGGTTATTGAGAGGATTAAATGGGGGTAAAACATACGAGGTGTTTAGAATAATACATGGTACAGCCAAGAAACATTAGCTAATTACATATTATTATTAAGGGTTAAGTGTAAAGAAACTGAGAAGAATAAAAATAAAGTAAGTTTATGTAAGGGACAAGGCGGAACAAATCTATAAAGAATTCAAGGCAATCATAGTAAAGGATAATTGAAGAAAAAACTAAGCAAGCAATAAAAAGTTATTATCAGAGTATACTGATTATATATAACTGATTATATATAATAAATTTATATAATTTATTATATAAATTATATATATAACACATCTTCCTCCCAAAATTTCAAGTGAGTAGAAGTATACCTTTCCATAAGGTTAATATGGCAATCACTCAGCAACTGACTCAACATCTCCCATCCTGGTATAAAATACAACTCTTTACTTCTTGACTTACAATCTGCTTTTTGTCTAGTTGCTTCCCAACAGACCTGGCAATCATGAAAGGGCTTTAAAGGGCTTAGAGAATGATGTCACTAGTATTTAGGTCAGTATAGAAAGTTCAAGTCACTGGGCCCCAATCTGCACTTTCTAATCTCTATGTAAGCCTCTTCTACAAAAGTCCTACCTATGAGGCTAAAATAGTTATTTAAAATACAACCAGGCAGTAGCAGAGGGTTGTTATGAAGGCTCATGGTAAGTTCATAAGCTCAACAACTTTTAGGCCACGCTAATGCTAACTGCACTTTTAGTGACTTTTAGATCCCAGCTAAACTATCATGATAATCTTTTCTACCTTATGGTAAGCCTACTTCACCCATTAAGTGCTTAAGGATAAACTATTATTAGAATGAGAGAAACAGGAATTGGAAGAGAGCCCAAAGATCACTTTTGATGAATGAGGAAGGTGAGGACCCTGACGTGTAATGCTTATCTAAGTTAACAAAAAATAGTGCATGGTTAAACTGATACCAGAACTGAAGTTCTCTTAACTCAAATCCCATAATTTTTCCAAGTCAGAAGCAGAAACGAGAAGGGCGTAGTCTTTGTCCCGTGCAACAGTCAGGATTTCTTTCTTTCTTTCTTTTTTTTTTTTTTTTTTTTTTTTTGAGAGAAAGTGTCTCCCTCTGTCCCCCAGGGTGGAGTGCAGTAGCACAATCTTGGCTCACTGCAACCTCCCACCTCCAAGGTTCAAGCGATTATCATGCCTCAGCCTCCGAGTAGCTGGAACTACAGGCATGTGCCATCATGCCTAGCTAATTTTTTTTTTGTATTTTTAGTAGAAACGGGTTCGCCATGTTGCCCAGACTGGTCTTGAACTCCTGAGTTCAGGCAATCTGCCTGCCTTGGCCCCACCAAGTGCGAGGATTACAGGTGTGAGCCATGGCCAACAAGCAGGATTTCTAATAATCTTATCAGCTTATCTCAGCACCTATGTTCTATATGATTTACATGTGATAACTCAGTTAATCACTGCAACAACCCTATAATGTAGGTATTGTTATTATTCTCAGAAGGAGCCAATGAGTCAGACAGAGATTTAAATAAGAAGCCCAAATTAATAAAATTAGTAAATAGCAGTCAGGATTTAAACCTAGCTGTCTGGCTTCAGAACCAAAGCTTTTAACCAACTATGCCAGTACGTAATGAAGCACAAAGGAGCTTATAAAAAGGCACACCAAATCTACCAGAGAAGATGCAGAGGGTCAGGGAAGCTGTTTAGAGGAACTAAAGATGAGCATATAACCCTTCACTAGGACTTCATCCCAAGAGCAAATGGTAAGCTACTGTGGCTTTCAAGTAGGACAGATGATCAGGTTGCCTTTTATAAAAAGTTCACTCTAGTTGCAGTGTACAAAATGACTTGAGAAAAGCAATGCCCAAAAGAAGACAATCAGCTATGAGGTTCCGGAAGAAGCCTTGAGCTAAGAGACAGAAGGGAAGGGTCATGGCTGAATTTAGGAGAACTTAATGGCATTAATAATAGCAGGAACTAGGGGCTTATAATATGTGAGGGGAGGGGAACAAAGGGAAAGGAAGAGCATATGATGGTTTTTGTGTTTTTTCACTTGAGGGACCAGGCAGATGAATGGCAATGTTATATACTGAGGTCAGGGAAGTCAGAAGCAGTGTTAAAAGGCATTTTAGAGGAGAGGAAGATAACTTCTATTTCAAATGTGAGTTTCCAGTACCTATGAAGCACCCACATGAGGTAAATCATGTATACAAACACACTTTGAGGTACTGAACTCAGAAAGAAAGTGTGAGCTAGATATTACCCAGGGGTGACACCAAATAGATAACCCAGTGAATGAGAGAGGATAAAAACCTTCTTAAGGGAGAATACAGAATGATAAAAGGGACCTTAGGAATCCAATATTTAAAGGTTAGGCTAAAAGATACAACATAAAGTACAAAAAAAAAAAAAAAAAAAAGAAAGGCATAAAATAGTGAACACGGGGAGTAAAAATACTACATTTATACATATGCATTTGAGAAACAGACTTGACATAGGTAGAAATTTGGATAAATTCAGGACATGTTAATACTTCAGACATTTTTAAATTAAGGGGTACAATCTTTCTATAAGTGTACTGTATTAAATGGCTACCTGCCTATCTTGATTTAAATAGCTGTTACTCTTTGTATTGGACTGGTTAATGGTGACTAGGTATCAAATATCACAGGGACTGTGCAGGTGGCAAGGACAGTCTTTGGATTCTGGAAATAAGACAACAGAAGCCACAACAAACCCTTTTTTATAATGAGGACATATAATCAATAAACAAAAGACAAGTACTTCTTTTTTTTGTTTTTGAGACAGGGTCTTGCTCTGTCACCCAGACTAGAGTGCAGTGGTGCAATCACAGCTTATTACAACCATGAATTCCTGGACTCTGCAATACTCCCACCTCAGCCTCCTGAGTAGCTGGGGCTACGTGTGTGCGCCACCACACCTGGCTGACTTTTTTTTAAGTAGAGACAAGGTCTCACTATGTTGCCCAGGTTGGTCTCAAACTCCTGGCCTCAGGCACCCTCCCATCTCCCAAAGCCCTGGGGTTACATGTGTGAGCCACCATGCCCAGACAACGTAAGTACTTCTTAACCACATACTCCTATATCCTTGCTACATTAGTGTAAAAAAACAGAATAAAACATACATTACCTTATATACTTCACTAAAGCCACCTCTACCAAGCAGATGAAGTAATAAATATCTTTCATTTAATGTTGGGTGATCTTTGAACCTTAGAGGTGGGGGCAAAAAACAGACATATTAAAACACACACACACAAATTCCTTCTACACTGAAGTTCTACTCTCTTATTCTATTCCTAGCTATTTATTTCTCAGTTACTCCACTGCTAATTTCAAATTTCATTCAATATTTCTTTTCATTCTCTACCAGTCTATCTGCATGACTACCACCCATCTTAAGGCTTTGGCGCTCACAAAACTTTTATAGCTCAATATTCAGGAGCAATGACCAATTACAGCACTCTCACAAAGACCTAATAATTACTGCATTGCCAAGAGCTTCATAAAATCCTTTATGTACTCAGCAAGAATCACTTCTCTGGAAAAAACAGACTTTTATATTGGGAGTTATAATCAAGCTTTTACAGTATTGACATATGATTAAACATAATTATAAACTGGACTTCATCATTAAATTTTACTGTCTTTGGACTTTTGTAAAATAAATTAACCACCAATTTTAAAAAGATTTTTTAAAATTAAAAAAAAAAATCACTCATAGGTACTACTACTACTATTACTACTTAGAATTTACCGTACTTGCCATATATAGGCTGAGTATCCCTTATTGAAATACCTGAAACCAGAAGTGTTTCTGATTTGGGAGGTTTTTTTTTGTTTGTTTGTTTTTTAGAATATTGCCGACTGAGCATCCCTAATCTGAAAATCCAAAATCTGAAATGCTCCAATGAGCATTTCCTTTGTGCATGACCTTTGAATGTCATGTCAGTGCTCAAAAATTTTCAGATTTTAGAGCAGTTTACATTTCAGATTTCCAACATTATGATGTTCAACTTGTGCGTTTTATGCTCTTACCTGTATTAACTCATTTAGTTTTCAACCCACCCTATCAGGTAGGTCCTGTAACTATGTCTGTTTCATAAATGAAGGTACTGATGCACAGAAAAGTAACTTGCTTAACAGCTAATAAAAGGCAGGACTTAGCAGAAAAATGTGGTTCCAAAATGTACACTTTCAAAAAAAAAAAAAAAAGTCAGCTTTGCAATGCTAATACACTGTATTTTTATTTTTTTATTTTATTTTTTGGAGACAGAGTCTCACTCTGGCTGGAGTGCAGTGGCACGATCTTGGCTCACTGCAGCCTCTTCCTACCGGGTTAAAGCAATTCTTCTGCCTCAGTCTCCCGATTAGCTAAGACTACAGGCACGTGCCACCACGCCCAGCTAATTTTTGTATTTTTAATAAAGACGGGGTTTCACCATATTGGCCAGGCTGGTTTCACCTTATTGGCCAGGCTGGTCTCGAACTCCTGGCCTTGTGATCCACCTGCCTCGGCCTCCCAAAGTACTGCGATTTCAGGTGTGAGCCACAACGCCTGGCCAAAATACATTGTATTTTATTATTTTTTTCAAGATCAGTTGACTCTAGATTTAGTAATTTAAGCTTTTTCTTGAGAAACTTGTAGATATAAGAAATTTCTGCTTAGTTTCAAGCCACACTGTAAAGCTGTAACAGTTGATTTTATTTTCATCAATGTAAGTCAGATCCACAAAATTTGAAATGTAATTTTCGGAACAGTTAGTCTTAAATTAGTTTTGTACCATATGCTCTATTAGATTTTTTTTTTTTTGGAGACAGAGTCTCGCTTTTTTTTTAAGACAGTCTTGCTCTGTTGCCCAGGCTGGAGTGCAGTGGTGCAACCTCCGCCTCCCGGGTTCAAGTGATTCTCCTGCCTCAGCCTCCCAAGTAGCTGGGATTACAGGCGCCCACCACAACGCTGGGCTAGTGTTTTTATTTTTAGTAGAGATGGGGTTTCACCATGTTGGCCAGGTTGGTCTCGAACTCCTAACCTCAAGTGATCCGCCCACCTCAGCCTCCCAAAGTGCTGGGATTACAGGCATGAGCCACCACACCTGGCCCCTCACTTTTTTTTTTTTTTTGGAGACAAAGTCTCACTTTGTCAATCAGGCTGGAGTGCGACCTAGGCTCACTGCAGGCTCAACATCCCAGGCTCAGGCGATCCTCCCTCCTCAGTCCCCCAAGTAGCTGCAACTACAGGTGCATGCCACCATTCCCTGCTAAGTTTTGTATTTTTTGTAGAGACAGGGTTTTTCCACCTTGCTGAGGCTCGTTTTTGACTCCTGGGCTCAACTGATTTGCTTGCACTGGCCTCCCAAAGTGCAAGGATTACAGGCATAAGCCAGCACACCTGGCTTTCACTAGAATTTTAATCTGACATAATTTAGGTTATTCCATAACTATATTATTTCTTTCTCTTCACATAATGGAATGATCTGTGTATTTATGAATTATACATACATAGACATCACAAGAAGGCCTTTCTAAGCAAGATTTTCATATTTCACACAGAAATTGGCCACTTCCTATTCTGATACTTACATTAACTCATGAAGCTTTAAACTACATGACCAAAGATGAAGTGTAAACAGAAACCTTTCCTCTCTTTTACATCAACTAAATCCAAGTAGTACCTTGCTTAATTTCTACTTCTATGTCTTGCTCAATTTCTATCTTTTTCATGAAGCTCCCACAAGCCCACAGATATTTTCTTTTCTTTCAATTGCTTCAACATATACTATCTATGGCACTCATTCTGACAACTGATTAAGAACACAGACTGTAAGCTGTACTTTTCCATTTCTCTCCCAATTCTTGCATAATGTGGGATACATGGCTTACTGAAATACTTTTGGTTGAAATAATTTCTCCTTCACTACTACAACATTAACTTTGGTATTCAAATATTTATTAAGTGCCTGCCATATGTCAGGCACTGGTCTAGGCTTTACGGATACAGCAAGAACAAAACCAAGTCCTTGCACTCATGAAGCTTACATTCTAGAGGGAGGAGACAAATAATAACTAAAAAATAAATTTATAATTCCAGATAGTGATGAACATCCAGAAAATATAAAGCAAGGTAACGATATTAAAAGAGGAAGAAGCAGAGACTTTTTTTTTTTTTTTTTTTTTAAAGAAATGGGGGTCTCACTATGTTGACAAGGCTGGTTTTGAACTCCTGGCCAAAGCAATCCTCCTACCTTACCCTCTTGAGTAGCTGGAACTACAGGTGAGCACCACTGGGCCTGGCTAGGGACTACTATTTTAAATAGGATGATCTAAGAATGGCCTTTCTAAAGAACATTTGGAGTGAGATAAGTAATTAAGCCAATTAGGTGTTTAGAGGAGGAACATCCAGGCAGAGGAAATGGTAAGCACAAAAGCCCACTGAGATAGGAACGCTCTTGACATGTTTAAGAGAAGTGAGGACCGTGAGGTGGCCAGGGACCAGATCATAAAAGGCCTTCCAAGCCATGGGAAGGACTTTGGATCTTTTCTAAGTACGATGAGACAACCCAAGAAGGAAATATTGTGTTTATGCTCTATGGGGGGTGGGGGTAGTTTTAATAATATGAAACTGTGAAATGCAAATAATGACTTACTGTGAATTATCTTCATTGTTTATTCTTTTCAGCTCACGTATGTGAAGATTTCTGACTCTTTCCAAACGTTCAAGTTCTGCCTGGATTTCTGCCTCTTCCTGAAAATGAAGAGAGGGGACTATAACAAGCTCAATTTATTTGCGATATAAAAAAGATACTTTTACCCATGCATCAATTTTTTACAGTGATGGGAAGAATAGTATATTATAAAGTACCACTGAGTTAAAAGATCAAAGTGCTCTTTTCAATGCCCAAAAGATGGAAAGAGATAAGGCAAAAACCTATTTCAAGAAACCATCCTCCACATGAAAATCTATACCTAATGAGATGCTGGGTTTTATTCTGTACTACAAGGAGTCTATTTTTATAATGTATATACTGAAAGGTAGTTGAAAACTGACATAACATAAAATGAGCTATTTCTAGTCCATGCAAATTTTAATTTAAGAAGGAATAATTTACTAGTAGAAAACAAATAAAATGAAAATATTTTATAATAGTTAAAAGAGGAAGAAAGAAAAAAGCAGAATGATTCTTCCTACGCCTTACAGCATTTGGAGTACAAACACACACACACACACAAACTGACCACTCACTTGCAATCCTAAAGATACAGTACAACAAAAAATTTATAGATTGCTGTAGCAGACTCTAAGGTATCAGAGCAGATGTAAATAAATCTTAAAGAAATGTAATAATCAATATAAATACATTTTTGTCTTAGAATATACAACTTTTAGGCTAGCCACCAAAACAAGTAAGTACACATATCACTCATGTCATTCATGTCATTCATTCATACACACACATACACATACACACACACACACACCCCCACACCCCTTTTTTGACAATACAAATTTGACTACTACTTAAAAAATGGATAAGACTAGGGCTGGGTGCAGTGGCTCACACCTGTAATCCCAGCACTTTGGACTTTGGGAGGCTGTGGCGGGCGGATCACCTGAGGTCGGGAGTTCGAGACCAGCCTGACCAACATGGAGAAACCCCGTCTCTACTAAAAATACAAAATTAGCCAGGCGTGGTGGCGCATGCCTGTAATCCCAGCTACTTGGGAGGCTGAGGCAGGAGAATTGCCTGAACCTGGGAAGTAGAAGTTGCAGCGAGCTGAGATCGTGCCACTGCACTTCAGCCTGGGCAACAAGAGGGAAACTCCATCCCCACTCTCCAGCCCACTACCACCCGCCGTCAATAAAAAAAAAAGGATAAGCCTGTGCCAGGTTTCAGTGAAAATTTCTAGCCCAATTTCTTTTTTCACTCTGTCACTCAGGCTGGAGCGCAGTGGCATGATCACAGTTCACTGCAGCCTCGACCCCCCAAGCTCAAGCAATCCTCCTGCCTCAGCCTTCCCAGTAGCTAGGACTACAGGCATGTGCCACCACACCTGGCTATTTTTTTGTAGAGATGGGGTCTCACTGTGTTGCCCAGGCTAGTCCTGAACTCCTGAGCTCAAGGGATCCTCCTGCTTCAGCCTCTCAAAGTGTTAGGATTATAGGTGTGAGCCACCATGCCTGGCTTAGAATATTTTTAGTACATAATTTTGAAGGAAAGAAATACAGATCACCTTGGCCTAATGTGTACCCACTAGAATTATAAATCTAGACCACATAGAACAGAAGTTTTTTCTGAATAATGCATTTAAATATTTCATCAGCTCCTTTGCTTCTTTTTAGTAACTTATCTTTTGATATAAAAAATTATTTACCTAAAAATATAACTCTGAAATTTACTTTGAAAATATAAATATTATCATTTCATTCAAAGACAGAAAACAGAGGTATAAAGCTTATTACACCAGTACCTAAGACAGAAATTCAGAGGAATATTTTAAGCATTATGAGAAAAAACAAATTATATCTCTAAAGATTATGTTGTTTGTACTTCACATTACTCCTAAGGTTATTATTTTAAAATGAAATTCAACCACGACTTGTTGCAGAGATATTTAATGCAGATTTGATATTACATGGCAAATAGAAAATTTCAAAATAAATTCAAATGAAGATAAATCTATCTACAAGTATTGGGAGATTTTCTACAATAGGTACACTACATAGATTCTCTTAATTTAACTGAAATTTCCTCATTAACAGCTTCGGTCACATATATTTTTAATTTTAATTTTAAAAAGTAAAGTGATATCCTAGGAGATTCAATAATCAAAGTTTCATTATAAAAACAGGAAGTAAATTTTAAAGCTTTGAGGCAAAAAACTCAAAACATAGCTTAGTTATCATAGTTAGCCATGTAAAACAGATAAGAAACTTGCCATACAGGTTTACCCAGGAGTATGAAAGAATTTAGATTAATTTACACTAGAAATGTAGAATCTAGATTCAATTCTAATCTAGACTAGAATCTAGAAAGCAATGACTCTTTCCCTTCATGTTACTAATGTTTGCTGCTTAAAAACTTAATTTGACTGTCACACGTGTAGGAAGCTACTCAACATTTGGTAGGCTGGTGAAAGTTTAAATAATCTGATAAAATTGTGAAAAGCCTATTAGAATAAATACTTGTTTTAACTTTTATTTGAAATTGTGGCATGGGGAGACTATTTCAACAGTGAATTTATAAAAGCTAATTTTTACTGAGTCATAAATATATAAGATTCAAATAGGTTGTTGATGAACATAATTACATTTGTTTTATAATCTTCAGATGTCTATACAATGGTAGTAATCAATATTACAAAATAAATACTTGTTAAAGAAAGTAAAATATGTATCAGCAAATTAAAGCAAGCTTTTTTTATTTTGCCTCTAAAAACATGACAAATATGTCCCATAAAAATCTTACAAAATAAAAGCATAAGCAAGTTTCATTCCATTTGAATTGTTAAGTTTACTGGAAGAAAAACAAAATGTCAGTAGCACTAGAGAAAAAAAGATGGATTCTGGGTATTTAGAAGGAAATGTCAAGGGAAGAAACTATGTCTTAAATAGATAGATATAAACCCACCATACTCAGTGAAATATATTTGTCTTTCATCTTGTAAGTTAGTATTTCACAGTATCTTGGACTTCAAGCAAATTGACACACTTCTGGGGGAAAGGTAACTCTGCTACTCTAAAAATTCCGCTAAGAAAAAGTACATATATTGTGATGGGCTGAATGTCTGTGTTCCCTCAAAATTCATATATTGAAGCCCTTATTCCCTAATATGGCAGCATTTGAAGATGAGGCCTTTGGGAGGTACTTAGGGTTGGATTAGGTTATGGAGCCTTTATGATGGGATTAGTGGCCTTATGAGAAGAAAGGTTCCCCCACCCCTCCCTCCAAGGAGCACAGAGAAAAGGCCATGTTAGGACAAAGTGAGAGGGTGGCTATCTGCAAGCCAGCAAGAGAGCCCTTACCCAAAATTAAACTCTGCCTGATCTTGTCATGGACTTCTAGAATAAATTTCTGTTGTTTAGGTGCCCAGTCTGATATTTTGTTACGGCCAACACACACACACTTGTAGATAAATGCTAGGGCAATACTGTCTAGCACCTTGTCCTCAGAGAATGGGGCAAGGCCCAGTTTTGGTTTGGCCCAGGGTACAATAGTTTGAACAACTTATCTTTGCTACAGATCATTTCCAAAGATCTATCCAGTAGGCTACATTCTCCTTGCCTGAGACTGACATTAACCTGTGGGCCATCCTCAGAATTAATCTTTTTCCAAGGGTTCAGGAGAAGACAGGATTAACTAGGCTCACAATTGATCTGAATTCATCACAGAATAGAATCCTCAAACTCATAGCAAAACTAGGCCAGACGAGTACACTGAAAGGAGACAATCCAATCAGCTAAGTTGTGCTTAGTAAGACCAAGTTTCAGTCCTGAATTCATACACTAGCTGAGCAGTTAATGAAAGCAGAGAAAATCTAGAAGAAACAAAGAGACAAATAGCATCTCCAGAAATGAACTGGTCTCTGTAGGCTATTACAATGAAGAAGAGACATAAATAAGAACAGACTGTATTAAAGAGAGAGGTAAGTTTGGCAATTAAATACACAATAAAAGGACATGGCTCTTTTCTGTTCCAACAAAAACTACAATGGAAAATTTAACAATACACACTATAGCTATTTTAACAGTATTTTAAAATAAAATCTAATACTCACATAAAAAGCCAAGTCAGACAGGTATACAACAGATCTCAACACTGTCTCATTGTTTAAGTAACTTGGAAAAAACACTACCTTCTAACAGTTAAAATTAAAAAAAAAAATGTGTATGGATAACTCCCACAGCAACTTCACTAAAAGACTTTGTCCCTCACCAGATCTTCAGCATAGAAATGCTTTCTATTTGTAATCAAAGTCTCTTATGGCAACATAATATTCCTTTGGCTCAAGTCTATAAGCCAAATGTAGGCTGTAGCAATGTAGAATTTCTGTAAAATTCCAGGTTAAAAATGATAGGTGGTTCCCATGTGAAGGAGATGTTTTTTAAAAAGAAAAGAAAATGGTAGGTGAATCTGGAGTATTTTGGAGCATTTCTCATAATGGCATTTTTTTCAAAAGGCAATTATTAAAAGGTGAAATATGGTAGGCATTAAAACTATAAGGCTTAAAAAGTTATAAAATACATTTTTATATGTAAAACCAATACATTTCCTGAAAAAATTAAACTTGCTAGTTTAAAGTTATTTAGCAAATCCTGAATATATGTTACATATTCTCTCTATCAAAAAACTCAATTTCTAAGAACTGCCTTCGCATAAAGGCAAGATAAAACAGGAAGTATTTTGATGTATTATTCTCAGCGTGCCTATAACCTATGGGAGTTGGTAGAAGAATATAGCTTGGAACAGTCTATTCACCGTAACAACACTACTTGATTAAGAAAACCGGTTCAGAATGAGGTTTTAACACCAGCCAGGTAAGGTGGCTCACACTTATAATCCCAGCACTTTGGGAAGCCAAGGCCGGTGGATCACCTGAGGTCAGGAGTTCGAGACCAGGCTGGCCAACATGGCAAAATCCTTTATCTACTAAAAATACAAAGATAAACCAGACGTGGTGGTGCTCGCCTATAACCCCAGCTACTCGGGAGGATGAGGCACGAGAATCACTTGAACCCAGGAAACTGAGGTTGCAGCGAGCCAAGATCACACCCCTGCACTCTAGCCAGCCTGGGTGACAGAGTGAGACTCCGTCTCAGAAAAAAAAAAAAATTTAACACCAAATTCACTTTAGTAATGTGAATAATATCAATCCCTTAAAAGTTAACATCTCTAAGTCCTAAAAAAATTAAATTTTAATTTCACAAACGATTTATAATGCCATTCTGAAAGTTTACCACCAAGGAAGGGAAAGGTGAAATTAACAAAAGGCACTATTAAAATCTAATTAAGGGCCAGGTGCGGTGGCTCATGCCTATAATCCCAGCACTTCGGGAGGCTGAGGTGGGCGGATCATGAGGTCAGGAGTTTGAGACCAGCCTGGCCAACATAGTGAAACCCCGTCTCTACTAAAAATATATAAATTAGCCGGGCATGGTGGCAGGAGCCTGTAGTCCCAGCTACTTGAGAGGCTGAGGCAGGTGAATCGCTTGAACCCAGGAGTCAGAGGTTGCAGTGAGCCCAGATTGCGCCACTGCACTCCAGCCTTGGTGATACAGCGCGACTGTCTAAAAAAAAAAAAAAGAAAAAAAGAAAAAAAAAGCTAATTAAAAGGAAGGGCAGTGCAAAAAAACAATTAAGGAGAAAATTACTAATTTATTTCGAATTTATCCTTATTATGTCACCATATTATATGCTTTCCCATATCCTAAATAGGAATATGTGAGATATGAACCAACCAAAATAAAAGCCAGCCAACCAACCAACCAACCAACCAACCAACCAACCAAAATTACAACCTAGACAAAGCAGGTCTGACTTTTGAAACGATTGCACCATAATCATATTTTTGCTTGAGAATAATTGTGTAGATTGGGGAGAAGGGTAGGAGAAGGAGAAAAGATAAAAATCATTAAATATTGGGGGCTTTCTTTCCTAATTATATAAATGTTCCTTCCACCCCTATCCCCAATTACTAAAGTGGCTTATTACTGATGAGAGCATACTGTATCACCTCAGGTGTGTTCAACTAGCTTAGATAATTAACTTAGTACCTTTACTCAATGTTTTGCTCTCTACACACTTCATTTCCTGTTTTTCTGGGGGTGTGTGGAGGGGTAATGGTTTATTCTCCCTTCAAATGCATAAATACATACATTAATACCTGTAATTTGGAATGACTGTTAAAACAGGCAGGTTTTAATTCTGTCAGTTCCTCTACTTTATTATAACAAAACAAAACAAAAACTACCTCCCCAGCATCAAATAAATGTTTAAGAACTCAACTGATTGGCAAAATTTAAATATCTGGCACACTTGTCTTAAAAATATTTACAGCTGCTGTATTATAGGAGTGAAATTAACGTTCAACACTAACCAAGGGGCTGACACCAAGCCTGATCACACACAGGTGCGATGCCTTCGTGTAGTGTACTGCAGTCCTTCTCCCAGTTTTCTTTCCTGCTTTCCCGCCCCGACTTTTTTTTTTTTTTTTTTTTTTTTGGTAGAGACAAGATTTCCAACTCCTGGGCTGAAGCGATCCTCTGGCCTCTGCCTCCCAAAGTGCTGGGATTACAGGCATGAGTCACCATGCCTGGCCTCTGCTTCCTTTTAAACCTAGTCTTCTACATGCTCATTATGCATATGGCATGGATTTACAGTTATGATTGGGAAGGGCTGGTAGCCAAGCAACTGTTTTCTCTTTTTTGTGAAAGTTATCTCTGAACTGAATTTACAAATCTGAATTAGTTACAAACCCTGCTGATGGCTAACATGACTTCTAAGATTCTTCCCAAAATGTTTTAAATTCCATTGCCTGTATAACAACAGGATTAATATTAAACACTGTGGATCAAGCATGGTGGCTCACGCCTGTAATTCCAGCACTTTGGGAGGCTGAGGTGGGTGGATCACAAGGTCAGGAGTTCGACACCAGCCTGACCAACATGGTGAAACCCCGTTTCTACTAAAAATTAGCCAGGCATGGTGGCACACGCCTGTAATCCCAGCTACTCAGGAGGCTGAGGCAGGAGAATCGATTGAACCTGGGAAGCGGAGGCTGCAGTGAGCCGGGATCATGCCACCACACTCCAGCCTGTGCGAAAACAAACACACACACACACACACACACACACAAACACGAAGTAAAACACCTTTTACCTCTACATTTTCATTTTGGTAGCTGAACATTACACACACACACACACACACACACACACACGAAGTAAAACACCTTTTACCTCTACATTTTCATTTTGGTAGCTGAACATTATCTACTACCAAGTTAAGGTTGTGTGATTATAAATATGGAAAAATAGAGCCAGGATAGTTTGCAGGTCCATATGTGAGTAAGAGATAAGAACGTGAACACTGAGTTTTCCCATCTACAGCTAGTTCCATGTTCTCTCACCACAGTCATCTTTTTGGGACAACTACTCATTTTTAAATGGAAAATCGTAGTAAGCACAAATTGTAAAGTTACAATTCCAGCACTCTTCTTGGCACCTTTCTTGCACACACACACACACACACACACACCCTCCAAGAAATCAGGAATCTTTTAACATTCTTCATGGGCTTAATCACGACTTTTTCCAGTATAGTGTACTTTTCCCAGAATTCCACTGAAAACTACTGCCTACACAAGCAGCATCTTGTGTTGGGTTCTACAGAAACGTCATGTACAATGTAGTTGGCTTTAATTGAGAGAATTCCTAGAAGATTTCTTCCAGTCATGGCTATAAATATAAAGATGAACAACAGGTTTAAAGATTAAGCCCTCTAGCATTATAATGCTCATTATTTTCATATTTTCATTCAAACCTAAAGTGACAAAAAATGTCACATATGCAAACTTATTCTTTGTGGTCATACTAAGGGTTTGATAAGTCAGATGACAATGGTGTTCCAGAAAAAAAGACCAAAGGGGACATCAAACTTCAAGAATATTTGGGGGTCAATTCACCTAAAGCCAACGCCCTGCATTCTCCACTGTTCAAAAGGCTTGTAGACAATCCATTGTCTTCCATTTCAACTAGTTGCATGGTCCACTGTGAAGGAGTGAGAAAAGAGCTGTGTACTTGTTCTTGACCTGTAAAGATTTCATCATGGAAGATTAATACTGATGCTGCTGCTGCCTGTTACTGGTTGTTTCTCTTTGCAGGTGCCAATATCGGTCAGAGAACAGGATTTCAGTGGCAGAGTTGTTGCTATACTGTTATCTCTTCAGAACGGAGGCACAAGGAGAGATGAATGCCACATCGCAAGGAGCAAAGGAGAGAGAGAGAAAGAAATGGTGTCAGGTGGCATGTTGGATGTGATTTTTGTTTTAGTAGAGACTGAGATGACTGTAAATTGTTTAGCTGATTCCTTCGGTCTGCAAAGATACATTTGTGTTGGTGCTGATGATTCTTGACTAATCCTGTTTCAATTACAAATTGGTTATGTTTTTCAAATAAAACTTCTGGCACTTATATTCAGGGCTCATAAGTCAAATGCACTCACACGCACACACACACACACACCCCAAAACACACACATTAAAGCCAATCCCTACTACACTATTTAATACTCCATACTGAGATGTCACACTTTCTAAACACATTCTCTCCAACTAATCAAATATTTTAAATCAAGAAGACAAAAAAATTTGAAGACAAGAAAATAAAGAGTAACATACCCACATGCTGTTCATATCACAAACTTGAGTAACAGCAGTCTCAAGACATAGTTACTGGACCTAATAACTTTCAAAATTCTCATTTACTCATCAGTTTGGGGTATTATGACTAATAACTTATATCTTTTTAAAAATATAGACATTTCAAGGAAGTTGATTTTGCAGGGATTGTGTTTTTAGTTTTATGTGTTAATTTAGTGACAATCCTTGAAAGCAAATCCACACCATCTTCTTCAACTCCAGAATAAAGATCTGACTATATAATCAACCTAGCAGAGCTTCTGAATCACAAAGATAAATTGTTTTCCCATAATTAGAACTTATCAGAGACAGGTATCAAAACCTGATCAACTATAAGAGCAAAGTGGTTTTTGGTTGGTTTCCTTGAACCCACGATTCCACATGGGCACAGGTAGATAAAATAGGATCATTTAGAAGCTTTGCCTCAAATTAACAACTTTTTAAAGATAGGAAATTAATCTCTTTGCAACTACAAGCTTTTATTAAGTAATAACTGGGGAAGTTTGTATATAATTAATGATAACCAAAAAAGTTACTTGTTCCTTTTGAAATAGTTTCAGGAATAATTTGTATAGTCTCCATATATTTTATTATATAGTTCTATTCTAAGAATTCCTTAAGATTTATTTTAAAATTATTTGAGTTTTTATTTAAAAATGTGCTTTTTAAAAAGGTCTTCGTTGACCTTTAAAAATAAATCGAGTGAAAATCAATATATTAGTTAATAATAAAGAAATATTGTAGTTGATTCAACAGTCACTAACATAATGCCCAAGGAAGAAAGTATGTGAAAGAGAATGAAAAAGAATGTGTATGAAAAATAATTAACTTAAAACTGTTCTCCTTTATCTGTAATGAAAATGAAATAGCACGTTCATCCCGCCACACACCAAAAGAAAACTTAAGGAAAAGCAAACAGTCCAGTACTTAATAGAGATGCAAGGAAAGCCACAAATGAATTAATTT
Source organism: Gorilla gorilla gorilla (assembly GCF_029281585.2). Classification (NCBI taxonomy): domain Eukaryota; kingdom Metazoa; phylum Chordata; class Mammalia; order Primates; family Hominidae; genus Gorilla; species Gorilla gorilla. Next base: position 73,520,812 of record NC_073235.2, read on the forward strand.
TTCTGAATACAAAGAATCAACTTACTATTAATCTACAACAAAATAATTCTAGGAATTAACTACATGGGTACAGTCATTGAAACAGGAGTGGGAATGGTTCAAGTTTTGGCTTTGTCACTTACTGGTGCTATTACTCCAGAGGAAGTATATATAGATCTGGGCATTCAAAAAGGTGTAATTAATGTTCACTCAAAAATGGTGAAAGCTTCAAAGTCTATAAAAAGTAATATTATGTAATTCTGTTAAAATGGGAATTTGAATTATGCCTGTGTCAGGCAGAGTATGGCAATAAGTCACTTAATAAATGGGTGAGCAATGACTGCTTAAACTTGGGAACAACTATAACAATAAATATTAGATAAAAGAATTCTTGATACAGTTGAGGGGAAAAAAAGTGACGCTCTGCTGTGATTTTCCTTATCTCAGAAGAGAAAACTAGTAAGTCCATAAGTAAGTTTACATTTACTTTTTGGTAGTAACTAGAAACACCTATTTATTTTAGCCATGTATTTACTTTTGGAGGTTTCTGCCTGACTGTCATTCCTTACTCTATCACACATTGGATAATAGAGTAAGGCTATCTTTGGATTTATTATTTTTCTAACCCTGAAGAACAGCATAAAATATGAACTAAACTTCATGATTTATTCAAAGGTAAATATACTTTTTCATATTTTAGTTTAGCTTTTCAATTATAGTGATTATCATTATGAAACACAAAGCATGTCATAAATTATCCACTTCAAGAAAAAGTAAACAGGTCTTTCTATTCTCCTATGTCCATATGCCATGGGCTTCCTCGATGAACTTTGGTCCTTCAGTGCTAAGAAAGTTAGTCTAATAATTAGTTCTGCTTAATGTTAAGAATTTATTGAAGGGAGAAAGGGCAAGAGAGTCACCCATGCTAATGAGAGAGTATGCCAGGCTCCAAATCTAAACCGTAAACTGACTGGTTATATTTCCTGTGCAGGATACAAGGGGCGTCAAATACTCCGATCCAGCCTATGGTAGAAGCTGTATATTTACAAGTTGGGGTTCATGTCTGCTTAATAAACCCAGGAGCATAGGGAGCTGATAAGACAGAAGTGATAACATCTTTTCTTTTGACTCAAGCCTGTCCTGTGTTTTAAAAGTCTGTTTAATCTTTTTTAGAAAACAGAATGACCTATTTTCCAACTGTGCTTCAGAATGCCAAATAACTTATTTTTACACATGTAACTTATTGCTTATTATTTTTTAACTGTATAACTCAAAAATTAATACTCGGTTCTAAGCAGGCAACTGCTATTTATGCTCTAAGGTGACATTACTTGCTTAATTTTGTTCCCTGTATGTACTACTGGCCACTTTCTTTATAATACACTCATTCTTCTCACCCAAAATAGTCTCTCAGAAGAAAATACGGGCATTCATGACATGAGAGTATGTTTCAGCATTATTGTTAATCCATTTCCCCAAAATATTCCATGATGAAGGTCAAAGAAAAGAAAAGTTATGTTGTAAATTAGTTAAAAAAAAGATAAAGTTAGAAATCTAAGACTGCTCAGTAAATTTGATAAAAGCTAGAAAAAAAAGCAGGAAAAAGATTATGGAAGGGATAATTATTGGAAAGAGTAAGTAAATACGAAAAATATAGAAGTCAAACACTGGGAAAGAGGAAAATACGAAGGTTAGAAGGTTTAGTGTTCTACAACATTTTACAAATGTCTATATAATATTTGGACACTAAGTATACCTTACTTTATAAAAGTGTTTTTCACAGAAACCAGTATTTTCAAAGTACCAGGAAAGCTTTAAAACCAACCAACCAAAAACAAAAACAAACCCTCCTTTGAAGCCTTTTCAAAGTGTACTTTTTGTAATACAAATAGCCAATTCCTAATTTAACTGCTCTACAATTTCAGATTTTATAACAGATTTTCATAAAATAAGGTGCATATGTAAAATGTCATCATTTAGAAAGAGTAATCTGAAATTTGGTATTACACGTGAAAATAATAACCCTTCAGTAAAACTCTCAAGTACACCTTGGAATCACTATAACTAAGTAAATAAGTATTCCTTTATCACCACAGGCTGGTTAGAAAATAACTGGTAAATCTCTATATGAGACATAAAGCATAGGCCCTTATGAACTCATTATCAAAACAGTTTAAGTGGGCACACAGGTACTTATGAATCATCCTGTAGTAAAAATTCCCTTTTCGCTTCCATAGTTCCTTTATATGGTTCTATCATTATTATAGAACTATTATGATAGTTATATAGCTCCATCTATTAGAGAGAATAGACTGAAGTTGTCAACTAAGTCTCAAAGCGCAGGAAAAGTAGTCAATAATTACAATAGAACAGAATAGAACTACTTAAATAACAAAACCAAAATAAATCATTTTTTAATTCACTGTTCAAGTAGTTTAGGTTGAAGCTTTCTGGGCAGTTGGCATAGACAGATATAGCATATTAAAGGATACTAATGCAAATTATATATAATAATTTTCTATTCCCTATAAATGGTAGGAATCCCCAGCATATTAATAACATTTCCAAAACAAATTAGTATGCAGTGTAATAGTAGCTGCTACCAGAATGGGTTTCTCCATCCTACCTCACCCTATCCCATGGAGACAACTTCACAGATACTATCTCCAATTAGTTCATTCCTTCAATTTTACCTATAATTCAGCCTATTTAAAAAATTTAAAGAACCTGACAAGCAGAAAGCACAAAAAATTGGGTCAAAGGAAAAGAATTTTATGTCTGTCAGTAACTTAATTTTGAGGGAAAAAAACCTACTCTATTATTACTACTTCTCTGGAATCATTTGAACTAAAATTATGACCTGTAAAAACAATAAACTGGTTACAATTTCAGAGTTTACAAACAAGTAGAAAGATACACATTATTTAAAAGTTTACGACAATAACACATAGCAACATTTTTTCTCAGTTTTATCCCTTTATACTATCACTAAGTGCTTTTTCCTATGTACATCTTCTAATCGAAACATCACACATGCAACAAATTAAAAGATAAGCCAAATAAGTTTGCTATTTATTTACAATTGCTATTATGAAATGAACATAAACAATATGGAATTTTAGATTTCATCTTTAAAATGAAGTATTTTTTACCAAAAGGTAGTACTTAAATAGAATCATCTAAAGACCTTGGAAGTCTGTCCAAGAATCATTCCTCCACTATAGGGACATGGTGTATCACCATCTCAAGATTTTTAAGTTGACATAAGATAAAGGAATGTTATTTTAATATACTCAACATAAAAATGTAATTTTGGCCGGGCGCGACAGCTCATGCCTGTAATCCCAGCACTTTGGGAGGCCAAGGCGGGTGGATCACACGAAGCCAGGAGTTTGAGACCAGCCTGGCGAACATGGCGAAACCCTCACTCTACTAAAAATACAAAAATTAGCCAGGTGTGGTGGCGCATGCCTGTAATCCCAGCTACTCAGGAGGCTGAAGCACGAAAATTGCTTGAACCAGGGAGGTGGAGGTTGCACTGAGCTTAGATTGTGCTGCTGCACTCCAGCCTGAGTGACGAGACTGTTTCAAAAAATAAAAATAATAATAAATAAAATAAAGTAACTTTAATGCATCTCTTTTTAATCTGAAATTTTTAATTTGAAATCTTACTCTCTTAAATTTTGGCTTTTAAAATAAGTGACTTATAACACAACTTCCCACAAATTCTGGTAGCAAATTGAACTAAAAATGCAGCATATGTTTCACATACCTTTTTGAGATGTCCTAGTCTAAGTTTGAAAATTTCTTCCTGTTCATGATATTCTGCCAAAGTCAACCTGTCAAAAATGAAATTTTAATTCTACATATTGAGATTAATACTTAGTTTATTAACAACTAGCAAAATATAAAAATCAAGTGGCAATACTAAAATGTGGACAACTTTAAGCCCAAAATGTATGAGCCAAAAATCCTTTGAGATATTCTTCAGAATATATTTAATACTTTTAGATGAAACAGTTAACTAATTCTACGATGCTTTAATGAGTACCATTTATCAAGTGATGTTCTAGAATTTATATTCTAAGGATGCAGTGAAAAAGAAGACAATTTCTCCTTACATATTAGTTTGAGCGTACACTCTATAGTGGAAGTAAGCAAGCATAAAAAAAACCACGTGATGAAATAAATAAGTTTAAGTAACAGTAAGTGTCATAAAGAAGGCAAAAAAGGATGGTATGGTAATGACTAATTGCATTATGTTAATTTGGACTGGGTGTTAGAGAGGTGACCTTCATCTAAATAACAAAAAGACAACCATGAGAGGACTCTGGGGAGTATATTCTAGACATGAGTTATAGAAAGTTCAAAACTCTAAGATGAAAATAGTCTTGGCATATAAATAGAAGAGAAAAAAATGGGAGTAAATCAGATGTAGTCAAAAGGGTTGTGAGTAGTAGGAGAAGCAAGCTGGGGAGACATACTATGTATAGATTTGCAGGCAAAGTAAAGAATTTCAGTTTTACTCTAAGAGTAATGGGAAATCACTGCAAAGGGAGTCAGTCCAGTTTGGGCAGTTTTTAAAAAGAGGAAAAAAACAAAGACATTTTTCCTTTCCCTGCTTCAGTGTGTTGGGAGTAAATAAGCAAGATAAAAAAATGCTAAAACTTTAGTCAAAGTACTAAATTCTGGCCAGGTACAGTGGCTCACGCCTATAATCCCAGCACTCTGGGAGGCTGAGGCAGGTGGATCACTGGAGCCCAGGAATTCCAGACCAGCCTGGGCAACATAGCAAAACCCCGTCTCAATCTCCCTCACCCCCAAAAAAGCACTAAATTCTTATACTCCAAATATAGACATAGGGTCTTGCTTTAGTGTCCAGGTGGAATTTGAACTCCTGGGCTCAGGTGACTCTCCTGCCTCAGTGTTCCAAGTAGCTGGGAGTACAGGTGTACGCCACCATGCCTAGCTACTTCAAAATCTTAATAAAAATAGATACAGGACTTTAAGTCTTGAAAGTGCTTCATGGTTATCTTATTATTTCAAATATTATTACCTGACTTTGAAAAATAATCAGTTTAATATATGCAGAACTATAACAAGACTTATTAGGGTCTCGCTCTGTTGCCCAGGCTGGAGTGCAGTGGCCACGATCTCAGCTCACTGCACCTCCACCTCCCAAATTCAAGTGATTCTCCTACCTCAGCCTCCAGAGTAGCTGCGACTCAGGCATATGCCACCATGCCTAGCTAAGTTTTGCATTTTTAGTAGAGACGGAGTTTTGCCATGTTGGCCAGGCTGGTCTTGAATGCCTGGCTTCAAGTGATCCACCGACCTCAGCCTCCCAAAGTGCTGGGATTACAAGTGTGAGCCACCACAACCGGCCCATACCCCAACTTTAAAAGAATAGCTCTTATCTATCATATTCAAGCCCTTGTTTGTTAATTTACTTATGTGTTCTGAGGTTATTTCATTAAGCTCCTAACTCAGGTGTGATCTGTTTGGTTTCAGTCCCTCAGCAACATTTAGTATAAATGCCATTTCCCTTTAGCTAGATGCTAATTAAATTAACTAATTCTAAAAAAGGAGTATTCAAAGGAAATAAACAAAAACAAGAAATTCAGTTAGTATTCCACCTGCAACATCTTAAGAGCCAAAAAAATTAACATTTTAAATTAAACCTCTCTACCCAGTCTTAGGGTGACACAACTACTGGATTTTATTACACTGAATATAGCAATAGTTGATAGCTGTAGCAGTTGCTTATAGTAAATTTAGAGAATTAAATGTTGGAGTGTGAATGTAGATGAAGTGAGAGAGGGAGGAGGAGGAATGTGATACTAAACAAAATGAGATTTGAAAACTAAAATGTATAATATCTCAACTAATCTAGAAAAGAAAAGATGTAGGAATGTTAGCAAAAAGCTTCTGGATATGGGTACAGGTTTATGCCACTGGTGGAAGTTTGCCTATGATACTGTTATTATATAACAGTATCATAAATTCATATTCTTAAAGTATGGTTTAAGGTCCACCAGTAGGCCATAGGATGGGCTCATAACTAATTTTTAAAAGATATTTAAATTTGTTTTGTTTCTATATAGAAATTCTGTACTTTGATTTTTACTGAATTACAAAACAGCTAAAATTTGGCATATCTTAAGCCAAAATTAGTACATGACTTGAGTTACTTGAAATTTTTGTCCTACCAAGAGGTTTGGCTATCATGTATAACTGCAAAGCTCCTACACATGCACACGGCTAGACTGTGCAATTTAGGAGAAAGGCTATTTTGTTGTTGTGTGTTGTTAGGCTACTCACTTTTCAGGGCAGTGATTCTTACCATTTTACAATCATAAAAAAAAAAAAATCTGAAGGAAGTTATAAATACTCTCCCCAGAAAATTTTACATATATATAATTTTGGGATTCACAAATCTCAGTAAGAGTTCCTCTGCCTGGGTCTTGTCTTGCCGATTAGAATGCAAACCCCCAAATGACAAAAGAGCCATTTCTTACATTTTCTCTCCATCTTCCTACTAGGAAGTATTAGGGATTATTAATACCTGACACATGGTAGCTTCTTCAATAACCTCTGTTGTCCATTTGTATTAATCAAAAACGTTTTTAAGAAATCTATGTATTTAGATAAAAGAAATTGGGAACAATCTTCTTTAGAGAAACAGGATTTTAGACACAGAATGAAAAGAGCTAAGCTAGGATAATGTTCACATCAGTGGCTTTTAATTATCAATACTTTTATGTGTGTAAGATGCTTTTAAAAGAACCTGCCCTCTCAAACAATTCAGTCGGTTAAATTACTTAGCAAATCTTTTATTCATAGATAAGGCAAAGATATAATCCATCTCTTCCCATAGACTCATATCTGATGATAGCTAAATTAATATTTTTATTACACAAACATAAAAATATTTTATTATGCACACATAACAATGTATTATTTTTATTATGCACACATAATATTTAAAAAGTTAACAAATTTAAACCCCAAACATAAGACTTGACTCCTGATAATCTTCCACACTAAGTCTGAGTAAATGAAAATTTTAATTTTAAAAGCGTTCTAAAATAGTTTAACAGAAATATGGGGTGACAGTATTTTAAAAAGTTAGTAGAAATAACAAAAACAGGGAATATTCATTTTAAACAAATTTGGTATTCAATGTCTTAAAGACATTCTCTTTAAGCAGAGAATTAACATGAAGGCTTAAAGAACACAAGCTATGGTAAATAGACTGTTAGAGGCACTTAAACAAAAATTAGCCAGATGTGGTGGTGCACGCCTGTAGTCCCAGCTACTCAGGAGGCCGAGGCATGAGAATCACTTCAACCTGGGAGGCAGAGGTTGCAGTGAGCTGAGACTGTGCCACTGCACTCCAGCCTGGGCAACAGAGCAAGAAAAGAAAAGAACAACAACAACAACAACAACAACAACCACCACCACCACCCAGGCAAACTAACATCATAGTTAATGGTGAAAATGGAAAGATTTTCTCCTAATATCAGGAAAAAGACAAGGACGTCTACTTTCATGAGTGCTAATCAGTATTGCACTGGAAGTCCTACCAGAGCAGTCAGGTAAGGAAAAGAAATAAAATGCATCTAAATTGTAAGCTAAGAAATAAAACTATCTATATTTGCAGATGACATGCCTCTATATTTAGAAAACCCCCAAAAAATGCACAAGAAAAAAATCACTAGAACAATAAATAAATTTGGCAAAGCTGCAGGGTATGAGAGCAATGCACAAAAATCAGTTACTTCTATACACCAGCAATGAACAACCTGAAAAGGATATTAAGGAAGCTATTACATTTACAATAGCATCCAAAAGAATATAATACCTAGGAATAAATTTAACCCAGGAGGTGAAAGACTTGCCTACTAAAAACTACAAAACATTGCTAAGGAGTTCAAAAAGAGTTAATTAAATGAAAAGATATCCTATGTCCACAGATTGGAGACTTTCAAAAAAAGTATGGTACTGCCATAAGAATACACATATATACCTATGAAATAGATCTGAATTCAGAAATAAACCCAAAAATCTATGGCCAGTTGATTTTTGACAAGAGTACCAAGACCACTCAATGAGGAAAGAATAATCTCTTCAACAAATGATGCTGGGACAACTAGGGAACCACATGCAAAATAATGAAGTAGGACCCCTACCTCACTCTATGTACAAAAATTAACTAAAAATGAATGAATGACCTAAATATAGGAACTAAAACTATTAGAAGACAATACAGGAGGCTGGGTACGGTGACTCATGCCTGTAATGCCAGCACTTTCGGAAGCTGAGGCAGGTGGATCACTTGAGGCCAGGAGTTCAAAACCAGCCTGGGCAACATGGTGAAACTCTGTCTACTAAAAATACAAAAATTAGCCAGGCGTGGTGATGGGCACCTGCAATCCCAGATACTAGGGAGGTTGAGACGGGAGAATCGCTTAAACCTGGGAGGCAGAGGTTGCAGTGAGCTGAGATCGCACCACTGCACTTCAGCCTGGGTGACAGAGCGAGACCCTGTCTCAAAACAAAACAAAACAAAGGGAAGATAACACAGGGGTAAATCTTCATGACTATAAATTTGGCAATAAATTCTTAGATTTGTCACCAAAAGCATAAACAACAACAGTAACAAAAATCAACAAAATACATTTCATAAAAATTAAAAACATTAAAAATTAAAACAATTGAATTCATGGAGATAGAGAGTAGGATGATGGTTACTAGAGGCTGGGAAGGACAGTGGGGAAGGGGGCAAAAGGTGGGGTTGGTTAATGGGTGCAAAAACATAGAATGAATAAGATCTAGTATTTGGTAACACAAGAGGATGACAACAGTCAACAAAAATATATTGTACATTTAAAATAACCAAGAGTATAATTGGAATGTTTATAACAAAGAAATGATAAATGCTTGAGGTCATGGATACCCTATTTACCCTGATGTGATTATTACACATTGTATGCCTGTATCATAATATATCATGTACCCCGTACATTGGTTGGTGCAAAAGTAATTGCAGTTTTTGCCATTGAAAGTAGGCAAACACAATTACTTTTGCACCAACCTAATACTATGTACCCATAAAAATAAAAAACTTCTGTACATCAAAGGATATTATCAAAAAGTAAAAGATAACTTACAGAATAGCAGAAAATATCTGCAAATCATATATGTTAAGGGTTTAGTATCCAGAATACATTAAAAAAAAAAAAAACCTCCCACAACAACAAAACAACAAATAGTCTGGTGAAAAAATGAGCAAAAGACTTGAATAGACATTTCTCCAAACAAGATATATAAAGACCAGCAAACACATTAAAAGCTGTTCAACAACATTAAGTCATTAGGGAAATGCAAATCAAAATTACCGTGAGATATCACTTTACACCCACTAGGATGGTTATGATTTTTAAAATGGGAAAGTAAAAAGTATTGTCAAGGATGTAGAAAAATAGGGATAATTGTCATGCTGGTGGGAATGTAAAACGGTGCAGACTGGAAAATAAGCAGTTCTTGAACAAGTTAAGACACAGAATTACCATAATACTCAGTACTAAACAGATAAAGAAAACAAAACAAGCCCACACAGAAACTTGTAGACAGGTGTTTATAGCAGAACTATTTATAATAACCAAAGGGTGGAAACAACCTAAATGTCCATCAATGAATGAATGAACAAATTGTGCATAATCACACAATGAAATATTGTTCAGCCATAAAAAGAATGAAGTACTGATACATGCTACAACATGAATATATCTTGAAAACTTATACTAAGTAAAAGCCAGACACAAAAGGTCATATAAGGTATGAGTCATTTTATATACAATATTCAGAAGAAGCAAATACACAGAGAAAGAAAACAGATTATTTGCTACTGGAGGTGAGAAGAGAAAGGGCTAGGGAGTGATTACTTAATGTGCACAGTGTTCCTCTGGGTTAAGGAAACAGTTTTGAAACCAGAGAGAAGTGATGGTACATAACACTGTGAATGGACTAAAAGCCACTGAACTGTACATCTTTAAATGGTTATTCGTATGTTACATGAATTTAACCTCAATTAAAAAATGTTATCACTAGGAAAAAAAAATAGGTGATTGTGGGAGGGATGAAACTAGTCTTCCTTTGAAGAGTCCAAATGTTCACAATGTAATAGAAATTGAAGTGCAATTACTTATACTTAGTATAAGTATAATGGCTGATATGGTTTGGCTGTGTCCCCACCCAAAACTCATCTTGAATTCCCACGTGTTGTGGGAGGGACCTGGTGGGAGGTAACTAAATCATGGGGGCAGGTCTTTCCCATGCTGTTCTCATGATAGTGAGTAAGTCTCAAAAGATCTGATGGCTTTAAAAAGGGGAGTTTCCAGCTGGGCTTGGTGGCTCATGCCCGTAATCCCAGCACTTTGAGAAGCCGAGGAGGGCGGATCACCTGAGGTCAGGAGTTCCAGACCAACCTGCCCAACATGGTGAAACCTCGTCTCTACTAAAAATACAAAAAATTAGCCAGGCGTGGTGGCAGGCACCTGTAATCCCAGCTACTCAGGAGGCTGGCAGGAGAACTGCTTGAACCCAGGAGGCGGAGGTTGCGGTGAGCCGAGATCTTGACACTGTACTCCAGCCTGGGCACAAGAGCAAAACTCCGTCTCAAAAAAATAAAAGGGGGGGTTGGGGGAGTTCCCCTACACAAGCACTCTTCTCTTGTCTGCCACCATGTGAGACGTGCCTTTCACCTTCTGCAATGATTGTGAGGCCTCCCCAACCACGCGGAACTGTTAAGCCCATTAAACCTCTTTCTTTTGTAACTTGCCCAGTCTCGGGTATGTCTTTATCAGCAGCGTGAAAGCGAACTAATACAATGACTTACATACCAAGTACTACTGTGATATGCAAAATAATGGCCAAAGACTTCCATATCCTAATCCTTGAGACACGTCAATATGTTAGGTTATAAAGAAAAGGAAAATTAAGGGTAGGAGGTAAAATTAAGGTTGCTTATCAGCTGACAGTAAAACAGGGAGTTATTCTGCATTACCCATGTGTGCCCAGAGGGAAGGGGAGGCAGTGTCAGAATCAGAGTAATGTGACAGGTGAGACACTTGACTGGCCGCTGCTGGCTATGAAGATGGAAGGGGATCATAAACCAAAAAATGTGGGCAACTTCTAGAAGCTGGAAAAGGCAAGGAAATGGATTCTCTTCTAGAGTCTCTAGAAGTAACATAGCCCTGTTAACAATTTGATTTTAGCCCAAATGAAACCCATTTCAGGTCTGTGATCGCTAAAACGGCAAGGTAATATTTGTGTTGGTTAAAGCTAGGTTTGTGTGATTTGTTACAGCAGCCTAAGAAATTACTGCAGATCTTCTTACCTGGAAGTAGAATGCGCCTTTAATAAATACCTAAAAACACGGAAGTGGCTTTGGAACTGGGCAGGGTACAGAGGCTAGAATTTTAAGAAGCATAATTTCTAAAGGCTGGACGCAGTGGCTCACGCCTGTAATCCCAGCACTTTGGGAGGCCAAGGCGGGTGAACTGCTTGAGGTCAGGAGTTCGAGACCAGCCTGACCAGCATGGTGAAACCCTGTTTCTATTAAAAAATACAAAAATTAGCCTGGCATGGTGGTGGGCGCCTGTAAACCCCAGCTATTTGGGAGGCTGAGGCAGGAGAATCACTTGAACCCAGAGCGAGACTCTGTCTCCCCCCCACAAAAAAAGCATAATTTCTAAAAAGTTTAAACAGATTGTTAGCAGGCTAAACTTCATCAAAAAGAAAGGATAACCTTTCTTTTTGAGAACAGAACCCTGTGCCCAAAAGGCAGAAGCACAGAAGATCATCATAAAAGATTATTCCCAGACCTTGAATCCAAATGGAGTTTGAATGGATTTTGAAATTCTGCAGGAATTTCCTTCCACTGCTTTTTGTTTTGAACAGAAATGTCTCTAAACTGTCATCAGATACCTGTTCCTCCATCGTACTGTGGGAGGAGGTAACTTGCTTCTCGAGTTTCAGTTTCACAGATGAAGAAAAACTGTGTCTCAGGGTGGATTGTACCCCAAGTCTCACTCATATCTCATTTATTTGATGAGAATTGGAACTTTGAGCTTATGGGATTTAGATGTGATGTTAGACTTTGTGCTGACACTGTAATGGGGATGTTGAGATAGGGTGAATGTACTCTGCATGTGGAAAGGATGTGAATCTTTGGGGGTCAGTAAACAGAATAATGGTTTTCCCAAAATGCCATATCCTAGTCTTTAAAAAAGGCTAGATTTAAATGGGATCAAGGTTGCTCATCGGCTGATTTTAAGATAATTAATTTTTATAATACAGCTATGAATACACGGAGCAAAGAAAAAAATACATTCTATCTGCAGGAAACTAGTAAAAGTCACAGAAAAGGTAATATCTGAACTAAATTAAAAAGAAGCAACAGCAGGAGGCCAGGAAGAAGAAATGGGGTATTAAAGAGGCATGATGGGCCTGGCACGTTGGCTCACGCTTGTAATCCAAGCACTTTGGGAGGCTGAGGTGGGCGGATCACCTGAGGTCGGGAGTTCAAGACCAGCCTGAACAACATGGAGAAACCCCATCTCTACTAAAAATACAAAATTAGCCAGGCATAGTGGCGCATGGCTGTAGTCCCAGCTACTCGGGAGGCTGAGGCAGGAGAATCACTTGAACCCAGGAGGCGGAGGTTGCAGTGAGCCAAGGTCATGCCATTGTACTCCAGCCTGGGCAACAAGAGTGAAACTCCGTCTCAAAAAAAAAAAAAAAAAAAAACAGAGGCATGATGACCCAAGAGTACAGCATGGAGATATTCAAGCAAAAGTAAAAAGGAATGCAAACTGCAGATTAAGGAAGTATCTTCTGCTTGTTTGCTAAGAGTTTTAGTCACAGATCAATGTTGAATTTTATCTAATTTTTTAAAATTTTTCGTATCTATTAAGATAGTCATATGATTTTTCTATTTATGTGAAAAGTTATATATATTTTTCTGATCTATAACCAACCTTGCACATCCAACATAAACCCAACTTGGTCTTCATAAATTAGCATTTTTATATATTACATGTTGTGTTTGTGTTCCTATTTTATTTAAGATTTGTGCATTTATTTTCACAAGTGAGATTTGCCTGTAACTGTCATTCTTGTACAATCTTTGTTGAGTTTTGACATCAAGATTATGTTGGCCTCAGAAAGTAAGTGGGAAGCATATCTACCTTTTCTGTTCTTCAAAAAAGTTTGTAAAAGACTGGCACTATTTCATCCTTAAATGGCTGATAGAATTCTTAGATGCGGTTATTTGGACCTGCAGTTTTTCTCTGAATAAATGTTTAAATTACAGATTCACTTTATTTAATAGTTACAGAACTATGTGGATTTTGCTTCTTCTACTGTCAGTTTTGGTTCCACTGTATTTTTCTTTAAATTTGTCAATTTCACAAAGATTTCAAATTTAAGCAATTTATAATCTGTTGTTTCCTTTAAATATCTAGACACAGTAGTAATATTCCTTTTTTCATTCCTGGGGATGGCTGTGGTTTTTAAAAATCAGTCATATCAATTGTATCAGGTTTTTTCCCCTACAAAAATTTTAACGCTATTTTTAAAAAACTAATTTATTCTCTGTATTGTATGTGTGTTTCCTATATTAATTTCTGCTATCTTTTCCCTCTTCCTTCTTTGGTTAATTCTCTTGCTCATTTTCTTTCTAACTTATTGAAATAGATGCTTAGTTTCTAAAGTTTTAGTTTTTCTTCTTTTCTTACATACATAACTAAAGCTATAATTTTCTCTCTAGATACTCTTTCAGATACATTTTACCAATTTTGTTATGTAGCACTTTCACTAACATTCATTTCAAAATATTTTGAAATCTTTCATTTCAGAATTTTCTCTCATTTCCATTGGCACTTTTCCACTACCTTTTAGTTACAGATTTCTAGCTAATTGCATTGTGGTCAGGGAACATATATAATGATTTCAATCATTTTCATCCTGGAGTTCTACCAATGACTAAGGGAGAAAGAATACCACTCTTACATAAACTTTCAATCCTGTGAAATTTGCCGAGGCTTGCTTTATAACCAATTTTTTTATAGTCAATATTTTTAAAAGAACATGTATTCTGCAGATGTTGGGAGGTATTCTATATATGTCTATTGGTTCAAGTTTGCCAATTCCATTAATTTTGCATGCAATGTGTGTTTTGTTTTGTAATGCTTTATTTTTATCTACATGTTCTATTTCTAAGAAATGTGTTTAAATCTCCCACTATGATTTGTGGATCTGCCTATTATTATTAGTTTTTTATTTATCTTGACACCATGTTATCATATTTATATAAATTTAGAATTATTATAGCTTCCTAGTGATTTCAAACTTTTATAACAACCACTTCATTTCTAATAATTTTTTTTGTCTTAAATTTTACTGTGTCTGATTTAATATAGCTTTCTTTTGGGTGGTGTTTGCCTGTCTTTTCTAAACTGTTATTTCAATATGCCTTTTTTCCCCTCTGGCTGCTTAAGAATTTTTTTCTCTTTGCCTTAATTTTCTGAAATTTCACTATGATGTGTATAGATGAGCTTTGTTTTGTTTTGTTGTTTTGTTTTTTGAGACAGAGATCTCGCTCTGTCACCCAGGCTGGAGTGCAATGGCACGCACATGGCTCACTGCAGCCTTGGCCTCCCAGGCTCAAGCGATCCTCCCACCTCAGCCCCTCAAGTAGCTGGGAGTACAAGCCCATGCCTGGCTAATTTTTGCATTTTTAGTAGAGATGGGTTTTTGCCATGTTGTCAAGGCTGGTCTTCAACTCCTGAGCTCAAGCGATCCACCCACCTCGGCCTCCTAAAGTGGCAGGATTACAGGTGTGAGCCACCGCACCCAACCTCAATGAGTGTTTCTTTTTATTCATATCCCCTGGAATTTGCTGGCCTTCATGAACCTGTAGACTGATCTTGTTCATCTGTTTTTGAAACACTCTTAGTTATCTCATCTCCAAATACTGCTTATGCTGCATTCAGGATTGTTTCTCTAAAGGCTATCAGCTACCTTGTCAATAGTAATAATGTAAATCAGAAGACAATAAAAATCATCTCTTCAAGTAACTACCAACCCAAAATTCTAAAACCAGTAAAGATATCCAAAGAATGAAGGCAAAATAATTTTCAGACAAACAAAAACTGATCACTACCAACAGACCCTTTTGTAATTTTCCTTTACAAAGGAAAATTTGTAAAGGGTATTCTTGGCAGAAAAATCTTGTGAGAGGTGTAGAAATAAGTAAAGAGCAAAAAATAAATAAATATGTGGATAAAGTCCATATGAACACTGACTATGCAAGACAATAATGATGTCCTATAGGTAGACGTGTGTATATATGTGAGTCTGTGTATAGAAGCATGCTCATACTGTAATAGAGAAAAAGAATAAAATAAACAAAAACTGGTCAATGCAATAAAAGGTGAGAAAAAAAAAGAAAAAGGGGGAGACTAGGTAGGATAAACAGAAGCATAAAGAAAGACCAAATTTAAGCCTCAATAAGTAATTGCATGAATTGAAAAACAGATTAAATTCTCCAATGAAAGGAAGATTTTTCAGACAGGATTTTAGAAAAATCAGTTATACATTTGTCAAAACCCATAGAATGTACAACATCAACAGTGAACTCTAATGTAACTTTGGATGATAACAATGTGTCTATGCAGGTAACATATGTGCCACTGTGGTGTGGGATGTTGACAGTAGAAGAGAATGTATCCGTGTGGGGACAGGAGTTAGGTATATAGGAACTCTGTACTTTCTGCTCAATTCTGCTGTACTACTGCCCTCCTCCTCCTCCTCCTCTAAAAAATAAGTTCATTAATTTTAAAAAGAGATAAGTAGTCTACTAATAATGTTATACAAAATATATTCCTTTTTTTTTTTTTTTTGAGACAGGGTCTTCCTCTGTTGCTGAGGCTGGAGTGGAGTGCAGTAATGCAATCACAGCTCACTGCAGCCTTGACCTCCCCAGCTCAAGCAATTCTCCCACCTCAGCCTCCTGAGAAGCTGGGACTATAGGTACATACCACCATGTCTGGCTAATTTTTTATTTTTTGGTAAACATGGGGTCCTGCTATGTTGCCCAGGCTTGTCTCAAACTCCTTGGCTCAAGTGATCCTCCCGTCTCAGCCTCCCAAAGTGCTGGGATTACAGGCCTGAGCCACCATGCCCAGCCTAAAATACATTCTTAATTTAAAATTAAAGCTATAATGGAAAAGCAATGACCTGTCAAACTTCAATAATATATGAGGTAAAATATTACTTACTCTTAACTTTGCAGTCACCCTCTGTGAAACATGCAACATGTAAGTCTAATAGATACAACCAAAGCTTAATTTGAAATATATTTTAAGTAAAAATCTTGGTTAAAATGTATTAGTAAAGGAAAATCAATGTAAGTGTCCTCAGACTTTAGAGATAGTATTAACTACCCAAACTATTTACTCTGAATAAAAAGTCTTTGTAACTAAAATTACAAGTTATTACCTAAAAAACTGACTCTTGCTAATAGTTAAAAATAAATTATGAACTAAAAACCACGCCAAGTACATGCATTACCTCCTACCATCTTTTCAACAGTATAATGTAGATACTTTCACAAGAAAATGGAAATTCAAAGAAGTAAAATAACTTACTAAAAATAATCTGGGAGAGTTAAGTTTGGAATCCACATCTGTCTGACTACAGAACCTAAAGTCCTACCCACCACATCTGGATTCCCCACCCCTGGGCCACAGACCTGTACCGTCCATGGCCTGTTAGGCTGCACAACAGGTGGTGAGCAGCGGGCCAGCAGGCATTACCACCTGAACTCCATCCACCTCCTGTCAGACCAGCAGTGGCATTAGATTCTCACAGAGCACAAACCCTATTGTGAACTGCGCACGCAAGGGATCTAGGTTGTGTGCTCCTTATGAAAATCCAATGCCTGATTATCTGAGGTGGAACAGTTTCATCCCAAAGCCATCCCCCAGCCCCACCCCAGTCCATGAAAACACTGTCTTCCTCAAAGCTGGTCCCTGGTGCCAAAAGGTTGGGGACTACTGTACTACATGATAGTAACTTCTTTTTCTATGTTAATTTCTTGATAGACAATTGATAACTAGATTCACAACTTGTCCCCTAATTATACTAGATATTCTGCACACAAGCCAAAGCCATTTTCATTAAACAATGATTCAAAAGAAGTTTTAAGAGATAGTTTGCCAAGTAGAGATGTGACATTTTGTGTTAAAGAAGCATTATTCAAACTGCAGTATATATGAATCAAAGTGCTTCTGTGGCCTTTTGCCCTATTTAAACCCATAATTTGTTTAAGAATGCAATGAAATTGCCATGTAGTACCCATCACTTCATTTGCCACAGAGTTAGTTTTAGGTCAACATATGGAATAAAATGGGATAGAAACGAGAGAAGACTATGACTATTAGACTATAATTAAAGCTGTTAGCATCTTGGAAAACAACTAGTAAACAAAATACCTGTGACAAACCAGAAAGATGATCTATCAAAAAGAAAATGAAATTCGATCAAATGTGTTTTTTTAATTTTTTTCCCTTTGAGGCCGGGTCTCACTGTCACCCAGGCTGGAGTGCAGTGGACTGATCATAGCTCACTGTAATCAAACTCCTGGGCTCAAGAGATCCTCCTGCCTCAGCCTCCTGAGTAGGTGGGACTACAGGGACATGCCACCACACTTGGCTAATTTTTTTTTTATTTTTGTAGGGATAGGGTCTTGCTCTGTTGCCCAGGCTAGTTTCAAATTCCTGACCTCAGTGATCTTTCCACCTTGGCCTTCCAAAACAGTGGATTACAGGCATGAGTCACTGCACCCAGCCTAAATGCTTGTGTATTGTAATTTAGTATTGACCACTTTCCATACACCAAACACTGTGCTAGGCATTGGGACTACAGAGATAAAACAGTGAAATAAATGCTACAATACATACAAGTATGCACAAAATATCATGGCACCTAGTGTGAGAGGCAATAGGAGAAACTGGTTAAAAAAAAAAGGTTAGAGAGAGCTTCCTTTTGAAGATAGCATTTAAGCCAAGTCTTAAAGGATAAACAGGAAATGAGACAAATGAAGAAAGGTAAGGAACAAGATAAAGTCACAGAAGCAAGAAAGCACAGTCCATTTAGAGAATTGAAAAAGTTTAACTTAAGATATACGTAGGGCAAATGCTGGAGAATGAGGATAAAGTGAGAAATAAGGTTTACATAAAGGGTCTTCATGTGGGTGAATTTTATCTAGAAAGCCACTGACAGAGGTTAAACATGGTGAGACATGAAAAATAGTACTAGGTTAAAAAAAAACCAAGGTCCTACACTAAGACAGTGACCGTGAAAATGAAGAATGGAGCAAACATGAAAATGTTATGGAAACAGACCCAGAGAATGAGGGAAAGGGAAACATTAAGATGACAGGCAGATTCCTAGTGTCATTACCTGAGTGAACACTGATGCTGTGACTGAAGAGATAGAGGGTACTTACTACGGTGATACCTCAAAGTAATAAATAACTCCCATCTTTCATATATTAAAGAAAAGCTTCCAGGAGGAAGCGATAACTACTGTGGGACTTAAAAGATTAACAGAAATTAAGACAATGGGTGAGAGTCTGAATGTTGGCAGTGAAGTAGAAGTACTGAGTGGTGGCAACGATGAGGCTAGATAACGAAGAAGGAGCCAGATCAAAAGTGCTTTATAAGCCATATTAGGACTTTTGGGTTAGATCATTCAAGTACTGGAGAGCTTTGTTAGGGTTATAGGGAAGAGAATGAAAGGATCACATTTTTATTTCAGAAAAATGACTCTACGACATGAAAATAGACTGCAGGAAGAGACCAAAATTGAAGCGGGAAGAGGGAGAGATTATGAACATCACCCAAGTAAAAGACAGCATTAACTTGAGTTAGAATGAATGGTGTTAGTGGGAACTTGCATAAAGGATGAGTGGACATATCTGGTATCTAGCAGGACTGGGTATCTACAGGGTAGAGTTAAAGCTAACACATACTTTGCTTTTTTTTTTTTTCTTTTAAAGAAATAGAGACAAGATCTCACTATGTTGGCCAGGCTGGTCTCAAACTCCTGGACTCAAGTGATCCTCCCACCGCAGCCTTCCAAAGCACTGGGATTATAGTGTGAGACATCCACCCAGCCCACACTTTCTTTTAATACAATCACCCACGAAGCCAGTCATTCACCTGGGTTTTGGTTTTTTCTTAAACAAATTTACTAACTTACAAAAACTACAGTTCTTTTAAAAAAATTAATATAGTCAAAATGTTTTAATTGTAACTTACAACAGCTCAAGAAAATTAAGAAAGGCTTTAAGAAGAAAGTACATTTTGAGATGGACTTTGAAAGATTAATACTATCACCATCTAATCACTAATGGATTAAGAAAAAATCCACAAAATCTGGCCAGGTGCAGTGGCTCATGCCTGTGATCCCAGCACTTTGGGAAACCAAGGCAAAGAGAACAGCTTGAGCCCAGGAGTTCAAGACAAGCCTGGACAACATGGGGAGACTCCATCTCTTCAAAACAATAAAAAATAAAAATAAATAAAATCTGTACTTAAAATGTTAAAGGTGACAACTAGAATTCTCACATGTGAGAGGATGGTAGTGCCACTCACTAAGAGAACACAGAAAAGGGGCAAGGTATGTGTGTGTAAAGACAGACTGAATGGGAAAGATAACAGTATATACAAGGTTTTGTTTTTAGTAAATATAGTTTTGAACAGGCTGCATTAGAAGTTCCTGTGAGACATTTAAGTACTGATAGCAACTAAGCAGGATGTGATATTCAAGATTGAGACAGAAGTATCCGATACTCAAGAGAAAAGTGGGCTGGAGATGGTAATTTTGATGTCAGCAGGATGTCTATGGTAACCGAAACCCTAAGAGTAGATACTACTCAAGGAGAATACGCAGAGTGAGAAATGTGATGGCCTAGGACATATCCCTGAAAGTCATCTACATTTTACAGACTGGTAAGTAAATGATGCCCATAGAAAGAGACTGAGAAGATGCAGCCGGATGAGTTAAAATGGAAACTTCAGTATCTTCAAAACTAAAAGAGTCTTTTTGGAAAAAAATAAGTCAACAATATTCAGCGCTGTCACGTAAGTTAAAGACCCAAATGTTACAGCATTTAGCATCAGGAAGATAATCTTAAGAAAATTTTCAGTTAAGAAAGGGTGACTGGAAGACAAGGCAGAAGAGACTACAAGGACAGGCAACTCTTTGAAGAAGCCTAGTTATGAAGAGGACATACAGAATATAGAGACTAAAGGGATTTGTAATTGAGGGAGAGTTTTTTAATGGTTTTGCTTACATGTTTTTGGAAGGGAAGTAACAAGCAGAGCACAAAGGAGGTATCAACAGAAGAGGTTCCTGATACAGTTGTGGATGGGATTCAAAGCACGGATGACAGACAATCTTTCAATAGAGGAGAAAAGAATACATGACATACAAGACATTAGAGGGTACACGTATTTTCTCTTTTTTTTTTGAGACAGTCTCACTCTTGTCCCCCAGGCTAAAGTGCAATGGCACGATCTTGGCTCACTGCAACCTCCGCCTCTCAAGTTCAAGCAATTCTCCTGCCTCAGCCTCCTGCGTAGCCGGAATTACAAGTGCCTGACACCATGCCTGGCTAATTTTTGTATTTTCAGTAGAGATGGGGTTTCACCACGTCGGCCAGGCTGGTCTCGAATTCCTGACCTCACGTGATCCACCCACTTGGGCCTCCCAAAGTGCTGGGATTACAGGCATGAGCCACTGTGCCCGGTCTATGTATTTTCTACTCACGTGAGTTTACGTAAGTTCTTCTAGAACAGAAAATTTATATAAGTTTGGATACATCTGTATATTGAAATTTTAACAATGGTGTTCTCTGTGAAATGGGATCATGGTCTATATTATTTTATTATTCTTGTCCTATTTTCCAAATTTTCTTTTAAAAAATGTCTTTGTCCTTTAAATTATAAAGAATAATTCATTAACAAAGAAAATCCAGAAAACAAAGAAAAGCAGAAAGGGAAAAACAATACCTATAACCCACTAATGAACGGCTTTCACAGGTTGAGAAAACATGTAAATGGTAGTTACATTACTTCATTCTCTCAAATGTGAATGGAAACGTTGAATTAGAATAATCCAAAACTTTTAATTGATTCCTGATTCAGACACAGAAGAAAGGGTGAATTCTGGTAACCTCTTAGCTACCTAAGTCTCTGTTTTAAAAGAGAATTGTTAAATCTCTGCTTAAAAAGGTAGAATTCAGATATTTGGGGCTATTAATTTAGAGCTAAATTTTCAATACTGCTTTCCTTCCTGGTCTTAATCATTTTTGCTATCTAAGTATTAATTATAAATAACATCCATTAGTAACATTCACGCTCACTGGCAACAATTTTAAAAAAGCAAAATTTTAAATGGAGGCTTACAGTTGTGGTAAATTTGGTCTAACAAAGGGATCATTCTCTGCTCCATTGACTGCTTTGTTTTTCCTTTGTTTTGGTTCAGAATTGGTAGAGGGTGCCTGAGAATTATTAGCTGTGGGAGGTTTGCGTTTGGCTAGAAGTTTCCTTTGCCTTTCAATATCTTCCCTTTGCTGATTCACCCATTCTTGTTGCCTGTGTAAAAATAAACAAATAAAACCATATTAACCTTCCATTACTTTTCAAGGCTAAACTTGGAAAAAATGCACAAAAAACATGAAAAACCATATAATATACATTCGTAAACTTTTGGTTCCACTCTTGTGAACCAACTTGTACTTATCCTTCAGGTCTCATTTGAAAGAATTTTTTTAAGTGAGGTGTTCTCTAAACCCCTAGATTAGGGAAAGATGTGTTGCCATATATAATTTCATGGGATCTTCTATCTCCCCACCTCACTCTTTCTAATAAATATCATTCCTATAGATACTTTATCAGAAAGTGTCCGGTTAGATGACATCACTCCCTAAGAACAGAGATGGTGTCTATTTATACAGTATTTATACTGTTGTATCCCTAGTACCTAGTGTAGTGATCATCACTTACCTTTGCTCAGTAAATGTTTCTTGAATGAAATGAGATAAAACAAGACCCCAAACTATTAAAGTATGGGGTATATGTTACACATGCATCTCACCACAGTATTTGCAAACAAATTTACAAAAGGCAAATATGAATTTAATATGAAGAGAGTTATTTTCTAAATCTACTTTTGTTAAAAAAAATTGGTAATGGGAAGTTGGTGTTTTGAAATGAAACAAATTAACCTTAATATAAGAAATTTATGAAAAAATTTTTTTGATAATTTAAGGGGAAAAAGACAAGAAAATAGCAAGAAAAATGAGCATGGCTCTGAAAAATGGGAAAGTAACAAAAATAAAATCAATGCTTCCCATTCAAGAAACTGAAACAATTTTGCAAATAGCTCCCTAATTCTAAAAACTAATAGATACCATGTCTATTATTAAAATGTAGATTAGATATTTTAGCAGTTTGAGCAGAGCATAAAGTAGTTAACAGTGAAGCTTTTTAAAACCAACTTATCATACAACACCTTAAGCTTATTCTAACAGTAACCATGTTCTCTTTCAGGTCACCTCACTATGCCAATAAAAAATTTTCAAATCCTACATGGTTACAATACTTAGAGCAAGTCAAATATTTCATGCCCTCCTCTCCCCAACCACTGACATCAACTAAAGGGCTCCTACTTTGCTAATGCAGAATTGACCTTGCACACATCCCCTTCCCTATGGTTTTAGTGATAAAGTAGCAGAATATGATAGGAGTGAAAAAAATCAAGAAGAACCTAGGTAGAAGATTGAAAGGGTAGAGAAAAATCTCAAGAATAGCAAAGTGAGAACAAGACTTTAATCCGGTTTTCATTTAGAAGCAGGAATAAATTTCAATTTTTAATAAGTAAATCTTAAGGCTATTTTAGGGCACAATCAAGATGGTATAAATGCAAACAAGCAATAATAATCCTAATGATTAAAATATTAATGGAAAGTAAAGAATTACTGGAATAGATATTAATAGCTGATTACTCAGGGATGACTATACAGTTTAGAGATTAATATTATTACTTTTATTTATTTCTCTTCTCATCTTCTAACCACTCTGGGTTATATCACCGATTATAAACGGCTTGATATACACACAGTAGGTCCTCAATAAATGCTTATTAGTGAAAGTCAGGACATACAAGTAATTATTTTCTTTTTTGACGTTATTTTTTGAGACAGAGTCTCACTCTGTCGCCCAGGCTGGAGTGCAGTGGCATGATCTCGGCTCACTGCAGCCTCCACCTCCCAGGTTCAAGCAATTCTCGTGCCTCAGCCTCCCGAGTAGCTGGGATTACAGGCGCCCACCACCACGCCTGGCTAATTTTTGTATTTTCAGTAGAGACAGGGTTTCACCCTGCTGGCCAGGCTGGTATCAAACTCTCAACCTCAGGTGATCCTCCCAACTCGGCCTCCCAAAGTGCTGGGATTACAGGCGTGAGCCACTGCACCTGTGGCCTCTTTTTTGACAGTTAAGTGGAGAAATTGGAACTACTAGTAGAATTTATATTTTAGAACATTCATATTAATTATATAACTGTCTCTTTTATTCATTGCAGGACAATTGCCGGTGTGGGTTTAGTAGCAGAGCCTCTTGCTCATAAACACTAAAAAATTATCTTCTCCTGCTTTCCACTTTACTGTTGATATGTTAGTTCATGCTTTAATCACCTTTCATCTGGATACCCCTCCATCTTAACTACCAATAACATTCATCCTCTTTCTAATAATATTTTCACATTACCATCAGTTATTATTCTACAACTATCACTGTAGATATCATTCCGATCATGTACACTCTATGTAAACCTTTAACAAGTCCCATTATCTGCAGAATTGAAACCCAAACTCTCTAATATCACAAGGACATTATCCTTTGTTTCACTGTGGTATAACTAGCACAGATATGTTGAAGAAAAGTTGAATAAATCTGCTGAGAGAGAAGGCCATTCTGTGGCAAGTCCTAGGAGGCAGTGTTTGAACAGCAATGTTGGTGTGATACCACGTGAAAGAAAGTTCCGCCTCTATTTCAAATAACTGGATACTCTGGAAAAGCTGATGTTCATGCTGGCATTACTCCCCATTTTCAGGTTTAAAAAAATTTTCCACCAAAAACGGAGTAGCATATTTAGCACTCCTTAACACATAAACAGCCAATAAATCCTTATCTACCACCATCTGAACTCAAGAAAATATGGTAACTATAATTTCTGTTTAAAAGTTTGATCTGAAAAGTAACAGAAAACCAAACATCGCATGTTCTCATGTATAAGTGGGAGCTAAACATTGGAGACACATGGACATAAAGATGAGAATGATAGAAACTGGGGGCTACAAAGATGAAGGAGGCAGAGACAGTGGCAAGGATTGAAAAACTACTGGGTACTATGCTCACTACCTGAGTGGTGGGTTCAATTGTACCCTGAACCTCAGTATCATGCAATATACCCCTGTAACAACCTGCACATATATTCCCTGAAACTAAAATAAAAGTTGAAATTAAAATAAAAAAATAATAAATAGAGTTTACCTCAGAAACGCTAAAGCCACATGTTCAGTTTAACTGATAAATCAGTTATTATATCTGGGGCAAAAGAGAAGTTTTTTTCCTTAGGAATAGAGAGCAGGCAAGTGCTGAATATTAACATGTAAGGATTGGGGAATGGGAAAAAACTAAGTAGGAAAATCCTAGGAAATAAACACACACACAAATCTTCCAGTGAAAATTAAATTTTCAACAATTTCCCTCTCAAAACATCATCTGTAAAGCTAAAGGTTCAATTAATATTTCGGAAAGTCAGAATTAGAATAATATATTACATTCTATAGATGACTGCTAATTAATCAAGAAATTACTAAGCTAAAACTGTAATACTCTTGGTTTCATATCCCTTTCAAATGTACTAAATTCTATGATTTCAGAGTAGTGAGGAACTGGAGAGCATAATTACAAATCTATAATCTTTTAAAGTAATGAAAACCCAAACGAATACTAAAAACTTTTAAATGTTAAGAATGACTAACTTCACAAGATTCTGAAATGCAAAACCATCTGTCCATTGTTCAGTAAATGAAGCGCCATGTCTAACTGTTGTAAAGTGCCCGAGGCGTAATCGATCTTGCATACTCTTCTCTCTGCTTGACAGTTTTTCTTGTGTACTCTGAAAAGGAGAAAAAAAAATCATCACTCAATTTTATTCATTAATTTATAAAAGCATACAAAGCAAAAGGGGCTAATGAAGGGAAAGCGAAAATTTACTCAACTTTTAGCCTACCTTTTCAATAAGAAGTTTCTTGCTCATTGATATGCACTTATTTAATCGTTCTTTGTATTTTTCAAGTAATTTTTGTTGTTCATCTATTTGCCGTCTGAGATCACAGTTAGCCTATGACATAAGTAGAAAATGCAAGAGGTCTAGACTGGGGAATATGAAAAGCTTAGAAACAGTTTTAATGTTCTAAATAAATTATATACAGATAGGACTAATAATATTAAATATCTGAGTATGATACGAGAAAAAAAAAAGCCTACTTAACCATGAGATAATACTGTTAAATGTTACTTAAGTGTGTAGTGGAAAGTACATACAGGGAAATTTGTATCCATATCCATACATTCAAATCCATACTCTAAGGTTAACTTTGGCTAAGTTATAAGAACGTTAGTTCAGCTTTCTTATTTCTAAATAGAAGCAACACAATCTACCTCACTTTGTTAAAAATAACTAAAATATGGTATATAAAGTGTCTATCACTTAAAAATAAATATGAGTTTTTTTCCTCTATCTCTTATAATTAACTAATTAAATGTTGGTTTTCCTCTATCTCTTATAACTAACAAAATATTTTCTCCACTGAACTTATAAATGACATACACAAGTTGCCTACCCAACAATTGTCCTCACCATTCTTCCTTAGCAATAGGATACTAATTCTGTTCACTTTGTAGGTGGCCATATGCTCAGAGAAGAGGCTTCCCTCTAACATCAAAAGATGAGTCTGATTAGTACAGTGGCAAGAGAATAACCTATAGGGCTTGTTACAACAGATTACTGGGAACCATTCCCAGAGCTTCTGAATCAGGTCTCAGGAAGGACCTGAAAATTTCCGTTTCTAATAAGTTCTCCAGTAATACTGATGCTCCTGGTCTGAAGATCACACTTTTGAGAATCAAAAGTCTAGGCCAACCATGGTGGAATCCACAAGACAAGCGCACAATATCTTAAAAGTGCTGAGAGAAAACAATTGCCAACCTAAAATTAGATACCCAACACAATTGTTTTTCAAGGAAGAGGAAACAGAATTTAGCACCAATAGACCCTCAGCAATTCAAAGAAAATCTCAACACTGTGTGTGTATGATGCATATGCAACTTGAAACCTGATTCTAAAATTTCTCTAAGACTGTGAAGGGCCAAAAATAGCCAAAATGAAGAAGAGGACATCTGTTTAACCATGTATCATGACTTAACATAAAGCTACATAACTATGATCACCCAAGCCTCCTCCTTTCTTAATAAGGGAAATTCAATGTTTTATCCTGGATTGCTATCTGCCTAGCCAAATGACTACAGTTCCCAGCTTCCCTTGCAGCAAAGGATGGTTAATGAGATGCAAGCAGAAGTTGTTCAATGAGATATCCAAGAAGGCTGCACACAGAATTGTGCTTTGTGTTCTCTGCTCCCATCCTCCCTCCTGTTATCTGCTTAGAACGCAGATATAATTGTGACCCTAATAGATATACTGAACCTTGATGTGACCTTTGAGATATAAGCCATGAACTAACAATGACAATTGTTATTAATAAAGTCCCTTATGATACTGAGGAGTAATAATATCTGAGCTGCCCACTTCTGTTCTTCTCTTGAAAAATAAGTTTCTATCTCATCTGAAGTACTGTTATTTATGTTCACTGTTACTAACAGCCAAAAACAACTGATAAAAATTGTTTTATCAACAATGATAAAAAGATGCTGCAGTACTTGTGTAGAGATACAAACAGAACAAGGAAACATGATACAGAACACAGAAACAGATCCACTTGTATACTGGAAACAAGATTTTATGATGATAGAGCTGGCAGTATAAGAATGAGCTTTTAATTAAATGGGGATGAACAACTGGTTATCCATATAGAAAGAAATTGAAATGAAACCCTACATCATGCCATACCCAAAACCAATTTCAGTAAGACTAATAATTTATATTGAAAGATCAGCTGGGCATGGTGGCTCATGCCTATAGCCCCAGCACTTTGGGAGACCAAGGTGGGAGGATCACTTGAGGCCAGGAGTTCAATACCAGCCTGTAGACTCCCAGCTCTACAAAAAATAAAAAAAAATCAGCCCGGAGTGATGGCATGAGCCTGTAGTCCTAGCTACTTGGGAGCCTGAGGTAGAAATATTGCTTAAACCCGGGAGTTTGAGGCTACAGTGAGCTATGATCCCCCATTGTGCTCTAGCCCGGGCGACAGAGTGAGACCCTGTCACTTAGCGGGGGAAAAAAAAAGACCAGACCAAAAAACCTTGAGAAATAACTGGTATTATACAGTAAAATGGAAAATGTGTATGCCCTGTACTCTGGCTATGTCTTTCCTAAACATATACCACAGAAAAATTCTTTCATATTTGCCCTGAAGACATGTACAAAGAATGTTCTTAGAACTGTTTATACTAGAAAAAGTAGAAATAAAATGTCAACTAAAAGCAGAAAAAATAAAGAAATTATGGTATACTTGTAACACCTTACAATATTGCAATGAAATGAACAAACTACAGTTATACTCATCAAAGTGGATGACTCTCTGATATATAACATTCATTGAAAACAAGCTGGGCAAAAGGGTCCATACTGGAAAATTTCACTTAACGTTCAAAAACCAACTGAAATAATATGTTGTTAAGAATGTAAGCACATATTTAATACAACCATAAAGAAACACCAAGGCATCACAAATACAAAATTTAAAATAGTGGTTAAATGGTAAATGGGTGTGAGAAAGTAAATATGACAGGATCAGGAAAAAGACACACTGGATGTTTTAAAGACACTGTCAAATACAGTAGGATCACAGGTGTTGGTTTTATCGAGTTTCTATACCAGTAGTTCTCAATGCTGTCTTAAATTAGAATTATCTGGGAGAGCCTTTAAAACTACCAATGTCCAAGACCTACATCGTCATCAGCTTGATCAGAACCCCTCAGGGTAGAGTTCAGGCATTAGTACTTTCACCCTTCCCAACTGGTGAGTCTAAGGAGCATCAAGGGGTAAGAACTGCTGCTTTAAACCCTTACATTCTTAAGTGTACTTCTAGATGTATTTTTAAATAAAGCTTCCATTAAAAATCCTACAGAACTGCAGCAGTTACTTCATCGTATAGGTATCAGATGTCAGGCATATAACAAAATCAATAAACTTTAACATGAAATGGCTATTTGTGTTATTGTAGTTGGTCATATAAATGTTATTAACTTCCAGTTCTCCAACAGTTTCTCAATTCCCAATTTATTGAAGATCTAATAAAATATTTCACTATAAAATTGGTATTTTCAATCATGTACTTAAACTAACAGAAAAAGCTTATTGAGTTCTAGCTACAAAATTTTTTTTTTTTCTGAGACAGAGTCTCACTCTGTCGCCAGGCTGGAGTACAGTGGCACGATCTCAGCTCACTGCAATCTCCGCCTCCCGGGTTCAAGCATTTCTGCTGCCTCAGCCTCCCAAGTAGCTGGGACTACAGGCACACACCACCATGCCCAGCCAATTTTTGTATTTTTAGTAGAAACGGGGTTTCACCATGTTGGCCAGGATGCTCTTGATCTCTCGACCTTGTCATCCGCCCACCTCGACCTCCCAAAGTGCTGGGATTACAGGCATGAGCCACTGCGCCTGGCCTAGCTACAGATTTTTTTACAATGCTAAGTATTTTCTGAACAGTTTGACTGTTGCCAAATAATTTATTCAATTTTTTTCCCCTCTATGACTCATTACTTACCCTGAGCAAATCATCTATACGTCCCTCCTTCTTTTCCAGGTCCTGGATTTTATTACTTTCTAATGCTGCTAATTTCAGCATTGTGAGATCAGTCTAAATGAAAAAAAGTTATTTTATTATCTCCACTATATATGTTGTTTCAAGCAAACATAAAACTAGGTTTTACTCCAAATTCAAAAGGTAAAGAAAAATATATTTATGTGTATATGTAAAGTGAATCTCAAAAAGTTTTAGTGCAGTTTTAATAACTTCAAGTGTATAAATACTACAGACTTACCAAGAAACATCTAGAAAGGCCAATTACTTAGAATACTATGTTCCTCATTATCATTCAATATATCCGCTGCTTTGTGCTATACGTTCCTCTAGTTGATTTTTTTTGAATTTTGCAAGACCTTTTTTAAATTGATAAGTAAAAACCTATCTATTTACAGTACACAACACGATGTTTTGATATATGTATATACATTGTGGAATGGCAAAATCAAGTTATTTAACACATATCTTTTTTTTTGGTGTGAATAAAATCTACTCTCTTAGCAATTTTCATATACACAAAATATTGTTTTTAACTGTAGCCCCTATGATGTATAATAGTTCCCTTGAACTTACTTTCCAACTAAAATTTTATGTCCTTTGACCAACATCTCATGCAGCAAAACCTTTCATGATCTACTCAGTGGCTGAAAGGAATGTACTTGTAATCCTAGCCTCAGGATCATCCAAAGAAAGAGGTTTTGATACATGCACAACAGTTTGGATATGACCTCACAAATAAAGTCTAATAGAAATAAACTGTCAAGCTGAGGTTGAAGAGTAAGATCTACTCTCCCAAACCCCAGTCTGAGAAAGTACCACTCAGAAACTGTCACATGTAAAAAATTAAAATGAAAAACTTAGTGCTCAAAATTCATGAAACTAAGTAAGTATAGAAAATATACAAATAATTCAAATAATGTTTATAATTTGTCACATATATGTATTTAATAAATACAGTCAAATGAGAGGCTTTAATGTCCACTTATAAAAAATACAGCAGTTTCACAAAATATCAATTACGTATACTTGGAAATTAAGTTCAGAAAGAATCAGTAAACAGAACTGACATGTTACGGTTGTTTAAAAAGCTGATAGTAAATTGTGTGTTTCAGTTTCTCACTCCTTCCTACAAATTCTGTTGTTTTTGTTTAGTAAGTTATCTTTCTTGATGTGTAATTCTGCTTTATGACTACATATAAAACAAACAGACATCTTAGTTGTTAGTAAGTTAGTCAATGGTTTCTTAGAAGCCATAGAAAAAAACATTTTAATTATCATTTACCTGAATAATTTTAAAGCATAACTGCTTTGGTTGTACAATAGGGTGGTCCCCAAATGCTAATGCAGTAGGAGAAGGGCTATTTGGTCGAACCTAAAGAAATTATTAAAATTTTTATATTAGCAAAAAAAAAAAAAAAAAAACCACAAAACAAAACAGGTTTCTAATTAGCAACAATTACTTAACATTTCTGAAGAAGTTTCTATCAGAATAATACCTAAATTGAAACATAATTGACTTTTAAAACCTTTAATTACCATTATTCAACAAGCATTCATTAAGTACCTCCTACATAAGACCCAGTGAGAAATACAACAATATATTCCCTGCCCTCATAGAGCTTACATTCTAGTGCCATAAAAGAAATCTTAATGCTTTCATACAGTTAAAAAAAAAATAAGGCCAAATAAATTATTCTGAAAAATATTAAACAATGATTATAATAGTTGAAAAAACAAACTTACTAGGGACAATAATATATGCCCATATGTAGTTTAATATCAATTTATTAATGAATTTCATAGTTTATCTGGTCACTAGATCAAAAAGACACTCACTGAAAGCAGATTATAACATTGTATCAACGCTATCACTACAACTCTTAGTTACTATTGAATCTTATGCCTTACTTTATACACGGCAATGTGATATTCTGAAAGGTACAAAATGAGTAAAACAAAACCAAGTATGTCTAAAGACAAAGGACAAGAAGGGGACACAAGAAATAAAAACAATGTGTTTGAATAAATAAGTGAAACTCTGATTTTTAAAAATCTTTAATTCTTCTTTAAATTACTGAAAACCAATATTGTTTTTCTAATTAGATATTGAACTTTCACACAATGAAAGTAAATTTAAAAATGAAATCCAATATGCAAAACAACGCATATAAAAGAACTATATCTAAAATGTTATGAAAAAACCAAAAAGTTTAAGATAATTTTAAGTCCATGATTCTTTTCCTATACTGAACTACATACCCTGCCTTTTTCTTAAGGATTCCCAGAAAGGAATTATGCTATCACTTTAGTGGTTAAGAAATTCAATTGTTAAGAAAGTTATAAATTAGGAATCAACAACTGAATACAGACTGATACAAGAGTACTCATGTTAGTCCCACAGACTCAACAGGCATTCTTTTAACATAAACAATGCTTCTTGGATATAATTAATTCAGAAAATCTTTAAGAGGCTCACTTCCAGAAATAAAATTCCAATAGCACCAGATAATTTAAAAGGATTTAATTCATGTCACAGAAATAATGTATTAAAAGATAAATGCTAACTTATTTATATAGAAGTTCTCAATAAAAAACAATGAATTATAAAACTTATTCAGTGTACATAACCCTCCCAAAGACTACGCATGAAAAACTTGAAAGATGACTTACAGATGAGGAAGGAGTGGAATGTGAATGTGAATTTTGAGGAGAACGGATTGCAGGAGGTATGCCTCTTACTGGACTTGAGCCATTTCCACCCTGGTACTGAGTAAAAGAAAAAGGAAGCATTATTATTTACTAAAGCAGGCTCAGACAGTTATTTCAGATATGACATTAAGAATTAATCTAAATATACCTAATTTTAAAATAAGTAGTCATTTAAATGAGTCCAGAACAAAAAAAACACAAGGTCAGCCAAGTCCTAAAAGACTGAGAGACTACTGATCACAAGAACATGACGAGACTGTTTTATAAAGATCCTTATTACTCTATATTCTGACTATAATCTGTTATTTTGGTCAACTCAAAGACAAATAAATTCCTCCAAAGCAATAAACATATTTTGTTTTCCCCCCAAATCTTAGCACAGGTCCCCTACAAATGTTTATTGAGCCATATAGTCCCTAATCCCAAGAAATTTCAAAATGTTTACCCATAGACCTTAGTGAACATAATCAACTATTTTAAACAGAATATCATTCTCAAGATACCCAGGTGTTCATGGCACTATATAAAAAGAATTATAATAGGTCCCTTCCCTCTAACAGCACAAAATCTTTAAAAAATCAATTCTTCTGTACAAAGTGCATGACTTAGCTGCATATGAAGAGAAGCCAACTGATCTATTCCATAGCTATCTTTTCTCCTATTTCAAGTTTACATACGAAGGATGGGAAAATAACTTGCTGCAGCAAAGTTCCTCTGGGGGTGTAGATTATTGTCCATTTCATCATTTCTTGTTTAATTACTTTACTTACATGAACAGCACAGATAGGAACTTCCTAGCATGTTCATTAAACAACTTCCTGCAACCTAGGGATTTTGCCTTATTTATTTTATCGATAGAGCCTAGCATAAAATTTAGCACATAGTAGGCATTCAAGAGACATTTGTTGATTTGAATTCATCGTACCTTTGGCAAAGGTTCTTAATTAATGATATCAGTAAGTGACTGACCTCAACCAAAGAGCATCAGGTATCTCATGGTCAGCAACTGCTTGACTTTAGATTTTACGAACCCAAGAAAGAAAGCAGTGGTGGAAAAAAAAATCAGCGCTTCCCTTAATCAGCCAATTCTGCTCTCTCAAGTAAACATAAATATTTTTCAATTGAGTAGACCATGTTTGTTGTTTTAATAATTACACTTGATAGTAGAAAGAATTCTGAACTAGAGAGCCAGTGAACTTTAACTTCTATTCTTTACTCTTCAATTCAGACTTTGCCTTAAATGGGTTAACCCATTTATGCCTAGTGTTCTATTATTGCTCAAGGTCACTGCTGCCACGGTCTGACTGCAAAAATTCAAAAAATTACAGTGTAGGCTACTTTACATTTCTAGTCTTCAGTTTCATCATCTGTAAACTGAAACACTAATATATATTTTGCCTATCTTACAGGTTATTATAAACAACTATGTGAGAAAGTATTTAGAAAAAAATGATATGGCATCCCAATGTAAATGTAAATCTAATTTTCCTAGAAAGATATTACATAGTAATAAAGCTCTGCTCTAATCAAGTAAGTAATCAAAAGCTGACCTTGTGCTTCTAAGAAATTATTTCTAGCTCACAGCAGAATAGTACTGAATTAGGAACTGGAGACAATCCTCAATGAACTTACTTCAAAATAGTCGCTAATTTTGTGGCCACGTCCCCCAATACTTTTTCCTAAAATATAAGAAGCGCATGATGTTAGTAGGGTAGTGATGGGCATCAAAAAAATATTAAGAGTCCGCAGGACATCAGCTATCAATTTCACAAATATGAAAATCAAATGACATTTCAATAGAGACATGCCAATTTTTAAAAGTTCCAGTTATTGGAGAATCATACAAATAAATGATGTAAGTGATGTCCTGTTTTAAAACTACATTATTAATACTGCTTAATAACTACTAATTTCAGAAAAGCAAATCAGTAAATAAAAAAGTAGCGACTGCATCACTGACAAACTAACCTTTACTTGTAAATAATAATAAAACAGCTTTAGTTATACAAACCATAACATGATTCCTGTCAAACTGACAGTAACACACTTCAATAGGAATGTTATTTTGTAAAATGTATTTTGATTTTCTAAAAAGCATTCCCAAATTAAATACAATGTTTTTTAAAAACTAGATTGTAAATATTGCTCATATATGACCACACTGACAAAGTACTTGAACCAGCTCATTAGAGATCACGCTATTTTTTAAATATTTTGCTCTAAAATGGATTCTTCATCAGTCCTATAAGTTTTAAATTAAGAACTTGCTAAGAAATACAATGTTTAGAGATGCTTTCTTGGGGGAGAAGTAACCATCCTTCACTGGAACTATACAGAATACATGACTTCTTCAAGTTACAACTAGTGATATCACAAAGTCAAAAGCTTTGCTTAATATAAACATATATATATTTATTAATTCAATGCTGACTTATTTCATGATTCATTTATTTTATTTAACAAATATTTCTTAAGTGGTTACTATGTGCCAGGCATTATTAAGATGAAAAACAGTATTCTTAAAAGTTTAACAACTTTAAATTCCTTCTTGGAACAAGGTGGGGGGAATTTTTAAAAACTAAACAAGTATTCAGGACTACCAATGCTACCTAGAAATTTTGAACATTAGTTCTGCACAGATTTATTTAGAGGTCAGAGATGACTGTAAAGGTCTTATACTAAAGGGACTTCCCTTCTGTCCATAATAATTTCTCTGTAGATTCTAAAGAGGTACTATATTTTAATGAAGACAGATGGTTTTGGTTGCCTACTCCAGAAGCTATTTCCCCAATTCTCTTTCCTTAACTGAATGGAAATTTTGTTCTGTTAACACCCTTCACCCTACATGGGCACATGTAACTTCAGAGGAAGCTGACTCCTATACAATTTCCACTTCCAGGTCCCCTTCTCACCTTCTTATTAGAAATCCAATTTTGTTCAAGTATCATCCCTTCTCCATACAGGCTGTATGTTTAAGAACTTAACTCCACTTCCAGGTTCAAAGATGGCCCTGATTTTTTTCTTTTTTTAAGTTTCTGACACTATCCACCTACAGATGGCCTGATTTTTTTTAAGGCAATAGTACCTCTGTTGGTCATAACTAGTTTTGGAATGGACATACGACCAATCTAGTCCATAAGATCAGTAGTTCCCCACCTTTTTGGCACCAGGGACCAGTTTTGTGGAAGACAATTTATCCACAGACTGCGGGGAGTAGGGAAGATGGTTTTGGGATGAAACTGTTCCACCTCAGATCATCAGGCATTAGATTCTCATAAGGGAGTGCATAACCTGGATCCCTTGCATGTGCAGTTCACAATAGGGTTCACACTCCTATGAGAATCTAACGCTGCCGCTGATCTGACAGGAAGCAGAGCTCAGGCGGTAATGCTCACTGGCCCGCTGCTCACCTCCTGCTGTACGACCCAGTTCCCAATAGGCCAAGGACTGGAAGACTGGGAGGTTGGGGAACCCTGCAGAAGATGAGAGGAGAGGTCTGCTTTGGACTTGAAGTCAGGTTTACTCCAAAGGAAGGGGGGAAAAAACACTGAAAGCCAGATTAAAGCAATATAAGCGAGGAAGGTGAAACAAGAAAAAACAATTTAGGCAACCATCCTAAAAACAAAGATTATCAGACAATTCTGTAGATGGCAGACCACAAAGGAAAAAAACATGGTTCAACCAATCCAGAAGGCTCATCTTATTTGGGAGCTTGTTTTTGAGTTTATATCTTTACAATAAATAAAGCTCCAAGTCCACTAACTACAACTTGGGGGAGGCTACACTAAGACCAAAAAGGAGCTCAGTGTAAACTGAGATACAAAATACAATACACCTCAGAAAAGGCACTAAAATGACTTACCCTTCCTTCCATAAAGACAGTTGCTGCAAATATATTCCTTGCTTCCAGTGCCCTATATACACCAGTAAGTCATGGGTTCACAGCCATAGATCTTATGGCTAAAGATTGGCTCCAACACATGTAACATTATGTATAAAGTCATCATTATACACGATTTAAGAGCCCAATTTATTATATTTAATTTTGAGTGCTCAAATTAAATGACAACACTATTTTTCTATTCATTATAAGATATTTAGTTAAATGAAAATAATTTTCTTAGTTCATATCACAAAAAGTAGGTATGCAAGAAAGGATGGAAAGAAAAACAGATAATACTTTGAGTCTCTCATAATTATTTTGATAGCCTTTTTTTTAAATAAATGGGAAAAGTTTGAGTAGTTCCGTTAAAGTGAGATTGAAGTTTTTAATTCAAAAACAAGCCATTTCAATACAATACATATAAAGAATGAAAAATGAAAAGTCGTAAGTTAATGCTTGCCAGATTTGGACATGATACTTGTCTTTCTAGGACCCAAATGAAAACAATAAGGGCAACATTGAAAAGCCTAAAAGCAATCATTATACACTAACTACCTGTGCACACACCAAAATTTACAACTTCATATTATTTTACAATTAAAATATTAATTGCTTAAAAATTAAAACAATTAATTTTAAGTGTCCACTAGGCTCTGAAGGAAGATGTTATGTGCTTACCCTGACTACTTTCATTCTGGTTTTCTGCTTTTCTCTTTCTTCCCCTGGATGATTCCGATTGTTTCTTCTCCGGTGTCTACAGAAAACAAGATAACAGATTTTTAAATGACAGTTTTAATATACAAAATTATCACAGTCAACATAAAACCATGTTTCGAGACCAAAAAAATAGCATTCAGTAGTGCTCAAGAGATGTTAATATACTGTTATTTACACACAATTTATTTAAAAGATAAAATTTCCTATTGTATACATTTTAAAATTCCAAGTAGAGAAGATCTTGTACATATTATCTGATATTCAGTTACAGAATTTGACATGAAGTGGATGAAAAATCCTAAGAGTAATTAGCCTTTAAAAGATGACCTTCAAATGCTTAACTGGATGACGGGGAAAAAATCACCTTAGTGTTTCCCATGAGTTTTTTCCTATTAAGTTTTTCCTTAGTTTCCTACTCCTCAAACATACTTAGTGTATAAAAGTAAACTTGGATGAGAAAAAAGGGGCAGAACACAAACCCTGATATACACAATCCCTACTAAAAAGGACCATTCACGTAAATGCCTGGCAATTATTATCCAACAATTATAGCTAATTCACAGATTATGCCCCAGATAACGGATCAGTAAACTACGGCCTATGGGCCTAATCAGTTTGGTCACCTGTTCTGTATGATCGAACCATAGCTTTCACACTTTTAAATGTTTGAAATTTTAAAAA
The DNA here is from genome assembly GCF_029281585.2 of Gorilla gorilla gorilla. Classification (NCBI taxonomy): domain Eukaryota; kingdom Metazoa; phylum Chordata; class Mammalia; order Primates; family Hominidae; genus Gorilla; species Gorilla gorilla. The sequence goes on from NC_073235.2 coordinate 73,557,972, forward strand.
TTCAAAACAAAAAGAATATTTTGTGGTGTGAGAATTACAAGAAATTCAAGTTTCAGTATTCGTAATAAAATTTTATTGGAACACAGCCACACTCTTTCATTTAGGTATTGTCCATAGCTGCTTTTACATTACAATGGCAGAGCTGAGTAGCTGCAACAGAGTTGGAATGGCCCATAAAGTCGCAAACATCTGGCCTTTTACAAAAAAAGTTAACAGATCCCTGCTCTAGATGGTGGCTCTGGTTCCAAATGACATGTGTGTTCCTATAACAGATAGAAAGTATCTTCATTAGACTAATACAAGTAATTTTTCTGGAGTTTGACAAACTTTCCTGCTTAGTCAAAAATTAAAACCAAGAGCAAAAGCACAGGCAATGGCACCAGGCCCTCAAATTCTAGAAACGTGGTAAGCACCTCTGGTGCCAGAAAAATTCCTGAACTTCACAAGAGCTCCATTAATATTTGACTGAATGAATGAATGAATCTTACTAAACAACTTAAAATAAATCTCTTAAAAGCATCATGGTCCCCCAACAAGGAACGGATTTAATCCGTATTTTTATGTCTCTGAGTGGGCCTACAATTAAATATATGAATAACAATACATAGCCTAATTCTTATTGAACACATATTGTTCCTCTAAGTACCATCTTGAGTATTTAAAGTTCTCCCACCTCCATTTTGCCAACAAGATAACAGATGCAGAGAAATTGGACCAAATGTTCATAGCATCTGAATTCTTTAAAAACAGATGTTACATCTTCTCCCTATCTCACCCTCTTACCCCACCCCTAGCATACAGTTATTACTTGCTAAATACATGAATGAATATTAAGTAACCTACTCAAGGTAACACTACCAGTGTGGCAGAGCCAGAATTCAAATTAAATTCAGTTCTGTATAATTCTAAGACCTAAATGCTCTTTATTTTTTCTATGATATCCTACATCAAGAACTAACTAAATGAATCTACTATACAAAAATATTTCAGAATTTTAGTGTTTATAAATAAAACTCAATATGTCCCATGAAATGCCAGTATGTTTTCATTTCACAAACCAGAAGTCTTAAAGAAATCCACCCTAACTGGCCATCTACTCAGGAGGTAGACTGATGTACCAGCAATTTTGGGTAGGTAGTTTACTACTTTTGTTTCATTGTCAAAATTACCAAACTCAAACAATAATCAATCTTCTGTTTTCCTAGAAATAAAAATATAACTACATTAAAAATTCTTTTAACATTTATTAAAGAACCCTAAATCGGCCGGGTGCAGTGACTCATGCCTGCAATCTCAGCACTTTGGGAGGCCGAGGCGGGCAGATCATATGAGGTCAGGAGTTCTAGACCAGCCTGGCCAAAATGGTGAAACCCTGACTCTACTAAAAATATAAAAATTAGCCGGGCATGGTGGTGCGTGTCTGTAGTGCCAGCTACTCGGGAGGCTGAAGCACAAGAATCGCTTGAACACAGGAGGTAGGGGTTGCAGTGAGCCAAGATCACACCACTGCACTCCAGTTTGGGTGACACAGCGAGACTCCATCTCAAAAACAAAAGAACCCCAAGTCTACGTTAAAATAAAAGATCCCCAAATAATAATTTATTCATATCCTTCCTAACTTAATTTATATATAAAAAAGTGAAGAAAACATAATTTTTCAGAATCCTTTAATGTTATACTAATTTTTTAAGCATGGCAGGATCCTATTCAAATTCCATCTTAAATCCTGACTAGGTACTCTTGAACAGGCAAAAATAGCGGGGAAAAACCCATACAAAATGTTATAATTCTGAAACAGTTGTATTGGAAACAGCATTTTCTAGCTAGAAAACAAAATAAAATGTAAAGTTCAAAATGGTTCTGTACCATTTTCTAAAGTATATCCTAAGGAACTAGTGTTCAATGGTAGGTTGAGAAGACTATGTTAATGAGGGTGAAAAGGGGTGAGTTCAAATGGGGTAAACAAAATTAGATTTCTTTACTGCAAGGCTTCTCAGAACCATCAAAATGCTAACATGCACTGGCTATCTCCAAAAGAGGGATGAGGTGGGAAGATACAATAAATTTTCAAAACTTATTTGAGACAACATTCGTTAAATACTTCACTGGATATGCACTTCAGGATATTTAAGGTTGTTTTGTTGTTTAACATATAGATTACTTAGTTTTGTTGTTTAACATATAGATTACTTCGTGAAGGCTTTTTCCTCTGAGGCAGAATTTCCCAGTGTGGAGGTATGGGACAGTCCATTGGCAAAAATGTCTTTTCATTAAACCAACCAAAAAGCAAACGAATGCATTATAATTATAGTAAAGAAGGCAACAAGTTTATCTCCTTTAAACCAGAGAAGAATTTACAGATGGAGAAGAAAAAGGGTAACAGGACTAAAATTAATTTTAAGACTGTTGTGCCCCAGAAGTTATTAAAGGGGAAGGAGAAGGGAAGGAAGTGTGTGGCTGAGTTAAGGCTCTAGCCTACCAGAGACATATCCTATGTTACCTCTACCCTGAATCTGCAAACACAGCATCTCCTATTTTAATACTGAGATTCCAGATGAGATTTCCTTTGAAAAAATAATTCCGCAGCTTTTAAAAAAAACTACTGATCATGACCAATGATTTCCTTGAGGAAATCCAAAGGACATCAACCAGGCCACCTATGTATTTGCTAAGGTATACAACGTGCACGTATTAAACATTTTATATAGAACATTTTCAAGACTGCTCTTGCTAATAATACTGTCATTTCTTTATTTTATTCTCTATTTTTTCTTAACTATCCTACTATAAATAGACCACTAAAGAAAAGATTAATATGGAAGGCAAAATAATAGGATTTGGCTTTGAAGTAAAGATGAAAAGTATTCAGTAATTAGAAAAGGCCAAAGAGCTCCAATATACAGTGAAACAGTCATTAGGAGAAAATGAAGAAAGGAGAGACTAGTACACTTTAAACCAAGTTAGCTGTGTAAATGTTAGATTTGTAATCATACCAAAACCTGAATGACTACTCTGGCATTTAGAGATTCCAAGATATTAGTGTGAATTTACACAGTATTTTTTACCAGTTGAAAAGTTTGTTGAAAAAACACAAAGACAATTTAAAGGACTCAAGAAGTGTAGTGATATAATTTAACTAATCCTCCAATTTTACTTGGAACTTAGGTCAGTGATTATTAATCAAGGTTTTTATATCTAATCATGTAGCCTGCTGGTTTTATCTTATAATAAAATATAAAGGAGTCTTTCCTCAATGTAAATAAGACCAAACATAAGAACACATGAATCTCAATGCTGTTACAGTATGAGGGACAGAAATCAACATGAATTATTCTATGAAAACAGATAACCACCTGTATAAGCCTCAAACTAGAGAGAGATTTAAAATTATGGAAATAAATGCATTACAGAAAATTTTACAGTATACAAAAAAATATTTTAATAGCAACAAAAAAAGAGGGAGTGGATATTAAGGTTTGTTCTTCATTGGGCCTGACTGAATAGACAACAAAAATCAGGTACCATCATCTCTAATAAAATCACTATAGTTAATAGACATAGAATGTTTCATTTCTTTTTGTTAAACAAGAAAATACTTTAAAACAGAAACAAAAGTTACTCTAATATTAAATAGTAACCTTACAAAATATTCAATCTTCAAACCTGACAGAATGAATTTTTTTCTGATAGATCCATTCAGCCAAAGACTGGTTTCAAAACTGCAACTCACTGGCTATTCTTTCTTTCTTTTTTTTTTTTTTTTTTTTTTTTGAGACGGAGTCTCGCTCTGTCGCCCAGGCTGGAGGGCAGCGGCGCGATCTCAGCTCACTGCAAGCTCTGCCTCCTGGGTTCACACCATTCTCCTGCCTCAGCCTCCCAAGTAGCTGGGACTACAGGCGCCTGCCACGGCGCCCGCCACTAAGCCCGGCTAATTTTTTTGTATTTTTAGTAGAGAGGGGGTTTCACCATGTTAGGCAGGATGGTCTCGATCTCCTGACCTAGTGATCCACCTGCCTCGGCCTCCCAAAGTGCTGGGATTACAGGCGTGAGCCACCGTGCCCAGCCCTCACTGGCTATTCTAATGATTCATACTTGGGTACCAAATTCAAGGGTACTATAATTTGAACAAATGGCATGACAAACCTTTTTGCTGGCAGCTGGTAAAACAATGTTCAATTTTTATCCACATTTCTAGGCAAAACTTGTTGAACTAGATGTGAGACAGGAAAATGTTTGCTGCTTTGTATCCTATTTACATTTAAACGTTACCATGAAATATGCACATCCGAATTCAAGGATGATTTTGAGCTGGTATGACCTGAAATTCACATAGTCTGTCTCTGCCCAAGAGTTAAAACTTTAATATTGATAACTATTATCTGTAAATATTTACTTGAACCTTTGACCTCTAAAAGAAGATCTCTATTATAATGCTGATTTTAATATTTAGTATAAAAAATTTCTGTATGTAAAATTTTGGAATGCTATCATCAAACAAAAGTATTTCCTTGCAGTTCTAAGTAAATCAAAATCATCATATTAGCAATTTGGAGTGTAGTATATTTTCTGCTGTACTGCCTTTATTGTTTAATAACGTGTAATATAAAAGATGGTAGAACACCAGTAAGAAGAAATTGGGTAACCACCCAACTAAAATATGTGCTGTCTTACAGGTATACTTAAAGTATGCCACCTCATATATTTCTGTAAAGGCTGAAGGACTCTCTCTATTCACACATGCACAGCATTCACAACCGTATCAGTACTCCAAAGAAATGTAATATTAAAACAATTATTTTATGCTCAATTTTTAACAACTACCTAATTTGACATCCTCACATTGTGACTTCTTAAACGCCTATCACTTGGACCCACTGCATTCACACATGTTTAAAGGAGTACACTAAGTTTTTAATATTGATGAAAATGATTTTGTCTGTTATTTTCTTATCACTTACGTAGTTTATTTCCTGGCATTTTCCCTTCTCTGGCTATCCCTTTAAGGCTTTATTTGTTAAACAGTGTATACTATAAAATTAGAATAAAGTTGAACTTTCTCCCCTACTCAAATTACCTTGCCAGTAGTTTTCAAATCATACAAGAATAAAACAGCCATTTAGAACAACTGCTGAAGGGTGGGGGTTGGGAAGTAACATTTTCAGATAATTTATTCTGGAAATGTTGGCATTTTGAAAGTGCTTGTAATAGTCAAATTCAGAAATGTGGTCTCACAACTTTTGACCCATTGTGACACTCACAATGGAGTAACATACTCCTGTATCATACCCCTACAAACATTCCTTTGAACATGAATCCCTAGGTCTGTACAATTATTTCTCTGGTATACATACTTTTAAATGTATATGCTGTATCACAGAATATGTACACTTAGTTTTGTTTTTTTTTTGAGACAGAGTCTCACACTGTCACCCAGGCTGGAGTGCAGTGACACGATCTCGGCTTACTGCAAGCTCTGTCTCCTGGGTTCATGCCATTCTCCTGCCTCAGCCTCCCGAGTAGCTGGGACTACAGGCACCCGCCACCACACCCGGCTTGTTTTTTTTGTATTTTTGGTAGAGATGGGGTTTCTCCATGTTGGCCAGGATGGTCTCGATCTCTTGACCTTGTGATCCACCTGCCTCGGCCTCCCAAAGTGCTGGGATTACAGGCATGAGCCACCACGCCCGGCCACACACTTACATTTTTAAAGATAATGCCAAATTGCACATTCAAAGCCAGTATCAATTGATATGTTTACATTAACACTGTATAAGACTACTCACCAATCCTTTGAGATCTGATGGGTAAAAAAGTGTTACTATTTTTCTCTATACCAATACAACATTTTTTTTTATTATTATACTTTAAGTTCTGAGGTACATGTGCAGAACGTACAGGTTTGTTACATAGGTATACACGTGCCAAGGTGGTTTGCTATAACCATCAACCTGTCATCTACATTAGGTATTTCTCCTAATGCTATCCCTCCCTCAGCCCCCACCTCAAAACAGGCCCTGTTATGTGAAGTCCCCCCAACCGCCCCGCCCCGTGTCCATGTGTTCTCACTGTTCAACTCCCACTTAAGAGTAAGAACATATGGTGTTTGCTTTTCTGTTCTTGTGTTAGTTTGCTGAGAATGATGGTTTCCAGCTTCATCCACGTCCCTGCAAAGGACATGAACCCATCCTTTTTTATGGCTGCATAGTATTCCATGGTGCCAATACAACACTTTTAATCAGAAAAAAAGTGATCTTTTTTTTCCAAGAGATGGGATCAGCCAGGCATGGTGGCTCAAGCCCGTAATTCCAGCACTTTGGGAGGCCAAGGTGGGTGGGTCACCTGAGGTCAGCAGTTCGAGACCAGCCTGGCCAACATGGCAAAACCCCACCTCTACTAAAAACACAAAAAAATTAGCTGGATCTGGTGGTGATCGCCTGTAGTCCCAACTACTCGGGAGGTTGAGGCGGGAAAATCGCTTTTATCTGGGAGGCAGAGGTTGCAGTGAGCCAAGATCGCGCCACTGCACTCCAGCCTGGGCAACAAGAGCAAAACTCCGCCTCAAAAACAAAAACAAACAAAAAAAAGAAAGATGGGGTCTCGCTTCATTGTCCAGGCTGGACTGTAACTCCTAGGTTCAAGTGATCCTCCTGCCTCAGGCTCCCAAGTACCTGGGACTACGGACATGTGACCATACCCAGCTTCTTTGTTCTTCTTTTAAATTGCTCTATCATATCTTTATTAGCATTGATTCTCAATGCTGACTATACATCAATCATTTATAAAGCTTTTATTTAAAGCTTATGCTGGAATCTCCAGTCCAAATTTAACCATCTCTGGAAAAAGACCAAAGGAATCATTAATTTTAAAAAGGTCCAGAAGTGATGTTATGTATCATCAGGATTAGGAACAGTCTGTCTATCTAGGTTTATATATAAAATAGTAAGTTGTATAGTTCCCACATACTCCACCTTACAGTATCTCTAAAATTAAGAATGTTATTCCTTAAAGTCTTCCATATTAAAGATCAAAATTATTACATATAGCAGAAAACTAGGTTATAGAAAGTCAAATGGGTTGTCATGGTTACTCGGTTATTTTAGAAAAATGAGAACGTTAAAGAAAATTCACTGTGTTCTACTGACATAAAAATACATCTTTCTAATATTTTTTAAACTAAAGAATAAAATTCTGAAACAAAATTTGTCAGTAATGTCAACTTGTGCTCAATGCTTTAAAAATCCAGTCTAAAAGCAACATTTATCAGATTAAACATTTGTGAAGTGCTGTTAGCTCAGGTATATCTTAGATTGGCAAATTTGATAATTACTGTAAGTTATCTGAAATCTAAATATTTCCAAAGAGTACCATTTTTGTCCAAGACTTACCAGGGTAATTTATATAACAAGTTATATACTATCTTAGTTATATGGCAAGATTATAATAGCACAGTAGTTGAGAGCATCACTTTGAAATAAGGCATACTTTGGGATTCAAATTCTGACTCTGTTAACTTGTATCTGTGTGACTATGGACAAATTATTTACTCTGAGCACCGGTTTCCTTGTATCTGTGTGACTATGGACAAATTATTTACTCTGAGCACCGGTTTCTAAATTTAGACATGTAAAACTTAAGAAGTCGCAATCTAGCTCCATTGGTAACATGCTAAAAACTTTCTTTTTTCTCCTTCCAGTAATGAGTTGGTTCTCAACCAGGAGAGATGGTATTTGGCAATACCTAGAGGCATTTTTGGTTGACACACTGAGGATGGGGGTAACAAGGCTGTAGATATCTAATGTACAGAGGCAGAGATGCTGCTAAACATCCTACATTGCATAGGACAGGAACCCCACCCCTCAAAATTTATCCAGTGCAAAATGTCAATAACGTTAAGGGTGAGAAACCTTGCTTTGATGAATACATTAAGAATCATTTGTAGTTGGTACATAAAACTAACTGTACGGTGTGCTTTTTTACTTTCATTCTGAGTTTACAGTGAAAATTACCAGAGGCTATATGACATGTGATGACATCTCACTGGATGATTTATGGATTATGTATTCGTGAATTCTAGGGTTACAACATTTTGTTTGAAATCCTAAAATGGTAAATACTAAATAGTTGTAACCAACATAAACAAAAGCTCTTTAGGGTCCTTCAATTTTTAAAGTTAAAGAGCAGTCCCTGAGACCCAAAATTTGAAAACTGCTTTTGTAGATACACTCATCCTGATCATATACTAGGAAATGCTAGCAAGTGAGATGAGTATGCTACAGAATAAGTAGTAGCCTATTAACGAGGTGGGTAGACAACAGCTATTTACTGAGCACCTATTATGGTAAAGAACTATACTGGGTTCCACTTTAAAAAAAATGTCTTCACTCTCTTACAGTAATAGGCCATTTTTCTCTTCCAATCTTGTTTCCAAGATTGGAAGGTTCAGCTTAGAAGGTTCCTTTTTAATTTTTTTTTTTTTAATCATTGTGGGTACACAGTAGGTGTATATACTTATGGGGTACATATTTTGATACAGTTGTTACAAACAACTGTAACACAAAGGTGTTACAAACAATCCACTTATACTTATAGTTTTTTTAAAAATATACGATTAAATTATTTTTGACTATACACACTCTGTTGTGCTAGCAAATACTAGGTCTTACTAAGTCTTTCTATTTTTGTACCCATTAACCATTCCCCCTCCCCACCACCACCACTCTTCGCAGACTCTAGTAACCATCTTTCTACCCTCTATCCCCATAAGTTGCATTGTCTTAATTTTTAGCTCCCACAAATAAGTGAGAACATGTGAAGTTTGTCTTTCTGTGCCTGGCTTATTTCACTTAACAATATGACCTCCAGTTCCATCCATGTTGTTGCAAATGACAGATCGCATTCTTTCTTATGGCTGAATAGTACTCCACTGTGTGTATGTACCACATTTTCTTTATCCATTCATCTGTTGATGGATACTTGGGTTGCTTACAAATCTTGGCTATTGTGAATAGTGCTGCAAAATGGGAGTGCAGGTATCTCTTTGATATATCAATTTCTTTTATTTTGGGTATATATCCAGCAGTGGAATTGCTGGATCGCACGGTAGCTCTATTTTCAGCCTTTTGAGGAACCTCCGAACTGTTCTCCATAGTGGTTGTACTAATCTTCACTTCTACCAACAGTGTATGAGGTTTCCCTTTTCTCCACATCCTTGTCAGCATTTGTCATTGCCTGCCTTCTGGATAAAAGCCATTTTAACTGGGGTGAGATGATATCTCATTGTAGTTTTGATTTGCATGTCTCTGATAAACAATAATATTGGGCACCTTTTCATCAAGTTGTTTGACACTTGTATGTCTTTTGAGAAATGTCTCTTCAAATCTTTTGCCCATTTTTAGATTGGATTATCATGTTTTCCTACAGAGTTGTTTGAGCTCCTCATATATTCTAGTTATTTATTCCTTGTCAGATGGATAGTTTGCAAATATTTTCTCCCACTCTGTGGGTTATCTCCTCGCTTTGTTGATTGTTTTCTTTGCTGTGCAGAAGCTTTTTAATTTGATGTGATCCCATTTGTCCTTTTTTTTTTTTTTGACATGGAGTCTCGCTCTGTCGCCCAGGCTGGAGTGCAGTGGCGTGATCTCAGCTCACTGCAAGCTCTGCCTCCCAGGTTCACGCCATTCTCCCGCCTCAGCCTCCCGAGTAGCTGGGACTACAGGCACCTGCCACCATGTCCAGCTAATTTTTTGTATTTTTAGTAGAGACGGGGTTTCACTGTGTTAGCCAGGATGGTCTCGATCTCCTGACATAGTGATCTGCCTGCCTCTGCCTCCCACAGTGCTGGGATTACAGGTGTGAGCCACCACGCCTGGCCCCATTTGTCCATTTTTAGCTTTGGTTGCCTGTGCTTGTTGGGTATTACTTAAGAAATCTTTGCCCAGATCAATGTCCTGGAGAGTTTCCCCAGTGTTTTCTTATGGTAGTTTCATAGTTTGAGGTCTTTTTAGATTTCAGTCTTCAACCCATTTTGATTTGATTTTTGTATATGGTGAGAGATAGGGGATCTAGTTTCATTCTTCTGCATATGAATATCCAGTTTTCCCTGAACCATTTATTGAACAGACTGTCCTTTCCCCAATGTTTGTTCTTGGCACCTTTGTCAAAAACAACTTCACTGTAGATATACAGATTTCTATCTGGGTTCACTGTTCTGTTCCACTGGTCTATGTATTTCACTGATCTATGTGTCTGTTTTTATGCCAGTACAATGCTGTTTTGATTACTATAGCTTTGTAGTATAATTTGAAGTCAGGTAATGTGATTCGTCTGGTTTTGTTCTTTGCTCAGGATAGCTCTGGTTATTCTGGGTCTTTTGTGGTTCTATACAAATTTTAGAATTATTTTTTCCATTTCTGTGAAGAATGCCATTGGTATTTTGACAGGGATTACATTAAACCTATAGATTGCTCTGGGTACAATGGACATTTTAACAGTATTGATGCTTCCATTCCTTCCATTTTTTTGCATACTCTTCAATTTCTTGCATCAATGTTTTATAGTTTTTATTGTAGAGATATTTTACTACTTTGAGTAATGTCTAAAAGCCGGGTGCGGTGGCTCACGCCCATAATCTCAGCACTTTGAGAGGCCCAGGGGGGCAGATCACTTGAGGTCAGAAGTTCGACCAGCCTGGCCAACATGGTGAAACCCCATCTCTACTAAAAGTACAAAAAAATTAGCTGGGTAGGCCGGGTGCAGTGGCTCACACCTGTAATTCTAGCACTTTGGGAGGCCAAGGCTGGTGGATCACCTGAGGTCAAGAGTTTGAGGCCAGCCTGGCCAACATGGTGAAACCCCATTTCTACTAAAAATACATTAAAAAAAAAATATTAGCCAAGCGTGGTGGTGGGCGCCTGTAATCCCAGCTACTGGGGAGGCTGAGGCAGGAGAATCACTTGAGCTCAGGAGGCGGAGGGTGCAGTGAGCTGAGATGACTCCATTACACTCCAGCCTGGGCAACAGAACAAAAACTCCATCTCAAAGAAAAAAAAATGTTGGGTGCAGTGGTTTGCTCCTGTAATCCCAGCTACTCAGAAGGCTGAGGCAGGAGAATTGCTTGAACCGGGGAGGTGGTGGCTGCAGTGAGCTGAGATTGTGCCACTGTACTCCAGCCTGGGCAACAGAGCAAGACTCTGTCTCGAAAAAAAAAAAAAAAAAAGATTACTGTCTACATATTTCATAGTATTTATAGCTATTGTAAATGAGATTACTTTCTTGGTTTCTTTTTCAGATTGTTCACTGTTAGCATATAGAAATGCTACTTTTTTAATATTGATTTTGTATCCTGCAACTTTACTGACTCTATCAGTTCTAATAATTTTTTGGTACAGTCTTTAGGTTTTTCCAAATATAAGATTTTATCATCTGCAAACAAGGATAACTTGACTTCTTCCTTTCCAATTTGGATGCCCTTTACTTCTTTCTCTTGTCTGACTGCTCTAGTGAGGACTTCCCATTCTATACTGAATAAGTGGTGAAGGTGGGCACTCTTGTTGCGTTCCCTTAGAAATTTCTTGCTGTAACAAACAACCACTGAACCACATCGAATATACTTTTTTAAAGGGTAACATTTAACAGCTGTTTGTTTGCTTGCTAAATAGCTTACAGAACCATTTCATGATTTCATGACCTACAAGAACTCAACTAGACAGAATATATCAGAATTTCCAAGCAGGGAGCCTGGCTACTTAAACATTAAAAAAAGCTTCCTGAAGAATTCTGATATACACATTCTTCTACCTTTATGGAAACAGATGTATACAGCCAGGATGAGACTCACATTTGGTTTCCAGTTCACTTTTCCTTCCAAGAGACTAATAAACATGAACATATTCAAGCAGGACTCACTTCCTTTGCTACGAACCCGGTTAATACAATATATTTTAGTGTCAGATACTCTAATTTCTGCCTGAATATAGGTCTCCAAAAGACTGCGTCCTTCAATATATAGTGGTGAATTAAATACTGTTTTCTCTTTAAAAAAAAAAAAAAGTTACAAAGTAATTTCAGGTGTTTCACAGGAACTTTTAAGTCTAATAATTCATGATTATTTGTCTTAATAACAGAGAAGAGAATAAATTTAACATTCCCCCCCACTCCTTTTTTTTTCTTTCTTTTTTTTGAGATGGAGTCTTGCTGTGTCACCCAGGCTGGAGTGCAGTGGTGCAATCTCGGCTCACTGCAACCTTGGCCTCCTAGGTTCAAGCGATTCTGTCTCAGCCTCCTGAGTAGCTGGTATTACAGGCATGTGCCACCACGACCAGCTAACTTTTGTATTTTTAGTAGAGATGGGGTTCCACCCTGTTGGCCAGGCTGGTCTCGAACTCCTGACCTCAAGTGATCTGCTTGCCCCAGTCTTCCAAACTGCTGGGATTACAGGCATGAGCCGCCCCTCCCGGCCACATTCCCCATTTTTTATGTTACAAACTAATACCATTTTCCATGCATACAAAGAGTACTTGCTTTCAAGACATCATTACTGTACATATTGTTCATTGTATATAGCAACATTGTTGCATATCATGCCTCAGTAAAAACAATGACATAGGCCGGAGGTGGAGGTGTAGTGGCTCATGCCTGTAATCCCAGCACTTTGGGAGGCCGACGCAGACAGATCACTTGAGGTCAGGAGTTTGAAATCAGCCTGGCCAACGTGGTGAAACCTTGTCTCTATTGAAAATACAAAAACTAACCAGGCAAGCTGGTGGGTGCCTACAATCCCAGCTACTTGGGAGGCTGAGGCCAGAGAATTGCTGAGCCCAGAAGGCAGTGGTTGCAGGGAGCAGAGATCGTGCCATTGCACTCCAGCCTGGGTGACATAGCGAGACTCTGCCTCAAAAAAAAAAAAAAAAAGAAGAAAGAAAGAAAGAAGAAAAAACCAATGACATAAAAATAGTAAGATTTCTGGTAAGAACAAAGTGAGAACATACTAGCAGGAAGATAAATAAAAGACAGAGGAGGTCAACAAGTAGAACACCACAAACATCATTTATCACACTAACATATTTTAGAAAATAATTTAGGCAGCAAGATAGAATATGTCTTAAAATTGATGATAGGTGCCTAACATCTTAAGGAGGAGAACAGATTTAAAGAGAGTAAGTCAAAAGCAAGGTAATTTATTCAGGAGTAAAAGGCCTAAAAATGTAACTTTCAGTGATACTTATCCCATTCAACAGTAAATCGATTTTTAAAGTCTCTCTTCTTTCTTACTAGGTACTCAGAGTAAGGCATTAAAAAAAAAAAGATTTCTCCAGGTCACAGCAAATAAATATAGATAAATTAAAATTTAATGAAAATGTTAACAAAACTTAAGGCCAGTATTACCTCTGTTTTCAAATAGAATCATAGCTAAGCACTAGTGCGTAGACTACACTAAGCACTAGTGCGTAGACTACACTAAGCACTAGTGCGTAGACTACACTAAGCACTAGTGCGTAGACTACACTAAGCACTAGTGCGTAGACTACACTAATCACTAGCTAAGCACTAAGCATTATTAAGAGGGCAAAAAAGAAGGTATGAGAAAGTAGAGGTGGGTATGTATATAAAACAAGGTTAAATCAGGAAATGCTCTAGATGCAACAACTGTCCCAGCTTCCACATATCCATATAATTTAAAATTCATAACTCGAAAATCCCAAAATATACTTTGATGAAAAATACACTGTAATTTAAGGTCAGTGGATAAAGGCTTAAGACTTGGTAGTTACCCAGGAAAAACGGTGGAAAACTACTTTGGTTATAGAGATAGTATATATTTTAACTTGTTCAAATCTGATTGAGATTATACAAAAGTTTTCTGAAAGATGAATATTAAGGATTAAATTGAGAAAAACAGAATAATTTGATATATGTCTGCTTTATAAACATGAATATTATGGAGTATATTGTATATAAGCACACGTATAAACAGACATAACTGTGCTTCTCCAACATTAACTATTAAAAATGATGTAATTAAATGATATGTTCAGTCACAAATATCCCAACTTCAGTAAGAAATAAATAAAGCAGATAAATGTATCCTAGGGCATCCAAAACGAGAAGAGGAAAAATGGTTATGCTTTTAATAATCATTAAGAATTCCAAATGAGCTAGAAGATACATAATCTAACTTAGCATCTTGGGCTTAGGTATAGACAGCAACTGTACAGAATCTGAAGGTGCTATGGTTTGACTATGTGCCCTGAAGTTCATGTAGAAATTTACTCCCTGTAGTAAGAATATTAAGAGGTGGGAGGGAGGCAGGTGTGGTGGCTCTTGCCTGTAATCCCAGCACTTTGGGAGGATGAAGTGGGCGGGTCATTTGAGGTCAGGAGTTCAAGACCAGCCTGGCTAACATGGTGAAACCCTGTCTCCACTAAAAATATAAAACTTAGCCAGCCATGGTGGCGGGTGCCTGTAATCCCAGCTACTCAGGAGGCTGAAGGAGGAGACTCACTTGAACCCAGGAGGGGGAAGTTGCGGTGAGCCAAGATCATGCCACTGCACTCCAGCCTGAGCAACAGAGCAAAACTCCATCTCGGGGGCGGGGGGGAGAAAAAGAGGTAGGGGCCTCATGAATGGATTAATGCCATTATTGTGGGGATGGGTTCGTTACTGACAGAGTGGGTTCCTGATTAAAAGGATGAGTTGAGTCCAATTCTCCCTCTCTGTCTCACACGCTCACTTCTGCCTTCCATCTTCTACCACGGGGTGATGATCCTCATCTGATGCTTGACACCATGCTCTTGGACTTCCTAGCCTCTGGACCCAAGAGCCAACTAAACTTCTGTTCATTATAAATTGCCCAGTCTGTGATATTCTGTTAGAGCAGCAGAAAATGAACTGAGACACAAGATCATTGTGTTTAGATAGTGAAAGTGCTACAAGAAGAACTGCAAATGGGTGGATCAAGGCAGGTTTTTAAACTTAGAAAACACTGAGCAGGACGTGGTGGCTCACACCTGTAACCTCAGCACTTTGGGAGGCCGAGGCGGGCGGATCATAAGGTCAGGAGATCAAGAGCATCCTGACTAACAAGGTGAAACTCCATCTCTACTAAAAAAAAAAAAAAAAAAAAATACAAAAAAATTAGCCAGGCGTGGTGGCGGGCGCCTGTGGTCCCAGCTACTCAGGAGGCTGAGGCAGGAGAATGGCGTGAACCCGGAAGGCAGAGCTTGCAGTGAGCCAAGATGGCGCCACTGCACTCCAGCCTGGGCAACGAGCGAGACTCTGTCTCAAAAAAAAAAAAAAAAAAAAAAAAGAAACAAAGAAAGAAAAAAGAAACACTGGTACTCAAGAAACATGGGCTCTTATCTTCATAAAATAATGTGGGCTGTTAGCCAGCAGGTCAGGTACATGACCATATTTCTAACTCCTTCAGGTATTCTAAAAAATTTAAATAAAGGATGAGTGGCCCTGGTAAACTCTCTTCTCTGGTCCTCCCATAAAATTTTTATCAGTCCTCAAATCCACAACCCACTCACGCTTCTTTCCTTTCAGCTGATAACCTATTTTCACTGTGAAGTAAGAGAAAAGGTTATCAGATACGCAAGTTCATCTACCCCAATTCAGGGGAAAGATGTTCCTAGTCCTGTCTATGAATAACCCTGCCCAACCAGGGTCTGGATTTCACCCATTCATTCCTCCTCCAGGGAAAGATGTGTGGTTTTGTTTCTCTTTTCCCTCTCTCTTCAGCACTTTGTCTCCATCACAGCTCTGCTATGACTCTTTCCTTAGCACATGATATGTCAAGCCTGTCTGACTCTAGATACTGTCGCCTTTCCTTCATAGTCAAGGTTCTGCCAAAAGCAGTCAATATTTGCTGTCGCTATTTCCTCGCTTTCTAATTTCTCCTCAATTAACTACAATCTGGCATTTTGTTCCCATTAATCTACTAAAATTAAGTCTAAGTGTCAAATTCTTAGTCACTTTTTACAGTCCCTATCTTAACTGACTTCTATGACATTTAATTCCACTTACTATCACTTTTGGGTCTCAGGATCCCTCTATAACTTTTAAAAAATTGTTAAGGACCCCAAAGAGCTTTTATTTACATGTGTATAACTATCGATATTTACTATTTTAGGATTTTAAACAAAAACATTATAACAATAGAATATACAAGTGTAAAAGAATAAAAATGAATAAATCAGAGTGATGATATCACATGTTATACAGCTTCTGGAAATTTTCATTGTGAATTCATGACCTAATGAAAGTTAAGTCAAATAATGTGTTAGCGCTTTTATAAAAAACACTTGACTTTGTGGACTCCTTGGAAGAATCGCAGGGGACCCCTAGGAATCCTCAAACCATACTCTGAGATCTGCTTATCTACAACAAAGCCTTTTTAATTAACACCTATGCCAAAGACCCCTAGGTCTTCTTATCTAGCCTGACCTCTTTCCTGAATTCCAGATATCTTCTACTGTGCCATCTACACTTGTTATCTTCCTTCTGTGATGCCCATCTCAATCAAAGGCACTCTAGCTAGATCCCTTTAAATCATCTTAGGCTCCTCCCTTTCCTTCTTTATGCTAATTCCAAGTCATCAAACCCTACTGATTCTACTTTTTAAAAATCTAATGAAATCTGCTGGGCTTGGTGGCTCACACCTGTAATACCAGCACTTTCGAAGGCCAAGGCAGGCAGATCATGAGGTCAGGAGTTTGAGACCAGCCTGGTCAACATAGTGAAACCCCATCTCTACTAAAAATACAAAAATTAGCTGGGCATGGTGGCGCACACCTGTAGTCTCAGCTACTTGGGAGGCTGAGGCAGGAGAATCGCTTGAACCTGGGAGGTGGAGGTTGTGGTGAGCTGAGATCACGCCACTGCACTCCAGCCTGGGCAGCAGGCGAGACTCCATCTCAAAAAGAAAAAAAAAAATCTAATGAAATCTAGAAGCTTGTTGGAAATGCAAAATTCTACCCCAGACCTACCGTCATAAACATTAAGTGATTCATTCGCACAGAACAGTTTGAGAACCACAGCCTTGGGTGGTGACAGTCTCAGTAACCAAAGTTAGAGAATCCGAAGAAGGCAGAGCCCAAACAGCAAACTTGAAAATACTAGTTAGAAGTCCTCTTATCTCAAGTTTTTCCTCCTAATATTAAACCTTCAAGGTTTTAGTTTTATAAAGAAGGCTGTATTCCTTAACTAAGTGATCTTCCTAACTTGGGTTTCATGTCCCTCCAACGCAATCCTCTACATTCCATCTGTGGGAGCCTTTCACCTCTACTTTGTCTTTTGTTTCCCGTTTCAATGGCTCTCTACCTGAAGTCCAAATTCTTTACTATGAAATACAAGGGTCTTCAAAACCTGACCCCTGCCTACCTTTCACCATTCCTGCATATAGTCCCTCTACCAGAAGTTTGAAAACCAGTGGAATCACTGAAGCAGCTGGGTATTTTTTAAAGCTTTTCCGGAGATCTAAAGAGCAGTAGTGGCTGAGAATCACTGTCCTCTCTTAAACCAAACTACTTGTCATACTCCCACATAAAAGCAAACACATATCCTAGTCCCTCTGTATACCTTCTTTTCATACTTTGCTCTGTCTTATGGGATGAATTCACAGCCTCTCTTAAAAACTCGACTATCATCTCTTGTTTGAAGGAAGAACCTCTTTGCTTCCTTTCCCCTACAGGCAAATGGAATTGGTGGTTTCTTGCACTTTGCTTCCATAGTATCTTGTGCTTCTATCTGTTACAGCACAGCCTACACTGTCATGAGGCAGACTGTCTAAATGTTTGTTCTACTAAACACTGATTTCATTTGAAGGCAGGGATTGTATCCTATTCATCTTTGTATTCTCTGTGATTGGGCAGAGACTAAAAGTTAATAGATATGCAATACATGTTTACTGAAAATATCCTGAATTTTTTGGAGCCTGCTGAATGGACCAGGAGTGATGTAAAATAAAACAAAATCAAAACAGTACCTTCTTACCTACCATCTTCTTTTATTTACAAGAGGAAAAACTTTTTCATTCTATTTAATTTCACATTTAGAAAAAAAGTCAGATTCATATATAAAATAAACCGCATACAAACTGAAATAAAAATTTCACTTGAAGTAGATTAATCAACTTAACAATGACAATTGGATGCTTTCCAGTTTTAATAGTAAGGGTAGAAGAAAACAAGAGGATTCTGGATGTCTGAAAAAGAGTACTGGGTAGGAGAAAACAAAGTACAGAAAAGGGATTGTGGTGAGTTAAAACCATCACAAATCCTAAGAGGGATTCAACAGAAAATGTCCAACTGGTGAACTACAATAGGGTATGCATATTAATTATATTAAAATATGGATATAAATTTCAGGAATCCAGGGTGGGGTAAGGGTGGTAGGAGAAAGCAATTTTTTTAAACAAAAGGTAATAAACTGGCTGGACACAGTGGCTTACGCCTATAATCCCAGCTACTCAGGAGGTTGAGGCAGGAAAATTGCTTGAACCTGGGAGGCGGAGTTTGCACTGAGACGAGATCGCACCACTACACTCCAGCCCGGGCAAAAGAGTGAGACTCCATCTCAAAAAAAAAAAAAAAAAAAAAAAGTAATAAACCTTCCAGTACTATTTGCTCCCAAAACCAAAAACTACTATTTTAACAACTGTAGTAAATCGGAGAATAGATTACCAAAAGAATAGTGACATCAGAAGACAATGAAATACTTCATAAATTTTACTACTAGGAGTACTAGGAAAAACAAAAGTACTTCTATCCTGCAACTGTTTCTTCTCATGTTTACTTAATGATCTATAAATATCTGTATTTTGATATATATAAAATTTCACCCCAAAGGAATTCATTAATTAAGGTATCAACTATACAGATAAAACCTGGGAATCATTTTCCAGATAAGCAACTCCTTAAATGGAAAGATACACTAAAATAATAATAATAATAATAATAATAATAATGGTAATAGTAATTATTTCTTTGAATCTTAAGGACAATGTATAACCCGTAGTCATTTCTGTGCCACTAGACTTAACCATTAATTTGTAAAACTCCAAGACAGAGTACGCAGAACAGCAAAAGTCAAAAGATTTTTCTTTTTTTTTTTTTCTTAAGACAGGGTCTCACTCTGTTGCCCAGGCTGGAGTGCAGTGGCACAATGAGCCATGGCTCATTGCGGCTTCGACTTCCTTGGCTCAAGTTATTGTCCCACCTGAGCCTCTCGAGTAGATGGGACTACAGCCACGTGGCACCATACCCGGCTAATTTTTTGTGTTTCTTGTAGAAATGGGGCTTTGCCATGTTGCCCAGGCTGGTCTCGAACTCCTGGTCTCAAGCAATCCTGCCTAGGCCTCCCAACATGCTGGGATTACAAGCGTGAGCCCCCGTACATGGCCCAAAAGATTTTTCAAGATTTTCTACCGCTGCCCCAAATGTCAAAACTTCAATACAGATAAAGCTAAGTATATCTAATGATTAACCAAATTGTGTTTCATTGCAAATGCCAGTATGGTCTTTTAAGAAACAAAAACATGTTTTAACTAAAAATATAGCCAAAAGTGATCCTTGGGATCTTTAAAGGGAAGCTGAATTCTCTTATAGACTAATTCCTCTGAAAAAATCCAAATACTAAATCTATAACTTATATTTGGAATATGGGTACCTATAAAGAACGTATAACTGTGATAAGTGATTAACTTTCACCATGTTTTGCTTTTTAAAAAAATCTATCAAAAATATCACATTTAGTGAACAGAAAAGAGAAATATCTAAAATTATTTTATTGCTCTTCATAACACAAATGTCTATGAAACAGGAGGCAGGTGAAATTACTAAATATTCCCAATTCTGGGAAAATATCAAGAAATGTTCCAAAGTCCAGGAAATATAAAGTGAGAACATTCTTGATACACTTTTTAAAAAACTTTGACTAGAGCTAAACCTACAATTTTCAAAGGCTTAGTATAAGTATGTTAATTTTTAAAAAACTAAACTGATAATCTGATGCTACAGGGGCTACTAACGCTTACCTCAAGGGAACCTACTGCAGATAAAGTCCCGTCACTTGCACAGTCCTTTCAGCTGCCTGCCAGTTGTTTCTGTGGAAGGGAAAGCCTGATGAGTGAGAGCCCTATGCCATACTCCTTTGCAGTGTCAGGGTGCCTGCACAGAACTGCACGAAGCTGTCTACCTAGAGATTTCTAGATGCTTTCAATAACACAGAGCTAAAAAGATGCCACCTTTGAAGTTCCCTTTCCTCTGAACAGTGAAACAAAATGCCTAAGAGTTTCTGAGTGCTAATGAACTACTGGTATTATCAAGTTGATAGGTCTATACTAACCAAGTAGAAAAAAGACAAAAATGGATCAAGTAGAAATAAGATTGATGGGAAAAATACACACACACACACACACAAGTGACAGACCTGTATCATCCAAGGAGAGAAAAGGCTATACCCACAAGAGTCAAGCTGTAACATCAACAAATGAATGCTAAAACCCACGGAACTTCCTGTCTACCCATTTTTAAAAGATGTCATCAAGTATATCATGCTCAGAGTAAATTATACCATGGATCCAAATGCCTGCTTGTAAAATCCCAGATATCTTCTTGGTGGGATCAGTAAGTGGGTAAAAGGGGGAGGGATTAAGAGGGGAGGGAATTCTTCAGATTTTTTAAAATACGAAAAATGAAAACCAGCAGCATGATTCCATAAGAAATTCTAAAAAGAGGGAAAAAATGTGTATCTATATCTCAGAAAGCACACAAACTCTTACTAAGGATCAAACTAAAAGGAAAGAATAAAGAGAAATAATAGAAAACTGGGAAACTCAACATACTTAAGAACCTCCTTCCTCTCACAGAACTATGAATGGCTAATAACTGTCTCCAGTAAGAATATATACATATCATTCATTTACAAGTTCAGCTACATAACCAAAGAAACTATATTTTCTTTCTAATGCCAAATGCAGTCTTCAATCTGAATGTTGTGCTTCATAAGGCAGAACAAAACATTCCTATAAGAAACTTTAAAAGCATTAACCTTTAGCAAAAGAACTGATGAAGAAACAAAATACTAATTAAAACAGTGATTCCAGCTTTTACTTTAATAGCACCATATTTAAAATGAAATTACTTACCTCTGATTCTTTGTCACTTAAAGATCCCAAGCTTCCAAAACTGTGATTAGAGCTTTCGTTATTTGTTGAGGCCTGTTAAAGATTTTTTAAAAGGTAAAAATTAGGGGTAATTTTTTTAAAGCAGTGGGAATAAGTTTAAACAAACATATTACAAAGTAGATTATCTTCATAAATAAATAAAGTATAATTCCTTAAAACAAGGAAGCCAAATGAGGTAAAAATAAGAAATACTAAATTCTTAACACTATATACTTTGAAAAGTTTTATCAAGTCAATAAAGTTCTGCTGTGTTTTAGGAACTGACTTCTATTAGCTGTTTTTTAAATCCCAGTTCAAAAGCAAAGGAACTGGGCCATTGTTAGGATGACAAGATCCCTAAAATTATTACTCAATGTATTAAAAACTAATGCTACCTTTGGCTGAAAGTATTATTTGGGCTCTTCAGGTCCCTTCACAATTATCAAATTCCATCATGTCTGAAACACACCTCTTTGCCTTTCTCTGTATTAACAAACTGTCCGGTTTTTCTTTTTTTTAAAATTTGTTTTAACTCGATCTCTTCAAAAACATCTTTGACCATCTTGACCATTTTAATTAATTGCTTTGCTCAAGAATTTCTCCATTTCCTTGACAATATTTTTGAACTGTAACAAAGAAAAAAGAGCTAACATTCTGTAGAATGATGTCTGCTTTGTTTCCAGTACGCTTCTATGATACTTATTATCTTGTGCACTTTTTTGTACCATCAGTACATCAGATCAAAGTCTTCCAGAAATGCTTAGACCAGGTGGCTGACAGATTATGGCATATATGTCAAAGATGATGCAAGAATTAACATTACATACAGGCAAGCCAATTGATATCCTCATGTCTCACCTCACTTGTAACAGGAGTGGCTGCTAATCCTACTATTAACAGGTTGCAAGTTAGACTATAATTATATAATTGAAATTAGATTAATTTCCAAAGTGACAACTCTGAGCCATTGCATACATGCCCAGTACTATGCTGGACACTGTAAAAGCTGCTGTCAACAAAGGATAGCACTTGAACTAATTACAATTCAAGTAGTACTTGGAATAAGTTATAATCTAATTATGGCAAGATTATCAAACGTGAAACAGCAGCAATTAAGAAGTAATACATTAGAAAGATTCTGGGACAATAAGGGCAGTGGCAAAGTGTTTGAGCATCTGTAAATACCCACCAAAAAAATGTATAAAACTAAATAGTAAACCAAAAACCCACAGACAATATTTACAACAAAACTAGGTGACAAGAATCTCCATGAATCCCCCTCAAAACATCAGATGGAAACAAGCCAACAACAACCATAGATAATGTATGGTATCATTATCAATATGGGAGGAAACAGAAAGAAACAGATGTCTGATAACCGAGAACAAAAGACACCTAAAACAGCCAACAAGTTAGGTACAGAAGCTAGGTTAACTTAAGAACAGAAGGGTTTTGCACTTTCAATTAGTGACTAAGTGGGAGGAGTCCACGGTTACATCTAAGAAGTGAGAGCAGTCTAGCCTCTACGAATCCTTGAAACGGATCTTTACATAACAGGGTGGTACAATGAGTACAAATTACTGGGTGTGGAATGAAAATTGAGTACTATATAGGTACAATTACAATAATGGAAAGAGAATATTCAGATAAAGCAGGGAGGGAACGCAGCCTAGCAATCTCAGAAAGCAAATGCCACAGTTTTGAAGCATGCCTAAAAACAGCAGTAGAGAAAGCCGTGTAAGAAAAGCCATCCTGAACCACACCAACTATTTAAGTGTTCAGGAAATCCAATTTCACATGAAAGTAGGCAAAAGAAAATTATGCAGGTCATAAAGGTATAAGAAAAAATAAAGTAAGATACAGAATAACATCCAGATAATAAAAGCATACCAGGAACACACATCCACAAAATAGGTAAAAATTGTAACCTACTATTTTAAAATGAACTAAAAGATATTACAAAAAGGACTCAAGACATGAAACAACTATATAAATCAGATTTCAAAAAACTCGGAAATAAGGTAACAGAACTCAAGAAAGCATTAAAAATAAAAGAAAAAGTTTCAGAAATAAAAAGTATATCTGAATGAACCCAAGAGCAAATATATACAGTAGATAATGCTTTAAGATAACTAGAAGGCAAAAAACAGGAACATTTTTGAAATCAAAAGAAATGAAGAGATGAAAAGGATTTGAGAGTAAGCAACAGCTGATGAAGCAACAAAGATCAATATACAGATAACAGAAGACCCTAAAAACTACTAAAGCCAGAAAATAGTAAAAACTGTAATTCAAGAAAATGTCTCTGATGGCTGGGCACAGTGGCTCATGCCTGTAATCCCAGCACTTTGGGAGGCGGAGGCGGGCAGATCACCTGAGGTCAGGAGTTCGAGACCAGCCTGACCAACATGGGGAAACCCTGTCTCTACTAAAAATACAAAATTAGCCAGGCGTGATGGTGCACACCTGTAATTCCCAGCTACTTGGGAGGCTGAGGCAGGAGAATCACTTGAATCTGGGAGGCAGAGGTTGCAGCGAGCCAAGATCACACCATTGCACTCCAGCCTGGGCAACAAGAACAAAACTCCATCTCAAAAAAAAAAAAGAAAAAAAAATGTCTCTGACATTTTCAATTGTCAGTCTCTTGTTGTCAGTTGTTGTTTTTTAAATGTTCAATTAAAAAAATTGAAATTACTGACAGAGCACCATGCACACGTAAGAATAACAACCCAGAAAGCGAACATCAAAGGCAAACACTTTATGCCAGACAAAAATGGAGTGACATAAGCTATTCAAGGAAAGAAAATAAAAGCAAAGTGTTTTATATTCAGTAAAATCCATTTTAAACACATGGAAAACATAAACGGTTACCAAAAATGCAAGCAATTAGGGAACCCTGCTCCCATGAGCCCTTCCTAAAGAATCTACTACAGAACAAGCTTAAGACAACCAAAATGAATAGTTTACCAGTCTAAGAACTGAAGGCAAGCAATAATATGACTTATTGTTGATCAAGATTAAATGATAATGACAAGGGAGAGGATATAATATTTAATGACTAAATGCATGCAAAGTTAATAGTACAGTATTTTTAAATCTAGGGGATGGAAAGCATATACAAAATAATTGTTTTCAGTACCCACTTTGTTCACTGTGCTAATGTTATTTTGAGACAGCTATGTGTGTGAAATACAGAATAAAGTAAAATAATTAAGGGATATCCAATTCTATCCTCTGCTTCGTATCTTCAAATTTCATAATTCACAGTATAAAGATGCATATGAAAAAAACCTTATAATCCTGAGTTTGAATTGGAAATATCAATAAAAATTCATGAAATATTTTTATCTTTTAAAACAAACAATAAAAATATAAGTAGGTAGGTAGATGAATAAGATTCCACCACCAGTAAAAACAGAATACCTTATTTTCTACAGATAACTATATATAAATTCTGGAAAAAAAAAGATTTTAAAAAGCCACTACCTGAACCAAAAGTAGGCAGAATCTAAGTACAAGACAACACTTAGAAGAAGAGAACAGAGGCTGGGTGCAGTGGCTCGCGCCTGTAATCCCAGCACTTTGGGAGGCCTAGACGGGCAGACTTCTTGAGGTCACAAGTTCAAAACCAGCCTGGCCAACATAGTGAAACCCCGTCTCTACTAAAAATACAAAAAATAGCCAGGCGTCATGGCGCATGCCTGTAATCCCAGCTACTAGAGAGTCTGAGGCAGGAGAATTGCTTGAATCTGGGAGACAGATGTTGCAGTGAGCGGAGATCTCACCACTATATGCCAGCCTGGGCAACAGAGCAAGACTCCGTCTCAAAAAAAAAAAAAAAAAAAAAAAAGAAGAGGAAGAGGAGAAGAAGGGAATAGATCTGGGTAGGTTTCCTGTTTTTACAGCTTTTGCTGAGGGGAAGGTCCCGGAGATCAGAGCTGCACAAACAGCAGTTGAAACCTAGATCAAAATCTTTAGTCTTACTGGCTTGAAAAACAAGAGTTTCAAGCTTCCAAAGAGGCTGCAAAGTAAGGAGGGATATGCTGGAAAATAAAGATCCACAAAGGGAGAGTCCCAAATTCTGCATATTAACTCTGCCTACTTCTTTGGCTGGTCAGTGATCTATGCAAAAACGGAGCAGACGATAAGCAGCCTAGATAAGACTAAAACAACTAGCAGGGATGTCAGTGCTGCCCTCTGCAGGAAGACAGCTTAAATTTCAGTCTAGCCAAGTTAACTGCCTCCTAAAACAAAGAAAAACAAACAAAAAACAGTCTCCAAAGTCACTGTAATGTGTCATTCACAGTGTGCAGGATACAATAAAAATTTGTAATCATATGAAGAAATAAGAAAAAGTGACCCATACTCAAGAGGAAAGACAATCAATAGATACTAATCATGAAGTAACACAGATTTGGAATCAGCAAATAAATAACATAAAGCAGCTAATATAAGTAGCTCAAACGACAAGATTGGAAATTTCAGCAGACAAATAAAAACCGTAAAAAGAGCTGAACGTAAATTCTACAACTGAAAATTTCACTCTCTAAAATAGAAAACTTACTGAATGGGCTTAACAGAAGAATGGAAAAAGACAGTACTGAAGATAGGTCAAGAGAAATTACTCAAACTAAAGAACAGAGAAAAAAATATTGAAAAATAGTGTCTGTTGGACACCATGAAGCAGTCTAAGATACATGTAACTGGGGTCATAAAATGAGAAAAATACGCAGAAAAAAATATTTGAAAAAATGACAGCCAGAAAAATCCCAAAATTTGGCAAAGACATTAATTTACAGATTGAAGCTCACTCAATCTCCCAAGCAGGATAAGTACAAAGAAAACCACACCTACGCACATCATAGTCAAACTGCTGAAAAACCAAAGATAAAGAAAACAATCTTGAAAGCAGCTGGAGAAAGTACACATGAGAACAAAAAAGGATAAAAGTAACTGCTGACTTGTCATCATAAATGCTGGAGGCCAACTTCACTCTCTGGAAACAGTGAGCTAGGAGAACTCTGTACTAAGATGCATAAGGCACAGCTGAGAAAACAGAGAAGGTTAAGTAGAAAGTCTACACTAAAGAGACCCTTAGGCCCTTTCTTGTTCTCAATTCTAAAAAGTTAGCAGCCAAGCTTTTACTCCACAGGTATGAGATGATAAAAATCTCTCTCTGGGAGATTCTATAAGTCCCTCAGAGAAATGACTTAACTAGATCATCCTACTGCAAAACCCATCCATGGCTGGGTATGGTGGCTCACACCTATAATCCCAGCACTTTGGGGGGCTGAAGTAGACGGATGGCTTGAGCCCAGGAGTTTGAGACCAGCCTGGGCAACATGGTGAAACCCTGTCCCTACAGAGGAAAAAAAAATTAGCCAGATGTGGTAGCATGTACCAGCAGTCCCAGCTACTCAGGAGGCTAAGGTAGGAGGATCACTTGAGCCCAGGAGATAGAGGCTGCAGTGAGCTGTGATAGTGCCACTGCGCTCCACCCTGGGTGACTGAGACCGTGTATCAAAAACACACCAAAAAACAAAACCCATCCATCAGTCAGTAAACCCTGCCCAGTTACACAGTTTCCAGTAAGTGTTTAAGTGCCTAATGCATAGATATGAACAAAGTCCAATATCACTCAAAAAATTCTTCCACAACTGGAAAGCATGTTTCTGGATTGGAAAGACACATTTTTAAAAAATCAAGCACAATGGCTTAAAGAAAACCAAACCAAGATACACCAGAATAAATAATTTCAAATTCTAGAGACAAACACAAGCTCCTAAATAAAAGCTTCGAGGGAAGAACAAAGAGTATTTACAAAGAATCAGGAATCAGAATGGCATTGGAGTGTGCAACAGTAACACTGGAAGCTAGAAGACAATGGAACAATGCCTTCAAAATTCTGAGAAAATGATTTCCAACCTAGAATTCTACCCGTCAGATACATTAAAAACAAAGTGGGAGGAGGAAAATATGCAAGGTCTCAAAAATTTCACTACCCATATATCTTTCCTCAAGAAGCAACCAGAGAATCTGCTCCACCAAAAACAAAGAAATAAAGCAAGAAAGAGAAGATATGGGATACATGAAATAGCTCAAACACAGGACAGACACAAAAGTCTCCCTGATCCTATGATGATCTTGGCTCACTGCAAACTCCACTCTCCGGGCTCAAGTGATTCTGCCTCAGCCTTCTGAGTAGCTGGGATTACAGACATGTGCCACCATGCCCGGCTACTTTTTGTATTTTTGGTAGACACAAGGTTTCGCCATGTTGGCCAGGCTGATCTCGAACTCCTAGCCTCCCAAAGTGCTGGGATTACAGAAGTAAGACACCACATTTGGCCTGGCTTTGAAATTATGAACATGAATTGTGTGTCTTTTCCTTTTCGATTTGTAGGAATTCTTTCCATATTCAGGACATGAATCTATGGTTTGCCTTTTCACATCTTACTGTGTCATTTCAACGTAGTTACATTTATCAAATGTTTTTCTTCTTGGCTACTGCCTTTTGGAACCTATTTATGAAATCTCTGCCAATCTAAAGTAATGAAGATAGTCTATTCGTTTTATTAAAGTTTTATTGCTTTACCTTTCCCATTTAAATCTACAATTTACTTGAAACTGATTTTTCTATCATGATAAGAGTTCAAAGTGAAGAGTTATTTATTTTCCCTTATAGATATCCAATTGATACAGCACATCTATTTTAACGATCAACTCTTTCCCACTGCACTGCAATATCACCTTTGTCATAGATCAAGTTACTATTTACAGATGGGTCTACTGCTGGACTTTATTCTCTTTCATTGGTCTATTTTTCTATCCATGTCAATATCAGACTGACTTAATACCTAACTTTCTCTTTATTTTTTAAGAGACCAGGTCTTGCTCTGTCACTCAGGCTGGAGTGCAGTGCAGTGGCATGATCATAGCTCACTGCACCCTCGAACTCCTGGGGCTCACGTGATCCTCCCGTTCAGCCTCTTAAGTAGCTGGGATTACGGGCACGAGCCACCGTGCCTGGTTTAATTTTATCAATAATACCAAAAAATATTCTTGATATCTAGTAGTATAATTCTCCCAGCTCTGTTATTGTCCTTTAAGGCTGCCTGGACCATTCTTGGTCTTTACATTTTTATATAATTTTGGAATCAGCTTGTTACTTTCCACCCTCCCCAAAATCCTGCTGGGATTTTAATTGGTATTGCACTGAAGCTACAAATCGATTTAGTAAGAACTGATAGCTTTATAACATTGAGTCTTCCAATATTTGAATATTGCATCTCATTTATTAAGGCCTTTTTTGATTTCACTGTTTTACAGTTTTCAGTGAAGATGTCCTGAGTGTCTTTTGTCAGATTTATTTCAACTTATATTTTTATTATAAAGATTTAATAACATATTTATATTAACAATTTTTAATACTGTATATGGTACCTTTCTAAAACTTCATTTTCTACTTTCTACTTATTTGTTGTTGATGTGCAGAAAATATAACTGGTTTTAATATATGATTTATAATCAATGACCTTAACTAATTTACTTATTAGTTTTAATTATTTGTAGATTCCTTGTGATTTTTCCCTAGGTCATAATCATGTTATGGGGATAATCTTTATTTCTTGATATGAGTGCTGCTTACATCACTGTGTTCAGTTTGTGAACATTCATTGAGTGTACTTATGATTTGTGCATTATTCTAAATGTAGTGAGGAAGAGAACTACTTACCGCCTATGCTATTTATTTGAATGGTTTTTTGCTACAAAGTCATCAAATCCTTGGGATTTTCCTAGGTATTCACTTTCTAAAATCATGTATTTAAAAAGGTTAAATTCCAGTATTAATTCTTTGGAGACTAAAGCTGGTAATATTTCCCCACAGATAAGCACTCATTTATTCTTAACGCTTTTTATACCAGAATTCATTCTCTATCAATAAAAATATCTTTCCTAGCTCCACTATAACTCCACTTTATAAGGCTTTTTATTGGTAATGTTGCCAAAAGTTTAGTAAAAAGAACAATATTTAAACTAGCAGACACAATAGTTTTTTACTAAGAAACTATTAAAATTAAATTGAAAATTAATTTCCTCAGTCGCACTAGCCACATTTTAAATCCTCAGTAGCCACATGTGGCCAGTGGCTACTATTAGGCCATACAGATACAAAAGATGGCCATCATATCAGAAACTCTATTGGACAGAGTTGCTATAAGATAGGGGATCAGCAAACTATGGCCCTCTGCCTGGTTTTTATATAAAGTTTTACTGGAACAAAGCCATACTCATTTGATTACATATGGTATATGTCTGCTTTAGTACTAAAATGGCACAGTTGAGTAGTTTTGATAGAGACCACATGACCTACAGATATTTAGTTACCTGGCACTTTACCGAAAAAGTTTGCCGACCTCTGCTACAGACATACGAAAATCACAAAAATCAGTGCTTGAGTTCAATGCTCGAGAGGAGCTAAATGGGTTAAGAGGGAATATTATATTTCAACAATAGATGCCCCCATCTAACCAGACATAATCTAGTATAAACATTCCTTGCATCCCTAAAAAGCATTAACTGTCTTAAATTTGGGGTTTGAAAGTCAAGTCTTATGATTCAGAACACAGTAAACATTTCCCATTTTAGGTATTCAACCTCCATTCCAATTTCATGACAGCAACATAGTTTCTTTTTAGAAAACCATCCTGTCCTTGTATTTTTGGTAGGACTGGAAATCACCCTGCCCAGCAATTATAGAAATTCTAAGGAGGGTCCTTCTCCCATACATAATCTTTACCCATACCTATAATCGAGAAACAAAGGGGAAAATTAATCAACTCTCTTCCCCAGAAGTTTGAATCTCAAAGGAATGATATAATAAGCATGGGATGGCGGGGGGCTGTCTTTTTTTTGTTGTTGTTGTTGGTTTTTTTTTAGACGGAGTCTCACTCTGTCTCCCAGGCTGGAGTACAGTGGCATGATCCCGGCTAACTGCAAGCTCCGCCTCCTGGGTTCACGCCATTCTCCTATCTCAGCCTCCCGAGTAGCTGGGACTACAGGCTCCTGCCACCGCGCCCAGCTAATTTTTTGTATTTTTAGTAGAGACGGGGTTTCACCATGGTCTCAATCTCCTGACCTCGTGATCCGCCAGCCTCAGCCTCCCAAAGTGCTGGGATTACAGGCGTGAGCCACTGCGCCCGGCCGTCTTTTTTTTTTTAATCCACTGGAGATCCCACAATCAAAAGGATGAGCAGTTTCTGTTGCTTCGTCACCCAAGGTTGCCCTGGTTCCTGTGCAACTCTGGTCTTCCAGGCTTCCAAATCATTCTGTGAATTGACTGATATTCGATCAATAACTTCCCTTCTTTGCTCAAGGTAGCTAGAGAGCTGGGGTTTATTTCTGCTAAAGAAAAAAAATCCATATTGTTTTGGCAAAAAATCTGGAGTGGACAAAAGTAGAAAACGAAGTCAAATGTCTTAAAGAAGACTTGTCCATCAATGACATTCACTTTCACACTACATATTTTCACTATGACCAGCTGTAGGCAAAACTGTAAAACAGACTAAGTTTTGGTTACCATCCACATTCTTATCAGCACCACCACTACTGGCTCTCTGTAGTTGTCAATTAATTCTAAATATTAATCAAAGTGTTTAGCTTTTAGCTTGTAGCTGCCATCTCCCCAAATATCTCTTTAGTTCACTAATATCCCAAACTATCTATTTACTGTGCCAATAGATTTAATTAGAACGCTTCATATTTTAACATGTTTTTTGAAATGTGGGTTCAACCTGCAAACTGTTAAGACGACCCTCCTACCCCCATGGACAAAATGATGAATATGTCCACCTGGAAGTTACCAAACTATGCTTGCTCTGCTGTGGTTACTACTAGAACAGACTAAAAGCATCTGAGGGCAAGGATTTTGTCCTCTGTCTACAAACCAAGGACACTAAATGGAACCTTACACATGAGTACTTTAAAGTATATGCTGAGGAAATGAAGCAACTAGATGGGTACTTTTTTTTTATGTGATGTTAACAGGTTAGAAGTTAGGAAAATTAGTAAAATAAACAGACACTGGCCTTATTTTCAGTTCCAAAGAGCTTGCTGATACTGGGCAGTGCTAAGAACATAATATTAAAGCAAGTCCGGAAGGACCACATGACTCCATGTAAACTCCAAATGCAATTCAAAATTTTCCCCCAGTACTCTTAAAAATATATGCCAGTCTCAAAATTAGCCTCCTACTGCCTAAGTCTCCAAAGTTTCTGAATCAGGATACACTGTTTTGATTTCTTATAATAAAAGGATTTCATTCCCCCCAAATTGAGGACATAACTAAAGAGTAGACACTGAGCTAAGTGCTGAGACCATTAAAATATGCCACACAGTCCTTTGTCCTCAAGCACTTAGTAGTCTAGTAAGAAACAAATAATTAAAATGTGATGGGAAAAATTTTGTCTAGGTACACACAGGTGTTGAAGAGGGACACAGGAGGTCCACCAGATTTGGATTTGGGCAATTAGATGGAATGAGGTAATCAGAGAAACATCCTTAAAGTGATACCTGATCTGACCTTGACATTCAAAGACTGATGCATCTGATGAAAAGAAAGGGCATATGGGCATCTGAAACAAAGTGAACTGTATGTTCAAAGGAAAGATGTGAAAAACCATATCCATTTAGGGAACCACAAATAGGCTGTTATGAGCAAAGTACAATGTGAAGAAAAGATGGAAAGTGGGGCATGAAACTGGGCTACAGTGGTAAGGCAGGAATCCGAAAAATGTCAGGTAATTTGAACTTCAACTTAAAAACTATGTGAAACCATTAAAAAAAAAAAATTCCAAGCAACACCTTCTTAATGCCACTGTTAAGAAAGCTAGGAGAATCAATAATTTAGAATAGGTAAGTAAGATCAGGCCTGCTTTTCTGGTCAAATCTACGGTGAAGAATGTCCGCAGGGCTACATAAAGGTAGATCTGACAGAGACTTAAGTTGATCACTTCTGCATAATGAGAAGACTCCCCTTACCCACCTGTCCCATGCTGCTCTAGACGCCACCTGATTGTAGCCAACACCAGGAGTAAGAGAAGGGAATACCTGTAAACCTCACCACCAACCAATCTATCACTACTCAGAAGATCACCAGCCTAACCAGAATGGATGCTGTGGCAAGAAAATCTTACAGGTAATTTAAGGAGCCTAATTAGCTTGCAAGGGAGAGCCCTAGTCAAACACAGAATAGGTGGCTCAACTGGAGGAGAAATTAAGGTCAGAGCAGAAATAGGTCTTTTACAAGTATATTATTTGAATTTTAAAGTAAATATACTTAGAAATGAAAGAGTTGACAGTGAAACACAATTGCAAAAATCTAAATTCAGTAAAGAGTAGGGGCAGAAACACTGCTAGAAATGAAATTAGTAGTCTAGAAAATGAAGTATAATCATCCCGTTAACATCAAAGTATGAAGAAATTAAAATCATGAGTTAAAACAACAGATACAAAGGACATATCTAGGGGATCTACTATGAAAATAACTGGTTTTCAGAAGGGAGGAAATAAATTAAGAAAAAAAATCAAATATTAAAAAGAAAACTTCCCTGAGCTGAAGAAAAATTAAAAACTAGAAGACATCAAAAATAGTATCTATAAACTACTGAGATACTATGAGAAAGCAAAAGAAAGACATTTTCAGACACGCAAACTCAAAACATGGCAGCATGTATTCAAGAATGCTTAAAAGATCAACACTGTAAGGGCAAGCAATACCCTCAAACTAAATTTTCTTTTTTTTCGAGACAGAGTTTTGCTCTTGTTGCCCAGGCTGGAGTGCAATGGCGCGATCTCGGCTCACTGCAACCTCCACCTCCCGGGTTCAAGCAATTCTCCTGCCTCAGCCTCCCGAGTAGCTGCGATTACAGGCATGCGCCACCATGCCTGGCTAATTTTGTATTTTTAGTAGAGACAGGGTTTCACCATGTTGGTCAGGCTGGTCTCGAACTCCTGACCTCAGGTGATCTGCCCACCTCAGCCTCCCAAAATGCTGGGATTACAGGTGTGAGCCACTGTGCCTGGCCTCAAACTAAATTTTCTAAAGGGGGAGAAGAGGGTAGCAGATACAGGTTTATGTATGACTGCCATAAAGATTTGTTATAAATCACAAACATGTAGAAATTAAACAACACACTCCTAAATAACCAATAGGTCAAAGGATAAATCTCAAAGGAAATTAGAAAAAAACTTTGAGATGAATGAAAACAAAAACACTGCATATCAAAACATATGAGATAAAGTTAAAGCAGTGCTTACAGGGAAAACTGTAACTGTAAATGTTTACATTTAAAAAGAGATCTTGAATCATAACCCAACCGTCCACCCAAAAAACACTAGAAAAAAGAAAAGCAAACTAAAACCAAAGCAAGCAGGGGGAAAAAATATATATCACAGCAGAAACAAATGAAATAGAGAATAGAAAAACAATAGAAAAAAAAAAATCAATGAAACCAAAAGTTGGATCCTTGAAAACAAAATTGACAAATCTTTAGCAAGTCCTACCAAGACCAAAAGAAGGAAGGCTCAAATTACTACAATCAGAAATGAAAGAGCTCATTATTACTGACTTACAGAACTAAGAATTACAAGAAAATATAATGAAAAGTTTTATGCCAACAAATCAGATAACCAAGATGATATGGACAAATTCCTAGAAAGACACAAGCTACCAAAAATGATTCTAGAAGACATAAATATCCTCAACAAAACACTAGCAAACCAAATTCAACACCACATTAACAGGATCATCATACACCAAGATCAACTGAAACTTATTCCTGAAATGCAAGGGTGGTTCAACATACATAGTCAATAAATATGATACACGACATTAATAGAATGAAGAATAAAAATCTTATGATCATCTCAATAGATACAGAAAATGCATCTGACAAAATTCAACATCCTTTCATGATTAAAAAAAAAAACTTTCAACATCCTTTTGTGATTAAACTCTCAATAAACTAGGTATAGAAGAAATGTACCCAACATAATAAAGGCAATAAATGATAAGCCCACAGCTAATTTCATACTCTAGGATGAAAAGCTGGCAGCTTTTCCTCTAAGATCAGGAACAAGACAAGTAAGCCCATTCTCACCACTGCTATTCAATATAGTACCGGAAATCCTACCCAGAGCAATCAGGCTAAAGGAAAAAAAAAAAAAAAGAATACAAGCCATCCATGTCAGAAAAGAATAAATAAAATTATCTCTATTTGCAGATGACATAATTGTATATATGGATAACCCTGAAGATTCCACCAAGAAAATATTAGAGTCAGTTAAACTAATTCAGTAAAGTTGCAAGATAACAAAATCAACATATAAAAATCAGTTGTGGAAGGGCATGGTGGCTCATGCCTGTAATTCCAGCATTTTGGGAGGCCAAGATGGGAGGAATGCTTCAAGCCAGGAGTTCAAGACCAGCCTGATCAACATAGCGAGACGCCATCTCTATAAAAAATAAAATAAACTTTTTTTAAAATCCCACACAAAAAATCAGTTGCATTTCTATATACTAATGATCTGAAAAAGAAATTAATAAAACACTTCCATTTACAATACCATAAAAAAATTTTTAAGAATAAATTTAATCAGCCCAGGCACAGTAGCTGATGCCTGTAATCCCAGCACATTGGGAGGCCAAGGCAGGTGGATCATTTGAGGCCAGGAGTTCGAGATCAGCCTGGCCAACACAGTGAAACTCCATCTCTACCAAAAAATACAAAAATTAGCCAGGCATGGTGGCAGGCGCCTATAGTCCCAGCTACTCAGGAGACTGAAGCAGGAGAATCACTTGAACTCAAGAGGCAGAGGATGCAGTGAACCAAGATGGCACCACTGCACTCCAGCCTGGGTGACAGAGCAAGACCCTGTCTCAAAAAAAAAAAAAAAAAAAAAAAAAATTAACCAAGGAGGTGAAAGATCTATAAAATAAAAACTATAAAACTGTCAAAAGAAATTGAAGACAATACAAATGGAAAGATATCCTGTTTTCATGAATTGAAAGAATTAATATTGTTTAACTGTCCATGCCACCCAAAGTGATCTACAGATTCAGTGTAATCCTAATAAAACTCCAATGGCATTTTTCACAGCAATAGAAAAAACAACCCTAAATTTACGTGTAACCTCAAAAGAACCCAAAGAGCCAAAGCAAAACTGAGTAAGCACAAAGCTGGAGGCATCACAGTACCTGATTTCAAAATATACTACAAAGTAATAATAATCAAAACAGTACAGTACTGGCATAAAAATAGACATATAAACCAATGGAACACAATAGAGAGCCCAGAAACGAATCCACACATGTAGGGTGAACTGATCTTTGGCAAAAGTGCCGAGAACACACAATGGGGAAAGGATAGTTTCTTCAATAAACGGCCTTGGGAAAACTGGTAATTCACATCCAGAAGTTGGAAACTGGACCCTTATCTCATACTATATACAAAAATCAACTCAAAATGAATTAAAGACATAAGATATGAAATTTTTAAAATATTAGAAGAAAACACAGGAAAAAAGGCTTGTTGACATTGGTCTGGGCAATGATTTTTGAAAATGATCCCAAAAATATAGGCAACATAAGCATAAATAAACAAATGATATTACATCAAACTAAAAAGCTTATGCACAGGAGAAGAACCAATCAACACAGTAAAGAGACAATCTACATAATGGGACAAAATATTTGCAAACCATGTTATCTGATAAGAGCTTAATATCCAAAATATTGTAACTCAAGAGCAAGAAAACAACCTAATTTAAGAATAGGCGGCCGGGTGTGGTGGCTCACATCTGTAATCCCAGTACTTTGGGAGGCTGAGGCAGGCGGATCATATGAGGTCAGGAATTGAGACCAGCCTGGCCAACATGGTGAAATGACATCTCTACTAAAAATAACAAAATTAGCTGGGTGTTGACGGCGGGTGCCCGTAATCCCTGCTACTCGGGAGGCTCAGGCAGGAGAATCGCTTAAACCTGGGAGGCGGAGGCTGCAGTGAGCCAAGATCGCGTTACTGCATTTCAGCTTGGGTGACAGAGCAAGACTCCACTAGGAAAGGAAAGAAAGGGAAAGGGGAAAGGGGTGGGGTGGGGAGAGAGACAGAGAGAGAGAGAGAGAAAGAGAGAGAAAGAAAGAGAAAGAAAAATAAGCCAGTTAAATACTGCATGATCTCACATGTGGAATCTCATGAAGCAATGAAGCAGAGAGTACAACGATGGTTGCCAGGAACTAGGGGGTAGGGGAAATGGGGAGATTTTGGTAAAAGGGTACAAAGGTTCAGCTACACTGAATAAGTTCTGAAGCTCTAATGTACAGTATGGTGATTACAGTTAATAATATAGTACTGTACACTTGAAATTTGCTAAGAGAATAGATCTTACATGTTTTCCACACAAAAAAAACTACATGAGGTGATGAACATGTTAATTATCTTAATAGTGTTAATCATGTCACAATATATATGTATATCAAAACATCACATATACACCTCACATATATATAATTTCTATTGTCAATCATACCTCAATAAAGCTGGGGTAGAAAGGTAGAAATAAATAATCTGAATAGTCCTTACAAGTAAAGAAATAGTAGCAGTATAATTAAAACAAGAAAACGAATAAATATCTACCCTCGAAGAAAAGCCCAGGCCTGGATGGTTTCACTGGTAAACTCCACCAAATATGTAAAGCAGAACTAATGCTAACTCTTCACAAACTCTTCCAAAGAACAGAAGGGAGGGAACACTTACCAAATCATTCTGGAAAAACAATATTACCTGATAGTGAAACCAGATAAAAACATCACAAGAAAATTATAGATCAATATCCCTTACAACTATGGATGCAAAAATCCTCAACAAAATACTAGCAAACCAAATCCAGCAACATATAAAAAGGATTATACACTTTGAGCAAACAGTATTCATTCCAGGAATGCAAGGTTAGTTCAACATACACCAGCTATATTAACAGAACAAAAAATAAAAACCACTAATCATCAACAGACATAGAAAAAATATCTGCCAAAACCCAACACCCTGTTTCTGATTTAAAAGGAACAAAAAAGAGCCACTCAGCAATCTAGAAATAAAAGGAAACTTCCTCAACCTGAGAAAGGACATTTATGAAGCACTCACAGCTTTCCTAAGATGACAATACATGTGCTCTCACCACTTCAGTTCAACATTGTATTGGATGTTCTAGTCAATGAAAATTAGGCAAGAAAAAAAATAAAAGGTAAATACTAAAGGTAAATACAGTAATAACAGCAAAACTATTAAAGCTAATAAGTTCAGAAAAGTTGCAAGACACAAGACTAACACACAAAAACCAAATGTATATCTATACAACAGCAATGAGCAATGTGAAAAACAAATTAAGAAAACTTCATTTACAATACTATCAAAAAAATAAAATACTTAGGAATAAATTTAACAAAACAAATGCAAGACTTACACAATATAAACTAAAAAACATCATTGAAAGAAAATAAAGAAGACCTAAATGAATATACCGACAGTTGTGTTCATGTGCTAGAAGACTTAATGTTATTAGGATGGCAATACTTCCCAAATCAACCTAGACATTCACCGAAATTCCTAACAAAATCCCAGTTGGCCTTTTGTTGAAATTGACAAATTGATCATAAAAGTCATATTGAAATGCAAGGGACCCAGAACAGCCAAAATAATCTTGAAAAAAGAACAGAGTTGGAGGATACACACTGCCAGTTTCAAAACCTACTACAAAGCTATATTAACCAACACAGTGTGGTATGGCGAAAAGACAGACATACAGATCAGCAGAACAGAATTAAGAGTTCAGAAATAAACCCATATATTTACAATCAATTAACTTTTGACAAAGGTTCCAGGACAATTCAATGGGAGAAAGAATAGTCTTTTCAACAAATGTTGCTGAGACAACTGAATAGTCCAACGCAAAAAAATTATTTTGGATTCCCTACCTCATACCATATATGCAAATTAACTCAAAATGGATCAAAGACCTCAATGTAAGAATTATTTATAATTATAAACTCCCTAGAAGAAAGCATAGGTATATAAATATGTGATTCTGGATTAAGCAATGATTTCTTAGATATGACACCTACAGAACGAGACAAAAATCTGTAAATCGTGTATCTGATAAGAGTCTAGTACCCAGTAAGTATAAAGAATTCTTATAACTCAAGATTTAAGAAATATCCCAATTTTAAAATGGGAAAAGGATTTTAACAAACACTTCACCAGAGAAGATACATGAATGGAAAATAAGCACATGAAAAGATGCTCATCAGTCATTAGGGAAATACATACCAAAAACACAATGAGATCCCACTTCACACATCACCCAGAATGGTTATGCTATGGATTGAATATGGTCTGTTCATCTCCACCAAAACTCATGCTGAAATTTGGTCCAAAGTGTGGCGGTGTGGGAAGTAAGGTCTAGTGAAAGGTGCTTGTGTTATATCTCCCTCATGAATGGCCTGGTGCGACTCTTGCAGTAATGAGTGAGTTCTTACTCTGGCAAGACTGGATTTAGTTCCAGCAAGAGCACGTTGTTATAAAGCAAGGTTCCCCCTCCCCAGTCCCTCTTCACACATATCCACTTCCCCTTTGACCTTCTGTAACATGAGGAAGTATAAAACTCCTCACCAGAAGCCAAGGCCATGTCCTTGAACCTCTCAGCCTGCAGAGCCAAGAGCTAAAGAAACCTCTTTCTTTATAAACTGCCCAGTCTCTGGCATTCTGTTATGGTAACACAAGCAGATGAATACAGGCTATAATTTAAAAAGACAATAATAAGTGTTGACAGGGATGTGGAGAAAGTGGAACTCTCATGCATTGCTGGTAGGAATATAAAATGGTGTGGCTATTTTGAAAAGGAGTTTGGCAGTTCCTCAAAACATTAAACACAGAGTTAACATAGAATCAGCATTTTCACTCCTATCTATATACCTAAAAGAACTAAAACATATGTCTACAAAAAATTTCTAAGAGTGTCCCTAACAGTTCATAACATTTGCATCAAAAAACGGAAACAACCACCCAATGTCCAACAACTCACAAAAAGAACAAACAAAATGTGGCACATCCATATAATAGAACAGTCTGTCATATAATGGAATGAGTACAATACATACTATAACATCTGTGAACATGAAAACATTATGCTAGGTTTTAAAAGCCAGGCACAGGCCAGGCGCAGTGGCTCACACCTGTAATCCCAGCACTTTGGGAGGCCAAGGAGGGTGGATCACGAGATCAGGAGTTTGAGACCAGCCTGACCAACATGGTGAGACCTCATCTCTACTAAAAATACAAAAATTAGCCAGAAGTGGTGGTACGTGCCTGTAATCCCAGCTACTGAGGAGGCTGAGGCAGGAGAATCACTTGAACCCAGGAGGTGGAGGTTGCAGTGAGCCAAGATAGCGCCATTGCACTCCAGCCTGGACAACAAGAGCGAAACTCCGTCTCAAAAAAAAAAAAAGCCAGGCACAAAATAGCTCATATTGTATCACTCCATTGATATAAAATGTCCAGAACAAGCAAATCCAGAGATACAGAAAGTAGACTGGTGGTTGCCAGGCAATGCAGTGTAGGCTAGGGAAGAAGGAAAGTTGCTGCTAATGTTTGTGTGTTTCAGTTTTGGGGTAATAAAAATGTTTGAGTTCGACAGTGGTAATGGTTGCATAAAAAAGTGAATACACTAAAAACCATTGAATATGTTAAATGAGTCATTTTGATGGTATGTTAATTATATCTCAATAAAAGTGGTTCTAAAAGTTCACATTAGTGGAGGGAAATCAGAAGGAAAAAAGCTCAACAAAATACAGTATATAATCATTCATGCAAACACTCATATAGTATGTTCCACTGCAAGCACACATACACAGACATGAAGCCTTCAAAAGAATAGGTTTTTTTAAAAAACACCCATGAGACATTGTTTTAAAAAATATAAAAGCAACACAGGCACATAAGAGGAATTTCAATCATTACAGAAAGATAATTTCTCCTTCCCACATCAGTCCCACTATTGAGAGGCAATGACTTATTTAAAAAATGTTTTTAATTAATTTTTGAATAGGCAATGTAAACAGGCTACTTTGGTTTCTTTCTTACTGTCTTCCTAGAGTCTCTATTTCTATACAAGCAAATTAAATATATATTCTTTGGTTCCTCCCTTCTCACTCAAAGATAACATTATACAGACTGCATTGCATATTTTTCTCTTAATGTATCTTGGAGACATTTCCAAATCAAAACACAGATAGCTTCTTCATTCCTTTTTTTCTTTACTTCGTTTCTTTCAAACAGGTGAGTACGTATCAGATTCTAGTAAATCCTCAATTGACCCTGCCATGGAAGATGAAGAATTTATCTAGCATCACAGTTTCTCCTTCTTTCTGACACATTTAGTTATATTTTTATTTTTAATTCTTCAAATGGTTGCCTTACCTTAAATATAATATTTTCTTTAAGTTCAAACTGTGTGTAATGACTCCTCATTATGTAAAATAAGAAAATATATCCTTAACTTCTCCCAACATGACAACTACACAATAAGTTTACATAATTACAGTTTATAACATTTACCCTTCTTTCTATCTGAGAGTCACAAATTCATATGCTATCAGGGTCTGGCAAGCAAATAAACAGGTGAAACAGGCTTAGGGTAAAACAATAGTCAAAATCTAAAAGAATTATTTAAAATCCCTCATTCTAACTGTGTTTTAATAAATTCACTACGTTATTTCTAAAACGGTTTGATATATAAAAATTTTAACTGCCTTATCTTCTTTGTGGAGACTTAGTCCTTAAAAAACGTCTATCATTATACCATTCAAAGTTTTTGCCTTTGAAGAATGCTTTATTTGCTATTCATTCATGCATTCAAAAATATTCATTGAGGGCCTTGGTTCTGTTGTAGATGCTAGGGATACAGCAGTGAAAAAAACAGACTCAAGTCCAGTGCTCATGGAGTTTCCATTACGAGAAGGGAAAGAGAATATAAACAAACACATAAATTTTAGTATTACCTACAGAATCAATAAGTTGTAGTATTAAAAAAAAGAAGTGGAGAAACTAAGGGGCAGTGACAAAGGTATTACCTTACATACAGCGGTGAGATAAGGCCTCTTTGAAGAGGGGAAATTTGAATGAAGTCAGAATGAAGTGTGTTTGAGGCAAGTGGCAAATAAGACAGCAAATAATAACTGCCGTGGTGGGGCAGTTGTTAGCCTAACGCTAGATCAAAAGGCCTTCTGATTTAGAGGAAGGCCTTCTGATCTGTGTGGGGCACAGTGAAGACACTGAATTTTATTTGAAATGCAATGGGAAGTTTGGGGAAGGTTCTGAGTTAAGAAAAAAATTGATCTCAAATTTATTTATATATATATATATAATTTTTTTTTGAGACATAAGTCACGCTGTCACTGAGGCTGGAGTGCAGTGGTGCAATCCTGGCTCACTGCAATTTCCGCCGCCTCCTGGGTTCAAGCAATTCTCCTGCCTCGGATTCCTGAGTAGATGGGATTACAGGCACGTCCCACCATGTCCAGCTAATTTTTTGAGATGGGGTTGAACTCCTGGCCTCAAGTGATCCGCCTGCCTCAGCCTCCCAAAGTGGTGGGATTACAGGCATGAGCCACCACTCTTGGCCTCAAATTTATATTTAATTGCACTTCATTTTTCTTCGTGATTATCTGAGATACTTTCTTTCCACATATTTCCAATGTTCATCATTTTTTAAGGAATGTTTCTTGTTAACAGCCTGTAGATGGAGTCTCATTTACTGTGTTAATACATGCCTGGCTTTATTGCTTCCATCTTATATAACAGCAGATAAAAATGAAATATTTTCTTTTTTTCTCTTTCTCCTTCTCTTTTGTTGAATTACATTTCTTTATATTCCTCCTTCTACATTCTATTCCAGTAATTTAAAAGTTCTATGTATAGCAGATGACACAAATTCATATATAGAAAACCCTAAAAGCTTCACCAAAAAGCTGTTAGAACTGATAAATTCAGTAAAGGTGCAGAATACAAAATCAACACACAAAAATTAGTAGCATTTCTATACACCAACAATGAACTAGCAGAAAAAGAAATCAAGAAAGCAATCTCTGGCTGGGAGCAGTGGCTCACGCCTGTAATCCCAACACTTTGGGAGGATCACTTGAGGCCAGGAGTTTGAGACCAGCCTGGCCAACATGGTGAAATGCCGTCTCTACTAAAAATACAAAAATTAGTTGGGCATGGTGGTGGGCGCCTGTAATCCCAGCTACTTGGGAGGCTGAGGCATGAGAATTGCTTGAACCTGGGAGGCAGAGGTTGCAGTGAGCCGAGATTGCACCACTGCACTCCAGCCTGGGCAACAGAGTTGAGATTCTGTCTCAAAAAAAAAAAAAAAAATTCCATTTACAAGAACTAAGAACAAACAAACAAAAGTAGAAATAAACGTAACCAATGAGGTGAAGGATTTCCACAAGGAAAATTATAAAACACTGAAGAAAAAAATTAAAGAGGACATAAAAAAATAGAAAGACACCCCATGTTCATGAATTGGAAGAATACTGTGAAAATGACATACTACCAAAAGTGATCTACAGAGTCAACGCAATTCCTGTCAAAATACCAATGACATTCCTCACAGAAAGAGAAAAAACATCCTAAAATTCATATGAAACCACAGAAGGCTCTGAATAGCCAAAGCAATACAGAGCTAAAAGAATAAAACTGGAGGCATCACAATACTGGACTTCAAAATATACTACAGTGTTCACCATGTTGGCCAGGCTGGTCTCAAACTCCCGGCCTCAAGTGATCCTCCCAAAGTGCTGGGATTACAGACATAAGCCACTGCTCCCAGCCAGGGATTGCTTTCTTGATTTCTTTTTCTGCTAGTTCATTGTTGGTGTATAGAAATACTACTACTTTTTGTATGTTGATTTTGTGTAACAGACACAGATCAATGGAACAGAATAGAACTCAGAAATAAATCTATGCATTTATGGCCAACTAATCTTCGACAAAGGCACTGGGAACATTAAAAACTGGATATCCATACGCAGAAAAATGAAACTAGCCCCTATCTCTCACTGTATACAAAAATCAACTCAAAATGGGTTAAAGATTTAAATGTAAGATCCCAAACTATGAAACTACTAGAAAAAACCTTAGAGGAAACACTTCAGGGCATTGGTCTAGGTTAAGATTTTATGAAGAAGATCTCAAAAGCACAGGCAATAAAAGCAAAAATAGACAAACTATTTTCTCAAACTAAAAAGCTTCTTCACAGCAAAGGAAACAATCATACAGTGAAGATACAACCTGCAGAATGCAAGAAAGTGATTTGTAAACTATTCATCTGAGAAGGGATTAATATCCAGAATTTACAAGGAACTCAAACAACTCAACAGCAAAACAATAAATAATCCAATCTAAAAATGGGCAAAGACATCTCTTGAAAGAAGTAACCATACAAAAACCATACAAATTTTAACAGGTATATTTAAAAAATGCTTGGCTGGGCGCAGTGGCTCACGCCTGTAATCCCAGCACTTTGGGAGGCTGAGGCGGGCAGATCACTTGAGGTCAGGAGTTTGAGACCAGCCTGGCCAACATGGTGAAACGCCATCTCTACTAAAAATACAAAAATGAGATGAGTATGGTGGCGTGCGCCTGTAGTCCCAGCTACTCAGGAGGCTGAGGCAGGAGAATCGCTTGAAACCAGGAGGCAGAGGTTGCAGTGAGCCCCAAGACTGCGCCACTGCACTCCAGCCTGGTGACAGAGCGAGACTCCGTCTCAAAAAAAAAAAAAAAAAAGACAAAAAATAACAAATACTAGCAAGGATGCAGAGAAAGGGAAACCCTCCTACACTGTTGGTGGAAATGCGAATTAGTATAGCCATTACGGAAAAAAATATGGAGGCTCCTTAAAAAAACAGATAGAACTACCATATGATCCAGCAATCCTACTACTGGGTATACACAAAGGAAAGAAAATCAGTATGCTGAAGAGATATCTGCATTCCCATGTTTACTGTAACATGATTCATAATAGCTGAAGTATGGAATCAATCTAAGTGTCCATCAACAGACAAATGGATAAAGAAAATGTGGTATACATACACAATGGAATACTATTTCACCATTAAAAAAATTTCTCTCATTCACAGCAACACTGATGAGCTTGGAGGACATTGTTAAG
This sequence comes from Gorilla gorilla gorilla, assembly GCF_029281585.2. Lineage (NCBI taxonomy): Eukaryota > Metazoa > Chordata > Mammalia > Primates > Hominidae > Gorilla > Gorilla gorilla. The sequence continues at coordinate 73,602,421 of NC_073235.2, forward strand.
TGAAATTAGCCAGGCACAGAAAGATAAATACTGCATGTTCTCACTCATATGCAGAAACCAAAAAGGCTGATCTTGTAAGTAGAGAGCAGAATAGAGGCAGGGAAGAGTAGGCGGGAGGGGACAGCCAACAGTTGATTAATGAATATAGAAGTACAGCTGCATAGGAAGAGTAAGTCCTAGTGTTCTATAGCACTATAGGAAGACTATAATTAACAACAATTTATTGTATATCTTCAAATAGCCGGAAGAGCAGATTTCAAATGTTCCTATCACAAAGAAATGATAAATGTTTGAGGTGACAAATATGCTAGTTACCCTGATCTGATCATTATGCATTGTCTCTACATGTAATATCACACTGTACTCCATAAATATGTACAATTACTCTATCAATTAAAAACAATAAAAGCAGAAAAACAAAAAATGAAGGTTGTATGTACAGTATCTGTTGCTTGTGCTTACTTCCCTGCTGCTGGCAAATATACTGCTCTATTTTTCTCTAGAAATAAATCAATACTCCTAGATAATGTATTTACCTTTCTCCCCGATCCTCTCTGCTAGAGCACCGTTGCTACCAGCAATTTGATCCTTAGAATGTTTTTACTTCCAAATTACAAACTCTTGATGCTACTATCATTAAAATTTGCCTACCTATTAATACTGCATCTCACAAGCACATTATCATCATCACTCTAAACATTACAGGAGTCATTGGTCACAACTGTCATACATTCTGTAGCTTCACCTATATTTGTTCTTAAATGAATTTTTAAAATCACAACTTAAAAGACAAAAGAGTAAAACCAACATTAATTCAGTATCTTCATCCAACATATACCTATACTTGAATTTTCCCTATTGTCACAAAAATGTCCTTTATAACTGTTTTCCTCCAGTCCAGGTGCAAATCAGGATTCAAATTCACACACTACATCTGATTGCTATGTCTTGTCTCTTTAGCCTCATCCAATCTACAACAATTCCATTTACCTCTCTTTGTTCTTCAAGACACTGAATACTTTGATGAGTCCAGGCCAGTTGTCTAGCAGTGTCCCAGGAGTATTGTCTCATGACTAAATTCAAATCAAATATTTCCAGCATTAAAAACAGAGGTGATTTGTGTAACTCCTACTGCACCACCTTAGGAGGCACATACAATGTCAGATTCTCTGAGATAATATTCCAATGAAAAGTCTGATCTTGCTTATTATGGTGGTGAGAAATGGTGTCCATTTTAAACACATTTCTCTTTTGTAATAACTAATCTATGGGGTAAAACATTAGGACTCTGTAAGTATACTGCTCTTGAAAACATTTTACTAAATGTAAATGTCCAATGGAAAACATATGATCCTTGCCTTAATCAATAATTATATTGGGGATGTCAAATGGCGAGTGTTCTGATTCTACATTAGCTGGCATTCTTCTAAGAGACTATTATGTATTATAACAACAAGCATAACTAGCACCTAGATGTTGGTTCCTAAGTACCATTCTTCATTAAAATGAACCAGGAATCCTTGGAGAATGTCTGCTCATATTCAATGAAGAAAAGGACAAGGTAAGCCAGAAATGTCTTGTGTCTGAAAACCAAAGACTGATAAAAGATCTCTAAAGTGACCATGCGAAGGAGTTTCCACTGGCCAAATTTGGGACAATTTGAATTTCAAAGACAATAATGAATTATAACCACGGAATAAAAAAAGGAGCTGGCCAGGCGCAGTGGCTCAGGCCTGTAATTCCACCATTCTGGGAGGCCGACGTGGGCGAACTGCTTGAGCCCAGGAGTTAAATGCCAGCCTGGGCAACATGGTGAGACTCATCTCTAAAAAAAATACAAAAAACTTAGCCAGGCATGGTGGCACTTGCCTATCTAAGCTACTCAGGAGGCTTACGCATGAGGATCACTTGAGCCTAGGAGGCAGAGGCTGCAGTGAGCCGAGATTGCGTCACCGCACTCCAGCCTGGGTGACGAGTGAGACCCCTCTCTCAAAACAACAACAACAAAAAAAAAAAATAGGAGCCAGGAGACCACAGCAATACCAGAGAGACATGGTAAAGATGTACATGAACACAAATTAAGCAAAACTGTTTACACCTTTTAAATCTAGATGAAGAATATGATGGCATTCTTTATACTACATTTCCAACTTATCTATAGGTATAGATTATTTTCAAAGTAAAAAGTAATGAAAATTTTAAGGGGAACAAACCCACAGGAATGCAGTTTGAGAGAGCATTTTTACTGTTATAATGACACTCTATACTCATATACTATACACTACACTGAGTATACTGTCATTATAACACAACAATAGAATATGTAACTTTAAAACATCAGGAAAAAAATTCATTTGTCCAATGGAAAACACGTAAAGTACAAGAAGACATTAAGCAATAGATGGCAGAACCGAGTCAGAAAATAACAATAATTACAAAAAATGTAATAAACAAAACTCACCATTTAAGAGAGTCGAATGCTCCTATTGTATCAAAAAACATATGCTGTCTACAAGAAATGCATTTAATTTTTTTTTTTTTTAAATGAGACAGGGTCTCACTCTGTCGTCCAGGCTGGAGTGAAGTAGCATGATCTCAGCTCACTGCAGCCTCAACCTCCTGAGCTCAAGTAATCCTCCCAACTCAGCCTCCCAAGAAGCTGGGACCACAGGTGGGTACCACCACGCCCAGCTAATGTTTTGTACAGATAGGGTTTCATCATGTTGCCCAGGCTGGTCTCGAACTCCTGGGCTCAAGTGATCCACCTGCCCCGGCCTCCCAAAGTGCTGGGATTACAGGCATGAGCCACTACTCCCAGCCCCAAGAAACACATTTAAAAAGAGCAAAAATAAAATAGAAAACCATATACCTAAAACAAACATAAACCAAAAGAAAGCTAAAATTAACAGTAAGTAGTATACAGTCACAAAAAGAATAGAACAAGAGATACACATGTAAAAATACTGCCTCAAAATATATCAAGCAAAAACAAATGAACAGCAAGTAGAAATACATAAATCATCAGTTAAATATTTTAATACATCTCTCTCAGAAAAAGATACACCAAGTTGACAATGCAAGGAGATATCTAAGATCTGAACAAATACAATTAACAGCTATTAGATATGAAATGTTTCTAAAATAAGGCACATTCAGGGACTGATGTCAGGGACTGATGTCATACAAACTACTTTCCAACTGTAATGCAACAGATTGAAAATCCACAACAAAAAGATAGCTCAAAATATCCTATATTAATAACCCTTGTGTTAAAAAGGAAACAAAGGTAATTATGAAATATACAGATCTGAACATTAATTAAAACAGCACCCATCAAAACTTATGGAACAGTTACAGCAGTTCTTGGAGGGACAGCATTAATCAAGAAACAAGAAAAGTTAAAATAAACGAGCTGATATTACTTCACACCCACTACACTAAAATGAAAAAGAATCACAACAAAATGTCAGGGGGGATGCAGAACAATCAAAGTTCTTATACAGGTACAAACACTTTGGAAATCTGGCAGTTTCTTATCAAGTAAAATAAACACCTATCCAGCTAAGTGTCTTCCCAAGAGAAATTAAAACATGTTACCAAAACATTTGTACCAAAATGTTTATTGTAACCTTACTCCTAACAGGCAAAATGAAAACATCCAAATACCACTCTACTAAATGCATAACTGTGGTATATCCATACAGTGGAATTCTATTCAGCAACAAAAAGAATTAACTACTAAAACAGCAACAACCTGGATAAATCTCAAAAACACTACGTTAAATAAAGGATGCCAGATACAAAAGAATATACTGCATACTTTCATTTACTGTATATGGAATCCAAGTACAGGCAGAACTAATCTGTAGTGACAGAAATTAGATAAGGGTTGGGGGAAAGTGTTTGACAAGAGGGAACTGACTGGAAAGGGGCAGAAGAGAACTCTCTGGAGGGATGGAAGTGTTCTATATTTTGTTTTGTGTGGTATTTACACTGAACAATTTCCAAATCTAAGAGGGGGGAATACGTGAATGGTTATAATACCTTTATTCCTAATTATCAAAACACTGGAAACAACACAAATGTTCCTCATCTAGAAAATGGACTAAAAAGGCCAGGTGTGGTGGCTCATGCCTGTAATGTCAGCACTTTGGGAAGCCAAGGCAGGTGGATTACTTGAAGTCAGGAGTTCAGACCAGCCTGACCAACAGGGTGAAACCCCTTCACTACTAAAAATACAAAAATTAGCTGGGCATGGTGGCACATGCCTGTAATCCCAGCTACTCGGGAGGCTGAGGCAGAAGAATCGCTTGAACCTAGGAAGTGGAGGTTACAGTGAGCCAAGGTTGTGCCACTGCACTCCAGCTGGGCGACAGAGCAAGACTGTCTCAAAAAAATAAATAAACACAAAATGGTCTAAAAAGAAGTGGTTATCTTCATAGAGCAGAATACTATTTAGCATTCAAAAGGGTCAAACATCCAACAACATGGATCAATCTCAAATGAATGCATTATGATAAGTTAAAAGAAGCCAGACTCAAAAAGGTACATATTGCAATATGTATCCATTTATATAGCATTTCTTAAAAACCTAAACTAAAAGAACAGAAAACAGATCAGTGGTTGCCAGAGGCAACCTAGAGGAGTTGACTACAAAGGGGTATGGGAAAATATTTCGGCAAAATAAACTATTTAATACCTTAATTGTGATGGTGGTTACACAATTATATACATCTCTCAAATCTTACAACAGAACTATATAGTAAAAAAGGGTAATTTTACTAATTGATAATTATACCTTAATAAAAACCATGGGGAGAAAGTCCCATAACCGAACACATAACAGCTACGCATTTTACTGTGCGTTAATTATTTCTATATACAAGTAAATAAACTAAACATTCAACTCGATAGCTGGAAGAAAAGCCACAGAAGCAAATCCAAAATAACAAGTAAATTATGAAGGCAGAAATCACTGCAGAAAAGGGAGAAGAAAAAAACAGTGAAAAAAATTAAAACAAAAATTTGTTTATTTGAAATATTCATTAAACAAAGCTCTGGCAAGAATGAACAGAAAAGGAGAATATGAAAAAAGAAAATAACAAACGAGGTTTTTAAAGTATTATAACTATATACTAATAAGTTTAAAAGCTTACATGAAATGAACTAATGAACTAAATATTAAATTAAAATCACAGTAAAAGATCTCCCCGGCTGAGCACAGTGGCTCACACCTGTAATTCCAGCACTTTGGGAGGCCAAGACAGGTGGATCACTTGAGTCAAGAGTTTGAGACCAGTCTGGGTACATGGTAAAACCTGGTCTCCACAAAAAAAGTCCAGCAACAACAAAAAACTAGCCGAATGTCATGGTGCAAGCGCCTATAGTCCCAGCTACTTGGGAGGCTGAGATAGAGGGACTGCTTGAGCCTGGGAGGCATAGGTTGCAGTGAGCCGAGATCACACCCCTGCACTCCAGCCTGGGCGACAAAGTGAGACCCTGTATTCAAAAAAAAAAAAAAAAAAGCCACTATTCTAAACAAGCTCCAGGCCAGGCCAAGACAGTTTTACATGTCTACTCATATTCTCATGAACATTTCCTATCATATACAGGATGCTGAAAAAACTAAAAATAGTGAAAGGGGCCCAGTTCATTTTGTGAGGCTAATGTGATAGTGAATTATAAAACAGATATGGTAGGGTAATGAAAATGTTCTGTATCTTAAGAGGAATGTAGATTACATCAGTGTATATACATTTGTCAAAACTCACTGAACTACATTCTTCCAGTTGGCACATTCATTTCTCTTAAAGCATATATGTAAAAATCCTAAATAATTAATCATGTATTAAATCCAATAAATGGTAGGGTTTTTTGTTTGTTTGTTTGTTTTTGGTTTTTTTGAGAGAGTCTTGCTCTGTGGCCCAGGCTGGAGTGCAGTGGCATGACCTTGGCGCACTGCAACCTCTGCCTGCCGAGTTCAAGCAATTCTCCTGCCTCAGCCTCCCAAGTAGCTGGGACTACAGGCAAACACCACCATGCCCAGCTAACTGTTGTATTTTTACTAGAGACAGGGTTTCACCATATTGGCCAGGCTGGTCTCAAACTCCTTACCTCGTGATCCGCCCACTTTGGCCTCCCAAAGTGCTGGGATTACAGGTGTGAGCCACCACGCCTGGCCTGATAAATGTTTTTTAAATAGTATATCATATCAAGTATGGTTTATCCCAGAAATACAAACAAGGTTCAACATTTTAAGAATCTATTAAATTATTGTATTAATAATCCAAAGGAGAAAAATCTGAGTCTTTTAATCAACACTGAAAAAAGACTTTCATAAGTTCAAAACTATTTATAATTTTTAAAACAAACAAAATCTCCTTAACTAACCAGGAATAGAAAGGCTCTTCTTTAATTTGGGCAGTTATATACTTGAAACCTAGAGCAAACATTACACTTAATGAAGAAACTTTAGACAATTCCTCTTTTAGAGCAAGAACAAGACACAGCATTCAAGGTCATGACCAAGATAAGGAAAAAATATGTATTTAAGGTATAAGAGATTAAACTATCATTTTTGGAAGATAATTATTTCCCTTAAATAAATCTACAGAACCAACAAACCATTACAACCAATAAAAGAGAACAGCAAGACTGCCAGATACAAGACCAAACTATAAAAATTAAAAGCAACCTAAGCCAGCAAAAATCAACTAGAAAATATAATTAAAAAAAGATTAACAAGAAACTTTAAAGGATCTAACAGCCGAAAATTCCTAAGAAGTCCATGGGGAGAACTGAATAAACAGGGAGACATTTCATGTACTTAAATAGGATAACCTAACCTTACAAAGATGCTAGTAGTCCCTAATCTACAAATTGAATGCATTCAAAATTAAAATTACATTTGAATATTTTAAGGAAAAAGACACAAAAAAAGCTATAATAGAAGAATTCCCAAATGCTATCAAGAATATAGAGATGCTTAAATTTTATGAAGGACTAAAGATCCATAAAGAACAAAGTCAACCCTAGAAAAAGAGTAAACAAGAGATTTTACTCTACCATATAAAAAAGACATACCAAAATATGATAGTATTTTTAATGCGATACTGGAGCACAAGAACACAGATCACTGAAACATCAGAGACATTTCAGAGACAAACCTACATACTATACATACATGGCAACCACATACATATCCTTTTTTTTTTTTTTCTTTTTTGAGACAGTGTCTCACTCTTGTCACCCAGGCTGGAGTGCAATGGCACAATCTCCGCTCACTGCAACCTCCATCTCCTGGGTTCAAGCAATTCTCCTGCCTCAGCCTCCCAAGTAGCTGGGATTACAGGCACCCGCCACCATGCCCAGCTAATTTTTTATATTTTTTAGTAGAGATGGGGTTCCACCATGTTCACCAGGCTAGTCTTGAACTCCTGATCTCAAGTGATCCACCAGCCTCGGCCTCCCAAAGTGCTGGGATTACAAGCGTGAGCCACCACACCCGGCCCACATATACTTATCATATATATATGTAAATCATATATGTGTTAATTATGTAAGTCATATGTATGATAAAGATGGCATCACAAATCAATTTTTAAAAAGATGATTTAAGAAGCACTGTGGAGAAAACTTGTTCACTAGATGGAGAAAAATAAAACTGGATCACTACCAATATTATATAAAAGATGGACCCTAGATGGATTAAAGAGCAAGTATGATAGTAAACCTATAAAATTAATAACAGAAACTATAGAATATCTTTATGGTCCAGGGATGCAGAAGCAGTACTTAATTAGAATACCATCAAGGTCTATGAGATCAAATTCTAGTTTTTGAATTTCTTGTTTGAGCCATTCTAACTATTTGTAAAGACTGATATTTGAGGACTTTTATTCTTTCTTAGGGATCATCCAAAAAAACAAAAATTATATTTATTGTTAATAGAATAAAACTCATTCCATCTTGCAATTACCAGATGTCAAATGGACCCTTTCATAAATCTAAAATATATTATGGAATCTTACATATCTTATTTTTCCTATATTTTGAATTTATCACATACTAGCAATTACTTCATCATTACTTATTATTTTCATCAATTATTCCCAACTATACTAAAAAACAAAATAAAAAATCAAAGAAAAAAATGAAGAATGATGGTGTATGGTAGGCAGAATAATTTCCCCAATGATACACACGCCCTAGACTCCAGAGCCTGTGACTATGTTACCTTACATGGCCAAAAAAAGGACTTTGCAGAAGTGATTAAGGGTAAGGCTTTTGAATTGGGGAGATTATCCCAGATTATTTGGGTTGGTCTAATCTAATCACGTGAGTACATAAAAGTAGAGGCCCAACCTTTCCAGACTGTTGTCAGAGGGAGACGTGACTTTGGAAGAATGGTCAAGGAGATGGGCTGTTGCTGGCTTTGAAACTGGAGGAATAGCCAAGCCAAAGAACATAGCAGCCTCTAGAAACTAAAAAAGGTGGCCTGGTGGAGTGGCTCACACCTGTATTCCAACACTTTGGGAGGCTGAGGTGGGCAAATCACCTGAGCCCAGGTGTTCAAGACCAGCCTGGGCAACAAGGTGAAACCTCTTCACTACTAAAAATACAAAAATTAGCCGGGCACGGTGGCACGCACCTGTACTGCCAGCTACTGGGGAGGCTAAGGTGGGAGCATCACCTGACCCCAGGAGACAGAAGGTGCAGTGAGCCGAGATCATGCCACTGCACTCCAGCCTGAGTGCCAGAGTGAGATCCTGTCTCAGAGGGAAAAGAAAAGAAGAAACCAAAAAAGGCAAGGAAACTGATCCTCCCCTTGAGCCTCCAAAAAGGATTACAGTCCTATAAACACCTTGATTTTAGCCCATAAAACTAGTAACAGACTTCTAACCTACAAAACTATAATAAATTTGTGTTGTCTTAAACTCCTAAGTTTACTTAGTTATGGAAACAATAGAAAAATACAGATTTAATAACCTAAAAGGATGGTGCAATAGTAAAATAAATCATCTTTCAGTTTTCTTCTTGCCTTCCATTATCTTTCAAGTACTGCATCATCTTTCATCTTGCTTCATCTTTTAAGATTTTTTTTTTTTTTTTTTTTTTGAGACTGAGTTTCGCTCTTGTTGCCCAGGCTGGAGTGCAATGGCGCGATCTCGGCTCACTGCAACCTCCGTCTCCCAGGTTCAAGCAATTCTCCTGCCTCAGCCTCCCGAGTAGCTAGGATTACAGGCATGCACCACCATGCCTGGCTAATTTTTTTTTGTATTTTTAGTAGAGACGGGGTTTCTCCATGTTGAGGCTGGTCTTGAACTCCTGACCTCAGGTGACCCGCCCACCTCAGCCTCCCAAAGTGCTGGGATTACAGGCGTGAGCAACCGCGCCCGGCCTTTTAAGAATATTTTTGAAAGACTAGAATACCATCTTTGTAGTCTAATGTTAGCTTTCACTGACTCCACCTAAGAATTCAAAAATTTTCATTTTCCACCCACGATGGCCAAGAGAAGAAAATGACAGAGGAATACATCTTACAATTATTAGATGAATCAGAAAATATAAACACCAACAGTAGCATGTCTAGACTCTGAAGCTGATGGTGGTGATATTGACTATTTGTAAAATCTCACATAATCAGGTAACATAATGCTAGATGAATTTTCTCAAATTCAAGAATCAATGAATTGAACAATATATTTCTAAGGAAAAAAAGAAAACAGTAAGGACTGCATCATATAATATTCTGCAACCATATTCTGGACCACCTCATTATGCTCAAAGGACACATCACAGTACTCTTTCATCTTTTATGTTTGTGAGCCAAAATTTACCTGATACAAAGAGATGTACAAGGTAATTCTTATTAAAATATCTAATAAAATTGTTTTTCATAATACTTTTATTCCTGTGTCTATAAATTAGTAGTAAAATAACTTATAAATATAAAAATACAAAAAGGTCTATTTGACCCAAATGGTTAATGGTGATGCTTATTTCTGTTAAATACCAAGAGTTAGTCAAAACTTTGGAGATACAAACCGTAAGGCAAAAAATTGGTGAGACTGATTACAACAAATTTAGAGAGTTCAATGTGCTATGAATTCACACAACTCCAGTTCAATAGAGACCATGAACAAAGTAAGAGATGTATGACAAAGTGGGAGAAGTTACTTACGATGTATGAAGTCAACAAGAAATCAACATGTAGAATATACACAGAACATGAGAAAATCAGTTCAAAAAAGAAAGTAATACTAATATAAAAACAAAGAATTAAAATAATTTCTAAGACTCCCAACAACCTAACAAGCATACAAAGAAATGCTCAAAATATGCCGAGCATGGTGGCTCATGCCTGTAATCCCAGCACTTTGGGAGGCCGAGGTGGGTGGATCACCTAAGGTCAGGAGTTTGAGACCAGCCTGGCCAGCATGGTGAAACCCCGTCTCTACTAAAAATACAAAAATTAGCCAGGCGTGGTGGTGAGCACCTGTAATCCCAGCTACTTGGGAGGCTGAGGCAGGAGAATCGCTTGAACCTGGGAGGCAGAGGTTGCAGTGAGCCAAGATCATGCCACTGCACTCCAGCCTGGGCGACAAAGTGAAACTCCCTCAAAAAAAAAAAAAAGAAGAAATGCTCAAAATAATTGATGGTACAAGTAAAACAAGAAGATATTTTATACTTAAATGAGGAATGTGGATGGTGTCAAGTGTTTCTGCGATATGGAAATACAGAAATACTCATGCACTCCACTGAAAATGCAGATTAGTACAACTGTTCTGAATAGCAACCTTGTATTTATCCAATTTCAGTCTATACATACCCTATGATCTAGCAATTGTGCTCTTGGGAAAACATCCTAAATAAATGGTCACAAAGGTCCGTAAGAGCCCAAGTACATGAAAACTCATCACAGTTTGAGGTAGACAATCTGGGTCTATCACTGAAAGGCTGAACACAGCAATACCTAACCTTTTTGGCACCCAGGATCAGTTTCATGGAAGACAATTTTTCCATGAAAAAAGAGGGAAGGTGGAGGTTGGGTGGGGAATAGTTTAGAGATGAAACTGTTCTACCTCATATCAGGCATTAGATTCTCATAAGGAGTGCACAACCTGGATCCCTCGCATGTGCACAGTTCACAATAGAGTTCATGCTCCTATGAGAATCTAACGCTGCCAAATCTAACAGGTGGAGCTCAGGCAGTAATGCTCACTCTCCTGCCGCTCACCTCCTGCTGTGTGGCCGGTTACTAACAGGACTGGTACTGGTCCTTGGCCCAGGGGTTGAGGACTCCTGGCCTAAAAGATATACACTATTAAAGTTTTATGCAGCAGTTAGAAACCGTGGATTAGATGTACAGATAGGACCATGGATAATAAGGGCAGGAAGGATAAGAAAGTACATAGTGGGAGACAGGCAGTACAATCTACCAAACTCCTTTTTATCCCTGAAACATATTACGCTGTATTATAATGCCCCTGAAATACGGTATACTACATTAAAAACGCGTTTATGAACACTGATCTTATTCTACACGTTATAAAAGTTACATTTGCTGTTAAGCACGTATGTAGGAATCCTTTACATACTATTTTAGATCATTTAATAGAAAGAAAGACTGTCAAATAAAGATGAGAATTTTGCTCACTTTAGCTCCAACACTGCAACTGCCCGTACTTCCAGTGCTCCCACTTGCAACTCCAGTAAATCTAGCTTCCAATAACTCTTGCCTTCTTGGATCCAGACTATGAAGCTCATCCATTGCACCTATTAAGAAAAAAAAATATATATGTACACATATACATGTATGTGTGTATACTTTATACTTACACACACAAATATATATATGTGATTAGTTAAGACGTTAAAAATTTAGGAATGAATGCTACAAGCAGACGAAATTGAGAGACTTTATTTTTAAATGTACACATCAACTTATCAAAACATCCTACAATGGATTTCCAACACTTTTGGCTGCAACTCACAGAAGAAATATATTTTCCATCTAATTTAGTACACAGTTACAAACATTCATATATTTAAAAGTTTCACAGAATACCAAATCTTACTGCAATGCAGTAGTAAGAGTCCTGTACAACATCTATTTTCTAGCCTATCCTAGTCCACTTAAAAAAGAGTGAGGTGACACTAGTAAATAGCAATTAAATTGATTTCATAAACCAACAATGGACCATGGGTCCATAGTTTAAAAAATACTACTCTCCTAATGTAATCTCCCTATTCTAAGCATACCCAGAATTGTAACTATGCGACATTACCACTTAATTATTTTGTTTATGTATATCTTATATAACTAACTACATTTTAAACTATAAAGAAATGTTTTATTATTGTCACAATCCTTAAGATCTTTTGTACGGTTCATAGTTTTAAGTTTCCTTCAGGTAAATGAAACACAAACACGTTTACCACACACACAGATGACTGAAGTAACACTTACTATTATTAAACCACCTTGAAAATTAAGGGGAAAAATTTAACACCCTGATGTTATTGTTATTATGCAGACTAAAGCACTCCAAATTCTAGATGAAGTTCAAACAAATTCTTAAAAATTACTTTATCTATGTCTGCTAATTCTCTTCTAACAAAAACCCCAGAAGTGACATAAATGAATGGCTCTCAAAGGGAGCAGGTAAGGATATTACCAGAATCCAGAATGACTTGGGGAACATTTTTGAACTATACTAGCCCCTTCCACACATCCTGACATTCCTCTCCTAAAGGTTAACAACTACTCCTATAGATCTTATCTTCTGAAATTCCCTTTCTTACTTTTTATCCTCACCTGGACAGAGGACTAGATGGATGGTGGCCACTCTTTCACGCTTATTTGGATCCCTGTACCTGAAAATACACCTTCCTCTGTCTACTTCTTCTAGCTCAAAAAAAGAGGTAAATCCCTCTAAAAAGCTAAAGCCTTTAACACTTGCTTTTGACCTCACTCCTTCTTGACATCCAAGAAATCTTGTATTCACAAGTACCCTACCTCTCTGGCATCTACTCACTACTTGTCTCCTTCTGCCCTCACTTATGTCTTTTTAGAAGTCTACCTTGGCCTCAATTTTACTGTACTACCATTTAATTCTTCCCTTAAACTGGTTTATAACCATATCATCCTTAGTATCATCAATGCTTCCATTTTTTTCTCTTCCTATTACATCAGAAACTGTATATTATTCCTTTATTGAGAGGAAAAACCAAAGCAAAAACATAAACAGTTCTAGTTTTCATAATTCAGCCACACCTGTTCCCCCCACCACCTTCTTGTTCTCTCTTAACTGCTAATATTCCCCATGGCCTTCTGTTTTCTTTTCAGATCTCCTTTGGCTTCAAACACGATTCTCAAATCACACACCTATTATATGCCAGGTCTGCCAAGTCTTAAGCTTGGCACTGAAACTTACAATCTACTGAAGTTTTGCTTTATAAAAAACTATCAATCCTTCCCTGGCACAGGACTATTTTGAAAACATTAAATCACATTTTTAAAATAAGAATATGGTACTGGCATAAAGACAGACATATATATAGAGCAATGGGATAAAACAGGGAGACCAGAAAATAAACCCTCACGTGAAATGATTTTCAGTAAGAACACCAACACCATTCAGTGGAGAAAGATCAGTCTTTTCAACAAATGGTGCAGGGAAAACTGGATATCCACATGCAAATAAATTGAGTTGGATCCTTACTTTAACCATATAAAAAAATTTAACTCAAAATGGATCAAATGCCTGAATATAAGACCTAAAACTTTCTAACTCTTAGAAGAAAACATATGGATAAAGCTTCGTGGCACTGAATTTAGCAATGGTTTCTTTGATCTAACACCAAAAGCACAGGCAACTAAAGAAAAAATAGGGCCAGGTGCAGTGGCTCATGCCTGAAATCCCAGCACTTTGGGAGGCCAAGGCCAGCAGATCACTTGAGGTCAGCAGTTCGAGACTAGCCTGGCCAACATCTCTACTAAAAATACAAAAAAATTAGCCAAGCATGGTGGTGTGTGCCTGTAATCTCAGCTACTCAGGAGGCTGAGGCAAGAGAATCACCTGAACCCAGGAGGCAAAGGCTGCAGTGAACCGAGGTCGTACCACTGCACTCCAGCCTGGGCGACAGAGTGGGACTCCGTCAGAAAAAAAAAAAAAAAAAAAAAAAAAGGAAGGAAGGAAAATAGGTAAGTTGGACTTCATCAAAATTAAAAACTTTTGTGCCTAAAAGGACACAATCAACAGAGTGAGACGGCAACCCACAGAATGGAAAAAATATCTGAAAATTATATATCTGATAAAGGATTGATATCCAGAATATATAAAGAACTTCTACAACTCAATAACAAAAAAAAAACCCATATAAAAAAATGGGCAAAAGACTGGAATACAAATTATTCCAAAGAAGATATGCAAATGATCAATAAGCACATGAAAAGATGCTCAACATTAATCATGAGGGAAATGCAAATCAAAATCACGGTGAGATACCACTTCATACCCATTAGGATGGCTGTTATCAAAAACTAAAACCCCAAATATACAAGTGCTAGTGAGGATGTGGAGAAATTGGAATCCTTGTGCATCGCTGGTGGGAACATAAAATGGTGCGGCCACTGTGCAAAACAGTATAGCGGCTCCTCAAAAAATGAAACACTGAATTACCATATGATCCAGCAATTTCACTTCTGAGTATATAACCAATACAAGCGAAAGCAATGGCTCAAACAGGTATTTGTACAAACACATTTACAGCAGCATTATTCACATTAGCCTAAAGGTAGAAGCAATCCAAGTGGCCATCAACAGATGAATGGATAAACAAAATGTGGTATCTACACACAATGGAATATTATTCAGCCTGAAAAATGAAGAAAATATGGGTGCATGCTACAACAGGGAGATCTCTGAAGATATGCAAAGTAAAATAAGCCAGTCACAAAAGGTGGTTGCCAGGGGCTGGGGGTGTGGTGGAATGGGAAGTTAGTATTTAATGGGTACAGAGTTTCAGCTGAGGAAGACGGAAAATTTCTACAGATGAATAGTGGTGATGGTAGCACAGTATGAACGTACTTAATACCACTGAACTTTACATTTAAAAATAGTTAACATGGTAAATTTTATATTTTGCCACAATTTAAAAAAAAAATCATTAGGTGTCATGGCGCCTGCCTATAATACCAGCACTTTGGGAGCCCAAGGCAAAGAGAATCACTTGAGTCCAGGAGTTCAAGATCAGCCTGAGCACCATGGCAAAACCCTGTCTCTACAAAAAATACAAAAATTAGCTGGGTGTGGCAGTGAGCATCTGTAGTTCCAGCTACTAAGGAGCTGAGGTGGGAGGACTGCTTGAGCCCAGGAAGTCGAGGCTGCAGTGAGCCAAGATTGCACCACTGCACTCCAGGCTGGGTGACACAGCGAGAACCTGTCTCAAATAATACTTACAAGTTCTTAATTCAATAAATTGGACTTCATCAAAAATTTAAAATGGTGCTAGTTCAAAAGAACATGGTTACAAAATGAAAAGGTAAACAACAGATTGGAAGAAAACATTTATAAAGCATATATGTGCTATATACTATGCCTACTCTTTGACTTGATAACTGGTTGATGGCACACTGAAATTTACCATGGAAGATGAGGGCATGGGGCCCTCCTTTGACCTAGATCAGAAAATAATAATATATTTTGTTTCCTATTGTTTTTCCCAGATATATAGCTTCCTCTAGGACCTCAACTCTCTTCATGAGGTCTTACAGGAAATTAGGCACCCAAGAACAAATGGGTTTCTAACCAAAAACTCTTAAAAGCACAATCTCTCCTTAATTCTTAACACCTTCTAATTACTTTTTGTTTTGTTTGTTTGTTTTTTGAGACGGAGTCTCACTCTGTCACCAGGCTGGAGTGTAGTGATGCAATCTTGGCTCACTGCAACCTCCACCTCCTGGGTTCAAGCGATTCTCCTGCCTCAGACTCCTAAGTGGCTGGGACTACAGGTGCTCACCACCACACCCAGCTAATTTTTGTATTTTTAGTAAAGACGGGGTTTCACCATGTTGGCCAGGATGCACCATGTTGGCCAGGATGGTCTCGATCTCTTGACCTCGTGAATTACACACCTCAGCCTCCCAAAGTGCTGGGATTACAGGCGTGAGCCACCGCACCCGGCCCTAATAAGATATTTTAAAGAGGCAATATACTCAAGAGCCCCTGGTGTAATTCCTGGCACATAATAGGTGCTTAGCAAATGTTAATCCTAAACAGTAGAGCCTTGCTACTTAAACTACAGTGCATGAGCCCAGCAGCAACTGTATCACCAAGATGCTTATAAGAAATGCAAAATCATGGGTTCCTCCACAAACCGACCACACCAGAATATGCATCTTAACAAGATCCCCAGTAATTACTATATACATTCATGTTTCAGAAGTACTTCTGTAGAACACGGATCTGTAATTTTTTCTGTAAAGGGCCCAGTCACAAATATTTTAGTCTTTGCTGGCCAATAGGCAAAATCATATAGATACTTACATAACAAGCCAGAAACAATTTTTTTTTTTTTTTTTGGAGACACTCTGTCGCCCAGGCTGGATACAGAAACAATTTCCAAAAACTTTTTATTGACAAAATCCAAGATACAATAATGAGTATAATATTTTATAATAGGCCAGGTGCAGTGGCTCACATCTATAATCCCAGCACGTTGGGAGACTGAGGAGGGTGGATCACTTGAGGTCAGGAGTTCAAGACCAGCCTGGCCAACATGGTGAAACCCCATCTCTACTAAAAATACAAAAATTAGCCAGGCGTGGTGGCAGATGCCTGTAATCGCAGCTACTTATGACGCTGAGGCACAAGAATCACTTGAACCCAGGAGGCAGAGGTTGCAGTGAGCCGAGATCACACCACTTCACTCCAGCCTGGGTGACAAGAGAAGACCCTATATGATAAAATAAATAAATAAATACACACACACACGCACACACACACTTCTTTTTTTAATAAAAGTTTGCTAATGAAAAGAATGAAATTCTTTTTGAGAAGATAGCACCTCACTTAATTGGGGTTTCCTATCATCAAAATCTATTACAAATACTCATCTGTTAAATTTTGTTTTGAGATGGAGTCTTGCTCTGTTGCCCAGCCTAGAGTGCAGTGGCACGATCTCGGCTCACTACAACCTCCACCGCCCAGGTTCAAGAGATTCTCCCACCTCAGCCTCCCAAGTAGCCGGGATTACAGGCACATGCCACCATGCCTGGCTAATTTTATAATTTTTTTTTTAGTAGAAACAGGGTTTCACCATGTTGGCCAAGCTGTTTTTGAACTCCTGATCTCAAGTGATCAGCCCACCTGTGCCTCCTAAAGTGCTGGGATTACAGGCATGAGCCACCACGCCTGGCCTCATCTGTTAATACTGATCTGCGGGCTAAACGCAGTGGCTCACGTCTGTAATCACAACACTTTGGGAGGCCAAGACAGGTGGATTGTTTGAGCCCAAGAGTCCGAGACCAGCCTGGGCAACATAGGGAGACCCTGTCTCTACAAAAATTAAAAAAATAAAACCTAAGGTGTGGTGGTATGCACCTATGGTCCCAGCTACTCAGGAGGCTGAGGTAGGAGAAGCGCTTGGGCCCAGCAGATACAGGCTTGCAGTGAGTCATGATTGTGCCACTGTACTCCAGCCTGGGCGCAGAATGAGAGCACTTTTGCTTAAAAACAAACAAACAAAAAAACACTGATCTGTAATGAGACTGTATGTATTTGTCTTTGAAAATGTCTTTTAACAGAAACAGATATTGCCGAATATTGATATTAACCCACAAGCATGATTTTAATTGAGCATATTCATTACTGGGAAGGCAGTTATCCATTGGTTCTTCATTTGATATTTGCCTTTCAGTATGTCATCACAGTGCAGATTAATTACTTCCAATTCAAGGTTAGGTAGAAAGTTTCTCCACTGCAAAATTAAACAAATTTTTGAAATATGGAACTTCCTGTGCATGTGTGTCAACTTCTGAAAAATGCTGTGGGAACTATAGTTTGAGACTAGAAAATACGTCCACTCATATTTATGTGGGAATGACGATCTAACTTCTTTGACAGCTTGAGAAATATATAAAGCAGCCTGAAATTATTTGGGATTTGAATATCAGTTGCCACTGAAATGACTTTACCACATTCTTTCAAATATAGGCACTATTTTGCCTTGAAATCTTAGGTTAAATTCATTTTAAAAACATTACTCAATCTTCACAAAAAGCTAATTTCCAAAGCTAATTAGTATTTAATAGCAGTTGAGGGCAGTTCTCTTTGTTAAAAAAATTTCAATCTCAGCCTTTAGCTCAAACAATTGCGAAAATATACTTTACCACTTCTAAGCCAGTCAGGATATTTGTCCTCTGTTTCTAACAAAAATTAATGCAGCTGATGCTAGTTAAGTCCAAAAGAGCAAACTGACTTCACAGTTGACAGTACTGATTCAGTAACACACATGGATAGATGGAAATATTTTCTGCAAGGTATGTGCCAATGAATAACAACGAATAACCATAAACTATGAACTCCTCAGTTTTACAAGCTTTGTAAATTAGTCCAACTAAGCCTTTTTCTGCTCCGTTTGTATTCTATCACCACCGCTTGCAGCACATCCTAGCAGATTCCACTTCAGATTGTACTTAGTGTTTTCTCAGCTTTGAAAATATTCTTGCCTGTAGTTGTTCTGCACAGACTATTCAGAGGCCAACTTTTCTGCCACTTCAAACCTGGAATTGACTCCTTGAATAAAGAACAACTGAACTGTATCAATAACATCTGCCGGCTCATCAAGAGCCGAGAAAAACCACACCAAATCATTTGCCTTGTTTTTTAATTGACTAGTGATGTTGCTTCAAATGTCCTCAACTCTTAAATCAACTGTGCTTGCCAAAAAGCTAATAGCCTAAAACAAGTTTATTTTCTCTGGACATAATTTTTTTGACTGCTTCAATAAAATACAATTTAATTAACTCAACATCAGCAAATGGCTTTCCTTGCTTGGCAAACAAATAAGCCACCTGGAAACTTATTTTGGTGGCAGCCTCATTTTCATTTTTATGAAGAAATTATGCTGTGATGAGATATTCCATTTTTAAGTTTTGTAATTTTTCTATTGCTTTCCTGAGAGTTGGACATAGTGTAGTATATGATTAGTCTAGTTACTTTCATGTATACTGTATTCCTCTATTGCAGCTCTAGTGTCACTTCATAATAAGAGCAATGTTTTGCTATTAAATTCAATAACAAAATAACCCACACTCCAATGTGCCTTAAAAGCACGTCTATATTTTTCTCTTCTTTCCTTTTTTTGACATGATGGATACACAGTGGTAATAAATAAATAAATAAAATAAAAAATTGCAATCTGGTCACAGATGTGGCACTCAAAACACTGTCAAGCAATAATGGCAGCACTGAAATTTGTGGTACACCAAACAGTAACTTGAAGTAATGAGAATGCCATATACAGTTTCTGTCAAAACTCCTCAGCTCTGCCATTATAAAGCAAAAGCAGCTGTGTTCCAATAAGACTTTATTTATAAATAGAAAATGAAATTCAAATTTCACATGTCACAAAGAATTATTTAGTTTTTATTTCAACAGGTTTTGGGGGAACAGGTAGTGATTGGTTACATGAATAAGTTCTTTAGTGGTGATTTCTGAGATTTTGGTGCACCCATCACCTGAAAGAATTATTCTTTTTTGATGTTTTTAGCCATGTAAAAATAGGTAAGTTTGTTTACTCCTGTTCTAGAAAACACACTTCAAAGATTTCAATCTTTTATGGACTCAAACTGTCATTTTTGACCCTTAACAAAAAATTCTGTCCTCAAGAGGGAAATTTTCTGGAAAAAAAGTAAATTCACTATAATCCATCAAATTCTTTATTACAATAAATGTTTATAACTTTGAAAAAGAAGAAATTACAAAAGCCACTATAAAGATCATACCATTCTTAAAGAATAGCCCATTTCAAAGCACAACCACCTGTCTTTTAATTATGCTACTCTTCTTACTATCCTGTTTCCCAAAATTTACAAATGTAAATCCAAAACATCACATAAAACATATAACAAGGAATGTCACTACCCAAATTAAGAGATCAATCACATTCAATATGATGAAGAAAAATTTTAGGGAACATAAAGAACACAATCTGACCTATTAGTTTGTCATGTTTCATTTTAATAAACATGTTTTCTCTCTCTCCCTGTGTCTTTAAATACACACACTCATAAACTCAATAAATGTTGATTACTGTAGAAGTATGGGCTCCCAAGGATCCAAGGGTGATATATTAGAACATATTACTAGTTCTGGTTAGTCAACATCACTTTATATGATAGTTATATCACCTGTATTTATGACAAGGAATCATTTTTTCATTATATAATTTTTTAGTTACCTTAAGTCTTAATCTTCCTTGACGACAGTCATAATAAAATCAAATGCCTAGAATGCAGGTTTTTAAAAGGTTAATACCAGTTACCAAAAAGGTGAAAAAGAGTTTTTTCACTAAGAGCTTTCTAACAGTAGATTCAACTGCTGCTGAGCCATGACCTTAGTTTTAAATTTAAAACTTCCTGAAGTCTAAAAATTTTAATTCACTCGCGATTTTACCTGCTACTTTTCATATTACATTTGATAAGCTGATTTATACAGAACAGTTAAAGCTTTTCTTCTATTAATACTTTCCATATTATACTAGATAAGGCAGAGGTTCCTTTTATTAAAAATAAACATTATGACAACGAAATTATTTCTCCAAGATAAAATATTCCACTTAAATAATTCCTTTTCATTAGTTTTTTTAATGCACTCGAAAGTATCGAAAGCAAAAGAATTCAAAAGTCTGGGCTGGGCACAGTGGCTCACGCCTGTAATCCCAGCACTTTGGGAGGCTGAGGTGAGTGGATCACCTGAGGTCAGGAGATCAAGACCAGCCTGGTCAACATGGTGAAACCCCAATTCTACTAAAAAATACAAAAATTAGCCAGGCATGGTGGTGCACACCTGTGATCCCAGCTACTCAGGAGGCTGAGGCACGAGAATCACTTGAACCCGGGAGGTGGAGGCTGCAGTGAGCTGAGATCATGTCACTGCACTCCAGCCTGGCCAACAGAGTGAGACTCCCATCTCAAAAAAAAAAAAAAGAAAAAATTCAAGAAGTCTATATTGTATAACACTGGAATTACTTCTGAATCTTGTCTTGAAACATCCATTTTAACATGGTTAATAAATAGAACATAACTATTTTCATTGACAATATTTTGTATCATATTTAGCTATAACTTTTGTTGGCTATACTATGTTGCATTATTTATTCCACAGTTTGATTCCCTACTTTAAAACCAAATAGTATAATTTTTTGGCAGTTAAATGAACACGTTAGTTAAATGAGCTATCACAAAACCAGCCCAATTTCTTTTTCTAACCCTTCCCTCACATGAATTCAATAAACCCATTTCCTACATTTTTTTCTAATGATTTGAAATATTAATATTTAGAACATTAATCCATTTAGAATTATATATAGATATATAATATATCTAATTTTTTCCAAAGGAAAATGTCCCAATTTCTCACTAATTCAAACGTTTCCCACTAATTTAAAATACCTCTCTGGTTATCACATTCCATAAACATCGGTCTGTTTTGTACTTTATTCACTAAATAGTTTCACTAAACTATTTATCTGTCTGAGTCATATTATCTATCCATCTATCTACACATATAGATATATATGTACTGCACATACACACATAAACACAGACACACACTTCCCGAAGATTTCACCCAAATGTCTGACAACAGTAAGTATAGAAAGTCAGGTCCCTGAATCTAGGTATACATGTTCAATTATATAAGCCTGTGGTAGAGAAGACAGGTCTAATCTAGAATCATTCCAAGTCAGAGTAATGCTTCACCTAATCTTTTTTAATATAATTGGTCTTTTTAAACACTTTTGTTGCAACCCTTACAGCAAAGAATTCAAATACTCTGAGACCAAATAATTCATGTAAGGAGATATGGCTTGCATCAGAGTTACTAAAGCATAGGGTTTCTGCTTCTCTCTACTGCCATGACCTTAAAAAATGAAAATAATTTAAATTTCAATTTTATTCTTACTAATAAAAAAATCTGACAACTAATTTTTCTTTCATCAAAAACATACATAGGTCGATAAGTTGTGTAAAGTTTGGTCAAGTTCTTTAATCTCTATTTTAGCTTCCTTATATAGAAAATGGAGATAATAAAAGTACATACCTTATAGAGTTGTTAAAGTAAAATAAGTTTATACGAATAGTTTTGAACTAAATCTGTCACTTAGAAAGCATTCAATAAATGTGAACATATATGTATGCTAAAATATAAGTGCTCAATAAATATTAGCATATATAATGTAATAAGCCCCCTTCTAGCTTTCTTCCTGGGGTACGAAGTTCCTGCTAAGTATAATAAGATTACATATACTTCCATGCCTAATTTCTTTATGCTAATATAGTAGTAACACAACTAACCAAGTTCCTCTTCCTCTAGCCTCAAACTTGTGACAATCTGCTATTTTTAAAATCAATCTCTCACATTGTGTATATACATGTACATGTATATATATATATATACACATACATACAAATGTATATACACATACTCACATATAGATGTATTTTATACTAGACTGCATTTCTGTATTAACATATAGTCCTGATTTTAAAAATAGAGAAATTGAGACACTGACAGGTTAAGTTATACTGCCTTTTGTTACAGTTTATATCCACTCAACTAAGCATCTCTGTCCCAAAAGAAGGGTCCAGAGGAAGAGTATGTGCGTGTGTGTATGTGTGTGTGCACGTGTCCATGTCAGAGACAGACAAAGACACAGAGAAAAACAGAGCATGTACTTGATCCTGCAGTAAGAAGGAATGTTCTCTAAGAAAACTCCAAAACAGGAATCTGGTAAAACTTGAGCTGGTAATTACCCTCTCCTCACTACCAGAAAGTAGACTGGTATCTTGTCTCTAACCTAAGTACTCAAGACTCTTTTTTGGTTTCATCCCTTTCCCCCATTACTAAGTAATAGGTGCTTCTTGAAATAAATACAAAAATATAAAAGTAAAAAGTCCCAATACTTCCTTGTCTCCTAAAATCCCACTCCTGAGAGGTAACCAATTGTTATGAACCTTAAAAACGACAGTGATGATTTACTGCTCCACAGTACTCCTTCTTGGCCTCTTCTTCTATCCCAATAATACAGGGTGAAAGAAGGGCCACAGAACAGTTTTTCTTTCTTAAAGTCCCTTTACAGCAGGTAAGTAAATCCCTGACCAAAAACGAGGCTGCAAGTACTTTTTGTAAGTCCAAGTTGAATACGAGCTACATACTAAAGCACAACTGAAAACAATGAATGAAAATCAACAAGGGGCCAGGAGTGGTGTCTCACATCTGTAATCCCAGCACTTTGAAGGCCAAGGCAGGCAGGTCCTTTGTGCCCAGGAGTTCGAGACCAGCCTGGGCAACCTGAAGAGACCCCATCTCTACAAAAAAACTTAAAAAATTATCCAGGCATGGTAGTCCGCACCTATAGTCTCAGGCTGAGGTGGGAAGATCACTTGAGCCCAGGAAGTAGAGGCCGTGGTAAGCTGTGAGATGCTGCCACCGCACTCCAGCCTGGGCTATAGATAGGTTACTAAATAACATAACATAACATAACATAACATAACATAACATAACATAACATAACATAACAACATAACATAACATAACACAACATAACATAACATAATATGGGTAAAATTCTAAATATTCTAAATATTCATACAGTGATTTCAACCTATTATTTCATCAACATCATCTTTACCATATCCTGGTAAGATTCCTAAAATGGACTTCTGTGGACATTTACTTTAACAATACAGCCAGCTGTAAGGTTAAGAACATGGGCTCTGTGGCCAGACTGCCTGAGTTCAAATCCCAGCTTTGCCACGTAGTGACCCGATTATTATAAAATCTTGGTAATAACGGCTGGGTACAGTGGATCATGCCTGTAATCCCAGCACTTTGGGAGGCTGAGGCGGGCAGATCACAAGGTCAGGGGTTCAAGACCAGCCTGGCCAACATGGTGAAACCCCATCTCTACTAGAAATACAAAAATTAGCTGGGCGTGGTGGCACGTTCCTGTAGTCTCAGCTACTCAGGAGGCTGAGGCAGGAGAATTGCTTGAACCCAGGAGGCGGAGGCTGCGGTGAGCCAAGATCGCACCACTGCACTCTAGCCTGGGCAACATAGCAACTCTATCTCAGGGAAAAAAAAAAATCTTGGTAATGACTATGCCATCACAGGGTTGTTCACAGGCAGGACACAGCGTTAATTCATAAGGTGAGTTAAATGAGATAATACATGTAAGGTTTTGGCAGGTTCCTGGACCATATAGCCTAAATGATGTTTACTTACTAAGTCCCAGAAAAATAAGCAACTTGCCCAAAAATACATGCAAAGTAAATCACGTGAGAAGAGAAAGCAACAGAAGGAACCTATTAGCATTCCAATCTACTCACTTACTTTCTACTCACCTAGCCTAAACCTTCAAATAAGGAACAAAAATAAATAAATTTTATCCACCAGATTTCCAATAAAACAGGCTAGCCTACGTAGGATAGGGCTCCTACCTGCTCTACATGTCCACGTAGACATGTTGAGTTATCCTGCTTGATGAAAACTAAAACAATCTTTAGCCATCACTTCCAACTCTAACATGCTATCAAGACTCCAGGGAATGCCAACTTTGGGATCCAGATACATAAATTAGCACATAATCCACATTAAGGTCATAATGGTCCTCTAGAAAGACGTATTTCCAATGACCAAATCACCCCAAAAACAAAATTTTAAGATTCTAATAATAATTTTTTTTATCTGCAACCTTAACGGACACACCAACCTGTAAACTTAGATAGATACCTATATATCTTTGTATCTATATACATAGATAGATGCAGAGATCTATATATCTATATATAGAGAGAGATACAGAGATATATAGATACAGAGATATGTATATAATACAAGCTATGCAAATCAAATTTGAATGAAGGATGAAAAAGTACTATTTTTAACAGGTTAAATCACAGGAAGTTACAGACACTCAACCATTTTTAATCTATAAAATAGGTTCATATGGTTCAACCTAATACTCAATGACCAAAATGGCCTATGATATAATCAGATCCCCTAGTGTCCTCACAAATTACTGTAACTGCCATTTTTGGACAGTATTTAGTGATTCAAATAAATTGTGGGTCACATCATTCTCGTACCTTTTTTGTATTACTCTAAAAGCTGCCAAAACAGAGTGGCAGATGCAAAGTTCTATAGTCATATGCCTGGTTGGCCTCAGATTAACACCATAGTTTTCCAGCAAACAGTCACTTAAAAATACTGACTTATACCAAGACTTCTTTCAATTATTATATTTGACTTCATATTTCTTCATATTTCTTCCCCAAGACAATTTATTTGCCTTATGAACAAAAGGATATTTTCCTAAAAAACTGTCAGCAAAGAAGCAATTTCACTTCTTTCCCTTTTTACCCGTAGTCATGAACGCATGGTAAAGGAAAATGGAAAAATGCAAAAAATTAGAGCCAAAAAAATCCCACTCATAGTCCTACCACCCAAAGATAACCAATGTCAACAATGGCTTATTTTCTTCCAGTCTTTTTTTCCACATACTTTTTTTTTTTCCAACAACTGAGATTACATTTTATACAGTGGTAGCCCCTGGCATTCAAAGATGCTTTTACAATTATGAAAATGTGTACAAAATCCTGAAAGTTCATCACATGATATATTTATCACTAGCTGACGTATTGCTAAATGAAAGATCTTACATAAAATCTCCATCCATCCAATTCTCAGTTTGGGTTTGTTTTTCTTTACCATTGTATTAGTCCGTTCTCACACTGCTATGAAGAAATACCTGAGACTGGGTAATTATGAAGAAAAGAGGTTTAATTGACTCACAGTTCTTCATGGCTGAGGAAGCCTCAGGAAACTTACAATCATGGCCAAAGGCACCTCTTCACAGAGCAGCAGAAGAGAGAATGAGTGCAAGCAGGAGAAATGCCACACACTTACAAAACCATTACATCTTGTGAGAACTCACTATCGGGAGGAGACCCAGCATGTGGGAAAGTGCCCCCATGATCCAGTCACTTCCCACCGAGTCCCTTCCAGGACACATGGAGATTATGGGAACTACAATTCAAGATGAGATTTGGATGGGGACACAGCTAAACCATATCAACAGTAGTCATATATCCAGAAACTCATAAAGTTACACTTACCCCCCCAACACGAGTTTCAGATAAATTATAAACTTATGTATTTGTATAAGTTCACTGCATATTAATGTTAGTACTCTAATAATACAGCGTAGCGGTATTTTAGTAAAAGTTTTTAAAATTTCTTTACAAATAGCTGTTTTCTAAGATAATTAAAAGCCTAAAAGGGACACTTAAACTTCTGTGTTTAATACTGATGGCTGTTAGCCAGGTGCTACGGCTTCCGAGTTCAAGATCAGCTTGGGCCACATAGTAAGACCTCATCTCAACAAAACATCAAAAAATTAGCTGGGTGTGGTGATCCCAACTACTCAAGAGATTGAGGTGGGAGAATCCCTTGACCCCAGAGATCAAGGCTGCAGTGAGTTATGAACACGCCACTGCATTCCAGCCTAGGGAACAAAGTGAGACACTGTCTCAAAAAACATAACAAAACACTATATCTAAATCTCAACCACCACACAGTTAACTCTCAGCAATGATTTCTTTATTTGTAAAATGAGAATAAATGTCTAACTTACTGGCTTGAAGATAAACACAACACTAAATATGGATTAAACTCCTCTTACAGATCTTATTTAAAAACCAAGGAACTATAACTTCTTGGAGCTCAATATGTAAAACTATATAATAATAAAAATAAAAGGGACACAAGCTGAGCTACTTTAGTCAAGTTGAAAATTAAACATTGTTACCTGTCAAGTACTATAGCTTCTGCCTTTTTGCCTAACAGTAGATTCCAGAGGGGAAACATGGAGACATGTTAGGCAGCCATCCAGGTTAAGAGAAAATAGGAGTCTAACTAGAACAGTGACAGATAAGAAAAGTATCTAAGAGACAAAAAACAACAAGATTTGGTGACAGACTGAATTCAGGCGCAGGCTCATGTCTGTAATCCCAGCACTTTGGAAGGCTGAGGAGGGTGGATCACTTGAGGTCAGGAGTTCCAGACCAGCCTGGCCAACATGGGGAAACCCTGTCTCTACTAAAAATACAAAAATATTAGCCAGGCGTGGTGGCAGGTGCCTGTAATCCCAGCTATTCGGAAGGCTGAGGCACGAGAACCACCTGAATCTAGGAGGCAGAGGCTGCAGTGAGCTGAAACTGTACCACGGCACTTCAGCCTGGGAGACAGAGTGAGACCCTGTCTAAAATAATATAAAATAAGCTTTTTTAAAAAAAGAAAAGGGAATGGTTTCTTTCTGGCTTTAGACACTGATAGTTCATAGTGTCTAACTATGAACAATGATGAATACAGGTTGAGTACCTCTTATCCAAAATGCCCAGGAGCAACATGTTTCAGACTTCTGATTTTTTTTTTTTTAATATTTGCGTGTACATAATGAGGTATCTGGGGGATGGGACCCAAGTCTAAACATAACATTTATTTATGTTTCATATACATTGTGATGGTGTCAGGGTGTTGCCCAGGCTGGAGTGCAGTGGCATGATCGCAGCTAACTGCAGCCTCAATCTCCGGCTCAAGCAATCCTCCCACCTTCTCCCAAGTAGCTGAGGACTACAGAGATGTGCCACCATACCTGGCTGATTTTTTTTATCCATAAAATTCATTGTTATGTGCCCAGCCAAAATCATTTCAAGTTTTTTTCTTCCTCAGCATGT
Organism: Gorilla gorilla gorilla; assembly: GCF_029281585.2. Taxonomy (NCBI): domain Eukaryota; kingdom Metazoa; phylum Chordata; class Mammalia; order Primates; family Hominidae; genus Gorilla; species Gorilla gorilla. The sequence continues at coordinate 73,630,448 of NC_073235.2, forward strand.
AAACCTAAATGCCATGCAGCATAACAGTTCTCTAAATTTATCTGCTTAACAGACAATTTGATTATAATATACAGGCAAGGTATGATTAATTCTATATGACACATAAAAATCAATCCCATATCTTTTTTAGTCACATTATATATATATTTCATCCTCTCAGATTGCTGTTCATGTACTTTAAAAACAATTATGGAATGGTCAGCTTCTCTATTAGACTGGCATTTAGCAAATCAGAAATTCCCCTTACTGTTCCCCTCATTCTTGCAATATATTACCTTTGTAAGTAAGGATTAAATTATGTTAATTTCTTATTTAATTGTACTTGTGACACACTGCAAGAGAGAAAAGAAAGTATTATTAAAATATAGTTGGTTAACAACTTGACTAACGATTGGGCAAAGAATCTGAACAGACATTTCTCCAGAGATGATATATAAATGGCCAACAAATGAAAAGATGCTCACATCCAGCAATCCCATTTCTATATATCCAAAGAAACTGAAATCATTATGTTAAGGAGATATCTGCACTCCCATGTTCACTGCAGCACTATTCACAATAGCCAAGACACAGAATCAACCTAAATGTCCATCAACAGATGAATAGGAAAAAAAAAAAATGTGGTATATATACAATGTAATACTATTTGGCCTTTTTTTTTTTTTTTTTTGAGACAGGGTCTTGCTCTGTCGCCCAGGCTGGCGAGCAGTAGTGCCATCACAGCTCACACCTCAAGGGGTGCTTGAGGTGGAGCTCAAGCAATCCTTCCACCTAAGCCTCCCAAAGTGCTAGGATTACAGGCATGTGCCACTGAGCCGGACCTATTCAGCCTTAAAAAAGAAGGAAATCCTGTCATTTGAAACAACATGGATGAACTTAGAGGACAAAGTAAAATAAGCCAGGCACAGAAAGACAAATACCACATAATCTCACTTACATGTGGAATCTAAAAAATTTGAACTCACAAAAGCAGAAAGAATAGTGGTTACCAGGGGCTGGGAGAAATGAGGAAATGTTGGTCAAAGGACACAAAGTTTGAGTTAGACAGAAAAAATAAGTTTTTGAGATCCATCGCACAGCAGGGTGACTATAGTTAATAATGATATATGACATGTATTTCAAAATAGCTAAAAGAATAAATTTCAAATGTCTTGCTGGAAAAATTAAAGGAGGTGACCGATGTTAATTAGCTTGGTTTAATCATTCCACATTATGTGTGTGTGTATATATATGTATCAAAACATGACACTGTACCCCATAAATGTATACAATTATGATTTGCCAATTAAAAATATTAATTGAGCTAGGCATAGTGTCTGGAGGCTGAGGTGGGAGGATCATTTGAGCTCAGGAGTTTGGGGCCAGCCTGGGCAATGTAACAAGATCCTATCTCTTAAAAAAGAAAAAGATGGCCAGGCACGGTCGTTCATGCCTATAATCCCAGCACTTTGGGAGGCCGAGGAGGGTGGATCACCTGAGGTCAGGAGTTCGAGACCATCCTGGCCAACATGGTAAAACCCCATCTCTACTAAAAATGTAAAAAATTAGCCGGGAGTGGTGGTGGGCACCTGTAATCCCAGCTACTCCAGAGGTTGAGGCAGGAGAATCGCTTGAACCCGGGAGGCAGAGGCTGCAGTGAGCTGAGGTCGCGCCACTGCACTCCAACGTGGGCGACAAGAAAAAAAGAAAAAGATGCTCAACACCACTAATTATTAGCAAAATGTAAATAAAAAAATACAATAAGATATCACCTCACACCTATTAGAATGGCTACCATCAAAAACACTGAAAAAAAGTGTTGTCAAGGATTGTGGAAAAATGGGAACCCTTGTGTACTGTCAGTAGGAATGTAAAATGGTACAGCTAGATAGAAAATAGAAAGCAGGATCTCAAAGACATTGCTGCACACCCATGTTCATAGCAGCACTACTCACGATACCCAAGAAGTGGAAGCAACCCGTGTCCAATCAAAAGATGAATGGATAAACAAAATGTGGTACACACGTACTATGGAATATTATTCAGCCTTAAAAAGGAAGGAAACACTGAAACATGACACAATATGGATGAACCTTGAAGACGTTATGTTGAGGGAAATAAGTCAGACACAAAATGACAAATACTATATGATTCCAGTTCTGTGAGGTATCTAGAGTAGTGAAACTTACAGAGACAGAAAGTAGAATAGTGGTTGCTGGGGCCTAGGGGCAGAGGGGAATTAGAAAGTTGTTTAATGGGTGTAAAGTTACAGTTTGACAAAATGAAAACATTCTGGAGATTAGCTGCACAACAACAGGAATACACTTAACACTACCGACTTAGAAATGGCTAAGAGGTAGCCAGGCAGGGTGGCAGCCTCCAGAGGCTGAGGCAAGTGAACCTGGGAGGCGGAGGTTGCACCACTGCACTCCAGCCTGGGTGACAGAGTGAGACGCTGTCTCAAAAAAGACAGGACAAGACAGGACAGGAAAGGAAAAGAAAAGGCTAAGATGGTACATTTTATGTCGTGTGTTTTTTAACCACAATTACAATTTTGAAAAAAAAAATGGTTAAAATGTTTGCATATGTACAGAGCTAACAATTTTGGTCCCTGACTTTTCTTGATCTATGAAAAGTCAGAGAAACATCTGCTCTTTAACTTAAAACTTTCAAAAACTACCTGGATAGCTGGGTAACTAGAAGGGTTGAACTTCCTCAAGGAAAGTTACTCTATACAAGGACGGGCAGCAGTGACTACCCTGTTAAATATTATAAGGTAAAAAAATCAAGACTACTTTGTGATTAGTAAAATCAATATGAGATTAGTAAAATCAATATGAAATTCAAATATCAGTGTCCATAGTAAGGTTTTCATGAACACAGTCACCCCACTTGTTAGCATATTGTCTATGGCTGCACTTTACCACACAAACACAAGCACCTGTCGTAGTTGTGACAACTCTTTTAAAACAGTTTAGGCCAGGTGTGGTGGCTCACACTTGTAATCCCAGCACTTTGGGAAGCCAAGACTGGTGGATTGCTTGAGCTCAGGAATTCAAAAACAGTCTGAGTAACATGGTGAAACCCATCTCTACAAAAAATATAAAAATTAGCCAGGCAAGGTGAGAGGATTGCTCGAGGCTTGGAGGTCAAGGCTGCAGTGAGCTGAGATCATGCCACTGTACTCCAGGCTGGGTGACAGAGTGAGACCCTGTCTCAAAAAAAAAAAAGTTTGCTGACTCATGCTCTATATCTTATCCCAAAATAAGGAATTAGATGCAGAGCAGAAATAAAACGAAGTAAATTCAAAAAAGAATATCAACAAATTAAAATGTTGATTCAATGAAGTGATTTTTTAAAAAATAAAAAGCCATAGCCTTTTCTGTGGCTTTTTATTTTATTTCTACCCCCAAGCCATCTACATATACACCCAGGCACATGCACATATGCCTTGTTTAATATCTTTAGTATCCGGAATAAGCCTCAGTTTTAAGATAAACTTTCAGCCAGGCGCAGTGGCTCACGTCTGTAATCCTAACACTTTGGGAGGCTAACGCGGGCGGATTGCCTGAGCTCAGGAGTTCGCGACCAACCTGGGCAACGTGGTGAAACCCCGTCTCTACTAAAATACAAAAAATTAGCCAGGTGTGGCAGCGTGTGCCTGTAGTCCCAGCTACTCGGGAGGCTGAGGCAGGAGAAATGCTTGAACCCAGGAGGTGAAGGTTGCAGTGAGCTGAGATCGCGCCACTGCACTACAGCCCGGGTGACAGAGTGAGACTCTGTCTCAAAAAAAAAAAAAAAAAAAAAAAAAAACTTTCATTAGTTATTAAGCTCTTTGAGCACTCTTAATAAACAGGATTTATATAACTATTCAGTTATACAGCTTTGTCTTCTCAAATAACTGGACTGAAAGTTATTTTTACTTCATACAAATTTAGAAAAGGCATCCTACAAAAGTTAAATTATACAATAAAATTATTGAGAACTAATGATAAAAAGTTTGCATCACTTTTATCACTTTCTTAAAACCAAGCTCAAGGGGGTAGAGATAGGGGTTGTAATTTATCGTGTGAGCTTTCAAAGATAACTAAAATGTTTGCTTATATCAAGAAGTTTTAGACAGTGTTCTAACTGGCCATGTACACATTTGTTTTAGCCAGTTAACTTATTAACATAAAATTTAAAGAAGAATAGAATTTGCTAAATACTAATATACTTAAAACGACATATTTAATATATTTATTTTGGCTTTATAATAGCAAATAGAGAGTAGAGAACTACTATAAATTGGTCCTAACAAAGAGGCTCCCATACCAAGGTATACTTATCTAAAAAATACTGCAAACCTTCAAATTTCAGATGGCAGCATTTGGAGGACAGTATGAAATAACGTAATCCCTCTTAAAAATCCCAATCATTTTTTTCTCAAGCTAGAGAAGAAAATTAGTCCAAAGAAATTTAAGTAATCTTAACATAAAAACTATCACACTCCTTGTAGTTTGTAAATACTATAGTAAGCCTTGGCAGTAATGAGCAGGAGTAACAAGTCCAAGATGAGATTTAAGACTGTTTTAATTTTTAAAACAAGTCACAAATAGAAACACTAATAAACACGTGGAAAACTGCTTAATCTCTTGGTAATCAAATATATGTAGTAAGTAAAATAACATGTAATACCACCCCTACTTAACAAGCCAAACACTTCCTAAAAATACTCTGAGAGCAGTAATGTTTCCATTAAACTGGTTCATACGTATGTTGCTAGTGGCACTCTAAAGTTACAACTCGTACAATACAGTAACATCCATAAAGACATTCATATTTTTTGACTAAATAATCAATAAATTGAAACAGTAACTACAATACATAAGATGAAATTTTCCAAAGGCATAAAGGGTGTTATACTGTATGAGCAACTCTAAAAGTCTGTTTCGAAAGCTAAAACATTTTTTATATTAAACTACTGCTCAAAGGGTTATAATTTAAAAGAAGCAAAGTGACTAAGACGTGTATCACATTTTTACTTACAGGACAAAGAATTGAGTACAGAGCTGAGAAAATACCCAGCATTAAAGGAATAGGATATATATATACACACACACATATTATATATAATGTTATTTCGCGAAGAGCTGTCTTTTAAAAATATATTGTAATGCTCTGAAGATTTTATTTGAATCCAAACTTAACTTACATTGGTACTAGACCGTTGCCAAAAAAACTTTTAAAATAACAGTAATCTGGCTGGGCATGGTGGCTCACGCCTGTAATCCCAGCACTTTGGGAGGCAGGGACGGGCAGATCTCCAGAGGTCAGGGGTTTGAGACCAGCCTGGACAACAAGGCGAAACCCTGTCTTTACTAAAGATTCAAAAATTAGCTGGGCATGGTGGCACACGAGTCCCAGCTAACTCGGGAGGCTGAGGCAGGAGAATCGCTTGAATCTGGGAGGCAGAGGTTGCAGTGAACCAAGATCCCACCACTGCACTCCAGCCTGGGCAACAGAGTGAGACTCTGTCTCAAAAACAAACAAACAAACAACAACAATAACAACAAAATCGGTTATCTTCAAGGCATCAAAGGCAAAAATAGTTCTGCTTCCAATTAAACCTACAATTCCAGATGGCTAACTGCTCCACAAGTTGGTCCTATTCAAACTCTGTATATAACCCAGTGGTCCCCAACCTTTTTGGCACCAGTGGCCAGTTTCATGGAAGACAATTTTTCCATGGACCAGGGGTGGGGTGGGGTGGGGTGGGGTGGGGTGGGGTGGAGTGGAGATGATTTCAGATGAAACTGTTACACCTCAAATCATCAGGCATTAGTTAGATTCTCATAAGGAGCAAGCGACCTAGATCCCTCGCATGTGCAGTTCACAACAGGGTCCACGCTCCTCTGAGAATCTAATGCCACGGATGATCTCACAGGAGGTGGAGCTCAGGCGGGAATGCTCACTGGCCTGCTGCTCACCTCCCGCTGTGTGGCTCATTCCTCACAGGCCAGCGACCAGTACAGGTATGCAGCCCTGGTGTTGTGGACCCGATATAACCAATTGAACATTTAAACAAAAGGAAGATAAAGAGAGTGAGAGAAGAAGAGCGTGGTTAAGAGGAGAAAAAGATTCAGATTCACCCAAAATTTCAAAGCCAATTAAAGAATTAAAAATAAAAGCAAACAAGGACTTTCTCCTTCCAGTAATGGTGATCAGGTCATCAAACCAATCTTCTGGCTGAAGAAACTTGAAAAGTTGAACTAAGTTTAAAAAAAGAAAACTCTACTTCTAGAGATCAGGCAGTAAAGAAATGGGGCCAGAATTCACTAAGTTCCCAGAAGTGAGTCTGGTATACCAGGTTTCTTCTCCCCTACAGGCATCTGCTGATTTAAGTAGTGACTGTGAGGCTGGAAAGCTAAGCAAAACATCTGAAAGCTTCACTGGGTTAGCCAGACAAAAATGAGACCCTGAGCCTCCCCCAAACTCTGGGTTGGGATCTCAACCTCAGAGGAAAAGAATTACAATTAAAGCCCAGCTTCAAATAATCTCAATCCTTAAAAGTGAATTAAGAAAAGCAGATTTATAGGGCCCCTATGTTTCTGTCAAAATTAAATGTAAATTTTATGTCATGGAAGACTACCATTATTCTAGGCCTCAAATTATTTCTACAGTTTTTCACATCAAATGTCTCATACACAATAAAAATTAACCAGAAATCCAAGAAAATAACGCAAATAAAATGCAAATGAAACATGGAACAAGACCGAAAGGGATCTAGATAATTAAGTTATCAGACACAGACTCTCGAATAAGTATGCCGAGTAGTTAACACTGAGAACTTTAGCAGAAAACCTGAAACTAAAGAGAATAAAATTGAAATTCTAGAACCAAAAAGTCAAATAAACTAAATTAAAGAACTCAGTGTATGAGTCTGATGGCATATTAGACACAGCCTAAGAGAATTAATGAAATGGAAGATTGGTCAGAAAAATATATCTTTAAAAAAGCACACAGGAATAAAAAGATAAAACATACAAAAAAGGATGTAAGAAACATAGGGCAAATTTAAGAATGTTTAATACATGTATAACTGGAGTACCAGGAGGAAAGAAGATGACAAGACAGAAGCACTATCTGAAGTGATATAGTCTGAGAATTTTCCAAAACTGACGAACGAGCTCATCAGTCCTGTGCAACAGAACTTTCTATTCTATTGATAGAATGATGGAAATGTTCTCCATCTGCCAATACAGTAACTAATAGAAACATTTGGCTAGTGAGAACTTAAAATGTGAGGAATTGAATTTTTAAGTTTTTAAATGTTAATTGGTATCAATAGTTACATGCAGCTAGTGGCTGGCACTGGGCAGTGCAGTCCTACGTCACAGATATAAGAAGTCCTATAAACACCAAGCTGAACAAATAAAAGATCACACCTAGACATATCACAGTAAAACTGCTGAAAACAAAATATAAACACCCCCACTCCAACAAAAACAAAAAGTGACCAGAGATCTACAAGCTAGATTACAGTCAAAGGAGCAACAGTAAGACTGAAGTTGACTTCTCAACAGAAACTCTGGAAACCAGGTCTCAAGGGCACTGCGCATAGCTGCAACATGACAAATGAAAAAAACTGCCAACCAAGATTTCTCTATCCAGCTCCCTCCCCCCAAAAAAATCCCTTCAAGAATAAAAATGAAAAAAAGGCATTATCAGATAAGTAAAAAAGAATTCCTCAACAGATAGGCCCAAATAGAGAAAAAAAAAGAGTATTTTCAGAGAGAAAATCAACCCAGCTAGAAGCCTGGAAATGCACTAAAGATTGAAGAAAAAAACTGAGTATATAAACAAATTTAAATGTATAATTACTGAATAAAACACTAATGGTAATATCTTGTGGGGATTTAAAATATCAGAGAACTAAACTATCTGGCAATAGTATGTAATTCTGGAGAGGGAAATGTACAATTAATGTTTTCTAACGTTGCTGCACTGACCAGAAAGAGAAAAAAGTGCTAACTTATATCACACTTTAACACAGAAAGGAGGCATATTGTAATCTCTAGGATAAATATTAAAAACAAATTTAAAAAAAGATGGTCTAACTATTAAGCCAAGTTGGGGGGTGGGGGGTATTTGGAACAAAAAATAATAATAATCCCAAAAGCAGCAGAAAAGGAGAATAAGAGAAAGTTCAAACAGGATAAACAGAAATCATTTATTAGGAATATCAATTTAAACATATCAGCAAGTATATTAAATGTAAATGTACTACATGTTCCAATTAAAGAACAAACATGGTCAAACTAGTTTTTTTAAACTAATATATGCAACTTAAAAGATATGGCTAAAACGCGAAAGCTGAAAGAATGGAAAAAGCTGTAGCATGCAAACACCAAATGAAAGTTAGTGTATCTGCCTTAACACTAGATTAAGAACACTACAAGGTAAAATGCAATACTGAGATAAAGAGGGACACGTCACAATAATAAAAAGTTTGATTCACCAGGTAGATTTAAAAAAACCTTGACTTGTCAGCACTTTAACATAATCAAAATATATAAAACAAAAACTGACAAATTAAACAGAGAGACAAATGTTATAATCATTTGGGGATATTTTAACAAACCTTTGTCTGAATAGGAGCAAACAAATGCAAAAGCAGTAAAAATCTGAAACAGAAACAAACTTGATAGAACATATTACACCACATCTAACAACTGTAGTCTATAAATATTTTGTTGTTGTACACAAGGAATGTTTACCCAAAAAGACCATATGTTGAACCATAAAGCAAGTCTCAAATTTCCAAGAACTTAAGTCTTAGGGATTTAAATCTTACTAGAATGGAGTCAAATCAGAAATCAGGGCTGAGCATGGTGGCTCACACCTGTAATCCCAGCTACTCGGGAGGGATTCACTTGAACCCAGAATCACTTGAACTCAGAGACAGAAGTTGCATTGAGCCAAGATCATGCCACTACTCCAGCCTGGGCGACAAATCGAGACTCCGTCTCTAAATAAATGAATGAATGAAGGAATGAATGAATGAATGCACGAATGGACAAAGGGGTCAGTAGTAACAAACTTTACTCAAAGTAAGGAAATGATATCAAATGGTAAATGAATAGACAAGTAAGGTTAGTACAAAAACTATAAAATGTATTTTCCTTATCTCAGTTTCATCAAAAGATATATTTGGGAGGCCAAGGTGGGAGGATCACTGGAGGTCAGGAATTCAAGACCAGCCCAGTCAACACAGTGAAACCCCATCTCTACTAAAATACAAAAAGTTAGCTGGGTGTGGTGGCACATGCCTGTAATCCCACCTACTCGGGAGGCTGAGGCATGAGAATTGTTTGAACCCAGGAGGCAGAGGTTGCAGTGAGCCAAGATCACACCACTGCACTCCAGACTGGGCAGAAGAGTGGGACTCTATCTCCAAAAAAAAAAAAAAAAAAAAAAAAAGGTTGGGGAGGTGGAATAGTAGAGCTATACAGGACTAAAGTTTCTATATATTGCAAGAATTAATGTAGCTATGAAGTAGACTCTGATAAGCTAAGATATATAAATGTAAACCCTACAGTAATCACTAGTAATTCAAATATAATTTTAAAATGATTAAAGAAATTAAAATGTTACACTGGGAAATACTCATGTAATGCAAAAGACAGCAGTAGAGGAGGGAAAGAGGACAAAAGAGAAATGAGACCTATAGAAAACAAAACAAAGTGGCAGACAAATTTAACCCTATCAGTAACACTAAATGTGAATGGATTAAATAATACACTCAAGAGGCAGAGATTACCAGATTGGGTTTTAAAAGAATAAGATCCAATTAAACGCTGTCTACTTAAGACATATTTTAGATTCAAAAATACAAACGGGACAGGATAAGAGTAAATGGATGGGAAAAAACATACCATGCAAAAGAGCTGGCATGAATATACTAGTATCAGACAAACTTTTAAAAACTGGTGTTTTGAGACGTCAAGAGAAACATTTTAAAACAATTAAGGGTCAATTTATTAGGAAGATATAACAATTCTAATCACTTGCACTTTATGACAGAGCCCCAAATTACATGAAGCAAAACTGACAGAATTAAAGGGAGAAATAGACAAGCCAAGAACAATAGTTGGAAGAATTAAATGGCCCACTTTCAATAATGAATAGAACCAGGCAGAAGATCAATAAGGAAACAGAAAACAAACACTATAATCAACTAGATGGAAAAGACAGCTAGAGAATGTTCTGCCCAACAACACAATACACATTTTTCTAAAAAAGCACACATGGAACATTCTCCAGGATAGATGATCTATGCTAGACCATAAAACCAGCATCAACAAACTGAAAAGGATAAAAAGGATACAAAGTACATTCTCTGATCACAATAGAATTAAATTAGAACTCAGTAACAGAAAAAAAATCGAGAAATTCACAAATATACAGAAATTAACATATTCCTAAATAAATAATGGGTCAAATGAAATAAAAAGAAAAATTAGAAAATACTTGAGATGAATAAAAACAAAAAGGCAACATACCAAAACTTATGGAATGAACTAAATCAGTGCTTAGAGGGAAATTTACAGCTATAATGCCTATATTAAAAACAGAAAATATGGGAAAACATTTTTATGAACTTGAGATAAGAAAAGGCTTCTTAAATACCATAAAGAGAAGACAAAAGCAGGCCACAGAATAGGGGGGGGAAAGTTTTCATAAAAAATAAGACTTCTCATCCAAAATACAAAAAGAATGCCTTCAAGTATGATTTTTTAAAAGACAAACACAAAAGACAAATGAACAAAAGATTTGAACAAGCACTTCACAAAGGATAACGAAAAGGCCAAAAAACTTTATGAAAAAGTGGTAAACATCCTTAGTCATCAGGGAAATGAAAAATTAAAACCACACAGATACCACCTTACAGCCAGGCATGGTGGCTCACACCTATAATCCCAGCACTTTAGGAAGCCAAGATGGGCAGATCACTTGAGGCCAGGAGTTCGAGACCAGCCTGGCCAACATGGTGAAACCCGTCTCTAACAAAAACACAAAAATTAGCCAGGCGTGGAGATGCACGCATGTAGTCCTAGCTACTGGAAAGGCTGAGGCAGGAGAATCGTTTGAATCCAAGAGGCAGAGGTTGCAGTGAGCCGAGATTGCACCACTGCGACAGAGCAAGACACAGACTACAAACAAACAAACAAAAAAAGGCCGGGCACAGTGGTTCACACCTGTAATCCCAGCACTTTGGGAGGCCAAGGCGGGTGGATCACAAGGTCAGGAGTTCGAGGCCAGCCTGGTCAACATGGTGAAACCCTGTCTCTACTAAAAATACAAAAATTAGCTGGGCATGATGGCGGGCACCTGTAATCCCGGCTACTCGGGAGGCTGAGGCAGGAGAATCATTTGAACCCGGGAAGCGGAGGCTGCAGTGAGCCGAGATTGTGCCATAGCACTCCAGACTGGGCAACAGGGTGAGACTCTGTCTCAAAAAAAAAAAAAAAAAAAACAAATATAATGTATGAAGAGACAGGTATAAACATGTTCATAATACCATTATTAATATTTTGTCAAGTGGAAACAATCCAAATGTCAATCAACAAAATATAAAATGTAGTACATTCACACAAAGTAATATTACAGTGCAATTAAAATTACAGTTTCAGAAAATAATGTGGATGAATCTTACAAATAATACGTGGGGCAAAAATATCTAGATACAAAATATATACTGCGTGGCTCCATTTATATAAAACTCAAAAACAGGCATAACTAAATCAGAATAATGGTTACTTTGGGGAGCATGGAGAAGGTAGTGACTGATGGGGAAGGAGAGTGTTTGAAGTGCTGGCAATATTCTATTTCTTGTCTCAGTGGTCGTTACACAGGTCAGAGTTTATAATAACTTACTGAGCACTACTTTGTGTGCCTTTTCTGTATGTGTTATGCTTCAATATGAAAGATAAAATATAAAATTTAGAAATAAAATCAGTTGAATCACACTAAAATTAGAGTACTTGAACTTCAGAAAGCAGTAACTTTTAAAGACTTATACTCATTAAAGTATCATAAAGAGCCAGTCATGCTGAAGTGTGCCTGTAGTCCTAGCCATTTAGGAGGCAGAGGTGGGAAGATCACTTAAGCCCAGGAGTTCCAGGCTGCAGTGAGCTATGATTGCGCCACTATACTCCAGCCGGGACGACAGAGTGAGACTCTGTAAGAATGTGATTCTTTTGTAGTTCTTAAGTGTGATGACTGGGTGCTCACACACAAGAGGTGCCTCTCTCAAACCTTGTTATGACATCGGCATGTGACCCATACGACAAGAAAATAAATAAAATATAAAGAACAACTGGTATTGAATTCAATAAAAGCATAAAACTTTATACAATGGAAAATATTCAAATATATAAAAGAAAAAATATGATGGTGGAAATAGTTTCATCAAATGTAACAAGAATTAACATCACTACCATATATTCTCATGTCTAAGATACAGACGTCAAGAAAAATTGGCTTTGGGCTCTTGATAAAAATATTAAGTTCAATCTCACTACCAATCAAGACATACCAACTGAAACAAGATACCATTTTAACAGCAGTTAAACTGGAGGAAAACTCTGTAACTCCCTTCTGTAGGGAGTACTTTGTTCACAACCTCTGTGGCAGAAATACAATTTCCTTCCTTCCCACTTCTCCTTTTTAGAAAACTTTATTTCACAGCACTGGAAACAGTTGCTCAATGATCCACAAGAGAACAATGCTACTGTGATTCCTGAATTTCCAGTTTCTACTTCAGTAGGCCTCCTTAAGGCCTAACTGGGGTCTAAGGGATACCCAGCTCTATAACCTTCTACTACTAATAAATCTGTTTTGCTTAAGTTAATTTCTAGCAACCAAATGGCCAATGAATATAACACCTTGATATAGCTTATCTCAGAAGCTGAAAACTGGCAATTCGGGTTGTTTTATCTAACCCACAAGGTGTTCTTCAAAAGTATAAGTTAAATGTTAGAAATTATCCTTCCTCACTAGACTGTGACCAAGCTCCTAGAAAGCAAGGACTAACTTCATCGTATTTATCTTTGTTTCCTCATTACTAGGCTTCAGGTCCAAAAATACTTGCTGAATGAACAAACTATGCCAATAAGTTTTCTATAAAACTCTATAGCTCTGACAACTGATTCATCTCAGAGAACAATAGACTAAAATCCCAGTTATCCCACTAAGAAAACAACAGTGACAACAGAGATTAAACGACATAAAAATACTCGCCCCCTTTGCCCAGTAAGCCAAATCTTTGAAACGTAAAAAACAAAAAGTAATTCACAGTTGTGATCATAGCACAGTACAGCCTTTCAACTTCTGGGCTCAAATGATCCTCCTGCCTCAGCCTCCCAAGTAGCTGGGACTACAGGCATGCTCCACTGCACCTGGCTTATGTTTTAACTATCACTATTATGTGTGGATATAATGATACTTTAGAATTTAAATGTTTTCCTCTCTGTTTATGTGGCAAAGAATAGGGACCAAATACTATCTGAATAAATGTTCCTTATAGCCACAGCATGCTTGACTTAGATGGTCTGTTTCTCCAGCCTGTTGAAGAACTGTAGCTCACAGATGTAGATTTCGAATGATATCCTAAATTGCTGCTTTCATCATCTTAGTGCCTGTAATTTTCTGTGGCTTTAGAATTGATCACATGTATGAGACACGGTTATACCATTTAAGCATCAAGCACTAGATTTGGATTAGCAGTGTTTATACTTTGTATTGGTATGCAGTCATTCCTTTTTTTTTTTTGAGACAGAGTCTCACTCTGTCTCCCAGGCTGGAGTGCAATGGTGCAATCTCGGCTCACTGCAACATCCGCCTCCCAGGTTCAAGCGATTCTCCTGCCTCAGCCTCCCGAGTAGCTGGGATTTCAGGCGTGTGCCACCATGCCCGGCTAATTTTTTGTATTTTTATTTGAGATGGGGTTTCACCGTGTTAGCCTGGATGGTCTTGATCTCCTGACCTCATGATCCGCCCACCTCGGACTCCCAAAGTGCTGCTATTACAGGCATGAGCCACCACACCCAGCAGCAGCTGCATACTTTAAAGCACTATATTGCAAATTTTGAAAGGGGCCTATATTGTGTTTTTTTTGTGTGTTCTTATTAGTACCAAGGAGAAAGAGTGCTTTATGTGCACTAGGTGCCTAATAATGTGTGTATTACTATTAGTGGGAACATAGGCAGTGTGGTATAGGGATTAGAAGTGTGGACTTGGGTTGGCATCCTTTTTTCAATCACTTCTCATCTGCGTGACTTTGGGCATGTTGTTTGTCATTGTTGTTCTTGGTGGTGTATTTTTTCTTTTGAGAGAAAGGCGAGACAAAAAACAAGCTAATATTATGGAGTCATTGCAAAGTAACTTTTAGGCAATGTTCCATCATTTGTACATGTTTCCATATTGCACAGTTTTCCTAATTATTTTTTAAGTGAATGTATACAAGGCTGGGCACAGTGGCTCACACCTGGAATCCCAGCACTTTAGGAGGCCCAGAAGGGCAGATCACCTGAGGTCAGGCGTTCGAGACCAGCCTAGCCAACATGGTGACACCCCCTCTCTACCAAAAATACAAAAATTAGCCGGGCGTGGTGATGCATAGTAGTCCCAGCTACTCAGGAGGCTGAGATGTGAGAATCATTTGAACCCTGGAGGCAGAGGATGCAGTGAGCCGAGATCGTGCCACTACACTCCAGCCTGGGTAACAGGGTGAGACTCTGTCTTAAAATATATATACGTGTGTGTGTGTGTGTGTGTGTGCGATATATATATATCATGATACATATATCACGTTGATTTAGTTGATTTCGTTGATATGTATACCAAAACTTAATCTAGTTGTTGGTCTCATTTCTTCTCACTATATAATACTGTGGTAAATATTATGCAAATAGTCATTTTTCATCCTTTGAATTACTTTTTTTTTTTTTTTAAATTTCTAAGATTTTCCTTACTGGGAGTAAATAAATTATATTTCTCTCTAGCCTGGACAACAGAGCAAGACCCTGTCTCTAAAAAAAAGGGTAGGGGCGGGCAGGGAGAAGCAGCAGCAGAAGAAGAAATGAAAAAATCCATAGTGACTTGTTAAAGTGCCATGTATTTCTCATTCAATTTCACAACCTTGTGAAACCTTGTAGTTACTATTACTATCCCACTCTATCAAAAACAAAATCTACAGATAAGGCATTGAGAGGTTAAGTAACTTAGTATAATTAAGTGGCAAAACCCTTGAAACTATTATGTTATATTAACTTGTTATGTAATAATGTACTTTATACATGCTACCAACATCCAAAAGTATAATGCTGTCAACTAGGTCAGAGAAGTAGGAGACACTGGGAGGAAAAAGAAAGGAGGCGGAAGAGCTTGCAAAGGGGTGCCATTTATTAGCCTTTTGGTTTTGTGGTTTAAAACTATACAATAGACTGGGCACAATGGCTCAAGCCTGTAATCCCAACACTCTGGGAGGCAGAGGCAGGAGGACTGGTTGAGCCCAGGGGTTCAAGACCAGCCTGGGCAACATAGGGAGACCATGTCTCTACAAAAAGTTAAAAAATCAGCAGGATATGGTGGCGTGCACCTGTAGTCCCAGCTACTTGGGAGGCTGAGATGAAGAAGTGTGCTTGAGCCCAGGAGTTGGAGGCTGCAGTGAGCCGTGATCATGTCACTGTGCTCCAGCCTGGGTGACAAAGTGAGACCTTGTTTCAAGAAAAAGGAAAAAGAAAAAGAAAGAAAGAAAGAACGAACGAACGAAAGAAAGACTGTATAATAAAAATTTTTAAATGAAAATAAAAAATAGCCAGATAAAATATAATGAAACATTTGATAAACTGCATTAGATATTTGCTCAGTGTCAAGTCTGCAACCCTGTGATTAAGTGCAAGGCATGTGTTAATATTTAAGCCCAGTACAGTATTTCTAAGATGAGTTGAACCCTACCTGGTTCAAAAGTAAATGCTCACCTCATGCATGCTGTTGGTATATGAGCTAAGTACATGTATCCTTCAAAAAAATAATCTGGCAACATTTATCGAAAGCCCTAAAATTGTTTTATACTCTGCTCTGGTAATTCCATGACTGAAAATCTAGTATTTAAAAAAAAAGAGGCTTTTACTCAGTTACTGTATCATTATCTATGACAGTTATAAAGTTAAAATTAAAAAGACATAACCTAAATGATTTGCTATAGTTGTTTTTTGCTCATCATCATCCCTTCCTCAGGAAAACTACACCTCATCCAATTCATGTCATCTCAAGGGGACTGTCAATCATGGCTTTCTGTGGGTTCCCCAACTCACCCTAACCACAGCCACCACAGTGGCTGCCCTTGCTGTAGCTCATCTCCCAGGTTCCAATGATTGGTTAAGGAACTGACAATCAGAACTGATTACCAACAACAGAACTGACATGTGGACATCAGGAAAGAGAAGCTGTCTTTCAAGTGTGGTTGCTAAGCTAAAGGTATATGTCTGGGGCTCCAGAAGCAAGAGGCTAGAAAAACCCAGAAAGCAGACAAAGAAACCCAATGACATTACTTGCAACCTTGGATCTGGCTGTTTCCAAAGCCGTTCCATCACCCTCCACATACAATACCCAGTATGTGAACCAATACACTCATTTTTTAACTTAACAAAGTCGTGTTGTTATTACGTGTAACCAAAGGATTCAAGACTAACATTCTACCTAAAGAAGAGTAGTTAACCAATTATAGTGCATCCATTCAAGGAAATAACATTGACAGAATAGTGTAACTGTTAAGAGCATGTACTCAGCCCAGTCTGAATCCTGGCTCTGCTAAATATTCTCTATGTGTGCCTGGGTACATTCCTTTTTTTTTTTTTTTTTTTTTTTTTTTAGACAAGACCTCGCTCTGTTGCCCTGGCTGGAGTGTAGTGGCGTAATCACGGCTCACTGCAGCCTCAACCTCCTGGGCTCAGGCAATCCACCTCAGCCTCCCAACTAGCTGCAACTACAGGCGTGCACCACAACGCCCGGCTAATTTTTGTATATTTTTGTAGAGACAGGGTTTCACCATGTTGTCCAGGCTGGTCTCGAACTCCTGCGCTCAAGCCATCTGCCCACCTCAGCCTCCCTAAATGCTGGGATTACAGGCATGAGCCACTGTGCCTGGCCCTTGGATACATTACTTAACTTCTCTATGCCTCGATTTCCTCATCTATAAAGTAGGGATAATAATAGGACTTCATGTGATTGTTAGGAGAAGCAAATGAATTACTATTTACAAATGCCGGGAATAGTGTCCAGCATTAATAAATATGTGTATCTTTTTTTTTTTTTTTTTTTTGAGACGGAGTCTTGCTCTGTCACCCAGGCTGGAGTGCAGTGGCGCCATCTCAGCTCACTGCAAGCTCTGCCTCCCGGGTTCATGCCATTCTCCCGCCTCAGCCTCCTGAGTAGCTGGGACTACAGGCGCCCACCACCACGCCCAGCTAATTTTTTTGTATTTTTAGTAGAGACGGGGTTTCACCGTGTTAGCCAGGATGGTCTCGATCTCCTGACCTCGTGATCCGCCCGCCTCGGCCTCCCAAAGTGCTGGGATTACAGGCGTGAGCCACCAGCCCAGCCATGTGTATCTTTAAGTAAATGAAATAAGTAACAGAGTAGTATACAAAGTTGAGTTAAACTATATATTTACACAGATGTTTAAAAGAAATCGGCAAGGAAAAGGGAAATTTTATATTTTTTATGAGGCAAATATACAGTATCAAAAAAGGAAAAAACTAAAACATGTCTCTGGTCTCAGGAGACAGGATGAGTATGATTAGCCTCACACAAACCCCTCTGACCTTCCCCAGAGGAACTACATTCATCCTCAGATAGGAAGCACTTACCTAAGTGTCCAGTGGGGAATCATGAAGTCACACAACGTATCATATTAACAGCAAGAATTTAAACCTAGTAGTTTATTTCCTCCAGCTAATTAGTTTTCAAGGAAAAGCACAAATTTATGAGTATAACCAATTCTTAACAATCCATATAGATGAAGAGGAAAAAATATTTTAAGTCATCCCCCCAAAACACTTATATTTGGCTAATGAATCTATGTAGAATATAATCACTTTTATTTAAATACAGGTTAAATTGCCTTCTTGAAATTCATTAAATTTGAGACCTAATGATGAAGCCACATTGGAAAAATTTAATTCAAGTTTGACAACCTACCACCTGGATCTGCTCTGCTCTGCATATCTTTCCACTCCATGACTGATAAATTCCTATCAATCCATTCAAATCCTGCCTCTCAATTAGGTTTGCTATATAATACATGCTACCAAACGTTTTGTTATTGTTGTTGTTGTTGTTAGCAATAAAAGAATTAAAACTATTTTTTTAAAATACTTTTTTACAGATTAGCTAGACTGCACATCCTCTTCCCCTTGCCCATATTGAATACTATTAACAGAGTCAAAGATCTGCCACTAAACCACTATAATTTAGTTTAAAGCCTTGTCCATCCGGTTATAAAGCCTCCACAATAAATAGACTGCTCCGATACTGACAGTGGTAAGTTTTTTGTTCAAATTCTAGTATTTACTTGTTATGGCTCCAGTGGGTTTACGAGGCCAAACTATCAAGATACATGGAATTAGAAATTAGATTATCTAACATGGAAATAAAATTTTTCATTGATGTATCTCTAACATTTTCCATGAATGGACAAAACTTATCTTAAAAAAATGAAGTGTAGGATTTGCACAGCTGGTACAGCTTTCTAAATTGGGTTGTTTGGTTGGGGTTTTTGTATTTTTTTTTAATCTTATCTTCACACGTGTATAAAAACTCATGCAAAAAAAAGTTAACAAAAGTTTAGAAGTAAACTGAATAAGCCTGGAAGTCTGATTAGTAAGTTAAAATTTGCTTAGGAAAAACTACTAAAATACTAAAAACCAAATTTTCATATTTTAGGCAATATATCCTAGTGATTAAAATACACCAACTTGGTTCAAATCCCCATCATGTACTACTCTAGGTCACACTGGTAAGTCACTTTACTTCTCTGTGCTTCAGTTTTCTCATCTGAAGATGGGAATAACAACTGTATGTAACTCAAGAGTTATGAGATACAAGAATTAACATGTGCGAACACAATAAACTTTAGCTATTACTGTTACTGTTATCCATATCACCCTCTAAAATATAGTTCACTTAATAATTACTAAAATAAGCATCTTCCTGGGTCTGAAATATGTGCATACCATGATATATAGAGAGATGATGTATGTGAAACAGTCCTTTGACAAAACTTTTAGTTGAGTGCCAACTCTGTAGAGGATGTCCTCCTGTGCACTGAAAATACGAAAATGAACAAAATATAGTCTCTGAATTCAAGACCTTTCTGTCTAGTAGACAATATAAATAAAACTATAATAAAAGTAGCATGATGCAGATGCTACGGAAACAGACAATCCTGTGAGACACTAAACAACACAGGCACTTAACTAGGCGCAAACACAGGGGTCCCAGATAAAATAAACTCCAGCAATATTTTCTGAGGAACAATCACCTACTTACTTCACTTCCGGGTATCACACTGTTATTTATGCAATTTATATTGTTAATATATTAATAAGTGTTTTACAAAAAACAAGACTACCTATCACACTACTTACCATGCTCATAAACTTAAATACCCTTTGGTATTAATGAAGATATTTTCTTTTTTCTTTTTTGAGACAGGGTGTCACTGTGTTGCCCAGGCTGGAGTGCAGTGGCATGATCATAGCTCACTGCATCAACTGCAGTCTTGAACTGCTGGGATCAAGGTGGGATCCTCCCACCTCAGCCTCCCCAGTAGCTAGGACTACAGACATATGCCACCATACCCAGCTAACTTTTTTTTTTTTTTTTTTTTGAGACAGGATCAGGCTAGTCTCAAACTCCTGGACTCAAGCAATCCTCTCGCCTTGGTCTCCCAAAGCTGGGATTACAGGCCTGAGACACAGCACCTCGCCTGATGATATTCTCTTAAAAAAACAAAATATAACCTTGCAAAGGTTATACTGCCTCTTCAAGAAACATTTCTTTCACCAATAAATAAAAGCTACAAACTTTCCCCTAATAAATTATATTATGACTAATGTCACAGGAATGACAATATTTTTGAGCTGGAAGAGACCTTTGAGAGCCTCTAATCCAATGCTCTCATTTTACAGATGAAAAGAGGCTGTAAAGTATAATGGAAAAAAAAAACCAACCTGAGAGTCAGAAAACTGAATTTTGGGCCCTACTGTCTTACAGTGAAAGCCTGTGCAAATTATCTGCTTCCTCATCTGTAAAATGAGAGGTTTGTACTAGATTGCTTCCAAGATCCGGTTCAGCTCTGTAATTCTTAGTTTATGGAACTGAAGCAGAGATAAGCAACTTGCCCAAGGTCACACAGCTAGTTAATAGCAAAGTAAAGACTATCCTCAGATCCCAACTACAATCACTTTCTCACCTATACCATACTGCTTCTACTACTTCATAACAATATTCCTGTAATTTAAGATTCTTGAAAATTATTAACAAGCATGACGGAGTTTATGAAACTAAATGACTGATTTCTACAGCTCTTCTATAGGAAATGAGCTTTAAATCCAAATGCAACAAGTACATGAGGTCTCAAGCTGGGTATTATTACTTACTACACTTATTAATATTAAATTGACCCCAAGAAAGTTATGAGAATTTACGCTTAAATTCCCACCACCTAAAAATCCAACTCACAGAAGAGATTATGTGCCATGCAAAATTAAAGTATGAACTGTTATAAGTAATGATACATATTATAGGTATAATTCTAGGAATAAGATGAGAATTTAAATTCTTCACTTTATGTTCCAGTTATATTTAATATGCATTTTAAATTCAAAAGAGATCAATTTAAACACTTTTCTTTCTTCTTCCCTCTTTTCAGACTCTCTAGCTTTAAAAACATTAGAATAACTTAAGCGTATTACTTCTGAAATCACGTAAACAATTACAAATAAAAGACAATATAAACTATGCTCAAAATTTCTCTTACAAAATTGAAAATCAGCCCCCATAGTATTCTAAAATTCTGTGCTGAAATATATTACAACTCTACTAAACTGTATCATAAACAGCATTTGGTTCTCTAAAATGTCTTAAGCTTATTATATTTCACAGGGAATTTAGCAAGATTTCATGAAGACTGATCTTGCTGACACAAGAAAAGACAGAAAAATCCTCAGAGGAAAAGCACAATAAAAATGCAAAATAGTAATAAAGTCAACAACAACAGTAGTTTCATACTACTGACTTGCAAGAACATTCAAAAACGTTAATGAATATATATAAGTATAGTTTATAGGGATTTTTAAAGAATCACAGAATGTTTACATTTTTAAATTGGATGAAGCCTTAAGTCACTAATCCAACAGCACTCATCGTAAGAATCTACAGAATTTATCTCCACCTCCCCAAAAAATATGTCCCTGTAGTCCACTTTAAATTCTCAAAACTAACTACTTCTTTCCATTGTTGTTAGTTGTTGCGAGTTCCATTGTTGCTCCACTGTTCCACTGTTCCAAGTCTAGTTGTCATACAGTTCTTACATTCTGGTAAAAAAATTAGACTGACCTCAATGTCTTCCTAATTTTCACCTGTTGGTCTGCCTTCTAAAGCAGGAGAATGGATCTATTCTCCCTCCTATTTATTAAAATTAACAGGTTTTTAAATCCTATTTACTGAAATCCAAGTTTCTTAAATACCTGGAGACAGCTATCACGTCTCCCACCCGTTAGTCTCTCCTTTAAATGTATCTTCCATAGACTTCCTGTAGGTCCTAGAGACATTTTTGGAATACAATATGCTTTCACATTGTCAGTAACTTAAAAAACAAAAAACAAAAAACTGCCACTTGTTGAATTTTGATGTAATACCAAAGAATAATACTCACTCTTTCCTTTTCCAACCATATATCTACATGAAGCTGGATTCTCTTCACATATCTCAACTAAAACATCACAACAGACTGAAGGCAGACAAAAAATCCAGCTGTCTTCTCCAAGTAAGCCAGAAATCAAGGTGATTTGCAAAAATATAAAACAATGCCACTGGTCTAGTTTCTTTGGTTTTAGGACATATTTATTCTTCATAAAAAATTCTATTTACAACACAGTTTAAATTAATAAATATATTTGAAATTGTCATTTAATTTCTAAAAGAGCAAATATTAGCAGATATAATCTACATAAACCTAAATCTCTTGGGGTCCTCAATAATTGTTAAGAGAGTAAAGAGGCCCTGAGGCCAAAAGGCTAAAGCATAGTCTATTTCTCATAAGATTTTCAAACCTCCATTCTGGTTTCTCTCTTTTCTCTCTCCTCTAATATGTAAATGTGCCATTGTAAAGGAGACATCTGTCACATATCTATTCATGAGCTAGAATCCTTAAACACATAACCCTGTCCTCCTCCAGCTAGTGATTTCAAAAAATTAAAGGCCTACAGGGCCATCTGGTACACCTTCGTTTTTAACATCTCATTACTAAATCATCTGAAGTCAAATACTTTAATTCTTCTAAGGAATGCAGTCTTTAAATATGGAAACAGAAGTTTACAGTTTAATCGAACTATCATGCCATCTTTTTTTTGAGAAAGTATCTCACCCTGTCACCCAGGCTGGAATGCAATGAAGCTATCTAGGCTTACCGCAGCCTCCACCTCCCAGGCTCAAGCAATCCTCCCAACTCAGTCTCCTGAACCATGCCCAGCTAATTTTTCTATTTTTTGTAGAGACAGGGTTTCACCATGTTGTCCAGGCTGGTCTTGAACTCCTGAGCTCAAGCAATCCACCCGCCTAGGCCTCCCAAAGTGCTGGGATTACAGGCTTGAGCCACCACTCCTGGCCCATACACTCTTTTTGACCAAGCTTTCACTATTTACAAAAAAGTAAAGCAAATTATTTATAACTGGCAGGTTGGAGCAGGAAAGAAAATGCAAGTGTTCTGTATAATCAATCATTTGATTCTCAGCAATAACCCATTCAAAAGTACCCATGCACTGATATGCAAAAAAACCCAACTACTTATCTAGCCAATATGACACTAGGTTCCTAGACTTCAACAAAGCAAAACTGGCCTTTACTTGAAAACCTTTTTAACTCCTCACTCCCTTAATCACAGGATTATAGAAGACAAAATGGGATGGAGATTATAGGTTTAAAAGATTCAACAGAAAATCTAGAGCTACATCGCTGAACTCCTCTAACAGAACCACAAGATTGACAAGCGAAAAGCTTTGGGACCCAAGGGAAAGAAATCTATACTATATTTATCATATAATTTCCTAAATTCTAATAGATTCCCAAATCTTATAGAGCTGTATTTTATTTGTGATAAAACTATGTGAATATGATAATGGTAATAAGGTAAAAAGAAACAAAACCACAACATACAGCATCAAAAATAATCAGATCATAATCAGGTTTTTGGTTTCAAATGTCAAAACTTCAAAATAAGTAACTTTTACAGATGCTTACGGCATATCTTTAAAAATAACCCATTTTCAAAGTTAAGTTTGCCTAAAAGGAGTTCATCACATAAAATATTTATGTAAGTTCACATACATGTGTATCTCTTTTAAGTTTCAATTATTCTATTACCATATGTTAAACTGACTCAATTTTTCAAGAAACAAAGTTAGTTTTCACCGTGATACATACAATACATTCAAGTTCCATTAATATTAACGGTTCTTATAACTAGCAGTTAAAAAGCTTTCTAAAACTTCATCAATTTATATAATGTACTAACATGTATACCTGGAAAAGGTGCTAAACACTTAAAATAAAAACTGAGATTTCGCTCAATAGAAATCATCTCCATTTTGACACTCAGGGCTTCATATTCCTGTTACCGTTAGTGAAATCTGAGAACACATCGCCAAGCTTCAAAATGAATATAACCCTAGAGAGGATTAATAGTTTTAACTTGCATGCTGGTTGGTCAAAAAGAAATATCCCCCTGTAGCTATACAGGTACTCGGTGTGAAGTGTAACTTTCACAAAAGCCTGTCCTATGATTTCATGAATTAACAGAAACTCACTACTTTAGGTTACATAAAAACCCACTGTAATCTAAACTGCCGGAAAAAATTATGGTTATTTGGAAGTTCAAGCTAAATGATTCCAACCCCTCCAAATTTTCAAACATCAGGAAAAGTGCAGAATGTTTTTAAGTTGAAGTAACCTCAGAAACTCACAATCTAGATGTTTTGTCTCCCAAATTCCCAATACTGATAACAGATGTCAACAAATAATTCAACACTATGTCCTCAGTATCTAGTTCACGGCCTGGCTCACAGTAATGGCTCAATAAATATTCGAGAAACGAATGAATGAATGAATGAATGATGATATAGCCTTAAACAAGAAACAATAAAGTGGTCTTTTTAAACTCATAACACTAACATTAAACATCTTAATGAAACTACAAACAAAAGTAAAAGCATGCTAAAAGCAAGCATCAACTTCTCTATTTATGAAATACATTTTAAACCGTTCATTTAGAAATTTTCAAGTGCAAAAGAATCACCAGATATACTAAATTTCTAGTCATTTAATAAATAAACTTCTATATTCTAATAATGAAAGCTCAGCGTTGGGATAAGATGAAAGGGGGAAACGTCTGTCAATGTATTCCGCATGTTTAATGGATCCCATAAATCAAAGCTTTCCGTGAATTTTCTAGAGCATATTCATGCCAATCTTTAAGCCTATTGTCACTTTCACACATGCTCACAGGAACAAAATGACAAAGAATGCTATGCCTGAACCACTGGATTCAGGGCACAAAACACTTGATTAACAATTGTCAAGGCTCTGACTAGCAAATATCGACAGATATTTTCAAAATAAAGTACTCGCACCGATTCCTACATAAATCGAAGCTCTTGATTTCTTTAAAACATTCACTAGACTGCTGAACTTCCAGACATTTGAAAATGTGCCTAGAATCTCCTCGTGTGCGACAACTAGGAGTGAACAGCCCGTCTACCAATTGCGAATGAATACCGCTAAGCTTTTTCCAGACAAAAGAGCGTTAAAAGACATTCCATGCACATTTATTCATTCCCCATAAATGTGTTTTCTCCCAAATTTCATTTTATGTTGTATACTTAAATACAGCAAGTTGAAATTTTAGTCAAAAGCACGCCGGTGCCTTACAAGCTGTGTAACTGCTACATCTGGTGGCAGCCCACTTGCTTGCAAGAAGCCAGAAAACTTAGAAAACAATTGTAACCGATTTGGTGCGTGTTTGCAGTAACCTTTACGCAGATATTTCCCACAAAACCCACGACCCTGTCACAGAAGAACAGTAGCCTACTTGCAGCAGAGAATATAACGCACAAACACGCAGGAAGCAACGGCGAAGGAGAGAAAGTTGCAACCATCTGGAGGGGCGGTTTTAAAAGCCTGCCCACGAGTCAGTCTGTCGTTTAAATTGCTCTAGGGGGCCACACAGGGGATCAAAGTCTGCCCAGATAATTTCAGCGTCTCTCCCCAAAGGAGAAACCCAGCAAGCGAGGGGCATCCTCCAGGTCCCGGGCAGCAAAGCTCGCAGAGTGGGGACCGCCTCTATGGGAGGAGTGCGCGGGAGAAGGGGAGGGGGCTCGAGGACGAAGGCTCCAGCGGGAGGGAAAACCCACCAGAGACCGGAGGCCAGGAGGTTAAGAGTACTGAGTGTACTGGCAAATGGAGCAGAAAGGGGCTCGCGTCTGGGGGGAGGCTTCCCACCGTCGCAGGACTGGCTCCCAGGAACCCCAGGCGAGTCTGTGCGCCTCGCCCCGTCCCCACCAGCGCGCACCCCCTCGTCCGTCTCCTCCGCCACCCGCGAACCACCACCCACAGCCAGGGCACTACCTCCCCAGAGCCGGGGAGCGGGGCGGCCTCGCGTCCACCTCGCCACCATCCCCCACCCCAGGGTCTGGCGGAGGAGCCCCGGGGGGCGGGGGGCGCGGGGGTCCGCGGCGTGGGAGAGGAGGCCCGCGAGCGGGAGCGGGCGCGGCGGTGCTTACCTTCCCTGGGCCTCCCGGATGGCGGCGTGTGATTCAGCAGGGACCTGGCCGCCGCCGCCGAGCCCGGGGTTGGAGACGTGGAGAGCTGGGACCAAGATGGCGGCCCCTCCAAACTTCCACTGCTACTTTGGACACTCATCAAGCTACTTTCTGGGAACCCGACTCCCCCCCTGCGACGGCAGCGGCGGCAACGGCACCGGCACCCGCCTCCGTCATGGCGGGGGCCGCGCTGAGGGCGAGCGAGAGAGCGAGGGCTGGGAGGGGAGATTCAAGGGGATGGGGGAAGGAAACCGAGAAGAGGGGAGGTGGGGAGGAAAGAGGTGAGGGAAGGAGAGGGGACAGGGAGGAGGGAAAGGGGGAGAAGCGAGGGAGCGGGCGGGCGCGCCAGAGAAGAGGAGGAGGAAAGGAGCGCGGCGGCGGAGGCGTCGAGGGGGTGCCCGCCGGTGCCGGGGTCGGAGCGCGGGCGGAGCGCGGGCTGCGCCGGCCGAGGACACTTCCGCGGGCGGAACCTGCCGGCACCTCTGCAGTGCGTCGGCCCCCGGCGTCGCCCGGGAGGCGGCGGCGGCGGGCTGTGGGTGGCGGCTGAGGCGGTGGGGTAACCTCTGCATCAGTTACAGGCGGCGGCGGCGTCACGCGCCGCCTGTGCAAACACTATCGCGAGGCTCCTGCGCCTCCGGTAGCGGCGGCGGCGGCGGCAGCGGCGGCCGCGGGAGCAGGCTTGGGGGAGGGACCTGCCAGGGGCTGGGGGGTGGGGGCATGGGGAAGGAGCGAGCGCGCGAGGGAAGAGACTAGAGCGCCGGGGCGCCCGTGCCGCACCCGCGGATCGCCGCGCGGCGCGGGAGCCCGGGGTTGCCGGACTCGCGTGCGCGGGGGCAGCGTCCCCGCGCCGGCCGGAGGGAGGCGCGCCCCCGCCGCGCCGCTCAGGCTCCAGCGCCGCTGCCACCTGACTCCCCCTGTCTCCCGCGGAAGCGCGCCTGGCTCCTGACCCACACCCAACCCGGGGAGAAATGCTGCTGCTCTCGCTCAGCTGCCGCTTCTCGGGAGTTCAATGTGATCGTTTCTCAAAATGGAACTGAAAAGTTGAGAGTTCCTTCCTTCTTGCCCCTCTGTACTGTGCAGAAAAACGTCTGTGCGCCTCCCCGTCTGCAGAATGGGAATAATGACCGAATAAAAGAGCTATGAAAATAAACATGGGTAGTGGGAGAGTTGGGAAATAAAACTTTCTCGTGTTTTCTAAAAAACAGTGAAGAATCTTTAATAAGGAAATTGAAAATTACCAGTTTTGTAGACTGTATGGTATAGCAATTCTTTGTTTTAAAACAGTAAGTGGAAAATCTAAATGAAAAATGTGATTACTGACCTCACATATTTAGGAAAACTATACAGCGTTCATCTTGCAGAAGGTATGGTTTCTAGAAACTTCTAATTTGTTTCTAGTGTCTCCGCTGAGTCCCGACTACAAAAATCCCAAAATAAATAACAGCATTTGCTAAAATTTATAGATAGAGTGTAGCTTTCTACAGACCCACACAAGTACACTCACACCAGGGATTGGGCTTCTTGTACATAAAAGAGCAGTCTAGTTCAGGAAAAGTACAACAAGGTTATTTCTCTCTTTAGAAAACCAAATTGAATAGAGCACTAAAAAGATTATGATATAGCGCTACTGCACAGACAAGAGGAAATGGCATGATTACCAGGGGGACAAAAATGTCGTTTCTATTTTTTATGACTTCGCATTTCTCATAGTAATGTTTTGTTCAGATAAACTATCATACTAGAAAAGAACCTTGATTGTCAGTTATCTCCAGAAGTAATTGTAGTTGCCTTGTGCTTTAGATACTTCAGTGAGTTTTTAGTCTTGTCTGCTTTTCAAACTTGAGGGACATCTCACAAACAACTTTATTGAGGTATAATTGACAAAATAAACTGCACATATTTAAAGTGTACAATTATTGGCCAGGTGCGGTGGCTCACGCCTGTAACCCCAGCACTTTGGGAGGCCAAGGTGGGCGGAGCACGAGGTCAGGAGTTTGAGACCAGCCTGGCCAACATGGTGAAACCCCGTCTCTACTTAAAATACAAAAATTAGCCGGGTGTAGCGGCACGCGCCTGGAGTCCCAGCTACTCGGGAGGCTGAGGCAGGAGAATCGCTTGAACCCGGGAGGCAGAAGTTGCGGTAAGCCGAGATCGCAACATTGCACTCCAGCCTGGGCGACAGAGCGAGACTCCTAGACTCTGTCTCAAAAAGATAAAAATAAAGTGTACAATTTGATAAGTTTTGATGTGTATACATCCCTGAAACCACTTCTACAAGGAAGATGGTGAATGTATCTATCACCCTCCAAAGTTTCCTCTATCCTTTTGTGGTTCCTCCTCCACTCTACTTCCATTCTCTCCAACCACAGATCTTTCTGTCATATGGGTAGCTTTCCATTTCATAGAATTTTAGATAAATGCAGGCCATACAGTCAATTTGTACTCCTGTCTGGCTTTGTTTTTTGTTTTTTTTTGAGACAGAGTCTTGCTCTGTTTTGCCCAGGCTGGAGTGCCATCTCGGCTCACTGCAGCCTCCGCGTCCCGGGTTCAAATGATTCTCCTGCCTCAACCTCCTGAGTAGCTGGAATTACAGGCACGTGCCACTACATCCAGCTAACTTTGTATTTTTAGTAGAGATGGGATTTCACCATGTTGGCCAGGCTGGTCTCGATCTCCTGACCTCGGGTGATCCGCCCACCTTGGCCTCCCAAAGTGCTGGGATTACAGGCCTGAGCCACCGTGCCAGGCCTTGTCTGGCTTCTTTCACTCAACATTATTATTTTGAGAGATTCGTCCACATTGTTGCATTATCAATAGTTTGTTTTTATTTTTAAGTAGTATTACACTGAATGAGTGTAGCACACTTGTTTATCCATTAAACTATTGATGGACATTTGCATTGTTTTCACTTTTTGGCTGTTACGAATAATGCTGCTAAGAACATTCATGTACAAGTCTTTCTGTGGACGTAGGCTTTCCTTTCCCTTGGATACATACCCAGGATCTTGCCATTCGATTTTTATACCTAAATACATGCACTATAAGAGGAACAGAGTTTCTGTAATGACATGTTGATAAATGTATGCTCTTTCTGTATTTTTAAGAGTAAGCTTAGTCAGCAGATTGCGGTGAAAAGAACATGGGACAGGAAGGAAGTTAAGAGACCTGAGTATTAGTCTCAGCAGGTAACTTGATTCAATTTCCTCATCTGTGAGAAAGAGGTTAGAGTCACTGAGTGATTTTTAAAGCTCCTACCAATTCTGAGACTATACAGAGCTCAGTTCCTCTCAAAAATGGTAAACAAAGCCCAACCAAAAAGGTTTGATGATGGTAGGTTATCTTTCTCCCAACCTTCTCCAGAGCTTCAAGTTTTTAAGTTACCCTTATACCAATTCATAGCACTTTTTTTTTTTTAATTGTCACCCAGGCTGGAGTGCAGTGGTGCAATCTTGGCTCACTGCAGCCTCTGCTTCCCAGATTCAAGCAAGTCTCATGCCTCAGCCTCCTGAGTAGGTGGGACTGCAGATGCCTATCACAATGCCCGGCTAATTTTTTGTATTTTAGTAGAGATGG
This sequence comes from Gorilla gorilla gorilla, assembly GCF_029281585.2. Taxonomy (NCBI): domain Eukaryota; kingdom Metazoa; phylum Chordata; class Mammalia; order Primates; family Hominidae; genus Gorilla; species Gorilla gorilla. The sequence goes on from NC_073235.2 coordinate 73,660,144, forward strand.
GGTTTCACCATGTTGCCCAGGGTGCTCTCAAACTCCTGAGCTCAGGCAGTACACCTGCCTTGGCCTCTTAAAGTGCTAGGGTTACAGGCATGAGCCACCACGTCTGGCCTAACTCATGTTATATTTAATGCAGATTGGCTATGTTTATTTTTAATGATAACTAGAGGATTACAGCATATACATGATCAAGTTACTTTAGTTATATTTTTGTTGTGGATACTTCCTTAGAAGGACAATTAAATGTTTGATTCCTGTCTTCATGTGGTTTTTGATAAGACAGCACTCACCAACCTTAAAAAAAAAAGGCTTTTACTGGCAATGGGGAGTTATTTAAACAAACTGCAGCTTAGCCTGAAAATGGAATGTCATGCCATTATTTAAAATCATGTCTTCAAAGAATACCAAAGAAGATAACATTTTCACACTATAGTAAGTGAAAAAATGGATATGATCTGGATTTATTCCTAAGTATGCATCAAAAACACTGGAAGTACTCAGGAGGCCAAGGTGGGAGGATCACTTGAACACAAGAGTTCAAGACTAGCCTGGGCGACATGATGAGACCCCATCTCTTAAAAAAAAAAAAAAAAACTGGAAGGATGTGCCCCAAAAAGTTAATAATAACTAGCCTTGGGCTGTGAGATTACATAGTTATTATTTCTTTATGTATGCTTTTCCAAATTTTGTAAAACAAATCATGTATTTCTTTTTATATTCAGAAAAAGTTCAATAAATATGTTTTAAGTAATTGAAGTAATTGAAGCATAAAGAAGTCCTCTGGACATAAGTTGTGCAAATACATAATTTTATAAAATGATTATGTCAAATAAATGAAAACTTTTAAATGGCAAGGAGAAGCTCCTCCACACCTTGAAATTTGCTAGTATGTGGGCATTCAAAAAATGTCCGATAAAAAAATAGATCAAGACTGGGCACGGTGCCTCACGCCTGTAATCCCAGCACTTTGGGAGGTTAAGGCAGGAGGATCACTTGAGCCTAGGAGTTATAGACTAGCCTGGGCAACAGAGTGAGACCCCATCCCTATTTAAAAAAAAGAAAAAGATTAGATGGCTAGAGTGATAGATTACACAATAGGAAAAAATATAGAAAAGTCAGAAGAGTTCAGATTCAGACAGAAAGAGACATCTGCCACTCTGTAGGGAAGAAGAAATCTCAAGAGCAAGAAGAGATCATTGGAAGCTTTCTGGCAATCTTCCATGGAGGAATATTCCCAGAGGGAAAGCCAGCTTGAGAACACAGAAATGAACTGAGCAAGTAAAAGGTAGTAAACCTGCCTAGAAAGAATCAGGAAGAGACTAGAGAGAACGTTCTGAGTGCTCCATGAGGACAGGGCCTTAAGCCTCTAGCACAGACCACGGGCTCTGTCAATGTTGTGGAATTAATGAATGATGACGATCAATGAGCTGGGTTTCAGGTCATAGGGCAATGCAGGAGAAGTCTTCAAGGGTCTCCTGATGGAAGGTCAGATGCAAAAGGTGAAGGTCTGAGCCCCGATCTATAGGATGATCATAATTTATAACTATGTTTAATAGACTCTTCTATTTCCATACCATAGTAAAAATATTTACAAAGCATCCAATATTATAGACATACTAAAATGCATTTTATACTCAACATTTGATTACTTCTAAATTCAAGGAAAAAAATTAATGTCTGAGCCACCTAAGCCCCTTTCCCCCAAACCAACAAGAAATTAGCCCAGAGGCTGGGCGCTGTGGCTCACACCTGTAATCCCAGCATTTTGGGAGGCCGAGGCGGGTGGATCACAAGGTCAGGAGTTCGAGACCAGCCTGACCAACACGGTGAAGCCCCGTCTCTACTAAAAATACAAAAATTAGCCGGGCATGGTGGCGCACGCCTGTAATCCCAGCTACTCAGGAGGCTGAGGCAGGAGAATTGCTTGAACCCAGGAGGCGGAGGTTGCAGTGAGCCGAGATTGCACCACTGCACTCCAGCCTGGGCAACAGAGGGAGACCCCATCTCAAAAAAAAGAAATGAGTCCGGAGACTGGATGAGGTATACTTTCTGAGTACTCCCATACAGTGGGATACTGGAGCCTGTTCATAATGTCCTGGGAGAAGATTATGTACATGGCTTCCCAACTCCACATTCAGTAATGTTACATGTTACAATTGTAGCCTGAAGTCAGCCATGGTGAGAGTAGTTATAACTCCTAGGTCAGCAAAAGCTACAAGTTAGAGCTGCTTCTCCCCATCAGAGCCAGTTATTAAGCATTCACCAGCACACCACTGCTCCCATCGTACATTTGTCATTGCTGTACTGTTCTCTGTTCTCTATTTCCCCCTCTTGGCTGAAAGCCTAGAGAGAGCAAGGACCCTTCTCTGTAATGGTTACAGTTGTGTTAATACCCAACATCTAGCACCTGCCTGGCATACAGTTGTGGAGCCAACCAACTACCTACACAGCTGGTTAATAAGCACTGGAGTCCCCTGAGCTAACCTGGTCATAAACATCTGGGCTGGCCATCTAGCAGGGGAAGAATAGGCCAAATGCCCCACCACCCCTTCACACTCATCCTTCATTGCCCAATGTTTGTGGTTTGATAAAGTTCACTGACCTTGTTAGGGTTTTCAGATTAAACTATGAATATTGTGTAGGCCATATTTATCCTGAAATGTTTTTTATTGATTTGAAATTGAAATTATCTGAGCATCCTGCATTTTAATTTGCTAAATCTGGCAACCCAAGCCCTTTTGAAGTAAGCAAAAAGATATTTCGTAAGGTAGTATCTGTGAAAGACGAAGATTCTGTGACCTGGCAGTTCCATTCCAAAGAATGTATCCTAGAGGAATTCTTGCTGCTATGCACCAGGAGATAAGAACAAGAATGTCCGCGGCACTACTGTTTGTAGTAGTCAAAACCTGGAAATTACCTAAATGTCTGTCAACAAGAGAATGGATAAATTAGAGATATGTATATTTGTACAGTGGGATACTACACAACAATTAAAATGCTCACAAATATAATACTCATTAAAAAGAGCAAGTTACAGAAGAACAAAGTCAGTTTGATTCCTTCTCAAATATTCAAAATCATTCAAAACTAAATCATATATTGTTCAGGAATATATTAAACTACAAGGAAAAAAATGGAAATGAGAAGCTAAGATCAGAGTGGTTACCTCCTTCAAGGAAAAGGGCACATGTGATCATGGGAACTCAGAGGGACTTCAAAAACACTGCTAAAAGCACCACTTGTTAAGCTGGGTGGGAGTACGGAGGTATGTTTGTCTTATTCTTTCTCTTTAAACTACATGTATATATTAGATCTACTCTTACATGTATGAATTATTACATTACAAATGTTGAAATTAGGAGTATTGGGCCTTCTTCCTTCTTATCAGAGTGAATTGAAATGTCAACAAGGCCTCCTCTGCCTGGACTCACCTCCAAATTTTTGTTTCCTTCTTTGTCCAAAGGTATGAATATAGATCAGAGCTCTTAAGATGCCTACCCTGCAATCTCAACACGCCCCCTCAATAGTTTTTTTGATTAGTTGCTTAGACAAATGGCTCCATTACATTAGATTATGAAGAATTCTCATTTCATTAAGTTGGTTCTATCTTCATTGCACAATTCACAAAACCACTGCTTGAAAGTTTTGGTTTCCAAATCCTGAAGAGATAGTTCCAAGCTTTTGTATATAATAGGCTAGATTACACTTCCTCTGCTCCCTCCAGTGATGGAAATGTTCTCTCTCAGATTTGTCAATCCATTTGAAAAAAAAGAAAACCCTTGGTCCATACACAACAAAAACTGGAATTACTAGATTCTCAAACAAAAACTGGAATTACTAGATTTATTTCACCTGAGGTTAAATAATTGTAACCAACTTCAGAACAATAATATCCCCTCCCCCAAAGTGCACTAGAAGCTATCCTCCAAGGACATGGTATTATGAAATGTTTACAAAAACAAAGTACAACAAGCAGTGCTCATATTACAAATTTTGAATCAACAGTGTACCTCTTAACAAAGCAGGCAACTTTGAAAAGTAATTTAAAAATATATAAATTATAATTTATAATTATAATCTAGTGTTACACTTTACTCATCCTAAATTTTACGGATTAAACCAAAATATAAATTTATCACATTAGAGGGAAAAACAAAAATGCCCAAAATCTTACCCTGGACATTGTTTCTGCAGCATAAATTTTTTTGTAGGCAAAAGAAATGGAAGTTTCTTTTCGTAAAAAATATCAAATGTCTTTGATCTTTGACAATATCTTTCCCACTCCATAGTTTAAAGATTTTCAGAATTACTTAATGCATTCCCAGAAAATAAAAACTAAATGCCAAATCTTTCTTAATTCGATACATGGCAAAGGAGACATATATAACCTCATATGTATTTAGAAACTTTGAAACAATATGGGAATGTAAAATATTGATGAGAATTTCTTCCTCCTCTTCCAAAAAAAATAAAAAAAATAAAAAAATAAACAGTCAAAATGCCACCATGAAGTAAGAGCGGGGATTCTGAGCTGCAAGTGATTTTTTTGTTCCATGATCCAGGTGCTGATTAGAAGTGTGTATTCAGGGCGCTGTGGCTCATGCCTGTAATCCCAGGACTTTGGGGGGCAAATCAGGAACATTCTCCCATGGATTTGACATAATTCAATGAACCATGAATCACTGAATCATAAAAAGAATTCATAGTTTGGAAGATAGGGGTTGGAAAGAACTGGTGTCTAAAACAGACTTTAGCTATAGATAAAAGATAATATAAACACCAATAATGGGAGATAAGATGATGCTAAGTCTAAAATGTTAATAGAACTATCACAACAATATAGTTACATTGAGATGTTATTTATAATGATGAGAGTTATTCTGGAAGTGTGTGCTCAAGGCGCAGTGGCTCATGCCTGTAATCCTAGCACTTTGGGAAGCAGAGGCAGGTGGATCACTTGAGGTAAGGAGTTTGAGACCAGCCTGGCCAACATGGTGAAACCTCATCTCTGCAACAAATACAAAAAGCCGGGTGTGGTGGCGCGTGCCTGTAATCCCAGCTACTTGGGAGGCTGAGGCAGGAGAATCGCTCGAACCTGGGAGGCAGAGGTTGCAGTGAGCCGAGATCTCGCCACTGCACTCCAGCCTGGGCAACAGAGTGAGACCCTTTCTCAAAAAAAAAAAAAAAAATTTGTTTTTTGATCCACTAATTTCATTCTGGGAATCTATCTGGAAGAAACAATCTTAAATTAGAAAAAATGTGTCTGTGCTTTTTCACTTTGTACACAAAGATAATTCTATTCAACATTATTTATAGTAACAATAAAATTGAAAATAACCTAAATGTACAATATTAAGCATATGGTAATAAATTATGGCTCATCTATCTTATAGAATATCATAAGGCCATTAAAATGTTTGTGAAGATTTTATAATAACCAAAAGCAATAGTTTGCTTATAAGAGCATCTCAGTGAATAAAGCAGCATAAAATATATATATACAATATAGTCTCAATCATATAAAATGTGTATAACAAAAAGAATGAAAGGAAATATATCAAAATATTTTTATTACCGGTTCTCACTATCTTTCCCAGGCTGGCCTTGAACTCCTGGGTCAAGGATTCTTCCACATAATTGGAATTACAGGCATGCACCACCAGGCCTAGTTGAAAATATACCAAAGTATTAAGAGTGGTTGTCTTTCTGTGGTAAAATAATGGCAGATTTTTGTTGTTGGCCTTTGTACTTTTCAATATTTTCCAAACGTTTTATAGGAATAGCAAGTACTTTATGGGAAAAAAAACGCTGTATTTTTTCAAATGACTGAGTTTATTACCCCAGATTAAATTAATGGAGACCAAGAAAAAGAAGGATTAACAGGGGCTAGAAGAAAAACAAAACGTTTGGTGCCTTCTTTTCCACAGATAGTTAAAAGCTATTGTTTGGCTTTTTATTGATTCAATTAAGCAAAGGTAGATTTTAAAAGTATTTGTGGAAAGCTTTCAGGAACCCACTAGCAGAATCAGAGGAATGGCCATCTTTGAAAATCGCAGTAGAAAATAAGAGCAAACAAAACTAAGTCTGCAGAGCAAATGACAAAACTGAAAAGAAACAGCATGCACACATGAAAAGAAAGGCATAAAAACATGGCAGCAGTGAGACTAACCATGATAAGTTTAGTTATTAAATGTAGATTCCCTATTAATGGAAAAAGCCTCCCAGATTGTGTTAAAAATTAAAATCCAATACTTTACTGCTTATAAAAAAATACTTCTAAATAAAATAAGACAAAAAGACTACAAAGAAAAGGATAGGTAAATATGTAGTAAGCAAGCTTGTAATAAATTAGAAAAAGCATTATTAGATTAAAATAGAATTCAAAGCTTAAAGGTTATTTTGATTTAATATAAACATGAGATACACAAAAAGATAAATGTCAATAGATACAACAATTCACCAAATTGAAAATAAATTAGCTAACTATGGGAGTGTTGCAGAACCACTACCTCACTGTATCAGTTTTCCTCTTCTTCCTGGGCACATGGGTAAAGTATACCTTCAAGTCCCCTTTCAGTGAGATGGGGCCACGTTATTGGGTATAGACAGTGGAATGTAAGCAGACATCTGGTGTGTCTCTTCCAGACAAAAGACTTAAGAGTCATTGCGCCACCATCACACTCTGTCTTCTCCTCTGGTAGGTACTATAGAGACCAGATAATGATGCGAAGTCACAAGGCGAAAGTGCCCTGGATCTTCCAATCACTGCAGGGAGCGTAGCTGCCCCATAAGTTGGCACCAGACTTTGCATGTAGAGAAATAAACCTACGTTGTTTGGTGCTTTATTTGCTATTACAGCATAGCCTATCCTGTCTTGATTAACACAATGGACAAATGTCAAACCACCCAAATAGTCAAGAAATTTAAATTAAACAATGAAGTACTACTTTTCATCAATTAAACTAAAAAGAAAAACTTAGAATATTAATACTCAGTGAAGTGGGGTAAAGAATAATCTTTTCAATAAATGAGGCTGGGTCAAATGGATATCCAGAGGGGAAAATACATACTTTGACCCTTACCTCACACCAAACACAAAAATATATTCCAAATGAATTGTAGCTGTAAATATGAAAATTAAAACAAAGCTCTTAAAAATATAAAAATATTTTTATGATCTTAAGTTAGGCAAAGGTTTCTTATACAGGACATGAAATGTGCTAACCATATGGGATATTTTTGATAGGTTAAACAATATTAAGATAAAGAACTTCTGATCATCAAAAAACTTGTTTTAAGACAGTGAAGAGACCGGGTGCAGTGGCTCATGCCTGTAATCCCAGCACTTTGGGAGGCCAAGGCAGGTGGGGGGAGGTCAAAGCTACAGTGAACTGAGATCACGCCACTGCACTTCAGCCTGGATGACACAGCGAGACCCTGTCTGGAAAAAAAAAAGAAAAGACAGTGAAAGGATGCTGGGTGCAGTGGTATGCACCTGTAGGTAGTCCTAGCTACTGAGGAGGCTGAGGCAGGAAGATTGAAAGTTCAAGATCAGTCTGGGCAAAATAGGAGACTCTTACACTGCCCTCATCTCCAAAAAAAAAAAAAAAAAAAGACAGTGAAGGCAAACACAGAGTGGAAAAAGATAGTTGCAATACATATATTTGACAAAGGACTTGTATTCAGAATATGTAAAAAGCAAAATAAAACCTTTAAGGAAAAGATAGATAATATAGTAGAAACAAACAAAAACTTGAACAGTTGCTTCACAAAAGAGAATAACCAAATGCAAAAAAAAATGCTAAATATCTTTAGTCAACAACAGCAAAGCAATTAAGGCAAATGAGATACCACTCAACAGACAGGCTAAAATGAAAAATATGAAATGTCAGTAAATATGTGCAACACTGGGAACTCCCACACACTGGTGGAAGTGGATATTGGTACCTGGTAGCAGTAACCACTAAACCTGAAATGTCCATATCTGTGATCCATCAATTTCATTCCTAGGTATATACCCAACAAAAATGCGTTACATATATTCATCAAAAGCACATGTACAAGAATGTTCATAAAGCAGCACTGTTTGTAATAGCCCCAACCTAGAAACTATCTAAGTACTCATTAGAATAAATAAATTGTGGAATATTCACATAATACAATACTATGCAGAAATGAGAATTAACAAATCACAACTAAACACAATGATGTAGATGAACTGTACAAAAATAATGTTGGGCAAAGGAAGATAGACATGAAAGATTACATACTATGTGATTCCATTTATATAAAGTTTAAAAACAGGCAAATCATTCTGTAGGTTAAAAATCAGGACAGTGGTTACCCTTGAGAGGATAGGAGGGAGGCTTCTGAGTGACTGGTAATGTTCTGTTTCTTAGTTTAGGTTCAGGTTACACAGTACGTTTACTTTGTGGAAATTCATCAAGCTATATACATTTAGATTTGTACACTTTGGTACATGTATGTTATACTTCAATAAAATGTTTAACATATACAATAAAAATATAGACACACCACACACACAATAGAAAATTATGGGAAGTATCTAGTTAAACTAGTTGATATGGTTTGAATCTGTGTCCCCACCCAAATCTCATGTAGGATTGTAATCCTCAGTATTGGAGGTAGGGCCTGGTGGGAGGTGATTGGATCATGGGGGTGAATTTCCTCCTCCGTGCTGTTCTTGTGATAGTGAGTGGGTTCTCATGAGACCTGGTTGTTTAAAAGTGCCACCTTCCCCATTTCTCTCTCTTGCTCTTATTCTGGCCATGTAAGATGTGCCTACTTCCCCTTCGCCTTCCACCATAACTAAAAGTTACCTGAGGCGTCCCCAGAAGCCACGCAGATGTCAGCATCATGCTTCCTGTACAGCCTGCAGAACTGTGGGCCAATTAAACCTCTTTTCTGTATAAATTACCCAGTCTCAGGTATTTCTTTATAGCAGTGAGAAAACAGACTAATACTCTAGTATTCTCATACCTTGTTGATAAACTGGTACAAACATTTTGGAAAGTGATTTGGATATATGTATAGTCCACTTTAACTGTATAACATACATATATTCCTATTTCTGAGAATCTTTCCTAAGAAAAAAATCCAAAATATGGAGAAATACTATGAATAAAAATGTTTATCACAGAGTCAAAGTCAATTATAACTATAGCATATCCTGTTAGTATAGTTTTATTCAGCCAGTTGTGACTACTTTGAAAACTCTGGTGCAACATGACAAAAGCTTTTGGTATGATGTAGGGTGAAAAAGGAAACAGAAACTTGTATGCTCACTATTATTATAACTAAGGAAATATACCAGTTAGAATAACATAACTAAAAAGGACAACACACAAATGATATATATGCAACTTTCTTGCCCAATCTCATCTACTCTTGTGACTCATACGGATCACATATGTACAGAGCTAGACAGGATCTCACTCTGTTGCCCAGGCTGTAGTGCAGTGGTGTCATCACATCTCAGTGCAGCCCCAAACTCCTGTTGCCCAGGCTGTAGTGCAGTGGTTTCATCACATCTGACTGCAGCCCGAAACTCCTGGGCTCCAGGGATCCTCCCACCTCAGCTTCCAGAGTAGCTAGGACTACAGGTGTGCACCAGCATGCCCAGCTAATTTTTTTTTCTTTTTTTGGCAGAGGCAGGGTCTCACTATGTTGCCCAGGCTGTTCTCAAACTCCTGGACTCAAGGCATCCTCCCCGCTAGGCTTCCCAAAGCCTGGTATTATAGGTGTGAGCCATCACATCTGGCCCAATGATGACTCTTTAATTTGTTTCTTCAGCCCACATCTTTCTCCTGAGCTCCAGGAGGTTCAGAATTGACCCTATGCATCTCCCCTTGGATGTTCCACAGTTTTCTCAAATGTCTTCATCCTATATTCACTATCTTGGGTAGAAATGACCAGGAATAAGAACCAAGACAAGAACCCAGTTAGTTATCCAAACAAGAGAACTGAGAGTCATTCTTGTCACCCCCAGCTCCCCATTTCCCATACCTCCATCGCTTGCCACTCCCTAAGACTACAGTGTCTCTTAAACAGCCAGTTGAATCCATCTCCTCCCATTCATTCATCTGTCCATCCATCCGTCCTTCTTCCATTGCCTTAGTTCAAACTTTTATTATTTTTCCTCCTGGATTATTCCAAAAGCTTTCCAACTAGTCTTTCTAGCACTATGTGATTCTTTTTCATCTTTTTAATCTTGTTGTCACCTGCCTGTTTTCCCAGTTTTAGATCTGGTTACTCTCTCATGGGAATCCCACACTGCAGCCACACCAAAGTTATTACAGTGACCAAACAGGTTATACACTCTGTTTCACTTCCTTTGCCTTCCTCCAGCTTGGAATTTCCTTCTCCTACCTATTCTTTCCCCCACCCTTTTCCTAATCTTATTTGCTTGACTCACCATTCAAGACGCAGCTCAAGCCTCTCCTTGGCTAGAGAACCTTTGGGGAATCACATTGTTATATGATTGTAATCATGGGGTACACTAATTCTCCTTCTTGTTTTTATCACTAACATTAAAACGGAGCAATTTTTTAATTTGCCAAGGTACTCTTCATAATTATTATTTAACATGCAATATTAAGCTCTCTATCTCCTTGCTCCCATGGCATACTAGTATAATCTTTATTATATCACTTATCACTTTGTTTTGTAATTATTTTTTGCATGTCCTCCTCCTCCACTAGGCCCTGAGTTCCTTGAGGGCAAATACTTTTGTCATATTCATTTCTATATCCTTAGCACAGAGCCTGCTGCAAAGTAGGAATTCACTAAATGAAAGCTAGTCAATGACTAAGTAATGGTGATTGTGTTCACACAATAGTCTTTTGGGTAACATTTTTTTCCTTTTCTCAATTCCCCAAATTTTCTGTAGCTACTTATTATTTAGATTCACCATCTTTTTTTTTTTAAAGGAGAAGATTTAGAATATAACTTTTAGTAATATTACCCTTAACATTTTAAATGATTTTTATTTATAAAATGCCTCATGACTCCCAACTTCACTCAGTAAGTACAATCAAGGCTGGGTGAAGTAGCTCATGCCTATAATCCCAACATGTTGGGAGGATTGCTTGAGGCTAGGAGTTTGAGACCAGCCTGGGCAACACGGCAAGGCCCCGTCTCTGTACAAAATGGATAAAATCAGCCCCAGGTGCGGTGGTGCAAGCCTGTAGTCCCATCTACTTGGGAGGCTGATGTGAGAGGATTGCTTGAGCCCAGGAGGTTAAGGCTGCAGTGAGCTATGATTGTGCCACTGCACTCCAGCCTGAACTACAGAGTGAGATTGTTTCAAAAAAAGTACACTCAGCCCTCCGTATTCATGGTATCTATATCCATGGATTTAATCAACTAAAGATTAAAAACATTTGAAAAAAAAGAAATAGTAGTGGTTGCATTCTATACTGAACACGTACAAACTTTTCTTTTTTGTCATTATTCCCTAAACAATACTGTATAGCAACTATTTACAGAGCATTTACATTGTACTAGGTATCATAAGTAATCTAGAGATGATTTAAAGTTTTTAAGTGTGTAAATATGACATCATTTTATAGAAGGGACTTGAGTATCCATGAATTTTGGTATGGGAAGGTGGTCCTTAAACCAATCCCCTAGGGATACCAAGGGACAACTGTACATACACAATGAAGAAAAACTGGAGCACCATTTGTTATCTCCCATTCTATCTGTAACACACTTCATCATTCCTAATTAACAGTTACCTCTCAGTCTTTATCTAACTAGCCCTCCTAGGAGTATTTGATTCAGCTGATTGCTCCCTTCTTCTTAAACCTCTGTCTTTATTTGACCTCTGGGACACTATCCTCCCACCTTGATGGCCACAACTACCTCCCATGGACCCTGGTTCTCAACCTTGACTGCACATTAGAATCACCTGAGAAACTTTTTAAAAAGAAATACCAAATCCAGGCCCCTTTTGTATCAGAATCTTTGGGGCTGGAGTCAGGATATCAGGGGTCTTTTTGTTTTTGTTTTTGAGACGGAGGTTCACTCTTGTTGCCCAGGCTAGAGTGCAATGGCGCAACCTCTGCTCACTGCAACCTCCACCTCCTGGGTTCAAGAGATTCTCCTGCCTCAGCCTCCTGAGTAGCTGGGATTACAAGCATGGGTCACCATGCCCTGCTAATTTTTTTTGTATTTTTAGTAGACACAGGGTTTCTCCATGTTGGTCAGGCTGGTCTTGAACTCACAACCTCAGGTGATCCGGCCACCTCAGCCTCCCAAAGTGTTGGGATCACAGGTGTGAGCCACTGTGCCCGGCCGGGATATCAAGGGTTTTAAAGCAGTCCAGGTGATTCTAATTGGGACCAGTGTTGAGCAGCACACTGTGTGAGTTTAAAAACCATCTCTATGCAGATTAGTTCAGAATACATGTCTCCAGCCCTGACCACTCTCTGAGCTCCAACCTCGGCTAGCACAGCTTCTCTTGGGCTGTCTAATAACTCACATATCCAAAACGGAACTCTTGATTTTTGCCCCCAAACCTGTTCTTTCCCCAGTTTTCCCATCTCTGTAAATGGCCCCATTAGTTAGTAGTTGCTGAGGCTGAAATCCTAGGAATTGTCTGATTCCACACTTCCCACATCCACATAATTAAGTTCTGATCTGCTACGCATTAAAAGCATATTCTAATATTACCATTTCTCCTTTTCTTCATGGCTACCACTCTAGTCTAGGCTACCATCATCTCTTACTGAGCTAAAACAATAACTTCATAGTCTCCCTGCTTCCACTCCTGCATTCCTGCCCTACATTGCCCTCAGCGTCCACAATGACTTGGCCTCTGTTCTAGATCTTCAGCCTCCTCTCTGAGCATTCTCTGCCTTGCTCACTCTCTGCTTCACCTCATCGGCCTATTTTTTTTTTAATTTTTTTTTTTTAAACAGTCTCCCTCTGTCACCCAGGCTGGAGTGCAGTGGCACAATCTCGGCTCACTGCAACTTCCACCTCCCGGGTTCAAGCAATTTTCCTGCCTCACCCTCCTGAGTGGCTGGGATTACAGGTGCCTGCCACCATGCCCAGTTAATTTTTGCATTTTTGGTAGAGATGGGGTTTTGCCATGTTGGCCAGGCTGGTCTTGAACTCCTGACCTCAAGCGATGTGTCTGCCTCTGCCTCCCAAAGTGCTGGGATTACAGGCATGAGCCAGTATGCCTGACTCCTCTTTTCTTTTTTCTTTTCTTTTTTGAGACAGGGTCTCAATCTGTCACCCAGGCTGGAGTGCCATGGCCCGATCACAGCTCACTGCAGCCTTGACCTCCTAGGCTCAAAGGATCCTCCCATATCAGTCTCCAGAGTAGCTGGTACTACAGGCACACACCACCATGCCTGGCTAATTTTTAAATTTTTTGTAGAGATGGTTTTTTTTGCCACATTGGCCAGGCTGGTCTCAAACTCCTAGGCTCAAGGGATCCACCTGCTTCAGCCTCCCAAAGTGCTGGGATTACAGGCCTTAGCCACCTCATTGGGCTTCTTAAAGCTGTTCCTCAAACAGAACAAGTACTGCTACCTTAAGACAGAAAGCCCTTGTGAGAGACCTCGGCATACAGAATCCTAAGTGTCTTGAGAGGAGGGAAGGGCATGGTTATTGGAAAGAGAAACCAAATTAGGAACAGAACTGGTCATCAAAGATATACTTTACCATTTTGTTTAGAACCTGTCTCTTTTCAACTAACAAAGTGATAGAAGTACAGCAATTTTTAGACTCAAGGTCCTTACTGAATAAGGCCCCCAAAAGGATATGGGAGCATGTCCTACCAAGACTATAGTGCATTTTTGAACAAAAAGCTTTTATATTAATAGCATCCATATTTTACTAACTAGCATTTTTTTTTCTTTTGAGATGGAGTTTCGCTCTTGTTGCCCAGGCTGGAGTGAAATGGCGTGATCTTGGCTCACCGCAACCTCTGCCTCCCGGGTTTAAGCGATTCTCCTACCTCAGCCTCCCAGGTAGCTGGGATTACAGGCATGCACCACCACACCTGGCTAATTTTGTATTTTTTAGTAGAGACGGGGTTTCTCCATGTTGGCCAGGCTGCTCCCCTGAGATCTCCCGACCTCAGGTGATCCACCCGCCTTGGCCTCCCAAAGTGCTGGGATTACAGGCATGAGCCACTGCACCCAGCCTTGCATTTTTGAATGCTTACTATATGCTAGGTTCTATACAGAGTGTTTAAATGCATTATCTAATATGCTCCTGTCAGTAAACTCTATAAGATAGATAATATTGTTCTTCTCATTTTTTTAAGCAGTAAAACTCAGGTTTAGAGGGATTAGGGAGCTTGTCCAAGGTCATGCAGATATTAAGGGAAGAAACCAGGATTGGAACCCAGGTCTGCTTGAGGCCAAGTCTGTGCTCTCAACTGTTCTGCATAGGCCTTTATTCCTTTCAGTTTCCACAGATATGCTTCTTGATTTCTGGATGGAATGTCATGAAACTTTCAGTTACAGACAGGAGCTTAAGGGAAGCTCTTTGGCTTCTCACCCTTTCTTCTCCTCCATCTTCTCTCTTCATTGACTCAGTATAAGACAGATAGGCTGGGGTGAAGACACCTCGTAACAACAATGGTAACCTCAGCTAGAGAGCAGGCAAAAACAGCAGTGGAAAAGTAACTCCAAGCCTGACAACCAAAGCAACGAAGACATATCAAGCAAAACATTAGCTGAAATGAACTGAGAATCAGTCAGCTTTATAAGGAAAACTACAGGGAAGCTTAAGATTTTACTTGTCTAAATAGAGTCAAACAAAGCTGCTGTAATATATATTGCTCTTATTCTTTTTGTTAAGCAGTTATAGACTTATTAAACAGAAGAAATTTAAATGTTAGTTTAGGCATTCTACCATTTTCCTGGTTTGGGATATCAATTTAACTTAACATTATCAAAACAGTCTTAATTTTCAAGTATATGGCCTCTTACACAGATGACTATTAAATTTTATATATACTTTTTATTACATTGGATAATTCAGTGCATTTTTGGTGCTATAATTTTGAATGACTCTTTCCAGGGTTCTGAGGTAGCTTGCACCTGCTCTAGTTAGTGCTTTTTATAGCCTCATCTAATGATGGGTTTGAAGACTATTCTAATATTTCTTGTTACACCAGAATGGACCTTATATTCCATGTAAGAAGATATGGAATAACAATTACCAACTGTATAGGGAAATTGGCAATGCTACTGTGATGACAAGTACAGTTGGAGTGGTGTGATTGATTTATTCATTTCCTTAATAATCCTCATAGTTGTAATGAGTCATCCCTGTCTCTTATTCTAAATTACAGGGCACCCTTTTATTCCCAAATGAAATAAATATACATGATGACATTTTTTTCTTTCTCATTCTCATTTCAAAGACCTAATTTTTCATAATCTAGCAGTTAAGAGAATCAGA
The DNA here is from genome assembly GCF_029281585.2 of Gorilla gorilla gorilla. Lineage (NCBI taxonomy): Eukaryota > Metazoa > Chordata > Mammalia > Primates > Hominidae > Gorilla > Gorilla gorilla. The sequence continues at coordinate 73,675,591 of NC_073235.2, forward strand.
CAGACATGAATTGGAATCTTGGCTAAGAGAAGAAAAAAGTTAAGAGAAGGTGTGGATTCCCCAGTGCCCCCTATTTGTCCTCTAGAGAGCTTTCAGAGGTTTTGAAACATGATAGGCTCTTTATTGCTATGAGTCTGACACTTAAGCAGTTAGCTCCTTCTATTCCTTTTATGAGAAGAGAAGGAGTAAGCGAAGAAGAGAAAAAGGAAGTAGTTTTTGGTCTGACAATCAAGCAGACAGTATTTGTTCTATTTATCAATTTCATTATTCACAAATAAGGAGTAAGTAAAGGAGACATTAAGGAGCAGGAGCAGCCGGGTGCAGTGGCTCATACCTGTAATCCCAGCACTTTGGGAGGCCAAGGCCGGGTGATCACTTGAGGTCAGGGGTTCAAGACCAGCCTGGCCAACATGATAAAACCCCGTCTCTACTAAAAACACAAAAATTAGGCCAGGCATGGTGGCTCACACCTGCAGTCCCAACACTTTGAGAGGCCGAGGCTGGTGGATCACCTGAGGTCAGGAGTTCAAGACAAGCCTGGCCAACATGGTGAAACCCCATTTCTACTAAAAATAAAAAAAACTAGCTGGGTGTGGTGGCGAGTGGCTGTAATCCCAGCTACTCTGGAGGCTGAAGCAGGAGAATCACTGGAACCTGGGAGCCAGAGGTTGCAGTGAGCTGAGATCTCACGACTGCACTCCAGCCTGGGTGATAGAGTGAGACTCTGTCTCAAAAAAAAAAAAAAAAAATTAGCCAGGCATGGGGGTGGACGTCTATAATCCCAGCTACTCAGGGCCACTGCACTCTGGCTCTGGCCTGGATGACAGAGCGAGAGCGAGACTTTGTCTAAAAAAAAAAAATTGCCCCCTAGGTCCCTGTGTCTCAATAGGCAGTATTTGTCATCAAAATTCAGGTCCTAAGCTGATAGGAAGGGAAGACTTAGCATATTATCAGTTGTTTTACCCATATTGATATCTCTCTTCTTGAGTATGGATAATTGAAATCACAGATTAGCAACATGGGAGTGCTACAAAGTAAGGAGACCAATTGTTTTCTCCTTATGATTCCTGGAAACAAAAGAGGAACTGTCAGAACCGAGAAGACTACAACATATTTTAACTACTTCGAGTATTATGGCCTTTTACACTGATGACTATTAAATTTTATATATACTTTTTATTGCATTGGATAATTCAGTGCCATAGGTCAGAATGACTCTTTCCAGAGTTCTGAAGTAGTTTGTATTTGCTCTGTTTGAAGCTTTGTGCTGGTGTTACAAAGTTTCAGTAGTCCAGGAGGTTTTTCTGCATTGGCTTTAAAATGAGTGACTGTTACTGAGACACTGATTTGAGACTACATTTTCAGTCATGTAAATTCTGCAAATGAGTCACTTGACATGTTAGGACTATATGGGCATACAAATAATGTTAAGATTTTTAGCATTTAAGGAGGATGCTTTTTTTTTTTTTTTTTTTACTTTAGCATAATGTTCAAAGCTGGAGAAGATGACTCTTCATGAGAAGTAAAACTATAGGTCTAATGCAAATGTTAAAAAGTTCAGAGACTTGGGGCTTTAAAACATGATTAACTCTGATAATAATGGTTGAGGAGTTAAAGTTAGAACAGATTCATTCTGTAAAAAGCTTTGAGCACAAGAAAGTTTGTTTGTATAATGAACAAAAACAATAAAGGTTTGCCATTTGTTCTGATCTTTCAACAGAAGGTGGAAGAATTAATGTCTCATTGAGAGAAACAGTAGCTGAAACAAAATTCAATGTTTCTTTAATGATCTTGAAACAAAACTTCAAAGTTGGTAGTTGTAAAACACCATCACCAAAACCCCAAAATTGTCACACTCACAAGTGAAACAGTGAAACTTGTTTCTTAACTTCAATTGGTATGAATCATTCCATGTGCTTCATCAATGAGGTGTCCATATAAAGACTCTGAAGCATCTGAGAAATCCAAAGTAAAAAACCAAGCCAGGACCTAAGTGATCTAATTTTTTTGTACATCCTAAAGCTTCTCTTCTAACATATTAGCATCAAAGAGTTTCTACGTCCTCATCTCAGTCCATTTTGTGTTGCTCTAAAGGAATGCCTGAGGGTGGGTAATTTATAAAGAAAAGAGGTTTATTTGGCTCCTGGTTCTGCAGTCCATACAAGAAGCATGGTGTCAGCATCTGCTTCTGATGAGGGCCTCAGGCTGCTTCCACTCGTGGTGGAAAGCGAAAGGGAACTGTTGTGTGCAGAGATCACGTGGCAAGAAAGGAAGCAAGGAGAGGGAGAGGCACCTGGCTCTTTTTAATAGCCAGCTCTTAAGGGACCTAATAGAGCAATAACCTATTCCTCTCTAAACATTAATCTCTTCATGAGGGATCCACTCTCATGACCCAAACACCTCCCACTAGGCCCCACCTCCAACATTAGGGATCAAATTTCAATGTGAGATTCGAAGGGGTAGAGCATTCAAACTATGGCAGTCCTCGTCTCTCTCCATCTCCTCCTAATCTGTCAGCTGCCTCTGGCTTTACTTCCTTCCTTATCCAGCTACGCCCCACAATCCATCTCTTCGACCCTACTCTTGCCAAGACAATTAACTTGTTTACTCCTTTGAAAGATCACTTACTGAACCTACTCTGGGTCGATCCAACCACTGGCTTTTCACTCCTATACCTGAGCATGTAGAGAAAAATCCCCATCAGACTATCAAAAAGGAAAGCTAGTGATGACTATCTCTGGGAATAGGGCCATATGGAAATCACACTGTCTGTGCTAACAAATGTAGATGGAATTAGAAAATCACTTTTTGGCAATCAGCATAATAAAAATTCAGAAAAAGCCTCAATGGATGCTAATTTAGTGGGTGAAAGTAGAATGAGGAAGAGAATTTTACACGGTCTCAAAGTACTTTCCCCCAAATTCTTATTAATTACAAAGGAATAGAAGAATAATTTCTCAGAAACCTGGCATATACCATCTTAATCAACTGATCAAATTAATACCACCAGAAATGGGACATACTGACATTGTGGGCTACTTATTAGAATGCAGTAAGAAATTAGCTTCACTTCTATGATGTTCCAGCAGGATCTAAGTCAAATCAAAAGGACACTTCAGATAAGTCTAAACTGAGAGACATTCTACAAGGCCATGGAAAACAAGGAAATACTGAAGAACTATTTCAAGGTGGGAGACTAGAGAGACATGATAACTGGGTACAAAACATGGAATGTATCCTTTTGCTTTATAGCAAAAAGAATATACTGAGGCCAGGCACAGTAGCTCACACCAGTAATCCCAACACTTTGAGGGGCTGAGGTGGGAAGATTGCTTGAGCCCAGGAGTATGAGACTAGCCTGGACAACATAGTGAGACCCTATCACAACAAAAAATTAAAAAATTAGCCAGGTATGGTGGGGACATCCCTGTAGTCCCAGCTCATCCAGAGGTTGAGTCAGGAAGGTTTGCTCGAGCCCAGGAGGTCAAGGATGCAGAGAGCTATGATTATGCCACTGTACTCCAGCCTGGGTGACAGGTCAAAACCCTGTCTCAAAAAAAAAAAAAAAAGAAAGAAAGAAAGAAAGAAAGAACATTATTGTGACACTGGACAAATTTGAATAGGGTCTCAGGACAAACAGTTTATGGGGGTTATTTGTACAATTCTTACAATTTTTCTGCAAGTTTGAAGTTGTTTCAAATAAGTTGTCTGAAAATGAAGTTTAAAAACCTATTTTTACATATTAAAAATCATGATACATTACATATACAAAAAAGAATAAGTGTAATATAGGTACATTAATGACATTTAAAAATAAAAATGAACATCTATGAATTTACTACTAAGTTTGAGAAACAGAAAATTTGTCAATAATGTTAAAGCTCCCAGTGTGTTCCTCTCCACCCACAGATAACTCTAAACTGGATAAGATATATCCTGAATATATCTTATCATTTCCTTGCTTTTCTTTAAAGATTTACCACATATGTAGAAATTCCTAATACTCCCTGATAGTGAAAGAGGTTTAGCTTTCTTACTCTCTGTTTATTAGTTACTTTTATTTTTTCTTTTCTAAATCATCTGTTTTATCCTTTGTCTACTTTCCTATCTGGTTGGTTTTATTCTTCATTGATTTTTTGATACTCTTTATATACTATGGATATTATCTTTGTCTATTATATACATATATGTTGCAAATATTGTCTTCTAGTCTGGTGCTTGCCTGTTAACTTTGTAACTTTTTGCTTGTCTTTCATTGTATGGATGCTTTAAATAATTTAAATATTGGGCCAAGTCTGTCAATAGTTTAATTGATGACCATTGGGTTTCTTATCCTATCCAGGAAAGTCTTCCTTATTTAAAGATATCCTACTACATTTTTTCATACTTTGTTAGTTTTGATGTTTAGATCTTTAATCCATCAGTAATTTATTCTTCATTTATGTCATGAAGTAGGACTCTAAATTAACATTTTTTTCACCTGTAGTAGGCAGACTAATGGCTCCACAGAGTTGTCCATGCCATAAACCAAAGACCTGTGGATATGTTACCTTACATAGCATAAGAGATTTTCCAGATATGGTTAGGATTGTAGAGATGAGAAGATTATCCCAGATTGTCTGGGTGGGTCCAATCTAATCACACGGGTCCTTCAAAGTGGAGAAACTTTCCTAGCTGTGGTCAGAGGGCGATGTGACTACAGAAGAATGGTCAGAGACGTGCGATGTTACAGGCTTTGGAGACTGAAGAAAGGGCCAAAAGCCAAGGAACGAGGGTGGCTTCTAGAAGCTAGAAAAGGCAGGGAACTAGGTTCTCACCTAGAGAATCCAAAAAGCAGAAAGCCCTGCTGACACCTTGATTTTAGCCCAGTAAAACCTATGTCAGGTTTTTGACCTACTGAACAATAAGAAAATAAATTTATATTGTTTAAGCCATCAAGTTTTGGATAATTTGATAATTAGAAAACTAGTGCCAGGCGTGATGGCTCACGCCTGTGATCCCAGCATTTTGGGAGGCCAAGGCAGGCAGATCACCTGAAGTCGGGAGTTCAAGACCAGCCTGACCAACATGGAGAAACCCCGTCTCTACTAAAAATACAAAATTAGCTGGGTGTGGTGGCTCATGCCTGTAGTCCCAGCTACTAGGGAGGCTGAGGCAGGAGAATCACTTGAACCTGGGAGGCGGAGGTTGCGGTGAGCAGAGATCACGCCATTGCACTCCAGCCTGGGCAACAAGGGCAAAACTCCGTCTCAAAAAAAAAAAAAAAAAGAAAAGAAAACTAGTATATCTTTCTAACCAACATCTCTAAAAAAAATTCGATTCATTTCCTACTAAATTAAAATGTCATCCTTACTGTATGTATAATTCCTATTCAATGTTGGTTTCTGAACTCTATCCTGATCCATTTATCAGAAAGGATCTCTTTTCACCATTTATAATTATGTTTTTTTGTTTGTTTGTTTTTTTGAGATGGAGTGTTGCTCTGTCACCCAGGCTGGAGTGCAGTGGCACGATCTCGGCTCACTGCAAGCTCCGCCTCCCAGGATCAGGCCATTCTCCTGCCTCAGACTCCCAAGAAGCTGGAACTACAGGTGCCCGCCACCATGCCCAGCTAATTTTTTGCATTTTTTAGTAGAGACGGAATTTCACCATGTTAGCCAGGATGGTCTCGATCTCCTGACCTCATGATCTGCCCGCCTCGGCCTCCCAAAGTGCTGGGATTACAGGTGTGAGCCACTGCACCCGGCCTATAACTATGTTTTAATCACTGTTACTTTATGTTTTTAAATGTCTTGAATCATCCCTCTCCATTTAATCCCCATCCTTACCTCTTTATTTGGGACCTCATCATTTCTCCCATGTTTCCTAGCATCTTAACTGCTGTCTCTGGTTTTATCCTCCTCCAGTTCATTTTCCACTCTGTTCCTAGGATGATGTAAAAATGCAAGTATCATCAGATTTCTACCCTTTGAGTCCTTCATGGCTACCCTTCATCTTCAATACAGAGTCCAAATTCTTTGGTATGGCAAATAAAAAGGGTATTGACATATGACACTGCCTATCTCACCAGTGTCATCTCCTACTAGATACCATCTGCTCCAGACAAAAAAGAACTTGAAGCTTGCAGAGTGCACCACACTTTCAATCCTTTGTATCTTTGGATATGCTGCTGCTTCTGCCTAGAATATCTTCCATTCCTCCTTCAAGCCAATTAGCACTGTACATTCAAAACTCAGATAAAGCACCAACTTCCTGCGGCAAACTGTCCACATTCTTTGCTGTTAGATTGGGCTAGTGTCCTTCCTTTGTACTCCCATAGCAGCACAAATATACCCCTTCTAGCATACACTTTTACATTTTTATTGCACTTATTTGTTTACTTATCTTTCTGTCTTGCTCTCTCCCTAGATAGTGAATTCCTTAATGGCAGAAATTGTTTTTCATTTCTATATCTGCAGTACCTAACACAGTGCTAACAATCTCGTGATAATAAGAGTTTGAAAAATAATGAACGAAGTGGTATATCTTATTAAAACCTGAACTAAGTGCTTTTCATAATTCACTAACTACTAAGTGCTGGCTCATAATTTTATGTTCTGTGAAACTGTTTTTAACTAAAAATAATATTGTCCAGCTTGTTCACTCATCTTACTCACAAGGCTTGGCTACAAGTGACTTTGGGATGCTTCCAAAGGAAGAAACTTTCCTCCTTTGAACAAATTCAAAAGAATATGACTCAGGCTCTAAAAGTAAACCCAGAGGGGAGGCTTTAAAATATTTTGAGTAGGAATGGCATTGTTGGATTATTTTGATAGGAATAATCCTCATCGAAATGCCTTTAGGAAACACCAGATTCAGTGAGATACCTCTCCCTCTGTGCTCCTATAGCAATGAACACAAACATCTAGCCTCACACACACCATGCCACATGGAAGCGACACATTTAAGAATCTCTTCCTGATTACCAGTGATTCTCAGTCAGGGAGATGAGACAGTCCCCTCCCTTGGAGGGATGTTTGGGGAAATTTTCGTCACAATGATGGGAGTAAATGCCCTTGTCATTTAATGTCTAGGAGCCAGAGATGCTAAATATCCTACAATGTGTGGGACAGTCCTATCTGACCAATAATTATCCTGCCCATAATGCCCACAGTGACTCAATTAAGAAGTGGACTTTATTTCTCATCCATTTCCCATTGGCTAGGAGAAGCCCAGCACTAAAAGTCACTCTGAACTGAAACTGCAAAGGAATGTGGGCAGAACACCTCATCATACTTTGTAAGTTGTGTGGGCTTAAATAATCACTTTGTAATCACTTTTCATAGTAACTTCCATATTAGTCTCTTATATAATTGATGAAAGATGAATGATAAAAGAATACTCTTTAGGCTGGGCACGGTGGCTCATCCCTGTAATCTCAGTACTTTGGGAGGCCGAGACGGGTGGATCACGAGGTCAGGAGTTTGAGGCCAGCCTGGCCAACATGGTGAAACCCCGTCTCTACTAAAAATACAAAAATTGGCTGGGCGTGGTGGTGAGTGCCTGTAATCCCAGCTACTCGGGAGGCTGAGGCAGAAGAATCGTTTGAACCTGGGAGGCGGAGGCTGCAGTGAGCAGAGATCACGCCATTGCACTCCAGCCTGGGTGACAGGGTGAGACTCTGTCTCAAAAAAAAAAAAAAAAAAGAAAAAGAAAAAGAAAAGAATAGAGTCTTTAAATCCAGGCACTTCTTTTTATTTTTTTTGGTTGGTCCAGGTAAGAGTAATTCTAGTAGAAACAGCAAAGTTCATCTTCGTTACTTTCTTCCATCAATCCACCCATCTCTAGGAGTCTCCCTTGCATTTTGGCACCCACTCCTAGGAGCTTCCTCAATTTAGCATTATCCTAGGAAGTAGACGTCCTCGCTGGAATACATACACCTGATGCTTCACTCCTTCAGGGTCCAAGGTCTTAACTGTTTGGCCTGATAACTCAGGTGACTCCCAAAGAATATTTCTAAACTATCTGCCTTCCAGTTTTAACATTCTATGACTCAATACCATTAAAAGTCTATGACAGTTTCACAAGTCCTTCCTAAACTTACTTCTAACTCTAGCTATTAATGAGCACTTATAGTCTTTAAGGGAAGAATGTCAGATGCCATGAGCTGAAGTGTTAGACAGAATTTTAAGAAGGGGGCACAAAATCACTTCAGTCAAGTGTGAGATAGTTTTTGAGCTACTGGCTTTTGAGTTCCTCCAAACATGATTTTTTAGGAAGCCAGCTCTCCACCATTCCCTAGATCCATTACTAGTTTTAAAATATTGTTTATTGTCTGCCTGCGTCTGCTAGAATGTCAGCTTCATGAGAAAAAGAACTTTGTTACCCTTATTTATACTACACCTCCACTGCCTAGAACTCTATTTGTTATATAGAGGCATTCATTAAATATTTGTTGAATGAATGGATGAATAAGTAACTTACTATAAGTAGAGATTTAATTATATACCAATAAAAGAACAGAGTGGTATATTCTACAATAAAAAGAAACTTCATGTTGAGGGAAGGGAGATTGTATGACAGATTATGAACTCTGGACTGAATTGCAAAGTCATGGGAGGGGCAAGGAGCAGGAATCCACATGCATAACATGAAATATAAAAATAGATATAACTAAATTGTAAGGAACACATGAGCATGGTTCAAGGGTCAAGTGAAGTTCACTCATCCCTTATGTCAGATCTAGGTGAAGAATACCTGGTAAGCTTTTAGCAAAAATATGACCAATTCTAAAGTAGTACCCTGAAAACAATCCAAAGTCTTTTAGCTTAAGCAATAATCCTGTACACACTTAAAATCTTATTTTACAGGATCCTAATATGGGCATTGAGACCTAAGCAGGCTGGGCACAGTGGCTCATGTCTGTAATCCCAGCACTTTGGGAGGCCAAGGCGGGTGGATGGCCTAAGGTCAGCAGTTCAAGACCAGCCTGGCCAACATGGTGAAACCCCATCTCTACTAAAAATACAAAAACTAGGCCAAGCACGGTGGTTCACGCCTGTAATCCCAGCACTTTGGGAGGCCAAGGCGGGTGGATCACAAGGTCAGGAGTTCAAGACAAGTCTGGCCAACATAGTGAAACCCTGTCTCTACTAAAAATACAAAAAAATTAGACGGGTGTGGTGGTGTGCACCTGTATTCCCAGCTACTTGGGAGGCTGAGGCAGGAGAATCATGTGAACCTGGGGAGGCAGAGGTTGCAGTGAGCCAAGATTGTGCCATTGCACTCCAGCCCAGCAACAGTGCAAGACTCTGTCTCAAAAAAAAAAAAAAAAAAAAAAATTAGTAGGACGTGGTGGCACATGGTCCCAACTACTTGGGAGGCTGAGGCAGGAGAATCACTTGAACCCAGGGAGGTGGAGTTTGCAGTGAGCCGAGATCAGGCCACTGCACTCCAGCCTAGGCAACAAAGCAAGATTCTGTCTCAAAAAAAAAAAAAAAGATTCAAGCAAAATACCTCATAGGAGAATCGTTTGATACATTATCCATGGCATACAAAGACATTATAACAGACTCATTTACATCCTTTGTGCTTAATAAGAACCAATAATTATTTTCATTTTACAAAAGGACAAAGTAAACATATAAGAATTATAAGTCAACCATGAAAATCATCTTAAATCAATATCACATCTGAAGTGAAATATCCATGTAACCAGAATATAGAGAGGGAATTTAAATAACATTGAAAGATCAACTCAAATATTGATAGTACAATTTTTTTTTTTTTTTTGAGATGGAGTCTTGCTCTGTCGCCCAGACTAGAGTGCAATGACGCAATCTCGGCTCACTGCAGGCTCCACCTCCTGGATTCAAGCGATTCTCCTGCCTCAGCCTCCTGAATAGCTGGGATTACAGGCGCCCACCACCATGCCCTGTTAAGTTTTTATACTTTTAGTAGAGACGGGTTTCACTGTGTTGGCCAGGCTGGTCTCGAACTCCTGACCTCGTGATCTGCCCTCCTTGGCCTGCCAAAGTGCTGGGATTATGATAGTACAATTTTAATATTTCAAATATTTCCTGATTTTAAAATGTTCATAAGAAGTATGGGAAAGACTTGAGAAAACAACACGCATTTTTTATTGCATAGGCCAACCAATTGTTAAAATGTTCAAAGTCCCACAGGGTGGCAAAAGAAATTCTGTTACCTATATCATTAATTCAAAATCACTATCATGGGAAGCATTTCAATTTGTGATTGCATTCATTAGCAAATAACAGGAAATATGACAGACATTTTTCATGTACCAAGAAGTCTGAAGATAGGCCGTGACATCAGCTGGGAGCCTTCCATCTTTCTCTGCCTTTCCCTTTGTATATGGTTTTTGCCCTCATGTTGTCATTTTGTGGTCACAAGATGGCTGCTCCACCTCCAGCATTGTATTTGAATTCCAAGCAGGAAGAAAATCAAAAGGTCAGAAAGCAGTGAGCCAAGATCATGCCACTGCACTCCAGCCTGGGCGACAGAGCGAGACCCTGTCTCAAAAGAAAAGAAAAGAAAAAAAAAAAGGGCAGAAGCCATGTGCCAGCTAAAACATGGAAAGAGATCTATCAGACATCTCCATTCAATGGGGAAGAGACCCTGGCAATATGTTCACAAGGTCATATATTTTTGTCAAATTTGCACAATTGAGATCTTTTAGCTGCAATAATTAATATGACTTTTCTTTTCCATTCAAACTCCTCCACCCTCACAATATAAAGTGAGTGTTGCTGGAGCGGCAAGGGTTTTTGGGAGATGAAGCTAAGGGGAAATTCAGTGGGATCTGTTTAGGAGGTACACAGTCACTTTTGTTTATAGTTGAGTTAGTGCCAACCATGGAGGTATAAGAATCATTTTCAGGAAAACTCCTGCTGCCCATGGTGCTAACTCACCTGGCACCATGATGTGAGGGTACAGGCCTCAACATAAAGCTTACTGTCAAGCCACTACACTAGGACGTTGTTGACAAACTGTTAAATGAGTGTCTTCAATTCAAGAAGGAGTTGCATTAGTCACTCACAAGAAAATCTGAAATGCTCTCAAATCAGATACATGAGAGAATCTAGGTAAAAGTTTTCCAAAGTTTGACAATAATCCTAAAATTTTACATGACATTTCCAACTTATGACGCTGAAAGAAACTTTTCCAAATTACCAATTTAAAAAAAAAAAACAAATTTCAAACAAACTTGCTAGAGGAAAGCCTGGATTATCTTTCTATTCTATGTAAAATGTTCTTTCAAAATGTGAAATCTTTATAAAGAGGCAAACAAAAAGCATGCAGCAAAAAATAGTTTTAAAAATTTAGGAACATGTCAGGCAGTTTATAAAATTTATACTGTTTTTCTTTGTGATTTTTAATGGTATTTATCAGTTTTTAAAATCTAATTTATTGTGATTTCTTTCCTTATTTTAAATAGTCACTTTTGCCCTTAATTTTGTGTTCTTCTGGCTGGGCGTGGTGGCTCACACCTGTAATCCCAGTACTTTGTGGGGTAGAGGCAGGTGGATCACTTGAGGTCAGGAGTTCAAGACTAGCCTGGCCAATATGGTGAAACCCCGTCTCTACTAAAATACAAAAATTAGCTGGGCATGGTGGTGCGGGCCTATAATTCCAGCTACTAGGGAGGCTGAGGCAGGAGAATCGCTTGAACCCAGGAGGTGGAGGTTGCAATGAGTCGAGATCACGCCACTGCACTCTAGCCTGGGTGACACACTGAGACTCTATCTCAAAAAAAAAAAAAAAAAAAATTATGTTCTTCTTTTCAACAAGTTCCCCCTAACTCCAAATTGGGTAACTTTCAAGTCCCATAAAATCAGGATCTGCCCTTATGGCTCAAGAACCCTACTAAGAAGCAATCTTAGCCAGGAGTGGTGGCTCATGCCTTTAATCCCAACACTTTGAGAGGCCAAGGTGGAAGTTTCACTTGAGGCCAAGAGTTCAAGACCAACCTGGGCAACATGGTGAGACCCGCCCCCCTCCCCCCCCCACATCTCTAAAAAAATGAAAATAAAATTAGCCAGGCATGGTAGTGTGTGCCTACAGTCCCAGCTACTACAGGGACTGGGGCAGCAGGATTGGTTGCACCCAGGAGTCTCTCTCAAGTCAGAATCAGAACTGGCCAGAGATACCCACCCCTTTCTCCTGAACCACACCCTGAATTCATTTTCTTCCTCAATGAAGGCCATTTTCAGGCATCTCACATCAGCCAGGAGAGGGCCTTGGGAGGAAGCAAAGGGAAATTGAGTTTTAAATCATCTTACTTCTGCCACTGAAAACTAAAATCCCTGGTCCCACTGTCTTCCTAAGAACTCCTCTTTTTGTCATTGACCTATATTAGCAGTCTTTCTACCAAGGCATAAGAAAGGGTTTACCCAGCAAGGCCAATATACTTTCCTAAATGTGTCCTGTAAACTGTGATCAGCTTAAAAACTCTGATTCTTTGATGTAATAAATTGAGGAGATGCTACTATGCATCTCCTGGAAGATGCATAGTAGCATCTTCACGGCTTCGAGAGGTCCAGATTTAATTCAGCATTTCCCAATCTAATTTGACCACAGAATCCTTTTTACCTCAGAATACATTTTGAAAATTTTTGCCCTAAATAGATGAACACACATTTATTATTTTGGAGAAACAGTCTCACTCTGTTGCCTAGGCTAGAGTACAGTAGTGCAATCTTGGCTCGCTGCAGCTTTGACCTCCCGGGCCCAGGTGATCCTCCTACCTCAGCCACTGGGGTAACTGAGACTACAGGTGCACACCACCATGTTGGCTAATTTTTTTGTACTTTTTGTCAGACAGGGTTTTGCCATGTTGCCCAAGCTGGTCTTGAACTCCTGGGCTCAAGTGATCCACAGGCCTTGGCCTCCTAAAGAGGTGGAATTACTGGCGTGAGCCACCGGGACTGACGATTATTATTTTCATAATACAAGTGGCAACCCTCCAAAGGGCATTTGGATTTAGAAGTTATTGGTAACAGAGCCAGGCGCGGTGGCTCACGCCTGTAATCCCAGCACTTTGGGAGGCCGAGATGGGCGGATCACGAGGTCAGGAGATCAAGACCATCCTGGTTAACACAGTGAAACCCCATCTCCACTAAAAATAAAAAAAAAATTAGCCGGGCACGGTGGCACGTGCCTGTAGTCCCAGCTACTTGGGAGGCTGAGACAGGAGAATGGCTTGAACCTGGAAGGCGGAGGTTGCAGTGAGCTGAGATCGTGCCACTGCACTCCAGCCTGGGTGACAGAGCGAGACTCCATCCAAAAAAATAAAAAATAAAAAAAATAAAGAAGAAGTATTGGTAACAAAAGAAATCAGTCTGAACCAATGGACTTTAAGGTGTCATGGCCAAAAGGTTAGAGATAGTTTAAGAGTTGGGGCCATCTGTACATGCTTCAAATTCCAACATCTTGATGACTGTTCTAGTCATTCATAAGAAGGGTCTTGAACCTGTTCACAAGAGAGGATTATTCTGGAAAATGTTGTTACTTGATCATGTTTCCATGCTATTATTCTCAGATTTGGAATTATCTGCCTAATAGATCAATATACTTTAACATATGTACATTTTAGTTTTTAGTTACAGAATCTATTAAATGATTATGGTGTAAAACCTGCTAATTTTCCTTGGTTAACAATAAAGCTGGTGTAAATCACTGCAAGAAATCTTGTTGAAATTAGCTCTTTAAAACCTTCTGCTCAGGTACAGACTTATACAGTATTGGTAACCACACATTTGGTAAAAGAAAGCAGTCTGTGAGCTCAACCATATGCTGACATAAATCAAATACATGAGGCCAACAGCCACACTTAGAAATATCAATACTGGGAGAGAATGAAAGTCTACTTTAGGAGGAGTGAAAATCACTCCTCCTAGGACTTCATAAACCTCACCAAAGCCGTTGTTTCTTAGATGACATAAATATGTCTCCATAGTGACTGTTAATTTTGTTTGTTTGTTTTCTGTTATCACTTAGTTTTTTGTTTTTTTTTTTTTTGAGATGGAGTCCCGTTCTGTAGCCCGGGCTGGAGTGCAGTGGCGCGATCTGGGCTCACTGCAAGCTCTGCCTCCCAGGTTCACGCCATTCTCCTGCCTCAGCCTCCCGAGTAGCTGGGACTACAGGCGCCCGCCACCATGCCCTGCTAATTTTTTGTATTTTTTCTTTAGTAGAGATGGGGTTTCACCATGTTAGCCAGGATGGCCTCGATCTCCTGACCTCGTGATCCGCCCGCCTCAGCCTCCCAAAATGCTGGGATTATAGGCGTGAGCCACAGTGCCTGGCATTTTTTTTTTTTTTTTTTTTTTTTGAGACAGGGTTTCGCTCTTGTTGCCCAGGCTGGAATGCAGTGGCACAATCACGGCTCATTGCCAACCTCTGCCTCCTGAGTTCAAGCGATTCTCATGCCTCAGCCTCCCAAGTAGCTTGGGATTACAGGCACCCGCCACCTCATGCCCAGCTAATTTTTGTATTTATAGTAAAGACAGGGTTTCACCACGTTGGCCAGGCTGATCTCAAACTCCTGACCTCAGGTGATCACCTGCCTTGGCCTCCCAAAGTGCTGGGATTACAGGTGTGAGCCACCACACCCGGTCATTTTTGTTTTAATAATGGGATTGCCCTTGTCTTAGCATGCCTAGTTCAAAAAATTTTTCCCTTTTAGGCTAAAAGCAAATGGCTTACACACCAGTACATGAAGGGCATAGTTGGGGCTCGCCATTGAAGAAATATATTTCTTTAATCCTTATTCACATTAATCTGTGAACACAACACTTAGGAAGTGTAGAAAAATGAGCCTCAGCAATCAGGGTTGCTACATATAATTGTGCCATTTGTGGACTGTACAACCCAAATAACTATAAACAGTCTTCAATGGGGCCTGTAATTCCATCTTCCACACCTTCAGAAATAAATTGACTGAAGAAGAGAGGAATGTAAAGAAATCTTAGGAAATCCTGTGATGTTTTTTCCCATACATGAGCAAGGTTGATCATTTATTATGTATCTTTAACTTCCCCACCATTTATTATGAAACAAAGTAAAGTTTTGGGGTTGAGAAAAAGTTCACTGAAATAAAATTTGAATAAAAATTAAAAGTAAAAGCCACTGTGGGCTGGGCGCGGTGGCTCACGCCTGTAATCCCAGCACTTTGGGAGGCCGAGGCGGGCGGATTACGAGGTCAGGAGATCGAGACCCTCCTGGCTAACATGGTGAAACCCCATCTCTACTAAAAATGCAAAAAATTAGCCGGGCATGGTGGTGGGCGCCTGTAGTCCCAGCTACTCGGGAAGCTGAGGCGGGAGAATGGCGTGAACCCAGGAGGCGGAGCTTGCAGTGAGCCCAGATCGCGCCACTGCACTCCAGCCTGGGCGACAGAGCGGGACTCCGTCTCAGAAAAAAAAAAAAAAAAGTAAAAGCCATTGTAATTATTTTTCATTAAGAGAAAAATTCATTTGGTTATATTAGAAAAAAGAGGGAGGATTGAAACACAAGGTTCTTGGCAATCACTACACGAATCACTGCTCTGCTCATTCACTGCTCCTTTTCTAACACAGCCCTTTCCTCAATCAGTTCAAAATGCAGAATGTCTGTGGCTGGCAAGTTGAAGTCAGCAGCAAAATTTCTCTGATATGCATTTTCGTATACTTGCTGTCAGTAAAGATTCAACTAGTGAAATCCTTCAAGCCCTCAACCTTAAAGATGTGAAACACTCTTCACAACTGAAAACACCCTTTTCCTGACAAGATGTCAGACACTAAGAAGAATACAGTACTTGTATAAAACATAATCCGGCCGGGAGCGGTGGCTCACGCCTGTAATCCTAGCAATTTGGAAGGCGGAGGCGGGCGGATCACGAGGTCAGGAGATTGAGACCATCCTGGCTAACACGGTGAAACCCCGTTTCTACTAAAAATACAAAAAAATTAGCCGGGCATGGTGGTGGGCGCCTGTAGTCCCAGCTACTCGGGAGGCTGAGGCAGGAGAATGGCGTGAACCCGGGAGGCGGAGCTTGCAGTGAGCCCAGATCACGCCACTGCACTCCAGCTAGGTGACAGAGCAAGACTCTGTCTCAAGAAAAAAAAACAAAAACATAATCCACCATGGATAAGCTCTATATTTGAATATATATTATTTTCTACTGGGAAATAATGAAGTATGTCCTTGTCTTTTGTTCCTGAAATTAAGTATATTGTTACT
Organism: Gorilla gorilla gorilla; assembly: GCF_029281585.2. Taxonomy (NCBI): domain Eukaryota; kingdom Metazoa; phylum Chordata; class Mammalia; order Primates; family Hominidae; genus Gorilla; species Gorilla gorilla. Next base: position 73,691,812 of record NC_073235.2, read on the forward strand.
AAATAATCAACACTGTTCATTTTGTAAAATATTGTCTTGTTACGTCTCATTTTGGTGGAGCATGTGGATAAACACCTAAAATGATTACATTTATAAGATTTTCTGTTGAGATCCCAATGAGCTAAAAGGCATTGTAGGCCAGAAGCAGTGGCTCACGTCTGTAATCCCAACACTTTGGGAGGTGGAGGCTGGCAGATCACCTGAGGTCAGGAGTTCGAGGCCAGCCTGGCCAACATGGCAAAACCCCGTCTTGCCATGTTCGTGTGTGCCTGTAGTCCCAGCTACTTGGGAGGCTGGGACTCACTTGGGAGGTGGGAGACTCACTTGAACCTGGAAGGTGGAGGCTGCAGTGGGCTGAGATTGCACCAGTGCACTCCGCCTGAGTAACAGAGTGAGACTCTGTATCAAAAAAAAAAGAAAGAAAGAAAGAAAGAAGAAGGAAGAAAGGAAGGAAGGAAGGAAGGAAGGAAGAAAGGAAGGAAGGAAGGAAGGGAGGGACATTGTAGCTGGTTTTTTTTGTTTGTTTGTTTTTTGTTTTTTGGTTTTTTTTTTGAGATGGAGTCTCACTCTGCCTACCAGGCTGGAGTGCAGTGGTATGATCTCGGCTCACTGCAACCTCTACCTCCCGGGTTCAAGTGATTCTCCTGCCTCAGCCTCCTGAGTAGCTTAGACTGTAGGTGCCCACCACCATGCCCAGCACAGTTTTGTATTTTTAATAGAGATGGAGTTTCACCAGGTTGGCCAGGCTGGTCTCAAACTCCTGACCTCAGGTGATCCGCCCGCCTCAGCCTCCCAAAGTGTTGGGATTACAGGCGTGAGCCACCACACCAGGACTTGTAGCCAGAGATGGTGAGATCTTTTCATTTTATTTAAGTGTAATGTGGATAATTGTCTCCTGGTGATTAGAAAACATCAAACTCATGGGGATTTTTAAAAAATGTTCTCAAAAAATTGACATGGTTAGTTGGTTTGCCATATATCTATATGTTTTTTCTATGTCCGCTCTCGCAACCCCTTCCCAGCTACATGGACAGAGGTTACAGAGAAGTCAGTGCAGAAGAATGGTGAGCTTGGGCATCCCTTCAATGGGCTCTAAAAACTAAGCCGTTTGCAAGGGAAATACAAAAAAATGGTATGGTATCTGAAGGCAGCAGTCTGGAGGCCATTGTCAGCCTGGTTCTATGAGAGACTTCACAGTGAGTTAGCAAAGAAAGTTGAAGACAGATTGGGAGGACTATTCCATCAAACTTAAGCATTAGTTAGAAAAGTAACTATGCCTATATGAATATAGCTCTAAAAACTTAGTAAGGTTATTTTATGTTTTGCTTTGCTTAAACTAACTTTCATAGTCTTTTTCAAAGTAATGAGCATATAGCTAGAAGCTACATTTCACGTAAGTCATAATTTGGGCCTTTAGTTGGACTAGAAAAACGAAATGTTTCTTTCCTCCTGGAAGCAGGAGAACCCTAAGTGTGGGGAACGTACAAAGAAAAAAAATACTCAGTAGCAAACTTTGAAATCTAAACTTTTGTAAAGTAATAATATTATTGCAACAGTGTTATGTTTTGTGTTATGGTCTAATGGTGCTAAAAAAAATAAGGAAAATATATGATAAACTTCTAGGTTTTTAGAAAAGCGCTCATACATTAAATTTTCTTATACTTGACAGATAATCTCTGAATATGAAAAGATTTCTTATTTAAAAATGAAGGAGAAAAAAAGCATTTGAGGAAAAGGAAACTGGTTAAATAATATTTTCTTTTATATAGCTTTTTACAAAAAAAACCCCGAAAATACCCCCCAAAACATAACAGTACAGAACTATAGGCACAAATATAAAACATTCAATAGTATTCAATGTGATGTTTTCAAAGTGTTATCAAGGGACTACCTGCATCAGAATCACTTGGAGCATCAGGTCAGGCACAGTGGCTCACGCCTGCAATCCCAGCACTATGAGAGGCGGAGGTGGGCAGATCACTTGAGGTCAGGAGTTCGAGACCAGCCTGGCCAACATGGTGAAACCCTGTATCTACTAAAAGTACAAAAATTAGCTGGGCGTGGTAGTGCACGTTTGTAATCCCAGCTACTCAGGAGGCCGAGGCAAGAGAATGACTTGAACCCGGGAGGCAGAGGTTGTAGGGAGCCAAGATCATACCACTGCACTCCAGCTGGGGTGACAGAGTGAGACTCTGTCTCAAAAACAAAACCAAACAAACAAAAGACAATAAAGAATCACTTGGAGGACTTGCTAAAATGCAGATGCTTGGGCTCTACTCCAAACTTCTAAAATTAAAATGTGGGGTAACTAGGGGTTCCAGAATCTGCATTTTTGGCTAGTACCCTTATATGATTCTTATAAGAACACTAAATTATGAAACAACTGCACCAGACAAAGTTTCTTGTGGATAGACATGATGTGTCCATTTTTGTATCCTCAGTACCTACCCTGGTTTCTGGCCTAGAGTAGATGGTCAATAAATGTTTACATGAACAACTTGCATAGGGGAGATGGTCTTTCTCCTCTTAATCATAGTTTAAATCCAAGCATTTACTAAGGAAAGTATTCATCTACGTTCTATAGTTACCGGAGGTAAGCAAGAACAGAGAAAAAAAATGATAAAGGCAAAGAAACATGGGCTGGCCAGCTGGAAATACATTATAAATGTATTTGACATGCATATTTAATGTGTGATATAAATGTGTAAGCGCATTTAATATTCTATAAATGTGTCAGCTCAATTAATTATAGCATGAAGCTTTTCTGCTCAGAGGCATCATTTAAGAAACAGCAGTGGTTCAACATGGCCACTATATCTCAATTGGAAAAATAATGTAAAATATTTGCGTCTTATGGATGAGTAGAATAATTTTCAATAGAAATATTAGCCCATTCAAAACTGCAAGGAAAAAAATCCAGGAATGAATGGAACAAAGTAGAGGATTGGAGTGGATTTGGATAGATGTATAAAAGAGCCATTAAAACTATTCAATTAGCAGGTTGTAAGAGCAGCTGGGACTAGATAGAGTTGGTGGTTGGGTTGGCAGTGATGAGAGTGGGAAGTTAGACAAGCATCCAAAGATGTGTTAGAAAAGAGGCCTGATTGACTAAAGGATGGAGATGAGGAATAATTATAAACGGCCTTTAAACTCTGCATGGTGAGGAAATTCTGACTCTGATAAATTTATCCTCCAATCTAGAAAAGCAAATGTTTGCTTGTTTTAGTTCTTTACTGATGATTATTTAAGACCTTTCCTATCTATTTACCTGTTGATCAATTTTAAAGTAAGTTTTATTTCCCGTATAAGTACTTTATTTAATAGATTCAAATGAACAAAGCATGACTTTGACATCACCAGAATCACATTTTTGTTAATATATAACATGAATTATTAAAAGTAAAATTCAAGTCCTGTCCATCCAATAAGTTTCTAATGAAAGAACCATGTACCCAAAATTTGTTTTTCAAAAAAGGGAAAGGATTGTTTTCCAAAGAGCCATCTGTAACTAAGTTGTTTGCGGCTTGGAAGTAATTTATTTTAAAAGTAGTGTTATATTAGGAATGTGCATGTGTATCTGCCAGATCAGTTTTCTAGGCTAGCCCATAAAATCATGCCAAGGTCATTCTGAACTCAAAACTCCCCAAAAGCATCAGGTGCAGTGGCTCATGCCTATAATCCCAGCACTTTGCAAGGCCAAGGTGAAAGGATTGCTTGAGCCCAGGAATTACAGACCAGCCTGGGAAACATATGGAGACCCTATCTCTACAAATAATTTAAAAATTAGCTGGGTATGGTGGCATGCACCTGTAATCCCAGCACTTTTGGGGAAGCTGAGGCAAGAGGATCACCTAAGCCTGGGAGATGGAGGCTGCAGTGAGCCGTGATCACATCACCGCACTCTGTCCCGGGTGACAGAGTGAGACCTGGTTAAAAAAAAAAAAAAATCAGAAACAAACCACAAAGTGCTGAGTCTGTCTGAGCCTCTGAGCCTTGAGTCCTAAAGCCCAGAATCAGTCTGAAGTTCGAGGGCTCCCTCAGCCAGTGGATCTTCCTATAAGTGTGTGTTTGGGATGGGGCACAGTCAAAGTAGTAAATCCAGTGGTCCCTTTTGCTGGGGAAAAACTTTTCAATTATGGAGGAGGGTCATATCACAAATTCAAAATAGAATCTGAAAATTTCAGAGCCTAATTTACTGAGAAGTTTCTGCAAGGTAGAAATCAAGGAATATGATGTTTGATGTTTTCATGTCTTTGTCATACGGAATACTGGTGAGCAAATAAACTCAGATTTTGTTGATATTTTCAACAGAGCAAGTGTAAGGTAAAAAAAGAAGCTTTCCCACAATAGATCATTAGTAACTGCTGAGCAGAGGGCACACCTTTGACATGGCTTACAATAATGGCCAATGACTCAAGAATTCCCTTTTCTGGAAAACAGGGAACCTCTAGCATAAATGTGAGAGACTGGATGGTGAGGCCAAGCAAGAGTTTTTCCCCCTGATTAAATCATAACCAATACTATTAGAAAATAAAGCCCTGTTTACATATAAACATAAGCAAATTGTGTCTTTGGAAAACACGGTAGAAATAGAAATTGTGGGGTTTCCACTTTCCCCTCCCATCAAGATACTATTTGTCAGCATTCCACAGTTATATTACATTATTTAAAGTGTGCTTTGCTTCATCCTTCAAGTGCTTGTTTTTCCTACCCCCACCCCCCAATCCTGTGTTGTTAAATTTCAGTTGCGTGATATTATTACTTAAAGGAGTTTAAAATTTTGGTCTGTGCAACAACAATGGTTTGGAATTATCTTTATCATATGACTATCTGGAAGCCATGGTTCCTTTCTTTGAACTGTTAGAATGACTTGCGCAGCCCACATTTTACAGTCTTGCCGCAATGTATTGGGATCCATTAAGGTAGGCCTAAGCTTAGGAATTTAAAATTCAGGCAAGCTAAATAAAATTGGATCAAAATCAAAATTATTTGGAATCTGGGGATGGTGGTGCCTGTAATCCCATTTGCTCATGAGAAGGATGTGGGAGGATCAAGCCCAGGAGTTCAAGGCTACAGTGTGCCATGATAGTACTTGTGAATAGCACTACACTGGGCAATATAGTGAGACCCCATCTGTGTTTTTACAAATTATTTGGGAGATTCATATCAGGTCTTTTTAAGTCTTAATTAGCATCAGAAATATATTAGAATCAATCAGATTTTAGTTTGTATTATTTCTGTTAATCTAAATCATTTAAAAATTGCTCCTGACAAGTCAAATTAGGCACTTGGCTCAGATCCCTTCTTTTTTTTTTTTTTTTTTTTTTTTTTTGAGACAGAGTCTCTCTCTGTAGCCCAGGCTGGAGTGCAGTGGCGCAATCTCAGCTCACTGCAACCTCCACCTCCCAGGTTCAAACCATTCTCCTGCCTCAGCCTCCTGAGTAGCTGGGACTTCAGGTGCATGCCAACATGCCCAGCTAAGTTTTTTGTATTTTTAGTAGAGAGGGGGTTTTACCATGTTAGCCAGGATGGTCTCGATCTCCTGACCTCGTGATCCACCCACCTCGGCCTCCCAAAGTGCTGGGATTACAGACATGAGCCACCGCACCCAGCCTCAAATCCCATTTTTATATTATCTGTCTTCCTTACCCTAAGTTCATCACAAAAGTTTTTACATTCATAGAGTATGTTTGAGATTAATTTTAAATTCATTTTATCAATGCTTGTTAATTAATTACTATTGAAATGCCATCTCATTATTTACAGATTTACACTTAATATTTTGTCATCAATTGTTATGAAGCATCTTTGAAATTACTAGAGAGCTGCCATTTATTAAGAGCCATACTATCAACATGAACCCTGCCTGACCTCACTTCAGAGCATTTTTGAGGACAGCTGGGTCATGTATCCAGCCACTCAACTAGGAAATCCCATTCATGACACATTTGATAGGTGATCATCCAGCCTCAATTGGCAAGAAGCTCACTACTATTTAGGTTTTCATTTACTGGCTCTATAGACTGCTCTAACCATTGAGAATTTTCCTCATATTGTGCTGAAAGCTGCTTCTAAGGAACTGTTCCACCTGGTTCCCATCTAATGCTCTGGTACAACTCTGAAGAAATCTCAGGGATTCTTTCACTTAAAGTTTTCTGTTCTTTAAAGGGAGCTGTTCCATCACCCTGAAGTCATATCTCTTCACGCACGGTCTCTGCAGGTCTTTACTACAGCTCGATGTGACCAACTGGAGAGGGCAGTGAGAACCTCAGCTCTGTGGGTCTAGACACCACTATGACTATGAACTTAGCCTAAGACCATTTATCAGCTATCATCTATCTATCTATCTATCTATCTATCATCAATCATATCTATTATCTATCTATCTATCTAGGCAATTTGCCTTGCACAGGGAAGAGGGGCTCATGTAGAAACTGGAGTTGGGGACTGTTATTGGATTTTGTTAATGTTTATTGAGTTCTTACTATGCCTAAAACACACAGTTGACAGATGAAATACAGGATGCCAAGTTAAATTTGAATTTCAGACAAACAACAAATAATTTTTGGGTATAAGAATTTCCCGGCTCAGGCCAGGCGCGGTGGCTCATGCCTGTAATCCCAGCACTTTCAGAGGCCAAGGAGGGAGGATCACCTGAGGTCAGCAGTTCGAGATCAGCCTCAACATGGAGAAACCCCGTCTCTATTAAAAATACAAAATTAGCCGGGCGTGGTGGTGCATGCCTGTAATCCCAGCTACTCGGGAGGCTGAGGCAGGAGAATTGCTTGAACCTGGGAGGTGGAGGTTGCGGTGAGCCGAGATCGTGCCATTGCACTCCAGCCTGGGCAACAAGAGTGAAATTCCGACTCAAAAAAAAAAAAAGGAATTTCCTGGCCAGGCACAGCAGTGGCTCATTCCTGTAATCCCAGCACTCTGGGAGGCTGAGGCGGGCAGATCACGAGGTCAGGAGTTCAAGACCAGCCTGGCCAATACAGCAAAACCCTGTGTCTACTAAAAACGCAAAAATTCGCCGGGCATGGTGGTGTGCGCCGGTAGTCCCAGCTACTTGGGAGGCTGAGGTAGGATAATGGCTTGAATCAGGGAGGCAGAAGTTGCAGTGAGCCGAGATTGCACCACTGCACTCCAGCCTGAGTGACAGAGCAAGACTCCATCTCAAACAAAACAAAACAAAAAAACAGAACTTTATATTTATCTGTTAAATTGTTAGATCTGGACTACTTAACAATATTTTAAGTTATTTCAAATCTTAATTCTGGCACATATAAATATCATTCTCATAGTTTTATTGGACAAAATATTGATCTAATTTCCAAAGTCCTTTTTGAAAATTTCCATTTCTGTAGAAGAATGGTTTTTAGCATCTTTTAGGGTCGATATGTTTTTGGAAATTTGATGTAAACAATGGATTCTCTCTCAGTGGTGGGGGAACATACACTATATTAATATATTGTTAAGTATTGTTAATTCTTCCAATTAATTTCTTTAAAATAAAAAAAAATAAAGCTAGTTGTTTTTTCTACTGCAAATGTAATTTTAGGAGAAATAAGTATCCCCATGCCCTCTTGGTGAGAGCATAATTTTTAAAAAATGTTTAATTGTGGTTTAAAAAAAACCCCACAATATAAAATTTACCATCTTAGCCATTTTTATGGTATACAAAATGTACAGTTCAGTAGTGTTAAGTATATTCATATTTTGTGTAAATAGTCTTCCCAATTCATCTTGTAAAACTAAAACTCTATACTCATTAAACAACAGCTCTCCATACCCTTTATCCCCAGCCCCTAGCAACCACCATCTACTTTTTGTCTGTATGAATTTGACTACTCTAGGCACTCTATGTAAGTGGAATAGCATTGTATTTGTCTTTTTGTGACTGGCTTATGTAATGTATCATGTCCTTCAGATTCATCCGCATTGTAGAATACGTCAAAATTTCCTTGCTTTTTAAGGCTGGATAATATTCCATTACATGTATAAACCTCATTTTGTTTATCCGTTCATGCATTGATGGGCACTTGGGTGGCTCACACATTTTGGCTACTGTAAATAATGCTGCTAGGAGCATGAGCATTGAGAATGTTAATTTATACAAAATATATCGGAGGAAATTTGACAGTGTTATTAAAGTTACTACAGGTTGGTAATCAATGAGACATATAAGAATTATAAAAGAAAAGATGGGCTGTGTGCAGTGGCTCATGACTGTAATCTCAGCACTTTGGGAGGCTGTAGCTGGTGGATCACCTGAGGTCAGGATTTCAAGACCAGCCTGGCCAACATGGCGAAACCCTGTCTCTACTAAAAAAATACAAAAATTTGCCAGGTGTGGTGGCGCACACCTGTAGTCCCAGCTACTTGGGAGGCTGAGGCAGGAGAATCGCTTGAACCGGGGGGGCAGAGGTTGCAGTGAGCTGAGATCACGCCACTGTACTCCAGCCTGGGTAACACAGCGAGACTCTGTCTCAGAAAAAAAAAAGAAAAGATGATAAAATTATGGATAAGTGAAAGGTTAAACATTTAAGTAAGCATTCTGTATAGAAAACAAATTTAAAACTTGTGATTAGATCAGAATTTAAAGGGATTTAGAGATCGATTAGAGTATTTCTCCATTACACATGGAGAAATTGACATGAACTCAAGATTTTCAAGAGAAATGCCTTTTCCAGCTCTGCCATTAAATTGGCACCTAGCAGTGCTATCGTCCTGGCTACACTGATACTAAAATGGAATGATCTAAGTTGGAACCCCAGTGCGTGCCCAGATTTGGTCTTAAATTCTAGTAACCACTAAAAGTAGCTAATGCCATGTCCTATGATAGGGAGAAAAATAAAGATAGACTTAGAATATCTTAATGTTTTCAGGAAGCAAAGATGTTTTTAAAATGTCAGAGTAATGTTGAAAGGACAAAAGAGCCAGCTTAAAGGCAGGCCTGGTCAACTTGTGTCATTTTGTGTCATTTGAGCATCCAAAAAAAAAAAAAAAGGTAGTTATGGCTAATTGAAATGATATATATATCTGAAAATCTGTGAGTCTGTAAGCCACTCCAAAAAGGAAAAATCTATGTATTTTATATAAAAAGGAAATTATGGGCTGGGCATGGTGGTTCACGCCTGTAATCCCAACACTTTGGGAGGCTGAGGTGGGTAGATCAGTTGAGGTCAGGAGTTTGAGACCAGCCTGGCCAACATGGTGAAACCCCATTTCTACTAAAATACAAAAATTAGTTGGGCGTGGTGGCCGGTGCCTCTAATCCCAGCTACTCGGGAGGCTGAGGCAGGAGAATCACTTGAACCTGGGATTCGGAGGTTGCGGTCAGAGTGTGCCACTGCACCCCAGCCTGGGTGATAGAGTGAGACTCCGTCTCAATAAAAAAAAGAAAAAAAAAAGATTTTAAGTAAATAAAAAACAAAAGGAAATTATGATGTTAAATAAGGGTGAGTGCAATGGAATATGCTATATTCTTTAAATGTATTTTTAATAGGCAGGTGTGGTGGCTCATGCCTGTAATACCAGCACTTTGGGAGGCTGAGGTGAGAGGATTGCTTGAGCCCAGGAGTTAGAGGTCACAGTGGGCCATGATCATATGACTGCACACCAGCCTGGGAGACAGAGTAAGACCCTGTCTCTAAAAATAGGAGAATGTTGACATTCATAGGTGTTCCATCTATCGTCTATTAAATATATGACAGTTAAATTATAGAAATGATAAGGTACACACTTATTGATTCTAAGACAGCTTTTTCTTTTCCCCCCCCAACAGGGTCTTGCTCTGTTACCAGGGCTGGAGTGCAGTGGCACAATCTGAGCTTACTGCAGCCTTGACTACCCAGGCTCAAGCGATCCTCTCACTTCAACCTTCTGAATAGCTGGGACTACAGGTGCATGCCACTACACCCATCTAATTTTTGTATTTTTTTGTACAAATGAGGTTTTGCCATGTTGCCCAAGCTGGTCTCCAACTCCTGGGCTCAAGCGATCCTCCCACCTTGGCCTTCCAAAGTGTTGGGATTACAGGTGTGAGCCACGGCACCAGGCCAAGACAGCTGTTTTTCATATTTTAACACCTCTGAAATTCAGGTGGTTCTACAGTAGATGGCCTTTTTATTGCTGTTGGGTGGAGAGCGGCATGTTCACACTTGGTAACAGCTGTCCATTCTCTTCACTTAAGCTGAGTAATCTGCTTTGTTGTTTGTTATTTTACAGATTGAGTTAAACCACTATTTGAAATGTCTAAAAATAAAGGTTTCCTCTGTAACTTTGGGATTGAAATGAAATATTATATACACAGAAAGGCAATAAAACAGAGAAGTGGAATGTACATTTGCTATTAGTGAAGCAAATCTTCATCTTTAGAGGAGTGTCAACATATCTCCCATATTTCTTTCCAATGCAACAACTAAGTGCTTTATGGGACCTGAGAAAGAAAGCTACTGCAGTAAATGAAACTATGTTATATTTTGTTACTGAGATACATGCAAAAAGATTCTTATTACATGTCAAGAAATACAACTGAAGATGGGAAAAATGGCCAAATCCCTCATAGAAAGAAATTTCAGAGCAATGAGAGGCTATTTTAACTGATTCCTCAACTATGTAAGATTATCAGTAAGACATTGTGTCATAGTTTAATTAGTTTTTGTTCTTTCCTAGAGGCACATAAAATAATGAAGCAGCTGACAATCAATAGCATCTTACATTTAATAAAATATGGTATGCGTTTGTCTCTATTTGATTAAGAAAGAAAAGAGAAAGTTGTGAAATGGTGAGATAGCCAAATTATAATAAAAAACAGTAAGAACCCTACCAACTTTAGGATGGATGACAGAGGAGAGGTAGAAAGGTGATGGATTAGCCAAATGCTCTAAAGAGGGAGGCTGGGCAATACAATCTCTACCCCTTGTCTGCATGGAGATGAAACCTTTAAGGGGCCTATCACTTCTAGGGCCTAGTAAGGCATATACGGGTTCCAACAGTGCTAGAAGACCAGGTCAATATTTAATGGGGACATGATACTGGTTTATGTAATGCTGACCAAGCAAATAAAAAGAATGCATTATTTTAGGAAAAGAGACCAGCTTGCTAGAAACTAAAATCTATGTAAAAGTGTGGACTGGACATGAAAAGTCCCCTTGACGTGAGGAAAACCTAACTATAAAAAGGGACCTATCTCACCAAAGAAGATCTACAGATGGTAAATAAGCATATGAAAAGATGTTCAATATCATATGTCATTAGGGAATTGCAAACTGAAACAACAATGAGATACCACTACACACCTATTAGAATGGGCAAAATTCAAGACACTGACAACACCAAGTGCTGACAAGGATGTGGAGCAACAGGAATGTTCATTCATTGCTGGTGGGAAGGCAAAATGGTACAACTACTTTGAAACAGTTTGGCAGTTTCTTATAAAATTAAACACACTCTTACCATACAGTCTAGCAATCATGCTCCTTGGTATTTACCCAAATGAATTGAAATCTATGTCTACAAAAAACCTGCACATGGATGTTTATAGAAACTTTATTCATAATTGCCCAAATTTGGAAGCAACCAAGATGTCCTTCAGTAGATGAATGGATAAATAGTGGGACATCCTGCAAGGGAATATTCTTCAGAACTAAAAATAAATGAGTTATCAAGCCATGAAAAGACATGGATGAAACTAAAATACATATTACTAAGTGAAAGAAGGCAAACTGAAAAGGCTACACACTGTATGATTCCAACTACACGACATTCTGGAAAAGTCAAAACGAGGGAGACATTTAAAAGATCAGTAAGTGCATTAGCGGGAAGGAGGGATGATTAAGCAGATCACAGAGAATTTTTAGGGCAGTATAACAGTGGATATATGTCACCATAAATTTGTTCAAACCCATAGAATGTACAACACCAAGAAGGAACCCTAATACAAACAATGGACTTTGGGTGATCATGATACATCAATGTTGGCTCATCTGTTGTAACAGATGTACCACTGTGGTGTGGGATGTTGACAGTAGGGGAGGTTGGGCATGTTTGGAGATGGGGGGATATAGGAACTCTTTGTACTTTCTGTTTGATTTTGCTGTGATCCTAAAAGGGCTCTAAAAATAAAATCTATTTTTAAAAGGGAGGGGGGTCTAGACTAGTCAATGATACAGGATTGAATCACTTTATTTTTGTCACCCAGGCTGGAGTACAGTGGCATGATCTCGGCTCACTACAACCTCCACCTCCCAGGTCCAAGTGATTCTCTTCTCGGACCTCAGCCTCCCAAGTAGCTGGGATTACAGCTGTCTGCCACCACGGCCAACTAATTTTTTGTATTTTTAGTAGAGATGGAGTTTCGCCATGTTGGGCAGGCTGGTCTCGAACTCCTGACCTCAAGTGATCTGCCTGCCTCAGCCTCCCAAAGTGCTGAGATTACAGGTGTGAGTCACTGCGCCCAGCCAGGTTTGAATCACTTTCAAAGATACAAGCCTATTTCAACTAAATTAACAACCCAGGCTCTCTAACCTAAATTAGTCTGATTTAGTCTTCTTTTTTCTTTTTCTTTTTTTAATTTTGGCTTTAGTAAAATTAATGTAACCCTGGGAAAGTATAGAAATTAGTATTACTGCAACCTTAGGAAGGTATAAGAATAGACTTTTTATAAAATAAATTGAATTCATGGTGTTGCTATTTTTAAATTGTAAGTATAAGTTTTATTCTCACTGTTGTTTAAGGCATTTGAAGAATTCTAAATAATCCTTCAAATTAAATTTGTAATTAAATTTTAAATCATTGAAGGGATTTTAATTATTTATGTTTAGAAACAATGTTTAAATGCTCAAGGAAACTGATTTTCTGAGTTTTATTTATTAGCTATATAAACTTAGAGCATTAATTACATTATAAGAGTGGAGAGTTCTCCTCTCCGTGCTTAAAGACCCCTGAGACTTCAAGAATCCTCAAAATAGTACAGATCAAAAGCCCTAAAAATGCATGTACTCCCAGAACAACATAATCGACTTTAAGAAATTTATTTTAAGGCTATAATTAAAATGAGCAAAGGTGTAGCTCTAAGGATATTAATCCTAGTGCTGCTAAATGTAACAAAAGTAGAAGCAACTTAAACATTCAAAAATGAGGCATTTGATATTGACAACTATCCCAAAGTTTACAACTCATTCTCTTGGGGAAGCTGTGAAAAATTAGTTACTGTTCCCTGCAGGTGGGACTGCAAAATGATGCAAGCCCAGTGCAGAGCATTTTAGCAGTGTCTATCAAAATAATAAATGCACTTTGACTCAAGAATTCCACTTCTAGGAATTTATCTTAGCAATACATCTGTACTTGTAGGAAATGACATGTATGAGTTTATTCTTTGCCCCTCTGTTTGCAACAGAAGAAAAATTAGAGACAACCTTGTATAGAAGACACTGGTTAAGTAAACCATGGTTCAGCTACACAATTGTATATTTTCTGGCTATAGGAGAGAATGGGGAAGCTCTTTATGTACTGATAATGGAGAAGCTTCAGAAATATGTTGCTTTTTAGAAAAAGTAAGGTGCAGCACAGTGTAAATAGTGTGTTCCCTTTGTGTAAGAAAGTAGGGGAAATAAGAGCATGTATTTGCATTTGCTTTTATTTGCATAAGGAAACATTGGAAGAATACACAAGAAACTAATAAAAGGGGTTACTTATATGGAACAGGGGTGGGATGGAAGTATTTATCTTTTTATATTGTTTTGATTTTGAACCATATGAATGTTTTTCTTATTCAAAAAATTAAGTTTAAGTTAGGACTGCTAAATAAATTATTAGGTATCTATGTGATAGAATGCTAGATAGCGATGAAAATTTATATTGTAAGTGTTTAAATATACACAGAAATGTTCAAATATATATTGGGTAAGAAAAGCAGGTTATAAGAAAGTAATATATACTCCTATAACCTAAGAAATTATATTTATTTCTTTAGTATAGTTTACAAAATCTGACTCAGTAATGTGTCCTTTTGTAAGTCTATTTGTTGACGTCCTAATTCCCATATCTCATAATGTGACTGTATTTGAAGATATGATCTTTAAGGAGGTAATTATAATGAGTTACAGTGAGGTCATTAGGTGAGCCCTAATCCAATATGCCTGGAGTCCTTATAAGAAGAGGAAATTTGGACACAGATATGTACGAAGTGAAGACCATATGAAGACAGAGAGAAAACGGTCATCTACAAGCCAAGAAGAGAGATCTTGAAAGAAACTAACCTTGCCTACACCTTGGTCTTGGACTTCTAGCCTCCAGAATTGAAAGAAAATAAATTTTTGTCATTTCAGCTACCCAATCCATGAAACTTTGTTACCACAGCCCTAGCAAACTAATGACAATACTGATACACATTCTCAAAATTTCCAGGAGCTTGTAGGCACAGGCAGTGTATGGGAATGCCTGTTTTGTACCTCCTATTAGCTAATTAGGTAAATCAAAATACAGTGTCATGTCTTCATTTATGTTTATTTACATTTTCCTTATGTTAAAAAGTTGTATTACTGTTCTGAATTTGAATGTCATTATAGTACCATGATCAGCCAAGCAACTGATTATTTTTAGATGAATAGAGCTGAACTGGAATGTGGCAACCAAGGTGTGTATTATAGCGGCCCCTCTGAAAGAGAAATAAGGTTATAATGCCACTCACACCTTCACAGTCTTTTTTTATTATTTTTTTTTTTATAGGAGACAAGGGTTTCACTATGTTGCCTAGGCTAGAATGCGGCTATAGGAGAGAATGAACTCCTGGGCTCAAGCAATCCTCCTGAGTAGCTGGGACTACAGGCACATACCACCACACCCAGCCATGGTCAGTATCTTCCCTTTAAGTGTAATAGCCCTGGCTGGGGCTGCTCCCCACCAAGACCACATCTAGGCAAGTATTTGCGAAAGAAAAGAATTTCAATTTCAGACGTAATCAGAAAAATCTGTGACTAGTATATCCAATTAATACATCCAATGGGCTAAGCACCACAGTAAACAAAAACAATGCCCTGTGCAAAAACAAAGTCAAACAAAACAAACACACAAACAAACACCCAGTCTTAATGTTCACGGACACTTCGGACTCTGACTTTTTTGCATTGTATTGCAACATCCTTATATCTGAACCATCTAGAGACTAAACTAAACTAGGACAATTTACAAGGGAGAATTTGCCGGCTAATTAAATTAGGGCAAGGTTAATTCATTGAGAGAGTGCCGTGAAATGTTGAGAAGAAATCTAGGAACTGATAACAGGATCTAGGCTTCTCTGACTGTTACCAGGAGGGAGAAGGGAAGCTGCATTTGAAGCTGAATATATGCAGGAGGCTGAGAGAGTAACTTCAGCCAGCAGGTATATACAGCCGGATGTGCCAGGGACAGCAGTCATAAGCAGCCAGCCCAGAAGGCACTTCTTCAGATATGTCCACATTATCTCCTATGATCTTTGCGGTGACATCCTTTGGGCACATGAAAACCTTACTTTTGGTTGATTTCTCTGCTTCCTGCCCCATGTTACATTCTTAGATACTAAAAAGCACTCCGAAGACAGATGCTCAACAATTCAGAGACCTCGAATCCTACAAGATTGTTAGTGCCTGTAACACAGTTTACATTGCTGTAGAGCCTTTCGTGCGACAAAAATTTAAACAAGCATTGTTTTATTACTTACTTTTACTGGCTCCCTTTCTATAACCGGTTTGGGTTGTAGGAAGCCTTTTGGTTTTCACCACGAATTATATCAAACCGTTTGTCACGGTAAGTTCACTTCCTCTTTCTTTTCTTGTGTAGTTGAACTCACCTAAGACGCATGGCTTACCCTATACTTATTTAATACACCAGAAATATAATATACAAAGATACTTCATTGAGGTGCACACAAAAGTTTAATTGTTCAATGCTATTTTGCACAGACTACACTCAGTCACAAATGTATCTAGTGATATCTGAGTTAAATGGATGCTTTTTTTTTGAGATAGAGTCTTGCGCTGTCGCCCAGGCTGTAGTGCAATGGCGCGATGTTGGTTCACTGCAACATCCGCCTCCCGGGTTCAAGTGGTTCTCCTGCCTCAGCCCCTTGAATAGCTGGGATTACAGGCGCACCCCACCACGCCAGGCTAATTTTTGTATTTTTAGTAGAGATGGAGTTTCACCATGTTGGTCAGACTGGTCTCGAACTCCTGACCTCGTGATCCACCCGCTTCGGCCTCCCAAAGTGCTGGGATTACAGGCGTGAGCCACTGCGCCCGGCCTCTTTTTTTTTTTTTGAAGACAGAGTCTCACTCTGTCACCCAGGCTGGAGTGCAGTGGCGCAATCTCGGCTCACTGCAACCGCTGCCTCCCGGGTTCAAGCGATTCTCCTGCCTCAGTCACCCGAGTAGCTGGAATTACAGGCATGCACCACTACGCCCAGCTAATTTTTTGTATTTTGGTAGAGACAGGGTTTCACCATTTTGGCCAGGCTGGTCTCAAACTCCTGACTTCAGGTGATCCACCTACCTCCCAAAGTGCTGGGATTACAGGCGTGAGCCACCATGCCTGGCCTCCTCTCATTTTAAAGCTTGTCTAACAAGCCTTTCTGGACCTCCAGAAATCAATTAACATCTGCATAAGCTCAGCCTGGCCACTCCAGCAGTTGTTTTATTATAGAGAAACATTCCTGGCTCCCCTGCCCCCACCCTCACCCCTTGCCGCCCCCTCCTTCACCTCCCCCACCGCTCCCAAGCTTCACTCCCTGTTATGCTGCCTTTTTGCAACTTTAACCTGACACCCCCAATTTTCCCAACATCTGTTCAGTTGATGTTATCTTTATATCTGGTAATAGGTCCTTGACGTTTGATTTCATTATACCTTTGCCTGGGTAAATAAACATGTTCCCCCTAAGGAAATAAGAGACATCATTTTAGACGTCCTTTATCAATGTCAGTGGAGTCTAAGGGAAAAGGATTTGGAACCAGGAGATAGAAGACTTCAGTTCCAGCACCGGCTCCTTTTAAAACTGGTTGTGTGACTTCGGAAAAGAAATTTAAGTCCTCTCTACCTCTAGCATGTAATTTCTTAACTGTAAAAAAAATTATAAACCCACTCTGTCCTCATAATTTTTATCATCAAAGGACATTTATTAAATGCCTACTTAGTGATGAGAGCTTGCATTTGGGGTAAGGCAGGCAGTCAGCGCCCCTGTTAATCAGGGGTCTTTAGCAAGACATTTGAGCTTCCTATGATTGTACACAGCATTTTAGTTTTAGTGCTCTGTGCACATGAAGAAATAAGAGGAAAACAGCAAAAAGCGTTTTGTTTTTTTTTTAAAAAAAAAAGCAAAATGTATTTAACATAAAAAAATTGTGTTTTATCCTAATTTCATATCTGATCTACATCTTTGTTTTTTTTTTTGTTTTTTTTTTGAGACGGAGTCTTGCTTTGTCGCCCAGGCTGGAGTGCAGTGGCGCGATCTCGGCTCACTGCAAGCTCCACCTCCCGGGTTCACGCCATTCTCTTGCCTCAGCCTCCCGAGTAGCTGGGACTACAGGCGCCCACTACCACGCCCGGCTAATTTTTTGTATTTTTAGTAGAGACGGGGTTTCACCGTGTTAGCCAGGATGGTCTCGATCTCCTGACCTCGTGATCCGCCCGCCTCGGCCTCCCAAAGTGCTGGGATTACAGGCGTGAGCCACCGCGCCCGGCCTACATCTTTGCTATTAAAAAAGTCATCTCCTTTATGAAATTATGGCCAGAGTAGACATTACTTTGCAAAATTGTCCTTCTTACCAAAGTGAAAAGTTATAAAGCCTTTTCTAGAAAAATTTTTTTTTAGAAAAAATATTTTTACCTCCAAAAGGTTTTGCTAATGGGTGAATTCCAAGTCTGGCTCTGCTAGACTACAGGGCTCTATATCAGGCCATATCTTTCCTTTTCTTTTCTTTTCTTTTTTTTTTTTTTTTTTGAGACAGGGTCTTTTGCCCAGGCTGGAGTACAGTGGCATGACAATCATGGCTCACTGCAGCCTCGACCTCCTGGGCTCAGGTGATCCTCCCAACCTCAGCCTGCCAGTTAGCTGGGACTACAGGCATGCACCACCGTGCCCAGCTAATTTATGTATTTTTTGTCGAGACAGTGTTTCACGGTATTGCCCAGGTGGATCTTGAATTCCTGGGCTCAAGCAGTCCTCTCACCTCGACCTCCCAAAGTGCCAGGATTACAGCTATAAGCCACCATGCCAGGCCTATATATTTAAAAAAAAAAAATTATTTTAGGTTGGGCCCAGCGGCTCATTCCTATAATCCCAACACTTTGGGAGGCTGAGGCGGAAGGGCAACATAGTAAGAGTTACTTTCTACAAAAACGTGTAAAAAACATTAGCTGGGCATGATGGCACGCACCTGTAGTCGCAGTTAGTTGGGAGGCTGAGGTGGGAGGATCACTTGACCCCTGGAGTTTGAGGCTTATATTTTTTTAGAGACAAGGTCTAGTTCTGTCACCCATGCTAGAATGCTATGGCATGATCATGGCTCACTGTAGCCTCAAACTCCTGGGCTCAAATGATCCTCCCACCTCAGCCTCCCAAGTAGCTGGGACTACAGGCATGTGCCACCATGCCCAGCAATTTAAAAAAAATTTTTTTTTTAGAGAAGGGGTCTTGTTATGTTGACCAGGCTGGTCTCAAACTCCAGCCATATCTTTCTTGAGGAGTTTGGAGCTCACCTGTAGCAGCCATCATCTTCTTTCAGACCCTGGTGAATAGTTTTAGAAAATTTTTAATGAAAAAAAAAATTAGCCGGGCGTGGTGGCACATGCCTGTAGTTTCAGCTACTCGGGAGGCTGAGGAAGGAAGATTGCTTGAGCCCAGGAGCTCAAGGCTGCAGTGAGCTTTATCAAGTCACTGCACTCCAGCCTGGGCAACAGAGTGAGATCCTGTCTCAAGAAAAAAGACAAAAGAAAATTCTGAGCTGGGCAAGGTGGGACCTAGTGTCTTCTCTGCCTCTTAGTATCCATGCGGCTTGGGTGAGTCACATAACCCTTCTGTACCTCAGCTTCTTAATCTCTACAATGGGGTCCAGATAAGGTCACTAACTGTCTGTCTTTATCCTAATGGGACATCTGAGAATGACATGTGCGCATGCATGGCTCTCTGTGCCCCAGTCCCCAGGCACCAGTTGTATACAACTTCACCCATTCATACTCCCTTGATAAAGCACACCTGAATGCCAGGTGTGTTAAATTGATACAATTTTAACAGTGGTTCTCAAACTGGAGTGGGCATCAGAGTCGCCTTGAGGGCTTGTTAATCAGTGGTTGCCAGGCCCCACCCTACAATTTCTGTTTCAGTTAAGTTTGCAGTGAGGCTGAAAAATTTGCATTTCTATTAAGTTCCCAGGTGATGCGAAGTTGCTGGTCTTGGAAGAACCATACTTTGAGGACCAATGTGTGATAAGAACTTAGAATCCCCTGGAATTTAGTAATTAATCAATCAGTCATAAGCTGCACTTTTATTATTTCTAACAAATTACTTTCTATACTTTGGTTCAACTCCTGAATTAGTAACCCCTCAAGGTCTTCCAGCTAAAGAATTCTTTGATGTTTAAGTGAGTCAAGACAATGGGCCTTGATTCAGCAACTGAAGCCTGACTCCGCCTGCAATCATGTTCTCTTTCAAATCTTTTCCTTTTTTTTGAGACAGGGCCTTGCTCTGTCTCCCAGGCTGGTGTACAGTCATATGATCGTGGCCCATTGTAACCTCTAACTCCTGGGTTCAAGCAATCCTCCCACCTTAGTCTCCCGAGTAGCTGGGACTACAGGTTGGCAACACCACACCTGGCTAATTTTTGTATTTTTTGTAGAGGCGGGCACTTGCTACGTTGCCCAGGCTAGTCTCAAATGCCTGGGCTCAAGTGATCTGCCCACCTCAGCCTCCCAAAATGCTGGGATTACAGGCGTGAGCCGCCGTGCCCACTCTCTCTCTCAACTCTTTCAGTATCCTCTCCACCTCACCTTCCACTCCACCTACATAAAAACACTAACATTCAGTTTCATAGGAAACGAGGATGGCTTATTGTGTTTAGTTTCCAACACAAATACAGAACAGAGTGCTCTTCTCCAAGTCTTGTCAGTTGTGATGCTCTTTTTCCTCAGCGATCTGAGGGAATCAAGTCTGCATTCAGGCTCTGCTGTGGCTGGAGTTAGGTCACACTAGGCAGAGCAAATCTGCTTTAAGAATGTCCAAGACAGGCACGGTGATGTATTGCTCTTACTCTGATAGAGCCTACAGGTCATTTTAAGTTGAAATCCAAAAGGAACCAAAGGAAATTTAAATTATATATATAGGCTTCCCTAATAGTGATATATTTTCCGTGAAAACATTTCAATCAATTGTTTTTCAGAGGTTGGTTGTCCAAAAGAAGAAATATTTCTCTGGGGGCTTTGGAAGTCTCTTGACTTTATAGTCTGTCAGAGGCCAAGAAAGGCAATTTAGTAGCATAGGCAGTGAGCAGCTGCCCACTCCTTGGAAGTCCGGTTCCTCTTAGAAGGAGGCCCCAGTGGGTACATGCACGCAGTGGAACGCGTTATTCCCTTTAACAATATGCGCACCACCACCCCTTTCTAGTGGGAATTGATTACAAGAATAATCAACTCATGGTTCCTCATTTTTAATAAAATTAGCTAACACATATCAAGATTCTCTTTGTGCCAGGCGTTGTTCTAAGGACTTTCCTGGCATTAATTCACTTAATCCTTATAACAATTCCGTAAATTCTGTTATTATCTCCATTTTACAGACAGCAAACTGAGGCACTAGGAATTAGTTAACTTGCCCAAGGTCATACCAGTTAATAAGAGGTAAAGATAGTATTCAAACTAATTCTGGCTCCAGAGTTGCACACTAACCACTATGTTGCCTTAAAAAAACAAGGGCCGGGTGCAGTGGCTCACGCCTGTAATCCCAGCACTTTGGGAGGCCGAGGCAGGCAGATCACGAGGTCAGGAGATTGAGACCATCCTGGCTAATACGGTGAAACCCTGTCTCTACTAAAAATACAAAAAATTAGTCGGGTGTGGTGGCGGGCGCCTGTAGTCCCAGCTACTCGGGAGGCTGAGGCAGGAGAATGGCATGAACCCGGGAGGTGGAGCTTGCAGTGAGCCGAGATCACGCCACTGCACTCCACCTGGGCGACAGAGCAAGACTCCGTCTCAAAAACAAAACAAAACAAAACAAAACAAAAAAACAGAGAACAACAACTTACTAGATTAATGAAATCCAGAATTCCAAGGTCTTATTTGACTTGTCTATTTGACAAGTAGAAACTATTATGGGTTGAATTGTGTCCCTCCTCACCCCCTAAAACATATGTTGGAGTCCTAACCCCTAGTACCTCAGAACATGACCTTATTTAGAAGTAGGGTCATTACAGTTGTAATTAGTTAAGATGAGCTTATACTGGAGTACTGTGGGCCCCCAATCCAATATAACTGATGTTCTTAAAAGACAGCCATGTAAAGACAAAGATACACAGGGAAAACGTCATGTAACAACAAAGGCAGAGATTGGAGTTATGCAGTTGCAAGACAAGGCATGCCAAAGACAGCCAGCGATCCATCAGAAGCTGGAAGAGCCAAGGAAGAATTTTCCTATAAGATTCAGAGGGAATGCGGCCCTGCCTTGATTTCAGACTTCTAACCCACAGAAGTATAAGGTGACACATTTCTGTTATTTTAAGCCACTCAGTGTGTAGCACTTTTTTACGGCAGCCCTAGGTAACTGATACCAAACTGATGCATTTATCCTCCCTACTTTTTCACTGTTACCTCCTACCTTCCAACAGCAGTGCCACAGAACAGGAGTCCCACTTGTTAGGGAAAGAAACAAAAACCTGAGTTGTTCATTCATTCAGAGCCTGGCATAATTGCTGCCACATTATAGATGCTTAACAAGTGTTTGTTGATTGAATGAATTCTTCCAACATTTATGAAGGGATTGCTTTTTGCAATGATTATATAAAAATGGGACAAACAAACTTACAAATCAAGAGTAGACAGTAGATACCATTCTCCCTCTCAAATCCACAGATAACTTGGTAGGTATTATTACTGAAGTTTCTTCCAGCATCCCTAACATAAGGAAAAATGACCATTTTAAGAACTGGTTTCTGGACCCTCCTGTTCCATTGATCTCTTTGTCAGTTTTGGAGTCGTATTTCACCTCTTTTCCATTTCCTTGCCCCCCTCTGGTGGAGGCGCTAATGAATGGAGAAGGGTATGAAAAGCAGACAGCAGGAGGGAGGAACACAACTCCCAAAGCTGATCATGAGGGCTTGGATAATTGAGAGGACACCACTGTCAGATGGCAGAGAAAGCACTCTGAACATGCTTCAGACATTAACATCTAATGAAAGCTTATAAAGGTACTTTGAAACAGGTTTGCCCAAAGTCAAAGAGTGAAATGATTATTCTGAACAAAATTCAATAAACATGTTGAGTGAAAAGAGAGAACAAAGAAGAGTATATGTAATATGGTCTTATTTTTATAAAGCAATAACAAAAATTTCTGCATATATATGTGTGACTAAAATTGTTTGTGTACATTTATGAATATTTAAAGTTGTATGAACATGGACAAAGATGGGGAAGAATACCATATTAGTTTCCTATGGCTGCTATAACAAATTGCTACAAACTTGGTGTATTAAAACAACAGAGTAAGGCCGGGCATGGTGGTTCATGCCTGTAATCCCAGCACTTTGGGAGGCGGAGGCGGGCAAATCACAAGGTCAGGAGATCAAGACCATCCTGGCTAACATGGTAAAACCCTGTCTATACTAAAAATACAAAAAAAATTAGCCAGGTGTGGTGGCACACGCCTGTAGTTCCAGCTACTCGGGAGGTTGAGGCAGGAGAATTGCTTAAACCCAGAGGCAGAGGTTGCAGTGAGCTGAGATTGCGTCACTGCACTCCAGCCTGGTGACAGCGGGAGACTCCATCGCATAACAAACAAACAAACAACAACAACAACAAATAACAACAACAACAAAAAAACAGAGTAGTCAAATTCATAGAGACGGAAAGTAGAATGGTGGTTGCCCATGGGCTAGAGATGGAGGGGAATAGAATGTCGTTTAATGGGTATAAAGTTTCAGTTTTGCCAGATGAAAAGAGTTCTGGAAGAGACTGGCTGTACAACAATGAAAATGTACTTAACACTACTGTACTATACACTTAAAAAGGTGGTGTCTTAGTTCATTTATGCTGCTATAACACAATACCTGAGACTGGGTAATTTATAAACAATGGAAATTTATTTCTCGCAGTTTTGGGGGCTGGGAAGTCCAAGATCAAGGTGCCAGCAGGTTTGATGTCTGGCAAGGGCTGCTCTCCGCTTCCAAGATGGCACCTTGTTGCTGCATCCTCTGGGGGGAACTAACCCTCATGTTAGTGTCCTCATGTGGAGAGGCAAAAGTGCAAAAAGGGGGCAAATACTGTGTGAAGTTCTTTTGTAGGAGCCTTAATCCCATTCATGACAGAGGAGTCCTCATTAACTAATCACCTCCTAAAGGCCCTACCTCTTAATACCCTTGCATTAGACATTAAGTTTCAACCTAAATTTTGGAGGGAACACAAACATTCAAACCATAGCACATAGTAAATTTTATATTTTGTGTATTTTGCCAAAAAACCCACAATTTTTTAAAGCTTTACCTTTGAGGTAGGTATTGTTTTCTAGCCCCATTTTGGAGAAAAATAAGGTGCAAGAATATGCCCAAGATCACAGTAATAGATTAAAATCAGGACGATTTGACTCTAAAGGCCTTGCTCCTAACCATATCAAAAGTAAAATAAACAGTCTCCAATTATTAAAACAAAACAAAACCCCATAAAATTGTTTTCTTTCAGTTCTGGAGACCAGAAGTTTGAAATCAGCTTCGCTAGGCCAAAAGCAAGGTGTTGGCAGGGCTGCACTCCCTCTGTAGTCTCCAGGAGAGTTCATTCCTTGCCTCTTTCAAATTATGGAGGCTGCTGGCATTCCATGGCTTGTGGCTGCATCACTCTAATCTCTGCCTCTGTGGTCACATTGCCTTCTCTTCTGTGTGAATCGAGTCTCCCTCTGTCTCTCTCTGTCTTAGTTCAGGCTGCTATAACAAAATACCATAGGCTGGGTGGCTTATAAGCCACAGAAATGTATTTCTCATAGTTCTGGAGGCTGGGAGTCCAGCATTAGGGTGACAGCATGGTCACATTCTGGTGAGGGCCCTCTTTTGGGTTGCAGACTGCCAATGTCTTGTATTTTCACATGGCAGAAAGAGTGAAGAGAGCTTTCTGGGGTCCCTCCCCCCACCTTTTTTTTTTTTTTTTTTTTTGAGACAGGGTCTTGCTTTATCACCCAGGCTGGAGTGCAGTGGTGCCATCTTGGCTTCCTGCAACCTCCATCTCCTGGGTTCAAGAAATTCTCATGCCTCAGCCTCCTGAGTAGCTGGAATTACAGGCACGTGCCACCACATCTGGCTAATTTTTGTATTTTTAGTAGAAATAGGGTTTTGCCATGTTGGCCAGGCTACTCTCAAACTCCTGACCTCAAGTGATCTGCCCACCTCGGCTTCCCAAAGTGCTGGGATTACAGGTGTGAGCCACCACTCCTGGCCTCTGGGGTCCTTTTTTAAGGGCACTAATTTAATTCATGAGTGCTCTAACCTCATGACCTAATTACTTCCCAAAGTCTCTAGCTCCCAACATTATCACTTTGGGGGTTAGGGTTTCAACATAGGAATTTTGGGAGGACACAAACATTCTGTCCATTGTACTCTTTTTGAAAGACTCTGATTGCATTTAGTGTATACCTGGACAACTCAGAATAATATTTCCATTTCAATATCCTTAATTTAGTTAAATCTGCAAAGACCCTTTTTCCATATAAGATAACATTTCCATGTAAGATAACATTTACAGGTTCTGGGAATTAGGCCCTGCTATCTTTTAGGGACCATTCTTCAGCCTCCCAAAGATGTGTACTACATCAACAATATGAAGAGAGCAGCATGGCAGCCAGCCTTCAAGATGAGCCCTGGTGATTTGCCTCTTGATATTCATGCCTTTTCGAAGTCAGCTCCCAAAATGAATGAGAGCTGTCTGTGTGACAAACATAATATGGCAGAAGTGACAGTGTATGATTTCCAGACAAAGTCATAAAGGATGTTACGGTTTCTGCCTTGCTGTCTTTGGTAGCTTGCTCTGAGAGTAAGCCATCACGTGGGGACACTCAAGCAGCCTCACAGAGAGACCCACATGGGGAGGACTATCACCTCCCACCAACAACCAGCACCAACTTGCCAATTATGTGAGTATGACACCTTGGAAGTAGATCCTTGATCGTCAAGCAAGCCTTTAGAGGACTGCAGACTTAGAACTGCTCAACTAGCCAGCCAAGTTTCCTCTCACCCATACAACTATGAAGATAGTGTTTGTTTTTGTTTTGAGTCATTAAGTTGGGAAGGTGATTTGTAATACAGGTAGTGATGTGGGAGAAGGAGAAACCAAGCCTCCTTCATTGCCCCTCTCACCCCCTAAAAACCCTATCCTAAACAAATAAACAAAACCTCCTCATCCTACCCACATATTTAAATAAAATTATATATTTTTTAAATTTCCACAGAGAGGCCAGGCTCACGTCTGTAATCCCAGCACTTTGGGAAGCCAAGGTGGGAGGATCACTTGAGCCCAGGAGTTTGAGACCAGGTTGGGCAAGATGGTGAGTCCCTGTCTCTACAAAAAAATTTAAGAAACAAATTTCCACAGAGAAAAATTGGGGCTTATATGTTAATAATCTCTAGGAATAAGTAATGGACTTGAGTGGCACACAGCATTCCCCATTTCTGGGAGCAGAGAGCACATTTCTGGTTTTGTCATAGTTACCCTTTATTTTCTTTTACCAGGAAGTGTAATGAATATCTGTTATCATTACTTAGACACTGTCCATTTGCTTTTCTTCTGGTAACAGTGGCCCACTTTTCATCTGGGGAACTACCCTGAAAGGACAGCTTAAGGAACAAAAAAATGAAAAAGAAC
Organism: Gorilla gorilla gorilla; assembly: GCF_029281585.2. NCBI lineage: Eukaryota > Metazoa > Chordata > Mammalia > Primates > Hominidae > Gorilla > Gorilla gorilla. The sequence goes on from NC_073235.2 coordinate 73,717,888, forward strand.
TAGATTTGGGGTCAGAGCTGGATGCTCAGCGTATGATTTCAATAATCCTTATGAATCAAACATTTAAAGGAGTGCCTATTGTGGTACCGCCCTGCACCTCACCGAAACTTCATGAACACCTTGGAGGAAAGAAGATGATGCATTGCTTTATAAGCTGTTTTTTAAAAATCCAAAGCTTTCCATTGCCTAAAAATTAAACATGGATTAATTTAAAGCATTCTACAATATGGTCCGATCTATTTTTCTAGTCTTCCCTTCCTCTTCGTGGCTGATGCATATTTCTCAGCTCAGGCTGCCTTAACGAGTGACTTAAACAACACACATTTATTTTCTCACAGTTCTAGGGGCTGGAAACAAAGATCAAAGTGCCAGTAGGGTTGGTTTTTGTTAGGACCTTTCCTCCTGATTTGGAGACGGCCACCTTCTCACTGTGTCCTCACATGACCTTTCCTCTGTACACATGGAAAAAAACATTTCTGGGGTCTCTGTCTCTTTTCATAAGAGCACTAGTCCTGTCCGGTTAGGGCCCTATCCTTATTGGGCCTTATTTAACCATTATTACCTCCTTAAAGTCACCATATCCAAATACAGTCACATGGGGGGTTAGGGCGTCAGCATATGAATTTTTTGGAGGACACATTTACTGCTCACCAAATACCCATGCGTTCCTCAACATTTCCCAGGCCTCTTATAGTCAGTCAGGATTATGTGACTGGTTCTGGCCAATTAGCTGTTGACAAAAAATACATACGTCCCTTCTGAGTGAAGCTTTTAAATGCTGATGCATGATCCTTCAATTCTCCCTTCTTTTCTCATGGCAACCTACAAGCCAGCTATAAAATGCTGTAGACTCCCTTATCCTGGGTCTGTGAATGGCTATGTGGGAACACAACCCCAGTCCCACTAGACATGCATCACAAATTAGAAAGAAACCTTTGTGGTGTTAAGTCTTTGGGATTTCAGGGTAAATTTGTAATTAAGCAAAACCTACTATTTCCTAATTCTTTTTTATTTATTTATTTTTGAGACAGGGTCTTGCTCTGTTGCCTAGGCTGGAGTGGGACGATCACAGCTCCCTGCAGCGTTGACATCCCCAGGCTCAAGCCATCCTCCCATCTCAGCCTGCCCAGTAGCTGGAACCAAAGGCGCACATCACCATGCCTGCCTAATTTTTTTTTGTATTTTGTAGAGACAGGGTTTTGCCATGTTGCTGAGGCTAGTCTTGAATGCCTGGGCTCAAGTGATCCACCCCCCTCTGCCTCCCAAAGTGGTCTTTTTAAATTTTTATGGCTACATAATAGTTTACATATTTATGGGGGACATGTGAAATTTTGATACAACCATATAATGTGTAATGATCAAATGAAGATAATTGGATATCCATCACCTCAAGCATTTATCATTTCTTTGTGTTAGAAACATTCCAATTCTACTCTTCTAGTCATTTTGAGATATACAATATAAATTATTAACTATAGTCTATTTATTTATTTATTTATTTGAGATGGAGTCTCGCTCTGTCGCCCAGGCTGGAGTACGGTGGTGCAATCTCGGCTCACTGCAACCTCCGCTTCCCAGGTTCAAGTGATTCTCTTGCCTCAGCCTCCTGAGTAACTGGGATTACAGGCATACACCACCATGCCCAACTAATTTTTGTATTTTTAGTAGAGACGGGGTTTCACCATATTAGCCAGGCTCATTTCGAACTCCTGACCTCAAATGATCTGCCCGCCTTTGCCTCCCAAAGTGCTGAAATTACAGGCATGAGCCACTGTGCCCAGCCTAAGATATCTCTTTGATATTCTGATTTACTTTCTTTTGGCTATATACCCAGAAGTGGGATTGCTGGATCATATGGTAGTTCTATTTTTAGTTTTTAGAGGAACCTCCATACTGTTTGCCATAGTGATTGTACTAATTTACATTCCCACCAACAGTGTACAAGGATTCCTCTTTCTCTTAATCCTCACCAGCTTCCATTATTTTTTGTCTTTTTGCTAAAAGCCATTTTAACTGGGGTGAGATGATATCTCATCGTAGTTTTGATTTGCATTTATCTGATGATTACTGAGGCTGAGCATTTTTCTTTCACATACCTGTTGGCCATTTTATGTCTTCTTTTGATAAATGTCTATTTGGATATTTTGCACTTTTTTTTTTTTTTTTGGAAGGACTCTTACTCTGTTGTCCAGGCTGGAGTGCAGTGGCAAGATCTCAGCTAGCTGCAACCTCCACTTCCTGAGTTCAAGCGATTCTCCTGCCTCAGCCTCCTGAGTAGCTGGGATTATAGGTGCTCACCACCATACCCAGCTAATTTTTGTATTTTTAGTAGAGACGGGGTTTTGCCATGTTGGCCAGGGTGGTCTTGAACTTCTGACCTCAGGTGATCCGCTTGCCTTAGCCTCCCAAAGTGCTGGGATTACAGGCATGAGCCACCACTCCCAGCAGTGCACATTTTAAAATCAATTTTTTTTTTTTTTTTTTGCTATTGAGTTGTTTGAGCTCCTTGTATATTCTGGTTATTCATCGCTTGTTAGATGGGTAGTTATATGTTTTCCCATTCTGTGTTGTCTCTTCACTTTGTTGATTTTTTTCTTTGCTGTCCAAAAGCTTTTTAGTTTGATGTGATCCTATCTGTCTATTTTTGCTTTTGTTGCCTGTGCTTTTGAGGTCTTGCTCAAGAAGTCTTTGCCCAGACCAATGCTATGGAGCATTTCCCCATTTTTTTCTAGTAGTTTTATACTTTGAGGTCTTAGATTTAAGTCTTTACTCCACTTTGATTTGATTTTTGTATATATGAGAGATAGGGACTTGGTTTCATTCTTCCACATATGGCTATCCAGTTTTTCTAGCACCATTTTTTGAACAGACTGTCTTTTCCTCAATATATGATCTTGGCACTGTTGTAAAAAATCAATTGGCAATACATGTGTAGACTTATTTCTGGGTTATCTATTCTGTTCCATTGGTTGATGTTTTTATGTCAGCCCTGTGCTGTTTGTGTTACTATAGCTTTGTAGTATAATTTAAGTCAGGTAATGTGATGCCTAAAGTTTTGTTCTTTTTGCTCAGGGTTGCTTTGATTATTCTGGGTCTTTAAATTTTAGAATTTTTTTTTCCTCCAAGAAAAATGCCACTGGTATTTTGATAGGGATTGCATTGAAAGTTTAGACTGCTTTGTATAGTCCTAATTCTTAAACCTTATCCTTCTATTATATTAAACTACTAAATAAATGGACAGATATCCCATGTTCATGGATCTGAAGTTTTAATATCATTAAGGTGGCAATATTCCCCAAGTTGATCTACAGATTCAACAAAATCCCTATAAAAATCCCAGCTACTTTTTTAATTTTTGCAAAATTTGACAAACTCATCCTAAAATTTATATGGAAATGCAAGAGACCCAGAAGAGCCAAAACAATCTTAAAGAACAAAACTGTGGAAGAGTCACATTTCTCAATTTCAAAACTCACTATAAAGCTATAGCAATCAAGACAGTGATACTGGCTTAGTGATAGACATGTGTATATCAATGAAATATAATTGATAATTCAGAAATAAATCCTCACATTTACAGTTAATTGATTTTTCAACAAGGGTTTCATGACAATTCAATGAGGAAAGAATAGTCTTTAAAAAATGTTTCTGGAACAACTGGATATTCATATATAAAGGAATGAATTTATTATAGACCCCTAGCTCACATCATATATAAAAATTAACTCAAAATGAATCAAATATCTCAAGGCAGGCACTAAATATGACCCTAAAAGCACACGTAATGAGAAAAAAATACACTGGATATCATCACAATTAAAAACTTTTCTGCTTCAAAGGACATCAGTGAGAAAGTGAGAAGCAACCCACAAATTGGGAGAAAATACTTGCAAATCATATGTATAATAAGGGTCTTGTATGCAGAATATATAATAACTCTTACAATTCAACAATGTAAAGAAAACCCAATTTAAAAACAGGCAAAGGATCTGCACAAACATTTCCCCAAAGAAGACACACAAATGGCCAATAAGCATACTAAAGATGCCTAACATCATTAGTCATTAGGGACTCAAAACCACAATGAGATAGCCACCCACCAGGATGACTATAAGGGGAAAAAAAAGGAAAAAGGCAAGTGTCAGCAAGGATGTGGAGAAGTTGGAACCTTTGTACACTGCTGGTAGGAAGGTGCAATGGCATGACTGCTTTGGAAAACAGTCTTGTAGTTCTTTAAAAACTTAAACACTGAGTTACTGCGACCCAGATTTTCCACTCTATACATACAAGAGAACTGAAAATGTATGTCCACAAAAAAAACCCCTAATGTTTATACATTATTTATGAATGGATGTTCATACATTATTACTTATAATAGCAAAAAAAGTGAAAACAATCCAAATGTCCATCAATTGTTGAGTGCATACACACATCATTTTCAGTTCCTTAATGTGTCTTTATTTTCTGAAACAATCTTTCCCTGACCTAAACTGAGAATCAGCCATTTTTCCAAGGAGCCCTGATTTCTTTCATCACTGCTGAATGGAATTTAGAAACCAACATCTAGGTGTGCTTATTGTCATGGGCTGTAGTTGCTTCTAGGAACTATCAGTAGACAGAGCTAGATTTTCTGGTATTAGGTTTGTTTTTTTTTAAGCACCCTAAATTATAAATTGATATAATACTCTCTCACCACCCCCCTAATATTCTCCTGTGAGTATTAATGGATTTCCCTTGGTAGAGTCCCATGTACTAGAGCCCCAAGGGAACAAATTGCATGTTAATCTATGGAAAATGGTGAAACATGTAGTGAGAATGAGAAATAAGGCTTTATTGTAAACCACTGACATTCAGGGGCCTTTGTTACAACCACATAATCTAACCTATTCTGACTGTTATACCATAAAGCACTGATGTGGTACAAATAGACATTTTAATATAAATAGCAAGTAGTATTAGGAAATTAAAATCTTGTTTGCCTTCACATAAATCAGTAAAGCATCAAAAGAGCAGAAGACCTACTGGAATTTTCAAACTGGCCAAATTTCCTAAAAGGCATCTGGTACTCAATCCTGACATAATAAGGGCCAGTCTCCACAAAACAGAGGCTGAAAACCCCATAAGAAACAGGGTAATGAGGGCCATGTTTTCCACATAAAACTCACTTCATGAGAATATGAGGACTCCATGTCACTGTACAGATTTATGAAGAAAACAGAATTCTTAATAGAGGCTTGGGCATCTGCTCCTATCATGGAGGGAAAGCACTTCCAGAAGCAAGTAGACAACATTTGCCTAGAACCTGCTATTATTACACTCTGTGCATATGGTAGCTAAAAACTCATTAGTTTTATAATTCTGGCTGAAGTTGGCAAGCCACCTCCAGAAATATTTCATACAAGCAAAGTGGCAGATGGCAATTTCCTTTGTTATAATAGGATGGTTAGGGTAGTGGTCATGCATACAAAAATCATCCAGCTAGAATGAAACTACTCTTATGTAAAATAATCAATTTATTTGCAGCTTCTGATAAGTTAATCTTCATGTAGTTGGCCTCATTTTTGTCATCCTAGAATACATTCTCAAACAGATTTACATAATTTTTTAAAATGGAATTAGAAAATAAATTTCAGTGGCTACCATGAGGTAGATACAAAATCATTTTGTAGCAGCAAAACAATCAGAGAATAGTCATTTTGTTTTAACTTTTCTCCTACAGCTGCAGTTCCTTCTGCAGGGACTGTTTGTTTGTTTAATGCCTCTCTGGCATACCATCCCCACCCTCTTTCTATTGGTAAAAGTGTCCCAATCAAGCTTTGAGACTCCCTACTACCCCTCCATGTAGTTGAGGTGGAGCTGACCCTTACCCCAGCCCCAAGCTCTAATGATAAATACATGACCCAGCCCTGGCTAATTTATCTCCTGACCTCATGATTGGTTCAGAGATGGGCATGTGACTCAACTTGGGCCAATGAGAAACTTCCTCCAGTTTTTTGCTGAAACTATTAAGAAAGAGATGATCTCTTTTCAGTGAATAGAATGAGAGCCTGGAGTTCCTTCTGGAATATTTGCTACAACTGCAGGAGAGCTTGTCTAACAATGCATCCATGCAGGAGAAAGCATGACCAAAAGCTTTCTGGTTTTGACTTATGTGTACCTGAGTCCAAATAATCTGGGAGTCACCATACCCCTGGGCTTTTTCATTTACATGAGTTAGTCATGAGTTAGTAAATCTCCTTTTTTTTTTTTTTTTTTTTTTTTGTTTAAGCCAGTTGGATTTCTTTCACTTGCAACTGTAAAAGTTCTGACTAATTCACTCCCCATTTTAGAACAGTAGAACAGCCAGAAAAATATTATAGCCCTCCCTTGTCTTACCTCTACAACTTAGTCAGTAAACCAGAAACACAACACAAATAAAATTTCTTTCCAGTATAGTACATTTTCCCAAAGAATCTGAAAGCGCTTACAAATTTCAGAGAACAATACCCTGGAGTATATTAGACACCTTGGAAGAACACTGCTAACTCTTGTTAGTATAGTTAAAAATAGCACTGAAGTCCAGACGCGGTGGCTCACACCTGTAATCCCAGCACTTTGGGAAGCTGAGGCAGGTGGATCACTTGAGGTCAGGAGTTCAAGACCAACCTGGCCAACATGGAGAAACCCCATCTCTACTAAAAATACAAAAATTAGCCAGGTGTGGTGGCACACACCTGTTATCCCAGCTACTTGGGAGGCTGAGACAAGAGAATCACTTGAACCCAGGAGGCAGAGGTTGCAGTGAGCTGAGATTGTGCCACTGCACTCTAGCCTGGGTGACAGAGCAAGACTCCATCTCAAAAAATAAACAAACAAATAAAAGAACATTGACCTTTTCCTGAGAATAGGCTGTAGGCCAGGGACAAGGCATTTTGTAGATGTTACTGTATTTAATATTCACAACCTGTTAGGCATGCCTGTAATCCCAGCTACTCTGGAGTCTGAGGCGGGAGGATCACCTAAGGCTAGGAATTAGAGACCAGCCTGAGCAACACTGAAAGAGCTCATCTCTGAAATAATTTTTTAAATCAGCTAAGCATGGTGCACACCTATAGCCCCAGTTACTTGGGAGGCTGAGGTGGGAGGACTGCTTGAGCCCAGGAGTTCGAGGCTGCAGTGAGCTATGGTTGTGCTACCGCATTCCAGCTTGGACGACAGAGTAAGACCTTGTCTCTAAAAAAACCCAAAGATAAATAATATTTAGAACTCTTTTATTAAGTAGGTATTATTGTGGTCACTTTACAGATGGGAGAGTTGAGGTTCCGATTGATTAATTTTTCCCAAGTGATTCAGTTCAGTTGACAGCATTTAGACTCATGTCTTTCTGGAGTTGTCTGTGTTGTTGTGAGCAACACTGACTGTCTCTTTTTTAGCCTATGTTATTAGATAATGGTTGTTTGAATCTGTGAAGGTAGCATTTTGTACTCTGGAGATATATTTTGCTAAGCTAGTGGTTGAACTGTAATTAAAACAAAAATTCTGTGTTGCATGTAGGATAACCTTTCTGTCAATGCCTGCCTACTCAACTCTGCCAATTGGCCTCCCTGCTTAGGAGGTCCCAGCTGCATGGAACAGAATTGGGCATCTGACCTGGTCAAGCTAATTAGATTCATGCACCTGGGAATTTCCACTCAGTGGTAGATTCTTGAACTGAAAGGGCATATGCGTGTCCTATAAGACACACCTCTCCACCTCAGGGAACAATATGGTCTTACATCTTTTGTTTTCCAATATTTTACTCAAGTCGTCACATGTTCTTTTCCAGGACCTGCCCAGTGAGGCCTTCCCACTTAATTGTCCAAAGCTCTCAGGGGCTTTCTTGGTGCAAAAGAATTGACCCTATCAAACCTCAAAAAGGAAGGAACTGGAAATCTCATGAGCTCACAGCAGTATGAGTCTGATCCCTGCCACACAGCCTCAACATTCAGTGCCAGTCTTGTGCAGGCTAATGGATATTTGCCTGTCTTCCTCAGCCCAGAGTCTAATGCTTGGCCTCCAAGATCAGAACTTTTTTGACTTGCATTCACATATTCAACTCAATGCCAGGAGAGCTGGGCCTCAGAGAATCCAACTGTTGCCATTTTGTGTTTAGTTCTAGCTGCCAGCTTAAACTCACTCTTCCCTCTGGGTGCCATCCCTTTTGGAAGCTGTGGTATCCTGTTCTGCCAGAGGACAGAACCACTTTGGTTGACCCTGATGAGCTACTGGACTTCAATTCTAAGGAAAAATGGATAGAATCTCTGTTCTTCAGTCCTAGGAAGTCCTTTCCTCAAGAGAAAGGGTGCAAACTTTGCATTTGCACAACTAAGTAGGAGCATTCAAGAGAGCCCTCTCATGAAAACAAATCCTTCCTCCTGGCTTAGGTATTGTCTCCACCTAAGAACACAGACACCTCGCAATCAATTTTTAAAAATCGTACCTCACTAGGCATGCTGTGCCATCTTGGGTCATTGGCATGGCGAGTTAGCAGAGGAAGCTGACTGAAGGAAAGAATTTCTGATTTTGCACAAAGCTCCAGGTTCTACCATGCACAAGGCCTTGCTGTTCTTGCCCTTCCTTAGGTTCCACCCATGTTAGTAAGGTACTACCTCTGTTTAGTAGGAGTTCCCATTGCAAGTCAAATTTATATTCCAGGAAAATGCAAATTACAGTAAAAAAAAAAAGACTAATAAAAAGTGATTACTTCCATAATTATTCATTTGAAAAGCTAGTACTTATTTCCAGAAGCCCACCATCTAACTCTTTTTATCCATTAACTGCTACAAAATACATTAAATGACACTTCATTGCTTTGCACAAATAACAAAGAAATAATAAAAGACTTTGCAATTGAAGCCATCCTCACAGAGTTAACAAGAACCCTGGGCAGAAATATAGTTATAATTAAGCATTAGTCAGACTATACTTTGACCCACTTCCTTGCAACCAAAAGCTATGTAGCTCCAGATACTGCCCATTTGCATCCCTGCTGTCCCCAAAGATAAGATCTGTGACATTAGAGTCATAAGACTTTTAAGACTTGCTTAAGATGTTTTCCAAATTCCGAATTCCAGTGAAATAGCTGACACCACCCAGTTTGAAGGCCCCTATAGAGGAATGGAATCCGCAAGAGAATACAGTTTCTTCATCCCCCTGTCCCGACACCACCCTGCACTCTTCCACCAATCAACAATCTCCACACTTTGGACTACTCTAAAACCCTTAAACACCCTAGCCCCAGACTCCTCAGGGAGATAGATTTGAGATTTCCTCCCGTCTCCTTGTTCAGCAGCTGTACAATTAAACTGCTTTCTTTTCTGCAACCTGGTGTCTTGGCGTATTGACCTGCCCCATTCATCAGGCAACAGACCTACTACAGTTACATAATCATTCTGGAAAATGTTGATTCTGGGCTTGATGTCAGAACTTTTGAACATGCTATAGAGAACACCAAAAGCCAAGACACTAGCAACTCTTTGGTAAATGGCCAGAGTTAGGCAAAGGAGAAAATGGAACAGAGAACTGACTTCACTTTCCACTATCAAGTGTACTCGTATACCTGGAGCCAAAAGCAGCTGAGAGACATTAAAGGGCATTTTACTGAAGGTTTACACCTGCAAACCTCCTCCTCGGGTATTTAAAATATGGAGAGAAATACAGAAAATACACATAAACCTCCCAGGTTTGATATATATTAACTTTTGTTACAGCAGCTCTAGGAAAGAAATACAATATTGCAAATTACCCCAAATTTGATGGCTTAAAAATAACAGAAATTTATTCTCTCACAGTTCTGATGCCAGAAGTCCAAAATCAAGATGTCACCGGGATCGGTTCTTCCTGGAGGCTCAGAGGGAGAGTCTGTTCTGTGCCTCTCTCCTAGCTTCTGGTGATGCTGGCAGTCCTTGGCATTCCTCAGTGTGCCTTCTCCCTCTCTTCTCTTCTAGGACACTGATCGTTGCATTGAGAGCCCGCCCTAACCCAGTATGATCTCATCTCAAAACCCTTAACTTAATTATATCTGCAAAGACCCTTTTTCCAAATAGGGTCATATTCGCAGGCTTTTGGTGGACATAGCTTTTGGAGGACCACCATTCCACCCACTACAAGTATTTACTTTAACCCTCACAAATAAACAGTGACAGATATTGAAATTCCCTCCTTAAGCCCCTCCCATCTACTTCCCTTCATCCCCAGATATAGTAACTATCCTCAGTGTCACTGTCATGTATGTTTCATACTTTTACTACCTCTATATCCACAAGGAACTTGTAGTTATTTTTATACAAATACCACCTTTATAAGATGAAAATATTTTTATAAATGATATCACCTTGTACATTTTCTTTTGCAACTTGTTTTTTAACTGATCTTTAATAGTTAAAGATTTTTCAGGCTGGGTGTGGTGGCTCACGCCTGTAATCCCAGCACTTTAGGAGGCCGAGGCGGGCGGATCGCCTGAGGTCAGGAGTTTGAGACCAGCCTGACAACAGGGAGAAACCCTGTCTCTAGTGAAAATACAAAATTAGCTGGGCATGGTGGTACATACCTGTAATCCCAGCTACTTGGGAGGCTGAGGTAGGAGAATCACTTGAACCCGGGAGGTGGAGGTTGCGGTGAGCCGAGATGGTGCCATTGCCCTCCAGCCTGGGCAACAAGAGCAAGACTCCAAAAAAAAAGAAAAAAAAAAAAAAAGAAAAAAGATTTTTCTGTGCTGATACATATACCTCTGATTTATTTATTTTGACTATGGTATGAATATCCCATAATTTACTTATATGTTTCTTTATTGAAAGACATTTAATGATTTATGATTTTGGATATTATAAACTTTCTGATTATGAACATCCTTGGATGTTATCTTCCTATCATTATATACATGTGTGAGAATTTCTCTAAGATTGATACTTTGAAATGAACCAATAATTTCTTTTCTCTATCTTTCTATTCTTTGGAAGACAATAAGGTAGGTATAAACTGTTATTTCTTGAGGTTTGCTAACACTGGGTTGTAAATTGAGTGATGCTGTTTGGGGAAACTTTTTTTTTACTATAATTCAATTTCTTTAATAATTATATTAAAGTTTTAAAATTTCCTCTTTAGTAAATGTTTGTCATTTATCTGAAAAATTATTCACTTTATATTTTCAAATGTTAGGACTATGATTGTTCATATTAACATCAAATTGCAGTTTTGCAAAGTCAAAAGGTTGAATATCAGCAATTTAATGTTACTCAACATAATAATTTCTGTGGTTTAAATTTCCCTTCATCTGTAACTATGAGCTTCTTTCATTCCTAATATGATTAATTGTGCCTCCTGTATATTTTGGTTTGTCACCAGACACTTCTCTATTTTATTAGTCTTTCAAAACATAAGATTTATCTTTATTGTTTATTTTTTATTTTATTAATTTCTACTTTTGTTTTTCTTTCTTCTTCCTGCTACCATTTTTGAATGCACTCTGTTGCTCCTTTTCTAACTTCTTTAGCTGAATATTGATCTTATAGATTTTTAATACTTTTAAATGCTGATGTACCTACATTTAAGGCTTTAACTCTCCTAGCTGTATCCAAATTTTAATAAGTAGTCATTTTACTGTCATTTAGTTCAACATGTTTTTATTTCTATCTTATTTTATTTGAAAAGTAAATTATTTAAAAGTGTACTTTTTAGTTTTTATAAACATTAAGGTTTTATTTAGCATCTTTTTAATAATTCATTTTTAATTATATTACATTTTTTTCAGAGATAATATACCAATTTTTGGTATTTCTCTTCTTTTATGGCCCAGTATGTAATTCATTTTTTAAAAAATTCATGCATGCTTAAAAAGTGAACATAATATTGCATATTATATTATTGGTGGTAGGGTACTATTTATATATGAAATTGATAATTGTGTGGTTCGAATTCTCTAGAAGTTTACTGATTTTTTGACCCTTTAATCTATCAGTTTTGGATAGAGGCACTAAAATCTTCTACTATGACTCTGGATTTCTAAAATTTTCTCATGTTCCCATTTGCTTTTGCTTTCTATATTTTAATGTTTACTTATTAGGCATATAGAAGGATGACAGTGATTTTTTCCTAGTACTTTTAAGATGTTTATTGCTTTTGTGCCTCACTTCTATTTTGTTGCCTGTTGATCCAGTGTAGACAATCTGCCTTTCTCTTGTTTGTTTTAACATTTTTTTCCCCTTATCTTTAATGTTACATTATTCATTATGATGTTCTAGGTAGATCTGTATTTATTGACCCTGGACTTGAGATTCTTGTAGAGTCCCAGGGCTGTGTGGAGGCTGCCACTCAGCACCCATCTCATAGGGCTGACATCCTGGTTTGGTCTTCCCCTGAGCTGTTGGTAACTCCTGAATCTTACTACTTTGGCTGTGAGTTTTTGCTTCATTGCTAGAATGGATTGCTTTATTTTTCTTACCTTTTTCTTTCTTCATTTCTTCCACTTAAAAAATGATGTAGTAATATTTTATCTAGCATTTGTATGTGTTTATATTGGGAAGAGGTTCTTTGTCAGCTCTGTCCTCCATAGTGATGAATCAGAAGGTCCTGAATCCTCTTTACTCTTCTGTGAGATCATGAAGAAGAAATGAAGAGCCAACTGCTTTCCACGGAGAACCCTAGCACTAAGAATCAAGGAATAACATTCTCTTCCAGCCAAAATCCCTGTGTGACTTAAGATCAGTGTGATTTTAAAATGTGACAACTTATAGATTAAAATGTTATATAAAAGTGAGTGATGGCAGTGTGAGAAGACACTTTAGTATTCACATTTTATAGATGAGAAACTGAGGCTCAGAAGCAAAGGAACTTGCCCAAAGTTGCAAAGCATTAAGTGGCAAAACCAAGATTTTAGGCTGATTCTGAGGTCTCAAAGCACATATTTTCTCTACCATGTGACCTCGTTGAAAATTGTAACAAGAAGAGACATTTTAAAAAGGTAAAATGAAAGAATCAGAGTATATTTAAGGACCAAAATGAAAAAACTATAAAAGGAAGCTATCAATGTGGAGAGAGAGAGAGAGAGAGAGAGAGAGAGAGAGAGTGTGTGTGTGTGTGTGTGTGTGTGTGTCTTCATTCCCGTAGAGGGAAACCAAATAGCTGCTTGTCAGTTGAATGTGTTCCTCACAGATAGAATTACCTGTCGAGCACAGTTTTGGAAGAGCTCAGCAGATGGCATTCCAAATGAGAGATGCCCACATGGACTGTGAAGGCTATAATGCATTTCAAATGTCTATGTCTGTCTCTGGCAAGTGACATTGCTTTGAAAAGGTAGAAATATATTTTCAAGGCTATATCCATGTACAAAGAGATGCACATCTGCCTTGTCTGTATTTGATCTAAATCTATGTTGATATCAGATTATGGGTGGCAGCTGACCTAACAATATTGGGTGATTCTGAGGTTAGAGGTGCTCTAGCTGATTTTAGAATTGCTAATATTCCCATTCTTCATTTATTCCTCAGATAAAGAAATCTGATTTTCCAAATAAATATGCTATTTCCTGATGTAAATCTGATGATAAATGAGGTCCCAGATTTCAATTCTAACTCTTTTCATTGTTTATAACAGAAAACCCAGCTAAAAATGGGTTAAACAGTAAGGAATTTATTTTTCCACTCAGGAATTCTGGAGACAGAGTGATTTCCAGGTCAGTTAATTTAAGAAATTGTAGGGGCAGGAAGGTGAGCTATTTTTCCTCACCCACCGTGAGGGTCATAGCTGACACTCTGATAGCAAAAGACTGGTTAACAAAAAAGCATAGCCAATTTGTTTAACCAAAGGTTTATGTGGCATAGGAACCTTCGGAAATGAAGACCCAAAGACTCAGAGGAAACTGTCTGTTTTTACACTTAGGTTCCATGAAGAATAGACACATGTAGAAATGTGGCTGGACAATCTAATGGTAACAGACTGATAGGGGAAGCCCAGCAAAGCCTGTCTGTTCAGATTCTTCTCGGCCTGTCTGTGTAGTATTCTTTCCTCCCGGGCATGGGGCAGAACCCTCTGGAATGAGGGTTTCAAGGGAAAATGGAGAGAGTGACCTTTCTAGGCTTCATAGCTTGCTTTGAGGCAGAAGGGTTCTAGTTTCTATGACTCACCTTAGGAAAGAGGAATTTGGCTTCTGTGCAGGAGATAGGAGGACAGGAGACAGTCAGGGACACCTTGCTTCTGGGGCCTTTACAATGTCCCTCAGTTGAAAGTACTCAGCACGCCAAGTTGCCATACTTTGGGCTATCGTGCTCTGAGCCCCAGCAAGCTCGACAGCGCCATCAGGGATTCTGTCTCCCGCCATGTTTTCTTGCTCCTATCCGCAGTGTGCTGGGTTTTGTCCCCAGGTTATCTCATCATGGTTGCAGGCTGGCTGCCCCATCTCCAGGCATCTTCTTCTCATACAGCAATGTTGAAACATCCCAACAGGGCAGTTTGCCCTCCCAATTGGAGGAAAACTTTTTCCAGAAGCTACTACTTATCCCAGAAAAATTTCTTTCAAGTCTCATTCTCTAGAATTAATTCACGTGCTCATTCTAAAGAATCAATGGCAGCTGGGCACGGTGGCTCACGCCTGTAATACCAGCACTTTGAGAGGCTGAGGCGAGTGGATCACTTCAGGTCAGGAGTTCGAGACCAGCCTGGCCAACATGGTGAAACCCCATCTCTACTGAAAATACAAAAATTAGCCAGGTGTGGTGTTGAGCACCTGTAGTCCCAGCTACTTGAGAGGCTGAGGTGGGAGGGTGGCTTGAGCTTAGGAGGCGGAGGTTGCAGTGAGCTGAGATCATGCCACCGTACTCCAGCCTGGGTGACAGAGCAAGACCCTATCTCAAAAAAAAAAAAAAAAAAAAAAAAATCAATGGCAATAAAAATGGAATTGCCACTATAGGCTCTGCTAACAGAGACTCACCCTTTGATGCTGAGGAGGGGCTCCTTCACTGAGCACGTGGCCATGGTGAGGGCACACCAAATCGGGATTCTGTTGATAAGCAACATGGGAAGAACTGGCTGCTGACAGGCGGTCAACAATATCCGCCACACTTAAGTCCTGTTGGACTGAGGAAATATGCTAAAAATTATTACCTTGATCAATTGGTTAAAGAAGGGGGACCTACTATCGTTATTTAACCATCAAACTGCTATGAATGACCATTGTCTTTACCAGAAAAACTTAATTTTTTCAGTACGTGAAGCTTGAGCCTACATCTTTAAAGACTATACTTTGTTTGCCTAGAACAGCATCCCTCATGTTTTTGGAAAATCAGAAGTTTCACCATTCTACACAAGTGAATCTTTTGGGCACTGCTAATTACTGTACCCACTCCTCTGGCAATAAAGGTGAGCATGTAGCCCAGGATGGGCCAATTTTTCCTACCTCTTTGGCCATGCTGATTATTCTATAGATAAGCACATGACTCAAGTCAAGTCTTTCTGAAGACTTTTCTAACTGGAGATGAAGGGAAATGATACTTTTTTTTTTTTTTTTAGAGAAATGGGATGAGGTTTTCCTCCCAAGCATAGAATTATAAAGCCTGGACACAAATGTGGCCACGATTCTAGCTGCACAGTTATAGAAGACCTGAGACAATGAAGCCACACACAGAAAAAAAACAAAAAACAAACAAACAAAAAAAACAGATGTGAAACACAGAGGCAATAACAGAGAAAGCAGAGAGAAAAGAAAGGCAGAGACATAGATATGATAGTGTTTGATTCTCTGAACCCACCATTCCTGTCCTTTTGTGCTTTTAACCAATAAAGTACTTTTTGTTTAAGCTAATATGTATTGGATTACTCTTAATTGCAGCAAGAAGAGTCCTCACTAAACAGAGTATTTCAATAATTTAAACTACATAGTTGAGGAGGGCCAACATTTAAATTGTACACTACAGGTATTATTTAAGTCAAGGTCAGTCTTGAGGCAGAAACCACACAGTAACGCAAACAGGTGAAGTTTATTTATTTATTTATTTATTTATTTTTTGAGACAGAATCTCACTCTGTCACCCAGGCTAGAGTGCAGTGGTATGATCTCGGCTCACTGCAACCTCTGCCTCCCGGGTTCAGAGGCGGTTCTCCTGCCTCAGCCTCCCGAGTAGCTGGGATTACAGGTGCCTGGCACCACGCCCAGCTAATTTTTATGTTTTTAGTAGAGGCAGGGTTTCACTATGTTGGCCATGGTTGGCCAGGCTGGTCTCAAACTCCTGACCTCAGGTGATCCGAGTGCCTTGGTCTCCTAAAGTGCTGGGATTACAGGTGTGAGCCATTGCACCTGGCCTCAAACAGGTGAAGTTTAATATAAAGAATTAGTAACCATAACAGAAGACTGGAGTAATTAGAGAAGTCTAGTAAGAAGTAAAAAAAAGTTCTAAATAATATAGGAATATTAGATAGAAGTAGCAGCCATTACCTCTAGGGCTGAGATAAAGTCACTGAGGAAGAGTCCCCCTGCCCTTCTAGTCTGAGAGTCAGACCTTGTTAGGGAGGGCATGGGCACGTGACTCCCTGAACGGAGAAGTCAGTGTGGTGCCAGGTTAGTGTAACTTGCTGGAAATTCACCCTGCCAAGGAAAGCTGTTAAGGAGGAGGTGTCTTGCTGGACATGTACTACTACAAAACCATACAAGAGGGGTGCCAGGGGAAGTTGCTGGCTTCTGGTACTGCTGACCACCCCTGTGCACAGCAGGAGCCCAGTGATGGAGAAACCACACGCATTAGCAGTTGTCAGAGAAGCCACTTACGCTGCAGGAGACGGCTACAAGACACAGACACACAGGAACCAGGAAGGAAACCCCGTTCATCTTGCAATATCTAACCAAAGACTCAGTGACAAAACTTAACATTTACCAGTTGGAAAAGGAAAAATATTTAAAGGGCCCAGTTCCGTTTTTGCAGAGCAGGCAATGAAGAGTGAATTTGGAGCTATGAGGCAATAAATGGAGAACTTGCAAAAGCACATTATTGGAGTGTCTTGAGAACCTCATAATGTGTTGAGTCTGGGGTAAAATAAAATCTGCTTTACTTGACCTCAAAGAAACATACAACTTTAGAAATGTTATTTCAGGATAACTATTCCTCAAGCAATTTCTTTCAGCAAACAAAAATACTCGACCAGGGTCATGGTTGTTTCATAAACAAACTGAACTCCAGTAGAAGATTCTGTCATAGCAAAGCTCAAGTTGGATATCCTACATATCTTATCCCTTGCCATGAAATGTTGTACAATTTGTCATAATCATTTGGTAACTTTGTAAGGCTAGGGCTTAGAAAACAATTCTCCTTTACAGCAGGGTTCCCCAACCTGCAGGCCACAGACTGGTACCAGTTAGGAACTGGGCCACATGGCAGGAGGTGAGCTGCCGGTGAGTGAGCATTACCACCTGAGCACTGCCTCCTCTCAGATCAATGGTGGCATTTGATTTCGCACTGGAGCACAAACCCTATTGTGAACTACACGTGTGAGGGTTGCACACTCCTTATGAGGATCTAATGTCTGATGATCTGAGGTGGAAGAATTTCATCCTGAAACCATCGCCCCCACTGTCCATGGAAAAATTGTCTTTCATGAAACCGGTCCCTGGGGTCAAAATGTTGGGGACGACTGCTTTACAGGGAAGAGAATATTGATGGGCAATGTGCAGCTACTGGAGTTGTATAATCTGAGTCTGAGGTTTCATTTGGCCACTTACCATCTACCATTTCCTTCCCTATTTTTTTCATTTTTGAACAGAATAATAATAGCCTGTTCCCCAATGATAGCTCTTTCTCTCTCTTTTTCTCTCTCTCTGCCTGCCCGCTTGCCTTCCTTCCTTCCTTTGCTTTCAACATGTTTTCACTCTTGTCACCCAGGCTGGAGTGCAGTGGGACAATCAGGGCTCACTGCAGCCTTGACCTCCTGGGCTCAAGCGATCCTTCCACCTTAGCTTCCTAAATAGCTGGGACTAAAGGAGCATGCCACCATACCCAGTTGATTTTTTTTAATTTTATTTTTTGTAGAGACAAGATCTCTCTATCTTGCCCAGGGTGGTCTTGAACTCCTTGGCTCCAGGATCTTCCTGCCTCAGCCTCCCAAAGTGCTGGGATTACAGGCGTGAGCCACCGGGCCCAGCCATTCATGTGCTCTAATTCTCGATACTTTTCTCTACCAGCAGATCTCTTCTGAGTAAAATGAAGAGAGAGAGAGAGAAAGGAAGAGAAGAAAAGAGAAGAGAGGAGGCCAGGCGCAGTGGCTCACACCCATAATCCCAGCACTTTGGGAGGCTGAGGTGGGCAGATCACAAGGTCAGGAGTTCGAGACCAGCCTGGCCTACATGGTGAAACCCCATCTCTACTAAAAATACAAAAATTAGCCAGGCATGGTGGCAAGTGCCTGTAGTCCCAGCTACTCGAGAGGCTGAGGCAGGAGAATTGCTTGAACCCGGGAGGTGGAGGTTGCAGTGAACCAAGATTGCACCACTGCCCTCCAGCCTGGGTGACAGAGCAAGACTCCATTTCAAAAAAAAAAGAGGTGAGAGAAAGAAGAGAGATTGACTATGAGCCCCATTCAAGTGTTTTCTCAGTCCCTCAGTGAACAAGTAGCCCATTTCTGCTCTATTTTCCCATGCTCCAGATTAGGCTCTACTTGACTAAAGAATCTAACATTATTTGATTTCCATAGTGAAAGTCTAGGTCAATGGCAAGAGGAGTCTGTATCCTCTTCAGCTGGCACTTTCTCGGAGGAGAGAGAAGCTCTGTTTTGATTGTATTATGTAACAGATGATTGATAAAGTGAACAGTCATTGTGCCAGTTTAAATTATGCCCTCTGTCCTGACCCTAGACAAAAATTTGCAAAAGGTCCTCTGTTCAAATCACTATGCTCAGAGGAGAGGTAGCCTCCCCAGGAGGCTTTTCCTCATGTTGCATTTTGGACAAAACGCAACAGTGGGACTGGAGAGAAAAGATCCTGGGTAAAGAAAGGCCCATGGCAGTGCAGATGGAGCCCATTTGCTGATTGAAATAAGGAAGCGGGTTGGGAGCAGTGGCTCACACCTGTAATCCCAGCACTTTGGGAGGCTGAGGTGGGTGGATCGCCTGAGGTCAGGAGTTCAAAACCAGATTGGCCAACATGGTGAAAACCCATCTCTACTAAAAATACAAAAAAAAAAAAAAGAAAAAAAATTAGCTGGGCATGGTGGCATGCACCTATAATCCCCGCTACTCGAGAGGCTGAGGCAGGAGAATCACTTGAATCCAGGAGGTGGAGGTTGCAGTGAGCCGAGATCTCGCCACTGCACCCAAGCCTGGGCAACAAGAGCAAAACTCCGTCCCCCGCCTCCCACAAAAAGAAAAAAGAAAAAAGAAAAAGAAATAAGGACGCAACTGACTGTGTGAACTCCAGGTAGCAGAACAAAGACCCAGGAGTAGAAGTGAGAGGCAGATTTGTGTATGTTGGTTCAATATAAAGTAAAGTTTCCTAATAGAGTTATTCTAAAACAAGATAGGCTGCCATACTAAGAAGTAATTTCTCCAAAGTAGACATGTTCAGGCACAAGTAACAATATTGTAGAGTGAATTCCTGCCTCGGTGGGGAGAAAGGACTAGGTGACCTCTAGACTTTCCACAATCCCATGGCATTCGATGGGACTAAGGGAGAGCTGTGCTCTGACAATCAGTGCTCTAGAGAGCTACTTGATTCTGATTGCTTGTCCAAAGACTCAGGAGGAAATCAGTTCTTCCTGGGGTATCCGGACCCACCAGACATTGTCAAGGCTTTCTTTCCATTATTGAATCCTCTCCGCAGGCTAGTATCAATTATTACTCTGCCTTTACAAATGAAGAACTGAGGCTCAGAGAATTTGTGTTACCAGTCTTAATTATAATAGAATCCAGTCTTGTCTGTCTTGAAGACTGTGTTCTTAATCATTTTATTACACTGAAACACTGATTACAAATGTATCAACATATTTAGGCACTATATAAAATCAAACAAACTTTTAAAATAGTCAAACAGGTCTTGATACACATTTTTGTTACTATGTCATTTAGTTGCCACTTCATAACAAAATCTTGATTTTTCTCTTCTAGTTTTCAAAAAAACCCTTCTTTTTCCCTCAGTTTTAAAGCTTCCAGGCCTATGACATGCTAGGAAGAAATCACTCTTTAAAAGTCCTAATAGACATTACAGGGTTTCTCCCACTGTGTACGTTAATTCAGAATCTTGTGGAGTATGACTTCCATGTCCTTAAAGGCAAAGTCTTTCTCCAATATCTCTTTTCCTTGCTCTTTCTTCTTTCTGTTCAGGAAAAATTATTCTCCCCTCACCCTCCTTTTTTCTCTTCTACTACTATCTGAAGTCTCTGTCTAACCACTTTGTTTCCTTTCTTTTTTATTTATTTTAATATATTTTTTAAAAAACTTGTTTTCTTCTTTTCCTTTTATTTGGAGACAGTGTCTTGCTCTGTCAACCAGGTTGGAGTGCAGTGGTATGATCATAGCTCACTGCAGCCCCATGCTCCTGGGCTTAAGTGGTTCTCCCACCTCAGCCTGCTGAGTAGCTAGGACTACAGGCATGCCCCACCATGCCCAACTAATGTTTTAAGTTGTTTTTGCAGAGACAGGGATCTCACTATGTTGCCTAGGCTGGTCTGGAACTCTTGGCCTCAAGCAAATCCTCCTACCTCAGCCTCCCAAAGTGCTGGGATTACAGGCATGGGCCACTGTGTCTGGCACTGTTTCCTTTCAATGAGAAAAAATTTACTCTAGTAACTAAGTTACTAATTCATTCAGTTAACCTTCTTAATCACTTCTCAATTGGCTTAAGTGATTTCTTTGCTAAACCCTGCAGTTTTACAATCTGCTCTGGCCAACCTGCATCTTCAGAGAAACTTACAAAAAATCAGGGGGGTCTCTCTGTGGATCTATTCTGGTTCTGGGGCTGCCCAATTAAAAAAAAAAAGAAAATAATCAAAACACTTTAAATACTTTTTTTTTTTTTTTTTTTTTTTTTGGAGACAGAGTCTCACTCTGTTGCCCAAGCTAGAGTGCAGTGGTGCAATCTCAGCTCACTGCAACCTCCACCTCCTGGGTTCAAGCAATTCTAGTGGGTCAGCCTCCTGAGTAGCTGGGACTACAGGCACCTGCCACCATGCCCAGCTAATTTTTTTTATTTTTAGTAGAGACAGGGTTTTACCATGTTGGCCAGGCTGGTCTTGAACTCCTGACCTCTGGTGATCTGCCTGCCTCGGCCTCCCAAAGTGCTGGGATTACAGGTTTGAGCCACCGTGCCTGGCCAAGGATTTTTAAAGGAAAAGAAGAGACACTTCCTGAGTTGGTTACCAAGAATTTCCATTCTTTTTGTTGTCGTTGTTTTTAATCTACTCATCAAAAAGGAAAATAATTTCTATCAAATAACATAAGTAGGTTGGGCATGGTGGGTTATGCCTGTAATCCCACACTTTGGGAGGCCAAGGTGGGAAGATTGCTTTAGCTCAGGAGTTCAAGATCAGCCTGGGCAACATAGTGAGACCCTGTCTCTTAAAAAAAAAGAAAAAAAAGATAAATAAAATAAGCTATTGATTGGCTATATACTGTCCTTGGTATCATGAATTCCAGGAACATGAAGACAGTAGGAGAGGCAGCTAGTTAGGAACAAAATGACTTTAAACAATACCCCCAGGCATGAGTAGGGGATGACTGCAAGCCCTGTACTGTGTCTCTCTGGGCCTGCAAACCTCACAGAGCTGAGAGCTCTTTGAGCTGTTTTTCTTTTCTCAGAACCATTTAAACATAAGTTATACCATGATAAAGACATAGCCATAGGAAGTCCATACAACTCAATTGATTTATATTCTCAAAAATGGTGTCATCAATTAAAATGACGTAGATGGAATCTGATTTTCCCTTTTGAACCTGTAAGAAGGAGATGAAGTGTCTAAGGCCCTGAAGCCCATGATTTAATGAATGCTGGGTATTTATTAAAATGAAAGAAGCAAAAAACTGGAAGGAACTTTAAAATCATCCAGAGACTCCAATTCTTCTATTTTACAAATATGGAATAGCAACCTCATACTCCATAGTCAATAAATTATATATCTAATGCTGAATAGTGTAATCTAAATAGTAATTAATCACACACAACTTCAAATTTCATGATAACAGCTTATGCATACACTATAGGAAAGTCTCTTTTAATATTCTTCATAATTTTTTCCTTGTTTTGATTGTAGCAAAGCAAAAATGAAAGGATTGCTGCAAGGAATCTTGGGCCAAGGAACTGAAAATAACTTTTTTTTTCTTTGAGATGGAGTCTCGCTCTGTTGCCCAGGCTGGAGTGTGATGGCACAGTCTCGGCTCACTGCAACCTCTGCCTCCCAGGTTCAAGCGATTCTCCTGCCTCAGCCTCCCGAGTAGCTGGGATTACAGGCATGCGCCACCACGCCCAGCTAATTTTTGTATTTTTAGTAGAGACAGTGTTTCACCATGTTGGTCACGCTGGTCTTGAAGTCCTGACCTCATGATCTGCCTGCCTTGGGCTCCCAAAGTGCTGGGATTACAGGCATGAGCCACTGCACCTGGCCGAAAATAGCTTCTAATGGAAATTTTGACAAAGCTTCTTGGGGAAGTAACTTTGGGGGAAATTTTGGGGGTGGTCTTTGGGTACATGGTTCAGGAAAGTTTGTCTCACTGTCTAACTTCATAGCTTTATAAGTCAAATTAATGGTGTTGAGTTGTAGTATAATATAGTTGGTCTTTATTTGCCTCCAGTTCCTGGCACAGAGCTCCTAAATTATTAGAATTTCTTGAGTGATAGGTGTATCTTTTGTTATTCATAATGAGCCCCTTTTGACCATACTAGAGTTTATGTTAATGAGGTGACTCAGGGTGGCCTTAGATAGATTCAGGTTGGGGACTGGTCCCCAGAAAGACCAAACATGGGATTAGAGGCTTGAACATTTAACCCCACCCTCCAACCTCTGGGGAGGGGAGAAAGGCTGGAGATTGAGCTCAATCACCGATGGCCAATGATTTGATCAATCACACCTACATAACAAAGCTTTGATAAAAACTCTTGAACAGCGAAATTTAGAGAGCTTCTGGGTTGGTAACATTGATGTGGTGGGAGAGTGGCACCGCGGAAGAGGACATGGAAGTGTGACTGTAACAGGTTCCTTACCTAAAGCATGGCAAGTGGACACACTGACCTCAAGGATTGCAGCAGAGAAAGGGTTTAATAATCGTAGGGCATCTGAACAAGGAGATGGAAGGAAACCTCAAATTTGCCTCCCTGAGGAGTTTGTAAGGGGTTTGGAGTGGGCTGAGGTGTGGGGATTACAGGGTGAAGTCATGGACTGGAGAGATGAAGAAACTGCATTTTCATGTTGATTCAGCTCTTCCACGGGGATCCTCAAACTGGTTGTGGATGTCAGCTGTTCTGCTGGAATTCAGGATCTGAAGAACATCTCAAGCAACTCTTAAACAAAAGCCTCATGATTCCAACATCCGAAATCCCATCTATAGAAACAATGCGGATGCAAATGGTCAGTATCCAGTGCTATGTGACTTTCAGTTACAAGTAAGTAGGCCAAAATGCAGCCTATAATTAAGCCTCATGCTTAATTATAACTATGTTTCTGTCCAGAACCTGGCATGAAATTCTTGTCAACTCTGTGATTGAAACCTCCTTTGCAAAGATTATGACAGTGAGAGAAATCTAACATGGCTGACTCCATCTTGCTTCTAGTCTCACAGGCTGGCTGTCTTTGCTCATTCCTGGGGATAGGCCAAGGTAACTGTAGGAGGAATATAGTTCATAGTTTAAAGCAAGAATGAGAAGAGTCCCTCCCTGAAACTGATCCCTTGTTTGTTCAGGGACTGAAACTGCCTTTGTAATGGGAGGGGCCTGACTTCTGCTAAAATGTAGGCATAATTTCTCTAATCTCTTACTGCTCAGGAGTCATGTGGCCAGAGGTCACAAATCTTGTGACTTCCCCAATTACTCCTGTAGGAAACATCCCTGTTGTGGAACCTAAGATTGGTCTTTTGAGATGTTTTTCAGACTTTTGCATTCAGGCAACTGATTAATTCCAACTGGACTGGTGACTTATGACTCAACCAATCCTGTAGCCCCACCCAGAGGCAGACTCAGCACATAGGGACTGTTTTCCACACTCTTATGCTTTTATTCGCAAACCAATCAGCAGCACCCATTCCTTAGCCCCTGCCTGCCAAACTATCCATAAAAACCCTAGCCCCTGAGTTCTTGGAGAGATTGATTTGAGCGATAACATCAGTCCTTCTGCTTGGCTGTCTTGGGTTAATTAAGCTCTTTCTTTACTGCAATACCATGGTCTCAGTGAATTATTTTGTCTGTGCGGCAAGCTGGAAGCACCCGTTGGGTGATTGTACAAGGACAGTTTCAGAAGCTCTCCACTTCCTTTCTCCCGCAGCCTTGCCCTATGCATCTCTTACATGTGGCTGTTCCTGAGTTGCATCCTTTATAATAAACCAGTAATCACAAGCAAGGTGCTTCCCTCAGTTCTGCAATTTGTTCTAACAAATTATCAAACATGAGGGAGGGTGATGCGAACCCCCAAATTTGCAGCCAAATAGGATAGAAGTGTGAGCAGCCTAGAAACCCAGGAATTCTACCTGGCATCTGAAGTGGGGGCAGTCTTGTGGGACCATGACTTTAACCTGTGAGGTTTGCACTAACTCTGGGTAGTTAGCATCAGAGTTGAATGGAATTGAAGAACACCCAGTTGGTGGGAGATAATTGGTGAATGGATGTTGGAACAATGTGTTGGAAAAGACACTGTAACCACCCAATGGTTTCACTTTGCCTGCTGCCTAGACAGAGCTGATTTCTAAAGACAGGGGCATTGTAACAGAGAAAGTGTAATTCACACAGAGCCGGCTGTGTGGGAGACCAGAGTTTTATTATTACTCAAATCAGTCTTCCTGAGCATTTGGGTATTCGGGGATCAGAGTTTTTAAGGACAACTTAGTGGACGGGTGGGGGGAAGCCAGTGAGCTGGGAGTGCTGATTGGTGAAGTCAGAGATGAAATCTTAGGGAGTTGAAGCTGTCTTCTTGTGCTGAGTCAGTTCCTGGTGAGGAGGGGGCACAAGATCAAATGAGCCAGTTTATCGAACTGGGTGGTGCCAGCTGATCCATCAAGTGCAGGGTCTGCAAAATATCTCAGGCACTGATCTTAGGAGCAGTTCAGGGAACGTCAGAATCTTGTAGCCTCCAGATGCATGACTCCTAAATCATAATTTCTAATCTTGTGACTAATTTCTTAGTCCTACAAAGGCGGTCTAGTCCCCAGGCAAGAAGGAGGTTTGTTTTGGGAAAGGGCTGTTATCATCTTTGTTTTAAACTATAAATTAAGTTCCTCCCAAAGTTAGTTCAGCCCATGTCCAGGAATGGACAAGGACAGCTTGGAGGTTAGAAGGAAGATGGAGTCAATTAGGTTAGATCTCTTTTGCTATCTCAGTCATAATTTTGCAAAGGCGGTTTCAACACCACACATTTGGTGTCAGAAAAAACCCACACATGGATATATGCAAGGTTAGGATCAATTTTTCCCCAGTTGGTTAGATGATGCCACATTGTAGCACTTGTCACACTATGCTGAACTGCTTGTTTCCTTGTCTGTCTGTTCTATTAGACTGTGAGCACGTGGAAGACTAACATGGGCCTTAATGCAACTTCATTCACATACCAGGGGGAAATCCAGGTTCTGCAGGCCTGAAGCTTACATAGTTTGGGGAAGGAAGGATTTTTCAAAAGAATACAAAATTAGGTATGAAGAAATCACAACAAATTACAAGTATAAAAAGCTAATAAACACCACAACATCTATGAAAATGAAATGTTTTTCTTTATTAACTGCCTGACACATCTCTATATTTTTCCTACTTTTTTGGCTTGTCTTCTTCGATTACCTCTTTCTTTTTCTTTTCTTCCTTTCTTTTTTTTTTTTTTTTTGAGACAGAGTTTCACTCTTGTTGCCCAGGCTGGAGTGCAATGGCTTGGTCTCAGCTCACTGCAACCTCTGCTTTCTGAGTTCAAGTGATTCTCCTGCCTCAGCCTTCCAAGTAGCTGGGATTACAGGTGTGCACCACCACACCCAGATAATTTTGCATTTTAAATACAGACAGGGTTTCACCATGTTGGTCATGCTGGTCTCGAACTCTTGACCTCAGGTGATCCACCCGCCTCATCCTCCCAAAGTCCTGGGATTACAGGCATGAGCCGCTGGGCCCAGACTTTGATTACCTCTTTCATATGACAATAATTTATAAGATCATTTCCTATATTGAATAGAAAGGTCGTTCATGCTTTTCTCCAGCATGGTTGATCACCATGTTTTCTAATATTTCCTAGAAAAGCTTATTTCAGTTCCCCAATTCATTATTGCTAAGTCATGTAAATTTTTACAAATGCTATCAAATTTTGGAAACCTCTACCAAGTGTCTTACATAGATGGGTTATAACATTTCAGGGCATTTCAAATTATGACACAGTGACTAAACTTAACTGTTCTTTGTATTGACCATACTCCTATTAACCAGTGTATCATCAATGCCCTGCACCATCAGGTCACAACATCAGATGACTTGTCATGTTGAAGAGTACAAGTATTCCTACCAGCCATTCCTAAGCTGGGATGGCCAGCATAGCTTAACTATTTACAGAAATGGCTGCCAAACACATAAACGTATCCCACTAAAGCCCAAATAAATGTATTCCTAGCCCAAATTACCTTAGAGGAATCTCAAAATGACTGTGAATCTCCAATACCACTAGACACAAGGGAGAACTGTAGTAAAGAGGAAGTCAAAGTGGAAAGAGATAGTAATCTTAATCAATTGTGGTTAGAGTATCTTACCTCTGCAAATTTTGCAAAAACATATGACCACATAAATATATTGCCAGGTGCCTTCTTGGAAGAGGCGCATGACACTGAGGGTCTTTGAAGCTGAAGCTTTACTGGCTTCATGTCAGATTCCTGCCTGCCTCACACAGTACTGGTCACAAAACAGGTACTTTACAAGTATTTGCAGAGTGCACGAATGAGAGTTCATCTGTGTGCAGTCTGTTGAACGGCAGTAATGATAGCATGGGCAGGGAAGGAGTGAGTAAGTGCTTTGAGTCCATTACTCTAAGTCAGGGACTGCCTGTGTGCTTTCCTTTTAAAATTTGTTCCAATGTAGTAGAAGAAATAAAAGGTTCCTCTGGTTAAAAACAGTGAAATGATTAAGTCTTTACAGCTCTGAAAATAACTTTTGCAGCACATACCTCATAGTCTGTCCTTGCTGCCTAAAAGCAAAGAGATGGATGGCAAATCCACTGGGTAATAAGGAGGCCTCTAACCTCCCTGCTGCCTTCATTTTGAATATCCACCCCCCAAACTCCGCCACCCCGCAAGTCACTTTGCCTCAATACCCTGACAAGCATCTTGATCATTTGGGGGCATTCTTTAGAAACTTTGATATGAAAAGGCCTTTCTCATCTTCAGATCAGTGCTTAAGTTCTATATTCATCAAATACAAAAGTGAAAAGAAGCTTTTAAAAATGTCATTGGCACTCACAGGCACCATCAGGAGAATGCTTGCACAAACTGTTTAGGGAATATTTCTGATAATAAGAAGCAACATTTCCAAAATTTGAAAGAATAACTTTAAGAGTACATATAAAAACACATTCCATTCTAATAATTTGGGCTACTGATATCCTACCTAAAAAACAAGCTATTTGCTAATTTCACAGAGTATGGTAGAGGTCAACATTGCTGTGTGTCTTATTTTTCTCTTATAGTTTCAGTTCTGAGTTGTGCCCCAAGTTGGGAATTATGGGAAAAGTGTTGTGACTTAGCTGGGAGTCAGAAGTGAGCCTCAGAGTTGGCTAGCAGAAGCAAATTTTGCAAAGTTTGAGAAAACTAAGTTCATAGAAATAGGTTATAGAATGGATAAGGGGTCACAGATAGGAGTGCCAGAAACACACCCAGGGTAGACGCCAATTGTGTTGGATTTATATTTGCAGTTTCTCCAATATTAGGTAGTCCCCCACCCAACTAAAAATTCCACATAAGAGATATTTATTATTCTTGGGGTACTACTCAGCATCTGAAACTTCTTCCTATGTTTGGGGAATCCTACTTTATGAGTCTTAGTGGGAAAAATTGCCTACTTCCCACTTCAGAAGCAGAAAATGCCAGATCTTCATTTCCCAGCTCCCTTACTGGAAGGTGGTGTTATACAGTGTGGGCAAATCCAATTAGAAATATCTGCCTTCGACTTTGAATCAGTGACACAGGACATAGATACTGCAGAGAATCCTGTTTTTTTTTTTTTTTCTTCTTAAATCAGCCAGAATTAGTTTCTGTCATGTGTAACTTGTGACCAAATTATAGCTTCTGACACCTTGGTCACAAGTAAAATGCTATTTTAGGGGGCCTGAAGGGCACTTTGAAATCATGAGTAGTTCCCTTTAAGTATTCAAATATGACTTTGGGCTGCATTTTAAATTTTAGGCTGGGTGCAGTACCTCATGCCTATAATTCTAGCACTTTGGGAATGAGGTGGGAGGATGGCTTGAGCCCAGAAGTTCAAGACCAGCCTGGGCATCAAAACAAACTCTGTCTCAACTTAAAAAAAAAAAAAAAAGCCATGTGTGTTGGTGTGGGCCTGTGGTCCCAGCTACTCAGGAGGCTGAAGCAGGAGGATAGATTGAGCCCAGGAGTTGGAGACTTCAGTGAGCTATGATTGCACCACCACACTCCAGTCTGAGTGACAGAGCAAAATCTTGTCGACATCTGCTGGGATCATTGATCTTCTTAGTAACAGTGAAACTGGAGCAAGTATTAGGAATCTAATTTTACAGCTTAGGAAAATGAGGCACAGAGAGTCAAAGTGCCCTATCCAGGTGACAAAACTCATTTAATGGCAAAGCTAGGGATCTTGATATCCAGTCCTGTGATCTTTCTCTTCTTGCCTTCATAAATCTTTTTTTTTTTTTTTTTTTTTTTTTTTTGGTGATGGAGTCTCACTGTTGTCACACAGGCTGGAGTCAGTGGCTCGATCTTGGCTCACTGCAACCTTTGCCTCCCGGGTTCAATAGATTCTCCTGGCTCAGCCTCCCGAGTAACCGGGATTACAGCTGCCCACCACCATTCCTAGCTAATTTTTGTATTTTTAGTAGAGATGTGGTTTCACCATGTTGGCCAGGCTGGTCTCAAACTCTTGATCTCAGGTGATCTACCTGCCTTGGCCTCCCAAAGTGCCGGGATTACAGGCGGTGAGCCACCACGCCCAGCCTCCATTGTAAATCTCTATCATGCAGGCAAAAGAAAAGCAGAGAGAAAGATGCATGATCAGAATTCAATTCATATAAAGATCAGAAAGGTCGGCCGGGCGCAGTGGCTCACGCCTGTAATTCCAGCACTTTGGGAGGCTGAGGCGGGCGGATCACGAGGTCAGGAAATCGAGACCATCCTGGCTAATATGGTGAAACCCCGTTTCTACTAAAAATACAAAAAAATTAGCCAGGCGTCGTGGCGGGCGCCTGTAGTCCCAGCTACTCGGGAGGCTGAGGCAGGAGAATGGCGTGAACCCGGGAGGCAGAGCTTGCAGTGAGCGGAGATCCCACCACTGCACTCCAGCCTGGGCGACAGAGAGAGACTCCGTCTCAAAAAAAAAAAAAAAAAAAAAGGATCAGAAAGGTCATCAAAATGACCTGATGCAGCTTCCAAATCTCAAAAACAGGACCTGGAAGCAGCAGAAAAAGGCTTTTGAGTCCCGTGCTTTTTTACTGCTAAAGAGACAAACCAAGAGATTCCTCCTTCTTCTATCGGCCAGCTTAGAGTGTGACCAATTGTGAGGGGCAGTGACAAGATAATCACTCATCAATTTTTCTCTGTTTAAGAATGACCTGTGTGAGGTTATTTTAAGAGGAGAAATTACTGCTAAAATCACAGAGAGTCGTAATCAGTGGTAATTTTACTTTCTCTGGTAAAATTCCCAAAGGAGATATTTGTACTGAATAACACACTTAAAACAAACCTGTTGTGCAGAATCCATTTCAGATTCCTCATAATGCTTCTGCTTCATATAAGAATTCAGCTCTGTACAGAGTAACCTGAACAATCATCACTCCCAGGATATCAAACCCCAAACAGTAATGTGCATTTAATGAGAACTTCAAGGAACATTTCTTAATTTGGAAGAGGTGATGTCTATAGGCAATGACGGTAGTTAGTTACAGGCAACCACTGAGAGTTCAGCTGTTGTGTTAAAAATAAAAGGTCGAATTCAGTCTTGGAGTTTCTCGCAGATTATGTTCTATTCGCATCGACAAATAACAAAATGCTTTGGAAAGTTATTCTTTTGTGTCCGCTATTTTAATTCCAATCTTTATCTAGATTTGGTTAAAAAAATGTTTGGTTGATCATTTATGTCCTTTATTACCGAGACACAGACAATGGATCGCAGATTGAGCTCAGTGCAGAGTGAATATCTGGTTGTTTGCGGAAGACTGGGGAGTAAGTCTAGCCAAAAGGAAAGGTCCACTTTTTTTCTTTCTAATAAGCTTATTATTTTAAATCAGTTTTTCATTTATAGAATTTTTGTAAAGATAGTACAGAGAGTTCTTGTATACCCCAACTGCTAACATCTTACATTAGAATAGTACATTTGCTACAATTAATGAACCAATATTGATGCTATTATCAACAGAAGTCCAGAGTTCATTCAGATTTCCTCAGTTTTTTTCCTAATGTCCTTTTTCTATTCCAGAATCCCATCCAGGACAGCACATTACGTTTAGCTGTCATGTCTCCTTGGCTGTAACAGTTCCTCAGTCTTTCCTCGTTTGTGAGGACCATTTGAGGAGTACTCGTCAGGCATTTTGTGGGATGTTCTTCAACTGAGATTTGTGTAAAGTTTTTCTCATGATTATATAAGGTTATGGGTTTTGGGGAGGAGGACCACAGAGGCAAAATGCCGCTTTCTTCATATCATATCAATGGTACATACTATTAACATGACTTATTACTGTTTATGTTTGGGAGCCCCTTTTTTCCTCTCAATCTCAGGGACCTTCTTCCAGGTCCCCAAATAACACTGACTTCTCTCTCTTTGTGTGTATGTTTTTTGTTTTGTTTTGTTTTGAGACAGAGTCTCGTTCTGTCACCCAGGCTGGAGTGCAGTGGTGCGATCACAACTCACTGCAACCTCCACCTCCCGGGCCCAAGCGATCCACCTACCTCAGCCTCTTGAGTAGCTGGGACTACAGGTGCATGTGCCACCACACTTGACTAATTTTTTTCTTTCTTTTTTTTTTTTTTTTTTTTGAGACGAAGTCTTGCTCTTGCTGTTGAGGCTGGAGTGCGATGGCACAATCTCAGCTCACTGCAACCTCTGCCTCCTGGCTTCAAGCAATTCTCCTGCCTCAGCCTCCCAGGTAGCTGGGACTACAGGTGTGCGCCACTATGCCCGGCTCATTTTTTTTGTATTTTTAGTAGAGACAGGGTTTCACCATGTTGGCCAGGCTGGTCTCAAACTCCTGACTTCAGGTGATCTGCCCACCTCGGCCTCCCAAAGTGCTGGGATTACAGGTGTGAGCCATCAAGCCCAGCCACTTGACTAATTTTTGTATTTTTTGTAGAGATGGAGTTTTGCCAGGTTGCTCAGGCTGGTCTTGAACTCCTGGGCTCAAGCAATCCACATACCTTAGCCTCCCAAAGAGCTGGGATTATAGGCGTGAACCACCATGCCCAGCCTTTGCTTTCTCTTTTGATTGATTATTGCAATTTTGAAAGTGAAATTGGGGATCAAATACTCAAAGGTGGAGAGAATTCTACAAATTATAAACATAACCAAAGAGAAGCCTCCTTGTCTACCTCAGCCTCTGCCTTCTCATTGCTGCCCTGAAAAATCAAATCATCTCAGACTGACGAGACTCTTCTCATATCAGAATATAAACCAGGTGATACTGTCAGTTAAGGACAGGAGGAATTGCCAATTGTGTCAATCATATTGTCCAGTACATTTCTAGACAGCTTTGCTTTGGCTAAATATAGTTGTAATGCATTTGTTGCTAAGCACCATATTTTTATTAGCCAGGATACTCTATTTGAAAATGCAAACAGAGCCTGGGTCTTGTAGTGAAGTGCCTGGGTAAAGAGGGACAGAGTCTAAATGTCATTGACTTTGGTAAGTGCGAACTTCCAGAATGGTGCGGTACAGTTTCCTAAATCCACCTTACAAAAGAGTCCAGGGAATGACCTGCTTTCATCTTGCAGCCTACTTCATTTTATTGCCATGTCTATGTGTCTTATTTCACATATCTTTCCTGTCAGTTACAGAAAGGCTGAGCTACAGCTATGGCCGCTGAGCTGTATCTATCCACAGTCATGTGGTTCAGGTGACAACGAAACAAATAGCTCACTCAGATGAACATAGGCTCTCCAGAGCAAGGTAATCTATAGGAGAGGAACAAAAACTATATATTTCAAATCTTTCCTTGTGAGGAGATTCTGGGGTTATATCAGACAGTTCAAGGAGCCTATGAGTTGCTAAAAATTGCAGCAGGTGACCCATGGAGGTTTATGTAAAAAATTCTTCTCTGGCAGTTGAAGAAAAGCAGAATGAGTGTTTGTCTTTCTCAGTGGCTTAAGAATAACCTTCTCCCAAAACAGGCATAGACTAAATGTATTAGTCAGGGTTCTTAGTTGCAAATCAGAAGCCAACAGTAGGTCATTTAAGCAGAAAAGGCACGTTTTTGCAGAAGTCAGCAAATGTGACCTGGCATTTATTTTTTTATGGCCCACAAGCTAACAATAATTTTTACATAATTAAATAGTTGGACAAAGAACATTTTAAAAGATGGATATTCATGACTCATGAAAAGTATATGAAATTCACATTTCAGTATCCATAAAGAAAATGTTATTGGAGCACAGTCACACTCGCTTGCTTAAGTACTGTCTCTTGTTGCTTTCATGCTATAGTGGCAGGAATGAGTAACTACAATGAAGATTCTCATATATGGCCTACGAAGCCTAAAATATTTATTAATGTCTTAGTTGGCTAAGGCTTATTTATTATAAGCTTATTTATTAATGGCTTATTTATTATGAGGCTTATTTATTAATGGCTTAGTTGGCTTAGTAGTCTATGTTATTAATAAAATAACATAGACTAGGTGGCTTAAACAACAGAAATATATATTTTTCACAGTTCTGGAGACTGGAAGTATAAGATCAAGATGTCAGCATAGTTGGTTTCTGGTGAGGGCTCTCTCCTTGGGTTGCAGATGACTGCCTTTCTGCTGTGCCCTGCACAGCAAAGACAGAGAGAGATAGCAAACTCTGTTGTTTCTTCTTATAAGGGCACTAATTCCATCATAAGGGCCCCACCCTCATAACCTCATCTAAACCAAATTGCCTACCAAAGGCCCCATCCTCAAATACCATCACATTAGAGTTAGAGTGTCAACATATGAATTTTGGGCAGACTCAGCTCAGTCCATAGCAACTAGCTAACCCTTTACAGAAAAAGTTTGCCAATTCTTGTATTAAAGAATATTAGGACACATGCAGACTCTCCAAGGGGACCAGAAAACTAGTCTCAGAGGAAACAGAGCCAGGAAATTCATAAAATTACACTTCACACTGCTGATTCAGGAAGACTTCACTTGTACCACCCAAGGTCCTGCTAATACTCCCAACATCAGGCACTGGACAGGACTGTAGGAGCCTTGGCATTGCCGCCTCTGTAAACTGGAATGTCGCTTTTCCACCTTACCAGAATGGATTCAGCCAGCACCTGCTACTTGTATACAAGCTTTGGATTCTGGTACTGGTGGATCTGATAGATGAATCCCAGATCACATGTGTGTGTTACAGCTACAAAGGAGGCTGGAACAATGTGTGTCTGGCTTTTGCAGTGATGGGGTGGGAACCATAATGTGGGGAATTCCCTAAATATGTAGCGATACTCTCTAATAGCAAGTCACAGTGTTAAAATAACTTGTTCCTACATTGTTTCCCTTCCACTATCTTCCCTGAGAATTGTTATCGTAACTGCCTTGAATGAACACCTGCTCTCTGTGGGAAGTACAGGCATGTGGCATCCCAATATTGAACAAGCCTTCCTGGGTCAAGAGACTGTTCTTGATAAAATGGGCAAAAGCCAGACTTAGTGATTAGGAACCTCCTGCAGTGGCATGACATGGTTGGGGCATGGAGAATGATGCCCCAAAGTATAAAGCTTCAGCTTGCTGAGCACTTTTGAATTAAAAGAAATTGGAAAGCCTTAGAAGCTGCCTCAGAACCAAGGACTTTCTAACCTTCTCTTGTCTCCTCCCCTCAAGTGCAGGGAGAGGCTCTCTCTGGACATTCCCTTATCTGAGGAAAACTTCTTCCAAAAGAAATGTAATTGTCAGGCCTGGCACGGTGGCTCACGCCTGTAATCCCAGCACTTTGGGAGGCTGAGGCGGGCAGATCATGAGGTCAGGAGTTCGAGACCAGCCTGGCCAACATGGTGAAACTCCATTTCTACTAAAAATACAAAAATTAGCTGGGCGTGGTGCTGTGTACCTGTAACCCTAGCTACTCAGGAGGCTGAGGCAGGAGAATCACTTGAACCCAGGAGGTGGAGGTTGCAGTGAGCCAAGATCGCACAACTGCACTCCAGCCTGGGTGACAGAGGAAGACGCTGTCTCAAAAAAAAAAAAAAATGCAATTGTCTTAAGACCAGAAAAGATGAACCACTAGAGAAGAGAAAAGACTAAAAGTCATCATGCCCACACAGACTCTTCATCTATTCTTCTGAGGGCACTCTGAGAGAATACCTGGGAGACTTTATCTATGTAATAAGACAACCTTTGTTCACAGTGAAGTTCCACCCCTCATCTTCCTGCCACCTCCCCCAGAGCTCAGAGGAACTTTGTCCCAAGCCATTGTCTGTTTTTTGGACTCATTCATTTCCCTTGAAAATAACTTCTGCCCTTCATAACTGCCTACATTTCCCATTTCTCTCTTCCCTATGAAATTGGTGCTATCTAAGCTTCAGCTACTGGGCCTTTGAGTCTCATATTTGTGGGACTACCATGTCCACGTGCATGTTAATGAACTTGTATGCTTTTTCTCCTGTCAATCTGTCTATTGTCTGTTTATTTTGGCAGGATGACTCAATTATTGAATCTTCAGAGGGAAAGTTTAAATTTTCCTACAGTATATTTGCTGTGTCTCCCTCTTTCTCTTGCTAAATTCTCTTCTCCAGAGATGTGCTCTTATCAGTCTTTCCCACTTTGAATTTTGAATTTGCCTCCTGTCTCTGGAATTGAACATACTTTCATTTTTTTTTTTAAATACTATCTTGGCCGGGTGCAGTGGCTCACGCCTGTAATCCCAGCACTTTGGGAGTCTGAGGCGGGCGGATCACAAGGTCAAGAGATCGAGACCATCCTGACTAACATGGTGAAACCCCATCTCTACTAAAAATACAAAAAATTAGCTGGGCATGGTGGTGGGTGCCTATAGTCCCAGATACTTGGGAGGCTGAGGCAAGAGAATCACTTGAACCAGGGAGGCAGAAGTTGCAGTGAGCCGAGATCGCACCACTGCATTCCAGCCTGGGGCGACAGAGCGCGACTCTGTCTCAAAAAATAAAAAAAAAATCTGTGTGTGTGTGTGTGACACAAGATCTCATCTCACTTTATCACCCAGGCTGGAGTGCAGTGGTGTGATCTTGGCTCACTGCAACCTCTGCCTCCCAGGCTCAAGTGATCCTCCTACCCAAGCCTCCTGAGTAGCTGGGATTACAGGCGTGAACCACCATGCCTAGCTAATTTTTGTTGTTGTTGTTGTTGTTGTTGTTTTGTTTTGTTTTGTTTTGGTTTTGAGACGGAGTTTCGCTCTTGTTGCCCAGGCTGGAGTACAATGGTGCGATCTCGGCTCACTACAACCTCTGCCTCCCAGGTTCAAGCGATTCTCCTGCCTCAGCCTCCCGAGTAGCTGGGATTACAGGCGTGCACCACGAAGCCCAGCTAATTTTGTATTTTTAGTAGACACAGGGTTTCTCTATGTTGGCCAGGCTGGTCGCAAACTCCCAACCTCAGGTGATCCACCCGCCTTGGCCTCCCAAAGTGCTGGGATTAGAGGGGTGAGCCACCGCGCCCAGCCAATGCCCTGCTAATTTTTGTATTTTTTGTAGAGACAGGGTCTCATCATGTTGCCCAGGCTGGTCTCGAACTCCTGAGCTCAAGTGATCTGCCTGCCTCAGCTTCCCAAAGTCATCCTATTTGCTGTCAAATACTAGATCTTATTCATTCTTTCAATTTTTTAATACACATTAGTCATCCCCACTTGCCCCCTACTCCTCCGAACTACCCTTCCCAGCCTCTGGGAACCATCATTCTATTCTCTATTTCCATGAGTTCAATTGTTTTAATTTTTAGCTCCAAAAACAACCACCTCATGAATCTTAAAAGCAAGATGCAAAATGTTCAATGTTTCCAAATAATTTAATTGCATCCCAGAACAAATATCAGGTATATTTATAAGAATACAAAAATATCCTGCACCCAATAGATTAAAATTCACAATATTATGCATTAAAAAAACTCGCCAGGCATGCAAAGAAACAGGAAAATATAACCAATAAGGAAGAGGAAAATAAACTAGTTGAAACTGATAAAAAAACTAACACAGATATAGGAATTAGTAACAAGGATATTAAAATAGTAGTTATTATTATATTCCAGATATTTGAAAAGTTAAGGAGAGACATGAACTATTTTAAAAACATAAATCATATTTCTAGAGATAAAAACTATAATATCTGAGATTAAAATTACACTGATGAGATTAATGGCAAAAGAAAAGATTAGTGAATCTGAAGACATAGCAATAGAACTGATCCAAAAATAAAACACAAAGAGAAAAGAGAATTAAAAACAAGAATGAAAAGAGAATCAGTGAGCTGTAGGAAAACTTTAAGCAGTTTGATTTATATGTAATTGTTGTCCCTAAAGTAGGGGGAGGGACAGAAAAGCTATTCAAAGGAATAATAGCTGAAAATTTTCTAGTTTTGATGAAAACTAAAAACCTACAGGTCCAAGAAAGTCAATAAATCCTGAGCACAAAAATGCGAAGAAAATGAGTACACTAAGGCACATCAGAATCAAACCGCTCAAAATTAGTGATGAAGAGATAATACTAAAAGTAGCCAGAGAAGAAAAGACACATTATATACAGAAGACCAAAGATAAGGATGACAGAAGACTCCTCATAGGAAACAATGATACAGGTGATAAGACAGTGGAGCAACATCTTTAAGCTACCGAAGGAAAAACAAACTGTTACCTAGAAATTTATACCCAGAAAAAATATTTTTTAAAGATGAAGGTGGAATAAATACTTTTTCAGATATACCAAAGCCGGAATAATGTATCACTAACAGATCTGCAATATAAGAAATGTTAAAGGAAATCTTTCAGGCAGAAGGAAAATAACACCTGATGGAAATATGATTATACAGAAAATTCACAGCAACAAAAATGATAACTACATGGGCAAATATGTAAGACTTTTTCTCTTATAATTTGAATATCTTTAAAATATATTGATTGTTTAAACAAAAATAATAACAATGTGTTGTGGGAATTACAACATATGCATAAAGAAAACAGTAGACTAAGTGCTGGGAGGGAAAAGTGGAGTTATGTAATTATAAAATTCTGTGGCCTGGCGCCGTGGCTCACGCCTGTAATCTAACACTTTGGGAGGCTGAGACAGGTGGATCACTTGAGGTCATCAGTTCAAGACCAGCCTGGCCAACATGGTGAAACCCCATCTCTACTAAAAATACAAAAATGAGCCAGGTGTGGTGGTAGGCGCCTGTAGTCCCAGTTACTTGGGAGGCTGGGGCAGAAGAATCATCTCTACTAAAAATACAAAACTTAGCTGGGCATGGTGGCATGTGCCTGAAATCTCAGCTACTCAGGAGGCTGAGGCATGAGAATTGCTTGAACCCAGGACGTAGAGGTTGCAGTGAGCTGAGATGGTGCCACTGCACTCCAGCCTGGCAATAGAGTGAGACTCCATCTCAAAAAGAAAAAGGAAAAAGGACTGGTGCGGTGGCTCACACCTGTAATCCCAGCACTTTGGGAGGCCGAGACAGGAGGATCACGAGGTCAGGAGTTCAAAACCACCCTGGCCAACATAGTGAAACCCCATCTCTACTAAAAATACAAAAAATCAGCCGGTTGTGGTGGCAGGTGCCTGTAATCCCAGCTATACTCTGGAGACTGAGGCAGGAGAATCACTTGAACCCGGGAGGTGGAGGTCACAGTGAGTGGAGATTGCGCCACTGCATTCCAGCCTGGGCAACAGTGCAAGACTCCACCTCAAAAAAAAAAAAAGAAAAAAAAAAAGAACAAAAGGCTCAATAATAAGAAAACAACACAATTAAAAAATAAGCAAAAGAATCAAACAAACATGGGTGACAAATAAGCATATGAAGCATATAAGAAGATGCTCAGCATCATTAGTCATTAGGAAAATGCAAATTAAAACCATAACTACTGAATGGCTAAAATTAAAAAGACTGACCATACCAGGTGTTGGTGAGGAGGCAGAGGAACTTGAACTCTTATACCTTGCTGGGGAAAGTATAAAACAGTACAACCACTCTGGAAAACAGTTTGTCAGTTTCTTAGAAAGTTAAACATAAACCTACCATTTTATCCAGCCATTCACTCTTAGGTATAAGAGAAAAAACATGCATCTACATAGAATTATGCATAAATGTTCATAGAATCTTCATTGGTAATAGCCCCAAACTGGAAACAACCCAAATGTCCATGTACAGGTGAAACAAACTGGTATATCCAGCTGATGGGATACTACCCAGCAATAAAAAGAAATGAACAATTGATACATTCAACAACATGGATGAATCCCCAAATAATTAATGCTGAGCAAAAGAAGCCAGACCAGAAAAAGAGTATGCACTGTATGAGTTCATTTATATAACATTCTAGGAAACGCAAACTAACGTATAGTGACAGAAAGCAGATTAGTGGTTTCCTGGTGGATGAGGAGATGTGGAAGAACAGGAAGAAAGTGTTACAAAAGCAAAGAAACTTTTTGAGGTATTTTCACTATATTAATTGTGGCAATGGTTTCATAGTTGCATATGTGAAAGGAAGATAAAATCTTGGAACCCCAAATTCACGATGCCAAAAAGGAAAAGTTAAGCTTGGAAGCTGAGTCATGAAAAAAATCCCCAAAACTGCCTTTATGTTTGTTCCTAAACTGATAGCTACAGATAGAAGGCCACAGGGGGCCTCCCTCACCTTGACAGTGTAAATGAACAGCTTATCTTCATGGACTTGGCGGTGGAGGAGCGAGGGGAAAGAGGAGATTCGAAATCCCCTTCCATCCTGAGCTGAATGCATGTTTGACTGCTTTTCTACTCTATGTTTACTTCACCTTATGTAAAAGAGCAGATTTACTGAGTGTGAGTCAAATACATAACTGATTTTTCCCTTACCCCTTCCTTTTCATGCACAACATGTGACTTCACAAGAATGTGACCATACCCTTCCTCTTTTTTTTCTTTCCCCTTTCCCCTCCTGCCTACTTTTCCCCTTTAATATTGAAGCCCCCAAAATTCTCTGCAGAAAAAATAAGGGCCACAGATCCTACTGTGGCTTGTGTCTCTTTTTCCTGGGTGTGTATTCAACCTCGGCAAAATAAACCTCTAAATTGATTGAGACCTGTCTCAGATACTTTTTGGTTTACATATACGTATGTCAAAACCTATCAAATTGTACATTTCAACTATATGTTATTTATTGTAAGTCAGTTATACCCCAATAAAGCTGTAGAAACATAAATATTAGTTATTTTTAAAAATCAGTGCTAGGGGCTGGGCACGGTGGCTCACACCTGTAATCCTAGCACTTTGGGAGTCCAAGGCGGGTGGATCACCTGAGGTCAGGAGTTCGAGACCAGCCTGGGCAACATGGTAAAACCCCGTCTCTACTAAAAGCACAAAAATTAGCCAGGCTTGGTGGCATGTGCCTGTAATCCCAGCTACTCGGGAGTCTGAGGCAGGAGAATCACTTGAACCCAGGAGGCGGAGGCTGCAGTGAGCTGAGATTGTGCCACTGCACTCCAGCCTGGGAAACGAGAGCAAAACTCCATCTCAAAAAAAAAATCAGTGTTAGCCTTTACCACACTCTGGCCTTATGACTCTTTGAAGCTGAGATTCTTTTAGTCATCAACATGGTTCAGGCCTAGGAACTAGTAGTTCTTCTGTGGAATTAGGGAGCAGATAAAGGCCTGTTCTTCTACAGACAAGTTCTTTGCAAGCCATCTAAGGTGATGGAAAGGCGGTGGGGGCCACAGAGTTGAGCTTTTTTCTTTCTTCCAGGAAGAAATTAAAGACCCTTGGGGTTTTTCAATCACAATTCTCTTGACCTACTTGAGTCACTATGGGGCAGGATGCTTTATTTTATTTCATAGAAACAAAGAGTGAGCATAAATTCTAAACAAAGTAATGTATTTGTAGATGGTCTTGTCTCTTGACGCAGATATAAAGCCTATCTTCTGAGAGAGGACAAAGAGATTAGTATGTGCCTTGCTTAAGAACAATAGACAAATGTTACAGCCTGTTAACTCCATCTGCTTCCCAAAAGAAGAAAGAATTTTTACAATGAAGTGTCAGAGGGTCTTCAGGCCCCATACGGGAGATTTTCCCAAGGGAAGCCCATAACAACCTTCCTGTGTATTTAAGCCAATATGTTCCAGCTCCTAGAGTGGGGCTCCTTGTCCTTAATTGTGGAATAAAAAGCTTTGTCTTATTGAAAGAATTTGAGGCATAGGGAGAAGGGGAAGTATTTTGGTTGGTGGGGAGGGAAGTCACAAGGTTGCATACTTTCCTGGCTACGATGGAATCATTTGTGTAGTGAAGAAACTGAATCATCCAAAGCAAAGTATCGTCAGCTACCATATTCCAGAAATCATTTGGTTTCCTGAGGCACGGGGTGACTGAAGCAGATACATTGCAGGCACATGCCTATAAGAGCCAAGGAATTCAACTTTTTTTTTTTTTTTTTTCTTTGAGACAGAGTCTCGCACTTTCACCCAGGCTGGAGTGCAGTGGCGCGATCGCGGCTCACTCCAAGCTCCACCTCCTGGGTTCACGCCATTCTCCTGCCTCAGCCTCCTGAGTAGCTGGGACTACAGGCACCTGCCACCGCGCCTGGCTAATTTTTTGTATTTTTGGTAGAGATGGGGTTTCATTGTGTTAGCCAGCACGGTCTCGATCTCCTGACCTCGTGATCCGCCCACTCGGCCTTCCAAAATGCTGGGATTACAGGCGTGAGCCACCGCACCTGGCCGGAATTCAACTTTTTATTTTTTTTGAGTCAGAATCTCGCTCTGTCCCTCAGGTTGGAGTGCAGTGGTGTGATCTCAGCTCACTGCAGCCTCCACCTCTCGGGTTTCAAGCGATTCTCATGTCTCAGCCTCCTGAGTAGCTAGGGTTACAGGCACCCACCACCACACCCAGCTAAATTTTGTATTTTTAGTAGAGATGGGGTTTCACCATGCCAGGAATTCAACTTTGTTTTTGTTTTTTTGAGATGGAGTTTCACTCTTGTTGCCCAGGCTGGAGTGCAATGGCACGATCTCAGCTCACCACAACCTCCACCTCCTGGGTTCAAGTGATTCTCCTGCCTCAGCCTCCCGAGTAGCTGAGATTACAGACATGCACCACCATGCCCGGCTAATTTTTTTTTTTTTAGTAGAGATGAGGTTTCTCAATGTTGGTCAGGCTGGGCTTGAACTGCCGACCTCAGGTGATCTGCCTGCCTCGGCCTGCCAAAGTGCTGGGATTACAGACATGAGCTACCATGCCCGGCCAGGAATTCAACTTTGGAGGCCCCATTTCTCCATTCTTTCTTTTCTGGGTTTGTGGGGCTATATTTCCCTTTCCTCTCTTCCTAATATAACTTTCCATACCTCAGCTGCCTCCCTGGCACCAGGGCTGCCATCCCAGCAGGCCAAGAGGCAGACCACTCTGCAGTGTGATGTGTTTTTTATGTTTCTGGCCATCTTTCTAGTCTTCTGCACAAGTGGAGTGTGTGAGGGGAACCCCTGCAGGAGAGTTACTCAGGACTACAGACACTACTTCTGGCAGGTTGCCCTGCTGGGGAATCAGGCATTGGTCTCAGTCAGCTGGATGGGGCTGGGATCTATTTTCTATTTCCAGGTTCCCAGGGCACATATTCTTGTTTCCTGATGGTGCAACACTGAGGCTCAGCTATATGGCTGGGGAGATATGTGAAATAAATGTGGGCATTTCATGTCATGTCTGGAAATTCCTGTGGAACTCTGGAGAGTGCCCCCAAAGTGAATAAAAATCAACATAATCCTCTAATAATGTAATCTGTCCTCATAGGAAACACTTCAGAGAATATTTTCAAACATAGGTAAGATCTGAATAAAGTGAAAAGTGCTACTTTTATGCCCATTACCTGATGGGCAACATGAGGCTATTCTATTCTTTAGAGACTGCTCACCAGTTCCAGAAGTCCTCCAACTATGGGAACACTGTCATGAGAACATGAAAATAAACCATACTGATTAATCTTGAATGAAACCTAACTCTTAAGTTTTGACTCCTCCTCCTCAAAAAGTACCTAGTGAATTTGTTTGAACAAAAATGAAATCAAAATTTAATTTGAGAAACAAATATATAAACATGAAAAAGTTTAGGCAAGAAAGGGCAATACAGGCCGGGCACAGTGGCTCATGTCTGTAATCCCAACAATTTGGGAGGCTGAGGCAGGAGGATCACTTGAGCTCAGGAGTTTGAGACCAGCCTGGGCAACATAACAAGACCTCCATCTGTACAAAAATTAAAAATTAAAAAAAAAAAAGAAAGAAAGAGGAATATGACGAAATAATTCCTCATCTAATCTCTGTCCCCTATTCCCTTGTTTCTCTCCAGGAAGTATTGTTAACAATTACTTAAGTATCTATACATGGCACTGGCATAGACATTATATATATATATATATACACACACACACACACACACACACACAGGTGGTATGTGTATATGTGTTTGTATATATGTATATATCACATATCCTTTTTATTATTGTGAATGTCTTTATACATACAAGAGAATCTATTGTATAAGTGATGAACAAAGATTATGACCAACATGAACATTGTTGAATGTCATGGTCCTAGAAACAGAGGACATGGGCAAACTGAGAAGAGTTTAATAAAATGACTATTTACAAAATTGCAGGCAGGTTTAGAGAAATCAATAAAGGATAGTGCAGTACTCAGACACTTACTCAGATTTTGTGGGACCTAATGAATATTCAGTTTTTAGAAACTTCTTTAAGAAAAAGCATGTATTTCTTTAAGGAAAAAATGCAAAATTATGACACAAAAGTAGGTGCAAGAATAAAATTAAATAGCTGGAGGCCGGGCGCCATGGCTCACGCCTGTAATCCCAGCACTTTGGGAGGCCGAGGCGGGTGGATCACGAGATCAGGAGAT
Organism: Gorilla gorilla gorilla; assembly: GCF_029281585.2. NCBI lineage: Eukaryota > Metazoa > Chordata > Mammalia > Primates > Hominidae > Gorilla > Gorilla gorilla. The sequence continues at coordinate 73,761,493 of NC_073235.2, forward strand.
TGAGACCATCCTGGCTAACACAGTGAAACCCCGTCTCTACTAAAAATACAAACAATTAGCCAGGCGTAGTGGTGGGCGTCCGTGGTCCCAGCTACTCAGGAGGCTGAGGCAGGAAAATGGCGTGAACCCAGGAGGTGTAGCTTGCAGTGAGCAAAGATCGCGCCACTACACTCCAGCCTGGGCAACAGAGCGAGACTCCGTCTCAAAAAAAAAAAAAAAAAATTAAGTAGCTGGGCACAGTGGCATATGCCTATAGGCCCAGCTACTCTGGAGGTTAAGGCAGGAGGATCACTTGAATCCAGGAGTTTGAGACTGTAGTGTGCTATGATCACACCTGTGAATAGCCACTGTTTTCCGGTCTGGACAACACAGCAAGACCTCATCTCTTAAAAAAACAAAAAGAATGAATTAGAATGAGAAAGCACATCAAACCAAATTTCTAAGACTATAAATATCAAAATTGTAATAAAATATCATAAAGTATCAAATACGATAAAATCTAGATAATATCATATCATGATTAATCACCTGTCTTTAATACTTTTTTCCATATATATATATTTTTGTTTTTGCTATGTACTTTTTTTTTTCTTTTTCAAGACAGAGTGGAGTGCAGTGGTGCGATTATAGCTCACTGCCACCTCAATCTCCTGGGCTCAAGCCATCCTTCCACCTCAGCCTCTCGAGTAGTCAGGACTACAGGTGCATGTCACCACTCCTGGCTAATTTTTTATTTTTTGTAGAGACACGGTCTTACTATGTTGCCCAGGCTGGATATGTACTCTTTGATCATTGCTTTACACGACATCGGTATCATTCTCTATAGGAAGAATGGCAAGCTAATTTAGTGTTTCCTCTAGATGGTCTCTTTCTGGATTCTCTATTCTGTTCAATCGGTCTGCAAATATCTCCCTACAAGAGAATAAGAATAGTTCAGAGGAACAATTGAAAAAACAAATCATAGCACATATACTGCTGAGCATTGGTCAGAGGCACCATTTTTTAAGTGCAAAGATTAGGGCATTTTACAAAGCCAAGCAAACTCTCAGTTCACCTTCCATGCATAAGAATGATTTTGTCGTCAGGGTCACAGCTCCTGCCTGTAATCCCAGCTACTTGGGAGGCTGAGGCTAGAGGACCCCTTGAACCCAAGAGGTCAAGGCTGCATTGAGCCATGATCGCACTACTGCCCTCCAGTCTGGGTGACGGACTGAGACCTCATTTCTAAAAAACAACAAAAAGAATGTTTTTTTCACTTCCTTATTACCAAGTACTTCAGTGGCTCCTGATCCCTTCAGATAACATCTAAACTCCTCTTTGTGACAAATGAGACTCTCCATCCTCTGATTTCTTTTTACCTGTCTGGCCTCATCCCTCACTATTTTCCTACCACCACACCTCCACCTGTTCCACACAAGTTTTACTCCAGTAACACTCAGCTATCTGGTTCCAGAGCATGCTATGCTCAGTCCCATTCCTGAAGCTTTGTATACAATGTTCTCTCTACTTGGAACACCCTCCCCAGCTTGTCCACCTGGCAAACCCACCCCGTGTCTTCAAGTCACAGATAAATACTGCTTCTTCTGTGAAGCCTTTCTTGATCCCCTCAGACTCATTCAGGTTTTCTTCTCCTTTGTCACAATCCTACTGAAGCAATAATCTTACTGTAATGCAACTGTTTGCAGGTCTGTCTCCTCACTAGTCTATAAATTTCTGCAGATCATGAACTGAGACTTCATCCTTGTATGCCAGGCACTCAGCACAGGGCCTGGTACACAGTAGGCACTTAATAAGTATGTTTTAAATGAATGAGCTTAAGCAACTTACATATGCTTACTACTATGCTAAAATGTTCTCTCGTGTTATGCTTACAACAACCCTATGAAAAAGTATTATTCTTATTTTGGGGGGGTGATTAGAATATGCCACCCCAAAATATGAACTTTTGCATAAGGATTATTTTGAGCTGAAAACAGCTGAGAAGCAGCACTTGCCAAGAAGTATCTCTGCCCTCCTCCCTACTTGCCTAAAAGTAGGACGTAAATTTCCATTTGTGCCAGGTTTGGCGGCTCACACCTGTAATCCCAGCATTTTGGGAGGCCGAAGCAGAAGGCTCACTTGAGGCCAGGAGTTTGAGACCAGTCTGGGCAATATAGCGAGACACCCATCTCTGCAATTAACAATTTTTTTAATTAAAAAAATACCTTCGCAAAGGCGTCTCTCTCGCGCGCGCGCGCATACCAGGAAGAGGAAACTCTTAGACTCATAATCACTAGAGACGAGGAGATAACTCTAGCCCAGAGATAGCACCAAAAGGTACCTACATAGTAAACCCTAATAAAATAACTCCTATTTTCCATTAGTTTGTCTCCACATATTTACCTCCCCACAATTTGTCACTCCAAAAGCTTAAACCCCTTTTCCTTTGTTTTGCCACATCTCTACAAATACACCATTCTTTGTTACGATGCTACACAAGCCCCAAGTTCCAACTACTCCTGCAAGTTACTCATCACTGAGTTTCTCCCAAATGCATGTGCATTGCACACATTCATAAGCTCTGTTTTTCTCTTGTTAACCTGTCTTTTGTCGGTTCAATTTCTAGGTTCCTAACTGCAGAACCTAGGAGAATAGAAGAAAAGTGGGTTTTTCCTCTGCAGTTTACAGATAAACAAACTGAACCTTAATGAGTTTAAGTAATTTGTCTGTAGAATTTCAACCCAGTTCTGTCTAATGCTAAAAATTTATGCTGTTTGCTACATTATGCTGTTTGTCTAAGCAGGTAAATTGTGTCGTTTCAGTAGCACTTAAGCTAGCTGCATATGGCATGGCTGATCCAACTTTTTCTGAAATAATAGACAGCTCTTCTTTCCCTGAGAGATCAAAACCCCCATTATGTGTCTGCCCCATCCACTCCCACTGAAATTGTTCTTTTCAAGGTCTCAAGTGATCTCTTTGCTGCCAAATCTAATGACCATTTTTCTCTTATCTTTTTTGACTCTCAATAGTTTCCCACAAAGTTGACCGCTCTCTTTGTTCTGGAAATAATGTTCTCTCTCAGCTTTTGTGACAAACCATTCTCTTGGGTTTTTTTTTTTTTTTCTTGCCTCCCTGGGCACTCTGTCTCAATTCCCTTTTCTGGCTCTTCCTTCTCTTCCCTACCTCTAAATACTGGGCTTCCTCAGAATGAGGTCTTGAACCAGCTCCTCTTCTCTGTCCACCTCCTGCTGTAGGTGATCTCACCCAGGCCTGGGAAATTAAATGACATCCATATGCTGTTTGCCATTGGTATATCTCCAGCCAAGAAGTCTGCTTACGCTCACATGTCCAACTAACTACTTGATATCTCTACTTGATTGATTCATTAGTACATCTTTAAAATCTCATTGGGAACTTAATTTCTCCTCTTAAAGATGTCCCTCTCCCAGTGTTTCAGTTACTATTGCTATGTGACAAACCACTTCCAATCTTCATGTGTCAGGACCCCAGACAGGGTACAGTGGGAATGACTTATCTTCACTCCATAGTAGCTGAATCCTCTGCTGGGAAGACTCGGAGGTTGGGGTTGCCTTAACAATAGGGGCTGCAATCATCCGAAGGCCTCTTCATTCACACATCTGGTGGTCAATGCTGGCTGCTGACCGGGACCTTAGCTGGGACTGTTGAATGGAACATTTACACTTCATGTGACTTGGATTCCTTCATAGCGGGGCAGTCTCAGGATAGGTGGGCTTCCTTATTTTTATTTATATGAGGTCTCACTCTGTTGCCCAGGCTAGAATGGGAATGCAGAGGTGTGATTATGGCTCCTGCAGCTTTGAACTCCTGGGCTCAAGTGATCCTCCCTCCTCCGACTTCCTAGTAGCTGGGACTACAGGTGTGAGCCACCGTCCCCAGCTGAGGTGGACTTATTTTTTTTTTTAAGATGGAGTCTCGCTCTGTTGCCTCAGGCTGAATACAGCGGCAAGATCTTGGCTCACTGCAACCTCTGCTTTGCGGGTTCAAGCAATTCTCCTGCCTCAGCCTCCCAAGTAGCTGGGATTACAGGCACGTTCCACCATGTCCAGCTGATTTTTGTGTTTGTAGTTGAGAGAGAGTTTCGCCATGTTGGCCAGGCTGGTCTAGAACTCCTGACCTCGGGCTGGGAGCGGTGGCTCATGCCTGTAATCCCAGCACTTGGAAGGCCGAGGTGGGTGGATCACCTAAGGTCAGGAGTTCAAGACAAGCCTGGCCAACATGGTGAAACCCCATCTCTACTAAAAATACAAAAATTAGCCCGGTGTGGTGGTGTGTGCCTATAATCCCAGCTACTCAGGAGGCTGAGGCAAGATAATCACTTGAACCTGGGAGGCAGAGGTTGCAGTAAGCTGAGACCACACCATTGCATTCCAGCCTGGGCAACAAGAGTGAAACTCTGTCTCAAAAAAAAAAAAAAACAAAAACAAACTCCTGGCCTCAAGTGATCTGCCCACTTCAGCCTCCCAAAGTGTTGGGATTACAGGTGTAAGCCACAGAGCCTAGCCTGAGGTGGACTTCTTATGTGATAGACCATGCAATGTCCTAGCAGACAAGACAGAGGCTTCCCATGTCCTTTTATGGTCTAAATGTGGATGTCCCGGGGTTGGTTCCACTGCTAATCTATTGGTAGAAGCAGCCACACCCATGCCCAGAGTCAAGAGAAGGAGGTGTAGAGATTCCCTCTTGGTGGGTGTATTACTCTGTTCTCACACTACTATAAAGAAATACCTGTACCTGAGACTGGGTAATTTATAAAGAAAACAGGTTTGATTGGCTTATGGTTCCACAGGCTATACAGGAAGCATGGCAACATTTGCTTCCGGGGAGGGCTTGGAAAGCTTCCAGTCATGGCAGAAGGCAAAAGGTGAGTGAAGAGCTTCACATGGCCAGAGCAGCATGAAGTGCTGGGGGTGGGGTGGGAGGGGCGGGTAAGGTGCCACACAGTTTTAAACAAGTAGAACTCATGAGAACTCACTCACTGTCAGGAGAGCCTCGCCAGGATATGGTGCTAAACCATTCATGAAAGACCACCCCCATGATCCAATCACCTCCCACAAGGCCCCACCTCTAACACTGGGGATTACAATTCAACACAAGATTTGGGTGGGAACACAGATCCAAACCGTATTAATGGGATAAACAGCACAAGTCACTATCACCTGGTACCAACTGGTCTTACTGCTTCCATATTTGTCCTCCTCCAATACATTTTTCATGTAACAGCCAAAGTGATCTTACTAAAATATGACTAACCTTATTCTCTGCCTTAAAAGCCACTAATGATTTCCCAATGCACTCAGAATAAAATCTTAATTTCTTGTCCCTGCAACCTCATCTACTATCACTCTTCCCTTGACTTAACCACAGTAGAGCATGCCTCTTCTTTTCCACTTCATAGGTTTGTACTTGCTGTTCCCTTTAACTGAAATACTCTTTCCTTCCTTGTCACTGCTTTCCATCCATAGGCCTAGCTTTTTCTCACTCAAGACTTGCCTCTCATGGCCTGACCACTCTGACTAAAGGGACCTTTACTCAATTTAGTCACCTTTTTATTCACTCTTCATCACCCTCTTTTTTTTCTTCAGAACTCTTCAGAATCTGTAAGTATAATATTTATCTGCGTACTTGTTTATTTGGGACTCTCTCATTAGAATGTAAACTCCGTGCGGGTCTTATTAACTAATTTTATCCCCACCACCTACCATAATCCCTGGCATACAGTAGATGCTGAGAAAATATTTTTTGAATATAACAATAGATAGATAGATAGATAGATAGATAGATAGATAGATAGATAGATAGATAGACAGACAGATAGACAGACAGATAGATAGATAGATGATCTAGTCATTCAATGGCAGCAAAAGAAAAGACATTTCCTCCTAGTGTCTCTTTAGCCAAGAAAAAAATTTCCCTTAAGAAGTCCTCCCCCTTGAGAACCCAGTTCTAATTCCCAGTCTTTTTGAGATTCCGGACATCTGATTCAGGCCCTGAAATGGACCTGGCATCTTGGATCACACTGCTCCTGGAGGAGGCATGTTCATCAAATTATCAAAACAATGTCACCTGCATTCACTTAGAGGCAACGACATAATTAACCTTGCTGGTTTCTGAAGCTCATAGAGGGCTGTGATGGGTTTCCTAGGATCCCCATTTTCTTTCAGACATCCATTTGCAGCCAGATCTGACCATCCACTTGTAGGTCATCCTTTCTGCAATCATCCTGCAATTCCAAACATTCAAAGACACAGACAATGGTTTACAAACACTTTGGATTTGTTACAACAACACATTCATGCTTTTTCATACCCCCTCATCTATGAGCTATAGGCATCTATGAGCTATAGGCATCTATTTGATTTTGCTCATCTAAAGAGAATCACAATGAAGTGATTTTGAAAGCATTTTGAGACTTTTGCCAATTTCTTTAAGCTTAGTAAACAGCCTCAGGTGTCAAAATGCCAGCACTCCAAATCACCCATCTAAAGATCTCTTGACAAGCTCATTAATACTAAAGGTTGGTTTGCCATTTCATTTGGTCTTATCAAAATGTTATTTTCTCCCCGTTTTATTCACACTGGATCTTCAGCCAAGGAAATGTGCTCCCAGTTTCCCTTCAAGGAAGATTTTTCTTTTGTTGTTTTTCACTGCACTTCTTTTTCTTCGTTTATTTTATTTTTTCTTTTCTTGCTATAGCTTGCCGTGTTGCCTCTATGTTTTATTCTTAAGATGGTATTTAAGCCTTTTATATCCTGCTACCTTTATTGGTAGCAAAATGGAAGTTTATGTGTCTTTTCCCCTTGAAACTCAGGGAGGATTTGTCAAGTGTGACTTTTTAAGAAAAAAAAAAATCAACTGTATCTGTTTGGCAAAGATTCGCCACCACACTTGCAATTCTCCTCTCCAGTACTTTCCTGGGACTGACAGTTTTTTGGTCTATTTCACTGGCTGCTGTAACATGTTCCCTTATACTGGCTCATTCCCAATGGTTTGGTAGCAAGTCAGATGAATGAGTCATGGTGAACTGGGAAGTAATGTCAACATTCAGAGCTCTTCTCACTCTCCCTCCAGGCTGGCATAGGCCACCTCACATTCTTTACATGTTACAAAGAGCCAGGTAACTGATTCTAATACCTTTTCACCCATCTACAAGTGGAAATTGTGCAACCTCTGTGAGCACACAACAGGGCTGTGACATCTGGAATTTTTCTGCTATTCCTTTCCCCTTGGAGAGTTTACACTGTATTAAATTTAACTTTTCTGATAGCTAAAGAATAGTTTTAGAGTTAGGAAAAAGAGAGAATGAATGTTAATGAGCGACATTTTTACCAGTTCTCTTCAACATTACCCAAATCATTCAACTATCTTATTGCTGAAAAGAATTCTACCAACTTTTCAGGTGGAAATCCTTTGGACTGGTGCCTGATACACCAACTTTGAGAACAATTTAATGTGACTGGGTTTTATCGTTTTCAGTTCCTTCAAAGAAAGGCAAATTTTTTTTTTTTGAGACATTGTCTCGCTCTGTCTCCCAGGCTGGAGTGCAATGGCGCAATCTCGGCTCACTGCAAGCTCCACCTCCCGGGTTCACGCCGTTCTCTTGCCTCAGCCTCCCAAGTAGCTGCAACTACAAGCGCCCGCCACCACGCCCGGCTAATTTTTTGTACTTTTTTTAGTAGAGACGGGGTTGCACCGTGTTAGCCAGGATGGTCTCCATCTCCTGACCTTGTGATCCGCCTGCCTCGGCCTCCCAAAGTGCTGGGATTACCGGCATGAGCCACCGCGCTTAGATGGGGCAAATGTTTTACTACATCAGATACTTTGTCTTTAGTCAACCGATTTTTTTCTTTTTTTTTTTTTTTTTTTGAAGACAAGGTCTTTTTGAACATTTTATTTTCTTCTAAGTACTCTCTGAAAGTATTCTGTTTTGCAGTGTTCTTCATAATGCTCCATCTGTCCTGGATTTTTAGAAGATTTTTTTTTTTTAAATCCCCTCAGAAAATTCAATGAAAAAAGGTAAAGGCTTTACTGCCAGTAGATTTTTGTTTCTCTTCTTTCTGGGAAAGAGCCAGTTTGAGCTTAAAAATAGACCTGAGAAATATCTACAGCTTGAGAATCATTCAACCCTCTAATATTTGCTCTAGAATAAAAAGGAGAGTTGATACATCTGATCTCAAATGATCCCCATCGTTATCACCTTTTTATTTCAGATCAAATAATTCACCACAGCAGCCTCCTGGTGAAGCAAATTCCATTATGTTAACCACCTGCTCTCTCTTATTTTTAATTTATACTGACAAAAGAGAGAAGGTGGGAATTTAGGTCATTCCAAGTGTCCCATGTTCAACATTCATCAATTGAGGCTGTTTATTATTTATTACCAATGGCAGTTACTGTGATCCTAACACCAGATATCCACTGGGATAAAAATAGTGTGGCAATAAAAAGGAATGACTTATTTTTAAAGTTTCCCTTTTTAAAAAAATTATTGATTACAATTGACATAATAAAATTCACAATATTTAAGTGTACAATGAAAGTGTTTATCATCAGCTGATAAATCTGGAAGTGTTACTGCTTGAATTTTTAATGGCAAATTAGAGTTGTTGATACGAATACATTGGTATTTGGATGTACTTTCAGGGTCAATGTTAAAAGACATTTTAATATGATTTGGATGTTTTGCCTTGGAAGCAGTTCATCTATGCATACAAAATCAATCCTTTTTTTGTTTGTTTGTTTTTAGAGACAGATCTCCCTATGTTGCCCAGGCTGGCCTGCAGTAGGATTATTCACAGTTATGACCATAGTACACTACAGCCTCAAACTCCTGGGCTCAAATGATCCTCCTGCCTCAGCCTCCAGAGTAGGTGAGACTATAGACACACACTACCATGCTGGGCCAAAATCAATTCTAAAGAAACTGTGGGTAAATTTCTTTTCTTTTCTTTTTTATTTTTTTGAGACAGGGTCTCATTCTGTCACCCAGGCTAGAGTGCAGTTGCACAATTACCGCTCACTGCAGCCTCGAACTCCTGGGCTCAAGCTATCCTCCTGCCTCAGCTCCTGAGTAACTGGGACTACAGGTGTGTGGCACCATGCCCAGCTAAATTTTTTTTTTTTTTTTTTTTCTTTTTTTTTTTTTTTTTTAGTAGAGACAAGGTCTCACTACGTTGCCCAGGCTGGTCTTTAACTCCTGGGCTCAAGTGAGCCTCCTGCCTAGGCCTCTCAAAACGTTGGGATGATAGGCGTGAGCCACTGCACCTGGCCTCGCTCTCCTTCTTAAATAAGTTTTTCCTCTTTTCCTTGGGAACTTAAAGTTTTGATGTAATTTTATCTTTAAATTTTCATTTTTATTTTAGATTCAGGGGGGTCCATGTGTAGATGTGTTACAAGAGTATGTCATATGGGGCTGGGGTTTGGGCTTCTTTCTATTGTCCCATTACCCAGATAGTGAACATAGTCCCCAATAGGAAGGTTTTCAGCCTTGCTCGCCTTTCCTCCTTTTGGAGTCTCCAGTGTCTACTGGTCCCATCTTTATGTCCACATGAATCCAATTATGTAATTTTAAACTTACAGAAAAGCTGCAAGAATAGTGCAAAGAACTCCCATATACTCTTACTCGAATTCACCAATTTTTATTTTTACTCCAACTTAAATAAATTTAACATTTAGTTTTTTTATTTGAGAAAAAAAAATTAAGGTCTAGCTCTTTCCAAAGTTTGTATTTCCATTTATCTCTAGCCTAACTGGTAGAAAAATAGCAATTAATAGCACTGTTTTACAGCAAGGGAGACTGAGACACAGAGAAGTCTAACAGAACTCTGGGGTCCAGCACCACCTATGGCCAACATAAGGAAGCCAGTCACCACTCAGCTCTGCAGTCTAGCTTGGCAACCTCTAGCCTGACCTCTTCCTGGGATCCCTGGCTCCTATACAAAGCCCTTGCTCCTGACCCTTAGTTTTGATGACTGACATTACCCTTATTGTCCCAATCTTCGATGCGCCTTTTGCCTTTGGCCATTCTGGAGATCACCACACACTCAATTCAGCCCACTAGGGACCTTACCCTGTCTCAGCCCTTAATAGCAGGCAACTTAAAAAGCAGTAGTATTGTCAAATATGCACAACTAGGGATCCCAGGTGTCCTAACACCTAGAATCATAGAACCAAGAAACACTGGCACTGACGTGACCATGAAATCATTCGGCACAACTCTTGTATCAGATGAGGACACCGAGGCCCCAAGAGATTTAATATTTTGTCAGGGTCACATAGTGAAGTGAGCTGGTAGCAAAGGCATGGCTAAAATTCTAGTTTTATGATTTTTTTAAACAACATACTGCTGCTTTGTTTTTATTATTATTAACAATTAATCACATGTAAAACAGTATAGCAGTCACTCCAAAAATTAAACATAGAACTACTAGCAATTCTACTTCTGGTATATACCCCAAAGAATTGAAAGTATAGTTTGAACAGATATATTTGTACACTGTATTTATTTATTTATTTATTTATTTTGAGACAGGGTCTTGCTGTCACCCAGCTAGAGTGCAGTGGCATGATCACAGCTCACAGCAGCCTCAACCTCCTGAGCTCAAGCAATCCTCCCACCTCAGCCTCCTGAGTAGTTGGGACCACAGGCACGTGCCATCATGCCCTGCTAATTTATTTTTACTTTTTGTAGAGATGGGATCTCCCTATGTTTCCCAGGCTCATCTCGAACTCCTGGCCTCAAATGATCCTCCCACCTCAGCCTCTCAAAGTGCTGGGATTACAGGTGTGAGCCACTGTACCCAGCCTGTGCATTGCATTAATCAGCTCAGACTGCCCATAAAAGCCACCACAGTCTGGGTGGCTTTAACAACAGAAATTTATTTTCTTTAAGTTCTGGAGGCAAGAAGTCTAAGATCAAGGAGTTATCAGGGCTGGTTTCTGTTGAGGACTCTCCTCCTGGCTTGTAGGCAGCTACCTCTTGCTGCGTCATCACATGGCCTCTTCCCTACACTTGTAGAGAGGGAGAGTGACAGAGGGGTGTCTTTTCTCTTTTTTAAAATAAGGACATCAGTCTTATTGGATTAGGGCCTCACCCTTCTGACCTCATTTAACCTTAATTACCTCCCTAAAAGTCCTGTCTCCAAATACAGTCACTTTGGAAGCTAGGGCCTCAACATATAAATTTTGAGAGGACATGAGTCAGTTCACAACAACTATCTTCTCAGTTTTTTTTTTTTTTTCTTTGAGATGGAGTTTCGCTCTTGTTGAACAGGCTGGAGTGCAATGGCGTGATCTCAGCTCACCGCAATCTCCGCCTCCTGAGTTCAAGCAATTCTCCTGCCTCAGCCTCCTGAGTAGCTGGGATTACAGGCCTGTGCCACCACACCTGTCTAATTTTGTATTTTTAGTAGAGATGGGGTTTCTCCATGTTGGTCAGGCTGGCCTCGAACTTCTGACCTCAGGTGATCCGCCCGCCTCAGCCTCCCAAAGTGCTGGGATTACAGGCTGAGCCACCACGCCCAGCCTCTTCTCAGTTTTTTGTAAATCTAGAACTATTCTAAAAAATAAAATATATTAATAAAAAATTTAGATTCCCTAAGCAACCTAAGTGTCCATTAACAGACAAATGGATAATGAAAATGTGGTACATATACATGATGAAGTATTTATACAGCCATGAATAAAGAATAAGATCCTGCCATTTGCAAAAACATGGATGGAACTGGAGATCATTATGTTAAGTGAAATAATCCAGGCACAGAAAGACAAACTTCACATAGTCTCACTGATTTGTGGAAACTAAAAATTAAAACAATTGAACTCATTGAGATAGAGAATAGAAGGTTGGTTAACAGAGGCTGGAATGGTAGTCAGAGGCGGGGTGGAGTGTGGGCATGGTTAATGGGTACAAAAATATAGTCAGAATGAATAAGATCTAGTATTTGATAGCACAACAGGGTGACTACAGTCAACAATAATTTATTGTACATTTAAAAATAACTAAAAGAATATAATTGAATTGTTTGTAACACAAAGGATAAATGCTTTAGGTCATAAATACCCCATTTACCCTGCTGTGAGTATTATGCATTGCCTGTCTGTACTAAAATATCTCATGTATCCCATAAATATATATATACCTACTGTGTACCCACAAACATTTTAAAAAGACTTTAGATACCCAAACCCAACTTTTAGAGATAAAAATACATCTGAGATGAAAATACATTGGATGTATTGTGCCATTGGATGGGAATGTAAGTGCCATTGCATGGGAATAATGGTAGATTAAACAATGCAGAAGAAAAAATTATGGATTTTGAAGACACAGCAATAGAAAGTTCACAAGGAGCCGCCTCCACCGTGGGCCTGTGAGAATCGAGGCCCTCGCCAGTGTACCCATGTATCAAAACCAGTTCACGGCCTGGTACCGGTGGATGTTGGTGGTCTATGGGATCGGTTGGTGATCTATGGGATTGGCACCCAGTCTCTGGTGGGCTCAATGGTTTACTTTGGCCAGAAAATGGCGAAGTTGTCAGGTGATGAAGTACAGCAAAAGGAGGGCTCAACAAGTGAAGTACCCAGTGAACTATCTGAACCCCCAAAAGGGTTTTATGTGGAAACAATTGTCACAGATAAGGAAGATTTTGTTCCAATTACTGAAAAGATCCTCAACAACTGGAAATCATGGACTGGTGGCCCTGGTGCAGAACCATGACTGGCTACTGAATTCTGAAAACTAAGACTTGGTTCAACATTTAAATGTGATAGATGCCTTGATTCCCATTTTGTGTTTGTGAAACGCATATATATTTAATTTTGCTGTAAAACATAATCATTAATAATATGCAATAAATCTTTTCTTGAAACTAAAAAAAAAGGAAAGAAAGTTCTCAATGAAACAGAGGGAGAAAAAAAGTCTAAAAAAAAAAAAACAGTTTCAATAAGCAGTGGAATAACTTTAAGTAGCCTAATATATATGTAATTGAAGTCCCAAGACAGAGTATACTAATTTGCTAGGGCTACCATAACAAAATACCACGACTGGGTAGCTTAAATAAAAATTTAAGCTCATGTTTCTGGAGGCTGGAAGTCTAAGATCAAAGTGCTGACAGGTTCTGTTTCTCCCGAGGCCTCTCTCTTTGGCTGGTGGACAGCCACCTTCTTGCTGTCTCCTTTCATGGCCTTTTCTTTGTGTGTGCCTCCCTGTTGTCTCTACCTCTTCTTATATGGACACCAGTCATATTTGATTAGGGTCCCACCCTTATAACTTTAACTTTAATTACCCCTTTAAAGGCCCCATCTTCAAATGCAGATTGAAGAGGGTTAGTTTCAATGTATGAATTCAATCCATAACAGACAGGAAAGAGATAGGAGAACAAAATTTTTTTGAAGAAATAATGGCTGAAAATTGTCCAATTTTGATGAAAACTCTAAACCCAGAGATCCAAGAAGCTCAACAAACCTAAGCACAAGACACAAGAAGAAAACTATACCATGGCACATGATAAATTGTCCAAAGCCAGAGATAAAGAGAAAAACCTTAAAAGCAGCCAGAAAAAAAAAAAAAAAAAGGTTTATAATGTATGGAATAAACAAGATAAGAACGAAAGTAGAAAGGTAGACTTCTTGTCAGAAACAATGCAAACCAGAAGAAAGTGAAGCAACATCTTTAAAGTACTGACGGAAAAAAAATTGTCAACGTAGAATTTTATACCCAGTGAAAACCTCATAAAGACTTCTTCAGACATATGAAAGCTAAAAGCTTTTCACTAGCAAATCTGTACTGTAAGAAATGTTAAAGGAAGTCCTTGAGGCAGAAGGAAAATGATATCAGACGGAAAAATAGATTTACACAAAGGAAAGAAGAGAATCAGAAGTGGCACCTATTTGAGTAGTAATAAAAGACTCTTTTGTTATTTAGAAAAACCTCTTTAAAGTATAATTGACCATTTAAAGCAAAAATAATAAGATATTGTGGGACTATAATAAGTACAGTTGATCCTTGAAAAACACGAGTTTAGACTGTGTGACTCCACATACACAGATTTCTAAAAATAAATGTATTGAAAACATTTTTGGAGATTTGAGACAATTTGAAAAAACAGATGAACTGCGTGCATATCTAGAAATATTAAAACAATTAAGAAAAAGGTATATCATGAATGCATAAAATATATGAAGATACTAAGCCTTTATCATTTACTACCATAAAAAAACACAAATCTATTGTAAAAAGTTACAATTTATCAAAACTTACGCACACAAACACAGACCATATGTGGTGCCATTTGAAGTCGAGAAAAATGTAAACAAATATAAGAATGCAGTATTAAATCACAGCTGCATAAAATTAACAGCAGTACATACTGTACTACTGTAATATTTCATTGCCACCTCCTGTTGCTATTGTGAGCTCAAGTATTGGGATTATCTGCTTAAAACACCATGCGACCCTAATCTCCTTATGAGCAGTTGTCCCTTCAGTAAATTGCATATTGCAGTAAAAAGTGATCTCCCCCGGTTCTTGCGTATTTTTCATCATGTTTAGTACAATACCATGAACCTTGAATAACATCATGGGACCCACACAAAGTGCCACTAGTGATGCTGGAAGTGCTCCCAAGAAGCAGAGAAAAGTCATGACATTAAAAGAAAAAGTTGAATGGCTTGATACATACCACAATTTGCGGTCAGACACTGCAGTTGCCACCATTTCAGACAGATGATATATCTTGTAAATGGATGGCGTGAACTTCCGGTATGGATAAATACAGTACAGAATTGACAATGTATGTTTTCTTCTTTATGATTTTCTTAACATTGTCTTTTCTCTTACTTACTGTATTGTAGGAATACAGGGTATAATACATATATAAAATACGTGTTAATCAATTGTTTAGGTTATCAGTGAGGCTTCTGGTCAATAGAGGCTATTAGTAGTTAAGTTAGTTAAGCTTGGGAGAAGTCAAAAGCTATAGGAGAATTTTCTACTGTACAAGACGAAGGGGGAGGGCAGTGCCCCTAACCCTTGCATTGTTCGAGGGTCAACTGTAATTATAATAAAAATGAGTTCTGAGTGTTGCTACAGGATTAAGCTGAAGCTGTGAGATAGGGATTGCGACAGCAGTGTTAACCGAAACTGCTTATTTCCTCAGAGAGCTTACAAGGTCAAACCATTTCTTACTTTTTCTGCATTAATTTGATCACAAAGTAAGATGATTACTGCTTTATCTGATTTTTACCACTTGTGATCTTAGTATAGTAATATCTAAGCTCACAATTCCTCCGGGTATAAGATCCCTTTATAGTATAAAGATGCCTTTAGTCTGTCTGGATTGAGTGTGGTGGCTCACGCCTGTAATGTTAGCACTTTGGGAGGCCGAGGCAGGCTGATGGCTTGAGCCCAGGAGTTCGAGACCAGACTGGGAAACGTGGTGAAACCCTGTCTGTACGAAAAATACAAACAATCAGCCAGGTGTGCTGGCACGTGCCCATAGTCCCAGCTACTCAGGAGGCTGAGATGAAAGGACACCTGAGCCCAGGGAGGTCAAGGCTGCAGTGAGCCATGATGGCGCCACTGCACTCCAGCCTGGACAACAGGGTGAGACTCCATCTCAAAAACAAAAACAAAAAAAGCCTGTCTGGGCAGACTGGCGGGGGTCAGAGTCCTGTCTTTACTAATTTCAAAAATAGTCATTTAAAATATGTTTAGACTTAGCTTCTGACACAACTTGGATAGAACTCACCTTTTTTGGGAAAATTAGGAAGAAGATGAGATAAAAGTGTCTCCTTAAAAGTCAGAGGCAGAAATTTAACCGGGGGATCATAGATGGGCATAGCTAACTCGATAGGCCCTTTCTCTACCAGCTCGAGGTAGAGAAACCCAAGAAAAACTCAACACCATAGGTTGTGTCATAAATAGGATAACGGGTTTGGGTTTGTAAAATCGTCTGGATATTTCCTTATTCCCACATTTCCTTATTCCCCCTTATTAAAAACACCACTTTGGGTCACTTTTTAATAGATTTATTTTTTTCAATAATATACTTCTCCAGTAGAAGGCCAACGCCTTGATGGCAGGGCAGCTGCTTTGGGTTCGGAAAGTACAAGAACTAGTCTCTGGTAGGTGTGGCACAATGGAGAAGGAGGCACCATGCTTTACATTCATGCAAACATAAATCAGTGAAAAGCAATTACCTGTAGGGATCAGCCCTGAGGGTGG
The DNA here is from genome assembly GCF_029281585.2 of Gorilla gorilla gorilla. NCBI lineage: Eukaryota > Metazoa > Chordata > Mammalia > Primates > Hominidae > Gorilla > Gorilla gorilla. Next base: position 73,777,736 of record NC_073235.2, read on the forward strand.
GAGAGCAGCTGGGCAGAGATCAGCTACCATCTGGTATGATGACCTACATTTGTTAATAGGAAAATGCGCATATTATGTTGTTGAGTAAAACAACAGGTAACAAGATAGTGTGTAGTGTGCAAAGATAAATACTTGACAAGCTGTGCTATGGTGTGATTTTAGATTAATTTTATTTTTCTTGTTTGTTCATTTTCATGTTCTACTTTTTTTTTTTTAACATAAGATACATGTTTTACTTACTAAACTAGGGGGAAATAATACGAGTTTTTAAAAAATTGAATAAGATTCTGGACCTTCACTGAGAATTCAGATACTCAAGAGACTTTTCAAAATTCTCACTTGTCTTCAGTGGCTTAGGGTGTTCTTACTTGGGGGACAGGGATTCGGGCACAGTCCCTTCAGTAGAAAATTAGCCACTCTTCATACAGCCCGCGCAGCTCTTGAAAGTACCAGGCTAAGGCATCCTCCAGAAACCAACACAGAAGTACAACCAACGTTTCTCAAGAACATTGGAAACAAGCTAATGGCCCAATATCATGTGATTTTTAAAGTAAATTATGGGACCGCCAGATAATTGGAATATTTGCAGCCATTAAAATCTATGGTTTATAAGAATATTTAATAACATGGGAAAATGCTCAAATTGTAACATTAAATTTAAAAAGTCATATGTGGTGTTATGCTATTTGAAAAGAGAATTATATATGCAATTTAATTTCCAAAAGGAAATAGACCCAAATGTTAATAAATGTTATCCCTGGGTAATAAAAATATAAATAATTTCAGTATCTTTACCCCTTTCTCTAATTTCAAAAATTCCTACCATGACTTAGTTTTATAATTGGAACACAAAATGTTATTATTATAATTATTTTAAAAGAAGTTGGCTTATAGAACTGGAGAGAGGTTCATGACACAGGCTGTAAAGCAGACAGCATAGGTAAAAATCCTGGCTCCGACAAGTCAGCAAGCCACTGTCCCTCTCTGTGGCTCAATTTCCTTTTTCTTTTTCTTTTTCTTTTTTTGAGACAGAGTCTTGCTCTGTTGCCTAGGCTACAGTGCAGTGGCATTATCATGGCTCACTGTAAGCCTTGACCTCCCAGGCTCAAGCAGTCCTTCTGCCTCAGCCTCCCAAGCAGCTGGGACTATAGGCACAGGCCACCATGCCTGGCTAATTCTTTAAATTTTTTGCAGAGACAGGGTCTCACTTTTTTGCCCAGGCTGGTCTCAATCTCCTGGCCTCAAGGGATCTTTCCACTTTGGCTTCCCAAAATGTTGGGAATACAGACATGAGCCATTGTGCCTGGCCTAATTTCCTTATCTTAAAATAGAGATAATGATAGTACCTATTTCATAGGATGACTATAAGATTAAATGAATCAATTCATAATAAAGTGCTTAAAATAGTGCCTGGCTTATAGTAAACGCCTCCCAAAGTTATTATGATTGCTATTATTATTATTGTAGGTCGAAAGTTCTAGCCTCCTACCTATTCATAAGTTTAGCTTTTCAATAAAAGCTGTTTTCTAAACATAATCACAGACCTCCAAGATAAAGTGGAGCCTGTATACAATATTTATTGCAAAAAACTCTTAATAATTTCCTTTTGGATCAGGTATTTAGCTTGCTGAATTAGGCAATGAAGAGTAAACTAGTTAGAGAGCCAGCCTGTGGTTGCTTTTTTCTTTCTCTATGGCCTTGATGCTCTAGATGTGATCACTGAGTTATACCTGTTTATTCCAATAACAGAGGAGTAAAGAAGAGCTCTCTAAATTTTTCCTTGGTGCACTCCAAATTTATAGTTGTATCTCACCTCTCAGAATTTGGGTCCAAATTTACAGTTGTATCTCACCTCTCAGAATTTGGGTCCAAATTTACAGGTGTATCTCACCTCTCAGAATTTGGGTCCAAATTTGGGTGAAAAGTCAATGCTCAAGATCACCCAACTAATGAGAAGTAGATCTGGGATTTGAACTTATGTCTATCTGGTGCCACACTTTTTTTTTTTTTGAGATGGAGTCTCACTCTGTCGCCCAGGCTGGAGTACAGTGGCACGATCTTGACTCACTGCAACCTCTGCCTCCCGTGGTTAAGCGATTCTCCTGCCTCAGCCTCCTGGGTAGCTGGGACTACCACCAGGCGACACCATGCCCTGCTAATGTTTGTATTTTTAGTATAGATGGGGTTTCACCATGTTGGCCAGGACGGTCTCAAACTCCTGACCTCAGGTGATCCACCCCGCCTTGGCTTCACAAAGTGCTGGGATTACAAGCGTGAGCCACCACTCCCAGCCTGGCACCACACTTTACTGCTTAACCTATATCTCTTTTTTTTTTCTTTTTGAGATGGAGTCTTGCTCTGTCACCAGGCTGGAGTGCAGTGGAGTGATCTCAGCTCACTGCAACCTCCACCTCCCGGGTTCCAGCGATTCTCCTGCCTCAGCCTCCTGAGTAGCTGGGATTACAGGCGCCTGCCACCATGCCCAGCTGATTTTTGTATTTTTAGTAGAGACGGGGTTTCACCAAGTTGGCCAGGATGGTCTGGATCTCTTGACCTCGTGATCCGCCCACCTCCAACTTCCAAAGTGCTGGGATTACAGGCGTGAGCCACCGCACCAGCTTAACCTACATCTTATGACACTTTCCAAATGAAAGAAGAAAAACTTCAAGAGGACCACTTTATCTATCAAAACCCAGTAGTGGGAGATAGAGAGGATCAGTTTGTTTTCCACTTCTCACTCCTAAATCTCATCAGCACAAAACAAATAAAGATCTAGCATGGCATCAGTGCAAAGATCAGCTCCTGATTCTAAAACAGAGCACAGAGCAGAAGGAAACTGTTTGCTTCATAAAACCAAGAATGGGTTATAAGTGAGGCCCCAAGTGCACCATGAATTGGGCTAGAAATCTGAATCCCAGTGTCATTATTTCAGGGAAACAGAGCTTCTCAGATGAGCAACTACTCTGGGGGAATGCTTGGGAAGCAACTGGTAACCTGGTGCTCTGAGAGCCTTGGGGTTTGGCCAGCTCCTACAGCATGAATGGTCTGTGCTGTCAATTCCTATATCTCTGTCATCTGTATCCCTGCCTACCTAGTAGTGATCTCTTTCACCTGTGTTGCTCCTGCTTAAAAACTAGAATGCCACAACCTCTTCAAAGCCTGCCCCTACGCTCTGGGGACAGTGAACCATTCTCTCCTCTACCGAGCTCACTGGCTCTGGGCATTTTCCTCCATGGCATTCCTTTTCGCTGTGGATTGATGCTTTCTGTCCTCTCACACCCCAATGAACGCCTTGAGGTCAAAGCATACAACCTTTTTTAGAAAAAAATTCTTTTAGGATTGATGGAAATGCATTGAGATGATGGAGGTAAAATGATGGACAGTGCCTGGTGCACAATAGGTGCTCAATAACTGTTCTTCCACTTTATTGGTTCTACCACTTAATGTTCCCAGCACTCAGTGTGATTCCTCAAAGGCCATGGTTACTAAACAGATTTTTCGTGACTAAATAAATAAGTAAATAAATGAACACATTCTACCTCCTGCCTCAAGGGCAGGTGTCATGTCTCCTGCTGAGCTCCAGGAATATCTCCTTATTTTCATTTATATCTCTGAAATATGTGTAACAACACTGGTCACATGGCTGGGTATAGTAAATAACTTAATTGATTTTCTTTTGTTGCAAAAGATGTTGGTAGATTGAAATTTTACCTCTAAGGCAGCTATAGGAAAGATGCGTTCTCCTATCTGTTTCATTTTGAGTAGAGTGAGATTGCCAGGGGTCTTATATACACAACTTTAGGTCTCTCTAAGAAAACTTTAGCTTAACCCACTTGCCAAGTAGAGGGTTGTTTTCCTTTCTTGATTTCTTTCTAAACAGTCAATAACTAATACAAACTCTAGAAGAATAAGCTCTCCAAAAGTGAGGACCCTGGTGAAATCCAAACATTTACTGCTATGATCCTAAGTAAGGGCAGGGAAGTCTCATTTATTTCCATATCCCTAGGGCCAGCCTAGTATTTAATGCATAGTAGAGACTCAAAAAATATTTCTTTGATAAATGAAGTTGCTTTTAAGGCAGTAAAGAGAAGGAAATTTATTAAATCTGCAGTGTAATTTTGTGATTCTCTATGGCTTTAGAGTCACACAGTACAGAGATGAAAAAATAATAATTTGCCTATCTGGATAGAATCGTACAATTGAAAAAAGTGTTTTATCATGTATCATATAGTATTATTTACATACCATTCATTGAGCCTCTAGTATATAATAGGTGCTTTAAATATCATTGTATCTAATCCTGACAACGCATCTTGAAATGTTATTATAATGTCCATTTTACAGGTGGAAAAAACAAGCTTAGAGGGGCTAAATGATTTGCCCAAGGCCACAAACTAGTATTGGTCCCCACATTAAAATGTGAGCTTCATGTAGGCAGCATCTGGCACCAAGAATAGCGCCTGGCATATAGTAGATGCTAAATAAAGATTTGTTGAAGAATGAACCAGATCTGGCTGACTCCAAAGCCGTCATTCTTTTCATGACATTATTTGCTACTCTGTAAACTGTCTTTTGAAGTATCAGAGCAAGTAGCACACTTCTTTACATCCATGAGGACCTGAGGTCCAGGGAAATGAAGTTAATTTTTCTACATTGCACAAGAGTGGCTGGGCCAGGAGTGGAACTCAAGTTTTCTGATAGTATTATTTTCTTTTTTCTAGTCTGCATGGAGACCATGAGGCAGAGACAGGTTGTGGGCCACTTCCTTTCCTCAGGAAAGTTCAGGGGTCTGGCCTGGGGAGGAACATTTCAGAAGGAGTTATATCCAAAACTTTCTACCTAGAAAAGAGATTCAATGCTGGAGGAAAGTTATTTCCCCTGATAGAAGGATGGACTACTGGGGGATACTTTCTTATTCACAACACCGGAATCTGATGTTTTGAGACAGGGCTAGTCCTGTGGTGAAGTCTAACCAGGCAGCTGAAACCTGATAGTGGCTACTTCATCACACAATTTTATTTCTCCTAATCATATCACTTAAAATGATCACGGGCCTTTAACTTTTTAAGGAAGAAATTGGTGTTAAATTATACATCTTAAAGTCATTATGTTTTTTTTGGCCAAATAAACCCTTTCTTCTCTTTTTTTCATTGCATTTTTAATATCAAAAAAATGGGGGCCGGGCGTGGTGTCTCATGCCTGTAATCCCAACACTCTGGGAGGCTGAGACGGGTGGATCACCTGATGTCAGGAGTTCAAGACCAGCCTGGCCAACATGGTGAAACTCCATCTCTACTAAAAATACAAAAATTAGCTGGGCTTGGTGGCAGGCGCCTGTAATCTCAGCTCTTCAGGAGGCTGAGGCAGGAGAATCACCTAGGAGGTGGAGGTTGCAGTGAGCCGAGATCGCACCATTGCACTCCAGCCTGGGCAACAAGAGCAAAACTCCATCTCAAAAAAAAAAAGAAAAAGAAAAAGAAAATGGCTATGAACATCCTACTGTTAGTAGTAGTTTGTAGCTATGGCAACTCATATATCTATTTGTTAAGTACCCAACTAGTTGTGTCTCTATGCTAGGTGTACAGTTAAATAAGTAAGTAAATATATACACAAATAAATAACTACAAATTTACAATATTCCACACAGCATTAAGGAGACCACATAAAATTGAACAAACATATACCAGGCCCAGAACCAAATTAACCTACTATCTGAGATCATGTGCAATGAAGTCATTATAGCTACACAGGACAAGAGACTAGACCATCTAAAAGTCATTTCTTCCTTGCTTTCAAGTTCTCCATCCTTCCTTTCTTTTTCCATTTATTTGTTTTTAATCTTTGAGTATTTTGCCTGTTAATCTTTTCAAATCATCAAAGTCTGAGTGAAGATAAACCAGAGCCTGTTCTAGTTACACCCACCCCAGGAATCCCCAAACCTAAACTCCCAGCAATAGCTTGCAGAAAAGCCATACAAACCATTCCTGGTTGGGAAAGAAGTCATCCTCATCAGCAGCTCATATGCTGACAAAGCCCAACAAAGATTACATGTGGCCATAATAACTGCATGGATATGCTTCTCACAGCTGACATGTCTCTCCCTTCCTGGATTCTCACACTGTGTCCGGTACATGCCCTGGCAAAACTCTCTCCAAAGACACCAGACTACTGGAGCTAGGTTTTCCTTGTCTCTTGTTCCTCCCCTCATCTCCACACTTAATAACTCTACATTGCACAGTGGAACACTTGGCAAGGCAAGAAAGAAGTCAAGCCTGGATGCTAGGGACAGCTCCTGTCATGAGAAGGATCCATGACTGTCTCTTGCCCTTTTCTCTCCTCCTCAGCACACTTCTGCTTTCCCCTAATTTTTCCATCTTATACATATTTTATTGTTTTCTAAATATAGACATCCTAAAATCTCCGTGGAAAGACATCTATTGAAACCAGAGTGATAGCAAGTAATGTGCCCAGCAGGCAAATCGCAAAACAAATAGAGGGTGCACTCAGCACTTTTTTCTTCTGCTGCACAAAAGAACCCAAATAAGGCTCCTGGAACCATGGGTTGAGTAATCAAGTCCTTTTCCTGGATGTACAACAGCACAGCTTTGGGAGATAACTAATTCAGCTTGTGTAATTGTACACCCGTCTAGAAGAGGAAAAGGAAGCACAAAAAGAGAGAAAAGGAGAACAGGCCAAACTTTTAATGGCTTGCCCTCCTTCTGCACCTGCCATGACTTGCAAGCAGAATATTGTGTCCCAGCTGGCCACTTGTCCTGAATCTGAGACCCCAAGATACCCATTGCCCTTGGAATTAAAGAATTATAAATGGAATTTTTGCACCTGCAAATTTAAAAAAGAAAAACGATAGTGAGAAAACTTGGAAAGGTCCCTTGAAACATTTGTATCACCCTTGTCAGGCTGTGTTTACTGCCCCTGGTGAATGCTAACCAGACACATGAGTAAGGACTCTTAAGGACCATTTAGCTGTTTTACTGAAATTAATTTTGGTTCCTACAGATTAACCATAAAGACATGCACTGGCTGCAGGTGTGCCAAAGCCAGCATTCAGAGAAAATCCAGCAAATTTTGTGGAGATGGTTAATGACTCCTGCAAAATTAATTTAAATTGAAATAGGATAAGAACATATGGAAAGAATCAATCACTCCTCATTTTGAATGAATGTTATTTTAGCATGCATAGATTTCTGATATAATTTTCTTCCTTTCCCTTAAGGGTCAAGAAGTACTCAAACACTAAGTCTTTTTGCAAAAGAGAATATTTTTTTTTTTTCTCCAAGAAAGAGGAGAAACATGTTTCATAAATCTTTTTACTTGTCTAATGTGGAAATTTACATCTGGGGCTCCATAGACACTGCTCAAAGCCCTCTCAGAAAACACAACTCTGCTCTTGGGGTAATTATGCTTTCCTAGTGTCTGGACACTGGCTCTGGCTTCCATTTAGAATAAGATCTGGGCCCACTTGTTATGCATGTCCACATTAACTGGACAAGTCATAGAATTTAAATGTGATATGAGGCGAAAACACAGAGGCAATAGCAATAGAATAGGATTAGAAAAGTCTTTTTCAAGTGTTTGGAAGGCAATTACTATGTTAACAAAATCCCACAGCCACATGTTCACACTCTTGTACCCCCATTCCATGTGCAAAGCCATCTCCAGAGTTCTCTCTCCAGGGGAGTGAAACAGCGGCAGGCACACCCATCGTAAGCAGGGGCTCCCCCAGCGTTAGTGCCACCCATGATGTTTCTTCTCCAAGACCTTCTTCTAATCCCATTTATAGTTTATTTACCCAAGTTATTTACACTTTGTTCCAGAAAATAGTTAAGACAACATTAATAATATAAATCCTCATCCACATCAATCACAGATATCAACTGTCTAGTCTTTACTCATTCTTCATTCAACAAATATAGATTACGGTTTTGTGCCGTATCAGGTATTATTTTAGGCACAGGGCAGGAGAGAATATAAAGAAGAAGAAAAACTAGTCCCCTTATTCTTGAGGACCATATAATTTAGGGGTCAAATGGATGCATAAACTTCTAAATAAAAACATAGCAACATTGTTCATGCAAAAATCATCTACTAATATTTTTCTCTCTTTTCACTTTGCGTTTATTTTCACATATATTTATTGAAAACCTATTATGTGTCCGGCAGTATGCTAAGAATTGGGGATATAACTCTGGATACAAAAATCCAAAGAAGAATTTCAAAACAACATTCCACAATTCCAGGGACAGCAGGAAAGAAGTCACAAGACATCTATTTGTAATGTTTGTGCCAATGGAGATGGAGCAGAGAACTGAGAAATTTTTTTTAAAAAGTCATTTCTATGTGGGTTGGGAAGAAATCCTAAATTTTGTGGAAAGCAAGGAAATAGGGAGTGGTAAGGAACTAATGACTGCCTGGTTCAGCTTTCCTTAGGCTAATGTTACAATTAATGCCTGTTCCCTGAGCATTCATCATTCTGGGGAATGGGGGGCTGATGGTGGAGGATTAAATCCAGATTCCAGCAGCGGGGGGCCAAGCATTAATTGTATAAAATTCACAAAAGAGGTCACCTGGAATTGGCTGTATAAATAATTAAAAAGTAGGGAAAAAGGGGAACATGAGATAGCCAGAAAAGAAAGTCTTTGAGAGAAAAGGAAAGCTGGAGGAAGATACAATAAAAGACAAAATGAGACAGTAACAGGCCAAAAGGGTAATATCTTTTCTCTGGTCCTGCTGACTAGAATCCTGGTTCAAATCCTTGGCCAACCAATTGGTGTAATCATTAGTTTATGTGCTCCATCTGCCTAGCATCCCTAGAGGACTGTGACCGTGTTCTGGTCATCCGTGTCTCCAAATCTCAGCACAGTGTCTGGCCCAGAGTTGGCCTTCAGTAAGTGTTGCTTAAATAGATTTAAAAAAAAAAAGTGAATCATGTGAAAGAGAAGATAGAAATAAGTTAAACACACACGTATGAGGAGCTCTTCAAAAAAATTCATGGAAAATGTGTATTATCAAAAAACTATGCAGAGAATTCAAAATGTTTGCACTAAAATAAACTCATACTAATTTGTTATGGCATGTCTGAACAGGATCTAGTTTGGGGCACTATGAAGGATAAGACATCAGTTTGAGAAGAGCCCCCATCAGAGCAACATGAATTCTGCTATTAATAAAATTGAAGCAAGAACTAATGTTAAGGCTGGGCACAGTGGCTCACACATGTAATCCCAGCACTTTGGGCGGCTGAGGTGGGTGGATCACCTGAGGTCAGGAGATCCAGACCAGCCTGTCCAACATGGCAAAACCCCGTCTCTACTAAAAATACAAAAATTAGTAGGACATGGTGGCACGCACCTGTAATCCCGGGTACTCGGGAGGCTGAGGCAGGACAATTGCTTGAACCCAGGAGGTGGAGGTCACAGTGTGCTGAGATAGCGCTACTGTGCTCCTGCTTGGGACAGAGCAAGACTCTGTCTAAAAAAAAAAAAAAAAAAAACAAAAAAACAACCAACATCCAATTTATGGTTTGTGTAGAAAAATAGTGAAATCATTGATGCTTTACAAAAAGTTTATGGAAACAATGTCCCAAAGAGATCAGTAGGGGTCTTTCTATGTTGCCCAAGCTGGTCTTGAACTCCTGGACACAAGCAATACTTCTGCCCCGGTCTCCCAAAGTGCTGGGATTACAGGGTGAGCCACCGTGCCCAGCCCTGAAATTCTTTTTGTTTCATAATCTTAAAAAGTCTTTAGCCAAGCCTGGTGTCTTACACCTGTAATTCCAACACTTTGGGATGCTGAGGGGGAAGGATTGCTTAAGGCCAGGAGTTCGAGACCACCCTGAGCAACATAGTGAGACCTCATTTCTACTACAAATTTAACAAATTAGCTGGGTGTGGCAGCATGCACCTGTACTCCTAACTACTTGAGAGGTTGAGGCAGGAGGACTGCTTGAGCCCAGAAGTTCAAGGTTGCAGTAAGCTATGATCTCACCACTGCACTCCAGCCTGGCAACAGAGTAAGACCCTGTCTCTAAAAATAAAAATTAAAAATATCCTTTACAGTGCATCCATTTTTCTTCAGTTGACAATGCAAAAAAGATTGCCCTGGCCAAGTGCAGTGGTTCACGCCTGTAATCCCAGCACTTTGGGAGGCCGAGGCAGGCGGATCACTTGAGGCCAGGAGTTCAAGACCAGCCTGGTCAACATGGTAAACCCTGTCTCTACTAAAAATACAAAAAAAAAAAATTAGCCAGCATGGTGGTGCACACCGGTAATCCCAGCCACTTGGGAGGGTGAGGCAGGAGAACTGCTTAAACACGTGAGGTGGAGGTTGGAGTGAGCGGAGACCATGCCACTGCACTCCAGCCTGGGTGACAGAGTGAGACTCCATTTCAAAAGAAGAAAAAAAAAAGATTGCCTTGACGTGGTTACATTCCCAGGACCCTACGTTCTTTAGGAAACGACTAAATGGCTGGTATCATTGTTTACAAAAGTGTCTTCGACTTGATGGAGCTTATGTTGAAAAATAAAGCTTATATTTTTCATTTTTACCTTTTAATTTAATAATCTTCCATGAACTTTTTGAAGTCCCCTCTATTCTGTATACAGGAGGCTTCAGTTACATCCCCTAAGTTTTGGTATGTTGTGTCTTCATTTTTCCTCTTTTCAAAGTACTTTTGGTCTCTCAAATTATTTTCTAATTTCTCTTTTGATTTCTTCTTTGTTCTTTGACCCATGGGTTATTTAGGAGTATATTGTTTAATTTCCACACATTGCATTTCCCAGCATTTCCACAGGGAAATGACAATGTTAAACTGGGAGGCCCAAGAAGAACACCATTTGGAGAGGATAGGACATAGATTAGAATGAGCAAAGGTTTCCTGGTGACCTCTGCTAATACACCTCACCTACATATACCTGCCCTCCAGCTCTCCACCCAGAGAACACAGACGTGCTCAGCAAATCTTTTTTTTTTTTTTTTTTGAGATGGAGTCTTACTCTGTTGGCTGGAGTGCAGTGGCGTGATCTCAGCTCACTGCAACCTCCACCTCCCAAGCAATTGTCCTGCCTCAGCCTCCCGAGTAGCTGGGGCTACAGGTGTGCACCACCAAGCCTGACTAATTGTTTTGTATTTTTAGTAGAGAGGGGGTTTCACCATGTTGGCCAGGCTGGTCTTGAACTCCTGACCTCAGGTGATCCACCTGCCTTGGCCTCCCAAAGTGCTGGGATTATAGGCATGAGCCACTGCATCTGGCCCAGCAAATACATATTCTTCCAACTCATGGATGAGAAATCGATGTCCACACATGGTCTGACACAAGGTACCATGTAACATGTAGGAGAACTGGAATTCCAGGCAGGTGATAGGGCAAGATGGTTAGGAGGATAGGTTCAAATCTTCATTCTGCCATTTTTGGGCTGGGTGATCTTTGGAAAGGTACTTAATTTCTCTAGGTCTCAACTCATTTGTAAATTGGGATAATAGTACCTACCTCATAAGGTTATTGTAATAGTAAAAATAGTTCACATAACCCAGCACCGTGGGAAACTTTCAAAAAATGTTAGCCTGGTCAGGCACAGTGGCTCACACCTGTAATCCCAGCACTTTGAGAGACCAAGGTGGGCAAATCACAAGGTCAGGAGTTCAAGACCAGCCTGGCCAACATAATGAAACCCCCATCTCTACTAAAAATACAAAAAATTAGCCAGGCGTGGTGGTGGGTGCCTGTAATCCCAGCTACTCGGGAGGCTGAGGCAGGAGAATGGCTTGAACCCGGGAGGCGGAGGTTGCAGTGAGTGGAGATCACGCCACTGCACTCCAGCCTGGGCGACAGAGCGAGACTCCATCTCAAAAAAAAAAAAAAAGAAAAGAAAAGAAAAAAAAATCCAGTGTTTTTGTTAGCACTTCGGGACCTGGAGCTGGAAGCCTTTAATATTAACATGCTGCAGTACTCTTGGGACCCCACTGATTCCTGGGTTTGAATCCTGGCTCTCTCATATAATAGCTTAGGAGAACTTGACCAGGCCACTTACCCTCTCTGCATCTCAGTGTCCTTGTCTTTCAAAGGGGCCCTCACAAGGTGATTGCGAATAGATTAATGAATATGGGTAAAACTCAAATAGTCCCTGACCCATGCTAAGTAGAGACCCCATCCCTACACTGATGAAATTTAAATTCTTGCTAGGGAAACAGGGGAAAACCAATAAAGAGGTAATTATGTAAAACAGTTACCAATTGTGATAAGTGCTATGAAGGCTGAAATAAGGCTTAAAGAGAGAATGGGGAGGGGAACCTACTTAAGTGATTAGGTGGTCAGGGAAGCCTTTCCCAAGGAGGAAACATTTCAGCTAAAAGCTAAAGGATAAAAAGGATAAATAGAACTAAGGAACATCTTAATCTCAGCCTTACCAAGAGCTGAAGGAAATATCTTCAAGGCATAGGGAACATCAAATGCAAATAGCCAGAAATGCATTTCAGATTGAATTCCTACAATATCCGCTATTGTAGAATTCCTTAACATGAATGTATCATTTTTACATAAACATGATAGCAAGTGAGATACATGATGAGACATGAACACGTGTCAAATACACATTCCTGAACATTGCTCAGCATTTAATTGACCTGTGCCCATGTGTTACAATGGTATACAAATATGTGCAATTTTATATAAACAGACACGTGTAGACCTAAATTTTTCTAAAAGACTAATGCAGACCTAAACATTAATTAGTGACACATTTAAGATATTCAATTAATGGATAAGCAGAGACTGACTAGAAAAATTAAAAGAATAAAAAATGATGTTCAAATAAAAGCACAAAAGAGACAGGAGGAACTCTTGTTTTTAGGCTTGCACAAAAATTCACCTGGCAGCACAAGTTGACGTGTGACCTGTTTCCCATGTGTTAAAAATTTTGATATATAACACGTTTGGATGTGCGTGTTCCTGTGCTTTAGGGAAGTTCTTTTTTTTTTTTTTTTTTGAGATGGAGTCTTCTTCTGTTGCCCAAGCTGGAACGCAGGGCTGCAATCTCAGCTCACTGCAACCTCCGCCTCCCAGGTTCAAGCAATTCTCCTGCCTCAGCCTCCCGAATAGCTGGGACTACAGGCATGTGCCACCATGCCCAGCTAATTTTTATATTTTAAGTAGAGATGGGGTTTCACCATGTTGGCCAGGTTGGTCTCAAACTCCTGACCTCAAGTGATCCACCTGCCTTGGCCTCCTAAAGTGCTGGGATTACAGATGTGAGCCACCGCGCCCATCCTCGAGGACAGTATTTTAATAGTTAGAAATATACATATTTAGAACAAGAAAGAAATGTCTGTGGAACCCCTAACATAATTTCACTGAACTCTTCAGTGTCACAGAACAGTTTGAAAAGCACTACTGCAAAATAATTCCGGATGGGAAAAAGTTAATTTTCCACCGTCCTCCATTCTCTCCTTAGTGACTAGTTTCATTTCATTCATTCACTGAACAAATGTACTGAGCTCTGTGCTCATTACTCTTTATCCCATGCTCTCCTCCTGCCCTCACCTATTCTCCATTCTTCTCTGCCCAGGGTGCTGGGAGCGGTCCCCTAAGGGCTGCATCATCCAGGATCTCTGCCCTCCAGCTTCTGATTCCCTACAGCCAGTGGGAGCAAGGCATGGTTCTGGCAGTGACGGGAACTAGAGCTCCTGCTGGGTGCTCCTCTTAGGCACCTCCAGTGCTCACCAGCTCTAGCAACGGCTTTTCCTCTCCTTTGTAGGCTAATTGCTCCCCTCTTTTGCTAGTCTCTTGGTGCTTCAGCATCCTTTGTGGGTTTCCTTAACCTTGCCCACACTTCTGTAAACTGCCCCTTCATTAACATCTCTTCAAAATCCAAAATGAATGTATTCTCTTTTGCCTGCTAAGACCCTGACTCAAGCCTCTACTATGTTCTAGACCATCCCTGTCCAACAAAAGGATAACAGGAGCCATATATATACTTTTAAATTTTCTAGTAGCCATGAAAGACAGTAAAAAGATGCAGATAAAATTAATTTTAATAATATATCCTATTTAACACAATACATCCCAAACATTATCATTGTAACATGTAATCATTATAAAAATTTATTAGTGAGATAGTTTACATTCTGTCTCTCCCTTTTTTTTTTTTTTTTTTTTTTTGAGACAGTCTCTGTCTGTCACCCAGGCTGGAGTGCAGTGGCGAGATCTCGGCTCACTGCAACCTCTGTCTCCTGAGTTCAAGTGGTTCTCCTGCCTCAGCCTCCTGAGTAGCTGGGATTACAGGTACCTGCCATCACAACTGGCTAATTTTTGTATTTTCAGTAGAGACGGGGTTTCCCCATGTTGGCTAGCATGGTCTCGAACTCCTGACCTCAGGTGATCCACCCGCCTCGGCCTCCCAAAGTGCTGGGATTATAGGCCTGAGGCAGCACGCCCGGCTGTCTCTCTCTTTTTTTTTTTTCGTTGAGACAGAGTCTCACTCTGTTGCCCAGGCTGGAGTGCAGTGGTGTGATCTCGGCCCACTGCAACCTCTGCATCTCAGGTTCAAGTGACTCTTGAGCCTCAGCCTCCCAAGTAACTGGGATTACAGGCATGCACCACTATGCCTGGCCAATTTTTTGTAGTTTTAGTAGACAGGGTTTTGCCATGTTGGCCAGGCTGGTCTCAAACTCCTGGCCTCAAGTAATCTGCCTGCCTCAGCCTCCCAAAATGCTGGGATTACAGGTATGAGCCACTGTACCCAGCCTACATTCTCTCATTCATACTAGGTTGACAAAACCTGATGTGTATTTTACACTCACAACAATCTCAGTTGGAATTTATCACATTTCAAGTACTCAATACCCACATGTAGCTGGCAGCTACCATACGGCACAATATAGTTCTGGATACTGATTTAGCGCTGGAGATAGATGCAAAATACAGTCCCTAACATCTTAGAGTTGATGGTCCGGTAAGAAAGATGGACACCCAAACCATTAGAAAATAATGCAGCAAATGCATAATTAATGCTGTGTACAAGATGCTGTGGGAATAGAGCTCTTTCCATCAATGGGGTTTACAGAGAGATAATAGACATTAACATTTGAGCAGATCCTGAATGATCAAGGATTCTGCCAAGAAAACAATAGGGTGGAGAGGACAATGCAGGCAGACAGACATAATCTTCACCTTTCCATCTACCCTTGCTGTATCAGCTGTTCTCTGACTACGCTCCTGAGACAGGCACCCTGCACACCAAGGGTGCACTTGGATCTCGCTACTTACTGTGGTCCAGGTTTGGATGGACCTCTGCAGTCTTAGCACAGGCTCGAGGAGTATAAGTTTTCAAAGGAAACACAACTAGGAAATAAGGGTGAGATATGAATGCGGGGAGAATGCCTATAAACAGACATGCTGAGAGAGCCTGGAGCCATTTTCCTAAGGTAATTGAACTCTGGCCACTGACAGGCTTCAGTGGCTCAGGTTCCTGGGCACAAAGCCTAACCTTATTTTCCTCATCTAATCTGTTTCCTTTGCTATTCAGAAAGCATTGTCACTGGCCAGGTATTAAAGCTCATTGTTTCTAACCTTTGGCAACATTTTGGTTGTTATTGTTTTTCATCTTTTCCCCTTATATGAGCCCATTTCTCTAGTAGTCCCAAGGACTTGAGGACCAACACGGACCTCCCTCTAGATTGTCTCTCTCACATGAAAATCCTACTATTTTTAGTCAAATATAGCTCTCTTTTCCCGTTTCAAAACTCAGACGCCCTATAGAATAGCTCAAAAAGTTCTTATTTTGGCCAGGCATGGTGGCTCATGCCTATAATGCCAGCACTTGGGGAGGACAAGTTGGGAGGATGGCTTGAGGACAGGAGTTTGAGGGCAGCCTGGGCCACATAAGGAGACCCTGTCTCTACAAAAAATTTAAAAAGTAGCCAGACGTGGTGGCATGCACCTGTAGTCCCAGCTGCTTGGGAGGTTAAAGTGGAAGGATTGCCTGAGCCCAGGAGGTTGAGGCTGCAGTGAGCCATGATCATGCCACTGCACTTTACCCTGGGTGACGGAGCAAGACCCTCTCTCAGAACAAACAAACAAACAAAAAAGAAGTTATTTTTGTCTCAGAGGCAATGTTTGTTCTCTACTCTCTGAAGGGAGGTTATAACTTAAGTGACCCAAGGCCAAGGAATGGTCACGTTATTTTCCGCTCTAACTTACCTTCTCAGCATACTTTGTTAGATATTTTTGGAAGATTCACCTCACTCTCTTAAATCCTCCAAACCTCAGTTTTCTAACATAAAAGTACATCACACACATGAGAGCAACAAAATAGAGCTGCTCACCTTTCAAGCCTAGGGCCTCCTGTGAGGTTCTCTGATCCACTTTGGGAAGCCATCAAGTTCCCTGCAGACCTCTTTGCGTAACTCCATGATACTTAATAGCTGGTGAGGATTTTTAAGGATACCCAAGCAGTAATGGGAGAGGAAAGGAGGATAACTATTCTTAGATACTAAAAAAGAAGTATGCACTTAACTCAGACAAACATTCTGGCGCCTTTCTGTATGAGCAGAATCCTGATTTCCAGGAGGTTGGAGAGCCATGGCTAACTGTTTACATCCTTGGTCTGCAGTAGTCAGATGGTATACACTGTAGCCTTATTTCCCTTGTCTCCTTCTTAAATCAACCATAAATCATGTTCAATGCCAAGCTTTCTGCAAAAATTCCCTGTGGTTTCTTTTAGTCTCTCACTCCAACTATCACATTGTGATTCCCATTGGCAATAATGTCGGCATCTGTTCTCCATACCAGCACTATTTGCAAATACTTTGAGACCGTGCCCTTGATTACTACTCAAAAGTTCAACTTCTGTTTTCTTAGAGCCAAAACACATACTGTATTATCCAGTTTAAATAGTTTCCAATCCTCATCTGGGCAGCAGGCTTCATCAGTTCCTCCCATTACTCATATTTTTTTTTTTTAATGCTTTTAATTCTTTTCTTTCAATTGACTCATGTAGAGATGATTAACTTTGGTCTTGAACATTGCTAACCTTCCCACTCTGAGCTGTGCTTCATTCCCTCCTTAAGGATCTCTTCCATCCATGATGTCGTGGATTCTAAGAGGTTCTTTTACTCCCCAAAGCAGTTTATTAATACCACCTTTTTGTTTTTCTTCTCCATGGTCTAAATTAGATCTCAGAAAATAAATAAATAAATAAATAGGATCTCAGTATGCTAGGAATTAGGCAACAATTATATATAAAGAATCAGTTATGGCCAGGCGCGGTGGCTCACGCCTGTAATCCTGGCACTTTGGGAGGCTGAGGTGAATGGATCATGAGGTCAGAAAATCGAGACCATCCTGGCCAACAAGGTGAAACCCTGTCTCTACTAAAATACAAAAAATTAGCTGGGCGTGGTGGTGCATGCCTGTAGTCCTAGCTACTCAGGAGGCTGAGGCAGGGGAATCGCTTGAACCTGGGAGGCAGCGGTTGCAGTGAGCCGAGATCGCGCCACTGTACTCCAGCCTGTCGACAAAGCAAGACTCAGTCTCAACAACAACAACAACAAAATCAATTATTCTTAAAGAGAAATAATTTATATGGTTTACAATTTCTTTTATCTCTCTGGCTTAAAACATTTGTTTGTAATGTGCATGTGTGTATGTGCATGGTTTGGGTTTGGTTTTGGTTTTGTGAGTGTGTGTATGTATGTGGTTTGATTTTGCTTGTTTGTTATTTTTCTAAATGATTTGGTTGAACAGTTATTCAACAGAGATGACTGCACCATTCTGAGCACTGTCAGGCAGTCAGCATTTTTATGAACTGCCCCTTTGGCATAGACTCTGTGTTTCTGGACTTGTGAGAAAATACATACTTGTATACTCATATGTGCATGTCTGAACATACATGCAAAACCAATACAGAAATTAAAACAACAGAGAAAGACACTTAGCCAAACCCAGCAGACCAAATGATTACATCTATGTTATATAAAGACGTGTCTTATAAGTTAATCAAAGATATTTATGCATTTATACAAAGACTAGAGGAAATCATAAATTGTAATGAAAATCAGGAATGTTCTAATACAATTAGTACTTTTTTAAAAAGGTTCTCCATATATCAAGTACTATTGTATACACTTTACATTGAGAAATCCATACAACATCTCTGAGATAGAAATTATTATTATCCTGCTTATAGATGAGAAAACCAAGCCCCAGAGAGGTTAAGTGACTCACCTATGGTTTCACAGTCAGATAAATGGAAAAGGGCACAACCAGACAATTCACACAAGATAAAATGCAATCTCAAATGAAAAAATGTTCAAGATTGCCAGTAATCAAATAAATGTAAATTAAAACATTAAGTAATTTCATACTGCACCTTTGGGGAGGCTTAAACTATCACTCTCAGTCAGATATGGTGGCAACAATGTACATCAGTGTAAGCTTTCAGGAAGGCCATTTGCTGATACTTATAAACAATGGTAAAGAGGCTCCCTTTAATTCAGTAATTACACTCCTAGAAATTTATTCTTAGAAAGTTATTCAAAAGAAAGAGCCATATGAATAAAAAATTTGCTGTAGCTTCTTTATGGTATCAAACATCGAAAGCAGTCTAAAGTTCCAAATATAGGGACTTTTAAAGTAAACTATGATACATCAATGAAATGGAGTACCATGTAGCCATTTAAACTATAATTATCAGTGATAATGATAATATTAAAGTTACATAATGTTAAGTGAAGTAGGCCAAATATAACATTTTACCTATTTTATGATTGCAACTATGTAAAATTATGTATACATATGTTCAAGGACCAGAATGGAACATAAAATGAAAACGCCTGAGACGTCAGATGGCATAATTTTAAGTCCATTTCTTTCCTATTTTTAATTACCTTTATTTTTGTTGTTTTCCATATGATGGCAAAATCGGGAGTTAGGAAAAAATAGAAGATACCGTTTCTACCTTTTGGTGATACAGAATGTAGCTGAGCATTCATAGAATCATTGACTTTTAGAGCTGGAAGGGGCTTTATCAGACTCTTGGTGCAACTTCCTAATTTTACAGATAAATACTCTGAGGCAGAAAAAGATTGACTTGCTCAATTACACATATTTAATTAGGAGCCAGAATTTTCAACTCCAAAAGTGACCCACAATCATTTACGGTACATTTCTTGCAGAGAAATTAAGTTGTTAGGACCCTATCTTGAAGCAGATTATGTTAATAAAAATAACTATTTTAGCCTAATTCTACTTTTTAAAATCTGCATTATCAACTGCCTCCTTTCCCCACCTGAAATCTGCTTTATGCCAAAGCAAAAGCACTAATTCTTGACTACATAGCACACACCATGCATATTCTTGGCATTTCAAAAAATGTCAAAATATTTATAAAGAAGATGAGTATTTCAAATAACAATGGAAAACGTGGTAGTCATTTTCCGGTGATGGAAACAGCAGGAATTCAATTAAGATTTAATAAATTAATTACATTGAATTTCACTTTCATACATTAAAAAATGTTTTCTAACATTGACTAAAAAATCTGCTTTAAATCTGCTAAAAATTAGTTTCTGGGATGAAAATGAAGAATATGAGTAAATATGTAAATGTTTACATAGCCTTACAGGGAGACCCTCATCTACTCACCTGTGATCACAAACAGCAAAACATGTCCTCAGGAGATGTGAGACCCAGCTGGCAGGGGAGGCTCATTAATCTTAAACCTGCCTTTGATGATAATAGCTTCTGCCTGGGCTCTCTGAAAGACCAGAGGAAAATGGAGGCCAGGTGCAGTGGCTCACGCCTGTAATTCCAGCACTTTGGGAGGCCAAGGCCGGCAGATCACTTGAGGCCAGGAGTTCGAGGACAGCCGGGCCAACATCGCGAAACCCCGTCTCTACTAAAAATACAAAAAAAAAAAAAAAAAAATTTAGCCAGTCGTGGTGGCCTATGCCTGTAATCCCAGTTACTCAGGAGGCTGAGGCAGGAGAATCGCTTGAACCTGGGAGGTGGAGGTTGCAGTGAGCTGAGATTGCACCACTGCACTTCAGCCTGGGCGACAGAGCAAGACTGTCTCAAAAAAAAAAAAAAAAAAAAAGCAAAAACATGGGAAGATGCTAAAGAAAATTTAGAAGTCACAGACTGATGGGGCTACCAAAGTTGTTTTGGTTGTTGGGGCTGGTATGTCACGGCCACAAGGTTGATTTGCAGGGAGTATGTAAAAGCATCATGTGCTCACTTCAGGGCACTGTGAGTCTCTAGGGGCATCAACTGAACATCGCACCAGCAACCAAGGTGGTGGTGATGGCCGATCCCAACAGTGCTCTGCAGCTGGGGCTTCAGCAGCAGCAGGAAGCAGCACCAGCTCTGGGCACTGGGACAGGAGCATGACCCTCTCACGAGACTTGGTTGGAAGCCCTGGACACTATTTAATAGAGGTTAAGAGCTGTTGAGACACATACCCTAGGGACTAAGGAAATAGAAAACAAGAGAAATATAAAGAATCAGAGAGGAAGACTTTTAGGGGAGAAATTGCTTCTACATACAATCTGTAATTTCACATTAATAGTCATATATTAAGGTTAAGACCTACTCAGATTTAATAATCTGACTCTGTTTTTTACAACTGTAAACGAGCTCACTATCCATGGTATTCTCCATGATATTTTTTAGTCACAACTCAGTGGTTCTCAAGCCTGGCTAACCATCAAAATCTCCTAGAGAATAAAAAACATCATCTGTACAGAGGAAACAAACAAACAAAAATAGACACAAAAAATGCAAAAACATAACACACACCAATGCCTAGGCCTCCCATAGATAGATGAAATCAGAATCTGGTGGTGGATCACAGGAATCAGTAGGTTTGCTTATTGCTTTTAGAGAGAGACAGGGTCTCACTCTGTTGCCTAGGATGCAGTGCAGCAGAGCAATCATGGCTCACTGCAGCCTTGAACTCCTGGGCTCCAACAATCTTCCCACCTCAGCCTCCCAAATAGCTGGGACTACAGGCGCATGCCACCATGCTGGACTTATTTTTTTGCCGGGGGGTGGTGGGGGGTTGGGGGTGTGTGTAGAGATGGAATCTTGCTATGTTGCCCAGGCTGGTCTCAAACTCCTGGTCTTAAGCAATTCTCCTCCTCCCAAAGTGCTGGGATTATAGGCATGAGCCACTGTGCCAGGCCAAATCAGTATGTGTTAAAAGCTTCTCAGGTTCTTCCAATAAACAATGAGGGTAGAGACCCATTGTTCCAACAAGAGCAGTTAGAATCTTTCTGGAACGGTTCTAATTTTAATGTAATACAGATCACCTGCGGATCTTATTAAGCTGCAGATCTTGATTTGCTAGGCCTGAGTTGGAGATTGCGATGTTGAATTGCTAACAGCCTCTCCTGGTGATGCTAACGCTAATAGTCTGCAAACCACCTTATAAAAAGGATCTAGGAAAATTAAGACAGGTGGTTAATTCCAGAGTAGAGGGGCCAGAGACAAGTAACTAACAACAACAACAAAAAACTTTTTTTTTAACCTTAACAAAAGGGTAAAAACAAAAGCATATAGGACCTCTTTTATTTTATTTTATATTTTTTTCGAGACTGAGTCTTGTTCTGTCACCCAGGCTGGAGTGCAGTGGTGCAGTCTTGGCTCGCTGCCTCCCAGGTTCAAGCAATTCTCCTGCCTCAGCCTCCCAAGTAGCTGAGATTACAGGTGCCTGCCACCACACCCAGCTAATTTTTTATGTTTTTAGTAGAGAGGGGGTTTCACCATGTTGGCTAGGCTGGTCTTGAACTCCTGACCTCATGATCCATCCACCTCGGCCTCCCAAACTGCTGGGATTACAGGCACGAGCCACCACACCCGGCCAGGACCTCTTTTAATACAACCCAATTTATTTATTTATTTATTTTTTATTTTTATTTTTTGAGACGGAGTTTCGCTCTTGTTGCCCAAGCTGGAGTACAATGGCGCAATCTCGGCTCACCACAACCTCCTCCTCCCGGGTTCAAGTGATTCTCCTGCCTCAGCCTCCCGAGTAGCTGGGATTACAGGGATGCACCACCATGACTGGCTAATTTTTGTATTTTTAGTAGAGACGGGGTTTCTCCATGTCGGTCAGGCTAGTCTCAAACTCCCGCCCTCAAGTGATCTGTCCACCTCAGCCTCCCAGAGTTCTGGGATTACAGGCTTGAGCCTCTGCGCCCAGCCTATGACCCAAATTTTTAACTTGGTCACTGCTATGGTTGGAATGTTTGTATCCCCCTAATATTCATATGTCGAAATCCTAACCCCTAAAGTGATGGTATTAGAAGGTGGGCTGTTGGGAGGTGATTAGGTCATGAGAACTAAAGGGATTAGTGTCATCATAAAAGAGTCCTGAAGGAGCTCAGTTGTCCCTCAGCCTCCCAAAGTTCTGGGATTATAGGCGTGAGCCACCCATATCTGGCCAAATCCTCCAGTGCCTTGATCTTGGATTTCCCAGCCTCCATAACTGTGAGAAATACATTTCTGTTGTTATAGCAACCCAAATGGGCTAAGAGAGTCGCCTCATCTAAATATGAATTACAGTCAACGAAATGCTAAATTGATAGCATGGACATACCTATATTGCCTCCTACCTCCCAGGTTTGCTGTATGTGACCGTAGTCATGTCATAATAGTCCAGAAGGGCCTGCTGTGAGTGACACTCCCTAGCATCAAGCTTTAGGCTATGCAGTTGGAGGTGACATTTGGATTGAAATAACAGATAAGCTGAAGTAATAGATAAGAAGATGAGCATGAACTCTGAAGGGAGATTTAAGACCAGAAAATGGGAAATGAGCACTTTGGTCAGAGATCAAGAGGCAGCTAGGTGCAGTGGCTCATGCCTGTAATCCCAGGACTTGAGGAGCCTGAGGCGGGAGGACTGCTCGAGCCTAGGAGTTTGAGATCAGCCTGGGCAACAAAATGAGATCCCATCTCTACCAAAAAAAATTTAAAAATTAGCCAGGTGTGGTGGTATGTGCCTGTAGTCCTTGCCACTCAGGAGGCTGAGGCAGGAGGATTGCTTCTGCCCAGGGATTTGAGGTGGCAGTGAGCTATGATCACACAACTGCACTCCAGCCTGGGAAAAAGAATGAGACTCTGTCTCAAAAAAAAAAAAAAAAAAAAAAAAAAAAAGTAAGAGGCTGGAGAGACAGAAAAAATATAGTTCTTAAAATGCCAAACTTGACCCTCAAAGAATGTTGAGGTTTTTCTCCTATGGTGTGCCAGGCACACTAAGTGGGAGGTCATGTGTAACTCCTTTGCTTCAGGCTCTCTCCACTTGTCCATCACCAACCACAAGGAGTAATGGAAGGGCTGAACTTCCCCAGGTTTGCTTGGCAAAGAGTTGTGATGATCCCAGAGCATACTGTGGGGTGGAGTGTTATGAGAAGGTTCTGTAGTGGTAGGAGTCCAGGATGTCTTATAATTAAGTCCTTCCTCTGGGACTGGATGACAAGAGTATATGCACAGTGCCAGGCACAGTCGACGTCGGCTGGCCATAGTGAGAAACGGTAGAAAACAGCGTGGTGTATATAAAAAGTGGATGGTGGCTGGGCACGGTGTCTCACGCCTGTAATCCCAGCACTTGGGAGGCTAAGGCGGGCTGATCACTAGATCAAGAGATCGAGACCATCCTGGCCAACATGGTGAAACCCCGTATCTACTAAAAACACAAAAATTAGCTGGGCATGGTGGCATGCACCTGTAGTCCCAGCTACTCGGGAGGCTGAGGCAGGAGAATCCCTTGAACCCAGGAGGTGGAGGTTGCAGTGAGCCAAGGTCGCACCACTGCACTCCAGCCTGGCAACAGGGTGAGACTCTGTCTCAAAAAAAAAAAAAAAAAAAAAACAAGAAAGAAAGAAAGAAAAAAGTGGATGGCAAGTCCAGGGAGCTAGAAATAGAGGGCAGAAGTTCATAGTTTTGGAAGGCCAGACTGAACACTGGGCTAGCTGCTTTTTTTTTTTTTTCTTTTTTGAGACACAGTCTTGTTCAGTCACCCAGGCTGGAGTGCAGTGGTGCGATCTTGGCTCACTGCAACCTCTGCCTCCCGGGTTCAAGCAATTCTGCCTCAGCCTCCTGAGTAGCTGGGACTACAGGCACGCACCACCATGCCCGGCTAATTTTTGTATTTTTAGTAGAGACAGGGTTTCACCATATTGGACAGGCTGGTCTTGAACTCCTGACCTCGTGATCCGCCTGCCTTGACCTCCCAAAGTGCTGGGATTACAGGCGTGAGCCACTGCACCTGGCCGCTAGCTCCTTTTTTAAAAATTGTGGTAAAATGCACATATAATAAAATTTACCATCTTAACTATTTTTAAGTGCACAATTCAGTGACATTAGTACTTTCACATTGTTGTGCTACCATCAATATCGGGCCCATCAATATCATCCATAGAACCCTTTTCATCTTGCAAAACTAAAACTCTGTACCCATTAAGTGACAATTCCCCATCCCCCTGTCACCCAGCCCTGGTGACCACCATTCTATTTTCCATCTCTATGAATTTGACTATTCCAGGTACCCCATGTAAGTGGAATCATACTATATTTTTCCTTTTGTCATTGGCTTATTTCACTTGGCGTGATGTCTTCAAGGTTCATTCATATTGTAGCATGTGTCAGAATTTCCTTCCTCTTTAAGGCTGAATAATATTCCATTTTCTGTATATATCACATTTTGCTTATACATTCATCTGTTGATGGACACTTGGTGCTATTCTTTGAATGTATTCCCCAAGCTCATGGGTTGGAAACTTAATTCCCAATTCAACAGTGTTGAGACCTTTAAGAGGTGAGTAGGTCATGAGGGCTCTCCCCTCATGAATGGATTAAAGCAGTTATCACACGAGTGGGCTCCTGATAAAAGGATTCGTTTGACCTCCTTTTCTCCCTCTCATGCTGTCTTGCCATTCCACTTTCCACCATGGAATGGCACAGCAAGAAGGCTCTCACCAGACGTCAAGCATTTGCCAGTACCATGCCCTTGGACTTCCCAGTTTCCAGAACCATGAGCCAAATACATTTCTTTTCTTTATAAATTACCCAGTCTCAGGTATTCCGTTACAGCAACACAAAACGGACTAAGACACTTGGGTTACTTTCACCTTTTGGCTATTGTGAAAAATGCTACTATGAACATGTGTGTACAAATATCTCCTCAGGTCCATGCTTTCAATTATTTTGGGTATATGCTAAGAATTGCTGAATCACATGATAATTCTATTTTTAATTTTTTGGGGGCCCACCATACTGTTTTCTATAGCTATTGCACCATTTTACATTCCCATCAACAGTGCACAAGAGTTCCAATTTCTCCATACCTTTGCCAACATTTATTATTTTCTGGTTTTTGGTAGTAGCCATCCTAATGGGTTTGAGGTGGTATCCCATTGTGGTTTTGATTTGCATTTCCCTAATGATTAATGACATTGAGCATTTTTTTATATGCTATTGCCATTTGTATAACATTTTCTGAGAAATGTCTATTCAAGTTCTTTGCCCATTTTAAAATTGAGGGTTTTATTGTTGAGTTGTGAGAGTTTTATTGTTTTGTTTTGTTTTTTGTTTTGAGACATGATCTCACTCTGTCACCCCGGCTAGAGTGCAGTGGTGCGATCACAGCTCACTGCAGTATTGACCTCCAAGGCCCAAGCGATCCTCCCACACCAGCCTCCTAAGTAGCTGGGACTATAGATGCACACCACCATGCTCAGCTAATTTTGTTCTTTTTTTTTTTTTTTTTTTTTTTTTTTTGTAGAGACGGGTCTCACTATGTTGCCCGAGCTGGTCTTGAACTCCTGGGCTCCAGCAACCCTCCCACCTCAGCTTCCCAAAGTGCTAGGATTACAGGCATGAGCCACCATGCCCGGTGTAAGAGTTCTTCATATATTCTGGATACTAAACCCTTATCAGATGTATGATTTGCAAACATTTTCTCCCATTGCGTGGGATGCCTTTTACTCTGCTGATGTGTCCTTTAATGCACAGAACTTTTTAATGTTGTTGTAGTCCAACTTTTCTTTTTCTTTTGTTGTCTGTACTTTCATTGTCATATCCAAGAAATTATTGCCAAACCCAATGTCATGAAGTTTTTCTTCTGTTTTCTTCTAAGAGTTTTATAGTTTTAGGTTCTACATCTAGGTTTTTAATCCATTTTGATTTAATTTTTGTATCTGGCATAAATTTGGGGTCCAATTTCTCTTGCAAGTTGATATCCAGTTTTCCCAATGTTATTTGTTGAAAAAACTGTCCTTTCCCCATTGAATGGTTTTGGCACCCTTATGGAAAATCATTTGACCATATGTGCAGGTATTTATTTCTGGACTCCAAAAGGGCTATTTGTTGAGTTTATGTGAGGATCAGGTGATAACTGTGGTAAAGGTGAGTCAGATCAGGTTCTATGCTTGGATGACTGCTTTGAGTAAATGATGCATAGTGTGAGGCTTTATAGCCGTCTTTGGCCTATTTTGGAGAATCTTACAGATCTCCGGAAAGCAGCTCAGATCTTATCTTAATTGTGACCAGTTGGATGGACTGTGGTGATGCTTAGAGGTGCTGCTAGGTATTGTGAGTAGAAGTCCTACATGCTGTGGCTGGAGGCATTCTGCACAGAGTTATGGGCAGCATTGTTAAAAGCGACCTTGGATGCCAAAGGGTAGATGGTACAAAAGCTATACCTTAAGGACCCATTTCACATGCTTTGTTTGGCTTTTGCCGTATAGCACATGGCTAGATTTGTTCTCTGAGGTTCTTGAAAAGGGTCTAAAAAATGCGGATACCAATTGATATGCTGAGGTTGGCGAAACTATGGTGGCCAAATGGTGATGGTCTGTTGGAGCTAAAGATTTAAGTAGGAGGTGCTTACCACATTTCAGACAAATGGGCATCTATCCTGAACTGCAGGCATCTAAAGAGCAGGGGTTCATTTCATCAGCCACGTGCATTTCAGTATTCTCAGTATGCACCACACTTTCTGGCACACAGCAGATGCTTAATAAGCATTTGATTATCTGAATTAAACATAAGCCAAAGAAACAGCAACGACTTTCTTAAATAAGAAAACTCAACTTTTCGGTTAGCAAGTTTCTTAAGGCTAATTTAATTATTTTTAAATAATTATTTAAAAATTATTTTAATTTATTTAATATTTATTTAATATTTAATAATTTATTTATTTAAAGAATTATTTAAAAATAATTTTATATTAAATATATTTATATTATATATAAATAATTAAATAATATTTAAATTATTTATCCTGTAATTATTTATCCTCCTCAAAAGAGACAAAGACTTGTTCACCATCTGTATTAGTCAAGGTTCTCTAGAGAGATAGAACCAATAGGGGAGAGAGAGACAGCGAGAAAGAGAACGAGAGAAAGATAAAGAGAAGAGAGGATTTATTAGGGGAACTGGCTCACAGAATTATGGAGGCTGAGAAGTCCCATGACAGGCCATCTGCAAACAGGAGACCAACGGAAGCCAGTGGCATGGCTCAGTCCAAGTATAAACACTTCGGCACCAGGGAAGCCAATAATGTAACTCTCCGTCTGAAGGCCTAAAAACCAAAGAAGCTGCTGGTGCAAGTTCCAGAGTCCAAAGGCCAGATAACCTGGAGTCCAAAGGCAGGAGAAGAAGGGGGTGTCCCAGTTCCAGGAGAGAGAGAAAATTCACCTTCCCTCTACCTTATTCTATTCAGGTTGCCCACATTGAGGGCAGATCTTCCCCACTCAATTCACTGACTCACATACCAATCTCCAGAAATAATGCTTTACCAGCTATTTAGGTATCTCTTAATCCAGCCAAGTTGACACCTAAAGTTAACCATCAGGTCATCCTTTGAAAAAAAAAAATATATATATATATAAATATAAATATAAATATATATATAAATATAAATATATATATATATAACTATATATAACTATATATATTTTATAAATATATAATATACTATTATATATTATGTTAATAATGATATTAATTACCACTTATTAAGTGCCAGTTATCACCAGGCATCATACCTAGCATTTGATGTGCATTATATTTAGTCCTTGCAACAATCTGCAGGTAAGCATTATTTCCATTTGTAATTCAGTGCATTGAAGCTTGGAGATTTCAAGTGTCTTGCTTAAGGTTACAAAACCAGCAATAGTGAAGTTAGGACTTATATCCAAAATGGGACCCATGTTTTTGCTCTGAGAACCTTTTGCCAGTTTCTACCTGGGCACTATCATTTTCATCTTCTAGTATGCATTTATTTTAGGGCAAACCCATTTCTTCCCTATAAACAAACCATTAACAATCTTTTCTCTATCTCTGGCCTTTTCCCAAGTTCTCCATGTTCCTTAAATTTGGCATCAGCCCAGCATTGACAATATCATTCAGTGTGACACACACATACACACATGCGTGTATGCGTTGTAATGTCACCAAAAATACAACCATCTCCCTTTCCATGTTAAGTCCGCATAGAAACTATTTTGTATCTATTCAAATATTCACAAAAAGTCAAATTTTTTTTTAGAAAGTGAACAAATAAAAGGAACCATAACTACCCGGACCCCTGGTGAGAGCTAGGTGGTGAGATGCTGAAGAGCCATTGACAAGTGCATCTCTGAGCAGACTACTCAGCAAACAGCAAAGGGACAAAGCAGAGTCCACCCCACACTGCTCTAGATTTGGTCTATGTAGCATATGCTTTACCCAGCACTTATAAAAGGTTTAGGTAATTCCCACTCCTGTTCTTTCCTGCCATGTGGAGGGACAGCAACTGATTTAAGACTGCCAGCCTCTTTAATCCCGCCCTCCTCCTTCCTGGGAGAGGTGGAGTGATTTATGTAATCAGTGAATATGGGCGGTTACTTAGGCTTGTTTAATCCAGCTCTTCTTTGCTCTTTCTGTTGGATGAAAGTGTGCTGCAATAGGCCTCAAAGGGGCAGGGCCCCCTGTGTGGAGTCTTTGGCTGTCTAGCTGTGAGTCCTGATTCTAGGGTTTAGTATTAGGAAGACACTAATTACTTGTACCCAAAGCCAATTCTTTCCAGTACAGCTTCATCAGTAATTGAGCTGACTTTTTTTTTTTTTTTTTTTTGAGACACAGTTTTGTTCTGTTGCCTAGGCTGGAGTCCAATGGCGCGATCTTGGCTTACAGCAACCTCCACCTCCCGGGCCCAAGCGATTCTCCTGCCTCAGCCTTCTGAGTAGCTGGGTTTACAGGTGCCCACCACCACGCCCAGCTGATTTTTGTACTTTTAGTAGACATGGGGTTTCGCCATGTTACCCAGGCTGGTTTCAAACTCCTGATCTCAGGTGATCCACCCGCCTCAGCCTCCCAAAGTGCTGAGATTACAGGCGTGAGTCACTGCGCCCAGGCTGAGCTGACATTTTAATCTTCATTTATTGACACCTTAATCTCTCTGATTGGTTTAAAACTTGGGCAGAGAACATAGGGATATTATTTATTGGGTTTCTCTCAAACCTCACCGGATGGCTGTGATTCCACATTATGGTCTTGTCTAGTAGACTATTCTGGCCTGTATTCTTTGCTTGCCCTCTGTTTATTTCCTCAGAGGGGGACAGTAAATCTTGAATCACTTGGTGACTCTGTTATACTGATACCTAGCCAGTTCCCTTAGTTCCCTTACACAGGGTAGGAGTCAGGCCTTTCTCCTTCACTGAGGAATGAGGGTGATCTTCTGGTTGGCCAATGTCTCCTTCCCCTTTACATCTCTGGGTATATTTCTCCTAAATCTGTGCTGCATCTTTCCACATTTACGAAGCATCAACAAACTCGTGGTTTGTGATGTCATGGTAGAAAACAAACATAAAAGTCCAAGGGCTCTGGAATCAAACAAAGAATCAGGTAAAGGTGAGTCACTGCTCTTCAAAACAGTGTCAAGAAAAAGTGTTTAATGTAGGGAAGTTTAAACTTTCCCTCTGAAGGTTCAATAAGTGAATTATCCCACTGAAATAAACTGACATTACACAAAATAATAGGAGAAAAGCAAACAAATTTATTAACTTGCATAAGCATCAAGGAAGGGCCAGATGGAGCTTACATAGTTCCCTCTTCACAGAAGAGAGGGAGATGGGGGAATACAGGCTATTTTGAGGGATAATAATATGGTTTGGCTGTGTCCCCACCCAAATCTCACCTTGAATTGTAATAATCCCCATGTGTCAAGGGCTGGGCCAGGTGGAGATAATTGAATCACGGGGGGCGGTTTCCCCCATACTGTTCTCGTGGTAGTGATTAAGTCTCATGAGATCTGATGGTTTTATAAATAGGAGTTCCCCTGCACAAGCTCTCTTGCCTGCCGCCATGTAAGATGTGACTTTGCTCCCCATTTGCCTTCAGTCATGACTGTGAAGCCTCTCCAGCCATGTGGAACTGTGAGTCAATCAAACCTCTTTCCTTTATAAATTACCCAGTCTCAGGTATGTCTTTATTAGTAGCACGAGAACAGACTAATACAGTAAATTGGTACCAGGAGTGGGGTGCTGCTGTAAAGATACCCGAAAATGTGGAAGCAACTTTGGAAATGGGTAACAGGCAGAGGTTGGAACAGTTTGGAGGGCTCAGAAGAAGACAGGAAAATGTGGGAAAGTTTGGAACCTCCTAGAGACTTGTTGAATGGCTTTGACCAAAATGCTGATAGTGACAGGGACAATAAAGTCCAGGCTGAGGTGGTCTCCGATGGAGATAAGGAACATATTGGGAACTGGAATAAAGATCACTCTTGCTACACAAAGAGTCCGGTGGCATTTGGTCCCTGCCCTAGAGGTCTGTGGAACTTTGAACTTGAGAGAGAGGATCAGGTGGAAGAAATTTCTAAGTGGCAAAGCGTCAAGAGGAAGCAGAGCATAAAAGTTTGGAAAATTTACAGCCTGACAATGTGATAGAAAAGAAAACCCCATTTTCTGGGGAGAAATTCAAGCCAGCTGCAGAAATTTGCATAAGTAATAAGGAGCCAAACGTTAATCACCAAGACAATGGGGAAAATGTCCCCAGGGCATGTTAGAGACCAATGCGGCAGCCCCTCCCATCATAGGCCCAGCAGCCTAGGAGGGAAAAATGGTTTCTTGGGCTGGGTCCAGGGACCCCCTGCTGTGTGCAGCCTTGGGATTTGGTGCCCTGCATCCCAGCTGGTCCAGCCGTGGCTAGCAGGGGCCAAGGTACAGCTGGGGCCATGGCTTCAGAAGGTGCAAGCCCCAAGCCTTTGCAGCATCCACATGGTGTTAAGCCTGCAGGTGCACAGAAGCCAAGAACTGAGGTCTGGGAACCTCTGCCTAGATTTCAGAGGATGTATGGACACACCTGGATGTCCAGGCAGAGGTGTGCTGCAGGGGCAGAGCCCTCATGGAGAACCTCTGCTAGGGCAGTGCAGAAGGGAAATGTGGAGTGGGAGCCCCCACACAGAGTCCCTACTGGGACACTGCCTAGTGGAGCTGGGAGAAGAGGACCACCATCCTCCAGACCCCAGAATGATAGATCCACCAACAGCTTGCACTGTGCACCTGGAAAAGCCACAGACACTCAACACCAGCCCATGAAAACAACTGGGAGAGAGGCTGTACCCTGCAAAGCCACAGAGGCAGAGCTGCTCAAGACCATGGGAACCTACCCCTTCCATCAGGATGACTTGAATGTGAGATATGGAGTTAAAGGAGATCATTTTGCAGCTGTAAGATTTGACTGCCGCATTGGATTTTGGACTTGCATGGGGCCTGTAGCCCCTATGTTTTGGCCAATTTCTCCCATTTGGAATGGGTATATTTACTCAATGCCTGTACCCCCCATTGTATCTAGAAAATAACTAACTAGCCAGGCGCGGTGGCTCACGCCTGTAATCCCAGCACTTTGGGAGGCAGAGGCGGGTGGATCACCTAAGATCAGGAGTTTGAGACCAGCCTGATCAA
Organism: Gorilla gorilla gorilla; assembly: GCF_029281585.2. Taxonomy (NCBI): domain Eukaryota; kingdom Metazoa; phylum Chordata; class Mammalia; order Primates; family Hominidae; genus Gorilla; species Gorilla gorilla. The sequence goes on from NC_073235.2 coordinate 73,809,692, forward strand.
CATGGAGAAACCCTGTCTCTACTAAAAAAATACAAAATTAGCCGGATGTGGTGGTGCATGCCTGTAATCTCAGCTACTCGGGAGGCTGAGACAGGAGAATTGCTTGAACCTGGGAGGCAGAGGTTGTGGTGAGCCAAGATAACGCCATTGCACTCCAGCCTGGGCAACAGAGCAAGACTCCATCTCAAAAAAAAGAAAAAAAGAAAATAACTAACTTGCAGGCCAGGTGCTGTGGCTCACGCCTGTAATCCCAGCACTTTGGGAGGCCAAGGTGGGCGGATCACCTGAGGTCAGGAGTTTGAGACTAGCCTGGCCAACATGGTGAAACCCCGTCTCTACTAAAAATATAAAAATTAGCCGAGCATGGTGGCAGGTGCCTGTAATCCCAGCTACTCAGGAGGCTGAGGCTGGAGAATTGCTTGAACCCGGGAGGTGGAGGTTCAAATTCCTGACCTCGGGTGATCCACCCGCCTCCGCCTTGCAAAATGCTGGGATTGTAGGTGTGACAGACCATGTCTGGCTGGGTATGTCTTTATTAGCAGTGTGAGAACAAACTAACACAGGCAGTGAATGATTTTTAGGAGAACTGAGTGGACCCAAAGAGCAGAGAGTAGTTTGTAAATGATTCTCTTTGAAAACTGAATGGGACCAGAGAACAGATAATGGCCGGGACAAAGTTTTTTGTGCTCTGTGAGAGGTGGCAACAAATTTTAGGAAGGCAAGAGGCAGAACTTCATTGTAAACAAAGGTTGTCTTATTATGTGGATAAGGTCTCCCAGGTAACCTCTTGGAACTGCCCTCAGAAAAACAGATGAAAAGTCGGTCTGGGCAAGGTGACTTTTAATCTCTTATGGTAGTTAATCTTCCCTGGTTATTTAATGAGATTTCCTAGGGAGGCGGTTTTAGGCCAACGGCATTTCTTTTGGAAGAAGTCTACTCAGTTAGATAAGGAAACTTCCACAGAGAACCCCTTCCTGTGCTTGATGTGGGGTGGAGAAACCAAGAGTACTTTTTTTTTTTTTTGAGACGGAGTTTCACTCTTGTTGCCCAGGCTGGAGTGCAATGGAGCGATCTCGACTCACTGCAACCTCCACCTCCTGGGTTCAAGCGATTCTCCTGCCTCAGCCTCCTGAGTAGCTGGCATCACAGGCATGCGCCACCACACCCGGCTAATTTTGCATTTTTAGTAGAGACGGGATTTCTACATGTTGGTCAGGCTGGTCTCGAAGTCCTGACCTCAAGTGATCTTCCCAACTCGGCCTCCCAAAGTGCTGGGATTACCGGCGTGAGCCACCACGCCTGGCCGACTCCTTGGTTCTGAGGCAGCTTTGATGGCCTTTTAATTTCCTTTAGTTCAGTGTGCTCAGCATGCTGAAGCACCATCATTTGGACCATTGTTTTCTGCACCCTAATACTTTTAGTAGCCATTTCTGTGCTACAAAAACACCTGAAATGGTGTTTCAGGTAAGCAGAAAAAAGCTCCCGGCCTCTAGCTTTCCTATTTCCAAAGCTCAGCTAGGGCTCTTTCTTGGGTTCTTTCTCTGAGCTCAGGCAGGGAATAGTTAAGCCTACAGTTCAGTTCTCTGAGATTCAGTCATAAGTCACTCTTGCTACAATCTTCTGTGATTTTGCATTTTTCTTTGGGTCAGTGAAGCAGTATTTAGCTAATGTGCCTGTGAACACTGTCCACTTTCCATAAGGTCAGAGTGCTACTGGCTTCTGCTGGTAGCCTTCCCTGCAGGTGACTGCTCCTGACTGAGCTTTAGAGGAATGACCAACTCTGGATTCCTCATCACCAGTGACAGAGTGTGCTTCCTCAATTGGACCTTGTCTATGCCAATAGCTTAGTCTTTGTCTGTACCACCATGAATATGATATTTGTTGTTCTGGTTTTTTTTTTTTTGTTTTTTTTTTTTTTTTGAGACGGAGTTTCATTCTTGTTGCCCAGGCTGGAGTGTGGTGGCATGACCTCGGCTCACTGCAACCTCCACCTCCTGGGTTCAAGCGATTCTCTTGCCTCAGCCTCCTGAGTAGCTGGGATTACAGGTGCACGCCACCATGCCCAGCTAATTTCCTTGCACTATTAGAGATGAGTTTCACCATGTTGTCCAGGCTGGGCTCGAACTCCTGACCTCAGGTGATCCATCCGCCTCGGCCTCCCAAAGTGTTGGGATTACAGGCGTGAGCCACTGTGCCTGGCCGAATATGGTATTTGATTTGACATTTTATATTACAGATTAAGTCCTTAAGAAAGACAACACTCATCCCTGATGTACTGAAGATCTTTGTTTTGTCAGTCAGTGCTTTCTACTTTCATTCTACTTATCATTCAACTTTCTTAGGTTAACTATCTTCTAATGTAAAAAAAAAATGCATTAATATATAAAAGTATAGGCTTCAAGTTTAGAAAGCCTGTCTCTTTGGAAAGTTACTGACCTCATAGCAAACTATGAATAAATTCCCCAAAGTAGGATGAACAGAGCAATTTATATCCATATATAAACATAATTATACTATACAGTTACATAACTAGAATAAAATTTAATGTAAATGTGCCAAAGAGGAGAAGAAATCACAGAAGATTTCTTACATGAAATAAGAAAATGTTCAACTATGTAATAACCAAAGCTTCTTTAACTTGGGAATCTTGGGAACCTAGAAAGTGAGGTAACCCAAGCCAAATTCCTTTGGTGTCACAGTTCCTCCTATACCAGGCCAGGCACTTGCCAATGACACTGGAGTAGGGGTAAGCCCTGGGTGTGTTGTGTAGTGTGTGACATAGTAGGTGAAAAACAGCAGAGGTAATTCTTTATTCTCGAGAGCTTCCTCGTGCACATGATCAGCTTTTGCACACGCTTGGAGGAAAAACAACACTATTAAAATGTCTTTTTAAAAGTCAAAGCTAAATGAGTATGCAATAAAGCTTTGAGAAATGGAAAAGAAAATCTATGAGGAAAACGTCAGCTTGCTTATCCAGGGAATGAGCAGGACTTAATTCTCATGCCGGCATGGGGCTGCTGGGCACCTAGCTCCTTTCCTGTGGGTAGAAAACAAGTCCCCAAGTTGCTACTGAGCCAAACTTTAAAGGCCAGTCAGGAAATGAGCAGCAGTGCCGAATGGGAAAGCCTGGATCCATGTTTTTTTCCTAAAGTAAACAAAAGGTCTGCAAAAGTATTTCCTTGCACTATTTGGCAAGAGAAAGAAGCACCTGGAGAGTGAGTTAGGGAGAGAAAGCATGGAAGAAATGTGAGTAAAACAAGGAAGATTATAATGAAGCTTTGTCTCACTAATCTCCAGAGCCCAGGTGTTCTATTAAGAAACAAAGCTGCAAATGAAGAGACATCTCAGAGAGTGGTGGATTAAGAATATATTCATGGAAAGGATAGATCTTCCTTGCTTTTTGGGATCCTGAATTTCATCTTTCATTTGGATTAAAAAGAAACTTAAAAAATATCTTGTAGAAAGTCAAAGTAAAGATATAAATATTAAAATAAATGAGGGCTGCGAAAAAGTATGAGCAATGAGAAAAGCAATTATCCTTGGAGGCAGAAATTTCTTTCTTGTTTCAATGCAGCATGTGATGCTGGCAATTTCAGCCATTCTCTTTCAGGCAATTTTCAGTGCGAGTGCCAAACGCTGCTTAGGGGGATATGTCTCTGCTCACCTGAGGGAGCAGGGCACAACTAAAGATGTAAGGAGAGCGATCGCATTCTTTACGCCAAGCATTCTGTTTAGCAGGACTGCCTCAGGAGGAACACAAGTTGCTCTCAGGAGGCAGAAGGTGAGAGAAATGAGGCAGCAATTACATAGTGTTGCTTGTGCTAAGTACAGAGCATTAAAAACAAAAAAACAAAAAAACCCCACTAATGCAATGGACTCAGCAGAGGGCTCATTGCTAATTTTAGGAAGTCACACAGGTTTAGTGCTTGCTTCCAGCGGAAAAGCCTTAAAAGCCCAAAGGGTGACTGTCCTCCAGTGTTTTTTGAAACAACCAATACTTGATATATAAAGGTTAACTGAGGAAAAAATTAATTTCTGCGTTTTCTGCAATGAACTAGGAGCAATGGACTGAAAATATTTGGCCAAATAATTTTTATAAGCATAACAAAATTCCATTTTTCTGGACCAAACCTCATCAGCCCAACTAGGAAAGATGATGCTGGAGCTTTAGGAGGCAATCAAAGGCTCATTTTATTTGATAGGTAACATCTGATACAGAAGCATTTCCCGCCCTGGGCCCTGGATCTACTTAGTGCCTACCTGCTGGAGAAAATCAAAGATAAAGACCCAGATCACTGGGATGCCAAGGACACAGCTAGCTGGACACTATTTAAAGTCTATGTGCTCAAGTATTGCTTTTTTTCCCTCTTTATATAACGTTAACATGTATTTATTCATTCAGCTGCCTCTAGCTGTTCCTTACTTAAGGTTAAGTGGTTGTGAAACCACAGACACCGTAGAATCAGAAGCTGTTGTTTTAAACTCTTGGCCAAGTAGCAGTGCCTTGTAGCTTGCCTCTGCCGAGCTCCAGGGGCAGCTGAGGGTGGGCTGTCTGACCATCTGGAGGTTTCAGTGTGCTCCATCCATCTCATGCCAACCTGACTTGCCAGAATTAGGGTCACTGTGCTCTGAGACACTTTGAGATGATGCTCAAGGGAGCTGTGCTCTGCAACCTCCTGGGTCCCTTCTGCAGGTGCACTTGCTTTTTCAATCTGATGCTATTTTTCTTACCCTCTGTAGGCACTCACACGCAGAACTATTATTACTTGCTTGTTACTGCATGTTGCTGATTCATACTCATAGGAAAAAGTAATTTTATCTTCAACACCTCTTCCTTGTCATTTAAGACATATGTTAATGAAAGACAGATTTTGGCATCCACTTTTCTCTGTAGCTTTGAGGCCACAATATAGATTCATTATAAATGAAGATGCAACTGTTATTTTACTTCTATTTATATTTATAACTACACCAAAGCCATCTTGCGGGTACCTTTGTGCCTCTCAAATCCCCAACCATATTCCAAGAAACTGTATTCCAAGAAATGCTCAACATTTCATGCCTGAATTGGTATTAATGTGGCATTAATGTACATACAATGTTTTAAATAACGATGTTTTCACTCATATTTTATTATGGACACCTCCTGATTTCACATATTTTACATTACCCTAGAGCTGAATCCTTTCGAAGACATTTTAAGCGTTTTTTTTCCCCCACTGCAGTACAGAATGCTTTTTTTCTTTAAGTGAGGAGTATGCAAGTGAGAGTGCTCTGAGAGGAGGAATGCCAAGTGGAAGGCTGAAGCCTGAGGGGGTGGGGCGAGTGCAGAACTAGGCAGAAGCAGAATGCTGAAAAGAACTGATTGAAAGCTTTTTGCTTTGTCATTCCTCTCAGTTCCTTTCCTTCTCTTCTTTTCCAATTTGTAATTGTGGACAAGTGTAACCTACTTATTTGCTAGAATGATTGGATCTAGAATGAGCCATAACCTTGAAGGTCGTCCGAAACAAACTCCTCTCCACTGCTATCGTTTTCTGCTTGACTCAGAAAGCTCTTTCTTCCCTGGTGCCTTTCCCAGCAGCATTTGGGCCCATCCATTACAAGAGCAGCGAGTAGAGGTTTTGGAATCAGAGAGTTCTGGGTCCGAGTTGTGACTCTGCTACTTACTAGATGTGGTATCCTGAGCAAGTTACCCAACATCTCTTCTGTAAATGATTATCATCAAAATGAATTCCTAGGAGTTTGAGGATTAAATAATGTGTATAGTATACACAAAATCTAGCATTCCGAGCTAAATTAAGAGTAGCTAAGCAGTTCAATAGGAACTAGGACCCATGCTTCCTGTTTGACTCTGAGGCAACACTTTTTTCCATGGAAAGATACTGTCTTTCTTACAATGTCTCATAAAACCTTTGAAAAAGTCACTGTTGCTGGAATACTGTGTGTACTGCCTTGTAGATTAATAACAATACCTCACATATATTTAATGCTCTAGAATTGACAATGCACTTTCACAAGCGGGGAAAATACCCACGCCAACACTAAGTCTCCTGATGACTAATAGAGGCAGGAAGCAGGAGGAGCAGAGGCTTTGAAAGAGGTCGATTAGTGATGCAAATGTGAAGTTATCTGCACTTGTGAGGAGCATAACAAACATCAAAACCAATTAGAAGTAACAATGTGTGATCTATTCAGGCTTCAGGACTTTGATGAGTTGGAAGTTTTGGGGTTTAACAATCCAGATGGTTCTGATAGCTTTAAGTTTTGCCTCCAAGAGGGCAGCTATCTGCATATGGGTGAATTTTCATGTACAAGCTAGAGTACAGCAATGACATAGAATCACACATGGGTAGAAACCGGGACGTGTTCACAATTTGTAGACAAAGCATATGGAATCGAGAGAGGCAAAGCAAATAAGTTCTCAGAAGTCAATGTTAAATGGGTGTTTCAATACAGGCAAATGTGTCATACCGAATGCAAAACTTTTAATAATAGAAACTGTTATCTTGACTTTCTCACAACCTTCGGAAACAGTTCCTCATGTGTGAGAATTTTTACATTTGGATGATGCTCAAAAGTGAATTTTTAGAAATGGAGAAAAAAATGAAGGGTGCACTTAAACAATATATTCCATTGTTTCTGTATTGTAAGAAGATGAAAGAATATACCTTTTACTCCTGGAAAGAAAATGGTCCTTTTGAAATTCAGCTCTCTCAGAAGATGAATTTTTAAATATCAAACTCTGCCTAACAAACTGGTCCTAGCTTTATGGATGTGAGGGGTAAATTAGAATTTCATACACTTATCAAATATTTTAAACTAATACCCAAGCAGTTACATTTGCAACACTTCATGATTTCTTAACATCTATAGACAAAATCCCAAATAGGTCTTTCCCTTTTCTTTCTGTGCCAAAATCTACATTTCTATCTAGCAGCAAACCCCGAGAAGGAAGTTGTTGTAGGTAGGTTAAGAGACAGAAAGACTGACCAGGCAAGCAGAAGACACTGGTGGAAATGGCCCTGCTGCGCAGCCATGTGGAATAGGAAGGCTATGCTGGACAGAGCCCAAAAGAGACCAGTTTGTGTCTCACAGTCCAAATTTGGTTGATGTATTTTTGAAGCTTCTAAAGGTTAACTCACATGCTGTAATACATTATAGAAAGACACGAAGCCGAATTTTACTGTGCCAGTCAAGAGGCTGGCTTGAATCCGCTATTTAGAACTGAGAGAGACAGTACAATTTACATGTGTGAGAATGTGAGAATAATTTTACCTTCTGTTGTTTTTAAAACCACCTTGGGCCATGATTTTTAAATGGAGACACAAGGAGATCTGCTGGGGTTCCCATAGCAACATTAACTTATCTAAACTGCCCTTGTTGTATGTAATACTTTCATGACTAGTTTGGCTTTTTAATGTACACTTTAATTATGAAATACAACTGAGTTAAGAGTCTTGGGCAAATTTTAATGTTTATATTTACTGACTTATGCATGTTTAAACAGAAAGCTTGATAATTGTACTTTTGAGGACTTGCCATCAAGGCAAGTTTGTGCAAAAACCTTTATGTGGTCTTCCTTGCCACTGATCTCTGACCTCACTCCATTCCATTCTATAGACAACTCCTCAACCTCTCTCAATACATTTATAAGACACCATGTCTCAAACTGATCTCAGATGGCTCCAGTTCAGAGACTAGAAGTCATACACCTGCTAGTCTAGGTTATCTACAAGCTGACCCCCTTCCCATCTTTTCTACCTATCCCTCAACATTAATGTCCCACACCACACTTGTCTTCTCACCATCTGCTGAGAATGTACATTCAAGAACTAGCCTGAGACCTACCTCCCCCAAGAAACCTGATTCTTCTCCATTCTTTTTCAGAGCTAATCTCTCTCTCTCTCTCTCTCTGGAAATACTATTACTACTGCTACCACTGCTATATGATGTGTTGGATGTGACTGGACAGCATCCCTCCCCTGGTGTTTTTTGACAGCAGTGTCTTGATTTTCCTTTGAAGAACTTTCTTCCATTGCAGGAAGTGAAATTTCCTTCCACTCCAGGTTGGAGTGCAGTGGTGCGATCTCAGCTCACTGCAACCTCTGCCTCCCAGGCTCAAAAGATCCTCCCACCTCAGCCTCCTGAGTAGCTGGGACCACAGGTGCGTGCCACCATCACTGGCTAATTTTTGTATTTTTGGTAGAGATAGGGTTTTTCCCATGTTGCCCATTCTGGTGGCATCATCGATTAAGCTGCCCTACCCCAGCCTGTTAAGAGATGAACCAATGACTAAAGCTGGACCAATGATATTCTTCTAGAAATTGGATTTTAAGTGAATTCAGAAAGAAAAAACAGTTGGAACTTAATTATTCCAATGATGGTTCTTTCAAGAGAGTATTTATTTATTCTAGGTTCTGTGGTTCATAATCAAAGTCTGCTAGCTGGTAAGTTCCCTATTTGAGTGTTTGTATATTGTCTTAGATCATGATTTACAGGTTTGGGATATGCACATTTTGTTTTGCCAGCTGTACTCTATTTATGCTCCCTGAAGAGCATAAACAAGGCTGGGTCTTTATTGTTCGTATTATTCCACTGAATTTAGCACTCAATATGTAAGTAGTCAATAAATACTATGTAATGAGTATGAGACTAATCTTAAAAACTTCATTTCTACAAAATGTGATTTGCAAGCCAACTTATGTCCTTTTTGAAGCAAGGGAGTAAATAAATTTTTTTTTTTTGATACGGAGTCTAACAACTGTCACCCAGGCTGGAGGGCAGTGGTGTCATCTCGGCTCACTGCAACCTCTGCCTCCCGGGTTCAAGTGATTCTCCTGCCTCAGCCTCCCGAGTGGCTGTGATTACAGGTGCCCACCACCACGCCTGGCTAATTTTTTTTGTATTTTTAGTAGAGACGGGGTTTCACAGTGTTGGTCAGGCTGGTCTCGAACTCCTGACCTCATGATCCGCCTCCTCGGCCTCCCAAAGTGCTGGGATTACGGGCTTGAGCGACTGCGCCCGGCCCTCAAGGGGATAAATACATTTTTAACTGCCACAAATTTAAGAATTTTCTTGGGTATGACAGTTGTCTTAAACAGAGCTTACCACTGATACCAGAAAGGGTCTGGATCCAGATGCCAAGAGAGGATTCTTGGATCTTGTGCAAGAAAGAATTGAGTCCATACAGCAAAGTGAAAACAAGTTTAAGTAAAGAATAGGCTGGGCGCGGTGGCTCACACCTGTAATCCCAGCACTTTGGGAGGCCGAGGCGGGCGGATCACAAGGTCAGGAGATTGAGACCATCCTGGCTAACATGGTGAAACCCCGTCTCTACTAAAAATAAAAAAAAATAAAAAAAATTAGCTGGGCGTGGTGGCGGGTGCTTGTAGTCCCAGCTACTCAGGAGGCTGAAGCAAGAGAATGGCGTGAACCCGGGAGGTGGAGCTGGCAGTGAGCTGAGATCATGCCACTGCACTCCAGCCTGGGTGCCAGAGCAAGACTCCATCTCAAAAAAAAAAAAAAAAAAAGGAAAACATAAAGAATGGCTACTCCATAGGCAGAGCAGCCCCAAGGGCTACTGGTTGCCCATTTTTATGGTTATTTCTTGATTATATGCTACACAAGGGGTGGATTATTCAGGCCTCCCCTTTGTAGACCATATAGGTAACTTCCTGATGTTGCCATGGCATTTGTAAACTATCATGGCACTGGTGGGAGTGTAGCAGTGAGGACAGCCAGAGGACACTCTCATTGCCATCTTGGTTTTGGTGGCATTTGGCCGGCTTCTTCACTGCAACCTGTTTTATCAGCAAGGTCTGTAGGACCTGTATCTTGTACTGACTTCCTATCTCATCCTGTAACTAAGAATGCCTTAACCTCCTGGGATTGCAGCCTAGTAGGTCTCAGCCTCATTTTACACAGTCCCTATTCAAGATGAAGTTGCTGTGGTTCAAAAGCCCTTGATACAAGAGCTTGTCAGCTTACATACCTTTTTTTTTTTTTTTTTTTTTTGGAGACAAGGTCTCACCGTGTCACCCAGTTTGGAGCGCAGTGGTACAATCTCAGCTCACTGCAACCTCCGCCTCCCAGGCTCAAGCGATCCTCCCACCTCAGTCTCCTGAGTAGCTGGGACCACAGGTATGTGCCACCATGCCTGGCTAATTTTTGTATTCTTGGGAGAGACAGGGTTTTGCCATGTTGTCCAGGCTGGTTTTGAACTCCTGAGCTCAAGCGATCTGCCTGCCTCAGCCTCCCAAAGTGCTGGGATTACAGGTGCGAGCCATTGCACCTGGCCTAACAACTTGTATATCTAAGAATAGCCTGAAAATAATGTCAGCATGGGCTGTACTTCCCCAATTTTAGGAAAGGAAAGAGGAACTAAAATTCTATTTCAGATATGAGCCTCTGAATTTCAAAAAAAAATTGGGAGAAAATAGACAACAACAAGACAAAAAATAATACACTTTGACCTTGGGCTTGTTGTAGCTTTCCCTGGAAATAAGGTGTGCTTTCTCTCTGCAATCAGATGACAATGGGAAGAGTCTGACTGTGTTTGGGAACTGGTTTACTAAGCCTAAACAAATAAACAATTTTTTTTACTTGCAAAAAATGTCAAGTTACATTTTCTCAAAATTACTTGACATAATACTAACTTAATTGAATGCTTATAAAAATCAAGGAACAAGCAAAATGGTTAGATGTAATAAATTCAAACAAGCTTGGGCACATCAAGTTTTCAAAGCACAGAAAAAGGCACACTGTGCCGAACCACTTACACGTGCTTAAAACGCACAAAGGAGCTCACCTATGACAAAACGGCAGGAAATACAAATTCTCTTCTTTTTTTCTCATTGTCTTTTGAGAAACGATAGACTTACAGTAGTCCTTGAATAGCACAGTCCTCTGGCTTTGTACCTTAACATGTTACAAAATTCAGTCTTGTGAAAGGAGTGTAGATACCATATTGGAGCTATTCTGAGTCTGGTGCAATGGTTTCTGGAATTTGCCTTGAATCCACACTCGGTGCATTTTCACTTGTTTTTTCCTATTAACTTGTAAGCGGCGATCAACCAGATTTTGCTTTTCATCTAAACTGGCTTTGCAGAACATACTGTGGACTTCCCCTGTGAGACAAAAATGGCAATAAAAGATATGACATGTGACTAGAGATGGGGGAGGTCAGGAATAGAACACTGATGGAATAACTGACCATCTAAATTTCATTTATACAAGAAACACTCTCTAGAACAATTTGGTGAAGGAAACCTGTGAAACCAAGCGAGTTTCTTCTATTTCACAAAAATACACCATGCATATAAAAATACACCTGTTTACAGACTAACACGGCAGACATCAACAGATATATAAAACTATTGGTTGCAGCTTTCAATATTTTGAAAGGTGCTCCCTTTCTGAGTTTTTGTTGGTTTACAGAAACCCAAAATGGCAGATTATAAAAGTACTCACATAAATTTGGGGAAATCCTTGAATGCAGCATTCACTTGGTACTGTTAGAAATGCATTTTTAAAAATGAGAAATTGGTCGGGCACGGTGGCTCACGCCTGTAATCCCAGCACTTTTGGAGGCTGAAGCAGGCAAATCACCTGAGGTCAGGAGTTCAAGACCAGCCTGGCCAGGGTGAATCACTTGAGGTCAGGAGTTTGAGACCAGCCTGGTCAAATGGTGAAACCCCTTCTCTAATAAAAATACAAAAATTACCTAGGCGTGGAGGTAGGTAATCTCAGCTACTTGGGAGGCTGTAATCCCAGCTACTTGGGAGGCTGAGGTGGGAGAATCGTTTGAACTGGCGAGGTGGAGATGGCAGTGAGCTGAGATTGTGCCACTGCACTCCAGCCTAGGCAACAGAGTGAGACTCTGTCTCAAAAAAAAAAAAAAAAAAAAAAAAAAAAAAAAAAAAAAAAGAGAAATCAGCTAGAGATAAGTAATTTTCCTTCTTTCTATTTTGAAAATGTATTGTTTTTTTAGACGTAAGGTTCACTCTGCTGCCCAGGCTGGAGCACAGTGGTCCAATCATAGCTCACTGTAGCCTCATCTGCCCCAGCTCAAGTGATCCTTCCACTTTAGCCTCCCAAGTAGCTAGGACTACAGGTATGCACCACCAGACCAGCTAATTAAAAAAAAATTGTTTTGTAGAGACAGAGTCTCATTTTGTTGTCTAGGCTGGTCTCAAATTCCTGCCTTCAAGCAATCTTCTCACCTTCATCTCCCAAAGTGATGGGATTACAGGTGAGCACCCCTGTGACAGGCCAAGATAAGTAATTTTCTATAAACTTATCAAATGTCCTCCTTTGGCTGTGGCTATCATCAATTTTTTTCATATCTAAGCTAACAATATCTCCAAAATGGAACAGCCTTCACCTTCATCTGGGTATGAGGGTAAAACAAGAGACTTTAAAGCAGTTTTAACTGGAAAAAGATTAAACAGTAAACGGCCATTTTCAACCTTTTATGTAGACCAGTAATAAGCATCAAAGCATGAAGACACCTAATGCTTAATCAATGACTGAAGCCTCAGTTTCATAGCTTCTGAGCTATAATCAATGAGATAATAACTAACAAGAACAATTATGACCAATTATTTCCTTTTGTAGATTAGCATACCTTTTGTAAAGAAATATGCTCTGGTACCATCTCCTCGAACATAAAAATTTTCAGATAAACAATGTCCTGAAAAAAATTGTGAAAAGAGAAACTTTTAAGGGTATTCCTTTAAAAAAAAACAACTAAATACTTTGATGTGAAATATAAACAAGGCATTCTTTAGAACATTTAAAAATAACCTCAAACTGAATATACTATTACCCTTTTTAAAACGAAGCTGAGTCTTATCATATCTTCCATAGTCTCGAAATAACAGCATTCCCCCAGGTTTCAGCAACTTGGACAGTCGGTTTATAACACCTTGCATCCTTTGGAAACAAAGTATTAAAAAGACATCCAGTTTGTAGAAATCTTGTTTTATATGCTGGATTTAACTTTGTTGAAGACAAAATAAGAAAAGCTTGATAAGGCCAAAGAAATCTAAACCATAAACGTAAGGGTAACAAAAATAAAAATATTTTGTAAAGAAGAAAAAAACAAAACCAACTTGCTAAATGACTAGATTCAAAAGTCCTAGAGTATCAAGAAATCACCCAAATGACCAGAGTGGTAACTTCATAGAGCTTGACGTATGATGTCAAAGCTAAACTTCAAAACCACAGATGTTTCCTGGTACTCACAGAAAATTAAGGTAGTTCTGAGATAGACAAAAATGGAGTGTGCTTCATTTTCCTTGCAAGATAAAAAATATGCCAAAGCCATCCCAAGTTGTACATATCTAAAGAGGGAATATCTTTCCTCCAAAACGAGCTCATTCTCCTTTTCTTTATTTAGTTCAGAGGTACCACCATTTACCTCATGAAAGAGAAATTATTTTTCTTCCACTGTCCTCTCCATGTGGCCATAAAATTCTATATGTCCTCTTTAATTTTTATTTTTAATGACATCTTTGATATTTCCTGTCTTTTTTGTTTCCCATTTGTACTCCCTTAGTACCAACCCCTATCTCCTTAGGCCTGGAAACAAATCTGCTTCCTAACACGCTGTATTATTCTCCCTGTCAATCCTTCCTGCATGTTATCGATGAATAATTCTGCTTAAAATGATAATTTTGTCAAATCATCTCCTTGCTCAAAAACTTTCATGATTTTAATCCATAGGATAAAATTTCAATTTCTTAGTTGAGCTCTTAAGATCTCCTACTACTGACCCCAATTAATCTTACCAACAGCTTTCCAATCTGAAGCAGCTCCCCTAGCCAAACTGTCATGCTTGGCCCTGAGCAGCCTCTGCCTTTGCTCACATGGTTTTTCCTCAAACAATTCTCTCCTCCTTACTGTCTGCCTATTTAAATTTTATTCACATTCCAAGCCCTAGTTCAACAGCAGGGAGCCTTTGCTTTTCTCCTTTACTGTTTATTCTACTTATTTGGCTTCCAGTCAAATACAATCCCTTATAGCTGCTCTTGATTTAGTGTTTTTGGCTAAGTGTTCATGGCTTTATGTGTGATTATGGGCCAGGGATGGCATAGATTTCAGATCTCATATTAATTCTGAGTGACGGCATCGGCTGCCTACAGAGCTCTGAGAAGGACTCATAAAGCTCATTGCGAGTTACAGAGTACAAAATCGATTATCAATGTCTGCCATGGGCAGAGAATGGTAAATGGCAGCTTGTGTGCTAAGTCCTTGTCTCTGCCTTATCTAAGCTACTTAAAGCTGCTGAGGTTTTCTTATTTGAAAAAAATGAAAAGTTTGAATCAGATAATCTGTAAATTCCTTTCAATTAAAACACTGTTCAGTGGAATAGTGAGGTAAAACTCAGATTATGTCATGTTATGAAGGAAGCAGATACTGAGAAAATGAAAGCAACTATAAAACAAGAAAGAAGTAGGACAGAAGGAGGTGGCATGATTAGGTGAAAAGTCCTTTTAAAAAAACTAGAACATAAGGACATAAAAGAATAAAGAAACGTATTTTTTGTTTATTTTATTACAGGTTATTTTCATACTGTGCTTATATCATAGGCTTTGCGAATGAAAGAAAATCATATCTAAACCTTAAAATATTCACTTTCAAGATAAATATTTTATGTACATAGCAAAATCTTTCTGTAATTATTAGTAAAACAAGCATGAAACTAAAATGCAGAAAAATAAACAATCAAACACTTTAAAATGTAGCCACCTCCTCCTGCAAATTCTTTCCTCTCAGCTATCCTTTAATGTCTGGGCTTGAGGATAAAGGCAAGGAATGGGAGCTACTTTTCTTGCTCATCTCATCTTGGTTCATAGTGCAGTTCCCGAGCCAATTCCTGAGAACTGCAGGTGGGAGTGGGCTGGGGGTGAGATGGACAAGACAGGAATGGTATGAAGCCCCTTTTCTTTCTTCATCCTACTTGGGCCAACTCTGCTGTCTTCACTTATCTCTGGATAGAGGGAGAGGAGAAGGAAAAGAAGAGATAAAAAATGTATTGACTGCCTGCTTTATGCTTGGCTCTGTAATATTTTGTATTTTCATTTCAGTGACAAGAAGGACAATTCGCTCTTCTTTTGTAGCCACCTACAATTTATTCCCATTTAAGCTGGGTCCTCCAGACTCAAGGTCTAGCCAAATTGCTTGCCATTTGCTTATGCCTGAATTTTCCAAGCTACCAAGATGCTACTTTTCTAGAACTTTTCTGGGGTTGAATCTACTACTATAGTCCTAAGTGACACTACAGACATTGCCTTGGCTTTAGTTTTTTCTTTTTTTGAAACAGGGTCTTACTCACTGTCACCCAGGCTAGAGTACAGTGGCGTGATCTTGGGTCACTGCAACCTCCGTCTCCTGGGTTCCAGTGATTCTCCTGCCTCAGCCTCCAGAGTAGCTGGGATTACAGGCATGCAGTACCACGCCCAGCTAATTTTTGTATTTTTAACATTTATTTATTTTTTTGAGACGGAGTCTCACTCTGTCTTGCCCAGGCTAGAGTGCAGTGGCACGATCTCCGCACACTGCAGCCTCTGCCTTCCAGTTTCAAGCAATTCTGCTGTCTCAGCCTCCCAAGTAGCTGGGACTACAGGTGTGTGCCACCACAGCCAGCTAATTTTGTATTTTTGGTAGAGATGGGGGTTTCACCATGTTGGCCAGGCTGGTCTTGAACTCCTGACCTCAGGTGATCCATCCGCCTTGGCATCCCAAAGTGCTGGGATTATAGGCGTGAGCCACAGCGCCCAGCCTTTTACTTTTTTTTGAGACAAGGTCTTGCTTTGTCGCCCACGCTGGAGTGCAGTGGTGCAATCTCGGCACACTGCAACCTCTGCCTCCTGAGTTCAAACGACTCTCCTGCCTCAGCCTCCCAAGGAGCTGGGATTACAGGCGCCCACCACCATGCCTGGCTACAGGAGGCAGAGATTTCACAGTAGAAATGAGGTTTCACCATGTCGACCAGGCTGGTCTGGAACTCCTGACCTCAGGTGATCCACCCACCTCGGCCTCCCAAAGTGCTGGGATTACAGGTGTGAACCACTGCACCTGGCCTTTCTCTTCTCTATAACATTCAATTCAAATCATGAGAAAATACATTATCTGAACTAATTTCAAATAGTCTTTTTGTGGTCATATGTAGAATTTAGATGTTTCTTGTTATGGGTGTCAAATGGGGAATCTTGTTCTCTATCCACCTCTCCATCCTTTTAACTGTTCATACAAGGAAACCAAACACATAGATGACAACTTTCTATTAGTACCTGAACAATGCCTACAGTCTAAACAGATTAGCAGAAAGAAATAGGTTATAGAAACTGGGAGGAAACAGTAGCTTCATAAAACCTGACATACCTCACTAGGTGCTAAAGTATCTTATTTCAGATTTATTTGGAAATAGAATTTGTTCTTCTACAAGTAATCAAAGTGCTCATTTCTGAATGGGAAGTAAAAGAACTGTAAAGGGTCCTAGTGGCCTTCTAATTGCAAAGAAATAAGCACATGGTAACTCAGTTTCTATGGAAAAGGGTCACACTCATCAAACAAAAAGTGGTTGACGCCAAGTCTGTATCTTCTACCAGGGAACTGTGAGAACCCAATTTTAAGAAACCTTATGAAAGCACAGACCTCGTACTTACCATATGTACCCTTTAATACATAGAAGATGGCAAGATTTAACAAAGGTAATCATTTTCATTGCTGGTAATATCTCTTTATGTTTTCTCTCTGGAGAAAAGCTATGTTTATAGTTTTAAAACACTGTATGAAACTAAGTCATAAATATTTAAATGATGGCATCAGGCTAACCCTTAGATCATAAAGGTCCAACGATAATCTGGCAAATCTTAATAACTCCTAATTCCCTAGTGTGCTTCTTTAGAACAAAATTTTTAAAGCCCATCAACAGGCCTGTGTGAAGCCAAACAGATCCCAAGCCCACCTCTTCATGAACATTCAGGAAGACACTACACTAAAGATGTTTGTTTCTGATCACCAAGTACAATTTCCCTCTTGGGAGTCTATTAGGTTGTTCTGAATTTGTAATTTCCTTGAAGCACTGTCACTTTTAATAGGTATGTGTCTTGCCAGAATATGCTCACTTCATTCTGACAGTGACAGAAAGCTCATTAATGAAGTAGTCTGACCAGTTTCTGTCTAAAAGTACGAAGAAAGGAAAAACTGCCTTTAAAAGGCTGCGTATTATACATAATGTTGCTCACTAAATAATAAATTCAAAAATTGTCGTTTTTGCTTTGATGGTTCTGAAAACCACTACTGATAAAGGAGCTTTACACATCCGCTTTGCCCTTTCGTCTTCATTTACCTGTCAGGATGAATAGAAGAGAGCACAAAGACAAGGAGAATGACATCCAGGATCCCATCTGGAAAAGGGTAAGGTAAGCCATCATCACATACATCATGAACAAAGGCAAAACACTGGGTTGCTCTGTAGGACGAGTGTGACTGTCATGATAAAGGAACAGAAAGCAAAAAGAGGACTTAGTAGACTTCCGGGATTTTTTTTTTTTTTAATAAAAAGGTCAAATTTTTAACCTTTTCTCCCAAAAGCCTTTCCTCTGTCAGTCTGAACACTTTTTTCCAATTCAGTATTGTTAGCTTATTTCAAGCTGCCCTAAAAAAATTAAGGCTAGCTCTTGGCCTTGATAACAAATATCCTTCGCAATCCCTCTTTAACTTTAAAAGTAGAGGAGGGTAGGCTTTCTGAGTTAGTAGATAGTGTTGTTAGAGGCCTGCTCTGGGTTGCTGTTTCTGAACTTAAAGAGGTTCTGTTTGGACTACGATTATTCATGGGCAGGCATACATTCTAAATTTTGTAGGTCAGTACCCTTTCTGGTCATTTCTTGTGTGTTGTTGGCCTTTCTTTCTTTCTTTCTTTTTTTTTTTTTTTTTGAGACACAGTCTTGCTCTGTCACCAGCATGGAGTGCAGTGGCGCAATCTTGGCTCACTGCAACCTCTGCCTCCTGGGTTCAAGCCATTCTCCTGCCTCAGCCTCCCAAGTAGCTGGGATTACAGGCACCCACCACCATGCCCAGCTAATTTTTGTATTTTTAGTACAGACGGGGTTTCACCATGTTGGCCAGGATGGTCTCGATCTCCTGACCTTGTGATCCGCCTGCCTCGGCCTCCCAAAGTGCTGGGATTACAGGCGTGAGCCACCATGCCTGGAGCTGTTGGCCTTTCATCTTTTTTTTTTTTTGAGACAGTCTGCTCTGTCGCCCAGGCTGGAGTGCTGTGGCACGATCTTGGCACACTGCAACCTCCACCTCCCAGGTACAAGCGATTCTCGTGCCTCAGCCTCCCGAATAGCTGGAACTACAGGCACGTGCTACCACAGCCAGCTAATTTTTTTATTTTTAGTAGAGACAGGGTTTCACCATGTTGGCCAGGCTGGTCTCGAACTCCTGACCCCAGGTGATCCACCCATCTTGGCCTCCCAAAGTGCTGGGATTACAGGTGTGAGCCACCACGCCCTGCCTCTAGTGATCTTAAAATCAAAACAACTTTTATTGTTCTGGGGTAATACCTTAGGCATCAGTTGGTATGATTCCCAGGAGTAGCATACCTTTACGAGCTCCACAGCTCCAGAAGCAAAATCACAACAATACAGAAAGGACTCCGGAGAGTTCCTATGAAGATGGAAGAAATATTTATTTATTTTTTTGGAGACAGGGTCTTGCTCTGTTGCCCAGGTTGGAGTGTAGTAACGTGACCATAGCTCACTATAACCTTGAGCTCCTGGACTCTAGCGATCTTGCTTCCTCAGCCTCCTGAGTAGCTAGGACTACAGATGTGCCTCACCATGCCTGGCTAATTTTAGATTTTTTTGTAGAGATGGGGTCTCACTATGTTGTCCAGACTGGTCTTGAACTATTGTTCTCAAATGATCCTCCTGCCTCAGCCTCTCAAACTGTCAGGATTATAGGTGTGAGCCACTGTGCTCGGCCAGAAGAAATATTTGTATCTGGAGTCTAGAAATACTCAAACTAGAGAAGAAAGGAAACTGTAGGTCTGACTTGTTAATAAGTTATTTCCACCCCCGCCCCTCAGCTTTTTTTTTGAGACAGGGTCTCGCTCTGTAACCCAGGCTGGAGTATAGTGGCACAATCACGGGTCACTGTAGCCTCGACCTCTGGGGCTCAAGTGATTCTCCCGCCTCAATCTCCCGAGTAGCTGGAACTACAGATGTATGCCACTGTGCCTGGCCAATAGGTGGTATAATTTTTAATTGGACTCTTCTTAACTTAAATATGTTCTGTTTGGCCTTTATCTGAAATTCAGTAATGATGGCTGGACCATGGTTACTTAAGGCAGCCATATACTCTGAAATTTGTAGACTAGTACTCCTCTTGATTATACTGTGTATGCTGGTATCAAATAATCCTTGCATCATGTTGCTTAGTACCATGTCTGAACTACAGAAAGAGGTCAGCATGTCATTAAACAGTAAGGATGGTCCTGGCTCTCATGGGTTTTATAGTCTAGTTGGGGACATAATTGGTTTTATACAACTTCTATAGGGGTGTCAAGAGGGTCAGCACCCTGAGGTATAAGTCTTAAAATTTCTGAAGGAGGAGGATGTATTGTTAAGTGAGGAGAAGGGGAAATGGTTGAAGAGTTTAGAAGTGGGAGTTACATGCCAGGGATGAGAAGTAGCACTAATCCTGAGAACCCAAACTGGTATATGGCAGGATAAAAAGGTGGGCCTTGAAGCATATCATTAAGACTTCTAATCTGACTCAAGAAGCATTCCAAGCAAGGTGAACTTCTAAATAAATATGGAATACAAGCCCAAATATACATTTAGCAAAATCTGACCCAGGCGCAGGTTATACTCTTTATTGTTTCTTTTTTTTTTTTTTGAGACAGAGTTTCGCTCTTGTTGTCCAGGCTGGAGTGCAATGGTGCAATCTCGGCTCACTGCAGTCTCCGCCTCCTGGGTTCAAGCAATTCTCCTGCCTCAGCCTCCCAAGTAGCTGGGATTACAGGCATGTGCTACCACGGCCGGCTAATTTTGTATTTTTAGTAGAGACAGGGTTTCACCATGTTGGTAAGGCTGGTCTTGAACTCCTGACCTCAGGTGATCCACCCACCTTGGACTCCCAAAGTGCTGGGATTACAGGAGTGAGCCACCGTACCTGGCCTCAGATTATATTCTTAAAGGCAACTCATTGATGAATAACTATGATAACATATAATTCACTCATTCTATGGCACTAGGGATTTGCATTCAATTTAAGATCTATCCAAATAAGTTAAAGTATGATTAATAGGATTTTGTTATGAAAAGCTAACCAGTACTGAATTAAAGTTAAAACTCGTACTGCTTGGTCTTTTCTCATCTGTCAAACATAAAAATAGCACTTTACTTCAGCATGTTCCCCTGTTTTTTTCTGATTAAATCCATATAATTGTGACTTGTAATTTGCTGGATGTTTGAAACGTATTTGAAATGTTCTCAGTAAACACTCAGCACTATGTGGCTAATGGTTAAGGGCAAGGGCTTTGGAACAAGACTGCCTAAGGTTTGAGTCTCAGCTTTACTACTTAGTTGCGTGACCTTGGGCTAGTTGCTTAATCTCTTCTTTAATTCAGTTCCCTCATCTTTAAAAAAAGAGATAAACATGGCATCTAAGATGATTGTTTGAAGTGAATGGATTCTTATAGCTAAAGTTTCCAGAAAGGTGCCTGACTCAGAGTAAGCACTCAATAAATGTTAGTCATTATTATAATTGTTGTTGCTATTATTATCATCACTATTATTATTAAAGGAGATTGTTTTTGCCTTCCAGGAGCTTAAAAACTAACATAGTCCTCTAAAACAAAACAAAACAAAACAAAACAAAAACCAAAAAACTTCCATATAGCTCAAAATGCTTTTCTGGACACTGGTATGTCTAGCTCATTATAAAAGGTCTGCAGTCTACCTTTGGGCAGTAGTTACCACATACCCATAAGATATAGAACAGTCTACGAGCTAAAGGAAAGCATGTGCCATTTGCCATGTGTCCTGCCACGGTGGCAGCATGACCTCTGAGATGGAATTCCCACTGTATCAGCAGCCCAAGGTGATGTCTTGTGACCACCCAGTGACTTTGCAGAACCTTTCTGTAAAATCAGCTGACTACCTTGGCTCTTCTCCCAGCAAACAGGTGTAAATATCACTACTACCACCACACCACCAAGCACTCTCTTGGCAGGGGTCTATGAATTAAATGATCCTTG
Organism: Gorilla gorilla gorilla; assembly: GCF_029281585.2. NCBI lineage: Eukaryota > Metazoa > Chordata > Mammalia > Primates > Hominidae > Gorilla > Gorilla gorilla. The sequence continues at coordinate 73,830,969 of NC_073235.2, forward strand.
GAGAATGATATGACCTCTCCATTTCAGAGGTCTAATTATGGTAAAATATTCTGAAAATGTAAAACATTAATCCTACACTCTCTAAAAGTAGTAAAACATAATTTCTTAAGCAGAAAAAAAAAGTCTAATCATTCCTTTGGAAGGCTAATCACTGGGTGCCTTTAAAAGATGAATTAATTATCTGAGGTTATTGAGCTACAGTAATTTCTAAAACATAGGTATGAGGCAAAGAAAGACACAGCTAAGAAGAAAGAGTTAGGGAGTGAGGAACCAAGAGCTTACAATTATAAGCTGAAGGGAGAAGCAGAGGTGAAAAATACAACTAGCAAGTGGGGGAATGAGAGATATTAATCAGGCAATATGTATTGAGCTCTAACTATGCTGTACTGTTAGGCAACCTGGGAAATCAGATTAGGATAAAATATGTCCTCTACCTTAAGGAATATAAAAAGTGGTCAGAGAGACAAGGCATAAAGAAATGACATGCTAAATAGTACCTTGAGATCAGTCATAAAGTAACACACAATCAACTGCCAATGTAGTGTATTTACGTGTATTATAAGCTCAGATACCACTGGGGTAAAGGAATACGGCTATGTGACATAAGCAAATTTGATATTTCAGCCCAGAAACTAGAAAAAGGAAAACAAAACTAACAAAGACACAAACAGAAAGGACATTCAGAACTGTAAACTTACCAGCATCACCCAGGCCTGGCCACATTAACTGGTTATTAAATGATAGTAGGGAATTACTCACTATTCATTATGTTAGGTTTATAATAATATTAGAGAGTATACTGAGTTTTGGGAGATATATCCTGAATAATCAAAGATAAAGTATCATGATGTTGGCATTATATTGGTAATTGTTGAATTGAGGTGGTAGGCATATGGAAATTCACTGTACTCTTTGCTTTTCTGAATGTTTTTTAATTAAAAAAAATTTTTTTGAGACAGAGTCTCTTGCTCTGTTACCCAGGCTGGAGTGCAGTAGTGCGATCTCAGCTCACTGCAACCTCCACCTCCTGGGTTCAAGCAATTCTCCTGCCTCAGCCTCCCGAGTAGCTAGGATTACAATTGTGCACCACCACACTCAGCTAATTTTTGTATTTTTAGTAGAGACAGGGTTTCACCATGTTGGCCAGGCTGGTCTCAAACTCCTGACCTCAAGTGATCTGCCTGCCTCGTCCTCCCAAAGTGCTGGGATTACAGGTGTGAGCCACCGCACCAGGCCCCAGATGCTTTTACATTTTCATAATAAAAAGTTTAAAAGATCATATCATTTAAAAATATGCATAAAGACTGAAAGGAATTAAAACAAAAATTTTGTCAGTGGCTATGTTAGGATGATGAGTGATTCCCTCCCTCCCCTTTTCCTCTAATGGAAATGTTCTACAATGTGCTAATGCTGATTTTATAATGGAAAAATAATGTGAACTTAAAAAAAATGTGTAAACTTAAAAAAGAATAGAGCTTGGCAGATTGGCCATAGATAAAAGGTGTTTGAAGAGTTTTGTGTGTTCATCATGGAAAAAGTAAAAGACACAGGTGAAATGGTGAACAGGAAGGGTGAGCCTGGAGCAAATCTCTGTCCCTATAGTCAAACTCTGCTTTTTTTTTTTTTTTTTTTTGAGACAAAGTTTCGCACTGTTGCCTGGGCTGGAGTGCAGTGGCGCATCTCAGCTCACTGCAACCTCCACCTCCTGGGTTCAAGCGATTCTCCTGTCTCGGCCTCCCGAGTAGCTGGGATTACAGGCGCCTGCCACCACACCCAGCCAATTTTTTGTATTTTTAGTAGAGATGGGATTTCACTATGTTGGCCAGGCTGGTCTCGAACTCCTGATCTCGTGATTCGCCTGCCTTGGCCTCCCAAAGTGCTGGGATTACAGGCATGAGTCACCACGCCCGACTGCTTTTTTTTTTTTTTTTTTTTAGACGGAGTCTCACTCTGTCACCCAGGCTGGAGTGCAGTAGCGAGATCTTGGCTCACTGTAAGCTCGGCATCCCGGGTTCACGCCATTCTCCTGCCTCAGCCTCCCGAGTAGCTGGGACTACAGGTGCCCGCCACCACGCCCGGCTAATTTTTTGTATTTTTAGTAGAGACGAGGTTTCACCGTGTTAGCCAGGATCGGCTGCTTTTTTGAGTCTTAGGATTAGTTGCTGCTACCTCCAAACAATTTTAAGCCTAGACACAATGATTTGGCATGCAAACATCTTACATAGGGTGTTGCTTCAGAAGGGATGACAAAATGAGGCTTAAGTTGTAAGCTTTACATTCAATTCTCTATGTGTAAAATGACATCTAAGTATCTAGGGAGAGTAAATAATCTGTGAAGTTTAGCAGTTCACAGCTCAGTGGAAGGATGAAATCACTTCCTCTTTTTTTTTTTTTTTTTTTTTGAGACTGAGTTTTGCACTTGTTGCCTAGACTGGAGTGCAATGGCGCAGTCAGGTCACTGCAAACTCTGCCTCCTGGTTCAAGCAGATTCTCCTGCCTCAGCTTCCCAAGTAGCTGGGATTACAGGCATGCGCCACCATACCTGGCTAATTTTGTATTTTTAGTAGAGGTGGTGTTTCACCATGTTGGTCAGGCTGGTCTTGAACTCCTGACCTCAAGCGATCCACCCACCTCAGCCACCCAAAGTGCTGTGATTAAAGGCATGAGCCACCATGCCCAGTCTGCTTCCTCTTTTCTTATTCTCTCATCCATATACACATAAGCTTAAAAAATTACTTCAAAACAATGATGGACAACCCATGGCTACGAAACACTATTTTCAGAGTAATTCCCAGTTCACATGAAAGTAGACACTGAGATTAAGACATTTCTTTTGAAATTTGCTTGAGCCATTGTTCATATAAGAATTAGAAACACTACTGGCATACATGTGACAATATTTTCCCAGAATTTCTCAACATTCCATAAATATGTAAAATTCTGTAGAAAGAAAACTCTTAAAACTCACTGCAAAGTGTTCAAAATTGGAAACACACTATTTCCAGCTCCACAACCAACCTAAAATCAAAAGAACAAGCAAATATCAAAAAAGCAAGGTTAAATATTTGTCACCAATGTCAGATCTTCTATTAAAGAAAAAAACAGACTTACTGATCTCTGGGCACAGTAGAATTTTCTAAACTCAAAAGCAATGAAATAAATCACACGAATAAACACTAAGAAATCTGACTATGGAAACATTTAAATTTTTTACACACCAAAACCCAAAATAAACCAAATTTAAAAATAAACAATACGCTGTGAAGAAAACTGCAATGAATATGATAAACGGCAGGGCTCATTAGGAAAAAAAAAAAAAAAACAGATAAGCAGAGAAAATAAATGGACAGAACAAAAAAGAAGTACAAACGATTCTAAACATTTGAAGTATGTGACCTGCTTAGTAATCAAAGAAACGCATATTAAAACAAGGTACAATTTTTGTCTAACAAAGTGGAAAACATTAAAATAATACTTCAATCAATGAGGGTGTGATGAAACAGACATACACTGTCATGGAATGGTATTAGTACAACTTCTTAGAAAGCAAGTGGGCAATATGTTTTAAAAGTACTAAAAATCTTCATAAATTATGAACTAGAAAATCTAACCTAAAACAATAGAAGAAAATGCAGGTAAAGGCTATACCCAAAATGTTTGCTTCAGAAAATCTGAAAACAATTAAAATGCCCAGTAGTGTGAAAATAGATAAGTAAAATTATAGTACTTCACATAGTAAAATATTTTGTAGCCATCAAAATATTTACAGAGAATTTTTAAACACAGTGAAAACTGCTTATGATACCATGTTAAATAGAAACAAACAAAACTTAGAATACATGTACAGTAATAAAAGAAGAAAAAGGTCAGCCAGGCACGGTGGCTCATGCCTGTAATCCCAGCACTTTAGGAGGCTGAGGCGGGCGGATCACCTGAGGCCAGGAGTTCAAAACCAGCCTGGCCAACGTGGCGAAACCCTGTCTCTACTAAAAATACAAAAAAATTAGCTGGGTGTGGTGGCAGGCACCTGTAATCCCAGCTACTCGGGAGACTGAGGCAGGAGAATTGCTTGAACCCGGGAGGCAGAAGCTGCAGTGAGCTGAGATGGCGCCACTATACTCTAGCCCAGGCAACAAGAACAAAAGTCTGTCTCAAAAAAAAAAAAAAAAGAAGAAGAAAAAGGTCACTAAAATGTTAACAGTGGTTAAATCCTTTGTTTGTAGGATTGGTGATAAATTATCTCCTTGTTAGCAAATTCTCTATAATCAATATACATTGCCTTTAAAATAAGAAAGACAGGGTTTAGTTTTAAAAATAGAAAACCAAGGTCTACACCAGATTATAGCAAATTATATATCTCACTTATTTCTATTTCATCTAAAAAGGGTTAATAACAAAGAGAGTAAAAATTAAGGCCAAAGCTTCATTGGTACTTAAAACTGCCCTCAGATTAAAATGAAAACAGACAATTTTTTTTTAAAAAAAACCAGCAAAACCAGATTTAAACCACAAACTTAAAACTTGACTGATTAAAGACATGAGTCCCTTAAATATTATTTATGCACAAAAGTACACTGAATGCTTATTTACATTTGATAGTTTTCCACCAAAAAAAATCTGGATTATTAATAAAACAATACAGAATGTACATTTTCAAATTATTTGTCACCTCCCATTTTTGTCCCTTGAGCACAATACCTCTAGTATCCTGAAAGTGGCATTGCTACCAGGAAACAATCCAGTCTCCATAGGTCCTTTTTTGTGTTTTTCAGAGTCTAGGTTGGAAAAATCAGATTCTGTTTTGCTTTGACCTTCTGAAGAACCAGAACTTTTCTCATAATGATTTTTTTCATCAGGCACAGTAGGACAGTGCATTCTTGAGAAACAATTTGTAGCACTAGTTTTTACATGATCCCATGATGATTCTCTCGCCTTCTCTTCAGGTTTTTGATCAACTGGAAGAATTTCAGGAAATTCCCTCAACAGCCAATTACGATCCTTGAAAAACTTATTCTTATGAATCTTGTAAAATGTGTCCCAGTATTTACTAGCTTCTCTCTCATACTTAACTAAAATAAAGAGGAAAAAGAAAGATTTATTTTACTATGAATTATATTTACTATTAGCTACTGTCTTGATAATTATTGTTAAACATATACATTATCATTTATAACAATTATATTTACAAATGAATAACTTTAATATTATAATATTTTAATCTATCTGATAAAAGGTTGAAACTACAGAGCTTTAATTCTCTCAAAATGTGTCAAAATGTGGGATATTTAGTCCTACCCCTGTGAATCTGCTTTTATCTTAATAGTTTAGCCAATTTTTGTGAGAAATATAATCACTGCAAACAACTTTCTAATTTTATCTTAACAATCACATTGTTACCAATAAGCTGTGTGGTTTTTTATTATCTTAAAGAAAGGTCCGGGCGCGGTGGCTCATGCCTGTAATCCCAGCACTTTGGGAGGCTGAAGCGGATGGATCACGAGGTCAGGAGTTCGAGACCAGCCTGGCCAACATAGTGAAACCCCATCTCTACTAAAAATACAAAAAGTTAGCCGGAGGTGGTGGCAGGTGCCTTTAATTCCAGCTACTCAGGAGGCTGAGGCAGGAGAATTGCTTGAACCTGGGAGGTGGACGTTGCAGTGAGGTGAGATTGCGCCATTGCGCTCCAGCCTGGGCGACAAGGGTGAAATTCTGTCTCAAAAAAAAAAAAAAAAAAAAAAAAAAGAATGAGGGCTGGGCGCGGTGGCTCATACCTGTAATCCCAGCACTTTGGGAGGATGAGGCAGATGGACACTTGAGGTAAGGAGTTCAAGACCAGCCTGGCCAACATGTTGAAACTCCATCTCTACTAAAAATATAAAAATTAGCTGGGTGTGGTGGCAGACACCTGTAATCGCGGCTTCTCAGGAGGCTGAGGCAGGAGAAATGCTTGAACCTGGGAGGAGAAATTTGCAGTGAGCAGAGAACACGCCATCGCACTCCAGCCTGGGCAACAGAGTGAGAGTCTGTCTCAAAAAAAAAAAAAAAAAAAAAAAAAAGAGCCTGGAACAGTGAGACAGAGTGAGACCCTGTCTCAAAAATTAATAAGTAAATAAACAAATAAAAGAAAGGACACCTCATTTTTAATGTATTTACAAATACAATTTCAGCATAAATGCAAATTGGTGATCAGACAGGAAATTTCAAAATTATAAACAACACAATTTAAGAGCTAAAAGGGTCCATTGGAACAATTTACTCCAACCTCCCTTTTTGCATTTGAAGAAAGGACCTAAATCCACTTGTTCCAAGTCCTAGAGCCCCATCACAGTGAATCCATGGCCATGTCTCCTGACTTTTGGAATCTGGAGGCCATCCCGTAACTCCATTCTTCCCCCAACCTCCAAGGCATCTCTTCCTACTGACATCTCCCAAGATGAAGCCTTAAAGAAAATTTCTGATGCTCTTAAAACAAATACGCATTTTATGATGTCATCCTGTGGTCAGGGTTAGGTCAATAGTCTCAGAGCTTCAGGTAATTCTTCGCTTTCTGCCTCTTCCTATTTGCTCCTTAAATTAATAAAGTAAGGGCCGGGCACGATGGCTCATGCCTGTAATCCCAGCACTTTGGGAGGCCGAGGCGGGCGGATCACGAGGTCAGGAGTTCAAGACCAGCCTGACCAACATGGTGAAACCCCATCTCTACTAAACATACAAAAATTAGCTGGGCGTGGTGGCAGGCGCCTGTAATCCCAGCTACTCAGGAGGCTGAGACAGGAGAATCGCTTGAACCTGGGAGGCGGAGGTTGCAGTGAGCTGAGATCATGCCATTGCACTCCAGCCTGGGCCATAGAGCAAGACTCCGTCTCAAAAAAAAAAAAAAAAAATTAATAAAGTAACCCACTGTCTCCCTCATTTATTCAACAAACATTTCTTTTATTTATTTATTTATTTTATATTTTTAGTAGAGACAGGGTTTCACCATGTGGGCCAAGCTGGTCTCAAACTCCTGACCTCAAGTGATCTGCCTGCCTCCACCTCCCAAAGTGCTGGGATTACAGGCGTGAGCTACTGCGCCTGGCACGTTCCTTTTTTTTTCCTTTTTTTTTTTTCCGTATTCTTGGGCAGTGCTACAGGCAATAACAATTTCTTGAGTGCTATTATGTAATAGGCCTAATCCACGCATTAGGAATTACTTCAACCTACTGTAGACGCATGCCATTTTAAAAGTGCAAAAGCTTTCTTTCTAGGAATACAGAATAATTTCCAAGATTTGGTGTTAGGTGAAAAAGCAAGGTATATAACAGTGTCTATATTCTGTAACCACTTATTAAAATAAGAAGAAAATACGCATGTATGGTTACATAGAAATATTCATGTACACACATACACACACACACACACACACACACTTGTAGAAGGTACAAAATACTTCTGGAAGGATAATCACATAATCAGTAATACTGGTTGCCTCTAGGGAGAGGAAAGGAGTGGCTGGGGACCACAGTTGGAAGGAGAATTTTCATTTGAATTTTGATCCATGTGAATTTACTATACATTCCAAAAATAAATTAAACTAAAAATAAAAATAAGAGATGCATTTCCTTCACAATTTTAAAGAAGCCCCTACTCTCAGAACAAGCAGTTGCCTGTAATCAGGTTCATCTTTGTTACAGAACCCTGTCCTGAGGCCCTTATAATTTTCTTCTTTCCAATTTTATCTTTATGGCCTTGTACCATGGATCTCCACCCATCTGGCCACAAGACTTCCTTCCCATCAAGGCTGAATTGTATCTGGCAGCAGGAATGCTATAAAGACTGAAACTCCCATCTGTATTTAAGGTCTGAGAAATGAAAGTGGATCTTTTTAACAAAAGAACTATGTGATATTAAGTCCAAAACATGCTCACCTCTGCACTAATGGAAAGAAACCTATTTATGGTTGATCTAAAACTATATATTTGTCTTTTAAACATTTCTATCTCTATTTTCCTTCTTTTTCAATAATTTTGGTATATCTCCACTTTTAAAAATTGGAGTGTGCCCGATATACTGTGTAAGAAAACAAAATGACACTCTGAAAATCAGACTCAGGAGAAATTATAAAAGAGTCAAATTTCTCCAGGGTCTTCTCAAGCTTTCTCTTCTTCCTTTACCTTAAAAAAAAAAAACTCTCTTTGTAACTCATTCCATGCAGGTAAAAGATTTTCTGCCTAACAAAAAGCAGCCACCTAAGAAGACCTATATTTAGTGAAATCTCTAGTATTTGAGTTTACAATATCAAGCTACTTGTGAAGTGTGTTTGAGCCCAATTACCAGTAACTAGAATGTACTGTAATACTACTATATCTTGATTAATTTGTGGGAATATTCCTCTAGGAATTAAGTGGGGTGGGGGAAGTACAGGGGAGTAACCTAATAAAAGTTGTGCATAGCAGCCAGGTGAGGTGGCTCATGCCTGTAATCCCAACATTGGAAGGCCCAGGGAGGAGGACCGCTTGAGGCTAGGAATTCAAGATGAGCCTGGACAACAAAGCAAGACCCTGTCTCTACTTAAAAAAAAAATGTGTGTTTAGCAGTTCTATTCATATTAGGGAAAAGTGGGGAAAACTCAAATGCCCAACAACATGGGAATGAGCAAGCAAACCATGCAGTTCAAACAGGGTAACCTTATGTAGCAATTTAAAAATAAAAGATAATAGGCGGGGCATGATGGCTCATGCCTACAATACCGGCACTTTGGGAGGCCAGGGAGGGCAGATCACCTGAGGTCAGGAGCTCGAGACCGGCCTGACCAACATGGAGAAACCCCATCTCTACTAAAACTACAAAATTAGCCAGGCGTGGTAGTACATGCCTGTAATCCCAGCTACTCAGGAGGCTGAGGCAGGAGAATTGCTTGAACCCGGGAGGCGGAGGTTGCGGTGAGCTGCGATCGCACCATTGCACTCCAGCCTGGGCAACAGGAGTGAAACTCCATCTCAATAAATAAATAAATAAATAAATAAATAAATAAATAAAAATAAAAAATAAAATAATAAAGGAAAATAATATTAAGAGAAAATACACAGAACAGTATATACATTGATGGCAGCTCTAAAATTTATTTTATAGTCATTCATAACAATAAGTTGAAAATTTGAAGCAATGATAACAATTTAATCATTATTAGGTAGCTCTTTCTTTTGCAAAGCTGTATCTACTTCTTACACAAAGATTAAAGAATCTTAGCTGAATTCTTCATTCAAATTGCCTACAGAATTTCCTCATTTGATGAAAGGTTTGAATTAGAGTAGTATCTCTAAAGTCTGTTTAAGCTCTAAAAATTCTGTGTACTTTCCTATTAAGCGCCATGAATTTATGGGGAACATTAAACATTATCAGTTCTACAGACTACAAAATCTTGGATCAGATTGCCGTTTTAAACATGAGTCTGTACTACTGTTTTAATTTTTACAATTTAAAGAGAAAATGAATCTGTAGTGACGTGACTGCAATCTGGTTCAGAAACCAAACATGTCAAGCATCTAAATTCAACTCTAGCCTATGTAATCTATAAAAAGAACTTGATTACTATTAGAAGACAATAATCAGGGTTTGCTAATATACCTATTTTCAAGCCTTTTCCAACTATTTCCCACTCAGGAATTAGGAGAAAAGAAATCAGATAATTACATAAATTACACCAATAATAGTAGCATTAAAAATGACAAGAATAACACATATTATGTGTTTATTATGGGCTACGCACTATGGCAAATGCTTTACTTGGATTTTTTCCCCCATTTAATCCTAGCAGTATCTCTCAGATAGATTTTATTATTCCAATTTGCAGAGAAAGAAATTCAATGTCAGAGGGAATAAAGAATTTCCCCAAGGTCACCCAGCCAGAAAGAGCAGAGTCAAGACCTAGCCTAAGTCTGCTAAACTCTAAAGCCCATGCTCTCACCCATTACACTACACTGCCTCCCGAACACAAAGTCAATATGAACCCCCTGAAAATCATCTCTGCTTTTCTGATTCATACTTTCTTCTCAATTATTAAGTATCAAGTTGAAATGAAAACCTCAGTGTGGCTTACAATCAGTGTAACTACATTGTAAAAATAATGCTGATTGGAGTTACCCTTCATTAAGACAGATCAGAAATATATAATTAATTAAACTGCATACTTTAAATTATAAGAAATATAAACCATGCAGTTATATGATGAAATGATGAGCAATAGGAACATTAAATGCTCTATGAGAATATATGGGTTTGTGGGACAGAAACAAAACAGAGAAGCAGCACCAGTGTCTGGAATTTGGCTTTCAGCAGCTTCTCCAATCAATGCTGGCAACTCCATAGTTCCCAGTAATGTGTGAGAGCTTCTGAGACCCCACAGCTTGGTCAATCATCATAATTATGATTATGAGACAACAAACACCTTCAGTGTATGATTTAATTTCCTGAACTGCAAGAGTATCTGTGTTAACAGGGGAATTGGAGGAATTACTGCCCTGACCATGAGTAAAAAATTCAGTATCAAGCTGCTGGTAAGGCAGGTCAGGAATGATAAAATAATATAGTGTGGAGAAATCTGCCCTGTCTTCATCTTGTTTAACTGACTTTCTAAACAGGTGTATTAATGACAAATTTTTCTTGGAGGAAAATTTTTTTCTTTCCTAGGTTGGTGATTCAGAGTTAATTGCTTTATGCCAGTGGCAGTAAGAGGGATGTAGCGATCTGTTTAACTACAGCCCAATGAAGCAACTTCTCAATTATTCACTTATTAAATTCAATATTGCTGAGGGAAAGAAGGAATATGCACGCTAACCATCCTTAAATATTCAGAATTCATTCTGAATCACACTGAACATCACAACTAAGAAATTGAATTAAACCATTTATGTATGACATATATATGATTAATATGAATTATGAAAATTTATTCTAAGTTTCCATGTAACAAAAAGCAATTTAAAGTTATTTTTGCACATCAATTACGCAAATACCTGAGCTCTCAAAGTTGGAAATTTCCACACATCAGTGAGAAAATTCATTGTCTAATAAAAGAAAACTCTTAAACTTATGAAATTAAAAGTATGTTTCTAAGAGCACTGCATAAAATTTTAAACAAGCAAAGCCAACTTATAAACAAATACCCTAAATTTATAAGCATAAAACTTTTAGCTATAAAACTTATAGCTCTCTCTATATATTTTTTTTCACATAGAACATCCTCTCAATGGTAAGGTATTCACAAAGTAAAGTATAGTGAGACTCATTCTTTTGCTTGACATAGATAACTTTCCATAGGTAGATAGTTAATTACAGGATATTTTAAAGTAAAAATAGCAGCTGCTTTTGTTATTCCATTTAAAAGACTCATTACATTTGCTAAATAACTGAGATATGACACACTGGAGATGTTTTTTAGGAAATTATAAAATATAATTATGTTAACTCAAAAATTGCCAAATGTATCTTTCATTTCTCTGAATTAACTTGCTTTTAAAATAAATTTGAGCTATAGTAAAATTGAAAATAAATTACAAAAAGGAAATGTGGAATTAAAAATCATTAATCTGGGCAATCTTCTTGAAAGAAATGAGGGCCTGGATCTATAGTTTTTTTTTTTGTTTTTTGAGACAGGGGCTTACTCTGTGCCCAGCCTGAGGTGCAGTGGTGCAATCACAGTTCAGTGCAGCCTTGACCTCCTGGGCTCAAGTGATCCTCCCATCTCAGTCTCCCAAGTAGCTAGGACTACAAGCACGCACAACTACGCCTGGTTAACTTTTAAATTTTTTGTAGAGATGGGGTCTGACTGTTGCTCAGGCTGGTCTCAAATTCCTGGGCTCAAGAGATCCTTCCACCTTCGCCTCCCAAAGTGCTGGGATTACAGGTGTGAGCCACCACATCCGGTCCCAGATGCCATATACATTTTAATCACAAAAATGAAATGTCAACCATCCTGCAGCAAGACTATTATTTGTGATGCATAATTTCTTACTTTCAGATTGTGAGAGTGTTTCCTGACTTCAGTTCTCACCAACAGCTAAGACAATATGTGAGAAATGGGAAATGGGAGTGACAGGAGAGCCTGAGACACACAGAGACCAAAAGAAATGTGCCAGAGAGTTGGCCAGCATGGGAGAACAACCAGTACTTCCTCCCAGTTGCATTAAAATAAAGTGAGATAAGATCAGTAAACAGTGCTCCTGCTGTATAATAATCTGCATATAGAATACTCTGTGATGGGAGAACACTGGCTCTTTCAAAGATTTAGGACTCTCCTAGATAAGAAAAGATGGTGGTTCACAGAGGCACTTGCCGAAGAGCCAGGTCACTGCTTCCTCTGGGTTCTCACAGTGTTTGAAAGTAGAGCTTTTAAACAATCTATTTACCTTGACCCATATTCATCAGAGGCATTAAATATCAAACCTGAAGCGTCACCCAGGGTGCTGCAGACTGGCACGTCTGTGATCCCTACAGAAATTGCGCTGGATGGCTCTCACTGTAACGTCCTGCCACTCAACATGGTTCCTCAGAACAAAAGTATTCTTCCTTTGCCACCCTCCGGGCAGCCTCAGTTATTGCTCTGTGTGCCCTTGCTTACGTGTGATAAGATGGTCACCCCCATAATGCGTTCCTTCTCCCTGCAGTGGTCCCCTGACAGGTATAAAGCCCACCACACCGAAGTGTTACAGAGGGGATGCAGAAGGGACCTAGCAGAAGCCTTTATCTCTTTGAGTCATTTTGAAATGGAATTTTTTGTTCTGTGTCTCTGCAGCAGTCAGAAAACTTGCACAGAAAGAGACTGGACATACTAATAAGCAAATCAAATGCTTCAAAGTGGTATCATCAACCCTCTCCTGCCTGCCTTTCCTGCTTCTACAGAGAGAGGCCAGTCACCACCTTTCTATTTCAGTCACACTACGTACGGTTCTATGGGAACTGTCATTTTCCTTTACTGCGGTTTCCAAGGCCCTAAAATAACCTTCTCATTAGCTTCACCAAGTTCATTGTTAACATAAATAGAACAAAATAGGCAGCCACATACAAACGACTTTAAGGGAACATTATCAGCACTGCTCATCTATTTATGTTCTAAACGGAAATATTCAAAATAGGGCAAAAAAATCCTTGGTTTTTCATATTATCAGGAAATATATTGTGGATAATTTTTAACTTCCTGGAAATGAATTAAGATGGCTGACAACTTTTAATTCAGTTTAGGCTTGACTCTGTCTGTCACATCCAGGTGGCCACCAGCAGAAGCTTGAGTAATGTGGAAAATATGTCTGTGCAGCTGCTGGCAAAGAAGCACAGTTATACTTCCTCAGAAACAGTGTGACAGAGTTCCTGCAAAGGAATGCAATATTGGCTGATTTGTAAGCAGTACTATCACTGGTATGCACCCTCCAATCCAACCCTAATACTCCCTGGCCATATTCCCCTCAAAGACTTCGTGGTTGAAGCTCATAAAAATAGAATGATGTCATTGTGGATCAGGTGCTCTTCGTTTCTGTCCACTCTCTAGGATACAATAAGGAGCTTAGGAGGAGGATGGAGAACTGGCTCTACGGAATAGCAAGTGATACCAAAAGATAAGAAGGTAGGCACTGCCCTCTTCACTAGGTAAGGGCAGCTAATGAGGGCAGTCTCATTAGCTTAGGCTCCCCAACTACTGTTGCTTCAAACTTTGGCCTCAATTTGTAGACTAAAGTCACCAGAACAATAGTTAACTACCAGTGGGATTAGTGATCTTCCTTATACTTGGTTTACACAGAGGAATGCTAACATCTTTCCCTGGGGAGTTCCAGGACAGCTGATCAATCTAGAAACAAAATTCAATCTCAGGGGTTGGAAACCTTTTTCTGTAATGGGCCAGATAGTATTTTAGTCTCTGTGGGCCAGCTGCAGCAGTCTTTGTTGCAACTACTCAACACTGTGACTATAGCTCAAAAGTAACCATAGACAGTATGTCAACAAATGAGTGTGTCTGTGTTCCAATAAACTTTATTCACTAAAACAGGCAGCAGGCTGGATTTCGACCATAGACTAGTTTGCTGACCCTTGCTTCATCTAACGGTTACACTGATGTTGCCACAAGAGTGACCAAAAAATGATGACCAGAACCAAGTTGTTCTGGCAAAACTAATCTATTGTATTAGAAGCCAGAATAGTGGCCCATAAGAGCCACTATTAGTGGGATTAGTGGGGTCAGGGATCAGGGGGAGTACTGTAATTGGGAAGAAGCACATGGAAGCTTCTGGATTAATAGTAATACTCTGTTTCTTGATATGGTTGATGTTTACATAGGTGTGTTAACTTTGTGAAAATTCATTGAACTATGCGAGAACTCATTTATGAGTTGTATAAATTGCTGTGTCTATTTTATAAACTATTTTTAAAAAGAAAAAAAAAGAACCAACATGTTCTAAGGGAGAAATCATTTTAAGAAAAATAAGGCAGAAAGTCCTATAGAGAGAATATAAGAGTTGGGCAAAGTGTCTGTGGGTTCCCAGCTGTGCAATGAGGATGACGCAGGCCAAGTTCTTTTGTTTGTAGTGTGCTTTTTAAAAAAATTGTGATTACAAACCACATAATGTAAAATTTAACATCTTAACTATTTTAAAATGTATAGTTCAGTACTGTTGAGTATATTCATATTGTTGTGAAACAGACCTCCAGGATGTTTTTATCTTGCTAAACTATTAACTACATACCAATTAAATGACAACTCCCCCTTTTATGGAAAAAGTGTTTATTTATGAAATAACATGAGGTTAAAAAAGTAGATCCCCAAATTATATATGTATTATAATTACAACTGCTTAAAATTATATACACATTGGGTAAAAGTTCTAAATGATGAACTAAAAACAATTATGTTAGAACAGTAGGATTAAGAGGGAATTGTCCTAAATTTTCTTAATATTTCCCCCATTTCCTGAGCCCTTGGCAACCACCATTTTTCGTTCTATGAATCTGACTACTTTAGATGTCTCATATAAGTGGAATCATACAGTATTTGTCTTTTTGTGGTGGCTTATTTCACTTAGCATCATGTCCTCAAGGTTCATCCATGTTGTAGTATGTGACAGGATTTCTTTCCTTTTTAAGCCAGAATACGATTCCATTTTATGTATATACCACATTTGTTTTAACCATTCATCTGATGATGGGCATTTTAGGGTACTTCCACCTTTTGCCTATTGTGAATAGTGCTGCTATGAACATAGGTGTGCAAATATCTCTTTGAGACTTTGCTTTCAAATCTTTTGCATATAACCCAGAGGTGGGATTGCTGGGTCATATGGCAGTTCTATTTTTTATTTTTTTAGGAACTTCCATACTGTTTTCCATAGTAGCCACACCATTTTACAATCTTACCAACAATACACAAGGGCTCCCATTTCTCCAAAGCCTTGTCAATGCTTGTCATTGTCAGGTTTATAAAACATTTATTTATTTTTATTGATATATAATAGATATAAATATTTTCAGAGTACATGTGATAATTTAATACCTTCTAATCAGTGTAATTGGTATATCCATCAACCTAAATATTTGTCTTTTCTTTTATTATTATTATACTTTAAGTTCTAGGGTACATGTGCACAACATGCAAGTTTGTTACACATGTATACTTGTGCCATGTTGGTGTGCTGCACCCATTAACTCATCATTTACATTAGGTATATCTCCTAATGCTATCCCCCTCCCCACTCCCGCCACCCCACAATAGGCCCCGGTGTGTGATGTTCCCCATCCTGTGTCCAAGTGTTCTCATTGTTCAATTCCCACCTATGAGTGAGAACATGTGGTGTTTGCTTTTCTGTCCTCGCGATAGTTTGCTCAGAATGATGGTTTCCAGCTTCATCCATGTCCCTACAAAGGACATGAACTCATGCTTTTTTATAGCTGCACAGTATTCAATGGTGTATATGTGCCACATTTTCTTCATCCAGTTTATCATTGATGGACATTTGGGTTAGCTCCAAGTCTTTGCTATTGTGAATAGTGCCACAATAAACATACGTGTGCATGTGTCTTTATAGCAGCATGATTTATAATCCTTTGGGTATATACCCAGTAATGGGATGACTGGGTCAAATGATATTTCTAGTTCTAGATCATTGAGGAATCGCCACACTATCTTCCACAATGGTTGAACTAGTTTACAGTCCCACCAACAGTTTAAAAGTGTTCCTATTTCTCCACATCCTCTCCAGCACCTGTTGTTTCCTGACTTTTTAATGATTGCCATTCTAACTGGTGTGAGATGGTATCTCATTCTGGTTTTGATTTGCATTTCCCTGATGGCCAGTGATGATGAGGATTTTTTCATATGTCTGTTGGCTGCATAAATGTCTTCTTTTGAGAAGTGTCTGTTCATATCCTTCGCCCACTGTTTGATGGGGTTGTTTGATTTTTTCTTGTAAATTTGTTTAAGTTCTTCACAGATTCTGGATATTAGCCCTTTGTCAGATGGGTAGATTGCAAAAATTTTCTCCCATTCTGTAGGTTGCCTGTTCACTCTGACGGTAGTTTCTTTTGCTGTGCAGAAGCTCTTTAGTTTAATTAGATCACATTTGTCAATTTTGGCTTTTGTTGCCATCGCTTTTGGTGTTTTAGACATGAAGTCCTTGCCCATGCCTATGTCCTGAATGGTATTGCTTAGGTTTTCTTCTAGGGTTTTTATGGTTTTAGATCTAACATTTAAGTCTTTAATCCATCTTGAATTAATTTTTGTATAAGGTGTAAGGAAGGGATCCAGTTTCAGCTTTCTAACATGGCTAGCCAGTTTTCCCAGCACCATTTATTAAATAGGGAATCCTTTCCCCATTTCTTGTTTTTGTCAGGTTTGTCACAGATCAGATGGTTATAGATGTGTGGTATTATTTCTGAGGGCTCTGTTCTGTTCCATTGGTCTATATCTCTGTTTTGGTACCAGTACCATGCTGTTTTGGTTACTGTAGGCTTGTAGTATAGTTTGAAGTCCGGTAGCGTGATGCCTCCAGGTTTGCTCTTTTTGCTTAGGATTGTCTTGGCAATGCAGGCTCTTTTTTGTTTCCATATGAACTTTAAAGTAGTTTTTTCCAATTCTGTGAAGAAAGTCATTGGCAGCTTGATGGGGATGGTATTGAATCTATAAATTACCTTGGGCAGTATGGCCATTTTCTTGCTATTGATTCTTCCTATCCATGAGCATGGAATGTTCTTCCATTTGTTTGTGTCCTCTTTTATTTTGTTGAGCAGTGGTCTGTAGTTCTCCTTGAAGAGGTCCTTCACATCCCTTGTAATTTGGATTCCTAGGTATTTTATTCTCTTTGAAGCAATTGTGAATGGGAGTTCACTCATGATTTGGCTCTCTGTTCGTCTGTTATTAGTGTATAGGAATGCTTGTGATTTTTACACATTGATTTTGTATCCTGAGACTTTGCTGATGTTGCTTATCAGCTTAAAGAGATTTTGGGCTGAGACAATGGGGTTTTCTAAATATACAATCATGTCATCTGCAAATAGGGAAAATTTGACTTCCTCTTTTCCTAATTGAATTCCCTTTCTTTCTCTTGCCTGATTGCCCTGGCCAGAACTTCCAACACTATGTTGAATAGGAGTGGTGAGAGAGGGCATCCCTGTTTTGTGCCAGTTTTCAAAAGGAATGCTTCCAGTTTTTGCCCATTCAGTATGATATTGACTGTGAGTTTGTCATAAATAGCTCTTATTATTTTGAGATATGTCCCATCAATACCTAATTTATTGAGAGTTGTTTTAGCAAGAAGGGCTGCTGAATTTTGTCAAAGGCCTTTTCTGCATCTATTGAGATAATCATGTGGTTTTTATCTTCGGTTCTGTTAATATGTTGGATTACGTTTATGGATTTGTGTATGTTGAACCAGCCTTGCATCCCGGGGATGAAGCCCATTTGGTCATGGTGGATAAGCTTTTTGATGTGCTCTTGGATTCGGTTTGCCAGTATTTTATTTAGGATTTTCACATCAGTGTTCATCAGGGATCAGGGATATTGGTCTAAAATTCTCTTTTTTTGTTGTGTCTCTGCCAGGCTTTGGTATCAGGATGATGCTGGCCTCACAAAATGAGTTAGGGAGGATTCCCTCTTTTCCTATTGATTGGACTAGTTTCAGAAGGAATGGTACTAGCTCCTCCTTGTACCTCTGGTAGAATTTGGCTGTGAATCCATCTGGACCTGGACTTTTTTTGGTTTGGAGGCTCTTAATTATTGCCTCAATTTCAGAACCTGTTATTGGTCTATTCAGGGATTCAACTTCTTCCTGGTTTACTCTTGAAAGGGTGTAAGTGTCCAGGAATTTATCCATTTCTTCTAGATTTTCTAGTTTATTTGCATAGAGGTGTTTACAGTATTCTCTGATGGTAGTTTGTATTTCTGTGGGATCAGTGGTGATATCCCCTTTATCATTTTTTATTCCATCTATTTGATTCTTCTCTCTTTTCTTCTTTATTAGTCTTGCTAGCGGTCTATCAATTTTGTTGATCTTTTCAAAAAACCAGCTCCTGGATTCATTGATTTTTTGAAGGGTTTTTTGTGTCTCTATCTCCTTCAGTTCTGCTCTGATCTTAGTTATTTCTTGCCTTCTGCTAGCTTTTGAATGTGTTTGCTCTTGCTTCTCTTGTTCTTTTAATTGCGATATTAGGGTGTCAATTTTAGATCTTTCCTGCTTTCTCTTGTGGGCATTTAGTGCTATAAATTTCCCTCTACACACTGCTTTAAATGTGTCCCAGAGATTCTGGTATGTTGTATCTTTGTTCTCATTGGTTTCAAAGAACATCTTTATTTCTGCCTTCATTTCCTTATGTACCCAGTAGTCATTCAGGAGCAGCTTGTTCAGTTTCCATGTAGTTGGGTGGTTTGGGTGAGTTTCTTAATCCTGAGTTCTAGTTTGATTGCACTGTGGTCTGAGTGACTGTTTGTTATAATTTCTGTTCTTTTACATTGCTGAGGAGTGCTTTACTTCCAACTATGTGGTCAATTTTGGAATAAGTGTGATGTGGTGCTGAGAAGAATGTATGTTCTGTTGATTTGGGGTGGAGAGTTCTGTAGATGTCTATTAGGTCCACTTGCTGCAGAGCTGAGTTCAATTCCTGGATATCGTTGTTAACTTTCTGTCTCATTGATCTGTCTAATGTTGACAGTGGGGTGTTAAAGTCTCCCATTATTATTGTGTGGGAGTCTCTTTGTAGGTCTCTAAGGACTTGCTTTATGAATTTGGGTGCTCCTGTATTGGGTGCATATATATTCAGGATAGTTAGCTCTTCTTGTTGAATTGATCCCTTTACCATCATGTAATGGCCTTCTTTGTCTCTTCTGATCTTTGTTGGTTTAAAGTCTGTTTTATCAGAGACTAGGATTGCAACCCCCGCTTTTTTTTGTTTTCCATTTGCTTGGTAGATCTTCCTCCATCCCTTTATTTTGAGCCTATGTGTGTCTCTGCACCTGAGATGGGTCTCCTGAATACAGCACACTGATGGGTCTTGACTCTGTATCCAATTTGCCAGTCTGTGTCTTTTAATTGGAGCATTTAGCCCATTTACATTTAAGGTTAATATTGTTATGTGTGAATTTGATCCTGTCATTATGATGTTAGCTGGTTATTTTGCCCGTTAGTTGATGCAGTTTCTTCCTAGCATCGATGGTCTTTACAATTTGGCATGTTTTTCAATGGCTGGTACCAGTTGTTCCTGTCCATGTTTAGTGCTTCCTTCAGGAGCTCTTGTAGGGCAGGCCTGGTGGTGACAAAATCTCTCAGCATTTGCTTGTCTGTAAAGGATTTTATTTCTCCTTCACTTATGAAGCTTAGTTTGGCTGGATATGAAATTCTGAGTTGAAAGTTCTTTTCTTTAAGAATGTTGAATATCGGGCCCCCACTCTCTTCTGACTTGTAGAGTTTCTGCCGAGAGATCCGCTGTTAGTCTGATGGGTTACCCTTTGTAGGTAACCTGACCTTTCTCTCTGGCTGCCCTTAACATATTTTCTTTCATTTCAACCTTGGTGAATCTGACAATTATGTGTCTTGGAGTTGCTCTTCTTGAGGAGTATCTTTGTGGCGTTCTCTGTATTTCCTGAATTTGAATGTGGGCCTGCCTTGCTAGGTTGGGGAAGTTCTCCTGGATAATATCCTGAAGAGTGTTTTCCAACTTGGTTCCATTCTCCCCGTCACTTTTAGGTACACCAATCAGACGTAGATTTGGTCTTTTCACATAGTCCCATATTTCTTGGAGGCTTTGTTCGTTTCTTTTTACTCTTTTTTCTCTAAACTTCTCTTTTCGCTTCATTTCATTCATTTGATCTTCAATCACTGATACCCTTTCTTCCACTTGATCAAATCAGCTACTGAAGCTTGTACACGCGTCACACAGTTCTCATGCCATGGTTTTCAGCTCCATCAGGTCTTTTAAGGACTTCTCTATGCTGTTTATTCTAGTTAGCCATTTGTCTAATTTTTTTTTCAAGGTTTTTAGTTTCTTTGCAATGGGTTCGAACATCCTCCTTTAGCTCAGAGAAGTTTGTTATTACCGATTGTCTGAAGCCTTCTTCTCTCAACTTGTCAAAGTCATTCTCCGCCCAGCTTTGTTCCATTGCTGGCGAGGAACCACGTTCCTTTGGAGGAGAAGAGGCGCTCTGATTTTTAGGATTTTCAGCTTTTCTGCTCTGGTTTCTTCCCATCTTTGTGGTTTTATCTACCTTTGGTCTTTGATCATGGTGACGTACAGATGGGGTTTTGGTGTGGATGTCCTTTCTGTTTGTTAGTTTTCCTTCTAACAGTCAGGACCCTCAGCTGCAGGTCTGTTGGAGTTTGCTGGAGGTCCACTCCGGACCCTGTTAACCTAGGTATCACCAGTGGAGGCTGCAGAACAACAAATATTGCAGAACGGCAAATGCTGCTGTCTGATCTTTCCTCTGGAAGCTTCGTCTCAGAGGGGTACCTGGCCGTATGAGGTGTCAGTCAGCCCCTACTGGGAGGTGCCTCCCAGTTAGGCTACTTGGGGGTCAGGCACCCACTTGAGGAGGCAGTCTGTCCCTTCTCAGATCTCAAACTCTGTGCTGGGAGAACCACTACTCTCTTCAAAACTGTCAGACAGCGACGATTAAGTCTGCAGAAGCTTCTGCTTCCTTTTGTTCAGCTATGCCCTGCCCCCAGAGGTGGAGTCTACAGAGGCAGGCAGGCCTCCTTGAGCTGTGGTGGGCTACACCCAGTTCGAGCTTCCCGGCCGCTTTGTTTACCTACTCAAGCCTCAGCAATGGCAGGCGCCCCTCCCCCAACCTCGCTGCCGCCTTGCAGTTCGATCTCAGACTGCTGTGCTAGCAATGAGTGAGGCTCCGTGGGACCCTCCAAGCCAGGCATGGGATATAATCTCCTGGTGTGCCGTTTGCTAAGACCGTCGGAAAATAGCAGTATTAGGGTGGGAGTGACCTGATTTTCCAGGTGCCGTCTGTCACCGCTTCCTTTGGCTAGGAAAGGGAATTCCTGGAACCCTTGCGCTTCCCAGGTGAGGTGATGCCTTGCCTTGCTTTGGCTCATGCTCCGTGGGCTGCATCCACTGTCCTGCACCCACTGTCCGACAAGCCCCAGTGAGATGAACCCAGTACCTCAGTTGGAAATGCAGAAATCACCCGTCTTCTGCATCGCTCACGCTGGGAGCTGTAGACTGGAGCTGTTCCTATTTGGCCATCATGGAACCACACCTTTTTGTCTTTTCTTCATGCTAGAAACATTTATTCTCTTCCAGCTATTTTTTTTTGAGACAGTCACCCAGGCTGAAGTGCAATGGCATGATCTTGACTCACTGCAACCTCTGCTTCCTGGGTTCAAGCTATTCTCTTGCCTCAGCTCCCGAATAGCTAGGACTACAGGTGTGTGCCACCAGACCCGGCTAATTATATATTTTTGGTAGAGATAGGGTTTCACTGTTGGCCAGGCTGGTCTTGAACTCCTGACTTCAGGTGATCCACCCACCTTGGGCTCCCAAAGTGCTGGGATTATAGGCGTGAGCCATCTTGTCCAGCCTCTTCTAGCTATTTTGACATGTTCAGTAGATTATTGTGAACTAGTCACCCTACTGATCTATATTGAACATGAGGTCTTATCCCTTCTATCTAACTGTATATTTGTACCCATTAATCAATCTCTCTTCACCCCCCACCCCTTCCTGGCCCCTGGTAATTACCAATCTATTCTCTCTTTTCATAAAATCCACTGTTTTAGCTCCCACATATGGATGAGAACATGCAGTATTTGTCTTTCTGTGCTTGACTTATTTAACTTAAGGACCTCCATTTCCTCCATGTTGCTACAAATGATAAGATTTCATTCTTTTTTATGGCTGAATAATATTCCATTGTGTATATATACCACATTTTCTTTATCCATTCATCCATCTGGAACAGGCAAGGATGCCCACTTTTGCCACTTTAATTTTACGTAATACTGGAAGTCCTGGCCAGAGATATTAGGCAAGAGAAAGAAATAAAGGACAGCTAAGTTGGAAAGGAAGGAGTCAAATTAGCCTTGTTCAAAGACAATATGTTTTTTTTGTTTTTTTTGAGACAGGGTCTTACTCTGTCACCCAGGCTGCAGTGCAGTGGTGCAAAAGTGATCTTGGCTCACTGCAATCTCTGTGTCCTGGGTTCAAGTGATTCTCCCACCTCAGCCTCCTGAGTAGCTGGGACTACAGGGATGCACCAGAATTCCCAGCTAATTTTTTGTATTTTTAGTAGAGATAGGGTTTCACCATGTTGGCCAGGCTGGTCTCGAACGCCTGGCCTCAAGTGATCTGCCCACCCTGGCCCCCCAAAGTTCTGGGATTACAGGCGTAAGCCCCTGTGCCCAGCCAACAATATGATCTTACACTTAGAAAAACCTAAAGACTCCACCAAAAAACTGTTAGAACTGATACATTTAGTAAAATTGCAGGATACAAAATAAACACACAAAAATCAGTAGCATTTAAATATGCCAACAGTGAACAATCTGAAAAAGAAATCAAGAAAGCAATCCCATTTCCAATAGCTATAAAGAATATAAGATACCAAGAAATCAATTAAATCAGAGATGTGAAAAATCTATACAGGAAAACTATAAAATATTCTTAAAAGAAATTAAAAAGGACATTAAAAAATGGGAAGATATTCCATGCTGATGGGTCCAAATAATTAATATTGTTAAAATGACAATTCTACCCAAAGCAATTTATAGATTCAATGGAATCCCAATCAAAATACCTATGACATTCTTCACAGAAATAGAGCACAAAATCCTGAAATTTTTCTCTCTCTCTTTTTTTTTTTTGAGACAGGTTCTCGCTCTTGTCACCCAGTCTGGAGTCCAGTGGCACAATTACAGTTTACTGCAGCCTCAAACTCCCGGGTTCAAATGATCCTCCAGCTGCAGCCCCCTGAGTAGCTGGGACTACAGGTGCATGACCACAACACTTGATTAATTTTTGTATTTTTTGTAGAGACAGGTTTTAGCCATATTGCCCAAGTTGGTCTTGAACTCCTGGGCTCAAGCAATCCTCCGGTCTAGGTTTCCCAAAATGCTGGGATTACAAGTGTAAGCCATTTGTGCCTGGCCCCTAAAATTTTTATAGAACCCCAAAAGATCCAGAATAGCCAAAGCAATCCTGAGGAAAATGAACAAAGCTGAGGCCAGGTGTGGTGGCTCACACCTGTAATCCCAGCACTTTGGGAGGCAGAGGTGGGCGGATCACCTGAGGTCAAGAGTTCAAGACCAGCTTGGCCAACATGGCAAAACCCTATCTCTACTAAAAATACAAACATTAGCTGGGTGTGCTGGTGGGCACCTGTAATCCCAGCTAATCAGGAGGCTGAGACAGGAGAATTGCTCGAGCCTGGAAGGCAGAGGTTGCAGTGAGCTGAGATCGTGCCATTGCACTCCAGCCTGGGCAACAGAGCAAAACTCCGTCTCCAAAAAAAAAAAAAAAAAAAAGAACAAAGTTGGAGGCATCATACTACCTGACTTCAAAACATATTACAAAGCTACAGCAACCAAATTGGCATGGTACTGGCATAAAAACAGACACATTGACTGATGGAAGAGAATAGAGAACCCAAATATAAATCCATGCATTTACAACCAACTCATTTTTGACAAAGGTGTCAAGTACATACGATGGGGAAAGGACAGTCTCTTTGATAAATGGTGCTGGGAAAACTGGAAAACTGTAAGCAGTAGAATGAAACTAGATTCTTATTTACTATATACAAAAATCAAATCAAAATGGACTAAAGACTTAAATCTATGACCTGAAACTATGAAATTACTAGAAGAAAACATTGGGGGAAATGCTCCAGGACATTGGAGCATTTTTATTTGTCTGTTTTGTCATTTGTCAAAAGATTTCAAAAGCACAAGCAACCAAAGCAAAAATAGAAAATGGGATTATATCACGCTAACAAGCGCCTGTACAGCAAAGAAACAATCAACAAAGTGAAGAGACAACCCACAGAATGGAAGAATATATTTGCAAACTACCCATTTGACAAGGGATTAATAATGGGAATATATTAAGGAGCTCAAACAACTCAATCGAAAAAAAAAGAAAATCAGATTAAAAAACGGGCAAGGTTGGGGCAGTGGCTCACTCCTGTAATACCAGCACTTTGGGAGGATGAGGAGTTTCAGACCAACCTGGGCTGAGGTGGGAGGCTCACCTGAACCCAGTCAGATTAAGCTTCAGTGAGCCATGATCTCATCACTGTACTCCAGACTGGGCAACAAGACCCTGTCTCAAAAAAAAAAAAAAAAAATGGCAAAAGATCTGAATAGATATTTCTCAAAAGAAGGCATACAAATGGCCAACGGCTATATGAAAAAATGCTCAATATCACTAATCATCAGAGAAATGCAAATCAAAACCACAACGAGATATCATCTCACCTCACCTAACATGGGGTATATCAAAAAGACAGGGAATAATGAATGGATGCTGGTGAGGATGTGGAAAAAGGAGAACCTTCATATACTGTTGGTGGGAATGTAAATTAGTATGACCACTATGGAAAACAGTGTGGAGTTTCCTCAAAGAAGTAAAAATAGAACTACCATATCATCCACCAATGCCACTACTGGGTATTTATCCAAAAGAAAGGACATCAATATATCAAAGAGATAACTGCACTCCCATGTCTACTGCAGCTCTATTCATAGCAGCCATAACATGGAATTGACATTTCCGGTTTTTTTTTTTTTAGATGGAGTCTCGCTCTGTCGCCAGGCTGGAGTACAGTGATGTGATCTCGGCTCACTGCAACCTCTGCCTCCCGAGTTCAAGCGATTCTCCTGCCTCAGCCTCCTGAGTAGCTGAGACTACAGGCATGCGCCACCACGCCCAGCTAATTTTTGTTATTTTTAGTAGAGACAGGTTTTCTCGATCTCTTGACCTTGTGATCTGCCCACCTCGGCCACCCAAAGTGCTGGGATTATAGGTGTGAGCCACCGCGCCGGCTCCTGAGTTTTTTTGATGGTAGCATAGGCCAATTTTTAAAAAGCCATTTATGAAGGTTGGCAAGGCTTTACTTAAATTAAACTCAAATATAAAGGCCTTCAAGAAAACTGCCTTCAATCCTTACTGAAACTATATTTATCCTAAAACTTCAGCACCATTTTGATGTGACTTTATCTTCTTTGCTCAAAGTTTATAAATTTGTTCAAAGTTCCTAGGAAGTGAAATGCATAATAGCATAGTAATAGCAGCATAGCAAGTGGAAAAGTTTAAAATTATGTTTTCATATTTTGTTTGAAATGCCACCCATGTGTGTATCTCCCAGAAAAAGCAATAATATGACTACTCAAAGACCCAATTATAGGGTGAATACAAATTTCATTAACTTTGGTCCCACTACACTGGAAGAACTGGGAATTCTACCAAATGGAACAAGTGGACTGGCATCAGGAGAGGCTAAGAACTCTCAGAAGCAATGACACGAGGAGGAGGAGAAGTGACTAAAGCTCTGGCTCTAGGAGCTACAGCACGCAGTTGGCTACCTTGCTCTTCCAGAAGGACTCGCACAGCTGAGTTTTCCTTTACTTTTTTTCTGGCTGCTGCTTCTTCTTCCTTAGACCACTGCACGTGATCCCTATTAAAAAAAATAGAAAGATTGTAAAATATGCTTTATCATTGAAGAAGGCAGAAAAAAGGTGACAAGGAACCACATCTTTCATTCTAGATTAGCTGAAGACATATGATACAGACTAATTCCACATGGAATGAATACATTTTGTGTCAGATGTTCCTACTGATGGCACTGGTACAACCCTGGAACTCCTACGATTCTTCTGTTTAAATCTGGTTGTGCTGCAAGCCCCAGCTACCTCTGGGAAATGGCTGCTAAAGTAATGTCCTCAGAACACCCTGGTGTATGACTATTTGGGTGCTGGTATGGTTTGCCGGTTTTTACTCTAAGGCTAAATTTATTTGCCTTTTTGTTAATTTATGAACAGAACATTCTTCAGTAGTTTTTAAATGCTCCTCTTACAACACTTATATTCTAACATTTTGCTGTCAAAGAGATGAAAGTTTTAAAATGTTTTGTACTTAGCCTGCAATTTTTAAAGTTACTTTAGATTTATTTTTCTTATTAGCTACTTTAATTTCTGTAAAAGGATTCATTTGCATTTAAGTGATAGAGTACTTGATACAGCATGTGAAAAGGTCACCTTTCTAAGTTCTGGTACTTTCTATAAGTATTTTTAGTTTCAGAATCTACTCTCCCTATATGAGAAGATACTATTTCCTGCTGCAAAAAAAATGTCTTTCTTGGAATAGAAGCGACAACTGTATACAAGAAAGGTAATTTTTTTTAAGTTTTGTTTTCACAAAGTTTGCATTTTTTTTTTTGCAATAGGTTAGACTATAAGCAAAGCAATTTCCTGGAATAAACCAGGAATAATTTTTTATCGCTAAACAATAAAAAAATTACACACCCCATATTCAAGTTGCATGCAGCCTAGAAGAAAAACCCCTAACACTATTATCATATGATATATGTAGTCACCTGACTGATGAGAAGGGATAAATTATACAATTTTCTTGGAAGTGCATCATGCTGTGACCGACAAACATTGAGCAGTTAGGATGATCATAATTATAATTATAGTAACTGCCATCCTTATTTATTACATATCAGGTATTGTAATAAGCACATTACATACATATGTCTTATTTAATCCTTTCAAAAATCCTTTGATAGGGTTATAATCATGTCCACTTTGCATAGTGGCTAACAGAAATTTAATAACTTACTCAAGGTCATATAGCCAGGAAGCGGCAGAACCAGAATTCACCTAGGTTTGTGTCACTTCAAAGTCCATCTTCTCAACTATCAGTCTATTATTTTCTACCATGGCAGTGGGGGACACAGAGAGATTTAAGATGTAACGTTTGTCCATCTTGGGTTTATATTCTCCTAGTGCAGGCAGGTAAACAATAAGTAAATGATAATACAGTGAAACATGCATGGCTAGCACCTGATGAAGGGGAGTGCAGCCAATTAATGCAGCTGGGGCAAATAGGAAGGCTTAAGAGAAGGTAGGTTTGGGCTCAGGTTAGGAGGAAAAGTGGTGGAGCAAATTCATGTCACTCAGAAGCTGACAATACAGACAGTGCATACAGGTAACAGTTAAAAAACTCCATTTTGACTGGTTCTCTTGGACAGCTGCAGATGAAGTTGGGAGCTGGGTAATGGTCAGATTTCAGAGGATCTTAAATGTGGGGCTGAACAGTTAAGTAGTATGCAAGACATAGTGAAGCGGAGAAGGACTGGAGGAAAAGCGACCAATTAGACTGTTGGAATGGTCTAGGAGTAATGAGTCCCACGACTAAAGTGGTAGCTATGGAGAACAGGAAGGAAAGGGGGAGAGGGAGACACTGAAAACACTGAAATTAAGACCTAGAGATTAACTAGATATTGGAGTAGAAGTGTAAGAGTCATGAATGATTCTAAGGTCTTAAAACTGAGTATCTAGGAAAGTGGGGGTAACAATGACAGAATATGGAGTTACATTGGGTGGAATGATGATAAGCATGGTGCTATTTTAACTATTGCTTATACAATCAGATATGAGAGGGTATATTCCAGTGACCTGGCTATAAATACACCATTGAAGGTACGAAACTGTTTTCCTTAAAAAAATAAAAATAAATAAATAAATAAATAAATCAAAATTGGTATGCTGCAGTCTCCAGGAAAACTGAATGAGAATGTTTTCAGAGTTTCATAGATAAAAGTTTAACCACCAGTATTTAAATAAAACTGAATCATGTACAAGCCAAATAATCATTAAACAGCTTTGTCTCTTGCTTTAATAAATGAGGTTAGAATAGTTTTTCTTCTGACTTATTTTGACTTACTTTAACATATGTGAGCAATCACATATAAATTGGGGCTGGCAACTATACTTTAAATTCTGTATATATTAAATATACTATATTGAATACAATTACATGACAGTTGTGAAATTAAAGGCAACAAGTTATTTATTGAAAAAACAGTATTTCTAAGGCTAGGGATGAGTTTTTCATCTACAAATTTCTACCACATATAGGAAAGAAAACAGAACAATCTATTTCCCTGGGAAGAATCAAGCTGTGAGACAATAAGAGTATATGTGGTCTTCTGCTTTAAGCATTTAAGCTTTTAGTTTAACTTGCTATTTCTTATTTAATAGATTTAGTTATTTCTTAACTGTAACTTCTTTACACTGTTCTTTATGTTACTTCATTTTCTTAACTGCTAAGTGAGGGGAATAGTATATCCTAAGTTCCTGCAGAACAGATTTTTTTTTTACACCACAGTTACAGAATCCCCACAGAAACCTATAAAATGTTCCTACTGTATTTATGGGGACTTCCTCCAGCCCTGCTGCTTTATGGCAGTTCTTTATTTTGGAAGAACTGGATTTCACGTATCCCCAAACCCAACAGCTGACAATAAGAATCATACAACTTTTTATTAGTAATAAATACAACTATAGAATTTAAGCACAGAAACAAATAATAAACAAACTGGAAATAATCAAGTATTTAACAGCAATAAAAACCAAAGGAAAAAAGTGGTTTATAGAGTTTGGCCAATAAATTGTACTTCTGGGAACTTACTGAAATGAAGTAACTCGAAAGAACTAAGAAATTCTGTACACGGAAATATTTGTATGAAGATTTTCACTGGAACACTAAATATAATATTAATAGCAAAAAATCAGAAACAACTTCAGTGATAGGGGAATGAAAAAATTATAGTAAATCAAAGGAATATTATGCAGACATTAAGATAATAAATATGACTATTATACGACAATATGGAAAAGTATTTATAAAATAACATGAGGTTAAAAAAGTACATCCCCAAATTTTATATATATATATATATATATATATATATATATATTTTTTTTTTTTTTTTGAGATGGAGTCTCGCTGTGTTCCCCAGGCTGGAGTGCAGTGGCACAATCTTGGCTCACTGCAACCTCCACCTCCCGTGTTCAAGCAATTCTCCTGCCTCAGCCTCCCGAGTAGCTAGGATTATAGGCGTGTGCCACCATACCCGGCTAATTTTTTTATTTTTAGTAGAGATGGGGTTTCACCATGTTGGCCAGGCTGGTCTCGAACTCCTGACCTCAGGTGATTTGCCCGCCTCAGCCTCCCAGAGTGCTAGGATTACAAGCGCGAGCCACTGCGTGCCCGGCCAAATTATATATGTATTTAATTACAACTGTTTAAAATTATATACACACAGGGTGAAGATTCTAAGTGGTGAACTAAAACCAATTATGTTTGAATAGGAGTAAGAACAAACTATCTTAAATTTCCTTAATATCGTAAAGAGCTTCAACTAGAGATAATTTTTTAAAAACTATATGTAAAACCTGTACTCTATGTTTAAGACATACAACAATTGTCTTTAAAACTTTACCCTTCTTGAGGAAAAAGCCATCAACCCTTATAATAAGAAGGAAGTTATGTTTTCTTAAAAAAGGAAAGACATAAAAAAGAAACTTGGGCAGAAAGTACAAAATATACTTTTCACGAAAATTTGAATTTGAGAAAAAAAACCTCAAAAATAGAAGATTTTTGAGTAAAATTTTTACATGCCCTATAATTTGTTTGTATACATAGTTTATATATATTTCTTATTCCTTCCATATCTATAGTACAATTGAATAATGTTTCCTTGATTTAGCTTTTAGTTGATGGCAATAGTAATCTAAATAATTGTGTATTTGGTTTGATTTGGAAAAGTTAAAACACACACACACACACCCCAATTATTTAAGTTGGATACTAAAGTTTTTGATAATCTTACCTAGAGAAACTTCTGCTGAATGTAGTGTTGCTTCCTGTTACAACTTTTAATAATCAGATATAAACCAAAGTACCCAATATAAACTATTTTCCTATCTTTGTCATTTACTATGTATGTGATGGCCTCACTATAGAACACAATTTTGTTCTATAAGTCAATGATATTTGACAAATTTGACAAATGTATTAGATGACTAGGGAATTAAAAAGAAAATATTTATTCTTAGGTTAAAGGAAAAAATAGTTTATTACTTTCAGCCTAAAACTATTTCAATAATTCTTAATTCTATAACAAAGTGTGGGGAAGAGAGTTTCTGGGATGCCAGATGAGTTGGTCTCCCCTGTGTGAGACACCCATGGGGAGCCATGGGCGGCATCTGAGGAGAAAAGTCTCCTTATTGCCTTCCTGTCTTTATGCCTCTAGAGCATAACAGCTCCACGGCATTCCACAGGTTGCTCGGGGAAATAATACTCCTTTGAAGCAGTGGAGTATAATCAAACATCTTGGCTTCTCCTGAAACCCACTCCCACCCATTTTAGTCCCGATAAGTTAAAGATCTTAAGTAGTATAGAGACTACTTTGCTCCAGGAAATTCACAGAAACCGCCACTGCTATACATCTTATTGAATGACTCATGAGTTCTCCTTCACTGATTAATCCTTTTCCTCATCCCTTCCTACCCCTTCCATTTGCAAGAATGAAGAGCTTGTAAACCAATAAATTGGGTGGAGGCTGAGAGCTCAGGGCCGTGAGCAAGCCTCTGATGCTCTGGTCCCCTGGACCCGCCTTTAAAACTCTTATTCAGTTTCTTTCTAATTCCTTTGTCTCCGCTGGAATCTGGGTACCCGCCAGGTGGTATGGGGCTGGTTTCTCCAACACAAGGGCATATTTATTACATAGTTACACAAACAAACACACACACATTTTTCTATATACTACAAAATCTTCAACATAATTATGACTTAAAACTCTGGTATAGGACTTATGATTTTGGCCATGACAGAGTACCTGGCAATGGACTTACCCTCCTGCCACAAATAATTATAAACTGGATAAAATATATAAAGCAACTGCTCTTAAACACTGGACTACACTTCAGACAGTGCAAGACTGATCCTTAAGAGAAGAAAAACACAAAAGGTGAGTCCCCACATCCGCCTGTTCTGTCTGGGGACACATTCTAGACTGTGGTGCAGAGAGGCTGTCTCACTGAGTGGCAGTTTCATGAGTTGAGAAGGCAGAGATCAGAGTTCAGAGTTGCAGAGGTGGTGAGGGTTTGTGCAACAGGATACTAAAGGGGAGATGGACAGACAAGAGGGCCCCTGAAGTCTACAAGAGTTCTCCTAAGGTTTTCAGCTAGTGCTAGCTGCTCATCTACAGGCAGAGTCACCACAGGATCTAGTAGAAGAGAGAGGATTCTAGGAATGAGGATGGAGAAAAGTGAACTGACAAGATAGGTAGTACAGTGCTTGGTGACATTGGAGTTCTGGCTAAGCCACGGTGGAAAGATCTATCTGAGCACCTTGAGTATTTAGTTAAGACTCTAGAAATCCCATGCCATAGGAACAAGAGCCACACTAGACTCAGGATATTATAAAAATAGTTCCACCCAAACAACACCTAAAATCAAACCTGATCCAAGAAGGAGCTGGCAGAAATTTAACCACTTGCCAGAAAAAACTCGACATCTTTAAAGGAAGGCAACATAATCCAGACTGCATAGAAGATATTATCCATAATGTCCACCATATAATCAAAAACTATTAGACATGCAAATCAAGAGAAAAGTCAGTCAATAAATATAGACTTTGAGAAAACCAAATATTGGAATTAGAACACAAGGACTTTAAAACAGTATTGAAAAATATGTTAAAAGATTTAAAGAAAAAGATGGACAGAATGAATGCACAGATGGAAGAAATCTCAGAAAAAAATGAAAACTTTTTTTTAAAAAAGGAAATTCTAGAACAAACCCATACACACTATCTGAAATAAAGAGTTGAGTAGGCTCAGGTGGGCATGGTAGCTCACACCTGTAATCCCAGCACTTTGGGAGGCTGAGGTAGAAGAATTGCTTGAGTACGGGAAGTTGAGGTTGCAGTGAGCCATAATCACACCACTCCAGCCTGGGTGACAGAGTGAGACCCTGTCTCAAAAAAAAAAAAAAAAAAAAAAAATTGGGAGGCTTAACAGCTGACAGACACTCGAGAGAATGGGTCAATAAACTTAATGACAGATGTAGAAATTATTCAGATTGAAGACCAGAGACACAAAGATTGAAAAAAAGTGTGAGTCTCAGTAACCTGTGGGATAATACCAATTGGTCTAACAAACACATAAATTGAAAGCCCAGAAGTAGAAAAGAGAGACAAAATGAGTTAAAAATAATAATAAAGAAATACTAAAATTTTTCCAAATTTGAAGATAAAAAGAAGAAAGAAGAAAAAGAAATACTCAATAGATCCAGGCAGGAAACACAGCAAATCCCAGGCAATATAAATACAGAGAAAACTGATAAAAATCAAAGATAAAGATAAATTTGAAAAGTAGCTACCATATACAGTGGGAAAAGAAATGCAAACTACAGCTGATTTCTCATCAGAAACAATGATAATGAAGGCCAGAAGATAAAGCAAGGAGATCTTACCTCGGCACAGGGGGATGGGAGGGATGTGTCAACCTTGAATTTCACATGCAGTAAAAAGATCTTTCAAATTTGTAAAATAAAGACATTTTCAGATAAACAAAATTTGAGAGAATTTGTTACCAGCAGAATTTGCACTACAAGAAATGTTAAAGATCTTCAGGTTAAAGGAAAAGGGGACTACACAGAGTCTCAGATCTACAGGGTGAAAAAAAGAGACCAAAAGGGGTAAATATGTGGGTAATTATAAAATAATCTTTTTAAAAACTTTAAATTTCTTTTAAAAAACTCAACTAACTATATATATCAAAAGTAAAAACAATGATTATAGCATTTATATATAGAGGTAAACTGTATGACAAGAATATCACAAATGTTGGAGGGATGACAAGTAGAAACATATTGTTATAAGGTTCTTAATTTTACGCTAGGTGGCACAACATTAATTCTAAGTAGACTATACTAAGTTGACAAAGCACATTGTAATGTCTAGAGCTGTGGTTCTCAAACTGTCGTCCACCCTTTGAGGTGGACCACTAAATCAAAACTATTCTCATAACAATACTGTGTTTTGCTCTTTCACTGTGTTGACATTTGCAGTGATGGTATAAAAACAATGAGGGGTAAAACTACAACTGCCTTGGAATGAAAGAAGGCAGTGGCACCAAAATGTGTTAACTGTCATATTCTCTGCCACCATCCAGTGAGCGGCAAAAAATATAACAATTTTTACAAAAATTAAACAATTAAAAGATTTTCAATTTCGCTGACTGATGAAGCAGTAAAAACTACTAATTTTATGAAATATTGACCCTTGGGTACAAATCTTTTTAATAGTCTATGTGACAAGATGGAAAGCATGCACTTCTGTACTGAAGTACAATGGATGGCTTGAATGAGGAAAAGCACTCATATGAACTGTGAGCTGAACTAGCTGCTTTTTTCATGGAATGCTATTTTTACTTGAAAGAGCAACTACTGATAAAGCTATAGCTATTTAGACTTGGGTATGTGGCATATAGTTTCTCAAAAGTAAACAAAATGAGCCTATCACATTAAGAAAAACAAATTACGGTATGTGTTTGCAAAAATAAATTTTGTGCTTCCAAGCAAAAATTAGACTTCTGGAAAGCTTGTGTCCACCACCATGAGTTTGATAGCTTCCCAATACAGATTTTCCTGATGAGACTGGTGGTGATATTAACAAATGTGATTTTTAAATATTTTATAATAAAATGTGTCAACCTTTAGAAGATCTACATCAAACAGGGAACCAATATTTTCCAAATTATCCATGCATGATGTTATAAATCATGCATAGGTAAAGGATCTATCCAAAGTGCAAGGTATACCAGTGTATCATAATATGGCAGAATATAGAGCCAGGCCCTGTGGAGCAGTCTTGTAGTCCCAGCTACTCGGGAGGCTGAGGCAGGAGAATGGCTTGAGTCCAGGAGTTCACAGCCAGCTTGTGTAATATAGTGAGACCCGGTCTTAAAAAAATATATATATATGGCAGAATATAAAAAGTTCTGTGATATGGTTTCATATGCCATATTGCAACTAAGAAACTACCACTATTGAGATTTAGTGTAATATCAAAAAAAACCCCACAATTATCTGATAAAGGCTATTAAAAACTCCTCTCCGGCCAGGCGCGGTGGCTCACGCCTGTGATCCCAGCACTTTGGGAGGCCAAGGTGGGCGGATCACAAGGTCAGGAGATTGAGACCATCCTGGCTAACACGGTGAAACCCCGTCTCCACTAAAAAATACAAAAAATTAGCCGGGCATGGTGGCAGTCGCCTGTAGTCCCAGCTACTCAGGAGGCTGAGGCAAGAGAACGGCATGAACCCGGCAGGCGGGGCTTGCAGTGAGCCGAGATCGCGCCACTGTACTACAGCCTGGGCAAGAGAGCGAGACTCTGTCTCAAAACAACAACAACAGCAACAAAAAAACTCCTCTCCTTTATAAGCACATATCTGTGAGAGACCAAATTATCTTCATATAATGCAAGAGGATATGAGAATCCAATTTCTTCCATTATGGCAGACATTATAAAGAGACTTGCAAACATTTAGAGCAATGCCACTCTTTGCATTACACTTTTGGGAATATACATTTACATTAAAATATGTCATTTATGTTAATATGTAATGGATTCATTATTGTTTTGGAATTAATAAATGTTTTCATGTCTGAGTTTTAATTTCTAATACAGAAAATATCAATAGACATAATCCATATCCATAAGAAGTCTTTGCAGTTCTTAGTAATTTAAGAGTGTAAAGGGGTCCTGAGACCAAAATGTTTGAAACTATTGCCTTGAAATAATTCCTAAAACAGAATGCAAAGATGTGTGGCTAAATGCCAGTAGAGGAAGTAAAAACTGGATACAAAAAATTATTCAATTAGGCTGGTCACGGTGGCTCACACCTGTAATCCCAGCATTTTGGGAGGCCAAGGCGGGCGGATCATGAGGTCAGGAGTTCAAGACCAGTCTGACCAACATGGTGAAACCCCGTCTCTACTAAAAATACAAAAATTAGCTGGGCATGGTGGTGCGTGCCTATAATCCCAGCTACTCGGAAGGCTGAGGTAGGAGAATCGCTTGAACCTGGGAGGCAGAGGTTCCAATGAGCCGAGATCATGCCATTGCACTCCAGCCTGGGCAACACAGAGAGACTCCATCTCAAAAAAAAAAAAAAAAATATTCAATTTATCCAAAAGAAGGCAGGAAAAAAGGAACAGAGGAAAAAATGGCAGAAGAGATAAATTAAAAAATAAACAGACAACCAAACAAAATTATATTAATATACAATGCTACCTGGACTAGGTGTTATCTTAAGTTTTGTTTCTTTCTATTTTCTTTGGTGTTAATTTAATAGGTCCAAAAATTACTTTATTCTTTCCATTTGTATTTTTTTAACTGTTAAATATTTTCCTGTATGCTCACATGTACTTCCTCCTGGATCAACTTTCTATCTATGTACATTGTTCATTTATCAATTATTAGCATATAATGCTTTTCTGCCAATATAAAAAATGTTCTATAGGTTAGCCCTGATGTATGGCAGTGGAAAATCATTTAAATTTTTTCTCTCTCCTTTGGTTTTTGTATTAGTAATAGTTCTCAAAACAGCGTACGGGCCGGGCGGGCGCGGTGGCTCATGCCTGTAATCCCACCACTTTGGGAGGCCAAGGTGGGTGGATCATGAGGTCAGGAGATCGAGACCATCCTGGCTAACGCAGTGAAACCCCATCTCTACTAAAAATACAAAAAATTAGCCGGGTGTGGTGGTGGGCACCTGTAGTCCCAGCTACTCGGGAGGCTGAGGCAGGAGAATGGCGTGAACCTGGGAGGCGGAGCTTGCAGTGAGCCGAGATCAGGCCACTGCACTCCAGCCTGGGCGACAGAGTGAGACTCCGTCTCAAAAATAAATAAATAAATAAATAAATAAATAAATAAATAAATAACCAACATACAAATTAAGATTAAGTACTTTGAAGACTTTGGTTTCCCTTGGGAGGAGGTAATTAAGGTGGACAGGACTTAAGGGCTTCTGGGGTCTGCAATGTTCTGCTCCTGACTAGAGTGCTGGGCATGTGGACATATTACACGTTGTAAATAAATCAAGTTGAGTACTTAAAAAAAGAAAAAGATTAAGTACTCTGAAATTATAATTATTCTATTTCATCAAATCCAATATGCTATTATTTTATGTACCAGTAATAAAGAAAAAACATTTTCAACTACAATTTTAAGATGCACAAACTGTAAAAAATGTCATGATTTCAGAGATGTTAATAGGTAAATAAAAATGTGAGTCTCAGAAAAGATAAAATATAGCTGTTATAGGCATATCAGCTAATAACTGAAGTAACTTCAATTAAATCTTCCTTTCTACTATTGAGTCTAATTTATATTTGTAACTCCAGGATGCCAACCTCTCTTTTTGGCTATAATGAATATTTCAGTTGGTTACTGTTATTAGTACATTAGTTTTTGTTTTTGTTTTGTTTTCATTTTTCATTATTATTTTTTGAGACAGAATCTCACTCCATCACCCAGGCTGGAGTGCTGTGGCACCATCTCGGTTCACTGCAACCTCCACCTCCCAGGTTCAAGTGATTCTCCTGCCTCAGCCTCCTGAGTAGCTGGGATTACATGCACGTGCCAACACGCCCAGACAATTTTTGTATTTTTAGTAGAGATGACGTTTCACCATATTGGCCAGGCTGGTCTTGAACTCCCAACCTCAGGTGATGCGCCTGCCTTGGCCTCCCAAAGCGCTAGGATTACAGGTGTGAGCCACCGTGCCCAGCCTTTAAGAAGGTTTTTTTAAAAAAAACCTTTTTAGCCTTTGGAAAAACCTCTAACAGCCTCAAACTCTTGAGTTCAAGCAATCTTTCGGCCTCAGCCTCCTGAGTAGCTAGGACTATAAGTGCATATCACTGCGCCCAGCTAATTTTTAAAATTTTTAAATTACATTATTGTTGTTATTATTATTATTATTATTATTATTATTATTATTTTTGTAGAGACGGGTCTTGCTTTGTTGCCCAGGCTGGTCTCCAACTCCTGCATCAAGCGATCTTCCTGCCTGGCCTCCCATACTGCTGGGATTACAGGCATGAGTGAGCTACCACACCAGCCTGAGTTTCTTACTTGTGTGACTAACAAAAAACACAAACATAGAGCCAATGCCTTTCTACTTTGCATACAATGGAATGGAGGTCACAGCTGCTGAAGAAACCAATACCCACCTGCCTCATTAAATATTTAGTGGGAACCTATATCTATCAGGCACTGGGCCTGTGAACTGAGAACACAAAGATGAGGAAGTTTTGGTAGAACTCAAAATTTTGAGAAGTTGGAATCAGTATTAAAGAATACAGAATTTGTCATCAGGTAGATAGCAAGATGGGAAATAGGTACATAAGGAAGGGGGCATTTTTTTAAAAATTAAAACTCAATACCAATGCATATAAAATATAGTTACATCTCTACCCTCCCTCTCATCCCCATTCCCATCTCTGATGTAAATAGCATTATCAGGATAATGTGGACCTTTTCAGACTTTTCTCTCTATATGTAAAAGCAAAGGTGTATATACATGTAACACAGGTACAATAATTTCTTTTTATTATTATTATTATACTTTAAGTTCTAGGGTACCTGTGCACAACGTGCAGGTTTGTTACATATGTATACATGCACCATGTTGGTGTGCTGCACCCATTAACTCGTCATTTACATTAGGTACATCTCCTAATGCTATCCCTCCCCACTCCCCGCACTCCACGACAGGCCCCGGTGTGTGACGTTCCCCTTTCTGTGTGCAAATGTTCTCATTGTTCAATTCCCACCTATGAGTGAGAACATGTGGTGTTTAGTTTTCTGTCCTTGCGATAGTTTGCTGAGAATGATGGTTTCCAGCTTTATCCATGTCCCTACAAAGGACATGAACTCATCCTTTTTTATGGCTGCATAGTATTCCATGGTGTATATGTGCCATATTTTCTTCATCCAATCTATCACTGATGGACATTTGGGTTGGTTCCAAGTCTTTGCTATTGTGAATAGTGCCTCAATAAACATATGTGTGCATGTGTCTTTATAGCATCATGATTTATAATCCTTTGGGTATATACCCAGTAATGGGATGACTGGATCAAATGGTATTTCTAGTTCTAGATCCTTGAGGAATCACCATACTGTCTTCCACAATGGTTGAACCAGTTTACAGTCCCACCAACAGTGTAAAAGTGTTCTTATTTCTCCACATCCTCTCCAGCACCTGTTGTTTCCTGACCTTTTAATGATCACCATTCTAACTGGTGTGAGATGGTATCTCATTCTGGTTTTGATTTGCATTTCTCTGACTGCCAGTGATGATGAGCATTTTTTCATGTGTCTGTTGGCTGCATAAATGTCTTCTTTTGAGAAGTGTCTGTTCATATCCTTTGCCCACTTTTTGATGGGGTTGTTTTTTTCTTGTAAATTTGTTTGAGTTCTTTGTAGATTCTGGATATTAGCCCTTTGTCAGACGAGTAGATTGCAAAAATTTTCTCCCATTCTGTAGGTTGCCTGTTCACTCTGACGGTAGTTTCTTTTGCTGTGCAGAAGCTCTTTAGTTTAATTAGATCACATTTGTCAATTTTGGCTTTTGTTGCCATCGCTTTTGGTGTTTTAGACATGAAGTCCTTGCCCATGCCTATGTCCTGAATGGTATTGCCTAGGTATTCTTCTAGAGTTTTTATGGTTTTAGATCTAACATTTAAGTCTTTAATCCATCTTGAATTAATTTTTGTATAAGGTGTAAGGAAGGGATCCAGTTTCAGCTTTCTACATATGGCTAGCCAGTTTTCCCAGCACCATTTATTAAATAGGGAATCCTTTCCCCATTTCTTGTTTTTGTCAGGTTTGTCACAGATCAGATGGTTGTAGACGTGTGGTATTATTTCTGAGGGCTCTGTTCTGTTCCATTGGTCTATATCTCTGTTTTGGTACCAGTACCATGCTGTTTTGGTTACTGTAGGCTTGTAGTATAGTTTGAAGTCAGGCTGCGTGATGCTTCCAGCTTTGTTCTTTTGGCTTAGGATTGTCTTGGCAATGCGGGCCCTTTTTTGGTTCCATATGAACTTTAAAGTAGTTTTTTCCAATTCTGTGAAGAAAGTCATTGGTAGCTTGATGGGGATGGCATTGAATCTATAAATTACCTTGAGCAGTATGGCCATTTTCACGCTATTGATTCTTCCTATCCATGAGCATGGAACGTTCTTCCATTTGTTTGTGTCCTCTTTTATTTAGAGGTCCTTCGCATCCCTTGTAAGTTGGATTCCTAGGTATTTTATTCTCTTTGAAGCAATTGTGAATGGGAGTTTACTCATGATTTGGCTCTCTGTCTGTTACTGGCATATAAGAATGCTTGTGATTTTTGCACATTGATTTTGTATCCTAACACAGGTACAATAATTTCTTAACAAAAATGAGGTCATACTGGAGAAAATTCTCTTCAGCTTGCTCTTTTCATTTAATGATATATCATACCCATCTCTTGATTTCAGTATACATAGATCTCTCATTTTTATTAACTGCTACATTATTTTCCAGTGTATGGAAGTAACTTTTTAAGGTTTTAATGAGGTGTAACTGACATACAGTAAACTGTATTCAAAGTGTACAACTTGGTAAGTTTTAATATATGTAGACACTTGTGAAATTTTCACCGTAATCAAGAAAATGAACACGTCCATTCCCTTCAAGTTTCCTTGTGCCCCTTTGTAATTCCTCCCTCCCACCCCTCCCCTTCTCCCCACTCACCTCCATCACTAGCATCCACTGATTTGCCTTCTGTCTCTATAGATTAGTTTGCATTTTCTAGTACAGTACAAGAAAGTATTGTATGTACTCTATTTCTAACTTCTTTCACTCAGCATAATTATTCTGAAATTCATCCATGTTGTGTATGTTTAACATACACAGTAGGTGTATGTTTAACTTTTTTTCTTTTTAAGTACAATTTCCATTTTATTTTTCTCCAGAGAATAGTCTGTCTTCAGTCTTTAAGAACTCAGCTCCTTACATGGGCTTTGGTGGGGGATGTGGGGCAGCACCCACAGGTCTAAATCAGGGTGGGGGTGTTTGGTCTTTGTGGGCTTCACGAGATCGATTCCTGACTACTTTGCTGTGAATTGCACAACTCACACAGTAATGTAGCTTCACATACAGCTTGGGAAGCACATAGGCATTGAAGACGCTCACTTCAGAAATGTCCCTGACTGCTGCGGCCTCCACTATGTTTCGAATGACGAATTTCTTAATGGCCTTGTCCTTGGGCACGCATCGGGCACAGTTAGTGCAGCGAATAGGATGCACGTGGCCGCGGCCCTTTTTGGCATGACCGTTGTTCCTTCTTTTCTTTGTCATCTTGGAGGCACGGACCAGAGATATATGTTTATCTTTTAAAGAAATTGACAAGTTCCTCGTTAGCATAGTGGTGAGTAAAAACAACCAAAACAAACAAATAAACTGCCAAGTTGTATTCCAAAATGGTTATACCATTTTATATTCCCACCAGCAGTGTATGAAAGTTCCA
This sequence comes from Gorilla gorilla gorilla, assembly GCF_029281585.2. Taxonomy (NCBI): domain Eukaryota; kingdom Metazoa; phylum Chordata; class Mammalia; order Primates; family Hominidae; genus Gorilla; species Gorilla gorilla. The sequence goes on from NC_073235.2 coordinate 73,872,067, forward strand.
GTTCCTCTACATCCTTATCAACACTTGGTAAGCTCAGTACTTTTAATTTCAGCTATTCAAATAGGTGTGTAGTAGTATTTTATTGTGCCTTTCATTTGCACTTTTCTAATGACTAATGATATTCAGCATCTTTTCATGTGCTTATTTACCGTATATCTTCTTTGGTGAAGTATCTTAAAATTTTGTTCATTTTTACTGTGTTGTTTGCTTTCTTATTATTGAATTTTGGGAGTTTTAAATTTATTCTGATTATGAATCTTTTATCAACAGTAAAAAGGAACAAACTATTGATACATGTAGCAACACAGATAAATCTCAAAATAATTATGCTGAGTAAGAGAGGCCAGACAAAAAGATAAAACATATTAAATGATTCTGTTTATACAAAATATTGGAAAATACAAATGAATCTACAATGCATTCTAGGTTCTTTATCCTTCCTTCTTTCCTTTTATTTTGCAGGTAAATTCTCCCTGACACCCAACCTTTTCCAGAGACCTGCTTCTCTTGCCCTGTAAGCTTCATTTCAAAGACTAGACATTATGTATTTTCTGCATTTTTCTGTAGCAGGGGAGACTGGTAGCCTTTATGAGGGTCTGGGTCTTTTGCTTTGTCAAATGATCCTTTACTGAAATATTTTACTTTGTAGTTCTTAACTAACTGGGCATTCGACTGCAACATTGTTGAGTCATCTCTTCCAACTGGGCTGGTCTATTTGCTTGCTTTGAATATATCTCTTGTGTTTATTCCCAAATTTACATCTTTATTCATGCTACCACTTGGGTAAAACATTATCTTCACTATTTAAATACTCTTTATCCTTCAAAGCTCAAGTTAAATCCTACCTGCTCTTCCAACCTCATCTTGGGAATCTCTTCCTATCCTGAGTTCCTCTGGTCTTCACTGTCTTCACACTTATTATAAAGGGCATCCAAATTGGAAAAAAGGAAGTCAAACTATCACTGTTCACCGATGATATGATCATATACCTAAAAAATCCTAAAGACTCTTCCAAGAAGCTCCTAGATCTGATAAATGGATTCAGTAAAGTTTCAGGATACAAAATCAATGTACATAAATCAGGAGCACTGCTATACACCAACAACAGCCAAGCTGAGAATCAACTCAATAACTCAATCCCTTGTATAAAGGTTGCAAAAAACAAAATAAAATACTTAGGAATACACTTAGCAAAGGAGGTGAAAGATTTCTACAAGGAAAACTACAAAACACTGCTGAAAGAAATCACAGATGACACAAACAAATGGAAACACATTCCATGCTCATGGATGGGTACAATCAATATTGTAAAAATTACCATACTGCCAAAAGCAATCTATAGATTCAATGCAATTTCCATCAAAACACCATCATATTCTTCATAGAAAAAACATTCCTAACATTTATATAGAACCAAAAAAGAGCCCATAGAGCCAAAGCAACACTAAGCAAAAAGAATAAATCTGGAGGTGTCACATCACCCAACTTCAAACTATACTATCAGGCTTTAGTTACCAAAACAGCATGGTACTGGTATAAAAATAGGCATATAGACCAATGGAACAGAATATAGAACTCAGAAATAAAGCCAAATACTTACAGCCAACTAATCTTCAACAAAACATACAAAAACATGAACCAGGGAAAGGATACTCTATTCAATAAATGGTGCTGGGATAACTGACAAGCCACATAACAGAAGAATGAAACTGGATCCTCATCTCTCACCTTAAGCAAAAATCAACCCAAGATGGATCAAAGATTTAAATCTAAGACGTGAAACCATAAAAATTCTAGAAGATAACATCGGAAAAACTCTTCTAGACATTGGCTTAGGCAAAGAATTCATGACTAAGACCCCAAAAGCAAAACAAAATAAAACAAAAATAAATATAACAACAAAAAATAAAATAAATATAATAAAAACAAAAATAAATAAATCGGACCTAGTTAAACTGAAAAGCTTCTGCAAAGCAAAAGAAATAATAAGCAGAGTAAACAGACAACCCACAGAGTGGGAGAAAATATTCTCAAACTATGTATCTGACAAAGGACTAATATCCAGAATCTACAAGGAACTCAAATCAGCAAGAAATAAAACAAATAATCCTGTCAAAAAGTGAGCAAAGGACATGAATAGGCAATTCTCAAAAGAAGATGTACAAACAGCCAACAAACATATGAAAAAAATGCTCAACATCACTAGTTATCAGGGAAATGCAAATGAAAACCACAATGAGATACCACTTTACTCCTGCATGAATGGCCATAAAAAAAGAAAAATAGATGTTGGCATGTATGTAGTGAAAAGGAAACACTTTTACACTGCTGGTGGGAATGTAAACTAGTACAATCACTATGGAAAACAGTATGGAGATTCCTTAAAGAACTAAAAGAAGAACTACCATTTGATCCAGCAATCCCATTACTGGATCTCCCAAAGGAAAAGAAGTAATTATATGGAAAAAAACAAAACAAAGCAAAACAAAAAACACATGCACATGCATGTTTATAGCAGCACAATTTGCAATTGCAAAAACATGGAACCAATCTAAATGCCCATCAACCAACAAGTGGATCAACTAGTGTTCAAAATAACCAGCTAGCATCAAGATGACAGGATCAAGTTCACACATAACAATATTAACCTTAAATGTAAATTGGCTAAATGCCCCAATTAAAAGGCACAGACTGGCAAACTGTATAGAGTCAAGACCCACTGGTGTGCCGTACTCAAGAGACTCAACTCATGTGCAAAGACATACATAGGCTCAAAATAAAGGGATGGAGGAAAATTTACCAAGTAAATGGACAGCAGAAAAAAGCAGGGGTTGCAATTCTAGTTTCTGACAAGACAGACTTTCAACCAACAAAGATCAAAAAAGACAAAGAAGGGCATTACATGGCTGGATGCAGTGGCTCACGCCTGTAATCCCAGCACTTTGGGAGGCTGAGGTGGGTGGATCATGAGGTCAGGAGTCCAAGACCAGCCTGGCCAACATAGTTAAACCCCATCTCTACTAAAAATACAAAAATTAGCTGGGTGTGGTGGCATGCGCCTGTAGTCCCAGGTACTTCGGAAGCTGAGGCAGAGGAATTGCTTGAACCCGGGAGGTGGAGGTTGCAGTGAGCTAGACCACACCACTGCACTCCAGCCTGGGTGACAGAGTGAGACTCCATTTAAAAAAATAAAAATAAAAATAATTTAAAAAGAAGGGTATTACATAATGGTAAAGGGATCAATTCACAAAGAAAAGCTAACTATCCTAAATATATATGAACCCAATACAGGAGCACCCAGACTCATAAAACAAGTTCTTAGAGACCTACAAGGAGACTTAAACTGCCACACAATAGTGGTGGGAGACTTTAACGCCCCACTGTCAATACTGGACAGATCAACAAGACAGAAAATTAACAAGGATATTCAAGACTTGAACTCAGCTCTGGATTAAGCAGAACTGATGGATATCTACAGAACTCTCCACCCCAAGACAATAGATTATATATTCTTCTCAGTGCCATATGGCACTTCCTCTAAAATAGACCACATAATTGGAAATACGACATTCCTCAGCAAATGCAAAAGAATTGAAATAATAACAAACAGTCTCTCAGACCGCATTACAATCAAATTAGAACTCGAGATTTAAAAACTCACTCAAAACCACACAACTATATGGAAATTGAACAACTTGCTCCGGAATGATTCCTGGGTAAATAATGAAATTAAGGCAGAAATCAAAAACTTCTTTAAAACCAATGAGAACAAAGAGACAATGTACCAGAATTTCTGGGATGCAGCTAAAGCAGTACTAAGAGGGAAATTTATAACACTAAATGCCCACATTGGAAACCTAGAACGATTTCAAATCAAAACCCTAGCATCACAATTAAAAGAACTAGAGAAGCAAGGGCAAACAAATCTACAAGCTAGTGGAAGGCAAGAAATAACTAAGACCAGAGCAGAACTGAAGGAGATAGAGACACAAAAAACCCTTAAAAAAAAAAAAATCAATGAATCCAGGAGCTGGTTTTTTGAAAAAATTGATAAAATAGATAGACTGCTAACTAGACTAATAAGAAAAGAGAGAAGAATCAAATAGATGAAAAATGATAAAGGGGATATCACCACTGACCCACGGAAATACAAACTACCATCAGAGAGTACTATAAACACTTCTAGGCAAATAAACTAGAAAATCTAAAGAAATGGATAAATTGCTGGACACGTATACCCTCCCAACACTCAACCAGGAAGAAGTTCAATCCTTGAGTAGACCAATAACAAGTTCTGAAATTGAGGCAGTAATAGCTTACCAACCAAAAAAAGCCCAGGACCAGATAGATTCACAGCTAAATTCTACCAGAGGTACAAAGAGGAGCTGATACCATTCCTTCTGAAACTATTACAAACAATTTAAAAGGAGGGACTCCTCCCTAACTCATTATATGAGGCCAGCATCATCCTGATACCAAAACTTGGCAGAAACACAACAACAAAAAAAGAAAACTTCAGGCCAATATCCCTGATGAACATTGATGCAAAAATCCTCAATAAAATACTGGCAAACTGAATCCAGTAGCATATCAAAAAGCTTATCCACCAATCAACTTGGCTTCATCCCTGTGATGCAAGGCTGGTTCAGCATATGCAAATCAATAAGCCTAATCCATCACATAAACAGAACCAATGACAAAAACCACATGATTATTTCAATAGATGCAGAAAAGGCCTTCAATAAAATTCAACATCCCTTCATGTTAAAAACTCTCAATGAACTAGGTATTGATGGAACATATCTCAAAATAATAAGAGCTATTTATGACAAACCCATGGCCAATATTATACTGAATGGGCAAAAGCTGGAAGTATTCCCTTTGAAAACTGGCATAAGACAAGGATGCCCTCTCTCACCACTCCTATTCAACATAGTATTGGAAGTGCTGACCAGGGAAATAAGGCTAGAGAAAGAAATAAAGTGTATTCAAATAGGAAGAGAGGAAGCCAAATTGTCTCTGTTTGCAGATGACATGATCCTATATTTAGAAAACCCCATGGTCTCAGCCCAAAAACTCCTTTAGCTGATAAACAACTTCAGCAAAGTCTTGGGAAACAAAATCAATGTGCAAAAATCACAAGCATTCCTATACACCAACAATAGATGAGCAGAGAGCCAAATCATGAATGAACTACCATTCACAACTGCTACAAAGAGAATAAAATACATAGGAATACAGCTAACAAGGGGCATGAAGGGCCTCTTCAAGGAGAACTACAAACCACTGTTCAAAGAAATAAGAGAGGACATAAACGAATGGAAGAACATTCCATGCTCACGGATAGGAAGAATCAATATCGTGAAAATGCCCATACTGCCCAAAGTAATTTATAGATTCAATGTTATTCCCATCAAACTACTGTTGACCTTCTTCACAGAATTAGAAAAAACTACTTTAAATTCCATATGGAACTAAAAAAGAGCCCATATAGCTAAGACAATCCTAACCAAAAAGAACAAAGCTGGAGGCATCATGCTACCTGACTTCAAACTATACTACAGGGCTACAGTAACCAAAACAGCATGGTACTGGTATCAAAACAGACATATAGACCAACGGAACAGAACACAGACCTCTGTTAAACAGAGAAACAAGTCCACACATCTACAACTATCTGATCTTCAACAAACTTGACAAAAACCAGCAATGGGGAAAGGATTCCCTATTTGATAAATGGTGCTGGGAAAACTGGCTAGCCATATGCAGAAAACTGAAACTGGACTCCTTCCTTAGACCTTATTCAAAAATTAGCTCAAGGTGGATTTAAGACTTAAATGTAAAACCAAAAAACATAAAAACCCTAGAAGAAAACCTAGGCAATACCATTCAGGACATAGGCATGGGCAAAGACTTCACGACAAAAACACCAAAAGCAACTGCAACAAAAGCCAAAGTTGACAAATGGGATCTAATTAAACTAAAGGGCTTCTGCACAGCCAAAGAAATTAGCATCAAAGTTAACAGGCAACCTACAGAATGGGAGAAAATTTTTGCAATCTACCCATCTGACAAAGGGCTAATATCCAGAATCTACAAGGTATTTAAACAAATTTACAAGAAAAAAAAACGTCAAAAAGTGGGCAAAGGATATGAACAGACACTTCTCAAAAGAAGACATTTATGCAGCCAATAAACATATGAAAAAAGGCTCATAATCACTGATCTTTAGTGAAATGCAAATCAAAACCATGATGAGATATCATCTCACATGAGTCAGAATGGCAAGTATTAAAAAGGAAACAATAGATGCTGACAAGGCTGTGGACAAATAGGAACACTTTTTTTTTTTTTTTTTTGACATGGAGTCTTGCTCTGTCACCAGGCTGGAGTGCAGTGGCATGATCTTGGCTCACTGCAACCTCCACCTCCAGGGTTCAAGCAATTCTCCTGCCTCAACCTCCTGAGTAGCTGGGACTACAGGCATGCATCACCACGCCCAGCTAATTTTTTTGTATTTTTAGTAGAGACGGGGTTTCACCATGTTGGCCAGGATGGTCTCAACCTCCTGACCTCATGATCCGCCCACCTTGGCCTCCCAAAGTGCTGGGATTACAGGCATGAGCCACTGCGCCCAGCCAGGAATGCTTTTACACTGTTGGTGGGCATGTAAATTAGTTCAACCATTGTGGAAAACAGTGTGGCGATTCCTCAAGGATCTAGAACCAGAAATACCATTTGACCCAGTAATCCCATTACTGGGTATATACCCAAAGGAATATAAATCATTCTACTCTAAAGACACATGCACACATGTGTTTACTGCAGCACTATTTACAATAGCAAAGACATGGAACCAACCCAAATGTCAATCAATAATAGACTGGATAAAGAAAATGTGGTACATATACACCATGGAATACTATGCAGCCATAAAAAAGAATGAGATCATGTCCTTTGCAGGGACATAGATGAAGCTGGAAGCCATCACCCTCAGCAAACTAACGCAGGAATAGAAAACCAAACACTGCATGTTCTCACTCATAAGCTGGAGTTGAACAATGAGAACACATGGACACAGGGAGGGGAACAACATACACAGAGGCCTGTCCAGGGGTGGAGGGCAAGGGGAGAGAGAGCATTAAGACAAATCCCTAATGCATGCCAGGCCTAAAACCTAGATGACGGGTTGATAGATGCAGCAAACCACCATGGCACATGTATACCTATGTAACAAACCTGCACATTCTGCACATGTATCCCGGAACTCAAAGTAAAATTAAAAAAAAAAGAAAGAAAAAAAGAAAAGAAAACTACAAAAAAACAAAAAAACAAAAAACACACATCTGGGCCAGACGCAGTGGCTCACGCCTGTAATCCCAGCACTTTGGGAGTCTGAGGCGGGTGGATCACCTGAGGTCAGCAGTTCAAGACCATCCTGGCCAACATGGTGAAACCCCATCTCTACTAAAAATACAAAAAATTAGCCAGGTGTGGTGGCGGGCGCCTATAATCCCAGCTACTTGGGAGGCTGAGGCAGGAGAATCACTTGAACCTGAGAGGTGGAGTTTGCAGTGAGCTGAGATCGAGCCACTGCACTCCAGCCTGGGCGACAGAGCAAGACTCTGTCTGAAAAAAACAAACAAACACAAAAACCCCAAAAAACACACATGTGTACTGAACATGTAAAAAACAAAAAGAACCATATATGAAACAGGGCAAGAGGAATCAGATGATAAGTATAATTTTTATATAAGGAAAATTATATAATGAAGAATTCTTGGGATATGAACCCCACTGAGATTCTGTAAACTGTCTATTATTTAAGTGGGTTACATAATAGAAATCACGCTGCAACACACAGTCTTACCTTGGATCTACAGAAAACGGCTTAGCTCAGTGTTTTTAAACTGAAGGTCATAAACCTTGGTGAGTCATGAAATCAATTTAGTTACTCTAAGCAACCCTTGAATAAAGAAATAGAAACAGAGTAGAATAAAATAAATGGAAAATACTGGATGCACACCTCACATGGTAAAAACTGTACTGGAAACTTTTGTTCCTGTTTTATATATGTGTATATGTTATGTACACATGTGCTGGTCCATGATGGAAAGTGTGTTTCTTACTGGGAGCATGCCAGTGGCCTAGCTGATGTAGTCATGTAAAACAAGTGCTTAGTGCTTACTTATAAATGGCCGAGATCCCTTGAAAAGTTTCTATATGCTTAAACCAAGAACATTGTGAATAAGGAATGATTTTTCCAAGTAACTGTGTAAGTTGCTCAATATAGACAGATCTCTGGGCCATGTCTCAAAAGCATTTTGAATATCGTTTCCTGTTACCACCCTCCAAAATTGATAAATGCACTAAGTATAATTAAAAGACAATAGGCAAAATGTAAAATGGTTCAGTCACTGTGGAAAACAATTTGAGTTTCTCAAAAACTTAAACACAGAATTACCACATGACCCTGCAATTCCACTCTTAGGTATATATTCCAAAGAAATCAAAGCAGGGACACAAACAAGAACATAGTTCACCCATGTTCATAGCAGAACTATTCACAAGAGGCAAAACAGGGGAATAGCCCAAATGTCTATCAGTAGATGAATGAATAAACCAACTGTGATGTATACAAACAATGGAATATCATTCAGCCATAAAAAGAACAAAGTGCCAATACATGCTGCAAGGTATATGACCCTCCAAGACATTATGCTAAGTGAAAGAAGTCAGACATAAAAGGTCACATTGTATGATTCCATGTCTATGAAATATCCAGAATGGCTGGGTGCGGAGACTTAAATGTCTGTAATCCCAGCACACTGGGAGGCTGAGGCAGGTGGATCACTTGAGCCCAGGAGTTCAAGACCAGCATGGGCAACATGGTGAAACCCCATCTATACTAAAAATACAAAAAAATTAGCTAGCCATGGTGACACACGCCTGTAGTACCAGCTACTTGGGAGGCTGAGGTGGGAGGATCACTTGAGCCCAGGTGGTCGAGGCTGCAGTGAGCTGTGACCGTGCCACTGCACTCCAGTCTGGGTGACAGGGCAAGACTCTGTCTCAAATAAGCAAACAAACAAACAGACAAAAAATGAAAGACTAGACCAACTGTGGTGGCTCATTCCTGTAATCTCAGCACTTTAGGAGGCTGAGGCAGGAGGATTGCTTCAGCCTAGGAGTTCCAGACCAGTCTGGGCAACATAGTGAGACCCCACCTCTACAAAAAATAAAAAATTAGCCAGGTGTGGGTAGCACACATCTGTAATCTCAGCTACTTGGGGGGCTGAGGCAGGAGGATCACTTGAGCCTAGGAGGTCAAAACTGCAATGAGCTGTGATCATGCCACTGCACTCCAGTCTAGGTGACAGAGCGAGATGCTGTCTTTAAATTAATTAATTAATAAAGTAAGTAAATAAGTAAAAGACTATAGGCAGATATAAGTACTAGTAATACAAATACCCAGAATCTGGAAGGCAACTCTTTCTCAGCATATTAGAAACTAAATAAAAAAGAGTATCTTTATTTTTTCTTAAAATTAAAAAAAAATATGGTCATATAGAGAGTAAAATAATCCTTACAAACCAAAGGCTAAATGGAAAAATGAACTGTAGATAATTCCGAGCAATGCCTCTGAGAGAAAACTGGCATATGCTTTTCTAGAAACATCTTTAAAAAATCAAATTCAGGCTAGGTGTGGTGGCTCATGCCTGTAATCCCAGCATTTTGGGAGGCCAACACAGGAGGACTGCTTGAGGCCAGGAGTTCAAGACCAGCCTGGGCAACATGGCAAGACCTCCCTCTCTAAAAAAAATAAAATAAAACAAAATTAAAAATTAGCCATTATAGTGCCATTGTACTACAGCCTGGGTGACAGGGCAAGACCCTGTCTCAAAAAAAAAAAAAAAAAAAATCAAATTCAGCAAGAGAGGAAACACTATTCTTAAATATAAAGGAGAAAATAAGGAAGAAAACAAAAACTTTTGAACAGAATTTTGGACTTGAAGGATGGGGAGAACAAACCAGGTTTCGTTTAATTTACAAATCTTCTCCTTAAGAAGAAAAAATGTAAAAAAGGTGTGTGGGAAGATAATGTGAATCAACTACCTTCCTCTTCCCTGGGTGAAAGTTTTTATTACTGCTCTTACAGTATGTATCTGTGTTGGTAGACAGTTCACCACAGGTGTCGGGTGCAGACTGGCCAACCCCTTGGGGGGTATGCTATGAAGACGGATGGCTGTCTAGACTAGATCAATGTTTTTCAAACTGAATAACAGAGCCCTAAGGGTCCTCTTGGCTGCTAGAGTAAGTGAAGAGAAGTGAAAGGGAAAAGGAAGTGGTGCTGTTGATGCTCCAGGCCTCTATGCCTAATTCATTCAGGTCAGGTTTGCTTTTATCTTTTAAATCCTAGGATTCCATGTTAAAGCTTCACTTGAAAATAGTACTGTTGCTAAAGAAAATTATAAAAACCACTGGACTGGATCAAGGGTTCCCAAATCTGGCTTCTCAACAGAATTACTAAAAGAGCCTTTTCAAGTTAGAAATTCCTGGGCCATACCTCTAGACCTACTGAAATAGTAACTCCCTGAAGGATTCTTGTGCAGCCAGCCCAAAGCTAGCCCGTGTGTTTGAGGAGTGCTGGACCAGATGATCCTTGCTTTCCTGAGTCTATGACAAAACAGAACTTAAATCAGTAGGCAAGAATCTCAGGCAAGAGAGCAGGTGGTAGCAGATGGAAAAAGAGAATACAGATAGCTAAATCACTAGGGTCTAATGAAGAAAACAAAAAAATTGGTAAATGAGGAGCTTGCCTAAGATCAGAAGTTGCTCTGGAGATTTAATTGCCTGGCAAAGGGCCCATTTTATCTCATAGCCTGTGATAACTATCCATATTGGTGATGGTAGTGAAAATGGTTTAATGGAGCAGCTGTCCAAAAAAGTATAATGTGAACCACATACGTAGTTTTAAAATTTCTAGTAGCCATGGTAAGGAAAAATGAAAATAAAGAGGTGAAACCAATTTTAAAAATATATTTTATTTAGGCCAGGCACAGTGGCTCACGCCTGTAATCCCAGTACTTTGGGAGTCCGAGGTAGGCAGTTCACCTGAGGTCAGGAGTGCGAGACCGGCCTGGCCAACACAGCGAAACCTTGTCTCTACAAAAAACACAAAAATTAGCTGGGCGTGGTGGCGATATGGAAGGGAAGGGTGTGGTCCCTTTAAATGATACAGAAGCGGGGAAGGGAAGCGCTACTTAGAGGAGGACGTGGTCCCTGGCTAGGGCTCCACCCACATGAACCTAGGTGAGGACAGGCATTTCCTGCCCAAATGTTGTATTTTCCCAAGACCGCCCTGGCCTGCCACGCCCCCATCCTATGCCTATAAACAATCCCCTCCCCCCAGACCCCAGCAGGCAGACACACAGGTGGCTGGACATGGCGAGAAGCACATCAGGAGGCACCAGCACACCAGCAGGCCACCCACCAGCAGAACGACATTTGGCTAGGGCAGCCGGAGGAGAGCCCAGTCCACCTAGCGGTCCGACTCCAGGGGAAAACCATCTCCCTTCTGACTCCCCAATCTGCTGAGAGCTACTTCCACTCAATAAAACCTTGCACTCATTCTCCAAGCTCATAAGTGATCCGATTCTTCCCATACACCAAGGCAAGAACCCTGGGATACAGAAAGCCCTCTGTCTTTACGATAAGGCAGGGGTATAACTGAGCTAACACAAGCTGCCTATGCATGGCTAAACTAAAAGAGTACCCTGTAACACGCGCCCACTGGGACTTCCAGAGCTGTAAACACTCACCCCTATACACTGTCATGGGGTAGGAGCCCCATAGCCTGCCCATCTGTATGCTCCCCTAGAGGTCTGAGCAGCGGGGCACTGAAGAAGTGAGCCACACCCCCATCGCACATCCTGCAAGGGGGATATAGGAGCTTTTTCCCTTTCAGTGGTGCATGTTTATAATCCCAGATACTCAGGAGGCTGAGGCAGGAGAATTGCTTGAACCTGGGAGGCAGAGGTTGCAGTGAGCTGAGATTGCATCATTGCACTCCAGCCAGGGCGACAGAGCGAGACTCTGTCTTATTTAAAAAAAAAAAAAAAAAAAAAAAATTTATATATATATATATGTATGTATGTGTATATATAATTTAATTGCATATATCTAAATTTTCATTTACTTTTAACATATAATTCAATATAAAAATCATTGAGATTGTTTACCTTATTTTTTGTACTGTTTTTAAAATTTTACAGTACATCTCAATTCAGCCCAGTTATTAATATATTTCAAGTGCTGAATAACCACCTGTGGCTAGTGACTACCATATTGTATAGTGTAGAATTAATTAATTAAAAAATCAATGTATTCCCTTTCAAAATTGAGATTCGGTTGCAATAAAAACATAAAAAGCCCATGAATCACCTTCCTAGCCCCAGAGATGCTGTTCCAGAGGCTAGTCTGATAACAATTTTGTCTGCAGATATCATGCCCAACTTGACTTCTTCAGCTCTGACCACTCTCCCTCTTCCCAGCAGCAGTGTCTGCATGCTGGACATTTACACCTGAATGTCCTGCTCACAAAGCCTATTATTCAAAATGTCTAAAACCAAATTCACCATCTTTCTTCCAAAATAAAACAAATACATTTACCTCTTGATTTTCCTATTTCTATCAGTTACTTAAGATCAAAACTTCAGAGTCAACTTCTTCCTTTTTCTTTACTCTGCACAAGCACCAAATTCTGTTTATTCTTCTGTCACGATCTCTTGCTCACTGGCCCTTTTCTGCTTCTAATTCTTCCTGCTGATCAGTCTAGCATGGTGTTAGCAAATATATACACTTAATACACTAAGTATAATGTCATTTATTTATCTTTGGTGGCTCTATAATGCCTTATACTTCAGCTATGAATTCAGGACCATGCACATCTTAAACCTACCCCCCATCTGGCCTATGTCATTCCAACCTTATCTTTCACCAATCTCCTAGAAAAGCCTTTCTTAAGGCAAACTATCCTATCCTCTATCTCCTGAAAATGCCTTATATTTCCTCATCTCAGTGCTTTATGATTTTCTATCCACCTAGAATGCCCTTATTTCAGTTTACCTATTCAAAGCATTAATTCAACAATATTTGTGTATCAGGCATTGTGCTATGTACTGGAGGCAATATAAATACAGGCATATCTTGTATAATTATGCTTTGCTTGATCACACTTCACAGCTATTGCATTTTTTACAAATTGAAGGTTTGTGGCAACCCTGCATTGAGCAAGTGTATTGGCACCATTTCTCCAACAGCATGTGCTCATTTCATGTCTCTGTTACATTTTGGTAATTCTTGCAATATTTCAAACTATTTCTTTATTATTATATCTGTTATGAGCTGTGATCAGTGATCTTTGATGTTACTATTGTAATTGTTTTAGAGCACCATGAACCATATCCATATAAAACAGCGAATTTAATTGATAAATGTTATGTGTGTTCTGACTGCTCCACCGACCTGGCTTTCCCTGTCTATTTCCCTCTCCTCAGGTTCCCCTACTCCCTGAGACAAAACAATAATGAAATGAGGCCAGTTGATTACCCTACAATGGCCTCTATGTGTTCAAATGAAAGGAATAGTTATATATATCTCACTTTAAATCAAAAGCTAGAAAAGATTAAGCATAGTGAGGAAGGCCTTTTGCAAGCTGAGATAGGACAAAACCTAGGCCTCTAGCACTAGTCAACTTGTGAAATGCAAAGGAAAAGTTCTTAAAGGAAATTAAAGATGCTACTCCAGGTTGAGTGCTATGGCTCACACCTGTAATCCCAGCACTTTGGGAGGCTGAGTTGGGAAGATCACTTGAGCTCAGGAGTTCAAGGCCAGCCTGGGCAACATGGTGAAACCCCATCTCTACAAAAAATACAAAAATTAGCCAGGCATGGCAGTGAATGCCTATAGTCCCAGCTACTTGGGAGGCTGAGGCCAGAGAATCACTTGACCCAGGTGAAGGTTCAGTGAACCGTGACCACACCACTGCTCTCCAGCTTGGGTGACAGAGTCTCCCTGTCTCAAAAAAAAAAAAAGATGCTGCTCCAGTGAATACATGAATGAAAAGAAAGTGAAATAGCATTACTGATATGGAGAAAGGTTTAGTGGTCTGCATAAAAGATAAAACCAGCCACAATATTCCCATACGCCAAAGCCTAATCCAGAGCAAGGCCCTAATTTTCTTTGATTCTATGAAGGCTCACAGAGATGAGGTAGCTGCAGAAGAAAAGTGAAGCTAGTGGAGGTTGGTTCATGAGGTTTAAGGAAAGAAGACATCTCCACAGCATAAAAGTACAAAGCAAAGCAGTAAGTGCTGATGGAGAAGCTGTAGCATCGAGTTATCCAGAAGATCCAGCTAAGATCACTGATGAAGGTGGTTACACTGAAAAACAAACTTTCAATGTAAATAAAACAGCTTTCTATTGGAAGAAGATGTCATCTAAGACTTTCATAGCCAGAAAGGAGAAGTCAATGCCTGGCTTCAAAGCTTCAAAGGACAGGCTGACTCTCCTGCTAAGGGCTAAGGCAGTTGGTGACTTTAAGTTGAAGCCAGTGCTTATTTACTATTCCAAAAATCCTAGGGCCCTTAAAAATTATACTGAATCTACTCTGCCTATACTCTATAAATGAAACAACAAAGCCTGGATGACAACACATCTGTTTATAGCATGGTTTACTGAATGTTTTAAGCCCACTGTGGAGACCTAATGCTCAGAAAAAAGAATGCCTTGCAAAATACTACTGCTCACTGACAATATACCTTGTCACTCCAGAGTTCTGATGGAAATGTGCAAGGATATTAATGTTGCTTTCAGGCCAACTAACACAATATCCATTCTGCAGCCCTTGGATCAAGGAGTAATTTCAACTTTCAAGTCTTATTTAAGAACTACATTTCGTAAAGCTATAGCTGCCATAAATAGTAATTCCTCTAGTGGATCTGGGCAAAGTAAACTGAAAACATTCTGGAAAGGATTCACCAATCTACATGCCATTAAGAACATTTGTGATTCATGGGAGGAGGTCAAAATAATAACATCAATAGGAGTTTGGAAGAAGTTGATTCTAATGGATGATAAGGGGTTCAAGACTTCAGTGGAAAAAGTAACGGCAGATATGGTGGAAACAGCAAGAGAACTAGAATTAAAAGTGGGGCCTAAAGATTTAGCTGAATTGCTGCAATCTCATGATAAAACTTGAACAGATGAGGAGTTCCTTTGTAGGGATGAGCAAAGAAAGTAGTTTCTTGAGATGGAATCTACTCGGGGTGAAGACAGTGTGAACACTGTGGAAATCACAACAAAGAATTTAGACATAATTTAGACAACAAAGAATTTAGACATAATTTAGACAACAAAGAATTTAGACATAATTCTAAATATTAAACAAAATATTTAGAATATTACATACACTTAGTTGATAAAACAGTGGCAGGATCTGTGAGGACTGACTGATTTTGAAAGTTCTACTGTAGGTAAAATGCTATCAAACAGCATCACATGCTACAGAGAAATCTTTCATGAAAGGGAGAGTCAGTTGATGAGGGAAACTCCATTGTTGTCTTATTTTAAGAAACTGCCACAGCCACTCCAACCACCACCCTGATCAGTCAGCAGCCATCAACACTGAGGTAAGACCCTCTGCCAACAAAAAGATTATGACTCACTGAAGGCTCAGATGACTGTTAGCATTTTTTAGCAAGAAATTACTTTTTAATTAGGTTTGTACATTGTTTTCTTAGACATAATGCTATTGTACACTTAAGAGACTACAGTATAGTGTAAACATAACTTTTATATGCACTGGGAAACCAAAAAAATTGTGTGACTCACTTTATTGCAATATTTGCTTTACTGCAGTGGTCTCAACCAAACCTACAACATTTCTGAGGTGTGCCTGTAATCGTAATCTGTTTCCCTCACTTTAAGAAATCTTTCTAACTATGCCCAAACAGAAGTGTTTTTGCATTACTGAGTTGTTCTCATATGGCATATAGTCTGTAACACTCATTGAGCCCTCACAATTTACTGCCTTGTAGGGGTAATTATCAGCTTTTTCTGTAAATATCTATCTTTCCAAACAGGGTGGATTCCCTGAAAGCATAGATGAGAATCATACCAATATGATCTCCCTGGTGCTCAGTAAGCCACAGGTACTGATCTGCATTTGCTGGATGACAAGTATGAAAAAGAGGGAAGGAACTGTGGAGCAGGAGGAGGGCCCCACCTAGGAAAGAATCCTCACCCCCACCCAGTGACAGCAGGCAAATCAGGATCAGAGGTAAGTAGGAAGGGCCTGCAAGAACTCCAAGGCTACTAAAAGCATATGGGAAGTTTCACTCTTCCAATTCCATTTGCAATGAAATTTCAGAATCAGCAACACTTAAGTCAGGATCGGTTACCCTAGCTTTTGGACCTCTACAACATGAGTTAGGTCATCAGCTTTAAAAACCCTTTCTTAATTCTAAATGAAAATAATACCACTGGTGATATTTAAGAAACACACATAATATCAGACTTAAAAAGAAAACTCACCACATGTTGTGTTCAAAAACTTTGGCTGGGTCAGTTAAAATCCTTGATCCCAGAGGGGCCACTGGGTGGTAACCACTTTGGTATCTGTGTGGCACCTTTCCTAGCCTTAGACAAGAAATGGAATTTCTCCAAATCATATTCATCCTAAGCAGTACCTAAAAAGTTACAAATGATTAATTAGTCAACATAGATTAAACAGTGTATTGTTTATCTAATACCCAAAACCTGGTTCTAAAGGTTTTCAATCTGAGAATGCACATGAAAACTAGAAACTTTTTAATGAAAGATGAGCATAACAGCTTCTCTCCTGAAGTATATTCAGGCCAAGAGATGGGAGAGAAACATTTAGGGTGGGCAACACTGGCTGGCATTTTTTTGAAGCCATAGCCTTGACCAACTTTGCTTTGTTCGATATTTTATTTGCTTATTTAATTTTTAGCACATGATCAAAGCATGTCTGAATTTGTGTACTAAAGACAGTTTTTTTTTTAAAGTAATTTTATTTTTTGGGGGGTAAGTCTAGGAAAATATATTTCTAGGAAATATTTTGTGACCACTAGACAAAAATCCCAAGTATGGTAGAAGAATAAGAAAACAAACCTGTAATTCTCATTCTCCGTGCTGAACTGAATAATATGAAAATCAGTCAAATAAATAAATATTAAGACAGAATCTTAGCAATTCTTAATTCTAACAATCCTGTATACATATATTTTTAAGAATAGTCAGTAATATGGATGCAAAATAGATTTCCCTGAACAAAATGCATGCTTTGCCAGGCATGGTGGCTCATGCCTGTAATCCCAGCACTTTGGGAGGCCGAGGCAGGTGGGTCACTTGAGGTCAGGAGTTCGAGACCAGCCTGGCCAACATCGGAAAACCCCATCTCTACTAAAAATACAAAAAAAAAAAAAAAAAATTATCCAGGAGTGATGTGAGTTCCTGTAATCCCAGCTACTTGGAGGCTGAGGCAAGAGAATCGCTTGAACCCGGGAGGCGGAGATTGCAGTGAGCCGAGATTGTGTCACTGCACTCCCGCCTGGGCAACAGAATAAGACTCTGTCTCAAAACAAACAAAACAAAACAAAAATGCATGCTTAAGGCCAGGTGCAGTGGCTCATGCCTGTAATCCCAACATTTTGGGAGGCCAAGGTGAGAGAGTTACTTGAATCCAAGAGTTAGAGACCAGCCTGGGCAACATAGTGAGACCATTTCTTCAAAAAATAAAAAAAAATTAGGGGTGATGGTGCACATCTGTGGTTCCAGCTACATAAGAGGCCGAGCCTAGAGGCTGAAGCTGTAGTGAGCCATGATCATGCCACTGCATTCCAGCCTGGGTCATAGAGCAAGACTCTGTCTTATAAAAAAGCAAAAAAAAAAAAAAAAAAGCATGCTTATACCCTAGCTCAAGAGGAGAATCATCTGCTGATTAGCCCAAATCCATCTCCATTTCTGGAAGAATAACAAGCATTTAAAGAGTATGTCATCTTAATTATGTACTTGTAAATATGTCACTTTAAAATCTTTATGGAAAAGTATTAAAAAGAAGCTCTAAGGTGCTTACTTTTTCCAATAAGAAACCATTGTAATACTGCTTGACATTTCAGTTGTTCATCACAACATTCAGCCTAATGCTGTCAGCTGTCAGGTGGAAACAGATGCTAAAAGATGTGTGTATGTAATATGCATCACAGATTATTGGAGGTGCTATTAGGCGTAAAAATGCCATATACTGTGCACTCTTTACCACCGTACTGAAAATGAATAGGTTTAAGACTGTGAATTCCAAAATGAACTGCAGAATGTCAAAAACAGCTCTTTGTACTTTTAAACATAAAATTCAAGATTTTCCTTTTGGAAAAAAAAAGTGGGGGCATAGTTATACATACCAACAAGACTGTAATGGTTCCATTCAAATGTGACTTAACAGTGATGAGAAATGAAACCTTCAACAGCAAGTGCAGATGCTCCTGTTTCTTATTTGTTTTCCTTCTCCAGTAAATGCAAGCTCTTTGGTGGAGGCAAATGAAATGAAATGCTCCACCTACCACCACCTTTACCCTGATGTGCCTTTGTTCTTTTTGCCTGCCAATGTTCCACATAAGACTATCAGTGTTCTATAAAACCCTACCTGCAAAATTATTTTTAGAGCTCTTTCTGCAGTGAATAGTATTCATAAAATCTTTTGTATGCTGAAGAGTAAAAATTGATTACAACTAGAAAGAGAGGCAATTCATGCTCAAAAGTATAAAATGATGTAAATGTTTCCTACCCAGGAAAGGCAAATCAAAATAGAATTCCAATCCTTTAAATAATCACGTGATACTTATCTATACTCATCTATATATAGAAGAGGGAAGAAAAAAAAGTAAGAGTTTCTCTCACTATAAATGACCAAGAGCCTCTGCAGACAGAGACAAAAAGATACAACCAGATTGGATTATTAGGCAATTCAGGAAAATGTCAGAGAAATGTGAATCTTGCAGGCTGCTAGTCTGTGGAGAAAGTGTGGTGTGACCAGGGTCTAAATATGTGGCAATTTCCCTACTTAGGCAGCTGTTTCTTTAATTAACCACACAAACATCTTTATTTCACTTGCTTATCTATAACAGTTATGCACAGCCTTGCATTGCTATTTATCTTATTACATAAATATATAATAACTGTATATAGGAGATAAATACATAATAAAATTATATAAATGCCTTCTTACTTAAATTGCAAGCTTCTAGAGGCAGCAACAGGCTGCTCATGAATTGTTTGACTGATTACATAAAAATGGTATTTGTCTGACATAAATCTAATTGGATGGAAGTTACTTCATATTTTCCAGGGTGGATCCTAATTAAGATCCTTGCAGTGCGAAGGAAGTGATAGAAGAATGTGACAATGTATAGGTAGCTATCCAATTAAATTAACTACGATGATTAACAAATATGTGCTTTGTATTATTACTACCACGTTAGCCTAAGGTTTGCTGGTCATGGTTCAGTTTTGTGGGAAAAGAAGGGCAGGGCCAGCCCCAAATAAAATTGTGGTAGAAAAAGTAGGTTTCTGCCACCAGAATGACCCAATCCCTTTATGTACCTTCTCTTAGCTCTCTTTTGGCATACTCTAATTTGAATACCAGTTTAACTCAGATATTTGCACAACAAAACTGTCTGAATAAGTAGTATTTTTATTTGAAACAACACAAAGAGGTACAGTTTAAAATATTCCATTCATCCAAAAGAAGGCAAGAAAGGAAGAACAGAGGAATGAAAAACAAATAGGACAAATAGAAAACAAATACCAAGATAGCATATTTAAACCCAACCATATCAATACTTACAATAAATGTAAATGGGCTCCAATTAAAAAGCAGATTATTAACTTGGATTAAAAAAAGTAAGACCCAGCAATATACTGTTTATAAGGCAAGCACTTTAAATATAAAGAAACAAATAGATTAACATAAAAAAAGGTATACCATGCAAACACTGCATAAGAAAGCTGGTGGGGCTATATTAATAGACAAAGTAGACTTCAATGAAAAGACTATTATAGAGATAAAGAGGGGCATTTAATAATGATAATAAGCCATTTCATCAAGACAACATAGCAGTCTTAAAAATGCATGTACCTAATAACAAAGCTGTAAAATAAATGAAGCAAAAAGATAGAACTTTCTAAAAGGAGAACTTAACAAATTCACAGTAATACTTGGAGATTTTAACAACCCTTTTTCAGTAATAAATAGAAAAATAACCAGCGACAAGCTATCTAAAAATCAAAAAGGATAAAGAAGATTTGAACATTATTAACTTGACCTAGATGACATTTATAGAAAGAACATCATACAGCAATAGCAAGAATACACATTCTTTTCAAATGAACATGGAACATTCACCAAGGTAGACCATATGCTGGGCTATAAAACAAGTCTCAATAAATAGATAAATTTGGCTGGCCAGGCACAGTGGCTCATGCCTGTAATACCAGCACTTTGGGAGTCCAAGGCGGGCAGATCACCTGAGGTCAGGAGTTTGAGACCAGCCTGGCAAACATGGTGAAACCCCATCTCTACTAAAAATCCAAAAAAAAATTAGCTGGGTATGGTGGCGGGTGCCTATAATCAGCTGAGGCACAAGAATCACTTGAACCCAGGAGGCAGAGGTTGCAGTGAGCCGAGATTGTGCCACTGCACTCCAGCCTGGGTGACAGAGTGGGACTCTGTCTCAATGAATAAATAAATAAATAAATAAATAAATAAATAAATAAATAAAAATCCCAAAGTATTAAAATCATACAGAGTGTGCTTTTTGACTATAATAATATTAAATGTTAATATTTTGATGAATTAACTTGTATTAATAAATGTCCCTTCTTATCTCTGGTAATAGTCATTTTCTTGAGGTCTACTTTGTCTGATATTAATACAGCCCTACCAGTTGTCTAATGTAATGTCATGTATGGCATGCTGTGTATCTTTTAAAAAAATTTTAGTCTATTTGTGTGCTTTTCTAATAGGCAGTGCTTTTCTAATAGGCAGCATATTGTCAATCCTTGCTTTTGTATCCAAATTCAAAATAATAAGATAGCTACAAAAATTTCCAAATGTTAAGGAATTAAGCAACACAGCTATAAATAACCTATAAGTAAAAGAACAAATCTGAAGAAAAATTATAAAATATGTTGAACTGAATGATAACAAAATCTCAAAATATCAAAATGTATGGGATGCAACTAAAGCAGTGTATAGAGAGAAATTTATAGTTTTACATATTTTTATTAGAAAAGAGAAAGATGTCAAATCAATAATCTCAGCTTCTATCTTTTTTTTTTTTTTTTTTTTTTTTGAGACAAGGTCTTGCTCTATCACCCAGACTAGAGTGCAATGGCACGATCATAGCCCATAGGCCTGCTTTGGCCTCCCAAGTAGCTGGTGCTACAGGCATGTACCACCACACCTGGCTACTTTTTTTTTTTTTTTTTTTAAGAGACAGGGTCTCCCTATGTTGCCCAGGCTAGTCTTGAACTCCTGGGCTCAAGGGATCCTCCCACCTCAGCCTCCCAAAGTGCTGGGATTACAGGCATCAGCCATCTTGCCTGGCCTCAGCTTCCATCTTCACAAGCTAGAAAAATAAGAATAAATTAGACCCAAAGTAAGTAGAAAGAAGGAAATAATAAAAAATAAAAACAGAAAGCAATGAAATAGAAAACAGGGCCAGGCATGGTGGTTCACGTCTGTAATCTCAGAGCTTTGGGAGGGAGGTCAAGGTGGGCAGATGGCTTGAGGCCAAGACTTTGAGACTAGCCTAGGCAAAATAGTGAGACCTTGTCTCTAAAAAAAAAAAAAAAAAAAAAAAAACAACATCAACAACAAAAAACTTCAAACAAACAAGTTTAAACAAACTGTTTTTAGCCAGTGCCTGTAGTCCCAGCTACTTGGGAGGCCAACGAGGGAGGATCACTTGAGTTCAGGAGTTCAAGACTGCAGTGAACTATGATCATGCTATTGCACTGCATTCTGGGCGACAGAGCAATACCCTGCCTCAAAAAAAAAAAAAAAAAAAAAAAAAAAAGAGAGAGAGAGGGAGGGAGGGAAAATGAGCAAAGCAGGGAAAAATCAAAGTCAAAAGTTAGTTCTTTGGAAAGATTAATAAAACTGATAAACTTCTGGCAAGACTGATATCAAACATGTGTTTCACAAAACACAAACTTCCAATAATAGGAATGAAAAATGAGATATCACCACAGACCTTACACACATTGAAAAGCTAATACTGGGATATTATGGACAATTTTATTGCATTCATTAGATGGGACAAAGTCCTTGAAAACCATAACTTACCAATAATAACAAAATAACACAAGGGAAAATCTGAATAGCCCTAAATTTATTAATTACATTTGTAATTAAAATCAAAACAAACAGCACCCCTAATAGGATGGCTGGTATTTAAAAACAGCAACAACCCAGAATATAACAAGTATTGGTGAGGATGTGGAGAAATTAGGAAATTGGAGCCCTTATTCATTGCTATTGGAATATAAAATGATACAGCGGCTATGAAAAAACATTATGGTGAATCCTCAGAAATTAAACATAGAATTACCAGATGATTCAGCAATTCTACTTCTGGGTATATACCCAAACGAAGTGAAAGCAGAGACCAAAGAGATATTTGTACACCCATATTCATAGCAACATCATTCACAATAGACAAAAGGTAGAAGCAACCCACGTGTCCATTGAAGATAAATGGATAAACAAAATGTGATACATACATATATATATATGTACAATGGAACATTATCCAGCCTTGAAAAGAAAGGAAATTTTGACACATGGTACAACCATGGATGAGTCTTAAAGATATTATGCTAAGTGAAATAAGCTAGTCATAAAAGGATAGATATTGTATGATTCCTCTTATATGAGGTTCCTAGAGTAGTCAAACCGATAGAGACAGGAAGTGGAGTGGTGTTTGGCAGAGGTTGGGGAAGGGGGAATGGGGAATTAAGTTTTTAATGGATAGGGGAGGGGCGAGAGGAAACGGGGAGACGTAGATCAAAGGATACAAAGTTGCAGATATGTAGGATGAACACGTCTACAGATCTAATGTACAATACGAGGACTACAGTTAATAATATTGTATTATATTTGGGATTTTTGCTGAAACAGTAGACTTCAGGTACACTTGCCACACATACACACAAAGGTAACTATGTGAGAAGATACATTTGTTAATCTGCTTGCCTACGGCAACCACTTCACTGTGTATATGTATATTAAAACATCTTCTTGTATACCTTATATATACAATTAAAGAAGGAAGCTAGATACCAAAAAAGTAAAAAATAAATAGATAAAGAGTTTCATTTAGGGAAGATAAAAAAGTTCTGGAAATGGAGGAAGTATGAAGAAGGCAACAAAAATTTCCACAAATCCTGATAAGGTGTTTCAGTTTTTAAAAATTTACTATGTGAAAAATCTGAAAACGTGGTCCTGACCCTTCACTTAACTCAAATTAATGTCACAACAAAGGTATATATTGTACCAACTTTGCCCACAGGTTCCCATTTTCAGCTCACCATCCTATGAAGGTCCTTCCTCTTGAATCCTAAGAAGGCCAAAATGAAACAGAACAAGCAAGACTTTAGGGCCATGCCCCTATGAGATCTTAATGCCAAGGCTCAGTTATGAATAGGCAATGGTTAAAGCAATCACTAAGGAACAGACGAG
This sequence comes from Gorilla gorilla gorilla, assembly GCF_029281585.2. Taxonomy (NCBI): domain Eukaryota; kingdom Metazoa; phylum Chordata; class Mammalia; order Primates; family Hominidae; genus Gorilla; species Gorilla gorilla. The sequence continues at coordinate 73,895,890 of NC_073235.2, forward strand.
AAAGGAAATGAAGCTCATTCAAGTATTAGATTGACAGTGTCATTAAAAATCGCATTTATTATGCTACCAAGTATAAAGAGGCATACCAAGAAAAGCTGACAGACTTCCTGCCAGCTCTAGGTGTAGGTAGGTATGTGCCTATTTTAGAATGTAAGGAAAAGAACAAATGTTTAAAAGGACTTGGGTTCAGCATACATAGTAACTATGACAAGCCAAGGAGAAGGTGGTTTTAATAGTTACCAGTTTCCTGAGCAGACTACCACCACAATGAGCATAGTGGCAAAAGCAGCAGCCTTGATACAGAAGGCCAACTTATGGGGAGCAGATCTCTCCCCAGCTACAAATTTTGGCTAGATGCTTTGCCTACCACTAAAATGGGATCCTTTTCACAATGATTCATACATCTGCCTGACCATATCAACAAACTATAACATATGCTACAGGAATAGGTAAAATGTATGTAATGCACATGACAAAATACCTCTTAACTGCAAATTTTGCTTTTGGGGAGCAATAGTTTTGAGTAATACTTTTTTTTAAAGAAGGATTTTAATAAAAGGAAAGACTGCATAGTATATTTTGCAAATTGAAAAAATATTTTAGAAAGTAAAGGCTGAGCACAGTGGTTCATGCCTGTAATCCCAGCACTTTTGGAGGCCGAGGCAGGAGGATTGCTTGAGCCTAGGAGTTTGAGATCAGCCTGGGCAACACAGAGACCTCATCTCAAAATAAAAATAAATAAATAAAAGGAAATAATGCACCAATTCCAATATCTCTTCCATGTAAATTTCATTTTTTTTTTAAAAAAAGTTAAATATTTACCATGTGTGATGACCTATCCTAAGCACTTACATACAGTATATTATCTTATTTAGCTTCCATTTCCCTATCAAGTGGTACTATTTTAAGAAAAAAACCTATAAAGGACGAAGTAAACTAACAGGCCTAAAGTCACCCAGCTAAAAATTTATAGAGATTCAATTCCAGTCCAAGCAGTCTAATTAAAGAATCCACATTCTACCTTTTTGGATGTTTTTGTTTTTGCTTTTTTGAACAGCATTATTATTCACATACATATAATTCACCCATTTGCCTTCTACTTTTGTACACCACATATACAAGAAGGATCATGTTACTGATTCCCCAGTCTTTAATGGGGTTGCTAATTTTGTTGCAACTGATTTAAGGAGGCCCAGAATTCCTTCTCTCCCTTCATCTCTCAACTCTGTTTTTCTCTTGGGCCTTAATCAAATAGCAAGCAATGCCATTGGTAGCCAGCAGTCCCCAGATTTAGGAAAGCACAGTCATTCTCTTATTTGGCTTGTCATATTACTATATGTGCTGAACCCATACATAACAATATGTATAATCTGTACTCAAACCTCAAGGTGCAGACAAAAGGCTCTTGCATCACCTAAATAATGTAACATTTTAACACCCACGTCTTTTCACTGGTTTGCTTCTGCAGAGCTTAGTAGAGGCAAAGAACGGCTTCTTAGTTCCATTGCTTTTTAAGATGGTTCCTAAGACTGCTTTCTTGCATTTTACTACTACTAGAGGAACACCAAAGAAATAGAGCAAACAGTACTGCTGTTTGTGTGAATCTATAACGATTATCCTTGGAGCACTTAGCTAGCTCTAGGAAAAACTATTTGTAAAACTCCCCAAGGATGATTCCCAGTTGTCTCAGCTCACTGCAACCCCAGGGAGAGGAACTGCTATTAACCATACACTAAATGCCAGTCCACCATTTAAAATTTAACTTCCCTTCAATGTTTCCTGAGTTCTGAGTATCCTTTAAATAAATAAATTAGTGAGACATTCATGTTTTCACCTTTGTAACTGTTTAGCATTTCTTCTCAGCTGGGAAGCTGGGAAGCAAACATCATCTAGAATGAAGTTGCACTAAACATTACCTGAGAGGCTAGCATTAATGAGAACAAATTAAGCGCTATTGTTGTACTTTTTTGGAGAGCAAAAGCTGACAGGTAAGAAACACTTAAGTATCAACTACACTGCAGTGAAAACTGAAGCTTCAATTAACCCTGGCAATTTCAGAGAACTCAGAGGGTGACCATCTGCCAGACAAACAGCTTAGGCAACTCATGCATCTTGTTTTAATCTTTCTTTGGATGATTATAATTTCAGGGTATAAATAAGGTTATTAGCAAGAACAGAACAACAACAATAATTACAGTAAGTATTTGCAGAGCACTTTGATCACACTATGACGTCAGTAACTCTGCAGCTTCAAAATGGGAATTTCATGCTTAGTGTTTGTTCTCCATGACCGCCCTGAATGGTGGCTACATGATACACTCACTCACACAAAAAGAGGCAACTGGGACTCAGAAGTTATTTCTCTAAGGGATTTAATGTAAGCTCATCTCAAATCCATCTCAATCCAAAATATCTGAACTATTCTTATTTCTCTGGATGTTGTCTCCAAACACATTATACTGGGCCAGAATGAAATTGGTTTTAACTTATTTACCTGGCATTTCACATTTAGACTTCTGTGTACGGAAGAAGGAAAAAAGCCTGGATTCTTGATGGCATCATTGAACAGGTAAACCAATGATAGTCTATCTCTGGACTTCTTGCTAGGTGAAAAAAGTAAATCCTTTTGTATTTTAGCCACTATTAGGTTTTCTGTTATGTAATATGTATTATTGTTAAGTCCTGGGATTTCAGAGACAAATCCATTTGGTTTCTGCTCTCAAGAATTACCATTAAGTGAGGAAGAAAGAGATGCAAACAAAGAATCCTGACATGATATATAGTAAAGGTAAGTACAAAATGCTATTGGAGCACAGAGGAATGAATGATTAAGTCTACTAGTGGTGGCTCTGAGAAGCTTTCTGGTGGAGGTAATATTTGTGCTGGGTATAGAAGAATGAGTAACATTCCACGGAGAAAAGGGTAAAAGCCAGGGAATTTCAGGCAGGAGGATTAGCACAAATAAAGATTAAACAGGTGTGAAAACATGGAATATTCAGAGAATAAAAATAATATAGAAAAAGGTGCTGACCTAAATAATTCTGGATATGAATAGTGTCTATAAAACTGAAGGCAATAGGAATGGTAATAAGCACTGTACTCTAGTTGATAAAGGGTTAACAATTCTGAAATCAGTATACAAGGAAATCAGAATTGAACAATTAGGAAGTAGGTGATACTTGGCAGAAGCCAGGTTTCTCATTGTTGGAGTGGGAGGTTACAAACAAGGGAGAAGAAAAGGCTAGAATAATCTATATGGTAATGACTTAGAATGCAAGTCATTTGTATGCACTCATATTTAGCTTAATATACATACGTTACATATAGAAATATCTGTAGATATGTATGTATACATTGATTAGTATACACACATATATTTCCTTACTATGTCATCTGAGAGGGCCTAGAAGTCACCACATCCCAGTGGCAACAAGCACACCCAGTACCCAGATCTTCGTTTCTAACCATTCTCTAATAAAACAGAACCATGGCTGCTTGGAGAACTGGCTGATTCTAGGATTGAGGCAGAGAATATAAGATGAGCCTAGAGCATCTTATAGTGCCAGAAAGTAAGGAAGTGCACACACATACACCCGAAAAACCAAAAAAACCTACAGTGCTGAGGGTATTGTCAAAAGGACACGGGAGCCAACTGAATGTGTAGCCAATGGCCAAAGCTAGAACACTCTGAGCAACAAAATAAAAAGTAGTTTTGGATTACAACCCAAAGTATAAAATAAATATCCATGTATCCATACTGATATAAATGATTAAATAAACAAATAAATGAGGGAGAAGAGAGAAATCGTCCATGCAAACAGTTCTAAATAATTTATGTAAATAAATACTCTTCCCTTAAGGAAGTGGAACTCCTCATTAAGTGTGGGCAGCACATAGTGACTTCTTTCTGAAGAGTTCAGTGTGGACAGGGGGAAAAATAACTCTGCAGCAGAGTAACTTCACAAAGAGTTCCTCAGCCAGGTGATCAAGGTTAACATAAACAGTGATAGTGCTGATAGCATGTATTCTTGATATGATGTGACAAAAACAGCACTTTACCTCTATGTTCTTCTTCCCCAACCCCCATAACTTCAGTCTAATCATAAGAAAACTATCAGATAAACCCCAGTTGACAGACATTCTATAAAATATGACTAATACTCCCCAAACTGTCAAGGTCATCAAAAACAAAGAAAGTCTGAGAAACTGCCAGAGCCAAGCAAAATAAGGAGACATGGTGACTACATGTAATGTGGTATCCTGGATGGAATCCTGGAACTCAAAAAAGTCATTAGGTAAAAAGTAAGGAAATCTGAATAAAATATGGACTTTAGTTAACAATAATGTATCAATATTGGTTCATTAACTGTAACAAATGTACCATACGAATCTGTTACTAACAAGGGAGACGGGGTATGGACTATATGGAATCTCTCTATACTAACTTCACAATTTCTTCATAAATCTAAAAGTGTTCTAAAATTAAAAATGTAAAACAAAATAATTTTGTATGACTACAGACTATGATGTGAGGGGCAGACAGGTGGGGTGGGGAGGTGGTTATAAGGCTGGAAAGTTAGGCAGAGGCCAGATAGGAATCTTCATGTACACCAAATTAAGCAGTTTGAATATTTTCTCATAGGCAATGCAACAAACAGAATTTTAAATAAGAGAGCAAGATGATGAGATCTGTTCAGTGGTCCCCCCCTCATCCTGTCTGCAGGGGATAGGTTCCAAGATCCCTAGTGGATGCCTGAAACTGTGAATAGTAACAAACCCTATACATACTATGGTTTCTCATATATATATATATATATATATATATATATATATATATATATATATATATATGATAGTTTAACTTACAAATTAGGCTTAAGAGATTAGCAATAACTAATAAAACAGAACAGTTGTAACAATATACAATAAGTTATGTGAATACAGTCTCTCCCTCTCTCTCAAAATATCTTATTATACTGTATTAACCCTTCCTGTGTTGATGTGAGATGATAAAATGCCTACGTGATAAGATGCAGCGAGGTGAATGATGCAGTCATCGTGACATAGTGTTAAGATACTATTGACCTACATCTGAAGGACGATCAGCTGCTTCAGGTAATCCTGGATCATGGAGCCATGACGGTGTCAATGGCTGGCTGTCAGGAGCAGATGATCACTACCGGGTAGTTAGAAGTTATAGAGTGGATACACTGGACAAAAGAGTGATTCACTTCCTGGGCAGGACAGAGTGAGATGGTGTGACATTTCATCATGCTATTCAGAATGGCATGCAGTCTAAAACTTCTGCCTTATTTCTGGAATTTTCCATGTAATATTTTCAGACTATGGTTGACAGTGGGTAAATGAACCATGGAAAGTGAAACCATGGATAATGGGGGACATTATTTATAAAGATTATAAAGATTTATAAAATGTATCTATATATATTATAATGGCCTTATACTACCAATGACTGATCAGTGAAAAATCAAAGTTCTGGGACCAGGGCATGTGTAGCATTTAAAATCTCCCCATACAGTCTTGGTGTACATTGAGGATTGAGAACCACTCAGATACAGAATTAATAAGAAGAGAAAGAGGCCCAGGGATACATACTAAGACTATTAGATCATGACAGCTAAAGAAAACAGTGGCCATGAGTATCAACGAGGGCACATATTCAAGTCACGCTTCAGAGGCAGAAACAATGAATTTCTTGCAATGACTAGATGTAAAAGTTGTGTGCAGTGAAACAGGGGACAAGGTTTCTGGCTTGCGTAGCTGAGTAGATGTTGATGGTATTCAAAACAGAGTTCATACATACACGCAAAAAGGCTGGATAATGGTGGGATGAAGGTAGGGAAGGGAAGATAATGAGTTCAATTTGCACATGACAAACTTTAAGGATCCTACAATATATTCAAATGGATAGCCCCAATAGGTACTTAGAAATGAATTCATGTGAGTGGTAGGTGCTAGAGATGTGTATCTGGGAATCAAGTCCTGGTTTTACAGGTGGTGGCTGAAGTCGAGAGGAACTGATCAAGAAAAAAAAAAAATAGGGCAGATGGAACTAATGGTAATACTGATATTTAGGAAGAAGAGGGGTTAGTTTATGGGACTGAATACTAAAGAATATTAAAAGAAGCCAAAAATAAACAATTGGTTTTGGAAATATAGGAAATCAGTGATGACCTTTATCAAGGTGATTTGAACCCTGGCTCTGCCAGCAGAAAACAGTTTAATCAATATATAAGTCACTGGAGTAAAGGAGGTAATGAATGTAGATGACTGACAGGCAGAGGAGAGAAAAGGAGAGAAGTTGGGCTGTATTTTGAGGGATCATGTAGGTGAGAGAAGGGTATTTGTTAAGCTGCAAAGATTCTTGAGTATCATTGTAGGATGAGAGAACACACACACACAAAGACTGAAGATACTGAAAAAAGAAAATTGCTGACAAAACAAGTTTTGAGAATAAGTAGGCCAAAGAAAGGGGAAATAAGTACACAGAAAACACATCAGCTATGTAAGGTATCTAGAACAACTTCATGCTCGGAAGAGTAAGAACAGGTGAGTTTGTAGTAGAAGAGAAGATGGCTAAGACACTCCTTTCCCAATGAGCTCTTCTTCGTGAAGTAAGAGGCTGTAAGGTAGGGGGCATGAGAAAAGGAGGAACAGAAAAAAATGGGAAAGGACACTAACAACATTTGAATAAAAGAATGTCAATGAACATAAGTTGCCTATCTAAAGATGCAGCTCAAATTAGTGGTTATTTATTGGTTGTCTCTCAAGTATTCACTCCCTACTTCCCATAGCTCATGGACTTGAAATCTGTACATTTTCTGAGAGGCCAGAGTGGACATGATTGAAGCCAGAGGTGAACATATACCCTATGCTAAGCCAATTGGCACACTTCTATACCTCTGGGCATAGTGATTGGTTAGGAAGTGGGCATGTGGCCAAACCTGTCCAACAGAGTACCTTTCTGTTTTACTGCTAGAGATCTGGGAACAAAGATAATTTTTAATACCTATTAGGTATGAAAGAGGAAGCACCTGTTATGTATGAAAGAGGGGCTTTTTCAACAGCCCAAAGCTGTTGAAAGCTATATTGGTCAGCTTGGGCTGCCACAACAAAATATCATAGACTAGGTTGCTTAAACAACAGAAATTTTATTTTCTCACAGGTCTGGAGGCTAGAAGTCCCATATCAAGGTGCTGGCTGATTTGGTTCCTGGCTTGTAGACAGCCACCTTCTCATTGTGTCCTCCAATGGCCTCTGTACATTCGCAGAGGGAGAGAGGTATCTTTGATATCTTCTCCTCTTTTTATAAGGACACCAGTTCTATTGAATTAGGGCCTCACTCCTAAGACCTCACTTGATCTTTATTACCTCCATAAAGGCCCATCTCTAAATAAAGTCACATTGCGGGGTAGGCCTTCAGCATATGAATTTAGGGGGACACAATGCAGTCCATAACAAAAGCCACCTTGGAGCCATGAGTGGGCCTAGCGTTAGGTATGCATGGTACAAATATAGGATGAAGCCAACTGTGAGGCAAGAAAACTAGGAAGCTAAAAAGAGGTTAATAAGTCCCATTGTTAAGTAGTTGAATTAAATTCCTCTTTTTTTTTTCAGTTATAGAGCCAACACATTTCTTAATTGTTTAAGCCATCTGAGTTTTCTGTTATCTGCAACCAAAAGTAACCTGACTGATAGGGCAGTTATTGATTTCCTCTACTACCTAGTTTGTGGGGCGAAATATTTGGTTTGATCTGGATTAGGACTATTTAGGCTTGTAGTATGGAAAGCAATGGTGATTTAAGATGGCGGAAGTGAAGGAAAATATAACTAGTAACCACAGAGTAAGCCCATGCTGACTGGGAAAAAAATAATAGAGAGGGAAGAGGAGGGTAGAAGGAATTGGAGGAGCTGATGGACTTAAAGTGGCTAGAGTCTGGGTTTAAAAGAAACAAGGGGAGGGACCCAGCAGCTTGGGAGGCTGAGGTGGGAGGATCGCTTGAGCCCAGGATTTTGAGGCTGCAGTGAGCCTTGATCATGCCTAGGTGACAGGGCAAGACCCAGACTCTAAAAGGGGGGGAAAAATGGAAAGAAACAGGGGAGAGAGAAGACAGATAGGAGGTACTGATTAGGAATGAGGCCTTCTACGTTTTTTTTGTTAACCCATGTCACCTAGTAACAAAAACAGTAAACACTGTAACAATGAGAAGGAACTACTGCTTTGAACGAGAGGCTCTTACAGCGTGGCCAAAACCACAAGGCTACAAATACCTATGAAAGAGAAAGCTTTTAGTATTGACAAAAGCTAAAACATGGACTCCCGTCCACCATCTTATGTTAATCTTCTGAAAGTCATTATAATAGATCTCCATCCCTTGCTCTTCAGGAACAGTCCCCCACTGGACACATCTGCTGAAACAGGGTTTGTCCAACCAAGGTCCTATGACAATTATTTAAATTGCATTTTTATTATGATAATAATCTAAAATTCAATAGGAGCCATGTATAACTGCTACTTGATTTCAGTGCCTGTGTTTGCATTTATGATCTTGCTGGCAATAAGCAGCACAGATGTAATACACAAATGATGCATCTGAGTATACAGCACACTGTAAAAAGATTCTGCAGTATTTTGAATAGAGAAAAGTGGTGAGGGAATTGGGAAGACACATAGCACACAACAGCACAGATGGGCTGAAGTCAAAAGAACCTGCGGGATGATGGTCAGTAGCTTCTTTATAATGAGAGTTGCAATTTATTTTCAGTAAAACATCAGCAGTCACACTATACTGCTGTTAATTCGAGTTTTATTGGTTTTGTGGTTCTACTTCTACTTATTTTGATTTTGTGGCTGAATAGGAGCTCTATGCACAAGGAGCTTATACCTAGATTTGTGTTCATAAACAACATAGTAAGAATATTTTAAGTCAACTGAGGGACCTGAGAATATTTTTCCTTTAAACAGAGATTTATTTCTCAGCATTTAGAAATAGTATTAGAAAATTCTGTTCCAGAGAATTCTACAGTTTTTTTTTTTTTTTTTTTTTTTTTGAGATGGAGTTTCACTCTTGCTCCCCAGGCTGGAGTGCAATGGCAAGATTTTGGCTCACTGCAACCTCCGCCTCCCCAGTTCAAGTGATTCTCCTGCCTCAGCCTCCCGAGTAGCTGGGATTACAGGCATGCACCACCACGCTCGGCTTTTTTTATTTTTAGTAGAGACGTGGTTTCTCCATGTTGGTCAGGCTGGTTTCGAACTCCCGATCTCAGGTGATCCACCCGCCTCGGCCTCCCAAAGTGCTGGGATTACAGGCATGAGCCACCGTGACCAGCTGCTGGGAATTCTACTCGTACTGCTCCTTAATAGCAGAAATATCCCTAAGTAGGGCACAGTCACCTCAATTCTCTGCAGAAAGCAATTTCAGGTGGCGCTGAAGGGTATGGACTAGGTTGGTTCAGGATCTGCCACTTACTACCACAGGCTGTATCACTACCAGAGGTTGTCTTAGTTTTATAACCTCTGGCATGATACCTAACTTCGCTAGTCTCAATTTCTTTAATAAAATGTGCCTAATAAGGTTATTTCCAAAGATAGGAAGCTTCTGGGAGGTAACACATGTAGCTTAGTGCTGGGTGCGTGGTAAGTGTTCAATCAGTGCTAACCCATTTGCTGTTATCATTAGTCTGCCTCTCCTCACAATTTCCACAGGGCTTTGTGAATACCACAGGATCAAGCCTTCCACTAAGATGCTGCTTAATTTGAACAGCCCTAAGTAGTCCCAACTTTTCAAGAAGGCAAAAGACTAATTTACCAATGAAGCAGGATGGTATAGTAGAGGGCTGAACCAACAACAGGCTTAGTCCCAAGTTCAAGTCACTTAATAGGTGGCTGAGCCGGGACTTGAAGTTGAGATTAAGTCTGTTGTCAGTTCATGATTTTTTAGGGAAAGTTATTTTGCTTACGCCTATCAGTGCGTTCGTAAAATGGAGAGAATTCTTAAGTCACAAAGTTCTTACAAAGAAAATTATAAACTACATAGTGCCTTACAAATGTAAAGTCAAATTATTATTCAACAAATTCCGGAAACATTTCTAAGGGGCACCTCTTAAAACTAAAATAGAAAAAAAAAAACCCACAAAATAAAATTAATAAATAATTACGAACACCCTCCCACCTCCCACTGTCTAGCAATCAGGTACTGAGGCAGTTAGGACCACAAGCTAAAATGAAAGTAACAATCAAGTCTTACTTTCTGCAACAGTGCAAGCAGGAGGCAAAAAGAAGTGCTAGCTCCCCAGCTTTCCTTTCTCCCCCACTGAATGGCAGCACTGTGTGAGGATCAAGTAGACACGGCATAGATGGGGAAATTGTCTTACTGTCAAGGAGGGGTGGGAGAAGGCTCTCGCTTTTCTAAATGGACCCCTGGGGTGGAGGTGGTCAGAGACGCGGGAGGGCAGAGGAGGGAGCCTGGAATGGAAGGAAGTCCTCTGAATGGAGGCATCTGGGCTAGGAATGCAGGGGGCTGATTCCTAGACTACAGCCCCTCCAGGAAACTGCAATGTTCTAGCTGTGTACCAACTATGGTGTGGGGAAGGCAGCTTCTCCCCATGAGGCCCTCCAGGCAGAGCCTTGTAATTGTCTACGGTCAGGCCGGAAAGATCACATGTGGAATTTCGACCTAGAACCAGACTCCTCACCCACAAAGAAGTAAACCTTATCCCAGGAAACTATATAAACTTAAAAAAATCAATAAATTTAAGAAAGGTTTAGAAAAGCCCATGAATAATAATGTCACAGCAAGCTGCTAAAGAATAATTGAGAATACTAATTATGTTCTTAATCTCCAAGGAATACATCATATAGAGCAACCTTAGTAATCTTTCACCTATGAATGGTCTTATTCCTACGCTCATTTGTAAGACAGTTGTTAAGAGCTCAGAACCACATTTTCTATAGGAACATTTTAAATGGTGATTAAGAAACCAGGCTAGTCCACACATGCTTTTTAAATCCATAACGTGGATGAAAAGAAATGTGCTTGTTTATTTTAAATGGTCTTAGAAAACTGGCAAATCCTATTTTCCCAAATAGCTGAAACATCGCCAATCCACACTGCCTGGGGCAACTCAAATCTTATTTAATACAAAAACAATCTGATTAAATATGATTCTTTCCAAACAACAACAAAACACATAAAACCTGTCAACCATCTCCCTGCCACCTGACAACCTAAGATGTGTCTAGAAGGTACTAATGTTGTTTAGCTAAAAACTAGACCTGTACCTCAAAATAAGTGCTGTCCCTTCAAATAAGTCACTTTAAGAGATTACTATTTATTCCAGTAATAGCAAAACATTTTTGAAATTCCATTTTCAGATAATGCCCTCATAGCAAGCTATTGTTCTTTTTCATATCCTCAATGATGGCAAACTCTTTGCTTTAGAAGAATACCTTTTGCTTTCAGAGTAAGTTGTTGTTCTTGTTGCCATAAATGTATAAACTCCTGACATAAACAGCTTGGAAGAATAATACTCATTAAGATACAGCTTCTGGTATGTTATTTCCTTGAACAGTCTTAAGCAGTCATACCTCATAAATCCAGTTCACATAGTACATACTGTAATACCACAAATGATAGTATCTTTAGATATTACTTAGATAATATCCTTAAATATTACTCTTTTCTAAGAAGCCAAAGCTATCTGGAAATATGAGCTGGATGTTTTTAAAAAGTGTTTTTATTTAAATGGAACATATACAGTGGGAAAGATCCCTCTACAAATTCAACACAAAATAATATGAAATACCTAGGAATAAACCTAGCCAGAAATATACAAGACCAATATGAAGAAAGCTATACAACTGTACAGAGGGACATGGAAGACAATTTTAATAAGTAGGAAGACAGTACATGGGTTTCTGGGGCTGAAGATTCAATACTGTAAAAATATAAATTCTCACCAAATCGTCTATAAAATTAAAGTAATTCCAATAGAAATTCCAAAAATGTTTTGGGAGAACTTTAACAAATAATTTAAAAGTTCATCTGGACAAATAAACATGCAGGAAGCACCAGAAAAATACTACAGGGAGAAAGAGTGATGTGATTGTGTTGGGTGGAGTTGGGGGATGGTGTGTACCTGTCCTTCCAAACATTACAACACGCTGTCAAACAAATAAGTCCTGGGCATACCTCTAACACAGGAGATACAGTCAAAGCAAATGGAACAGAATAGAAAGTCCAGAAACGAGTTAGAATACATATATAAGAATTCCATTTGTAATAAAGCTAGTATTTCAAATTAGTGGGTTACAGCTGGCCTATTCAAAGATGTATATTAAGAAAAGGGCCACCCGTTTGGAAAAAAAAGGTACATCGCTACTCCATATCTAACATCAAAATAAATTACAGATGAGTTAAACTTTTAAATGTGAAAAATTAAATCTTTATTAGTCTAGAAATAAAGTGAATATTTTCCCAAAAAATGGGGTAAAAAAGACTCTTAAACATGATACGAAAGCCACAAACTATTTAAAAAAGGAGAACAAGACAAATACATTGCTTACATTTAAATGTATGGGAAGATATGCTATAAAAGACACTGGTGGAAATAACCTGCAAAATATTACAACGTGTTAGTTTATAAGGAATGCTTAGAAAATAATAAGTAGAAATGACCTCAGCAGGAAATGTGCTAATGCTATGAATAAGCATTTACTAAAGAAATGCAGATGGCCACTAGACACTTGAAACTGTTCATCACACCAATAATAAATGTCTCTTTAGGATTCTTTTGACTGCAAATAACAGAAGGCACTACTCAAAGTGGCTTAAATGATAAGGAAATAACATCTGTCATAACTGAAAGCCCAAAGATTGGGCAAGTTCCAGGTAAGGTTTCATCTGCTATTCTACAATGTCATTGAGGATCCAGGTTCCTGCCATTTCTCCATCTTGCTCTCCGCAGCATCACCTTCATCCTAAGGCTAAGTCCCTCTGTCAATTACAAAATGGCTGCAGCAGTCCCAAGCATCATACAGACATGGCAACATCCAGCAAAAGAAAAGGACCATCTCTTTCTTGTGTCTCTTTTTAGGGAGGAGGAAACTTATCCACAACTTCCCAGCCAGACTTGCTCTCAGATTTCACTGGCCAGAATTTGGTCACAAACTATTCCCAAATCAATCTCTGGTAAGAGAATCTTAAACTAGAAGTTCTCAGAGTATGGTCCACGAATTCCTGGGGAACCCTACCCCACTTTAGGCAGTCTTCAAAAGGCTAGAATTATTTTCATGATAATATCAACATATTATTTGCCTTAAAAAAAAAAAACACTGTAGTGCCATTTGCACCGATGGTGCACAGGCAATGTGGATAAAAGCATTAGCACCTTTGCCTAAATCAGAACACTGGCATCAAACTATACAGAAGATCACTGTCTTCTTCACCAACTATGGACTCACAGAAGAAAAAAAAAGGCAGTTTCACATAAGCATTTCCTTGATGAAGCAATAAAAATTGTTTTCACAGAGCATCATTTTAACTTTGGTATTTTCTCAAAAATAAATGAAGTAAGACTGCCAAGAAAACAACTGACACCATTTGTTGCCTTTGATAAAATTTAAGCTTTTAAGCAAAAATTAGAATTCTGGAAAACCTGTGTTCACCACTATAAGCCTAACAGCTTTCTAATTCTTAAACACTGTTCAGATGAGAATAAGATATTTTTGGTACTATAAAATGAAATGTGTCAACATTTGGAAGACCTATACAACTCAATGAGCCAGTATTTTCCAGATGACCAACATAAGATGATACAAAATCACGCACGGGCTAAAGATCCAGTCAAAGTATAATACAAGACAGACCAATGGATTTTAATGTAGCAGAATATGAAAAATTCACTGACAAGGCCTCAAACTGTAATATTGCAATTAACCTTTAAGATACTACCACTTACTGGGATTTGGTGTAGTATCAAAGTAGAATACCCATATTCATCTGAAGAGACAAAGCACTCCTCCCCTTTCTAACCACTTATAAAATATATCTGTGTGAGATCAGATTTCTTCACATATATCAACCAGAACAACATATCACAACAGACTTAATGCAGAAACAGATATAAGAATCCAGTCATCTCTTAGGTCAGACATTAAGATTTGCAAAAAATGTAAAACAATGCCATTCTTCTAATATTTTTCTTTTGGAAAATATTTTTTATAAAAATATGCCATAATAACATACAATGGGTTTATTAGTCTTATTTTTAAATCACTTAATAATGCAGTTTTTACAGGTGTTGTGATAAAAAAGATTTAATAAATATTTAAACAATTAATTTTTTCTTAGGTTACATTTCAAATGTAGTAAATATCCATAGCTACAAGCCACATAAACAAATGTTCTTTGGAGCCTTTATAATTTTTCAGTGTCAAGAGGTCCTGAGACCAAAAAGCTGGAGACTCGCTGCCTTAGATTAATTTTCTGGGTGATATGGATAGCGGAAAGCCCATCACACAGAAAACAGTAAAATAATCTTCTGTCATTTTGGCGAAGGTAAAAACACTGTGATAAATGGTGTGCAGGAACAGGCATTCTGGCAAACTGAGGGGGCACTGAACTGAGAGACCTTTCCTGAGGGGGCTTTGGTAATACATATGAAAATTTTAAAGAAAAAATTAGAAAGAAAATTTCGTTTCTAAAAATATATCCTATAGATATAATCAGAAGAATATATTAAGGATTTGTCATAGCATTATTTGTATATTATACTGAAAAACTACAATACAAATATTAATTTTTAGAAGACTGACTAAATTATTGTACATGCATAGAAAGGAAAATTATGTAGCTGCTTAAAAATGTTGCTAAAGCCAGGCACAGTGGCTCATCCCTGTAATTCCAGCCCTTTGAGAGGCCAAGGTGGGCGGATCACCTGAGGTTGGGAGTTTGAGACCAGCCTGACCAACGTGGAGAAACCCCATTTCTACTAAAAATACGAAATTAGCCGGGTGTGGTGGTGCATGCCTGTAATCCCAGCTACTCAAGAGGCTGAGGCAGTAGAATCGCTTGAACCCGGGAGGCGGAGGATGCGGTGAGCTGAGATCGTACCACTGCACTCCAGCCTGGGCAACAAGAGCGAAACTCCGTCTCAAAAAAAAAAAAAAAAATCTTGCTAAAGGCTGGCCCCAGTAGCTCACACCTGTAATCCCAGCACTTTGGGAGGCCAAGACAGGCAGATCATTTGAGGCCAGGAGTTAAAGACCAGCCTGGGAAACATAGTGAGACCCCCATCTCTACAAAAAATTAAAAAATTAGCTGGGCATGGTGGTGTGTACCTGTGGTCCCAGCTTCTTGGGAGGCTGAGGCAGGAGGATGACTGGAATCTGGGAGGTTGAAACTGCAGTGAGCCATAATTGCACCACTGCACTCCAGCCTAGGTGACAGAGCGAGGCTCTGTTTCTAAAAAAAAAAAAAAAGGTTACTAAAACTCTAAATTTATTGGTATGTGATATGGTTTGGCTGTGTCTCCACCCAAATCTTATCTTGAATTGTAGCTCTCATAATTCCCACATGTTGTGGGAGGCATCTGGTAGGAGATAAATGAATCATGGGGGTGATTTCTCCCATACTGTTCTCGTGGTAGTGAATAAGTCTCACAAGATCTGATGGTTTTATAAGGGGAAACCCCTTTCACTTGGCTCTCATTCTCTCTCTTGCCTGCTGCCATGTAAACTGTGCCTTTTGCCTTCTGCCATGATTGTGAGGCCTCCCCAGCCACATGAAACTGTGAGTCCATTAAACCTCTTTTTCCTTATAAATTACCCAGTCTGGGGTATGTCTTTATCAGCAGCATGAAAATGAACTAACACGGAATGAAAAGATGTCCATGATTTATTAGGTAGAAAAAAAAAAGTCAGGTACAAGATAGTATTTATAGTACGGTCTCATCTTAAAAAATTAATGTCTATATACCAAGAAACATGCATATGCATAGGGTAAGTCTAGTAGAATTTATAGCAGTTGTCACTGATTGAAAGGCTCACAGATCTTCCTTGCATTTTCTTCTTAATATATCTCGAAATCTTCTTCTTCTTTTTTTTTTTTTTTTGGACAGAGTCTAACTGTGTTGCCCAGGCTGGAGTGCAGTGGCGCGATCTTGGCTCACTGCAACCTCTGCCACCCGGGTTCAAGCAATTCTCTGCCTCAGCCTCCCAAGTAGCTGGGATTATAGGCCCCTGTCACCATGCCTGGCTAATTTTTATATTTTTAGTACAGGTGGGGTTTCACCATGTTGGCCAGGCTGGTCTTGAACTCCTGACCTTGTGATCCACCCGCCTTGGCCTCCCAAAGTGCTGGGATTACAGGCATTAGCTACCACGCCTGGCCTAAGATATCCTTTTTTCTATGTAAACCCAAATTACCTTTATAATTAGAAAATACAAAAATATTTTAAAATCACTAAATATACAAATTCTATATAATACTTATGAGTAGAGGATCCATTCTAGGGAATAAAAGATGGTATAATAGGCAGTAGGTGACAGCAACACTAGAATGCTGGATTCTGGACCCAAATACCCAAGGGTAAATGTCCAGAGAAGAGTTGCTTAAAAGACCCCTAATTGTCAGACTGGGTAAGGCAGATGATTATGGATGCTGATTAAGGTGGAGCAAAGAACCAGGAAGTAGAAAGAAATTATTAGAAAAGGAAAAGGGTAACAGGAGAATGTGGGAAACAAACAGCCCATGCTAGAATGCTGAATTCCAGTTATCTAGAAACCTATTCATCAACTATGGCAGGCACTTGCTACACTGTTGTTTGACATTATGGCTGCTCTCTCTTTCCATTTGGTGACTGTGTTTCTGACGCGCCAGGATCGTTTCATTTATAGTACTTGTTAATCATCAGACAGCAAACACAGATGGTACCAGTCAGGTCTGCCCAGCCTTGCTGCTGAAGCTGGAGTCAGCTCCTAGGAAAGCTCGTGCACCCTCTGCTGGTCATCTCTACACCAGGACAAGAGGATCTGTGTCCAAAGGAGGTAGGTAGCTTCCCATATCACAGGGATTCACCTTTGTACTCTCCAGCTAATTTCAGTGAAGACTTTGGGAACCATTTCCTCAAACTGCCACCTCGAACAGACAACTCCAGACTAAAACAATGCCTTCCTTTATTATGCCAAAGAGAAACATCCTAAAAACTAAAGTGCTGTGAGAAAATTTTCCTTCAAGAGCATTTTAAGTTCAACGATTTCACCTTATTACTTAATAATTAAAGGTGTCCAGATGGCTGCAACACTTAATATGGCTATAAAGCTCCATTAGCGTTTACTCTGGTTGAAAATCTGAGAACCACTCTAACAGATCTTATTTGTACAGATTTTATAACTTACAAAAGCTCTCACATTCATTTTCACATCTGATCTTCAACTATCCTGTAAGTGAGGGACAAGGGTGGGAAAAGCATTTCTGTTATCACTGTTGTACAGATGCAGGAGCTGAGGCTCGAGCACTTGGTCACATAGCCACAAGAGCCCACTCTCCAAGCAGGCTCCTGACTCCAAATTCTATGTTCTACTTAGTATGCTATTCCATCTGAGCTGCTGATCCATCAGAAGTTTTCTAAAGAGTTGGCATGAATTTTAGCAGAGAGGTAAAAGACCGGAAATCCATGTTTCCATAATACATCCCACTTTTGCTTCAAATGTCATCTAAATTTTAGATGCTGAACCCTACATCTGAGGGGTTTGCATTGCAGGCAGTGCTTTTCCCAAAAAGAACATCAGCTTAACAAGGGAAGTGGGTATCTTAGTAAGAAATCTACTGAAAACCAAATAAAGTTAACTTAGAATTTCTATGTGTGGCATGTCTATGCCCATAAAAAGTAGATCCTGTCAGGCTTTGTAGCTTTCACTAAGTCAATGCTATATATGAAGCATGAAACTGGGTTGGGGATTCTCAAGTTCTGGTCCTGTTTTCTCTTGAATCTTTATAATCTCGATGATTTTCCCCATGAAAACAAAGTATTATGGATACTGTTTTGTTGGAGTGCCAAGCTAAAAATCAGTATGCTGAAGAAGAGAGATGCAGTGAAATTTAGCCATAATCACCAAAACTAAAGAACAAAAGTAGTAATAATAAATAGATTCAAACAATTATATAAGGTTTGCTTTGTGCTAGGCACTACTCCAAGTCATACACATGCACACACACACAAATTCATTTAGTCCTCCCAAGAATCTTCACTAACAGATAAAGAAATTGAAGCACAGAGAAGTTAAGTAGTTCTAGTTACTTAAGGTAACCAGGGTTACACAGATACTAAGCAGTGAGGCTGAGATCTGAACCCAGGCAGGCTGGTACATGAGTTCATCTTCTTAATTACTAAGTTGTGCCATCCCTATATAGTGGTGTCTACCATATTCCTGTTGCATTTTTAAAGTAAACTTTTAATTTCAGATTTATAAAAATGTTATAGATAGTACAGAGAGTTTCCATATATCTGATATAGTTTCCCCCACTATTAAATCTTACATTATTATGGTATATTTATTATAATTAACAACTTAATAGTAATACATTATTATAAACTTAAGTCCATACTTTATTCAATTTCCTTAATTTTTATCTAATGTCCTTTTTCTGTTCCGGGATTCCTTATTACATGAGATCATGTCATCATGTCTTTTTTTATTTGAGATGGAGTCTCACTCTGTCATCCATGCTGGAGCACAGTGGCGCAATCTCGGCTCACTGCAAGCTCCGCCTCCTGGGTTCACGCCTTTCTCCTGCCTCAGCCTCCCGAGTAGCTGGGACTACAGGCACCCGCCACCATGCCCGGCTAATTTTTTGTATTTTTAGTAGAGATGGGGTTTCACTGTGTTAGCCAGGATGGTCTCGATCTCCTGACCTCATGATCCGCCCGCGTCAACCTCCCAAAGTGCTGGGATTACAGGTGTGAGCCACCGCACCCGGCCATGTCGTCATATCTTCTTAGGCTCCTATTTATTCTGACAGTATCTCAGATTTTCTTTGTTTATGAAGACCTTGACAGTTTTGAGGTATACTAGTCAGGGTTTAACCGGTTTCTCCCCACTGTTAAGGTATACGCCCCTTTTACACAGTGTACTCTTTGGAAGGAAATCATTATGCAGAGCCCACATTTAAAAAGTGGGCAGTTAGGCTCTACCTCCTTAAGGGCAGAATATCTACACAAAATATTTGGAATTCTTTTGCACGGACGATTTGTCTCTTCTCTCCCAGTCATTTATTTATTCAATCCTTTATTTATATCAGTACAGACCAGGGATACTTATGTTACACTTCATGTTATAACTAAATACTAACTTAGTTATTTTGCTGCTCAAATTATTTTGAGCTTTGGCTGTTAAGAGCTCTTTCAGGCCAGGCACGGTGGCTTATGCCTATAATCCCAGCACTTTGGGAGGCTGAAGCTGGAGGATCACCTAAGCTCAGGAGTTCAAGACCAGTCTGGACAACATGGTGAAACCCCATCTCTACCAAAAATACAAAAAATTAGCCAGGCATAGTAGCATGTGCCTGTGGCCTCAGCTACTTGGGAGGCTGAGGTGGGAAGACTGCTTGACCCCGGGAGGCAGAGGCTGCAGTGAGCCGAGATCATGCCACTGTACTCCAGCCTGGGTGACTGTACTCCAGCCTGGGTGACTATACTCCAGTATGAGTATAGCCCAGTATGACTATACTCCAGTATGAGTATAGCCCAGTATGACTATACTCCAGTATGAGTATAGCCCAGTATGACTATACTCCAGTATGAGTATAGCCCAGTATGACTATACTCCAGTATGAGTATAGCCCAGTATGACTATACTCCAGTATGAGTATAGCCCAGTATGACTATACTCCAGTATGAGTATAGCCCAGTATGACTATACTCCAGTATGAGTATAGCCCAGTATGACTATACTCCAGTATGAGTATAGTCCAGTATGACTATACTCCAGTATGACTATGCTCCAGTATGAGTATAGTCACGCAGCGTGACAGAGTGAGACCCTGTCTCAAAAAAAAAAAAAAATCCTCTTTCAGTTGGCTCCTATATTCCTTTTGACATAGTTCCATCACTGTGTTTTTGTTTTTAGCACTTCCTTACTTTCTGGCACTCATTTTGTGTATTCCTTGATCTAGTCCTAGAAACAGCCATTTCTCCAGAGAATCTTTATTCCTTTTATTAGAGAATGGTCTGGGCCCCCCCAGGTGTGTTCCTTGCTACTAGGTTGTCCTTGCTTCTCAGTCCTCTCAAGGGACAAAGCAAGGAAATATAGGTATGCATAATAAACCAAGTATATACATATATCTATATATATAATGTGTTTCTATATGCATTCATCTGTATCTATATTAAACTAGAGTTCATACTACTAGCTCCAACTCTAATCCATTACCACACAGATCACTCCAGCCTTCCCTTCTTGCTTGTCTATAGCCTTCTACTCCAACAGTAAGAAACCTGGTTCCTATCGTCACCATCCAGTTAATAATTGTTCGATTCTAGTACACTTGTATAGTGGTTTCAGAATTATTACCCCATACTGCCACAGGAAACTTTATCAACTGCAGTATAGTGCTTATGTACAGTTCCCATTGCCTTTAGTCTTACGGTCTCATTTCCAAAGTTACTCAGCTCAACACCTTTTCTCTGGCCCCTTTCAGTGAGGTTATTGCATACATTTGTAATACAATTAGATTATTTTGTCACTCTGCATTCCATCCTGGAATCCCCACACTCCTGATATCATTTTAAAAATTCTGAACATGTTAAATTCCACTCTGTGCTGTACATAACACATGCATGGTGTCATGTACCCACCATTATAGTCTCAGACAAAATAGTTCCACCACCCTAAAAAAATCCCATGTGACTGATTTAAATCTCTCCCTTCCCCAAACTCCCTGTTTCTGTTACATTTTCTAAACAGAGAATGTACTGTATATCATTGCTTCTCATCCTTTCCCCTTACAACATGTTCATATTTATAAATATGTGATCTCACTTCAATCCTGAGCGTTCCCACCAAGCAGATGACTGAGTAAAACTTAGAGAAAGAGAGTGTTGGCCGGGCACGGTGGCTCACACCTGTAATCCCAGCACTTTCGGAGGCCAAGATGGGCGGATAACTTGAGCTCAGGAGTTCAAGACCAGCCTGGGCAATGTGGTGAAACCCTGTCTCTACAAAAAATATAAAAATTTTATTTAAAAACAACAACAAAAGAAAGCGGCTTGGTCAAGATCTCAGGGAGTGATGGTGCTGGCACTAGAACTTGTAGCTTTTGACTCCTGGTATGATGCTCTTCCCGCTAGATTATTCTTTTGTCTTTTCAGTAGAGAGTGGCATGGTTATGCAGAGAGACAAGAAGAAGAAAAAGAAGAGGAGGCAGACATGGTGGTAAATGATTATTGAAAGCATATATTATTAACAGAAGCTTTTAAACTAAAAGTATAATAAAGTGGAATTTTAGTTCTGCAAATTAGGTGAACTTTATACTCCAAAATCCTTGCTGCTATCAACCACCCCTAAATGGCTGGATTAATATGTTTTAAAAAGAAATCTTATTAAACATACCCCTGAGCCAGCAAGAAAGAGAAATACTCAGAGACCAAAAGCTCGCAAAAGTCCAGAGCTGAATGAGCACTGAGGTTAGCAACCACCCAAAGCCTACAATGTATAAAAAACAAAATGTGTCACAAAAATTGATCTAAATAAACCCAAGTTTGGTTTAACAACAGAAAGTACATCAACGTAATTTGCCACATTACCAGATTAAAATAAAAAATCGTATAATGACCTCAGCAGATACAGAAAAGGCATCTGATAAAATTCAACATTCACTCATGATTAAAAATCAAAACTTTTAGTGACTGTGAAATGGAAGACAATTTCATTAACTTGATAAAGGGTAGCTGCCAAAAACTTATGATGTCATCCTTAATGGTGAAATATTAGAAGTATTCCCTTTATAAACATGAATAAGACAAGGATGTCCATTATCAATGGTTCTACTCAACACTGCAATGGAGGTCTTGGCCAGGACAGTAAGAAAGGAAAGAGAAATAAAAAGTAAAAGGTGGAGGAGGAAGTAACAAACTGTCACAGTTTCCTAAGGATATGATTATCTACACAGAAAAAATCCCCTAAACCCTACAAATGACAATTATTACTATTAGATGGAAAGTTTGGCAAGATTGCCAAATAAAAGATCAATATACAAACAGACAATTATATTTTCATATACTAGCAAACATATAGTTAGAAAACCTAATTTTAAAATACACTATTTAGCAAGGCACAGTGGCACCACTTGTACTCCCAGCTACTCAGGAGGCTGAGGCAGGAGGATGACTTGAGCCTAGGAGTTTGAGGCTGTAATGCACGATGATCACACATGTGAATAGCCACTGCACTCCAGCCTGGGCAGCACAGTGAGACCCTACTTCTAAAAAAAATACATACACACATCCATACACACACACACACACACACACACACACACATCATTTATAACAATGACCGAAAATATGATACACTTAGGAAGTTGTAAAATATGCAAGTCCTTTAAAGAAAAAATTATAAAACTTCACTGAGCCACTAATGAAGATCTAACTAAATAAATGGAGAGCTACATAGTGACTCTTGAATACAATGGGTTTAAACTTCATGGGTCCACTTATATGAGGAGTTTTTTAACCAAACTCAGATTGAAAATACAGTATTTGGGGGATGTGAAATCTGCATATAAGGAGGGCCAACTTTTCATATACTTGGGTTCCACAGGGTCAACTGAAAGACTTGAGGATGTGTGGATTTTGGTATATGCGGGCATCCTGGAACCAATCTCCCTAGTATACTGAGGAAAGACTCTATAGTCTTCATAGATAGGATTATTTGATATTGTAAAGATGTCAGTTCTCTTCAAACTGATACACAGATTTAATGCCATCCCAATCAAAATTTCAATAAGGCTTTTGGGAAGCCCAAGCTGATTTTAAAAGGTATATGAAAGTGTCAATGGCAAAAAAGAAATAAGACTCTCCTAAAGAAGAGGAGTAAGATGGAACACTTCCCCTACCAGCTCTCAAGCCTTATGATAAAACTGCAGTGAATAAGTGGTCACTTATCACCCCAGGGACAGAAAAATAAGATAATGGAACAGAAAACAGAGCACAGAAATAGACTTGACCAGATAGGTAACCTGATCTACAACAGAACTAGCACTGCAGATCTGTGAAGAAATGAAGAGACTATTCAATAAGTGGGTCTGGAACAAGTGATTATTCATATACAAAAAATAATAATAATGAAAGGATCTCTAATTTATACCATACCCTCAAATCAATTTCATCGCTGACTGAAGACTTAAGTGGGAAAGTTAAAACTTTAAAACCTAGAAAAAGAATAAGAGGATATCTTTATGACCTCAAGTTAAGCAATTCTTAAACAATAGTCAAATTATAACCATAAAAGGAAATACTGACTACTTTTACCACATTTAATGTGAGCTTCTTTTTTTATATAGTATCAAATAAGCCACATATTGGGAGAAGACATTTGTAACACATATTATGATGAAGAATTGGTATGGAGAAACATGAAGAAACATTCTAAACTCAAGAAGAAAAAGACACACAATCTAAGAGAAAATGGGCAAAAGTCATGATCAGGCTTTGCACAAGAATGAAAACAGGAATGCCTAGTGACACTAAAAATAGATGCTCAACTGTATTTATAATATGGAAAATGCATAAAAATCATAATATGATAGAGTCTTATATTCACTACATTGGCAAAAACTTAAGTCTGACAATACAAATGCAGACAAGGATGTAAAGTAATGGGAAGTCAGCTAATAGAATAGAAATTACTATAACGACATATAGAGTCAACATGGTATCACCTGAAAAAGCTGAAGGTGCATAACACGGTTTGGTTGTGTCCTCAACCAAATCACATCTTGAATTGTAGTTCCCATAATCTCCACATGTCATGGGAGGGACACAGTGGGAGGTAATTGAATTATGGGGGGCGGTTATCCTCATGCTGATCTTGTGATAGTGAGTTCTCATGAGATCTGAGGGTTTATAAGGGGCTTCTCCCCTGCTTCACTCTGCACTTCTCCTTGCTGCTGCCATGTGAAGAAGGATGTGTTTGCTTCCCCTCTGCCATGATTGTAAGTTTCCTGAAGCCTCTTGAGCCATGTGGAACTGTGAGACAATTAAACCTCTTCCCTTTATAAATTACCCAGTCTCAGGTATGTCTTTATTAGTAGTGTGAGAACAGACTAATATACTAAATTGGTACCAGGAATGGGGTGCTGCTGTAAAGATACCCAAAAACGTGGAAGCAACTTTGGAACTGGGTAACAGGCAGAGGTTGGAACTGTCTGGAGGGCTCAAAAGACAGGAAAATGTGAGAAAGTTTGAAACTTCCTAGAGACTTGGAGGGCTCAGAAGACAGGAAGATGTGGGAAAGTTTGGAACTTCCTAGAGACCTGTTAAATGGTTTTGACCAAAATATTGATAGTGATATGGACAATAGAGCCCCCCACCTGAGGTCATCTCAGATGGAGATGAGGAACTTGTTGGGAACTGGACTAAAAGTCATTCTTGCTACGCAAAGATACTGGAGGCATTTTGTCCCTGCCCTAGAGATCTGTGGAACTTTGAACTTGAGAGAGATGATTTAGGGTATCTAGAGAAAGAAATTTCTAAGCAGCAAAGTGCTCAAGAGGAAGCAGAGCATAAACGTTTGAAAAATGTGCAGCCTGATAATGCAGTAGAAATGAAAAACCGATATTCTGGGGAGAAATTCAAGCGAGCTGCAGAAATTTGCGTAAGTAACAAGCAGCCAAATGCTAATCACCAAGACAATGGGGAAAATGTCTCCAAGGCATGTCAGAGAACTTTGAGGCAGCCCCTCCCATCACAGGCCTAGAGGCCTAGGAGGGAAAAGTGATTTCCTGGGCTGGGTGCAGGGCCCTCCTACTGTGTGCAGCCTCGGGACTTGGTGCCCTGCACCCCAGCTGCTCCAGCTGTGGCTAAAAGGGGCCAAGGTACAGCACAGGCCATGGCTTCAGAGGGGGCAAGCTCCAAGCCTTGGCAGCTTCCATGTGTTATTGGGCCTGCGGGTGCACAGAAGTCAAGAACTGAGTTTGAGGAACCTCTGCCTAGATTTCAGAAGATGTATAGAGATGCCTGGATGTCCAAGCAGAAGTTTGCTGCATGGGTGGAACCCTCATGGAGAACCTCTGCTATGACAGTGTGGAAGGGAAATGTGAGATTGGAACCCCCACACAGAGTCCCTACTAGGACACTGCCTAGTGGAGATGTGAGAAGAGGGCCCCCATCCTCCAGACTCCAGAACTGTAGATCCACCGACAGTTTGCACCATGTGCCTGGAAAAGCCTCAGACACTCAACACCAGCCCATGAAAGCAGTCAGGACAGGGGCTGTACCCTGCAAAGCCACAGGTGTGGAGCTGCCCAAGGCCATAGGAGCCCACCTCTTGTATCAGCATGCCCTGGATATGAGACATGGAGTCAAAGGAGATCATTTTGGAACTTTAAGGTTTAATGACTGCTCTATTGGATTTTGGACTTGCATAGGGCCTGTAGCCCCTTTGTTTTGGCCAATTTCTCCCATTTGGAATGGGTGTATTTACCCAATGCCTGTACCCCCATTGCATCTAAGAAATAAATAACTTGCTTTTGATTTTACAGGCTCATAGGCAGAAGGGACTTGCCTTGTCTCAGATGAGACTTTGGACTTAGATTTTTGAGTTAATGCTGGAATAAGACTTTGGGAGACAGTTGGAAGGACATGATTGTGTTCTGAAATGTGAGGTCATGAGCTCTGGGAGGGGCCAGGGGCAGAATGGTATGGTTTGGCTGTGTCCCCACCGAAATCTCATCTTGAATTGTAGTTCCCATAATCTCTACATGTTGTGGGAGGCACCCAGTGGGAGGTAACTGAATCATGGGGGTGGTTACCCTCATGCTGTTCTCATGATAGTGAGTGTGTCCTCATGAGATCTGATGGTTTTATAAGGGGCTTTTCCTCCACTTTGCTCTGCACTTCTCCTTGCTGCTGCCATGTGAAGAAGGGCGTGTTTGCTTCTCCTTCCGCCATGACTGTAAGTTTCCTGAGGCCTCCCCAGCCATGAGGAACTGTGAGTCAATTAAACCTCTTCCCTTTATAAATTACCCAGTCTCAGGTATGTCTTTATTAGCAGTGTGAGAACAGACTAATACAATGCACATACCATATAATTCAGTAATTAAGTACCTAGGTATATACTCTGGAGCAACTCTTTGTGGCAGCAGAATTATAACACAGTCCCCAAGATACTCACCCCCTCATCCTCTGCATAGTCCATCAGTGTGGATGGGACCTGTGAAAATGATGGACAGTCATCTCCTTCATAGGTTACTTTTATGTAAGACCTCATCTTAGCAGAGGAGGTCAGAGAGACATTCTCCTATTTGCCTTGAAGAAGCAGACTGCCAGGTTGTGAAAAGGGCCATGAGGCAGGGAATAGTGGGCAACGTCTCAGAGCTGAGGGCTTCAGTCCTATAGCTGCTAGGAATGGAATTGTGTCAATATCCAGTGAGGGTAGAACAGGACTGTGAGTCGCAGATGAAACCACAGCCCAGGCTGACACCATAATTTCAGCCTGGTGAGATCCTGAGCAGACAATTAGGTTATGCTGTTTTAGGACTTCTACAGGAATTTGAGGTAATGAATGGGTGTTAATTTAAGCTACTAAAACTGTGGTAATTTGTTATACAGCAAAAGAAAACTAACGCATTCTTTAACATGTGTGCCAGGAGACAGGGATAAGAATGTCTATAACAGCACTTTCCTAGAAATAAAAAACCCAAAAGAGGCCAGGTGTGGTGGCTCACGCCTGTAATCCCAGCACTTTGGGAGGCTGAGGCAGGCAGATCATGAAGTAAGGTGTTCGAGACCAGCCTAGCCAACATAGTGAAATCTCATCTCTACTAAAAATACAAAAATTAGCCGGGCATGGTGGCGGGCACCTGTAATCCCAGCTACGCAGGAGGCTGAGGCAGGAGAATCGCTTGAACCCAGGAGGCGGAGGTTGCAGTGAGCTGAGATTGCACCACTGCACTCCAGCCTGGGCAATAGAGTAAGACTCCATTTCAAAAAACACAAAAACAAAACAAAAAACATGAAAGAAACAAAAAGCCTAGCTAGTAGAAAGGGGATAAATTAATTGTAATAAATTCATACTAGGAAATACTACACAGTAGTAAACATGAATGAATTACAGGTACGTCGTAAAATGTAATGTTGAGAAAAATATAGGCAAGCTATAGAAGAGTACACGTATATAATATGAATGATGTTCAAAAACATTTAAAACAATTTTTTATTTATCTAAAGAGGAAAGAGGGATCTGGGAACCAGCAGGGCACATAAGAGATGTCAAAGTTTTAGGTAATATTCTGTTTAAGTTGATGATAAGTATATGGGTGTTCATTTTATAATTGTTATTTGTATATTATGCTATGTTATCTGTAACATAGCATAAAAGGATTGATATTCTTTTGAATAAATATTGTTTAAAATAAGAGGGTGAGTCTGCAAGCTTTACTATCAATCCTTTAAACCTAAATCTTTCTGAAAATTTCGTATATGCATTAATATACTGTGTGTTCAGACACACATCATTAAAATATAGAGAGGAAAGAAAACATAAGAACCAAACTTGTGGTCAAAAGGTTCAATAACTTCAAAATAAATTTCTAAAAGTGACTTGCACCTGGACTACTACAATCACCTGCTAAGTGGTCTCTTATATTTCACTCTTGTTCTTGATGCTGCAGCCAAGTATCTGTTTAAGAAGAATGTCATATCACTCTAAGGGTTTTCCATCACATTTCCACAGTTCCACATGGTCTAACCCCTACCTACTTCTGAGATCTGATTTTATTCACTTTTCCCACATGCCCTAGCCACATAACAAATCCTAACATTCCTTAGCACTAATGTATAATGCTGATGTGCACCTTTAATAAAGTCCAGGCATTGTTTCTTTGGCATCACATCATGTTTCCAATTTGTTTTGAGGAGTTTGGGAATATTTACCGTGGTTCTGTTTTATTAGGATTTCACTTGATTCTTTTCTTTTCCTCATCCTTAATATCCACTATATCAGAATTCCTGTCAACTCTACTTCCAAAATATATCTTGAATCTTGTTCACTTCTTTCCATCTCTCCTGTTACCACTCTAGTCCAAAACACTATAATCTCTTACCTGGATGAATGCAATAGCCACCTGTCTCCTTACAATTATTCTTGCCTTCCACAATGTATTTTCCACTCATTTTCCATCATTTCCATAATGACCTTTTTATAACACAAAATAGATCATATCACTCCCCTCTTCAAAGCCTCCTATCAGAATAAAATCCAAAATTCCTTACCATTGCCTACAAAGCTTAACATCTTGGTCCCATCCGACTGCTCCAAGTTTACCTCCCTCCTGCACACTAAAGAGCCACACTGGCCTTCTGAGAGTTTTTGACTTCTTATTATAAGCCTTAGGAATCCTGAACTCAAGCATCCCTTTGCCTGGACTACTACTCTGGACTGTTGCAGATCAGCTCCTCCTCATCATTCAGGGCTCAGCTTACATGTATTCTCTTTAGAGAGGCCTTCCCTGACCACTCTGGCTAAAGCAGGGTGTTCAACCACCCTCCAGCACATCACCCTGTTTTATTTTCTTCACAGCACTTATTGCTACCTGGAAATCTTATTTTTTCATCTATTTACTTATTGTCTATCTCCTCCCACCTGTAGGGACCCTGTCTATCCTGTTTACTTCTATACCCTATGCCAAAATTTTCCCCTGCACATTATGGATGAAAAACAAAAACATGTTGAATAAATGACTTCCTATAGCTTAGTTAAAATTTGTCTCTGAATAAATGTTCAAGTTTAATAACCTGAGTATTTTACACATTTATTCAGTTATACTATGTTTCTTTAAACAAAGAATATGAACAAAAAGCATTTTATTAACTTTTGAATTAATATTTCTTCTTTCTTGTCTTTAAAATATCATGGCTAGGATGGTTAAGTATTCTGTAAACATAACACAGACAAAGAATAGAAAAAAACAAGAACTAATATTTGTTCTATGCCCAAAACTAAGAGAAATCATTTTCCAATCATAAAACTGTATCTATTTATGCCATTTTACCTTCAACAAATGGAAAATATCTACTTTATAGGTAGAAGTCTTAAGGATTTAAGTTTTTTTGAAAGTTATTAATATTGTGACTTCCTACTGATTTAAGGAGTAAGTGGAGACTAAATCTGCATCTAAGCTAAAAGTAGCTGCTATTGCCAAGTATTGTGGTATATGCCTGTAATCCCACTATACATGCCAGCTACTCAGGAGGCTGAGGCGGGATGATCGCTTGAGCCCAGGAGTTCAGCACCAGCCTTTGAGATTTCTTCTCAAGCAAATAAAATAAAGTAAAAAAAAAAAAAAAAAAAAGTACTTAGCCATTGATAATAGATTCTATACAAACATACTGTTTTTTATAGCCCATTCATTTATTCAACATACATATGCATTAACCACATTTTAGGTAGTGTAAAGCAAGGAGAATTATATTACTACTCAGTTTCTGCCCAGGTTAGTTGGGAAGACAGACAAATGACAATTCTAGTATAGTGCCACAACAGTATGCACAGTAACATGGAAGCACAGAAAAGGCTACTAACCAAGCTGGAGGAGTTAGGGGGAGGGTCTCAGGGGAGCTGTGATACCTGGGATGAGTCTTGAGATCAACTGATAAGAGGAGAGGAAACGAAGCTTCAGACAAAGAAAATCTCAAATATAAAGGCACATTGGCTTGAGAAAGTCAGCAAACATGTCAGAACCACAAAAGCAAACATGAGGGATGACCAAAGAGATGAGGCTGAAAATGTGGGCAAGATAATGAAAACGTGGGAAGATAATGAAGTGCCTGGTATTCTACCCAAAGAGATTCAGATTTTGTACTGTAAGGTACCTTATGTGAACCCCTAGGGATTTTGTACACATACCTTTAAGGCTATGAGATTTCTGTAGGAGAAACCTTTCATTTTCAATTTGATAAAAATCTTTCAAAAAAAAGAATATTAACAAAAGGACACTCTGGATCATCTGAATGAGCACTTTTTAATTGAGTGCTGTCACAAGATTTGAATTCACACGTGTGTTTAGGAGTGTATTGCTAAACAAGTGGTGCTGTTTGTCATTGATACATGTTAATGAGAATGAAATGGGGACTACTGTATGTAAATGATGTTGTTTGTCAAGTGAAGGACAAATGAAGCCATGACATACTGAACAAATTAAGGTTTTGTGGTGATTTATATAAAGAAAAGAGGTGAAGGCATCAAGTAATCTCTCAACACAAGGGCAATATGGACAGACCTTTCTGTAAGGAAGGTACACCACAGAGGACATTCATGATTAGAGCTTTTTAGGTCCAACTAAAGTCTCATTGCTCACAATCATTTGAATTTATTGGTTTTATAGCTTTGTTTCATTTAACTTGTAGATGTTTGGGTGTTATCGGTGTATAAAAGATACAACACACACACACACAAAATTAAAAAGACAAAAAACAAGAAAGAGACAAGATGAGGCGTTTATACCTAGTTTTATCTTTGCATATATGTGACATATTAAAAAGGTTTTAAGTTAACAATGGAGGATCCTGGGTATCTTATTTGGGTATAAGAAATACTGCTCAGCCAGGCGTGGTGGCTCATGCCTGTAATCCCAGCCGTTTGGGAGGCAGACGCAGGCAGATCACCTGAGGTCAGGAGTTTGAGACCAGCATGACCAATATGATGAAACCCCATCTCTACTAAAAATACAAAAATTAGCCAGGTGTGTTGGCATGCGCCTGTAATCCCAGCTACTCGGGAGGCTGAGACAGGAGAATCACTTGAACCCGGGAAGCAGAGGTTGCAATGAGCTGAGATCATGCCATTGCACTCCAGCCTGGGCAACAAGAGCAAAAAAACTCCGTCTCAAAAAGAAAAAAAAAAAGAAATTCTGCTATGGGCCAGGAGCGGTAGCTCATGCCTATAATCCCAGCACTTTGGGAGGCCAAAGTGGGCAGATCATCTGAGGTCAGGAGTTCACAACCAGCCTGGCCAACATGGTGAAACCCCGTCTCTACTAAAAATATTAAAATTAGCCAGGGGTGGTGGTGCGCGCCTGTAATCCCAGCAACTGGGGAGGCTGAGGCAGGAGAATCACTTGAACCTGGGAGGTGGAGGCTGCAGTGAGCCAAGATCGCCCCACTGCACTCCAGCCTGGGTGACAGAGCAAGACTCCATCTCAAAAACAAAAAACAAAAAAAAAAGGGAGCCTGTCTAGGGGCTAGGGGAGGGATAGCATTAGGAGAAATACCTAATGTAGGTGACGGGTTGATGGGTGAAGCAAATCACGATGGCACATGTATACCTATGTAACAAAACTGCACGTTCTACACATGTACCCCAGAACTTACAGTATAATAAAAATAAATAAATAAATAAGAAATTCTGCTATGGGTGTTCGGAGCCGCTGAAAGAATGCAACAGGCAAGTGACAGCTTGTGCTTTAAGAAAATCACTCTGGCAGCAGTATGGAGGAGGGCTGGAATTAAAAGTACCCAAGTGATAGCAGCAGGAGGCAGACAAATCCTAGGCAGATGGGGGTGGGTCCCCAGTGAAACCTGACCTTCAAGCTGAAGACAGTTTAAAGCCTAGCTACAAGTCCTGGATAAATCTATGGACCAGATCGAGAACCTCTCTTCCCATTTGGCGCACTTTCCTCTGATTGATCCCCACCCTTCACCTATTTTACATGTACCCACCCTTCTCTGTTTTTTCACACTGTTGTGCCCACCTTTGAGGGGTGCCTTTGTTTTAGCCTCTTTTGCATACTCACAAACCAATCAGCATGCACTTCCCCATTCTGAGCCCATAAAAGCCCCAGACCCAGCCATGCCAGAAGAGAGGCCACCCTACTTTGGGTGGGGGACCACCCTTGCGTCCTCCCTTGGCTGAGAATAAAAGGAGTTAGCCAGCTTGCTTTAGGCAGACAGTAAGGGAAGAGTCCCTGAAGAACCTACAACCTTCCCCAAAAGTGCTTACACCAGATGTTTTGTGCAGATAAGGGAATTTGCACAGGGGGCTTGCCTAAACATGCCCACAACAGAAAATTCCATTCCCTAACACATGTGCAGTAAGGGAAATAACCAATATGGAGTAGCTCAGACTAAGGGCCCATGAGCACACTGGAAGGATGGGGTGGAGCCTCCAGCAATTTGCACCTTAAGCCCAGGTATTCAACTGTAAAGGGGGCAACCAGCAACCTGCTTTCAGGACCCCTTTCTTTACTGAGAGCTTTCCTTTCACTAAATAAATTCTACTCCACTCACTCTCCGGGGTCCACACACCTAATTCTTCCTGATTGTGAGACAAAAACTCAGACCTAGCTGAGCTAAGAGCAAAAATCCTGCATCAAGAGCTGTTTTGTTGCTCAATAAAACTCTTCTCTGTCCTCCTCACCCTCCGATTGTTAGTGTAATCTCATTCTTGGACACAGGACAAGAGCTCAGGATGCCACCAAACATGGGTAGGAAGAAGAGAGTAACATGGTAGCTCTCTGCCCCACCAGCAGCGCCTGGTAGCCACCCTATGCAAAAAGAAGCAGGGCGGGGAGCCAGGCCAGCCCCAGGGACATGGGCCGGAGTGGGGTAACAGGACTGATAGGGCTGTTAACATGCCCCTGTTCGTCAGGCTGCAGACGGCAGGTCTAAAAGAGCTGTTAGCATGCTGTAACACCCACCTCTGGGGCTTCTGGGTTGCCTGACCCATTTGGTTACCACCACCTTCCCCTAGTCTGGACTCCAGAGTACACTGTGGGAGTCACTTGTGACATGCCTGGTCCAGCCGCAAGCGGTGCACGGAGCCAGTTCCTGTGCCGGCACTTGGAGCAACCAGCTGGATACCACACAACTCTGCACTCACCAGCTCAGACACCCTCTCCTGCCAGGGGCTGAGCCCACAGTCAGGTGGCCACAGGATCCACACCTGCGTGCAAGCCAGGAGTGGCCCAGTGGGCCAGTTGTGCAGGGCACCTCCTGTGGCAAGCCCAACCCGAGCAAGGCCTGGGTAGGTCTCCGGCTGCGGAGGTCTCCAGTGGCAAAGCAACGTCAAAAAAAAAAAAAAAAAAAAAAATCCTGTGTCACAAGTAAGGCAGAAATTAGGAGGCTACTTAATAATGTGATAAAAAATGGTGAGGCCCTAAATTACTTAGGTGAAATGACGATGAGATGGATAAGAGAGTCTAAAGGACTTGGTTGTGGGTGAGGAACAGCAAGGCATCCAGGATGACTCTCCCTTGGTGACGACTTGGTGGTGAAATAAAGGCCACAGGAAAGAAGACAAACAAGTGGGGGCAAAGAGGAAGGAGAAATGAGAGAGTTGATGAATTCAATTCAGAAATGATTTGAATTTCATTTAAGCCAAAGAAAACCCAGTTATCTTTTCTGGGTTCCAGTTTTCTCAGTGACAGCTGCATTCATGAATTACCAAATTAACTATTGTAGCACTCTCTAAAAATATACAAAGCACTCTACCGTATGCTGTAAATAAGTCATGAAAAATCAGCAAAAGCTCGAGCCCTGAAGGAAATTCAGCAGGGTAAAAAAGAGATACGGCCAATTTTTACTAAACACTTAAACTGTGACCCAACACACTCACCCAGTACTGCAAGTACTCACTTAATGTCATCAACAGATTTTTGGAAACTGACTGTAAGCAAAATGACATATAACAAAACCATTTTTACCATAGGCCAATTGATATAAACAAAAGTTAAGTTCCTATAACGTATTTCTGGTCACAAAAACATCACCAAACTCCTAAACACAAACCAAAACACTTCTAATATTAAACATCGAAATAAATGGGAGCTATACATACATTTAAGGAAGATTAATAAAAACAAGTAAGATAGTTATTTACCTAATTATTCCAGTTCAGGGTCGAGGGTGGCTGAAGCCTATCCCCTCAGCTCAGGGTGCAAGGTGGGAACCAACCCTTGGACACGACGACATTCCATCGCAGGGAGCACTCACACTCACACTCAGACAGGAAACACAGACAAGGCCAATTCATCCAGCCTGCACTGAGATGTGGGAGGCAGTACCCTGGGGTACCTGGTGAAAACCCATGCAGACGTGGGGAGAAGGGGCAAGGTCCACACAAACAGTAGCCCCGGTAGGAAATTATTATTTTTTCTCATCAAGTTATACAAAATGACACTGAACGAAAAAATGCGATTCGAGGACCTGCTGTACTGTACTTTTTGCTCTGCCAGTCAGGTGCGATCGCTGGCTTTCTTTGAGCACCTATGAACAAGAGGTAGCATGCCCAAGTCCACGTGGGAGATACAGCGGCCCCACCCTTAAGGGACTTAGAGCAAGGCGGTGGGACACATGTAGTGCAAGCTTGCTGAAAGTTTAGTGTGCTGGGAACTTTGAACGTACAGGCACGGCTAGTTAACAAAGTATATCTTTTACTTAGAGACATCGACGAGGAATATCTTAGGCCGTCCAATAAGAATGTAAGCATTTCATATTTTATTCCCTATAAAGAAAAAAGAATGGAGGCGAGAGGAAATAAAATGAAGCAATTATCGCAAAACCAGTCAGTGTCTCCGCAGGCCACCCAAGGACGAGCCTCCGGGAAAGAGTAACTCAATCCCAGTTTGGAGGGTGAAACTAAGAGTGAATGGGAAGCCAGCATCTTCCTAATAATACAAAAGCACAGTTTACCGTCCCCCTCAGCCAACGTGCGGCTGAAGGGAAAGCCGCGGGGCGTACCTTTAGCACGGGACGCTGCTTTGTGGGGATCGCCCTCGACACAGCGCCCCTCCCGGCACCTGGCCAGAACCTCCCAGGGCGAAGGTCGCGGCTGAGAAGCTTGTGAGTACCGGGGCAGTGAGGGAGGGATCCCTAAGTGCAGGGCGCACACACCGGACGGAGACCTGGAGGCGGCAGCACCGCGCCCCCGGGGCTCTGCTCAGCTAGCCACTCGCAGCACAGAGAAGCGCGCCGGCAAGACAGCGCAGCCTCTGCGGGCCGGAGGAGGCGGGGCCGCGGCAGGCAGAGGCGGGGCCGGGCAAGCCCTCGCTCCCCGCCGCCTGACGGGAATTGTAGTTCCTGGGAGAAGCCGGGCTGCCTCACGAGGCACTGGGAACTACATTTCCCGGTGAGAGAGCGGCTCCGGCTGGCCGCGCGGTACCGGAGCGTCGCACTGTCAGCGGCCAGAGAGCCTCAGAGGGGCAGATCGAAAAGGGAGTGCTTCTTCCCTTCTCTCCGCGCTCTGGCGGTGCAAGCGGCTCTGCTTTCCCTCGCCCCGCCGTCGGGTGCTCCCTGCCCGCCTCCCCGTGTCAGCTTTTCCTGGGCCCCGCCGGGAAAGTCTGGGCCTCGAAATTCGAAGGCAGCGGCGGCTGCCCAGCACGGGAGTGTGGGGCGCGCCACTCGGCGGCCCAGCCTACCCAGGGCCCGGCCCGCGCCTCCATGGGCCCGACCCGGAAGCCCAACGTGTGCAGCCGGCTGAGTCGCCGGGCTCTGGGCTGTTTCTCGCGCGACGCAGGCGTGGTGCAGAGGACCAACCTGGGCATCCTGCGGGCGCTGGTGTGCCAGGTGACCGCCAGCCGGCCTGGGCGGGACGGAGGGCCGCGGGCGCCTGGCGGCCGAGCCTCCTGCGGGGATGCGGTTTTAACGCGCTGGGGCCTCCCTTTATAGGGTCACATGTGATGGGGAGGAGGATACAAGCTCGGAATCTGGGAGATTAGTCAATAGGTGGTAATAGGGCCACCAGCTGCTTTTAGTTTTACGCTTCTTATGTCTTACCTGGAAACAATTATTCTAAAAGTTGATCACCTCATTAAGCCAAAACATGAGGGCAGAGTGGAGGAAGGATGCAAAAAGTTTTTAAATAATATAGGTGAAATTATGTTGCTTTGAAAATTTAAAATCCAACTTAAAATTGGTGTACAGTGGAAGCCTAAGAGTTCTTTCCTGAACGGAAATTCTTTATGTCTTTTAGGAAAGTACTAAATTTAAGAATGTTTGGACAACTCATTCCAGGTCACCTATAGCCTATGAGAGAGGAAGAATATATTTTGACAATTATCGGCGCTGTGTCAGCAGGTAACTTTTTATTGATAATTTTGCTGTAATTCACCTCACTGTTGATCTTAATTATAATTTGTATAGAACCACATGCCTAAATTAGTGCCTAGTGAAATAGAATGAAAAAAACGGGTCCAAAATAAGACTAGGCAGTAAAAAATGCATGTAATTTTAAAATCTTGTTAAATCTAAATTTTCAGGTGTCATTTTTGTAAATACCAACTTAAAGCAAAACTACAGTGCAGGCAAAACCACAGATTGTTCAGAGTACTGTTTAGTGTTTAATCTACTTACACCGCAGTCAAGAAATCCAGTTGCTAATCAAATAATTAGATGCTGCTTTGGAGAATTGGTGGATTGTGTTTTGGAAGTACTTGCCTTTTTTTTTTTTTTAGAGAAATTTTTTCAAACAAAAGCCTAGTATTTAGAGATCCAAAATGTTTAACAGTCAACCTCATCCACAACTGTCCAACATGAGGGGGGAAGGAAAGCCACAATGCATCCCCATATACTCATTACCCAGATTCAAAAACTATCAAGATTTGCCACATTTGCTTTATCTAACCCACTTTTCCTTTTGCATGACCTCTTTTAAAGCATATTCTAAACATACATCAGTTTGCATTTTTAAAAAATGGGCTTTTTTAATAGGCTTTATTAGGATATAATTCACATACCATATATTTACCCATTTAAAGTGTACAGTTCAATAATATTTAATACATTCACAGATACATGTAATCACTACCACAGTTAATTTTAGAGCATTTTCATCACCTCAAAACAGAACCATGTACATTTAAGCAGTCACCTCAGTACCACCATTACCCTCAGCCCTAAGCAACCACTAGTCTGTTTTCTGTCTGTAGATTCACCTATTCTGTACTTTTCATATAAATGGAATCATATAATATATGGTCTTTTGTGACTGGCTTTTTCACTTTGCGTGTTTTCAAGGTTCATCCATGTTATCACATGCATCAGAATTCCTTTATAAAGTTGAATAATATTGCATTGTATCAATTACCACATTTTACTTATCCATTTATCAGTTGTTAGACATTGGTGTTTCTACCTTTTAGCTATTATAAATAATGCTGCTATAAACATTTCCATGTAAGTTTTTATGTGGGCATTTATTTTCACTTCTCCTAGATTATACCTAGGAATGGAATTGGTAGGTCATAAGATTATGCTGTAACTGCGTTTAATAGTTAGAAGAACTGCCATACACTTTTCTAAAGTGGTAGTACCATTTTATGTTCCCATAAGCAGTATATGAGGGTTCTGATTTTTCCACATTCTTGTCAACACTTGATGTGTGACTCACAGCATCTCACTGTGGTTTTGATTCCATTTTCCTGATGACTAGTGACGTCAGGCATCTTTTCTTGTGCATATTAGCCATTTGTATGTTATCCTTTGGAGAAATGTTTGGTTAGATATTTTGCCCACTTGTAAATTTTTTTTTTTTTTACAAAAATCCTTACATATTTTAGGTACAAGTCCCTTATCAGATATATGATTTCAAATACTTTCTCCCATTGTGTAGATTGTCTTTTTACTTTCCTGATGTTATTGTTTGAAACAGAGAGGTTAATTTTTTTTTTTCTTTGAGACAGAGTTTTGCTCTTGTTGCCCAGGCTGGAGTGCAATGGCGTGATCTCCGCTCACTGCAATCTCTACCTCCCGGGTTCAGGTGATTCTCCTGCCTCAGCCTCCCGAGTAGCTGGGACTACAGGCATGCGCCGCCACGCCTGGCTAATTTTGTATTTTTGGTAGAGACGGGGTTTCTCTATGTTGGTCAGGCTGGTCTCGAACTCCCAGCCTCAGGTGATCCGGCCGCCTCGGCCTCCCAAAGTGCTGGGATTACAGGCATGAGCTACCGCGTCCAGCCACAGAGAGGTTAATTTTGATGGAGTCCAATTTATCTAAATTTTTTTCATTACTCATGCTTTTGGTGTCATATCTAAGAATCCATTGCAAAATTTGAGGTCAGTAAGATTTGCTCCTAGGTTTTTTTCTAAAGGGTTTATAGTTTTAGCTCATATTTAGCTGGTTGATCCACTTTGAGTTAATTTTAGTATAGGATATAAGGTAGGTATCCAACTCCCTTTTTTTTTTAACATGCAGCTATACATTTGTCCTAGCACCATTTATTAGAAAGACTTTTCTTTCTTCATTGCAAGGCCTTGCCACCCTTGTCAAAAATCAATTGACCATAGACACTTTTGGATTTATTTCTGGATGTTCAAGTCTGTTCCACTGATCTGTATGTCTGTCCTTATGTCAATACCACATTGTCTTGATCACTGCTGCTGTGTTATTTCTTCTTTAAATGCTTGGTGGAATTAACCATGGAAAGCATCTGGGCTTGGCACTTTCTGTTTTGGTAGGTTGTTCATTATTGATTACATTTCTTTAATAGATACAGACTTATTCAAGTTATCTAATTCTCCTTGGGTAAATTTTGATAGATGGTGTCTTTCAAGGAATTCAT
The DNA here is from genome assembly GCF_029281585.2 of Gorilla gorilla gorilla. Lineage (NCBI taxonomy): Eukaryota > Metazoa > Chordata > Mammalia > Primates > Hominidae > Gorilla > Gorilla gorilla. Next base: position 73,934,681 of record NC_073235.2, read on the forward strand.
CTAAATTATCCAAACTTGTGAGCCTAGACTTATTCATAATATTTCTTTATCATTGTTTTAACGTCCATGAGATCGGTAGTGATAGCCACTCTTTAATTTCTCATATTAGTAATCAATTTTGTTGACCTTTTCAAAAAAACAGCTTTTGGTTTTGTTGATTTTCTCTATTGATTTTTGGTTTTCAATTTTACTACTTTCTGAGCTAATTTTTATTTCTTTGCTTACTTTGGATTTAATTTGCTCTTCTTTTACTAGTTTCCTAAGGTAGAAACTTAGATTACGATTTGAAGTCTTTCTCCTTTTCTGCATATGCACTTACTGCTATACCTTTTCCTCTAAGCATTGTTTTTGTTGCATCCCACAAATGTTGATATGTTGTATATGCATTTTCATTTAGTTCAGAGTATTTTTAAATTTCTCCTGAGACTTCTTTGACCCATGTGTTATTTAGATGTGTGTTGTTCACTCTCCAAATATATTGGGATTTTCCAGTTATCATTGTTTTATTGATTTGTGGTTTAATACCACTGTGACCCAAGAGCATACTTTATATTAGTTCTAGTCTTTTAAATTTGTTAAGGTGTCTTTTATGGCTCAGAATGTGGTCTACCTTGGTGAACGTTTCATGTAAGCTTGAGAAGAATGTGTATTCTGCTGTCGTTGGATGAGATATTCTGTTTGATCCAGTTGACTGATGGTACCTTTCAGTTTAAGTATATGCATAATTACTAACTTTCTGCCAGCTGGATGTGTTAATTACTGATGGGTATTGAAATCTCTATAATAGTGAGTGGATTTATCTATTTCTCCTTGCATTTCTATCCGTGTTTGCCACATTGTGTTTTGATACTCTGTTGTTAGATGCATATATATTAAATATTGTTATGCCTTCTTGGAGAATTGACACCTTTTTCATTATCTTATGCCCACTTAATCCCTGGTAATTTTCCTTGCCAAATTCAACTTTGTCTGAAATTAGTATAGCTACTCCAGCTTTCTTTTGTTTAGTGTTTACACATTGTATCTTTTGCCATTCCTTTACTTTTAATCTATCTGTGCCCTTTTTTCCCCCCCAAAGTCAGGGTCTGGCTGTGTCCCCCAGGCTGGAGTGCAGTGGCACAATCATAGCTCACTGTAACCCCAAACTCCTGGACTGAAGCAATCCGACCATCTCAGCCTCCCAAGTAGCTAGGACTATAGGCATGTGGCTATTTTTAAAACAATTTTTTTAGAGATGGGGTCTCAGTCGTGCTGTGTTGCCCAGGCTGATCTCACACTCCTGACCTCAAGTAGTCCTCCTACCTCAGCCTCTGCTGAGGATTACAGACACGAGCCACCAGAACACCTTAGGTATTTAAGTCTCTCTCTACTTGCTCCTATGCTCTCTGAAGAGAAATCCAAATTAATTCTTATTGTTCCCCTATATAGTTAAGGTGCTTTTTTTTAATCTGGCTTCTTTCAAGATTTTCTCTTCACTTTTGATTTTCTGCAGTTTGAATATGCTTCCCAGATTTGGGGCTTGGTATCTGTCAGTTTTGGAAAATTCTCAGCCATTATTACTTCAAATATTTATTTTTCTCTTTTTCTTCCTTCTGGTATTCCCATTATGTGGATGTTATACCTTCTCCAATTTTCCTGTAATACTTGAATATTCTGTTCTACTTTTTCTTTCTTTTTCCTCTTTTATTCCCCCAGCTTGGGAAGTTTCTGTTGACCTATCTTCAAAATCACTGATTCTGTCCTTGGCTGCATCCAGTCTACTGATGACTGTTAAAGGCATTCTTCATTTCTCTTATGGTGTTTTTTGATTTCTAGTATTTCTTTTTTTTCCTTTTTTTTTTTTTTTTTTTTTTTTAGAATTTTTATCTGTGTTTAATTTACCAATCTTTTCTTGCATGGTGTCCACTTTTCCCAGCCCTGATCCTGTTAATCAGCTATTTAATTAATTACTTTAGAAATGAGGTCTTGTGACAGGGTATGGAGGCTCACACCTGTAATCTCACACTTTGGGAGGCCTAGGTGGGCAGATTACTTGAGGCTAGGAGTTCGAGACCAGCCTGGCCAACATGGCGAAACCCCATCTCTACGAAAAAAACAAAAATTAGCTGGGCATGGTGGCACACACCCATAATCCCAGCTACTCCGGAGGCCAAGGCAGAAGAATTGCTTGAATTTGGGAGGTGGAGGTTGCAGTGAGTTGTGATTGCATGCCACTGCACTCCAGCCTGGGTAACAGAGCGAGACTCAAAAAAGAAAACCCCAAAAAACCCCAAACAAACAATAAAAAACAAGAAATGAGGCATTGCTTTGTTGCCCAGGCTAGAGTGCAGTGGCTTTTCACAGGTATGATAATAGTGCACTGTAGCCCCAAACTCCTGCACTCCAGTGATCCTCCTCCCTCAGCCTCCTGAGTATAGCTGGAACTATAGTCACATACCGTCGCACCTGGCTTAATCATAGTTATTTTAATTTCTGGTCTGCTAACTCTAAAATCTCTGCCATATCTGAATCCAGTTCTGATGTTTGTTTTGTTTCTTCAAACTTTTGTATTTTACCTGTTAGCATGCCTTGTTATTTTTTTGGTTGAGGGCTATGTATGATATATTGGATAGGCCAGGCACAGTGGCTCACTCCTGTCATCCCAGCACTTTTGGAGGCCAACGTCTGGGGTTGCTTGAGCCTAGGAGTTTGAGACCAGCCTAAGCAACATGGCAAAACCCCATCTCTACAAAAAATATCAACATTAGCTGGGCATGGTGGCACACACCTGTAGTCCTAGCTACCAGGGAGGATGAGGTGGGAGGATCGCTTGAGCCCAGGAGGTCAAGGCTGCATGAGCCGTCAGCATGCCACTGCACTCCAGCCTGAGCAACAGAGCGAGACCCTGTCTCAAAAAATTTTACAAATTTAAGATATATTGGATAAAAAGAATTAAATAGGCCTTTAGAGTGAGATTTTATGTTTATCTGAGTAGGAGTTTGGCTATGATTATTGTTTGTTGTAGCTGTAGGTATTAGAGGTTAAAATTTCCTCTAGTGTGCTTATTTTTGTCTCCCCCATTGTTGGCTCCAGTGGCTTGTTCCTGGGCTTATGTTCCTGGAAAGCTGCAATTGTCAGTATCCACCTTTCTCTCCAGTTTTGGAGGCAGCAGTTTGCCCTGTGACCTGAATTCTCTGATGGATCTAAGAAGAATTATGGATTTTCAGATTGTTCAGCGTTTTTCGTGTTGTGAGGACAGACAGGGGTGACACTTCCAGGCTGTTTTCGTCTTGGACCAGAAACCAGAATTTAGAGAGAATAGTCAGCTTTTGAGATTTGTTCTAACCCCAAGAGGGCTCTGTCCTGCTATCTTTTTCTGGTTATTTCTGGCAAATTAGCCAGCCTACAATTTTAGCCTGTATCTCCGCTGGGTCTACCAATCTCCTCCCATTTGCCTTTCATCACAAACTCCACAGGTTTTGTTAGTGCTCCTAGGCCTTAACTTCTCCACACTCTGTTGCAAATAAAATTAGTTTTTCTGGAAAGAGCCACGGAGCTGTCTGTTTTATGGCCTGCTTCTCCCCTCCTGCACAGTTTTTGAACTAAGGCTCTTTACCTGGTTGTGGGAGTCAATGCCATGCTTCTCTCTGAGTGACTCCCCTACTCTAGAAGCTGAGCACTTGGAGTTGAGGAAACACTGACCTCAGATCTTCCCACCTTGTCTCTCTCTCAGTGTAGAACCACTGTTTTCTAAGGAGGAATAAGGCCAGTTAGGGCCTCAGTATCCTCAGCTGTGCTACATCCAAGGTAGATCATCCCATGAATAGGGGCTGGGTGGAAGAAGGGACCCCCACCTCTTGACTATACTGACCCAAGACTCAGCACCAGCAATAGGCAGCTGGGGACTGGATGAGAAATGCTGTCATCCCACCCCTCCTAGGAAGATAGCTCTCTGAGTGGAAGCTTGGAAAACAGGGAGCCTTGTCCTCTTGGCTGCACCAGTCTGGAGTGGAGTTTCCATCTTGCTGAACTGGGATTGGGAAGGAAGGGACTATGCCCTGGTTCAGACACCACAGACTCACTATTCTTACTGAGCAGTAGTAGGTTTTCTTGAATAAATGTTTCTTCATATGCTGTATGTCCCTGGGACCATTTGCAGAGACTTTAAATAGTTGTCCTTTTATGATTTTCACCAGTTTTGCCAAAGAGTTTGTCCACAGAGCTCTTCATGCCCTCATGCTGGAAGTGGAAATCTGGACATGTTCTTATCTTATCACATCATTATCACACCTAGGAAAATGAGCAACAATTCTTCAGGATCATTTAATGTCAAGTTTATAACTTCCTGCTTTAACTTAAAAAAAAATTAAATTAGAGTAAGTGGTGTTGATTAGTGTTCTAATGATTAAATATTATTGAGTTATTTAATGTCCAGTGGTGTTTTATCCACAGGTTATAATCGCATATGAAGTTGTCTTCATTCTTGTGAAACTGTTTGGTTTAAACTTTTGAATCAGTGAGAGAATGTCAAAGAGGTACAATAAAATTATCACCTGAAAATTGTTTCTCTTTCAACAGTAATTTAATTTCAAAGTTCATTTAAAAAAATGAAAAGGGGCTGGGCGCGGTGGCTCACGCCTGTAATCCCAGCACTTTGGGAGGCTGAGGCAGGCAGATCACGAGGTCAGGAGTTCGAGACCAGCCTGACCAACATGGTGAAACCCTGTCTCTACTAAAAATACAAAATACAAAAATTAGCTGGGCATGGTAGCATGCACCTGTAATCCCAGCTACTCAGGAGGCTGAGGCAGGAGAATCACTTGAACCTGGGAAGCAGAGGTTGCAGTGAACCGAGATAGTGCCATTGCTCTCCAGCCTGGGAGACAGAGTGAGACTCCATCTCAAAAAAAAAAAAAAAGAAAGAAAGAAAAGCGCCAGGCGAAGTGGCTCACACCTGTAATCCCAACACTTCGGGAGGCTGAGGCAGGTGGATTACTTGAGTCCAGGAGTTCAAGACCATCCTGGGCAAAACTCTGCCTCTACAAAAAATGTAACAATTAGCTAAGCGTAGTAGCATGAGCTTGTAGTCCCAGTTACTTGGGAGGCTGAGGCAGGACGATTAAATGAGCCTGGGAGGTGGAGGTTGAAGTGAGCTAAGATCATGCCATTGCACTCCAGCCTGGAGTGTGAGAAACTGTCTCAAAAAAAAAAAAAAAAAAGGAACAAAATAAAATTAAACATTTATGATCACATCTCAACTAATCAGAGAAGTACAAATTAAAAGAGACTATTTTTCACATCAAAGATATAGCATTCAATATTGGCAGAAGTATAAATTTACTCAACCTTTCTGAAATGTAATTTGGGAGTAAAAAAAAAACATAAAGGGTTTTTTGTTTTTTGTTTTTTTTAAATCCACTAGTTTTCATTCTAAAATAATGGGACCCTTTTTATCCTGTAATTTTCATTCTAAATATCAGAACAATAGTTTTTTATCTTGATGGAATTCAACAGAGATATTCTTAGTAAATGTTCAGAGGTAACGAAAGAATTTAATATGAACCATTTTTGGAAAACAACGTCCAGGTACGTATATGTATATAAACCAGAGGGAAATGAACCAAAATGTTAATAAGGGTTATTTTTGGCAGTTTTATAGTATTGTAAACTATTTTAATCTTGTTATATTTTTAAAATTTTTTTCTATGAATTATGTGATCAGAAAAAAATATTAACAGTTAAGAAGAGGAAAGCAAATAAATTGTGCCTTGGTATTTCACATCTCTGAATAAAAATAGTCTCTCAAACCTGAACAAATACTGTCTTGGTTATCAAGAATAATAATCATTTATTTTTCTTTTTTCCCAGTGTTGCATCTGAGCCAAGAAAACTTTATGAAATGCCAAAATGTTCCAAATCAGAAAAAATAGAGGATGCTTTATTATGGGAATGCCCAGTGGTAAGATTTGTTTTTAGAGCATTTGTTTCTAAAGCATTTTTAGCCTAGAAGAACCAGTTATTATTAACATATTGCATAAAATAATACAACTTAAATATCATAGTGACTCTTGCATCTTTAAAGCAATCAAGATGAGAGTATATCTTTTATTTTCCTCATGAAATAATTTCTGTATTAAAAATACTAATATTATGAATGTGTTTTTAAAATTAGATAGATTTTTTTTTTAGATCCTGAAAACTAAAAAGTTATAAATCGATTAAAAGTTATATAAGCAGCATAAGCTAATGTGTAATTATCTTAGTGTTTAAGAGATCATTCCACTCAATATACTGAAACAGTAACAAAGTATTTAGAGCAACAGTTATTTTACGTGTTAGGAAAATAATAAAAATAAAATAATAGGATAAGCTCATTTCATAAGGCTAGCTTTGCCGGGGTGTATATTTTTCAGAACACTGTTTTCATGGAATGTTAACAGGTGTCAGAGGAGTTAGGGGGAATTGGGCTGTGAAAAACTAAGTTTGGGACATTCCGAGTTTGAGACTGTAAACATATCTATTGATAGAATTACTTCTCAGAGCCTTTAATAATAATAATAATACAATAATAATAATAGGTATGATGATTATCAAGCCATTTCCCCAAATTCTTTTGATCATAGAACTTCCTTGTTTAAGGAATATTTCTAAGTACAGGTTGAGCATCCCTAATCTGAAAATCTGAGATCCAACATGCTCCAAAATTCAAAACTTTTTGAATGCCAACATGACGCCACAAGTGGAAAATTGACCTGTCACCTGACCTCATGTGACAGGCACAAAAATTAAAATATTATGTAAAATTATCTTCAGGCTACATGTATAAGATAGATATGAAACATAAATGAATTTTGTGTTTAGACTTGGGTCCCATCCCCAAGATACCTCATTATGCATATGCAAATATCCCCAAATCCAAAGAAATTCATATCTGAAACACTTCTAGTCCCAAGTGTTTCAGTAGGAGAAGGGATAATCGACCTGTATTTGTTTTCTATAGGATCAGTGCTTATTCTAAGAAATGCACTCAGGAAATACTACAACAGATTAATCAGGTCTTTGAATCTGGTTGGTTGTCCTTTAGGAAAAACGGAACTCATAATGTGTGACCAAAAATAATTTTTAAAGGATAAGAGGCTATACACTAAATTTATTGTTAATTTTTTTTTCAGGCTATCATTTTTACATAAAGTTTTAGTTTTCTGGAGCTGCTGCTTTCTTTTTCTCTGAATACTTATTGTCTGTTCACTGAAGGCTCCTATTTAAAAATTAGAAAGCTTTTAAACCTATGTTTTCTTCTTCAACTCCTTATTGAAAGCTAAAAGTAACTGTTGTGCCTTTAGCAATTTAAAGCTTTTTGATCCATTTTCATTGGGGAGTATGGGGGAAGACGACAGATTTCTTAATTGAGAAAGTTTTTAATACACTAGTGTAAAACACCAAAAATTTAGTAACCTAATTCCTATTCTCACTATTTTTTTTTTTTTGAGACAGTCTCTCTTTGTTGCCCAGGCTGCAGTACAGTGGCGTGATCTCCGCTCACTGCAACCTCTGCCTCCCAGGCTCAAGCAATTCTCCTGCCTCAGCCTCCCAAGTAGCTGGGACTACAGGCACCCAGCACCATGCCCCACTAATTTTTGTATTTTTAGTAGACACGGGGTTTCACCATGTTGGCCAGGCTGGTCTCGAACTCCTGACCTCAAGTGATCCACCCTCCTTGGACTCCCAAAGTGCTGGGATTACAGGCATAAGCCACCATGCCCGGTCCGTATTCTCACTTATTTTTAAACATTTTATTCTCATTTCAACTGCAGCAAGATTTTCTCTTAAGAAAAACCAGGAAGCATATTGAATTGTTATTAACACACTGATATGAAACTACTTTTAAGTTAGTGTCCATCTTTTCCAAGACTCTGTGTGAATTACAGCTTTTTGTTTAAGAAAATATTTCGAACGTATTATATTTGCTGCTTCCAATTATTTTGATAGGCAAGTTATAAATAGTATATTTTTTAAAACTTAAATTTTTTAAATATATTTTTTTAAGACAGGGTCTCACTCTGTTGCCTAAGCTGGAGTCCAGTGGCACAATCACAGCTCACTGCAGCCTCTACCTCCTGGGCTCAGGTGATCCTTCCACCTTGGCCTCCTGAGTAGCTGGGACTACAGGTGTGCACCAACAAACCCAGCTAATTTTTGTATTTTTTGTAGAGGTGGGGTTTTGTCATGTTGCCTAGGCTAGTCTTGAACTCCTGGGCTCAAGTGATCTGCCCGCCTTGGCCTCCGGAAGTGCTGGGATTATAAGTGTGAGTCACCACGCTCAGCCAAAAACTTTTAAATCTTCATGAAACAACATTTAGATAAGACGTTGTAGAATAAATGCATTTATATCATTGCCCTGAATCCAGCGTAAGACTTCAAGGGTTAATAAACTTAAAAAAAAAAAAATCTTATAGCCAGTATTTTAAGAAACTTGATTATACTTACCAAAGGAACATTGTTTGTTTTCTCTTCTTTTAAATATGGAGAGGTTTAATCCTTACCTAACAAAGGAATTAATTTTAGCAAAATGATTCATTCCAACCTTCTTATAAGAAATATCTAGGAGAGTGGCCAGGTGCGGTGGCTCACGCCTGTAATCCCAGCACTTTGGGAGGCCGAGGCGGGCAGATCACGAGATCGGGTGTTCAAGCCTGACCAAACCCCGTCTCTACTAAAAATACAAAAATTAGCCAGGTGTGGTGGCACGCACCTGTAATCCCAGATACTCGGGAGGCTGAGGCAGGAGAATCGCTTGAACCTGGGAGGCAGAGGTTGCAGTGAGCAGAGATCATGCCACTGCACTCCAGCCTGGGTGACAGAGCAAGACTCTGTCTCAAAAGAAAAAAAAAAAAATCTAGAAGAGTCAACTAAGAAAAATAATGAATCTAAGTGATAAACATTCAGGAAATTCTCTAAATAAGAGATTTATTTACAATCTTAATATCTCAGGGTTCTTTTTAGGTTTCCGGGGAAAAGAGCAGGATAACAGTGTGGAGACTGCTAAGTTGAGAATTTAAAACAAATGAGAACACAAGATTTTTAAAATTGCATTGTGAATGTAACTTTTTTTTATCAATCCTTTAATCTCACTCTTTTAGACATATTGAGAAAATGTTAAATAGAAAATATTATGAAATTTTAATAAGATGTTTCAGATCTTTGAGTATGAAAAATATAACAAAAAAGCCTAATTTCAAAAAACTATTTGAGATCAAGGGACAATGGTGTGACCAATATGAAGGGTCAAGACTGAAATGTATTGTCTTTACTATCAAGAACTCTACTTTCAGTTTTTTCTCGGACAGTTAATTTCAGCTTCATAGAGATTTCTGACCAAATTAAGGAACGCTGTTTTTCTGGGTTTGTTTTGGGTATATGTCATTATAGTTATGTTATTTCTTGCTGAAATTTATAATTGTGGGTTTTTTGTATTGTTTTAATATTTAGTGGTGTATAATGTGTTATTCAATTATATGTAGTTATACAAAAAAAAAAACACTAGCATACAAACAAAAATTATTTTTTTCCTTAACATTTGAAAGGCAAGACAAATTTTTAGGGAGCATATATAAAATAACTATGTCTTCATTCTTTTCTATTCACTTTTTGGCCTAAGCAGATACTAGATTAATTTCAGCCTCTCTTTACTTTCTTTCTTTCTTTTTTTTCTTTTTTGAGATGGAGTCTTCTGTCGCCTGGCTGGAGTGCAGTGGCGCGATCTCAGCTCACCGCAACCTCCGCCTCCCGGGTTCAAGTGATTCTCCTGCCTCAGCCTCCCAAGTAGCTGGGATTATAGGCAAGCACCTCCACGCCCAGCTAATTTTTGTATTTTTTTTAGTAGAGATGGGATTTCGCCATGTTGGCCAGGCTGGTCTCGATCTCCTGACATCGTGATCCAGCCACCTCAGCCTCCCAAAGTGCTGGGATTACAGGCGTGAGCCACCGCACCTAGCCACTTCTTTTTTTCTTTTTTATCTAGAAAGAGAGTCTTGCTATGTTGCCCAGGCTGATATCAAACTCCTGGGCTCAAGTAATCCTTCTGCCTCACTCTCTCAAAGTGCTGGGATTACAGGTGGGGACCACGATGCCCTTTTAGTCTACAAATTAAAGAAGAAAACTTTGCTTCTCTTTTTCTTCCTGCCTTAGACTTCCACCTTGTGGTGGCTCCTCAGTGACAGGAGTGCCCATGCAGCTATCCTCTCCCTTTTCTAGGATAATTCATTGGTGACATAGGTCATCTTTCAAACCAGGTCCATTTTCTGTACTTTGGCTGTCTTCATTGGTTTCTAGCTTTTCATTTGAGCTTAGGTTAGAACCACAGTGAATGAAGTAATTTGCATTTTGCCAGTTTTGACTTCCATCTAAAGGAAACAAGTCCTGTGGTAAAGGAAAAAGGGGGCAATATGAATGTCTATTCTAGCAGAGAACCCTTTTTTTTGAGACAGGATCTCACTCTGTCACCCAGGCTGGAGTGCAGTGGCATAGTCATCACTCACTGCAGCCTTGACCTCCCAGCCTCAAGCGATCCTCTTGCCTCAGCCTCCTAAGTAGTTGGGACTCCAGGCACTCACCACCGTGCTAATAGCAGAGGACTCTTAATCGCTATGCTATATACATGATTTTAAGAGCTGTTATTGTTGTTGTTGTTATCATAGAGGTAGCATCATTGTCTTCTACTGTTATTATGACTAACATTTGTGAATACTTAATAAAATAATAACTAATTCATAATAATAAATTATTTCAGGCCATGTTTAAGTGCTTTATGTGAATAAACTCAATAAGTGATGATGAAATAATTACCCACAATCTTATCTTTCCTTGTCTTAATTCTCTAGTTGGGCATTTAATCTTTCTTTTGTGGTTTATTTATTTGGCATTTGAATATTTAGCTATTTTCTTTGGACATTGATTACTGCAAATTGTTCATGGCCAAGCAGTTTCATTTTTATATCTCTTTTTTTTTTTTAGGGAGATATACTTCCCAATTCATCAGATTATAAGTCCTCACTCATAGCACTGACTGCTCATAATTGGCTACTTCGTATATCAGCAACTACAGGAAAAATCCTTGAGAAAATATATCTTGCACCTTATTGCAAATTCAGGTATTTACTGTGAATTTATTATTCAAGATTTTATTTTAAAAATTTGAAACCTGTGGCCCATGAAATTTCAAGCCTTTTTTCCCTGTCAGTTTTCTAATCCATTACCAGATCTCAATTAATAAACCTATTTTCTTTTTCTCCCCTCATGACTACATTTAGAGGTCTGAGTATAGAGACCCTCTATCATTTGTCTTTTTTTTTTTTTCTTTTTTAAGACAAGGTCTTGCTCTGTCTCCCAGGCTGGAGTGCAGTGGCGTGATCTCTGCTTACTGCAACCTCCACCTACCAGGTTCAAGCGATTCTCCTGCCTCAGCCTTCCGAGTAGCTGGGATTTTGGGTGTGCACCCCATGCCCAGCTACTTTTTGTATTTTTGGTAGAGCTGAGGTTTCCCTATGTTGGCCAGGCTGGTCTCAAACTCCTGACCTCAAGTGATCTGCCCACCTCAGCCTCCTAAAGTTCTGGGATTACAGGCGTGAGCCATCGTGCCCAGCTGTCATTTATCTTTGTATCCCTAATAAGTAACTAACCTGTAATAGTTTAAATAAACTTTAAAAAAAAAATTCCCTGTATTCTACAAATAGTATTTTCTATGTAAGATGCTCTTTATGGTAGATTTTCCTGAAGGCTAGTCTGTTTCAGTTAAATTGTCTGCTGTGTACAATCCAAGAACTGTTATTTTAACTATTAGTTTTATAAATTAGATGTAAATGTTTGGAGTGAATATGTTCATGGAATGTGTGAAAGTAACATTTTTAGTGCTTTTTATACTTCCATTTTAAAGTAGAAATGATTATTTTGTAAGTTTTGAATACTCTTAGATCAAAAACAATTTTTATTCACCAATGCTCTAGAAAGATTAAAATTATGTATGTATTTAAATAGGGATATGTCCATATAGGGATATAGAGGAAATTTTTTTAGCTATTTATTTTTTAAAATAGATCACTTTGCTTTTATAATTTAAATAACTAAAAAATAGTTTACTTATAAAATATAATATTTTGGTTTTAAGTATAAGGAAACTGACCCAAATAAATAAACTTCTCTTCATTCTTTTAAAAGATACTTGAGCTGGGACACTCCTCAAGAAGTCATTGCAGTTAAGTCAGCTCAGAACAGAGGCTCAGTAGTGGCCCGGCAGGTATACATATTTAAACATTCAATAAAATGAAGACTCTTTTTCGTAGGAATTTGTCTGCAGATTTGTTATGAAAAATCTAATGATCTTTTATTTCTGAAGCATGCTGTAAAAGATAGGATTCATGGCAACCTGGATGGAATCGGAGACCATTATTCTAAGTGAAGTAACTAAGAAATGGAAAACCAGACATTGTATTTTCTCACTCATAAGTGAGAGCTAAGCTTTGAGGATGCAAAGGCATAAGAATGATACAATTTATTCTGGAGACTCGGGTGAAAGGGTGGGAGGTGGGTGAGGGATGAAACACTACACATTGGGTATGGTGTATACCACTCAGGTGATATGTGCACCAAAATCTGAGAAATCACCACTAAAGAACTTACTCATGTGACCCAACACCACCTGTTCCTCAAAAACCTATTGAAATAAAATAATAATAAAAATATTTTAAAAAAGAAAAGTTGATCGGTAGATTTTTTTTTCTGAAGTGTGCTATTTAAAGAGATTTTTCTCTCTCAAAGAATTACACAGAATTTACTAGATTTTATAAAGTCTGGAAATTTATATCAAGAAACTTTTTGTTTCTATTGGTGACTTATGGGGAAATACTATGGAAAGCATTTATTGAGCACTTAAAAAATAGATATAGACTGCTTTTAGAGGTTTTCTGTTTCTTTATACACCAGGACACCTAGAAAAAGCAAATACTTACTTTGTGTCTCCCCTTGGCAGAGTCTGTTGTAGTTCTTTCTCATTTTTAATTTGAACTACTTCAGCTTTTTCTCACTAGTGTCCTTGATTGCAAAACAGGCAGGCACTGATCTGAGTTCTTTACCTGTATTTACTAATTTAATCTTCAGCACACTCCTTTCAGTAGATACTTTCATCATCCCATTTTACAGGTGAGGATTCTGAGCCCCAGAGAGGCTAAGTAACTTATCCAACATCGTAGTGTTGGTAACCTAGGCTCAAACTCAGGCAGTTTAGCTCTAGAATCCCTGCTCTTATGCACTGTAGCATGCTGCCCCTTCTTGAAATTTCTGTAATATGGACTGGCAGGTGAAGTTTATATAGAACTCTAGCATTAAAAAAAAAAAAGTTAAGTAGTTCCTCTAATTTTACCTTGTTTAGATAACTACATCAAGCATTTCCTTGTCAACCCTCCAGTGTATTCCCATACACGCTGGGTCTGTGAACTCTGCTTTTCATTCCTCCCTCATCTCTCTTGTCTACTTTTTCTGTATCCCCCTGAAGCCAAGCAAACTATTTGTTGGCTACTTCTACTTACTTTTTATCATGGTTATCTGAATGTTTTCCTACCCTTTACTAATCCTGCCCAGTCACATTAATAGCTTAACTGCATGTCTTTTATTGGAATCTCCTTACCCTTTTCCTGATTTATTTAGTATGATATCTAAGAAAGAGAGATGCTGTCTCTCTCTTAGTAATACTTCTCTCTTTATACTCTTACTACCTTGCTTTTACTTTGGTAAAGGAAAATTCAGAAAAGTGGGATAGTATAAAAAAGCAAAACATTTTGCTACTTTGAGAATTCTAAAGGGTCTTGTCTGATGTACCTTTTTAATAATTTAAATTGCTAAAGAGCAAGAATTTTTGTTTTGTTTTTGTTTTGAGATGGAGTCTCGCTTTGTTGCCAGGCTAGAGTGTAGTGGTGAAATCTCAGCTCACTGCATCCTCCGCCTCCCAGGTTCAAGCAATTCTCCTGACTCAGCCTCCTGAGTAGCTGGGACTACAGGCGTGCACCACCACGCCCCGCTAATTTTTGTATTTTTACTAGAGACGGGGTTTCACCATGTTGGCCAGCATGGTCTCGATCTCTTGACCTCCCAAACTGCTGGGATTTACAGGCGTGAACCTCCACTCCCGGCCAAGAATTTTTTTAAGTTTAATTCTATACGTTATCATATGTTAATGTTTTACATTTACCATCACCTGATAATGTTAATAAAATCTTGTCAGTATTTCTACATTCTGGACTGTTTTCCTACAGTCTCTAGCCAACAAGTAGTAGCTCTTAGTTGGGATATATAAACTGTACTTTTCCTTTGGGTTTAAGGAACACAGAAGGAGTCTGATTCACCTTGAAGATATTAGTTCAATAAAAATTTATCCCTTTCAAAGGGAGAATCTTTTGGGCTTTAAGCATTACAATCTTTTTTTGTTTGCTGTTTATTTGTTTTCTAACTTTTAGTTATAGCAGTTTTGATTGGTGGTTCCAGCCTTAAAAGTTCTATTGAAGCAGAGACTGGCTGTGACGGGGCAGACAGCTTTGCCTAACACAAATTTAAGAAATTCCCTTCAAAAATGTATTGGAGAATTACAACAGATTGTTTTACATTTCATAGTGGCAAGAAATTGGACCTTGTTCTTCAAAGTAAGGAGGCTATCCTTTTCAAGCAGAAAAGTCATTCAAGCTTTCATTGATGATATTATTTCTAATTTCCTGTAAAGGAGTCAGCACAACACTACTTACATTATATATTTATTTATTTAGAGACAGCATGTCTGATGCCCAGGCTGGAGTGCAATGGCTTGATCAGAGTTCACTGCAGCTTCAAACTCCTGGGCTGAAGTGCTCCTCTCACATCAGCCTCCTGAGTAGCTGGGACTACAGGCATGCGCCACCATGTCCAGCTAATTTTTTTATTTTTTGTATAAATGAGGTCTCACTGTTTCTACAGTGAGTGGCCAGGCTGGTCTCAGACTCCTAGCCTCAAGCGATCCTCCTGCCTTAGCCTCCCAAAGGGCTGGGATTATAGGCGTGAGCTACCTGATCCAGCAACTTTCAAATGATATGAGCACGATAACTACATATCTTTTTATTAGGCTCTTTATTGTTCAAACTCCAATTCAAAATATAAATGCATGGTATTTTATTGCTAAGAAATGTTTACTTTTGTGGATTTTTGTCTGTATATATGCGTGTGTGTGTCTGAAGGGCTGAAGCTTTAGTGGACATGTTTTGAATATGTTGCCCTTCCATTTAAGTAACTTTGCAATCTAGATAGATGGATGTTTTCATAATATGAAAATGTCTGTATAACTACATGCTAGAACAGATGGATTTTTTCAACTAATGAAAACAGTGTGTTTCTGAAGTACTTTTGAGAGCTGCGTGTAATTGTAGTCTTTCCTTCTAGGCAGGCATTCAACAACATGTTTTGTTGTACCTTGCAGTGTTCCGAGTTCTACCTTTTTCACTTGTAGGGATTCTAGAGATCAACAAAAAGGTAAGAACTCATTTCTTATTTGATTGCAATATTTTATTGACAATAAGTTGTAATGTCATTATTTAATTATTTATGAGATATTTGATTGGAAATGCTCCCCTCACTATAAAAAGTTCACTAATTTGGTTTATTTTGTAACAAAATACATGAGAACATTTGCCTAATATCCCTTCATCTTTCTGCATGTTTTTATGCCTCTCAAGTGGATCATATTGGATACCTGTGGTCATTAACAAACTACTATGTTATGAAATTACAAAATGAGTAAGGTATTTTTTTTTCAGAAGGAACATTCCAAAGCTTGTTAAAAAGATCATTAAAGGAAGGTGAAAAGTTGCAACAAAATATTTCATTTTAATTGCAAGGTATAGGTCTAAAACTTGCTTTATGATATATAACAGGCCTTATATTTAAATATGTAAATTTTCCAATTCATTCAGTTTTGGGTTTTATTGTTCCCATTTGTTCTTGACTTGTGGAGCAGTTACATGGGAGGAAAGAAGGAGCACATTTCCTTTGAGTAAAAGAATGGATAGGATTCTACTTTAAAAAAAAAAGTTACTTACTCTTGGTGCATAGTTATTTATTGAGCTCTCCTACTGGTCTTTAACTCAGCACCTGAAGTATTGTAGAGGACAGTATCTTGAGGATCTACTGATCTTTATAAGCAAACAAGATGAATGTATTAAAATTTTACATTATGTAAGCATTATATACTAAACTGCATAATGGCTAAAGAGTAATATTAGTTACCGTTCATTGCTTATTTTATGCCATGCACTTTGAATATTTGACAACATTGTAACATATATTTAATTAAGTTAAGCAGCAGTCCCAGCTACTCAGAAGGCTGAGGCAGGAGAATGGTTTGAGCCCAGGAATTCAAGGCTTTGATGAATTATGATTGCACCACTACACTCCAGCCTGGGTGACAGAGTTAGACTCTGTCTCTAAAAAATTAAAATAAAAAATAAAAAGCAGCTACCTAAATCCTAAAGGTGGCAAGTAGAGGATCTAGAATTAAAATAGATTGGCTACTTTATTATAGCAGTCATTATTATTAATTTTTTTTTTTTTTTGAGACACAGTCTTGCTCTGTCACCCAGGCTGCAGTGCAGTGGCGCGATCTCTGCCCACTGCAATCTCTGCCTCCTGGGTTCAAACAATTCTCCTGCCTCAGCCTCCCGAGTAGCTGGGACTACAGGCGCCTGCCACCACACCCGGCTAATTTTTTGTATTTTTAGTAGAGACGGGGTTTCACTGTGTTAGCCAGGATGGTCTCGATCTCCTGACTTCGTGATCTGCTCACCTCAGCCTCCCAAAGTGCTGGGATTACAGGCATAAGCCACCGCGCCTGGCCAGCACTCATTATTTTAAAATATGTTTGAATTGGCCTGGTGCAGTGGCTCACACCTGTAATTTCAGCACTTTGGGAGGCTGAGGCAGGCCTGTCATTTGAGGTTAGGAGATCAATACCAGCCTGGCCAACATGGTGAAGCCCCGTCTCTACTAAAAATATAAAAATTAGCCACGGATGGTAGTGCACGCCTGTAGTCCCAGCTACTCGGGAGGCTGAGGTGGGAGAATCGCTTGAACCTAGGAGGTAGATGTTGCAGTGAGCCAGGATTGCGCCACAGCAACAGAGCAAAACTCCATCTCAAAAGAAAAAAAAAGTTTGAATTGCACAAGTCCTCTTTTTCTTCTTTTACTTTTTCTTTCTTTTTTTAAAGCTTTTCTTCATATATATATATATTTTTTTAACTTCTAAGTTCAGGGGTACATGTGCATTATGTGCAGGTTTGTTATATAGATAAACGTGTCATGGGGGTTTGTTGTACAGATTATTTCATTCCTCAGGTTTAAGCCTAATATCTATTAGTTATTTTTCCTGATCCTTTCCCTCCTCCCACCCTCCACCCTCCGATAGGCCCGAGTGTGTGTTGTTCCCCTCTATGTGTCCATGTATTCTCATCATTCCATGTGTTCTCATCATTTAACTCCCACTTACAAGTGAGAACATGGAGTATTTGGTTTTCTGTTCCTGTTTTAGTTTGCTAAGGTTAATGACCTCCGGCTCCATCCACGTCCCTGCAAAGGACATGACCTTGTTCTTTTTGTGGCTGCATAGTATTCCCTGGTGTATATGTACAGCATTTTTGTTACCCAGTCTATCACTGATGGACATTTAGGTTGGTTCCATGTCTTTGCTCTTGTGAATAGTGCTTCAGTGAACATATATGTGCATGTGTCTTTTATATTTATAATAGAAGGATTTATATCCCTTTGGATATATACCCAGTAATGGCATTGCAGGGTTAAATGGTATTTCTGTCTTTAGGTCTTTGAGGAACCACCACATTGTCTTCCATAATGGTCAGACTAATTTCCATTTTCACAAACAGTGTATAAGTGTTTCCTTTTCTCCACAACCTTGCCAGCATCTGTTATTTTTTGACTTTTTAATAATATGCATTCTGACTGGTGTGAAATGGTACCTCATTGTGGTTTTGATTTGCATTTCTCTAATGATCAGTGATGTTGAGCTTTTTTTCATGTGCTTATTGGCCACATGTATGCCATCTTTTGAGAAGTATCTGTTCATGTCCTTTGCCCACTTTTTAATGGGTTTTTTTTTTTTCTTGTAAATTTGTTGAAGTTCCTTTTAGATTCTGGATATTAGACCTTTGTCAGAGATATGGATTGCAAAAATGTTCTTCCATACTGCAGGATGTCTGTTGACTCTGTTGCTGGTTTCTTTTGCTATGCAGAAGCTCTTTAGTTTAAGTAGATCCTATTTGTCAATTTTTGCTTCTGTTGCAATTGCTTTTGGTGTTTTCATCATGAAATCTTTGCCCATGCCTATGTCCAGAATGATATTGCCTAGGTTATCTTCTAGGGTTTTTATAGTTTTGGGTTTTACATTTAAGTCTTTAATCCATCTTGAGTTAATTTTTGTATATGGTGTAAGGAAGGGGTCCAGTTTCAATTTTCTGCATATGGCTAGCCAGTTATCCCAGCACCACAGGGAATCCTTTCCCCATTGCTTGTTTTTGTCAAGTTTGTCGAAGATCAGATAGTTACAGGTGTGCAGTCTTACTAATATTTCTGGGT
Source organism: Gorilla gorilla gorilla (assembly GCF_029281585.2). Classification (NCBI taxonomy): domain Eukaryota; kingdom Metazoa; phylum Chordata; class Mammalia; order Primates; family Hominidae; genus Gorilla; species Gorilla gorilla. The sequence goes on from NC_073235.2 coordinate 73,953,314, forward strand.
TCTCTCTTGGTTTATGTTTCTGTTCTTGTACCAGTACCATGCTGTTTTGGTTACTGTAGCCCTGTAGTATAGTTTGAAGTCAGATAGCATGATGTCTCCAGCTTTGTTCTTTTTGCCTAGGATTGCCTTGGCTAATTCAGCCTCTGTTTTGGTTCCATATGAATTCTAAAATAGTTTTTTCTAGTTCTGTGAAGAACATCAATGGTAGTTTAATGGGAATAGCATTAAATATATAAATTGCTTTGGCCAATATGGCCATTTTAATGCTATTGATTCTTCCTAACCATGAACATGGAGTGTTTTTCCATTTGTTTGTGTCATCTTTGTAGATCTCCTTGTAGAGATCTTTCACTTCCTCTGTTAGCTGTATTCCTAGGTATTTTATTCTTTTTAGGACAACTGTGAATGAGAGTTTGTTCATTATTTAACTCTCGACTTGACTCTTGTTGTTGTATAGGAATGCTAGCAATTTTTGCACATTGATTTTGTATCCTGAGACTTTGCTGGTGTTGCTTATCAGTTTAAGAAGCTTTTGGATTAGACAATGGGGTTTTCTAGATACAGGATCATGTCGTTTGAAAAGAGGGATAGTTTGACTTCCTTTCTTCCTATTTGAATGCCTTTTATTTGTTTCTCTTGCCTGATGGCTCTGGCCAGAATTTCCAACACACTATTGAATAGGAATGGTGAGAGTGGACATCCTTGTCTTGTGCTGGTTTTCAAGGGGAGTGACAAGTTGTCTTTTTTCAAAGTGGGAAACTAGGATCAGTGAATTAAAAAGTCATGAACTAGTCAATGTCAGAGTAAACAATACTTATCCTTCTAAGAGATGACAAAAAATACAACTCATAATTTAATTGTTCTCTCTGTGCCTGTAGGTTAAGTACTTATGTTTGCTTATTACAGTCTACAACAGAAATGAACATGTGGCAAAGTAATAAACTGTTTCTATTTATTCCTGTATGTCCAAGGTAATTGGACATCTTCCTCTATTCCTGTATTTCCAAGGTAATTGGACAAGGACATCTTCATTTAAGTAGTTTGTTTTTGATTAAGCTGGTGAATTGTATAAAAATAAGAAAAATAGAAAAATATGCAATTAGAGAGATTTGGTTTTAAATATTGTTACTTGGGATTGGAGAACATCTTTCACTTACCATGCATGAAAGACTATCCAGGGGCTGAGCACTTCTAATTAACTAAAAATTTGTCTCTATTTTATAAAGAACATTTTAGCATAAAGAATGGATCCTTGGAAGAGTATGAATAGTAGATTAAATATTCATTTAGAACGACATGGCCTTGGTGTATGCCAGTGTCTATGAGGAATGGAATTTGTTATTAATAGATATTGACAATGCTATGAAGCAAACGAATGCTGGTGCATTATTCTGAGGGATATGTGCCGCACTTCCATTAGTGCTCCAGTATGAGAATCCAGTGGCTTACTGCTCAGTCCTAATAACACCCTAGCCTCAAGGTGATAAATTATAATGAGGTTTTAATGCTAGGCAGCAGTGTTATCATAGTGACATGAATATTAAGCAAGAGTACAAACCACTGTGAACATTCAGAGGATTGGACTTCCAGTCTTTTCTCAGGTGATATCTGTCTTTCCCCCCGCCAGATTTTTGGAAACGTTACAGATGCTACCTTGTCTCATGGAATACTGATTGTGATGTACAGCTCAGGACTGGTCAGACTCTATAGCTTCCAAACCATCGCTGAACAGGTAGAGAAAACTGAAATTTGTCATGTTACTATTAGCATGAGGTTTCGACTAAAGTATGACTTTTTTTTAGTGAGATGCTTTTAGAGTAAGGCACTTCTGTAGATTTTGGCTCTAAAAAACTGTAGAAATGTAGAAGACAAGTAACCTTTAAAGCAGGGGTGGGGAAGATAAACAGAAAGGCCATTGGAAAAAGACATTTTCTTTGTCATATACATGTGAATTTTATTTTGTTCTCTCCAGATATCAAATAAATAGGTGCTAAAGCCACCATTTTTGTTTTGTTTTGTTTTTAGTTCATGCAACAGAAACTTGACTTAGGGTGTGCATGCAGATGGGGTGGGACTACTGGAACTGTAGGAGAGGCTCCTTTTGGCATTCCTTGTAATATTAAAATCACAGGTATGGCTACTCTATAGTATTTTTTCACCTTAAAAAAATAAGTGGTCATATAAATAGTTATTAATTATAGTCATCCAAATGTTTTTCTCATTTATTTAAAAAACTCAATTCATTTTACTCCTATACATCATGTGCCTTGCTATTCAATAACAAATAAGCTTCGAGGAAAATCTATCAGTTATTCATTGAACCAAAGGCTTGGGGATGCTGAGCCTTGCTTGGCCACAGACCTTCAGCAATTCACTTTACTTTTCTGATCCTTGATTTCCTTATCTGCAAAATGAGTTGCAGCAAATGATACCATCTTAGCTCTCTTATAACTTAGTATTTTACAATTTGATGAAATTTACCCCCTCTCTAAGAAAGGTGTTTTCCAAGAAAAAATTTTTACCATGCCATCTGAACATAGAGCTTAGACACAGACAGAACTTCCCAGTATACTTAAAGAGTGCCAAATCACAAAAAGAAAATTATATACAATTCTATAAATATAGTAAAAATGTTCTGTATTTAGCTTATCAAATTCAGTTGTTAGAAAAGAAATCAACTGGCCAGGCGTGGTGGCTCACGCCCGTAATCCCAGCACTTTGGGAGGCTGAGGCGGGCGGATCACTTGAGGTTGGGAGTTCGAGACCAGCCTGACCAATGTGGAGAAACCTCATCTCTACTAAAAATACAAATTAGCCAGGTGTGGTGGCACATGCCTGTAATCCCACCTACTCGCAAGAGAGGCTGAGGCAGGAGAATCACTTAGACCTAGGAGGCAGAGGTTGTGGTGAGCCAAGATCATGCCATTGCACTCCAGCCTGGGCAACAAGAGCGAAACTCCATCTCAAAAAAAAAGAAAAGAAATCAACTATTACTCAAATTCAGTAGTAGTACATTAAAAGAAATAGATCATGACTGTTCAGAGTTCATCTCAGGAATCCAAGGATGGTTTAATGTTTACAAATTTAGTAGCTATAAAGATCACATGAGTAAACTAAAGAAAATTTTTTTATTATCCTAATATCTGTTTATCTTAATTCTTGTTCATTAAGACTCATTCATTATCATGTTGAAGACATTCCTCTTATTTATAACCAACCAATAACCATTATGTTTTTAGGTGAAACGCCAAAGGATTTTCTAATATATGCAGAATAAGATAAGAATTTTTTCTATCATTTTTCCTTAACATTGTATTAGTAATAGACCAAGAAACAGAAATGAAAGATGTCGTTGTTCAAAAGGAAAAAAATATTATTTTTGGTAGTAAATGACAAATTATAAAAACTACTGGGAGTTCAAGTAAGTTATTCATGAAGTTCAAAATAAATATTTTAAAAATTACTCAAGTTTTTAGATGCCTTGGACAAACTGAATTAGGCAGTTGTATGAAAATTCAGCCCTAGCAATACCTCCTGTATTTAGTACAAATACATTAAAAGCAATCTATTAAGAATTTTAAAACTGTAGGCTGCAGTGGTAACCGGGTTATTTTGAAATGGGTTATTTTGGACAGAGTTTTTCCAAATGGTAGCATTATTCTTGTTGAAATGCAAATAAAAAGTAAGTAAAGGCTAGGCACAGTGGCTCAAGCCTGTAATTCTAGCACTTTGGGAGGCTGAGGTGGGTGGATCACGAGGTCAGGAGTTCGAGACCAGCCTGGCTAACATGGTGAAACCCCATCTCTACTAAAAATACAAAAATTAGCTAGGCACGGTGGCAGGCACCTGTAATCCCAGCTACTTGGGAGGCTGAGGCAGGAGAATTGTTTGAACCCAGGAGATGGAGGTTGCAGTGAGCCGAGATCGCGCCACTGCACTCTAGCCTGGGCGATTGAGCAAGATTCCATCTCCAAAGAAAAAAAAAATTGAGTAAAACTAAAGAACAAAGATGCTAAAGACAAAGTACATAGAGCCTGAAGAATTGTCCTGGAGTTTTATCCCTTTTTTTAGAAAGAAGACTGGATTTGGGATCAGAATCTTAGTCTGCTGACTAGTAAGGGTGACACTCTGCTACTAATTGGTGGTATGATAGTGGGCAAATTATTATTATTATTATTATTATTATTATTATTTTGAGACAGGATCTCACTCTGTTGCCCAGACTGGAGTGCAGTGGAGAGATCACAGCTCACTGCCACCTCCACCTCTTGGGCTCAAGTGATCGTCCTACATTAGCCTCCCAAGTAGCTGGGACTACAGGTGCATGCCACCACACCCAGCTGATTTTTGTATTTTTTGTTTGGTGGAGACGGTGTTTCACTATGTTGCTCAATTTGGCCTTGACATCCTGGGCTCAAGCAATCTGCCTACCTCATCCGCCCAGAGTGCTGGGATTACAGGCATGAGCCACTGTGCCCAGCTGATAGTGGGCAAATTATTTAACCTCTCTGGGCCTCAAATTTTGAAACTTTGAAATAATAATATTTGAAAACATGATCTATGAAATCATTTGTCGTTGTAAAAAAAATAATTCGATGATTTTTGTATGTTTGAGTAAGAAAATTAGCACATTATATTGGAAGCTTTCAATGTTTATTTCATACTGTAGAGACTTAAATCCCATTCATTTCTCCAAATTTGCTTTTCAATCTTAAGGTCTATACAAATAGTATTTATTTTAACTTTAAATAATTTTTTTTCTTAGTGCAAAAGCAGTTCCTTTGCATTATTTAAAAAATTGGGAAATTGGCTAGGCGTGGTGCCTCATGCCTGTAATCCCAGCACTTTAGGAGGCTGAGGCGGGCAGATCACTTGAGATCAGGAGTGCAAGACCAGCCAGGCCAACACAGTGAAACCCCGTCTCTACCAAAAATACAAAAAATTAGCCTGTAATCTCAGCTACTCAGGAGGCAAAGGCAGGAGAATTGCTTGAACCCAGGAGGCGGAGGTTGCAGTGAGCCGAGATCGTGCCACTGCACTCCAGCCTGGGCGACAGAGCAAGACTCTGTCTCAAAAGGAAAGAAAAAAAGAAAAAATAAAATAAAATTTAAAAATTGGGAAATAAAGATAAGCAAAAGAGAAAATGTAAAACATTATAGTCCTCTTACGTGGGGTTAACTGTTATCTCCTTGATGTGTTATTTTCTAATCTTATAATGTATATATTTCTATATGTTTAAAACCAAGAAAAGAATCATACCATAAGTGCTCTTTTATAACTCACTTGTTAAGAAATCAACTCTATTGAGGTATAATTTACATGTAATTAAAATGCACCCATTTTAACTGTACAGTTTGCGTTTTGTCAAATGTATACATCCATGAAATCACCGCTACAGTCAAGATTTAGAATCTTTTCATCATCCCAAAAAGTTCCCCTGTGCCCTTCCCAGTAAATTCCTCTCTTAACCCAGCCCTAGGCAACCAGTGATCTGCTTTTTTTTCACAGTAGATTAAATTTATATTTTCTGGAGTTTTATATTAATGAAATCACATGGCATGTATTTTTTGGTTTGGCTTCTTTCACTCAGGATATTATATTTGAGATTCGTTTCATGTTGTTGCATGTATCTATAGCCTAACCCACTTTTTGATGTTAATATATTATGAATATTTCCATCTAGATTATTTAATAGGTGGCCTTGTGAAAACAACAAAGTTGTAATCCTATCTCACTCTTAAATAATAGATGGATCAAAGACTTAAAAGTTTTAGAAGAAAACTTGGGAGCATCTTTTTATCTCAGTGTGGGGAAGACCTTTTTAAGTATGGCACAAAACCCAAAGCCATAAAAGAAGAGATTGATAAATTTGATTATATAAAAATAAAGTTCTGCATGGCAAAAAATCCCCAGAAATATACAACATAAACCAACTCAAATAACAACAGGAGACATAGTTACAAATCATACTGTAATGGGGCAATTTCCTTAATATGTGAAGGGTTCTATAGATCAATAAGAAAAGGAGTGATAACACAATTACAAAATGATCAAAGGATATTGTTTAAAAGAAACAGAAATATAAATGACTTTTAATTAAGGGAGTGCAAAGCTCAATGTCACTGATAAGAGAAATGTAAATTAAAATTATTATAAGATAACATCTCTTCAGATTCTTAAATATCAGAAAGTTAGAACTTTCGATACAATATGGTTGGTAAAAGTTTAGGCACTTTCATTTATTGTTGGGACCCTTTATGGCCCCCAACAGTTTGTCAATATGACAGTTTGTTAATATGTATCAAAATTTTAAGTGCATGTACTCCTTGAACCCAGCAACTCCAGTACTAGGAATTTATCCCAGATATATTCACTTGTACAGAAAGCGATAAATGTACAATTAAAACATTGTTTCTAATAGCAAAAGATTGGAAACAATCTATACATTGGTAAGTGACATTAGTATTATTGTATCATCGTATACAAAAGATTGGAAACAATCTATACATTGGTAAGTGGCATTAGTATTATTATAGCATCGTATAGCTGTATCACAAATTTAATTGCTAAATTGTTAAAAAGGAGGAGGAGTTTTAACTGGGCATAGTGGCTCATGCCTGTAATCTGAGCACTTTGGGAAGGGGAGGCAGGTGGATCACTTGAGGTCAGGAGTTCGAGACCAGCCTAGCCAACATGGCGAAACCCTGTCTCTACTAAAAATACAAAAATTAGCCAGGTGTGGTGGCGAGCACCTGTGATCCCAGCTACTCAGGAGGCTGAGGCACGAGAATCACTTGAACCCAGGAGACAGAGGCTGCAGTGAGTGAGATTGCGCCACTGCACTCCAGCCTGGGCAACAGAGCGAGATTAAAAAAAAAAAAAAAACAGAAAGAAGAATTCTTTTTGCACTGGTATAGGATGATTTCCAGGATGTGTACTATTAAGTAAAAAAAAAAAAAAAAAATCGGTGCAAAACTGTGTATATAAAAATCTTCATTTGTGTAAAGTATTGTGTAAAGTATTCATACTCATGTATTAAAGGAATATATATATGGTGATGTGCTTTTGGATTTGCTTCGAATATCTGAAAGGACACATAAAAACTTGATAAATCGGAAGAGACACAGATCAAAGGAAGACTTAGTTTTCATTATATCTTCTGATACTTTTAAAATGTAGTGCTTGTATTACCTATGTGAAAAAGTGGTTCTGTGTGTGTGCATCTCCTTGAGATGTTAAGAACTTGACCTACATGCCATTTTACAAATGAACCATAATTTACTTAACCAGTTCCCTACTTTGGACATTTAGTTTGTTTCTAATTTTGTGATTACAAATAGCATATTTCTATAACTATTAGTGATCCTTCCCTGAATCAGTTATGTCATGTGATTTGCAGAATGGCAGTTTTTAAAATTCTGTTACTGCTTTTACCTTCAATAGCTGGCATTTTTCTAGAAATAAAAGCTTTAACTCATCAACTAGAGATAAACTGTAATTCCTTCCAAAAGGCAAGTTAAAGACTTATTTCTTCCCTTTAATTATCAATATTCAGAGCAAGGAGTTGGTATAATAGTCACTTTTGATGCCAGCAAAATGTTTTACAGACAAACACACATATATAAACACAATAGACTCGTGGATTTTTTATTTGTCCAATATTACATAGTAATAGTTATTATTCTTAATGATGTTCAAATTGTCCTGAATTTGGCCAACAGAAACTCCATTTTGACACACTCCAGTAATCTTAGAGAATTTCCTCGCTTTCTAGAACAATAATGTGTCCCAGGCTTACCTTTAACTTTCCTATTTCTGATAGGGGGCCATTTTAGTAGAGAACGTCATTAGAGACTATCAGTTTCCTAGAGAGTAACACTACAAACTGGGCAGCTTTAAACAATGGAAATTGATTCTCTCACAGTTCTGGAGGCTAGAAATTCAGAATTAAGGTGTTGGCAGAGGTAGCCTCCCTCTGAAGGCTCTAGGGAAGAATCCTTTCTTACCCCTTCTCGCTTCTGGTGGTTGTTCACAATCTTTGGTGTTTCTTGGCTTGTGGCAGCATAACTCCAAATTCTGCCTCTCGCTTTTCCATGGCCTTTCTCCCTCTGTGTCTTCAAATCTCTTTCTCCTTATAAGGACACCAGTCATTGAATTTAGGTCCTATCCTTATCCAGTATGATCTTAACTTGATTATACCTATAAAGATCCTATTTGCAAATAAAGTCACATTTACCAGTACTGGGGGTTAGGACTTTAACATATCTTTTGAGGGAACACAAGTCAACTCACAACAGAGACCCAGATCTAGTTGTGTTCATTGCAGTTGGATATCTTTACTTTTAGGTCCTTTCAATGAACAGAGCTGAGAAATACATTAAAACAAAAATTCATTAGCTCATTTTCATACTTCCAAATTTAGCCGTTCTTTTTTGATTATATTTGTATTTCTCTTAACTCATACTGAGCTTCCTGATTTCTAATAAAACTTTATCCTACTATATATATATGATAGTCTTAAAATTGCAGTACCAGTGTTACTACTAAGAACTAAAGTATGGGCCAGGTGCGGTGGCTCACACCTGTAATCCCAGCACTTTGGGAGGCCAAGGCAGGTGGATCACTTGAGGTCAGGAGTTCAAGACTAGCCTGGCCAACATGGTGAAACCCTGTCTCTACTAAAAATAGAAAAAATTTAGCCAGGCGTGGTGGTGTGCACTTGTAATCCCAGCTACTCGGGAGGCTGAGGCAGGAGAATCACATGAACCCGGGAGGTGGAGGTTGCAGTGAGCCGAGAGCACCACTCACTCCAGAGAGCTGGAGCACTACTGCACTCCAGCCTGGGTAACAGAGCAAGACTCTGTCTCAAAAGAAAAAAAAAAAAAGTATGGAGTGAAGGTTAAGATTTCCCTGCAGTTTCTTTTCTCCTTAATGTACAGCCCAGTAAGTATACACATGGAGTGATGTGTTCAAAGGCAATTTGAAATCATTTTTCTATAGGATTAAGCTACCAGCATGACCTAATTAGATTCATTTGTTTCATTTTGTTTTCGATTTTGGGGTTTGCTGTTTTCCTTTTGAGTTTATTCTTGAAATTGTGAAATGTGTATATAGTTGAAAGGTTGAAACCGAATAAAAAGATACACTCTTGGAAATTTCTTTTCTTTTTGTTTTGAGAGTTTTGCTCTGTCACCCAGGCTGGAGTGCAGTGGCGTGATCTCAGCTGACTGCAACCTCCACTCCTTGGTTCAACCAATTCTGCCTCAGCCTCCTGGGTAGCTGGGACTACAGGCACACACCACCACACCTGGCTAATTGTTTTTTTGTATTCTTAGTAGAGGTGGGGTTTTGCCACCTTGGCCAGGCTGGTCTTGAACACCTGACCTCAGGCAATCTACCTGCTTTGGCCTCCCAAGGTGCTGGGATTACAGACATGGGCCACTGTGCCCAGCCCCATTTTCTATTTCATTGCTTTCTGTTTTTATTTTTTATTATTTCCTTTAATCCTGTTACTCTCATCAGTAACCATTGTTTTTAGATTCTGGTTTATCTTACTATTGTTTCTTTTTGCAAAAATAAGCAAATATATGTTTGCATACTTTAAATATTTAATCTTCTTTCTTACATCAAATGCAGTATATCATATCCTCTGTTCTATACCTTATAATTTTACTTAACATGTATCTAAATTTAAAAAAGATTTTTTTATTTTTAGTGGAGGTGAGGTTTTGCCATGTTGCCCAGGCTGGTCTCGAACTCCTGGGCTCAAGCAATCCACCCACCTTGGCTCCCTGCAGTGTTGGGATTACAGGCGTGAGCCACCACACCTGGGCAAATTTTCTAAGTAAACATTTATTCGGTAGAAGAAATATATCAAGTTAATTATCCCCTACATTTAAAAATTCTAGAAAAAATCATATTGTATTACAGGTGTAGCCCTTCTTCTTTGATTAATAGTAAAGTTATTTTGTATGCTTTATGTTAAAATTGTCTTTTAAAGTATTATTTGACCTTTCACAGATTCAAAGTATTTTAATTAATCATAATATTTGTTTTCTTTTTAAGGCCCCTTTTTTTCACAATGCAGGAAGTGGAAGCCCTTTTGCTGGCTCTCCTACTCTTTTAACACTTCTCTCTGATATCCTTGTGAACATCCTTGCTTTCTCGAAATAACAGATTGTCCACACCCATCATAAAATTTTCTTACCACAAGACATGGAATCAGCTACTCTGAGAATTTTTAGGCCTTTTTCATTGAGAATAATATTAGAGATCAAAATTGGGGCTCTTGGGTTCGCAGGGCACATTAGAGTTGTGGGCAGAGTAATAGTGCTACTTTTGGGTCATTTTTTGCATTTACTGGGAAAGGTATTTCTTTTTAAGTACATCTGTTTGTACTGTTTTTTTTTTCTATTTTGAATTCCTATGTCCTCTATATTGAATTTCATATTCTTTATATATTAAATTTCACATTCTCTATAACATACCTAGTTGATTTCAACCCCAAATTCAAACTCTAATTGTATGTTTTTCTTTTAATAATTTTTCTCTTCTTCGTCCACCATATCATCACATACAATGTGTGTATTTCTCTTATAATTTGCCAACTCATGCCTTTTGTCCCTTTTTCTATTGGGGTGTTTATATTTTTTATTGCTTAAAAGACCTTTATATATTAAAGATACTACCCTTTTCTTAAAAGGTTAAAAAAATAAGCACTTGACATATATTTGATATGTTTATGCCTGTCTCTTCTTTTTCCTCAAGATTTTTTGTGAACCACTTTTTATGAAAGTTGACCCTTTACACAGGTTTGAACTGCACAAGTCCACTTATACACAGATTTTTTTCAATAAATACAGGAAAATTTTTTGGAGATTTGCCACAATTTGAAAAAAAATCACAGATGAACCGCATAGCCTAGAAATATGGAAAAAATTAAGAAAAAGGTACATGATGAGTGCATCAAACATATGTAGATACTAGTTTATGTGTTAATTGATTATTTATGTTATTGGTAAGGCTTCTGGTCAACAGTAGGCTATTAGTAGTTAAGTTTTGGGGAAGTCAAAAGTTTGGCTGGGCACAGTGGCTCACCTGTAATCCAAGCACTTTGGGAGGCCGAGGCAGGCGGATCGCTTGTGGCCAGGAGTTTGAGACCAGCCTGGCCAACGGAGTGAAACCCTGTCTCTACTAAAAAGACAAAAACTAGCTGAGTGTGGTGGCATACACCCGTAATTCCAGGTGTAATACTTAGGAGGTTGTAATACTTAGGAGGCTGTGTAATACTTAGGAGGCTGAGGCATGAGAATTGCTTGAACCCAGGAGGTGAAGGTTGCAGTGAGCCAAGATTGTGCTACTGCACTCCAGCCTAGGTGACAGAGCAAGACTGTCTCAAAAAAAAAAAAAAAAAAACAAAAACAAAAAGTTGTACATGGATTTTTGACTACACAAGGGGATTGGTGCCCCTAACCCTCATGTTGTTTAAGGGTGAACCATTTGTTTTTTTTCCCATGTATAGCTCTAAGTAGTACATTGTTCTTATGAAGATGCTTAATAAAGTATGCACTTCTGTATATAACATGTGACTCTTACACGAATGATCTTCCTAAGACAAGCCCCTTTACTAATAGTAGTGGCCTCATAAACTAAGAATTAAATTCTCAAGTTAGAGGGTAAATGAGGGAGTCATAGGTTAGCCACCTGCCCAAACAGACCATGTGGTGTTTCCTAAAGGCTGCTTGAAATGAATTTAGGTCTTCTAAAATTGCTATACCTCTATTTATGCATCTAAGAATAGATCTATTATGCCCTACTTAAAGTTGTGATAAAAGAAGATGACTAAAAATTTCTCTTGGTGCTTTTTAGCACCAAGAGAAATTTATTTTACAGTGTCAGTCTTCAAAAGAAACTGACTGGATATATCTGAACTACCTTAAAGTTAACTTGTCTGATGATAATAGTGGTAGTAGTGACTATCCTGTAATAAAGCTTTCATTGTGACAGGCCCTTTCCTAAGTGGTTACATTCATTGGGACTAATACTCCTCTGTACTGGAAATCTTAAGCAAGATAGATGTATACCTGAGTATACCTGTTAGTCCAGGATGTGGAAGATCTCTTCCTCACATTTGAAGGCATTATTAGACCTAATTACCTTGTAGGATTATTATGAGAGTTGGAAATAGTATCTAACCCAGAGTCTTTTACATAGTAGATGTTCAATAAATGGCCGCTACTTTTATTAAATGTAGTTTGTCATTTCTTACCATCATAAACACCTTTAGCCCAGTTTTAATCTCTGCTCACCTGCGGGCCACATATACCTCCTGAAAACAGATACCTAGAAAGTTGATTCAGCCTAATTTAGGTTCTGACTGGCTGTTTCTTTTCTTACAATAAACTCCTTACCTGATTGTATTTTATTTCCTTGAACATAGTAATTTCTTATTAATAGAAATTTATAGATGTTGCATGCAAAGAAAGGTTGAATTCAGTTAATGAATAGTCCAGAGCCCCCAGAACAGTGCAGCTAATGAATTCCTTTTCCTGTCTCTACAGACATGCCACCACTGCTCTTTGAGGTGTCATCCCTGGAGAATGCTTTTCAGATTGGAGGCCATCCTTGGCACTACATCATCACACCTAATAAGAAGAAACAGAAAGGAGTTTTCCATATTTGTGCCCTAAAAGACAATTCCCTGGTAAATGAGTGATCAGACTTTTTATTAGCAAATTTGTATCAAGTTCTTTATTTTCTACCTCTCAAATAGGCCCACATTCCTAAGAATTACTTTTTTATGCATTTGTTTTAACAATTTGCAAACAATTTAAAATACAGAAGAATACAGACAATATAGAAAACATTTGTGTGTATCACCCATAATTTTAAAACATTAACATTTGAAAATTCTTATAGCAACAAGAATTTTATAGTTTTTTTAATCTCACCAATCTCCCAGCAAGGAATCTCATGTAAAACCTCTCCACAGTGGGAATCACCAATGGAATGTGTTCACATTGCTTCTGAAATTGCTGGTGGAATGTGTTGTTGGTTCTGCTTCTCCATGGCTTATTGCTCTTTGCCTTCCAGAGCAGAACCAGATGGAACTCTGGTGGTCACAGTGTAGGTAAATTGAAGCACTTTGAATTTTTAAGGATATTCTTAAGTTATTTATGGCAGAGTAGGTAGAAATGGTACATGGTAAAACAATGGAAATTTCAACCCTTCGAATTCATTTTTATTTTCTTTTTTAAAATGGCTTAGGCGTTGATTTGTCATTTAATAAACATTTATTGAGGGCCTACCATGTGTCAGACATGACTAAGGACACAATCTCTTCCCTCAAGTTATACTCTTAAAGGAAACATGTAGAAAAATAAGATGAAATGTATTAAGTACAGTGATTGTGATAAGTGCAAAAAGTGAGTTAAGGGGGGAGTTCCATTTTTATTTTGTATTGCTGATTATGTTTTTTGTTGGTTAGTTTATTTTTCGAGACAGGATCTCACTGTGTCATCCACGCTGGAGTACAGTGACACAATCACAGCTCACTGTAGCCTCAACCTCCTGGGCTCAAGTGATCCTCCTGCCACAACCTCCTGAGTAGCTAGCACTATAGAAAAATCACTCAAGCTTTAATTGTTGATATTTTTTCTCATTTCATGTGGACATGTCAGTGCAACACTACTTTTATTTTATATTTATTTATTTAGAGACAGAGTCTCACTCTGTTGCCCAGCCTGGAGTAGTGGCACAATCAGAGCTCACTGCAGCCTCAACCTCCTGGGCTCAAGTGATCCTCCCACCTCAGCCTCCTGAGCATCTGGGACTATAGGAGCGCACCACTATGCCTGGCTACTTTTTTATTTTTTGTAGAGATGGGGCCTCGCTATGTTTCCCAGGGTAGTCTCAAACTCCTGGCCTCAAGTGATCCTCCCTCTTGATATATCAGAAGAATTTGCTTTTTTTTTTTGAGGCAGGTTCAGCTTATGCTGACCTTGCTCAGTCAGTCACTGTTGGCTCCAGTGGCTTTTAGAGTCACAGATCACCTTTCACCACGCACGTTACAGATCACCTTTTACCATGTTGCAGATCAGCATAGCGTTGGGTCCATTTATCCACTTCCCTTGATGTCATGGCCATCGGGACAATGTGTCTTCTAGTTTTCTTTTGTAGGAGCATTGTTCCCTTCCATTTCCCCAAGTACTTATCACATGGCAGCTCCTATTTGGCCCAGCCCAGTGACATTCTCTTTTATAAAGGACTCTCTAAGGGCTGTTTTCCACTGTGACAAGTCTTGGTTTGACTGGTCACCTCCCAGCGAGTGGACATCATTCAGCCACCAGGACCTGTCACATCCCTTTTTCACTTAACTTTGGATCTAGTGAAATCCTGCACAGTTCACATTCTGGATATTTAACACGTATTCTTTTTTATAAGAATGGATAGTACCTATTATTTCATACACAAACACACGCACACGTACAGATACAGCCGGCCTTCTATATCCGTGGGTTCCACATCTGTGGATTCAACCAACTATGGATTGGAAATATTCAGGAAAAAAAAGGATGGTATAAGGGATGATGTGCATAGATGCATAGATTATATGCAAATACTGCACCATTTTATATAAGGTACTTGAGCATCCGTGGTTTTTGGTATTTGTGAGGGGTCCTGGAAGCAATCCCCTGTGGTTTCCAAGGAATTACTTTAAATCTAAATAATGGCCTTCAACATGTATATCAAGCATGCTTGTCATATACTCTCCTTCTATAATAACTGATTATAACATTTATTCCAATCTATATTTCAGCATACTCTTAAAGAGCTGCCAAATTCAGGGGAAATTTTTAGTCCTTTTATCACAATTTTATCACTGTGACATTGCTTTAATGATTTGTGTGCCTATTAACTCCCCACCTGTTAGTGAGAAGAGTAGATAACTAAAAAAAATGTAAGCAGCCGAACTTAAGATTTCAGAAAATGTTTCATAGCTTTCTCTATTAAACTGAGCTTTAAAATCTAACATTTGAGCAAATAAAAACAATAGAAGCTGATAATAAGCTGCCCAGTATTTCACACAAAAATCTTTTTTTGCATATTTTAATTAGATATTACAGTAAAGAGAACAATCTCCTAAAAAGATATGTATAGTATGTGCATATTTTGTATTAAAGGAGCATCTGGTGCTAATACCATCATGGACACATTAATTTCAGTGGTTACAATCAATCAACATATTTAATTACATTAATTTTCTTTTATGTAAAATGTAATAATATCACTATTTCTATTAGATATAATTAGGATTCTTGTAGAAATTCTTGAAAAATTGAAACTGATTCATTGATTTGATACATAAAATGTATTACATTCCAAAAAATTTAAAAATCATGAGGCCAGGCACGGTGGCTCATGCCTGTAATTCCAGCACTTTGGGAGGCCTAGGCAGGCAGATGGCTTGAGCCCAGGAGTTCAAGATCGGCCTGGGCAACATGGTGAAACCCTGCCTCCATAAAAAATACAAAAATTAGCCAAGTGTGGTGGTGTGCACCTGTGGTCCCAGCTACTTGGGAGGCTGAGGTGAGAGAATTGATTGAGGCCAAGAGGTCAAGGCTCCAGTGAGCCAAGATCACACCACTGCACTCCAGCCTGTGCAACAGAGTGAGACCCTGTCTCAAAAAATAAAAAATAAAAATAAATCATGGCATACAAAGCACTTACAATATAACCCCAGCCTACCTCTCCAGTATCATGGCTGGATACTATACTTTTCAGTTTAATTTTACCTCCTACTCATGTTTATATGCATACTATATGGCTTAACACTTCTATACTTTTGGTTTTTTTGTTTGTTTTGTTTTGAGACAGGGTTTTACTCTGTTGCCCAGGCTGGAGTGCAGTGGCACAATCTCGGCTTACTGCAAGCTCTGCCTCCTGGGTTCAAGCCATTCTTCTGCCTCAGCCTCCTGAGTAGCTGGGATTACAGGCACACACCACCATGCCCACTAATTTTTGTATTTTTAGTAGAGACAGGGTTTCATCTTGTTGGCCAGGCTAGTCTCAAACTCCTGACCTCAAGTGATCCACCTGCCTCGGCCTCCCAAAGTGCTAGGATTACAGGCGTAAGCCACTGCCCCCGGCCGATTAACACTTCTGTACTTTTGATTTTACTGTCTCTTATTTGTAGCTATTTTCTACTTATCCTTTAAGGCTCATTTCAACCTTTTTTTAACTCCCAAAATTCTGTTCACTTGGATATCTGGTGCATGGGTCAATCACTTATTGGAGTACAGTGGCACAATCATAGCTCACAATAACTGCCTTATTATTTTTTGTTTATGTTTCTGCCTCCCCCCAGACTATAAGCTTCTTGATGACAAGGATTATGTTTAATTGATGTGAGGTATGAATGCCTAGTCTGATACCTAGAACATAGTAGCCTATCAATATATGCTAATGGAATTTAAAAGCTTTAGTGTTTCAAAACTCATGAATATCTAGTAGGAAATACGGCATCATCTCATTTTACATTAGAGAAATTAAATTAAATGACTTCTGTAAAGCCAGTGAAGTTAATATATCCAAGTTGGTGTTCGTTCCCAGTGCTTCTGGATATAAGGTAATACATTTGTGTACACATGTGATAACATATCAGATGGTTTTTTTCTTTATTTTCATTTCTAAATATACTACAGTGAAATCTCTTCTTGCCTTAAAAGCTAAGCAGTATTAGATCATTTCCTCAGATATTAGAGTTCAACATTTGACTTATCCAAGATTCTGTGACCCATGTCTGAGGCTTTAGGTTTGTTTACATGTTCATTTTTTGTTATCTGCTCTTCTGATTGAAAGATAGTTGGGGATAGGGAAGAGAGGAAGAAGTTGTGGAGAACTGCATGTGCATGATTATGGCAGAGTTATATAATGGAAAGTCCATGGATTTTGGAGTCAGATCTGCTGTTTAGTAGGTTCAAAATATTGGACAAGGTCAGGTGCAGTGGCTCACGCATGTAGTCCTAGCACTTTAAAAGGCTAAGGTGAGAGGATCACTTGAGGCCAGGAGTTTGATACCAGCCTGGGCAACGTAGCGAGACTCTATCTCTATTTAAAAAAAAACAAACAACGTACACCAAAAAAAACTGGGCAAATGATTTATTCTCTTTGTGTATCAGTTTTCAGTACTTCCTTTGAGTGTTACTAAGATTAAACGAAACAGTGCCTATAAAGCATCAAACGCAGTTCCTGACACAAAGTAGATGCTTGAGATATGGTATCTCTTGTGTTATTACTCCTGTTTGTGAGATATAGGGTATGTTACAGAACAAATCCATGACATTTCTGAATTTAAATGTTCAGAATTTCTCAAATTTGCATGTCCTCATTTGGCCCTCAAATATATTCCACTTTAACTGGTTAATATTTTTTCTTCCATGTACCTTTGACCTACTGATCTGTCACTTGGGTTAGATTTGTAAAACCATTTGATTTTCCTTTAATCTTTGTCTTTAATACTTTTTTCCAACTTCAGGCAAAAAATGGGATCCAAGAAATGGATTGTTGTTCTCTAGAATCTGACTGGATCTATTTCCATCCTGATGCTTCTGGTAGAATAATACATGTTGGTCCAAATCAAGTCAAGTGAGTAATCAATCTCATTAGCACTTGAAAGTTAAGAGCAGCTTTTGGTAGCATTTATTGGCATCTTTATTTTTGCCAGCGAACTAGTGAGCCAATTAATGGCAATAATTAGCTTCCTAATTATTTGTTGGGTGCTTCCTCAGAGACTGGCATATAGAAAACCTGAATTTATTCTTTCAGACTCAACATTACTGTTTGTAAATATTAAATTTGAAAACGTTATTTGATGGATGATATGCAAGTAAAAGGGAATTACAGACTGGCCCTTTCTTATCAGGTCTTAGTTAATTCTGTAGGGTTAACAAGAAAGAAGAGTATTTGTCTTTGTTCTGAAAGGCAGCCTAGACACAGGAAAGGAAGTGGATTGTTTGAAGTAAATCTTGTTTTATTTTGATTGGTTTCAGGGCACACACAGCTCCCACAAACTGACCTCTCCTTCCCTTAAACACTTTTCATTTGGCATCCCTGACACCACAGTTCTGAATATTTTCCTATTTCATCTATCTTTTTTAGTTTGCTTTCATGCTCTTCCTTCTCTACCCAGACTTTAATTGTTGAATGTCCATAGTTGGGTCTTAGGCCCTCTTCTTTTCTCACTATTTCCATTCTGCGTGATTCTATTTATTCCTTTGGCTTCAAGATCATGTATACATGAGAACTCCAAAATGTATATACTAGCCTCAACCTCTCATCTAAACTCATTCCAGAAATCTTGAATCATTCCTGATACCTTCTTACCAATTTGTCTTTCATCAATGTACATACATTTAAACACTTACAGGCATTCTCTTTCTCTCATACATACACACCATATATCCTCTTAATCCAGTTTATTTTGCTACCAAATATTTCTTAAATCTGCCTATTTCTGCCCTTGGCCACTGTCTTCGTCTTGGCCAGGTCACTGTCATCACTAGCCTAGGCTACAGTAATAGCCCACTCCAGGGCTCCAGGATCACTCTTGCGCTGTCTGTTTTCTTCTCAGCAGCTAGCATGATTTTTAAGAACATGAAGAAATATAAAAACCTATGCAAGTGAATTCAAATGCTTTAACCTTTTTATGGCTTTTCATTGCTCTTAGGATAAAAACCAATATAGTTATCATGGTCTGAAAGACCCTCCTTCAACTCAGTTTACTCTAGTCATGCTGTCTTTTCAGAAAACTGAGGGCCTGTTCCCTCTGTTTGGAGTCTGTTTCCCCTACCTGTTCTGCCTAATTTCTATTCATATTTTATGGCCCAGCTTCAATGTCACTTTTCCACAGACCTTCCCTGATGCCCTTGTTAGATTTGCTTGCCCATCATATTTTCATTGCACCCACTGTGTCGTCTTCCTTTGTAGCACTTAGGGCAACTTAAATAAATTATTTTTGTGATCTTCTGCTTAAATACCTTATTTGGTATCATAAACTCTATGATGACAGCGAAAGAGTCTGTTTTGCTGACACCTATAACCCCAGCACTAAGCATAGTCCTTTGCACAGAGTAGATGCTCAGTATTTGTTGAATAAGAAGAGAAGGGGCTGGGCTTGGTGGTTTAGGCCTATAATCCTGCACTTTGGGAGGCCGAAGCAGGAGGATCCCCTGAAACCAGCAGTTTGAGACCAGCCTGGGCAACATAGTGAGACTTCGTCTCTACAAAAAATAAAAATAAAAAATAGCCAGGCATGATGGTGGGCACCTGTGGTCTTAGCTCCTCAGGAGTCTGGGGCAGGAGGATCAGCTGAGCCCAGGAGTTCCAGGCTGCAGTGAGCTATGATTGTAGCGCTGTACTCCAGCCTGGGTAATGGAGTAAGACCCTGTCTCTAAAAAAATAAAAAATAGCAAAGGGAAGTGTCTGCCTTTATTTTTTATGCTTCACGGTAATCAGTCTACCTCTCTGGATCTATTTAATATAAGGAAGATGAAAGGATTTAATGAAATAAGATTATTTTTACACATTTTAAACTGTGGTTCCGCTTCAGTAAGCCTTACTTTTAATGTTTGTTACCACCCATGTTAGTTTGAACTTAAGAAAACAAGGCCCACAAAGAGTGTATGGCCTTTTGCCAGGTTTTACAATATAAGCATTTAAAAATATTGCCACTAAAAAAACTAAGTGAATAATTTAAATTATTATTTGATCTCTTGGTCTTTGGGAACTCTGAGGTCTCCAGCACTCTCTGGACACATAGCTGCTTCTCTCTGCTGTTCTTTTTTTTTTGCATTTGAGACTTTGAGCTTGTAAAACATTGTGCTTTTGAAGCTTGTTAACAATGTAAACAGATTTCTGTGGGTGGTGAGCAAATTATTTTATTTTCTTTTAATAGGCTTGATCCATGAGGCCATTTGCACTCCAAACCCCCAAATCTTTAAATATAACCAATCCTAAGAAAAAAGAATAGTATTTTCAGTTGTAGTTTTTAAATATTAATCTATCATGAAAACTCTTAGTTTCTATTTAGGTATAGATTTCATTGCTGATTGAATTTCTTTTTAGTTAACCCTAAGTGTTGCTCATAGATATCTCACCCTACTTCAGAAATAAAAATGCAAATATCTGCTTTAATTGTTAGAGCTGAAATGTTAGAGACCTGTTACAGCATAGCAGAGATAAGGTTCTTCAGAGTAACTTTCATTAAGCCAGTTTGGAAAATAGCTTAGGCCTGACCAAGCTGATCATTACCTACTTCAGTGGCACCTGTTGTCACAGTTCCCACGTTTTTCTGTTTAACAGAATCTCCGAATTTGAAGGAGTTCATGGACATTTAGTGATCACTTATTAGTATTGCAGACTAATCAAGAGAACTACCTCAGTGTTGTTACTATAATTTTTATTTGTTGAGTTTTATTTCAGTACTTAAACTTTGGCACTTTGATGGTGTTTTGAAGTCTTAGGTTCTCAGAATCCTTTTTCCCTTCTCAGAGTTTTGAAGCTAACTGAAATAGAAAATAATAGTTCTCAGCATCAGATCTCTGAAGATTTTGTCATTTTGGCCAACAGGGAGAACAATAAAGTAAGTCAAGAGTACTTTAAAATCCTTTATATATCATTGTCTTTCTATATAAGACTATAATATGCTAATATATTTGCCTTTGAGTGTAGCAGAAAACAACAGCACAGCCCTATAAAAGTCTGTACATTTTGTCTACATGGGTAGCCAGTTTTAACCCCATGTACATTTGAGATTTAAAGAAAGTTGACTATATTGAGTTTGTCTTTTGCTGATTTCCACTTTTTTTCTGAGTTTCCTTTTAAGTTTTTATTGATGAATTATCAACCTTTGGGTCTAATTAATTGTGCAAACTTAAATTTAATTGGGGTAATATATAAGTCTTTAAAAATCACATACCATACTTTAACTCCCGATGGTACTTTTCTTTTAGTGTATAAATTAAGACCACAAAGAAAATTATGGGGAGAGCAATTTCTAAAACAGATCCACTTTTTATTTGCTGTGCTATATACTA
This sequence comes from Gorilla gorilla gorilla, assembly GCF_029281585.2. Lineage (NCBI taxonomy): Eukaryota > Metazoa > Chordata > Mammalia > Primates > Hominidae > Gorilla > Gorilla gorilla. The sequence continues at coordinate 73,974,409 of NC_073235.2, forward strand.
AGGCAAAAGTCAGGTGAATGAGGCAGCTAATCTATAATCTTTTAAATAATTTTTTTTTTGCCCATTCTGGCATTTTAGCCATTAAAAACTTTAATAAAGTATTTTTGAGCCGGGCATGGTGGCTCACACCTGTAATCTCAGCACTTTGGAAGGCCAAGGCAGACAGATTGCTTGAGTTCAGGAGTTCGAGATCACCCTGGGTGACATGGTAAACCCTGTCTCTACAAAAAGTAGAAAATTAGCCAGGCATGGTGGTGTATGCCTGTAGCCCCAGCTACTGGGGAGGCTGAGCTGGGAGGATCACTTGAGCCTGGGAGGCAGAGGATGCAGTGAGCCAAGATTGTGCCACTACAGTGAGGCAAGATCGCACCACGGCACTCCAGCCTAGGCGACAGAATGAGACCCTGTCTCAAAATATGAAATGGAGGATCAGAAATCTGATTCAGAATTTTCTCAGTTGAGGAAAGAATTGTGGATGTGGGAGAAGGGTTGGTAAGTTTTACCAAATTTGTTAATACAGTTTTACCTTTGACTGCATGTAATAGAACTTGTCATATCTTTTTATTTCTTTCCATATGATAGAATGAAAATGTACTCACTGTTACAGCTTCTGGACGGGTGGTAAAAAAAAGTTTTAACCTTCTGGATGATGACCCAGAACAAGAGGTATTGCTTTGGCCAGAGATGACAAACCAAACCAGTGTGTCCTTGCATTGTGAATTTCATATTAATACTTCCCCATATCCTGGGGTAGAGGTTGGGATTGAGGGGTTGCAGGCAGGCCAGTTGGGTGGGGTTGTGCATGCTATTTCAACCAGTGCAAACCCATCATCCTCTCTTTTCATATTGTAATTATTCTTAAAGTTTTATTTGCAGAAAAGTTGATAGGACCAAAATAATTTGAAAACACGATTAGCTTATTGTTTTGTTTTATTTTGTATTGTTTTGTTTTGTTGATGTGTATATTTTCTAGGGAAATCTCTTAAGGGAAAATTCTTGAGTTATAGCCTGAGGACTTTATGGTTTTTGCCTCATTTTTTACTTGCTAGACTTGAATATGTTTGTTAATGTCCATAGTCTAGAGGAAGAGGATGTGAAGGCATGATAAATCAGTTCAGCTCTTTTCTTCAAGTTGGTTTTATGAGTCACTGAACTAATACATTTTTATCCCCTTCCTTTAAAAAGGCATTGGTAGTATTTATGAAATCAACTGATAGTGATCATGCTTTAAACATATAAACCATTGTGTAAATTCTAAATCCATTTAGACTATCTAACTATATTATTTGTAGGACCATTTTTAGGTAGAAACATTAGAGTGGCCTTCTAAGGACAGTTTTTGAACTTCTTTTAAAATAGGTTAGAGGTGCCCAGTATGTAGCTGTTCTCAAAAAAACACACAAAAAAGTATTATTTTGGACCATACAAACCTATTGAGAACAAAGAAGAAAGCAACATACTGTGCATATAAAACTGTATTCCAGAAAGATGTACTAAAATTTCCAAAAGGTAGCATAATTCATTAAGGGGGGAGAGGTGGTAGCAAAACAGGAGATGCTCTGTATCATGAGATTAAAAAACAAAATCTTTTAGCCTGTAAAGGAAAAGTTTGAAGAAATAGTGACTAAAATCTATAAAATCACGGACGCCAAGGCAAGAAGTCACCCTTTGAAGTTTGACCATGGTAAGGTGAAGGCAAAAAGGAAATAACGTAAAAGTACATTTTAATAATCAAACATAATAAATCCATATAAATTTTTATGTCTTAAGGTGGTAAAGGCAGAAAATGTCAGTGGATTAGAGAGCAGTTTGACCAAACATAGGTGAAGAATTAGTGCATAGTGATTGAGGGAAACATGCTATGCCTGTCTTTAAAGTTGATGCCAGGCATTCAGCCAAGATGTACCTTCCTGTGGTCCATTCCTGGATGCTTGGGCACTGATCTGCTTTCCGTGCAAGGTTTCTGGAGTCTTGGGTTTTCTTCCTTGAGACACAGTTCTGGGATTTTTCTCTCTTTACCATAGCTAACCCTCTTGTCCCAGTCCTGTTCTGTGGGTTGGATTTCATTTCCTAATATTCTCCCTCAAGTATAAGCAGCCATTTTTGCTTTATTTAAAAAACCAAAAGGATTTTTTTAAAAAGGTGGTAAAAAGTCATAAATAGTGTATGATGGGTTATCCGTCCTTCTAGAAATGACTATGTTTTTCTGGTGTGAGAAATTTCAGAGCTCAGTGAGCAGTCTTTAGGTTTCAGAACCGAGCTTCATGTGTTTAGTCCTGTCCAGGAATCAGCAAACACACTTGTGAGAGGCAGCAGTTGAATACTCTTTAAAATTTAGAGAATCTCTGATTTGCTGTCACTGTAGAGAATTTCAGTTATACTTTGAGATCTAGACTTGGTTTTGTTTATCAAATCTGTAGGATACTGCTTAACTCTTGAAAATCTTGGAGCTGATGTTTTACTAGGCATATAAACAGATACATTTCTACCTATTATTCTTCCCATTCATTCATTCTTCTCCCATATTTTTGTAAGTAATAGAATACTTAAACTATAAATGCAGAAATAAGCCTACCTGAATAACTGGATTTTGCCCCTTTCCCTCTATTTTATCTATCTATCCCAAAGACTTTCAAAATTGTGGACTATGAAGATGAGTTAGATTTACTTTCTGTGGTAGCTGTTACTCAAATAGATGCTGAAGGAAAAGCTCACCTGGATTTCCACTGTAATGAATATGGAACTTTACTTAAAAGCATTCCACTAGTGGAGTCATGGGATGTGGTAAGTAGAGTCCGTGGGATACAAAGTTGTAAACCTTTTCTTTATAGGTGCCATTTATTAGAACAGATGTTATTGTGTTCATGTCAGTCCAGACTCACCTATGCCAATGACCACGTGAAAGAGGTTATTGTCCTATATACAGGACAAAAGAGTACTTCTTAAGCCTTCCTCCCCTGGGCACTAGGGGATCCTTACCAGTGGCCGTAAAGATAAAACTTCATGTGTTTTCCTGAGACATGTTGTCTCTTTCCTTACCCTAGTCTTTGATTTTCTTTCAATTATAAATTTGGAAAAATTTTTTAAAATAAGAGAATACGGTAATCCCCACAATTATTTAATAGAGACCATATCTAAGCATGCAGGATTCCCAGGTACTCTTGTATACATTTGTCTGATATTTCAACTATTATAGAATGTCAAAGTTGTAAGGAACAATAGACATCATTTTATCCAGGTCTTGTTTTATCAGTGGAGAACCTGGGAAGTTTGGCAACTTGTACATGATCACACAATGAGATAGATAATAGCAGCGTTGGCAATAGAATCTGGGTATTTAGACTCCTGGGTCCAGAGTTCTTTTTATTCTCTATATTTTGTAGAATGCCTTTTATGTTAATAATCTGCATATCCACAAATAATGAAAAATAAACCTCTTTCTAGCAACTATTTTCTTCTAAGTGTATGTTTGAAGATCCCTAGCATAGGTACTGTGACATTTTAGTAACACAGTAGTGAATATGGCTGTGTGAAAAGGACTCCATATGATTGTGTTTTGTTACAGACATATAGCCATGAAGTCTACTTTGACAGAGACTTGGTGCTACACATAGAGCAGAAACCCAACAGAGTCTTCAGCTGCTATGTTTACCAGATGATATGTGACACTGGGGAAGAAGAAGAAACCATAAACAGAAGCTGTTAAAAAGAGTGAGTAATTGTAACCTAAGAGACTTTTAGCCAAACACCCCAGCAGCTGTGTCCAATCCATTTTATTATCTGCATGGCACATTCTCCAGTATTTTCCAAAAAAGTCTTGTGTTGACTTCAGATGACTATGACTTCTTTTTTAAACTCTTGCTGTAAAAGATGGTGAGGACTTCATTTTTTTTAAAGGTTTTTTAGAATACTGTTCCAAGAAGTTTAGTGTTTTGCAGCTTTGAGCTAGGTGGTAATGCAAATATAAAATGCTGGGAACAGAAAAGGACAGGTTAATTCCAATTGTTGAGGAGTAAGTCATTGATGGGGTGGGTCATTGATGGGTTCTTAAAGGATGGTATGGAATTTTGTTTGTTAAGGCTAGGAAAGACAGGGAGAGACAAAAGTAAACATGCAGAAAGAAATCTTATATCCTCTATACCAAACTTTGCTTAAGGATGAGAAATGAGATGTGTTATGTGAGAACATTATTTTGAGCCCAAAATGTGTCATCACAGTTTTTAAAAATCTTATATATGTATTTATATGTGTTTTGTATTTGTATATAGTGTCAGGAATTGGTTCTAGTTCCCAAATTATCTTTTCTTCCTTGGTTTTGTTCTCCTGGCTTGATGTTCACATTGAATATTTGTGTTTCTATATAGACTAATGTAAAAGATTCCAAGCAAACCTTAAGTGAAATTGTTTTCTGATTTGCATCCTGTTTAGCTCTTAATGTATCTAAGGATGTTCTCATCTCACCATTCTACTCATTTAGTGAGTTTTCTGATCTTGTTTAGGCAATATTTGCATACTTATGCAATAAGATAAAGGTACCCTTGCCTGCACTAGTTCTGTTTCCTGTAGAAGAGTAGATAAAGAGTCCCAGAAGAAGTTCTTACTAGCTTGGGAGTTGCCTGATTAACCAGAGAAAATTTTTGGCTTACTTATGGAACAAGCATTATTTCTTCTTTGTTAGGAAAGATCTAAATATGATCCTTGACTTTTAATAATCATTCTTTAGAATGTTAAATAAAGGCAACCCAAGTAAAGGGAGAAAATGTTTCTTTGTGCTTCCTGTTTGAGAAATTCAGTTGCTTCCATTTCGCATGTTCTGCACATTTATCCGATGTAACCTCAAAAGAATAACTGGTAATAAGGGAAGGAAACAGCAGCAACAATCATTGCTGATTCAAGTTTAAGGTTAAAATATGGAATTTTTAGCTTGGATGATTTATATTAAAATCTTTCCATTTTTTTTTCAGTTTTGGCTTGATGCCATGTTAAGAATGATGTGAATTCCTCCCAGTTCTGCCCTGGTGCTAGACATTGCCCCATACTTTCAATTAGACACTAGCTGTATCTAAATAGTCCCACTCAGTAAACTTACATCTTGAAAAACAAGACCAGTAAGAGGACAGTGAAAGTACTGAAGAAAGAAACCAATGTTGTGTGAGTTTCAAAGCAGCTGCAATGCTGTGTAAAAGTAGAATGTTCATTCTCCATTTCCAAGAGTGTTTCAGAATAGGATGTCTTAAGACTTTCAGTCATGTCAGAGATTTTTTTTTTTTTTGGGTGATTATTGAGTTTCTCCTTCTCCTTTAAGTCATCACCTTCCTTTAATGAAATGATAGTAAGGAACTCGTCTATTCTGAAAGGCATTTGAGAAATAGCTGAATTCCTGGCTGCTTTTTTTGCTGGGGGTAGAGGGTGGAATACTTCTGGTCTAGATATAACTTACCACTAAGAAACCCCCAGTATGTCACCACTGCCTAAATCTAACTAGACCAGGGTCCAAATGCCATCGAGGCCAGGCAGGAAATATACCTCATGTGAAAGACAGTAAGGAGTTGTGGGCAGTGTAACAAACAGGAGAGCTATGCCCCAACTAAAAGGAGCAGCTGCTACTGCTTAGTTTCAGCCAGTTGCAACAGTATGTGGGAATGTAGGCTGCATGGTTGTTAACAAGATAGGTGGTAAAAAGATGCCAGAAGATACAGAAGATAGCAAAGAATGTGGGGAATTTGGATACCACACATAGCGAGAGACAATGAAGCATGCTTCCCAGCTCGCCAGAGTGTCACACAGCTGCTCATTCTGCCACCTGCCAGACATTAATGTCTTCCTGCCCTACCTAAACCCCCTCTTTACTTGATATTTTAATTCGAGACTCTAGCTACATGCCTACCTACTTAACAGGTACTAGTGACAGGTACAAAACATTATGGGTAACAATTCTGAGTGTTTAATGCAAGCCCAGGTGAAGCAGGGTAGCTTCCATCAGCAGGTACAGACGTTACGCTGAAAAGAGGTGCATTCTGCATTGCACTCCTGGATCTAAGTTTCTGTATTCTCAGAGCATCAATGCAGCAAGCTTATTGTTCCTCAATTTTTTACAATATTTATCACAACTCCGGGAGAAAACAAAACAAATCCTATCCTATTTACTATTTGTGCTACCTAATGAGGAGATACCGCTCTGTTTAGACAAATTAAGGCACTTCACATTCTTCTACCAATTGAAAGTTTTGTGTCTTACAGTTCTTTTTTTAAATAATACATTTATTGAGCACTTTCTATCTACTAGTCACTGTGATACAGTATAAGTAAAATGGGTTGTCTCATTTAATATTCAGAATAACCACATGAAGTATGAACTGCCATTATCTTTCCCCTTTGTACAAATGAGGAAAGTGAGGCTTACAGAAGTTAATTGGCCCAGGGTCCCACAACTAGTCAGTGCAGAGGTGGGAAACATAACCAGATTTGTTCGGCATAAACTTGTGCCAAATTTCCTCCAAAGCTCTCAAAAGGCAAGGCGTGTTATTTTATCCCAATTTAGCATACCAACAACTATAATACTAGATATGTAGGAAAGTGCTTAATAATCGTTTTTTACTGATGATTAAGTGTCTAAATTTTGAACAAATTTGGGTAAGATACAAGTCACACATAAATTGACAGAAAATGTAGTTCTTCATTCAATGGTTAGCAGTCATTAAAAGGTACTTTCCCTTTGTGGTGATAATCAGTATTAGTAGTTTTCATATTTGGCTTCCATATTAATAATTTTTATATTTTCTTCTCCTTCTTACCATGTTTACTTATATCATCCATCTTTTAGAATCCCAGGGAGCTAATTTCTGGTCCCTGTGTTGCTATCAAATCTGTATCTTGCAGAAAGAATAATTTATTTCAAACAAGGGACATACAATAGAAAGATAAGACCTACTGAGGTCTTTTTCCCATCATTTTATTATGAAAAATGTTCAAACATACAGTAAAGTTAAAAGAATTTTATAGTAAATACTGACCACAGGGATTCTACATCTTACTCTACTTATTATTTTCCTATCCAGTGTACTTTTTGATGGATTTCAAAATAAATTGCAGTTGCTGATATACTTCCCCCTAGTACTTCAACTGCAGATTATTAACTAGAGTTTAGTATTTATTTAGTTTTTAAATTTTTTTGATTTAAGATTTACCTGCAATAAAATGCACAAATCTTAAGTATAAATTTACTGAGTTCCTGCAGACATATACACCTGTGTAACCCAAACCCTTTCCAAAATTTAGAACATTGCAATCATCTTCAGAAAGTTTCCTAAATCCCTCTCCCAGTCTATCCCCTCCCCACCCCTCAGGTATAACTACTGTTCTCATTCTTTTATATCAAAGGTTAAATTTACCTGTTCTAAACTTCATATAAGTGAAATTATACAGAATGTAATGCTTCTTTCACTTAGCATGTTTTTGAGATTTATTCATGTTGTTGCATGTGTCAGTGATTCATTTCTTTTTATTGCTGAGTATTCTTTTGTATGAATATATCACAGTTTGTTTTTTATCTTTCTGTTGATGGACACTGGGCTCTTTCTGCTTGTTTTTTTTACTGTTATGAATAAAGCTGCTATGAACATTCTTAGACAATTCTTTTGTGAACATGTGTCTTTATTTCTCTTGGGTAAATATCTGGGGATGGAATTTTCGGGTCCTTGGGTAGGTGTATATTTAGTTTAATAAGAAACTGCCAGACCTTTTCCCCAAAGGATTGTACGATTTTACATGCTTGCAGCAATGTAGGAGACTTCCACTTGCTCCACACATTCTCCAACATTTGTGGTTGTCAGTCTTCTTTATCTTAGTATTTATGCTGGGTGTGTAATCATTTCTAGTTGATACTCGGATTGTTTCTACTTGTGGTTAGCAACCCTCTTGTCAACTTGACCTCCTTCCTTCCCCAGGAACTGCTGAAAACATTCTTTGTGATAATAGTTAAGATACCCCAAAACTCAGCTTGAATTATTCTTTCTCAAACATGGAATACATTGCTCATCAAAGAACCCTGATTCCTTTAATGGAGATTATAGTTGGGAACAACCTGGGTTCTAAGGGCACGTGTTCCACCGTTTCACATGACTACTGGAGCTGGACAAAATGGCACTGGAGAAGAGGTCACAACAATCATTATAATAAAAGCAGAAAGGTGACTTTTTTCTTCAAAAGTTATGAGTTCGTGTTATCATGTACATGATAACAGGTGAAATCAGGTAAATTTTTTTTCTCTAATATGAGAGCATATTAAACAAGCTGTATCCTTTTCTCACTAACTGTAGTATTCTAGGCCGGATATGTTGTGATAGCAAATTAGTATATTCAAATTTTAGAGGTGCACAAAATTTCAGAAGTATTTATTTATTTATACTCTTTTTGACTCTCAATTCAAGTGTCTTAGAATTTGTGCCAAAGTTTGCAGGTTCAGTTCCTTTCCTCATTATAACCTGAGTCCTATAGAAGGGTGAAGGTGGAAAGGAGGGGGACTCTCAGCCTCCTATATAGGCACATTAAAAAACACCATGCTGTGAACACTAAGCTCTCAGATAGAACCCACTGAGATTAACAGACAATAGCAAGGAAAGGGAGGATTGAGATCAGCAATAGCCTGTAATATTTGTCTGATACTCTCCTTTAATTCTTTGTTTTCATGAATACAAGTGTTATTCCTGATTAGAGGCAACATTGAATTTTAGTTTCATAAAGAATTTTGGCTATGCTCTTTTTTCTCAGAATAACCAACTTTGCAAAGGTGGTAAATCCAATAAAAAGATGTCAGCAAATAAAATCAAATTATTACTTAGACTTATCAGAGATCTTTAAATTTTCTTTATAGACTTATTAAAGTATAATTGACATGCAGTAAACACTTTTTTTTGAGACAGAATCTCGCTCTGTCACCCAGGCTGGAGTGCAGCAGCACGATCTCAGCTCACTGCAACCTCTGCCTCTTGGGTTCAAGTGATCCTCCCACTTCAGCCTCCAGAGTAGCTGGGAGTATAGGCACCACCACACCCAGCTTATTTTTGTATTTTTAGTAGAGATGTGGTTTCACCATGTTGGCAAGGCTGGTCTCGAACTCCTGACCTCAACTGATCTGCCTGCCTGGGCCTTCCAAAGTAAACTGCACGTATTTAAAGTATACAATTTGATAAGTTTTGCCACGAAACTATCACCACAATCAAGATAAAGGACATACCCATTACCCAAAAAGTTTTTTTTCCTGCACCTTTGTGATCCCTCCCTTCTGCCCCCTCTGTCCCCACTTCCCAAGACAACCTCGGATCTGTTTCTGTAACTTCAGGTTAGTTTGTGTTTTCTAGAATTTTATATAAATGAAATAAAACAGTAAGTATTTTTATTTGCTGGCTGCTTTCATTCAGTACAGTTATTTGGAGATTCATCTGTATTGCATGTATCAATAGATCATTCCTTTTTATTGTGGAGTAATCTTCATTGTATGGATATGTCTACAGTTTGTTTATACTGTTGCCTTTTGATGGACATTTCAGTTGTTTCCAGTTTTGGCTACTACAAATGAAGCTACGAGGTATAATTCTTTGTATGGACATATGCTTTATGTTGGGTAAATACTGAGGAGGGAATGGCTGGCTCCTATGTTAGGTGTATGCTTAACTTTTTAAGTTTCCAAACTGGTTTTCCAAAATGGCTGTACCACTTCATATTCCCATTATCAGTATATGAGAGTTCTAGTTGCTTCATATCTTTGCCAGCACTTGGGTGTGTGTGTGTGTGTGTGTATGTATATATATACACATATATATATATATACACACACACACACATATATATATACACATATATATACACACACACACACACACACATATATATATATATAACATATATGAAATTGTTTTTATGATCTCAGGACCCTGGATTTTTTTTTTAATTTTAGACATTCTAATAGGTAGTAGCATCTCAATGTGGTTTAAATTTACATTTCCCTTTTGACCAATAATGATAAGCACATTTTCATGTTTATTTGTTGTGTGTATATCTTTTTAGTGACATAGTGAAATCTTCTGTACTTATTTTTCTTTCTTTATTTTGAGACGGAGTCTCGTTTTGTCACCCAGGCTGGAGTGCAGTGGCTCAGTCTCAGCTCATTCCAGCCTCCGCCTCCCGGATTCAAGAGATTCTCGTGCCTCAGCCTCCCAAGTAGCTGGGACAACAGGTGTGCACCATCATGCCCAGCTAATTTTCTATTTCTAGTAGAGATGGGGTTTCACCATGTTGGCCAAGCTGGTCTCAAACTCCTGACTTTAAGTGATCCACTCACCTTGGCCTCCCAAAGTGCTGGGATTACAGGTGCCTAGCCAAAATCTTCTGCACTTAAAATAGAGAGAGAGAGAGAGACTTACTATGTTATGTTGCCCAGGCTGTTCTCAGACTCCTGGGCTCAAGCAGTTCTCCCACCTCAGTCTCCCAAAGTGCTGAGATTACAGGTGTGAGCCACTACACCCAGCCAAAGGCACAAATACTAACAGACTCAAATTATTTTCTTCCCAGGACTTACAACCTTGGAGAAGCTCTGGGCATGTTGCCAGCCTCTCCCAGTCTTATCTCAGTTCAGAAGGATCATATACTGAATAAAATTATATCAGAAATACTTCATATCTAAAGTAGTATATCTAAATTATGTCTAAAGTTAGTTAATACCTGCTCTGACCTAGTTAATGCCTTGAACCTATTTTAGTTCAATGTACTTTGAAACCTTGGATCACCATGGAAGTGATGAAACTTCTAGTTAACAAAATTCATAAAAGTAACAGTCGGTGAAAGTGAAATTCATACTCAGGACACTCTACCTGCCTGCCAAGATAATATGCATCTATAAATTGACCTCTTAAATGAAATTTTCAAAAGAAAATTACCAATAATTTAGCAATTTTTTTTTGCCATATAGCATTTACCAGCAAATGCTCTGTAACAAATATTTTATGGCTCAATTAAGTATTTTTTATTTTCTCTTAAAAGGGTATGTGCTCAACTAGACAACCGTTTTTGAATCCTATTCTAAACACCACTTGTGTTTTTGAAAAGCACAAGCTCCAAAGGCACAGCTTTTCAAGTTTTACCTGTTAGAGCAACAAGACTAGTTAAAGCATGTTAAAAGAATTACACTTTAAAAGCCATTATAACACTTAATTTTCCTGTCTCTGATCTGTCTGCCTCTCTTTAAAGAGCAAAACCAGTGAGAAGTAAAGGAATTCCCAACCCCTACCTCATCTAAAACCTCAGCTGTTACACAACGTCTACTTGAAGATGTGCTGAATCCAGTGTAGACTTGAAGAAGTCCTTCGGCCTCACTGCCACACCTAATAGAACATCCCAAATGTCCCATTCCCAGAGTTTGTCTTGGTCTGCCCTACCAGCTGGACTCATGATCCAGCAGTTTCCTGTTTCAATTTCTGTAGAAAGTCTTGAGTGCCTCTGCCCCTCTGGAGTGATCATATAATTTATTGTCCAAACTCAGACACTTTTGAAAGTGAAAGGAGATACCAATAATCATTATGTCTGGACAACAGGCACAAACCAAGCCTATTCTGAGCAAAAGGGGGCATATGGTCACCCTAGCTAGAGCTAATAAAAGTAACCAGGAAATCGTAAATCTGCCCATTTACAGATTATTATTTCTTTTCAATCTGGTATGCCAGACTTCCCATAATGAATCAAGGGGGTAATGGACATACTCCATTGAAACAATTTTCCATTTTTATCTACAAGCCATTTACAATCCCCTCTGCCAAGGGTGGTCCTATTGCTACCCTGGTATTCCTGGATCATATTTTCTCCTGCAGTTTATCTATGTCTCCCTCAAATTAACCTAGCCATTAAGGTCTGTTGTCTTTGTATTAGTCTCACTTCTGACACCAATTTGTACTGTCAAACAGGAAAGTAATATAAAGTAATATAAAAACACTAACAGACAGGATGGGAAACATTTCTGTAAAAGAAAAGTATAGGAAATGTACAGAGATGATCCCAAAAATGATGGAACAACACAGCATGCTGGAGGCACAGGGTTTACAAATTCTCACAAGGATATATAGCTGACGATGTTACCCGTTACACACAGTGATGTTCATCCAGGCATGAGCTACTCAATTTTGCTCTGTTATAGGGAATTTTATACTTTCCTGGTTCTAGAGACTCTTAAGTGCCACCTGTTGAGGTACAACTAATACAAAGCAATCTCAGCACATGCCTCAGTTTTTACTGTGAGACTACATAAGATGAAGCATAATTTCCTAGTTTTGTTTTTTTTTTTTTGAAACAGAGTCTTGCTCTGTCACCCAGGCTGGAGTGCAGTGGCGCAATCTTGGCTCACTGCAAGCTCCGCCTCCCGGGCTCACGCCATTCTCCTGCCTCAGCCTCCCGAGTAGCTGGGACTACAGGCGCCCGCCACCATGCCTGGCTGATTTTTTGTATTTTTAGTACAGAAGGGGTTTCACCATGTTAGCCAGGATGGTCTCGATCTCCTGACCTCGTGATCCGCCTGCCTCAGCCTCCCAAAGTGCTGGGATTACAGGCGTGAGCCGCTATGCCCAGCCCTAATTTCCTAGTTTTAATATTCCTTAGCAGGCCTAGACTTCCCCATACCTGTCTGGAGTCCATTTCTACGAGTCCAGTGTTGCCAGGTCTTGCCATTTTTTTAATGGTAGAAATCTTGATTTATGTTAAATATTCCAGTTTTTTAAATGACAGCCCTTAATTAGAATCTTAAAATATTGCACAAGCCAAACAAAATTAACCTGCAAGCTCATGACTTCTCTCCAACATACTCATGGGCTGTATCCCTAGCAAGGGCCAAGTATGTTTATTTCTAAACCTCTTTTTGCCAGTTATGTGTGTTATTATAATTATATATTTATGACTTTAACCCATGAAATGTGATTAAAAAATTGCTTTTTCTTTTAAAAAGATTGAGAACTTTGGAAAGACTTGCTAAAATCAGGTCACTAGAAATTGCTGTCAAATGCAGTGTGTTCAAAATAATTGTAAAAGATTGAGAGATGTCTTAGCTTGGGTGCTCCCAAAAGGAGAGCCTGAGGCAAAAGCTTATATGCTACCTCCTTGGTAAGGAGTGAAATCTCAGAGAGCAAAAATGGGGGGTCAGCAGAGTGAAGCAGATCCAGAAGGAAACCCAATATGAGGATGTGACATCAAGCTGGCCACCAGTAAGTGCAATGAAATGCTTAATCTCATGGTCACACCTCTGAGAAATCACATAAACAACACCTCCAAACAGTATGTGTGAGATGGGTTGGGAAGAATTTATGATTTCTCAGCTCTTATCTGCCACTCCTCAAAGATTCACCCCAGAACATAATCTCTCCTGAATTTTCAGATTGCCCAAGGCAGAATTCACCTTGACATCAGCGGACAGGAAGCAAGGAGGACTCAGAGCAACATGACGTACATGAAGTACTGTTGGCTTGGCAGATTGTGCCAGCAGGAGTTCAGAGTCCACACAGAACAGTCTTGGTAGCAGTGGCTGGAACAAGAGAATAGTGAGGCCAAGAAGATCAGAATTAATGCAAGCTGTTTGATAAAAGAGGTAAATGAAAAAAAACTTGGATCCTGGGCTCAGATTTCTTCATATGTGTCTTTGAGTTCTGATCCACTGTAAAAATAACAATTCTTGAGGCCAGGCGCGGTGGCTCATGCCTGTAATCCCAACACTTTGGGAGGCCAACGTGGGAGGATCACGAGGTCAGGAGTTCGAGACCAGCCTGGCCAACATAGTGAAACCCTGTCTCTACTAAAAATACAAAAATTAGCCAGGCGCGTGCCTGTAGTCCCAGCTACCCAGGAGGCTGAGGCAGGAGAATTGCTTGAACTCGGGCAGTGGAGGTTGCAGTGAGCCGAGATCACGCCACTGTACTCCAGCTTGGGCAACAGAGTGAGACTTCATCTCAAAAAAAAAAAAAAAAAGAAAAGAAAAAAAGAAGTCACTGAATGTGTAACATGCAATAATGAGAGAAGGCCTCTGGCAGCACTGCAATCCACTGTCTCTCCCAATAGGGCATAACACCACAGGGCATAGGGCCTAACACCACAGGCCTTAGGGCCTAAGGTGTTATGCCTCCCAATAGGGCATAACACCAATAGGGCATAACCACACCTGTGAGGAACGCCACAGATGCCGCTGGAATTGTGCTGAAAGAGCTAAAGAGGCAAAGTTCTTTGGGTGTTTTTCACCTCCTGGTGGCCGTGGATGGAATCAATGCTCTTTGGAGAAGGACCGCTCTGAAAAGAGAAGATAAATGCCTGATTGCCCCAGAGGAATTAGCACTTGTTTCACAACCTGAGGAAAATGATGAAAAATGATTGGCATGGAGGTGCCATTGTGTTGACTTTGAACCAGACTGGGTCTCTCTTTAAGCCCCGGAAAGCCTATCTGCTCCAGGAGTTTCTGGTAAAGGAAGGATTTGATGCCCTGGATCCCTTTATTCCCATCCTGGTTTCCAAATATAACCCAAAGGAATTTGAAAGTCATATTCAGTATTGTTTGGAAAACAATTGGCTTTAACATGAGAAAACTCATACAGAAGAGAAAAAAGAGCTGCTGTTCTTAAGTAATGCAAACCCCTCGCTGCTGGAGTGGTTCTGTGCCTACCTCTAAGCCACAATCACAATATGCGAGGAAGACAATGGACATCTGCTTTAGGCTGAACCCAGTGAGATGAGGAAGTCTGGCAGTATACAGGAAGAGGAGCCAGGCCCTTGTACCTGTGGGGGATTGGACAGGACTGCAGTTGGCGCTGGACCTCCATTAAAATGGGTTTCACTGTGAACATGTGACGAGATATTCCCTTGTTCCAGAAACTTATATCGGTTTATTGGATGTGGTTTTTCACATTTAAGATAATTATGGCTCTTTTCCTAAAAAATAAAGTATCTTTCTAAAAAAAAAAAATTCTGCTGAGGCGAGCAGATCACGAGGTCAGGAGTTTGAGACCAGCCTGCCCAGTATGGTGGAAACCCCGTCTCTACTAAAAATACAAAAATTAGCCAGGCGTAGTGGTGCACCTGTAGTCCCAGCTACTCAGGAGGCTAAGACAGGAGAATCGCTTGAACCCAGAAGGTGGAGGTTGCAGTGATCTGAGATCGCACCACTGCACTCCAGCCTGGGCAACAGAGCGAGATTCTATCACAAAAAAAAAAAAAAAAAAAAGATGGGACACGGTGGCTCATGCCTGTAATCCCAGCACTTTGAGGGGCCGAGGTGGGTGGATCACAAGGTTAGGAGTTTAAGACCATCCTGGCCAATATGGTGAAACCCCCATCTCTACTAAAAAAATACAAAAATTAGCCGGGTGTGGTGGCGGGCACCTATAGTCCCAGCTACTCAGGAGCTGAGGCAAGAGAATCTCTTGAACCTGGGAGGTGGAGGTTGCAGTGAGCCCAGATCGAGCCACTGCACTCCAGCCTGAGCGACAGAGCGAGACTCTGCCTTACTGCTTTTTTATAATACAATACCGTTATTGAGCTCTGATTCCTATAACATAAAATTCACCGTTTCAAAGTATACAATTCACAGAGGAAGTGGGGCTACTTGGAGTTGGCACAAATTCTCTGCTCCTACCAGCTCCACCATGTCAAAGCTTTCCTTTAAGATCACTCTGACTTCCGACCTGCGGCTGCTGTACAAAGTACTCAGTGTTCCTGAAAGTACACCTTTCACAGCAGCAGAATAATTTAAAGTCCTGCTACAACAAGTGCAATTACTGCCAGTGATGGAATATACATAAATTCTGCACAGACTGCTGGTTCAGAACTACAAAGTATGCCTAGAGATTATATTGGAAGGTAATATCTGTTACTTGAAAGTACAATTGCTTTTCAGAATAAATATTGCTAATTTTTTTTTAAAGTGTAGAATTCAGTGGTTTTTAGTGTATTCACAAAGGTGTGCAACCGTCATCACTATTTAATTCCAGACCATTTTATAGCCCCAAAAGAAACCCTGTACACATTAGCAATCACTCTCATGCCCCTCTCCCCACAACTTCTGGCAACCACTAATCTACTTTCTGTCTCCATGGATTTGCCTATTCTTGACACTTCATATAAATGAAATCACACAAAATGTGACCTGTTGTGTCTGGCTTCTGTCACTTAGCATAATGTTTTCAAAATATCATCCATGCTGTAGCATGTATCAGAATTTCATTTTTTTCGGTCCAAATGATATTCCACTTTATGAATGTATCACATTTTGTGTGTATGTGTCACATCCATTCGTCTGTTTATGGATATTGGATAATCTTCATATTTTAGCTATTATCAATAATGCTGCTGTAGGCCAGACACAGTGGCTTATACCTGTAATCTCAGCACTTTGAGAGGCCAAGGCAGGAGGATCACTTGAGGCCAGGAGTTCAAGACCAGATTGAACAACACAGCAAGACCCTCTTTCTAAATAAAATAATAATACCACTGCTGTAAACATTTATATACAAGTTTGTGTGTAGACATATGTTTTCAATTCTCCTGGGTAAATACTTAGAGTGAAATTAATGGCCATTTGGTAACTATGTTTAACTTTTTGAGCAACTGCCAAACTGTTACACCATTTTACATTCCCAGCAGCAAGGTGTGAACATTTCAGTTCCTCCAAATCCTTGCCAACACTTGTTATTTTCCGTTTTTTGATTATAGCTATTGTAGTTGGTATGAAGTGGTATTTCATTATGGTTTTGATTTGTATTTCCCTAATGGCTAAGGATTTTGAGCATCTTCTCATGTGTTTATTGGTTATTTGTATATCTTCTTTGGAGAAATATCTGCTCAAATCTGTGGGCAATTTTTAATGGGATGATCTTTTTGTTGTTGAGTTGTAACAATTTTTTAATATACTCTGGTTACAAACCTCTTATCAGATATGTAATTTGCAAATATTTTCTCTTATTTTGTGGGTTGTCTTTTTCTCGATGGTGTTCTTTGAAGCACAAAAAGTTTTAATTTTGGTAAAGTCTGATTCATTTTTTAAATTTTGTTACTTATTTTTTCATGTCATATTTAAAAAACAACTGTCTAATCTAAGTTCACAAAGACTTACTCCTATGTGTTCTTCTAAGAGGATTCAGTTAGCTCTTACATTTACATTATTTTAATCTATAATCTTGGAACGAATGGAATTTAATGTTAACACTATTTACTTTCTTACTCCCTCCTATTACGCAGGAAACAAATGGCAGTTTGATTCTAAGTGTATTCACTAATACAAGGCTGGGGACTGCCCCATGAGGGATGAGCATGAGGGCCATAAGAGATATTGCTGGGAGCCCACTTTGAAACAGGAGTTGGTGACAGAAGCAAGCCCCAGCCACTGGCCTCACTTAGAGCTGGAGGAACAAGATTTTATCCAGTCCTAAGAGGAAGTATGGGAGAAACACAAAGATACTGCCAACACACCAGTACAGGCTCACTGAGAGGCGCTATCTATTCTATAATACTTAAGTATATTTCCCCAACCTTCAGGTGGATATGGTTTTCATATGCTCCTACAGTAAGTGACTGAACATTGTATGATGCTATGAAATTAATACATTATTTTATAAATGTTGACACTACTAGGTGACAGCAAAATAGTGACTATGTTATTAGCTTGTATGCATTTCTGAGCAATTGTTAACCTTTTCAGCCTTTGAACCTATCAGAATTTCGTCAGTGTGCTGTGATAAATATTTGTTATCATTTTGAACTTAATAGACTACATACAAGTGTACAAAAGAAGGCTTTTGTACATACAAGTGTACAAAAGAAGGCTTTTGAGTCATCACAGAGTAATAACTACACCACAGAGTAATAACTACTATAATAATAGCTACATTACAAAATAATAACTGCTATATTTAGACACAATGACCTGTGTGGCTATTTCATGACTTTGATCACTGAACTCAGTAGGTGCTCTCTATCAGCAAAAAAAAAAAAAAAAGAAAAAAGAAAAAACCAGGAGTCAATTGTGCTTTTAATGATGTAGGAATAAAACAAAATTCATTTTAATAACTATTGATACCTGCTAGAAGATATGTATATTAGATAGGGAGATGTAGCTAAAAAGTAGAATTTCCACATCAAAGAATACTATGATTATATACAGACTGATGAAGCAAAACTATTTTCATCTGTGCTGATGTTACTTTAAAATTCTGTTAAATAAGAAATCCCGTATTTAGGTGTGTTCAGAAGTGCATAGTCCCTGACAGTCATTCTGAGAATGTCACTTGGGTTATGGTACTGCAGTTAATGTGTTTAAATACCTAGAACATGTAATACTCATCTTTGAAGTCTTGAAAGATATATTGGCAATTCAAAGAGAATCCACAGATTTATCAAGAAGGAGCAGAATTGGCACATAGTTCTTTTTAGCAGAACTGCCCAGACTCATGAAGGTCTATGAATAAACTACACTGCAGGATAGGGAAATGTCTTAATGCGGCAGCTATCCAAGATGTGCAAAGCAGCTGGAAATGCCCCACTTGGGACTGGACTGTTTCAGGATATAACTGAGGACAGGAAACCTGGGGATCACAGTTCAGTGGAGCTCCTTGGCCTCACGATCAGCATCACAAAGGAAGGAACCTGGTTTGAAATGGTTTCTGACAGCATAATTCCTAAAGTTGGGCCTGTATCTCAGGAAAGAGGTCTAGATCTCTTCAAAGAACCTGGACAGGCACAGTGGCTCACGCCTGTAATCCCAGCAATGTGGGAGTCCAAGGTGGGTGGATCACTTGAGGTCACGGAACCAACCTGGCCACAATGGTGAAACCCCGTCTCTACTAAAAATACAAAAAAAGTAGCCTGGCGTGGTGGCACACACCTGTAATCTCAGCTACTTGGGAGGCTGAGGCAGAAGAATTGCTTGAACCTGGGAGGCAGAGGTTGCAGTGAGCTGAGATGGTGCCACTGCACTCCAGCCTGGGCAACAGAGCGAGACTGTCTCAAAAAAACAAAACAAAACAAAAAAACAAAGACTCAAGAATTACTGTGAACCACCTTGTCCCAGTGTCACTTAGATGTACTGTAGCAGGGTACCTCAAAGTTAATTTGCTGTATTGTCACTGGCAAAGAAAATACACACACACACACACACACGTTACATTTGCAATTACAAAATTCAAAATGTTCAAAAATGAAAAGTAAATCACCCTCTCACCCTCTTTCTCGGTCTGTTTCTGAACTCTCTAGGTTTGTTCTTGCATTACTATAAAGAAACATCTGAGGCTGGGTAATTTATAAAGAAAAAATGTTTAATGGCTCTTGGTTCTGCAGGCTGTACATGCATGGTGCCAGCATTGCTCAGCTTCTGGTGAGGCCTCAGGAAGCTTCCAATCATGGCAGAAGGTGAAGAAGGAGCAGGCACATCACAGGGTAAGAGGGGAGTAAGAGTGGAGGGGGAGGTGCCACATGCTTTTAAACAACCACATCTTGTGTGAATTAACTGAGCAAGAACTCACTTATCACCAAGGGGATGGTGCAAAACCATTCATGAGGGATGGGTCCCCATGACCTAATGGCCTTTCACCACGCTTCATCTCCAACATTGGGAATCACATTTCAACATGAGATTTGGAGGGGACAAACACCCAAACCATATTATCTCTCTTCCTGAGCCTTATCTTTTACATTTAGAGCTACAATCCATCTAGAATTGTTTTCATCTATAATGTGAAATGGGGACTAACTCTTCCTTGCCTTCATAAAAAATTTCCATTAGGCTAGGCATAGTGACTCATGCCTGTAATCGCAGTACTTTGGGAGGCCAAGGCGGGAGGATCACTTGAGCCCAGGAGTTCAAGACCAGCCTGGGAAACATAGTGAGACTCCGTTTCAAAAAAAAAAAAAATAGTTTATTAGTCCAGTATCATGCACACCACCTTTGTCATAAATCAGTTCTCTACATATGGGTTCTGTTCTATTGGTTTATTTGTCCATATCTCTACCAGTATCACACTGTCTCAATTACTGTAGACTTATAACATGTCTTAATATCTAGTAGAGTATGTCCTTGCACATTCTTCTTTCTCAGGAGTGTCATGATTATTCTTGACCATAAAAAATATACATTTTAGAATCCACTTGTCAATTCCACAAAAATTAACTCATTGCGATTTTGATTGGGACTTCATTGACTCTATTGACTCTACTGTCATTTAAGGAGAAATGACATCTTTACTATTTTAGGTCTTCCAATACATCAACAAAGCACACACCTCTAGTTATTTAGGACATTTTCCATTTCTTTAAAAATATTTTTAGGTTTTCTGTATAGAGGTGTGAAGAGAGTCCACCAACAGGCTTTGTGTGAGCAACAAGACTGTTTATTTCACCTGGGTGCAGGTGGGCTGAGTCCGAAAAGAGAGTCAGCAAAGGGTGGTGGGATTATCATTGGTTCTTATAGGTTTGGGATAGGCGGTGGAGTTAGGAGCAATTTTTTGTGAGCAGGGGCTGGATCTCACAAAGTACATTCTCAAGGGCAGGGAGAATATTACAAAGCACCTTCTTAAGGGCAAGGGAGGATATTACAAAGTACCTTCTCAAGGGTGGGGTGGGTGTATTGTACAAAGTACATTCACAAGGGCAGGGGAATATCACAAAGAATATCACAAGGGCAGGGAGGGGGTATTGTCACTAAGTCAATTGATCAGTTAGGGTGGGGCAGGAACAGATCACAATGGTGGAGTGTCATCTTTTTTTTTTTTTTTTTTTTTTGAGACGGAGTCTTGCTCTGTCGCCTAGGCTGGAGTGCAGTGGCGCAATCTCAGCTCACTGCAACCTCTGCCTCCTGGGTTCACACCATTCTCCTGCCTCAGCCTCCTGAGTAGCTAGGACTGCCGGTGCCTGCCACCACGCCTGGCTAATTTTTTGTATTTTTTAGTAGAGACAGGGTTTCACTGTGTTAGCCAGGATGGTCTCAGTCTCCTGACCTTGTGATCTGCCCGCCTCGGCCTCCCAAAGTGCTGGGATTACAGGCGTGAGCCACCGTGCCTGGCTGGAATGTCATCTTCTGTGGTTCTTCAGTTGCTTCAGGCCATCTGGATGTATACATGCAGGTCACAGGGGATATGATGGCTTAGCTTGGGCTCAGAGGCCTGACAGAGGTATTACACACCTTTTTTTAGATTTGTTACTAGGTATTTGATATGTTTTGATGCTATGGTAAAGAGAATCTCTCTTAAATTTCATTTTTTAATCATTTGATGCTTAACTAGGAATGCAAAGAATTCAGTTTTATTTCTTCCTCTATCCTTAATTCTGTTTTGTAGTTGTTGTTGTTGTTGTTGTTGTTGTTGTATTGGTTGGGACCTCCAGTATAATTAGCACTCTAAATGTTTAGAGTAAACAGTTTCAACCATTAAGTACAATGTTTTCTGTAGTATTAAAAAATAGGGCCGGGTGCGGTGGCTCACGCCTGTAATCCCAGCACTTTGGGAGGCTGAGGCGGGCGGATCACGAGGTCAGGAGCTCAAGACCGGCCTGACCAACATGGTGAAACTCTGTCTCTACTAAAAATACAAAAAAAGTAGCTGGGCATGGTTGTGCATGCCTGTAGTCCCAGCTACTCAGGAGGCTGAGGCAGGAGAATCGCTTGAACCCGGGAGGCGGAGGTTGCAGTGAGCCGAGATCATGCCACTGCACTCCAGCCTGGTGACAGAGCAAGACTCCATCTCAAAAAAAAAAAAAAAAAAAATCATATATTCATGAAATAAACCCAACTTTGTTGTGATGTATCATTTTATGTT
Source organism: Gorilla gorilla gorilla (assembly GCF_029281585.2). Taxonomy (NCBI): domain Eukaryota; kingdom Metazoa; phylum Chordata; class Mammalia; order Primates; family Hominidae; genus Gorilla; species Gorilla gorilla. Next base: position 73,996,227 of record NC_073235.2, read on the forward strand.
TTTTTATATTTAGTTTGCCACTATTTTGTTTAATGAAGACTTTAACTTATAAGCAGTTTATATTAATTTGAGGTAGTCTAATGTTTTTGCTGCAACAATCAGAAAATAAAATGGATAAATTGCAAAATTATACTTTTAAAGATATTAGAGAGTTTTGGAACAAGGAGGAATAGATGAACTGAAATTCTAGAAGGGTAAGAACCCTCTCTAGGTGAACTAACAATTGTCTTTGTTTTCTTCACCTGTGGGCCTGACCCCCAGGCAGAAAGACGCTAGTAGAAGAAGGAGAAACCAGTAGAACTTTTGACAGTTGCACAGGGCTGTTGTGACCTATAAGAAACTGGAAGATCCCAAATGCAAGGCTAGTTTCCCGTGTGAGACATTTTCTGAGTTTTAGGGTGATCTGTGAGGCTGGGAGCTGGGCCAAAAAGGCAAACTGAACTCTCCCATTGTCTTGTTCTGCTTAGGGAAAAAAATTCTACGAAGGGAAAGGAGTCTTTCACAAATTCACAACTAGTCTGTCACTCATGCTGGTGACATGCTTGTTCAGCCTGAAGAATTGTGAGCCAAATAAACTTTTCTTTATAAATTACCCAGCCTCAGGTATTCCTTTATAGCAACAAACAAAAAAATGGACTGACACAGTATTAGTTTGCTAGGAATGCCATAACAAAGTACCACAGACTACAAAGCTTAAAAGACAGAAATTTATACTGTCACATTTCTGGAGGCTAGAAGCTGGAGATCAAGATGTCAATTAGTCTTCTCCCAATGGACCAATGAGGGGAGAAAAAGATGTCAATTGGGTTGTTTTTTCTGAGGCCTCTTTCTTTGGCTTGTAGATAACAGTATCCTCCCTGTGTCCTCACATGGTCTTTCCTCTATGTGTGTGTCTATGTCCCAATCTCCTCTTCTTATAAGGACATAGTCACATTACCCACTACCCACCCTAATGAACCCCCCGCCTTTTAATTTTTTTATTTTATTAACTTTTTTTGAGATGAAGTCTCGCTCTGTGGCCCAGGCTGGAGTGCAGTGGCGCGATCTCGGCTCACTGCAACTTCCACCTCCCAGGTTCAAGCAATTTTCCTGTCTCAGCCTCCTGAGTAGCTGGGACTATAGGCACCACATCCAGCTAATTTCTGTATTTTTAGTAGAGACAGGGTTTCACCAGGCTGCTCTCAAACTCTTGACCTCAGGTGATCCACCCGCTTTGGCCTCCCAAAGTGCTGAGATTACAGGATGAGCCACCACGCCCGGCCTAATGAGCCCAGTTAAACTTAATTACCTCTTTAAAGACCCCATCTCCAAATATAATCACATTGTGAGGTATTGGGGGTTAGGACCTCAACATATGAATTTGTGAGGGACACAATTCGGCCCATAACAATGGAGGCCAAAGAGCTAAGCTCACACCTCTAAAGCACAGGACTTCATGTTTTCAGGGCTGAGGACTCAATTAGGACTTGTAAAATCAGGACTTTACAAACTCTCAATTAAAAGCCCTGACCCAACTCAATCACTGATTGGAGTGGACTGTCCTTCAGTCTATCTGTCTAACTGAGGAAAGGAGGAATACCCACTAGTAAGAGATGTCAGTTGGAGCCTTCATCTCTTATACACAAGGTCTGTCATATAATAAAAGACATGTAAAGAAGCAGAAAACCTGTCCAGGCATGGTGGCTCACACCTGTAATCCCAGCACTTTGGGAGGCTGAGGCAGGCAGATCACTTGAGCCCAGGAGTTTAAGACCAGCCTGGGCAACATAGTGAAACCTCATCTGTACAAAAAATACAAAAATTACCTGGGCATGGTGGCACATGCCTGTAGCCCCAACTACTCGGAGGCTAAGGTGGGAGGACTGCTTGAGCCTGGGTGGTGAAGGCTGCAGTGAGTCCTGGCCATGCCACTGCACTCCAGTGGCTGGACAAGAGAGTGAGACCCTGTCTCAAAAAAAGAAAGAAAAGAAAAGAAAAAAAGAAGCAGAAAAATATGACCAATGACCAAGAGAAAATATTAACAATAGAAGTAGACCAATGGAGGATCCAGATATCAGAAATAGCAAAGACTTTAACTGTTATAAATATGTTAAGTTAGAGGAAAATATAGAAAAGATGGATGAAAACATGGAGAATTTCAACATGGAATTGAAATATATTTTAAAAAACAGGATGAACATTCTAGAACTGAAACACATAATCTGTGAAATTAAGAACTCACTGGATGGCTTTAACAGCAGACTGGAAACAGCAGGATTGGATTAGTGAATGAAAGACAGGCTATTAGAAAACATTAAACTACAAGGAGGAAAAAGATTGTAAAGAAACAGAAAATTATGTGCTTATTGGCCACTCATATCTTGGCCACTCATATCTTTTTTGGTGAAGTATCTGTTCAAATCTCTGGGCCATTTTTTAGGAAATGTGTTGTTTGTGCTTATAGAAACAACGCATTGAGTTGTAGATATTCCTGTAGATATTCCCAACACATTGAGTTGTGTACATCTTGAGTTGTAGATATTCCTTTTATACCCTGAATACCAGAACTTTCTCAAGTATATAGAAATTTTTTCTCAAATATTCAAATTTTTAAAAAATTGAGGTGAGGCTGGGTGCAGTGGCTCATGCCTATAATCCAAACACTTTAGGAGGCCAAGGCAGGACAATCAGTTGAGCCCAGGAGTTCGAGACCAGCCTGGGCAACATAGCGAGACTCTGTCTCTATAAAAAGTTTTAAAAAATTAGTCAGGCATGGTGGCGCATGCCTGTAGTCCCAGCTACTCTGGCAGCTGAGGCAGGAGGATTGCTTGAGCCTGAGAGTTCGAGGCTGCAGTGAAATAGTATCACACCACTGCACTCCAGTCTGGACAACAGAGCAAGATCCTATCTGAATCAATCAGTCAGTCAATCAGTCAATACAAATTAAAACTGAGGTAAATATACATAACATAAAATTAACCATTAAAAGTGAACAATGCTGTGGCATTTAGTATATTCATGATATTGTACAACCAACAGCTCTATCTAGTTCCAAAACATTTTTATTACTCCAAAAGGAAACTTTATAGTCATGAAACAGTTACTCTCCAGTCTCCCTTCCCCACAGCCCTTGGCAACCACTAATCTGTATTCTATCTCTATGAATTTGCCTAATCTAGATATTTCATATAAATGAATTCATATAATATGTGACTTTTTGTGTTTGGCTTCTTTCACTTAGTATAACGTTTTCAAAATTCATTCATGTTGTAACATGTGTCGCTATTTCCTTCCTTTTCAGGGCTGATTAACATTCCATGGTATGTGTATGCCACAATATGTTTATCCATCAATTGATGGGCATCAGGGTTATCTCCACCTTTAAAGTATTGTGAATAGTGCTTCTATGAACATGCATGTACATGTATGTCTTTGGGTACCTGTTTTCAATTACTTGGGGTATATTCCTAGATGTGGAATTGGTAGGTCGTATTCTATGTTTAACTTTTTGAGAAACTGTCACACCCTTTTCCGCAGCATCCATACCATTTTACATTTCCATAAGCAATGTATGAGGATCTCTATTTCTTCAAATCCTTACCAAAGCTTATTATTTTCCCTTTAAAAAAGTTATAGCCATTCTATTTCTTCAAATCCTTACCAAAGGTTATTATTTTCCCCTTTAAAAAATTATAGCTATACTAGTTGGTATGAAGTGATATCTCATTGTGGTTTTGATTTGCATTTCCCTAAAGACTAATGATGTTGATCATCTTTTCATGTGCTTCTTGGCCATTTTTTATCTTCTTTGAGAAATATCTTTTCAAGTCCTTTCCCCATTTTTAAATTGGATTGTTTGTATTTTTGTTGTTGAGTGATTAAGAGTTCTTTTTCTGGATGTTAGACCTTTATCAGATGTATGATTTGCAAATATTTTCTCCCTTCTCCCATTCTGTAAGTTGTCTTTTCACTGTTCTTGATAGTGTTCTTTGATGTACAAAAGTTTTTAATTTGGATAAAGTCCAATTTATTTTATTTTTATTTATTTTTCAGACAGGGTCTCACTTTGTCACCCATGCTGGAGTGTAGTACCGCCATTTCAGCTCACCGCAACCTCTGCCTCCTGGGCTCCAGCAATCCTCCCACCTTAGCCTCCCACACAGCTGGGACTACAGGCAGGCGCCACCATACCTGGCTAATTTTTGTATCTTTTTTGGTAAAGCCAGAGTTTCGCCATGTTGCCCAGGCTGGTCTTGAACTCCTGGACTCAATCGATCTGCCCACCTTAGCCTCCCAAAGTGCTAGGATTACAAGCATGAGCTACTGTGCCCAGCCTTTAATTTATTTTTGTTGTTGTTTCTCTTGCTTTGGTGTCATATCTAAGACTCCATTGCCAAATCCAAGGTAATAAAGATTTCCTTCTATGTTTTCTCCCAAGAATTTTATGGTTTTAGTTCTTCTATTTAGGTACTTGTCTTAGCCTGTTGGGGCTGCTATAACAGCATACCATAGACTGGGTGGCTTATACACAACAGAAATTCATTTTTTGTAGTTCTGGAGGTTAGGAAGTTCAAGATCAAGGTGCCAACAGATTTGCTGTCTGGTGAGGGCTTCCTTGTTCATAGAGGCTACCTTCTTGTTGTGTCTTCACATGCTGGAAGAGGCAAGAGAGATCTCTGGAGACTCTTTTATAACTGCAATTATTTTTGCACTAGCCTAATAGAAGGACACTAATCTCATTCATGAGGGCTCTGACTTCGTGGCCTAATCACCTACTGAAAACCCTACCACCTAACACTACCATATTGGGAGTTAGGTTTTCAATGTATGAATTTTAGGGTGACACAAGCATTCAGTCAATAGCAGTTGTTGATCTATTTTGAGTTAATTTTGTATATGGTGTGAGGTAGAGGTTCAATTTAATTCTTATGCATGTGGATATTTAGTTGTCATGCACTATTCTTTGAAAAGACTATTCTTTCCCTCCTAGAATGGTCTTACCAACCTTGTTAAAAATCAATTTGCCATAGATGGATGAGTTTAGTTCTGGACTCTCAATTCTATTTAATTGGTTTATGTGTCTATCCTTATGCCAGTACCACACTCTTTTAATTACTGTAGTTTTGTAGTAAGTTTTGAAATCAGAGAGTGTAAGTCTTCCAACCTTTTTCTTCTTTTATATTATTGGACCAATTTTTCCATTTCAGCAAAAAGAAAGGTATTGGCCTTTTGATAGGGATTCCATCAAATCTACAGATTGCTTAGATAGTATTGCCATCTTAACAACATTGTTTTCCAATCCATGAACACAGATTATCTTTAATTTCTTTCAGCAATGTCTTATACTTTTCAGTGTCCAAGCTTTACCTCTGTGGAGGCCAAAGCAACTCCATCTTGGCTGCTAATCCACCACATGGGCTTCTGATTAATCCAAGTTCTGGAAAGGCCTCTAAGATTTCTAGTTTACTTACTGTTCCTTGTTTAAGAGCAGGCACTAACCATAAATCCTGTGCTTGTGTCAAACGACCTTGATGTTATTGTACTTCAATTGTCCTACGCATCCCTTCTGAATCACTCTTTCCCTGTGGTAGATAAGCCCGGTCTGAGGGGTAAGGGTGCAGGGATCCACCATCTTGTCTCACCACCACCCAAGACACGGACATGACTTCTGTTCTTAAGTTCCTATTAAATGTTTCTTTCCAAGAAATTGGATTTATCAATCTCTTTCTTCACCCTCTCAGCTTCCTTAGACTTTGGGGCAGATTTGCATAGATCTGCCCACTGCAGAACAACCTCCTTGGATAAATCTATTCCTAGGTATTTTATTCTTTTGGACATTATTGTAAATGGAATTGTTTTCTTAATTTTCTTTTGAATTTGCTCATTACTGACATATGGAAACACTGCTGGCCAGGCACAGTGGCCCACATCTGTAATCTCAGCACTTTGGGAGGCTAAGGCGGGTGGATCACTTGAGGTCAGGAGTTCGAGACCAGCCTGACCAAAATGGTGAAACCCCATCTCTACTAAAAATACAAACAATTAGCTGGGTGTGGTGGCAGGCGCCTGTAATCCCAGCTGCTCTGGAGGCTGAGGCAGGAGAATTCCTCGAACCCGGGAGGCGGATGTTGCAGTGAGCCGAGGTTGCGCCATTGCACTCCAGCCTGGGCGACAGAGCGAGACTCCGTCTCAAAAAAAAAAAAGAAAGAAAAAAGGAAACGCTACTGACTTTTGTGTGTTGATTTTGTACTCTGCAAATTTGCTGAATTTATTAGCTCTAGTGGTTTTGTTGTTAGTTGTGGTGGTGGTATTTTGTGTGTGTGTGTGTGTGTGTGTGTATTCTTTGGGATTTTCTATATATGGGATCATGTCATCTGCAAATAAAGATAGTTTTATTTCTTCTTTTCTGATTTGGATGCCTTTTCTTTTTCTTGCCTGATTACTCTCACTGGAATTTCCAGTACAATGTTGAACCACAGCAATGAAAGCAAGCATCCCAATCTTTTTCTTGATCTTAAAGGGAAAGCTTTCAGTCTTTCCCCAGTGCGTGTGATGTTAACTGAGGGCTTTGTGTATGTTGGAGGGAAGTGTCATAAATGCCCTTTATCATGTTGAGGAAGTTCTCTTTTTATTCCTGGTTCTCTGAGTGTTCCTTATCATGAATGGGTGTTGGATTTTGTCAAATGCTTTTTCTTCATCAATTGAAATATCATCTGCCTTTTTTTTCTTCATTCTATTAATGTGGTATACAACATTGATTGATTTTCTTATGTTAAACTGCCCTCAGGTATACATTTTGGAAATATTCTTTCACAGTCTGTGGTTTGCTATGTTTCTTTTTATTCATTTATTTATTATTTTATTTTATTATTTTTAAGACAGGGTCTCGCCCTGTTGCCCAGGCTGGAGTGCAATGGTATGATGTCAGCTCACTGCAACCTCCGCCTCCTAGGCTTAAGTGATACTCCTGCTTCTGCCTCCCAAGTAGCTGGGACTACTAGCGTGAGCCACCACACCCAGCTAGTTTTCGTCTTTTTTGTAGAGATGGGGGTTTCACCATGTTGGCCAGGCTAGTCTCAGACTCCTGACTGAGCTCAAGCAATCCATCTGCCTTGGCCTCCCAAACTGCTGGAATTACAGGCATGAGCCACCACATCCAGACCTATATTTCTTTTCAATGGTGCCTTTTGGTGAGCCAAAGTTTTTAATTTTGATGAAGTTTATCATCTTTTCTTATATGGCGATTGCTTTCTGTGTCTTATCTAAGGACCTTTTACCTATCTCTGAATATGAAGATATTCAATTTCCTCTAAAAGTTTTATGGTTTTAGCTTTTATATTTAAGTTCATAATCTATCACAAATTAAGTTTTGTATGGTGTGAGGGAATTAAAAAGTCCAAGAAGAGGATAAAATAAGCTCTTTTGCTTAGAGATGCATACAGAGATAGTAAATTTATAAAGTAGAGCAGGATAACTAGTGTAATAGAAGTCAGGATACTGATTATATCTTGGAGATAGAATTATTATCAGAAAATATGCATGTAGCTTGTAGGGTGCAATGATAATCTATTTTTTGACCTGGGGAATGAGTTATGTGGTTATATGCTTTGTTACAGGCCATGACTTAGAATAGTAAAGAATGTATGAAAAAAGATCCAAACTATAACAACCGCAAAATAAAAGACTGATAAATTCAACCACATTAAAATTAAGAACATCTATTCCTCAAAAGACTCCATTGTTATTAGATATTATTACACATTCTTTTCTAGGAGCATTATTTTTCTTTTCTTAGCTAGGTCTTTCATATCCCTGGAACTGATTTTTGTGTTTTTAAAAAACTTTCTTAAACATTTTATTTATAGCTTTTTTATATTTTGTTTATTGTTTATGCAGATTCTCACTAAGGGTGGCTTGCTTTGCCTTCTCGTGAACTTGATCATCTTTGATTGCAAGCTCGATCTGAATCTGTGGGTCCTGTAGCTCCAAAGTGGAAAGCTCTCTTCCAGAGAGGATTTGTTCCTGCTTCTGTTTGTAGCCAAAGATGCTAGGTTGGTGCAAAAGTAATTGCAGTTTTTGCAATTACTTTTAATGGCAAAACCACAATTTCTTTTTTATTTTTATTTTTTATTTTTTGAGATGTAGTCTGGCTTTTGTCACCCAGGCTGGAGTTCAATGGCACAATCTCAGCTCACTGCAAACTCCACCTCCCAGTTTCAAGCGATTCTCCTGCCTCAGCCTCCTGAGTGGCTGGGATTACAGGTGCATGCCACCACGCCTGGTTAATTTTTGTATTTTTAGTAGAGTTGGGGTTTCACCATCTTGGCCAGGCTGGTCTCCTGACCTCAGGTGATCTACCTGCCTTGGCCTCCCAAAGTGCTGGGATTACAGGCATGAACCACCACACGGCCAAAACCACAATTTCTTTTGCACCAACCTAATACCATTTCAGGACCACTTCAGCGTCTTGGCTCAATTCATCCTTCCCAACCATGTGTTGGCCAAAACTTTAGTATCTTAATAGCAGTGCTACCACTATCAGCATTTTGCTCAGGACAACTCTGGTTTTGTTTTCTTTTTTGGAGGGGAAGTTTCTTTAGAGACCTTCGCTACCTCTTAAGAGACTAGCACTGTCTCAGAGAAATGAGTCTATCCAAGGTCTAATTATTCCATAGCAGAAGGATGCTTCAGCAAACCTAGTCAGCCTTTATAGGATATTTGAAAGTCCCTAATAATATATTTTGCACAGTGCTCCAGATCATTACATATAGAGCTTCTTCATTTTATAAGGCTGTATAGCCATCTGTTGTATGGGATCTATTTAGCCCGTTTCCCAATTATTGATCTGTAGATTCCATCCAATTGTTTGCTATCACAAGCAATGTTGCAGTGTCATTTCACACCTGTGTGAGTATATCTGTATTATAAATTCCTAGAAATAGAATTACTGCCTCACATTTCCTCTATAGAGGTTGTATCAATTTATAATTTTATATTGTTTATACATGCTGACATTTACATGGAATAGTTGCTTTATGTAATTTAAAAGAAATATACCACATTACTTTTTGACAAAGAATCAATGCAGTGTTACAATTTGGGTATTTCATTGAACTCATTAAGGAGATTTTATGAGATTTGAAGGAAAAAGTAAAACTTTCCGAGTACACATGGAATACTAAGCAAAATTGATCAAAGGCAAGTTCATTGCTTCATGAGCTTCAAGTGTCTCAAATGCTATTCTTTACATGCGGAAGAATATCTTATTTTTCTTTCCCTATCAAGAACCAATCTTTACAAAGATTTATTACTGTCAAACTTTTAATCTAGTCAATAAATTTGTGAATCATTTATTTGAAAGTAGTTTAAATGAGCATGGAAGTCTGAAGTCTCACAACAGATTAGATGTCATGGAATTAAAGGTATGATGCTAAAATCAGTAACAGATTCTTTTATGTTTCTTCCTTTGCACACCGAAGTTAATAGCACCTTCCCATGATATTTTTATGATAGAAAACTAGCCCTGCCTCTTAAGCATTCATAAATAATCTAAATGATAAGAATATAAATAATCATTAACTTAGTACATTACTAATTGAACTGAAGTCCATTTCTTGCTTTAAGATTATAGTTGTAAGGTTTTGGAAGCAAATAAAGAAAAAGGACGTTCATGTCTTCCAAGTTTTCCAGTTTCGAACACCAGGGTATCTAATGCAGAATATCTTCGGAGTAAAGCAAGTTAATGCTCACATTACTTGATGTCTTCAAGGACCAAATAGCTTATGTGTATTTTACTAGCAGAATATATTCTTATACTTTCTTTGCTTGAGCCACTGATTAAGTTATATTTGATTAAATAGTAAAGAAATCCTTTATGATGTTACAGAAGGAAAGCCAGGAGGTTACTAACACCTTTTTAGTACCTCAGAGCTAAGTAATCATCTTGACACATCTCAAATGTAAATGTATTACCTATGAGACAGGAAGGTGGGCTTGGAGGACTTTCTAGAAGCTAGGTTTGTCATAGTTTGGAACATGGCTGGACCTGGACTTGGTTTGGTTAATGGCTATGATCTGGGTTGTGCTGCTTTCTATAGTTTCTCATTTCAGAATTAATTGGCCTACCAGGTTGAAGAAGACACTGAAGGGACAGACCCAGCTAATGATGACCATGAGTGGATGTCCAGCCCAGCAGTCAGAACGTGGTATCCAAAAGCTATGGCCATAAACAACAGTTAGAAAGACCAAGTCAATAACAGGAAAATGCAACCTAAGCTATCATAAAACTGATCTAGGCTCCCACATATGGTTATTCAGATCATGCACTGCACAACCCTAGATGATGCTATTTACATAGATGGTATGTCCTAACAAATAGACCAAGCATAGATTGGGAATGCAGGAATGATAAATAAATAGTTGTCCAAATAGGAAATACATACAGTTGGAACAGAGAAAGCCTACTAATAGTCAAAGATTCAGAGGTAGGACTCCAGAATAAGAAGATGGACCCAAAAGGAAATATTTCTGTCTTTAACAGAAAACAGAATCTTAAAGGTTTTGGCAGCTCGGGGTGTCATCAAGGAGTGATTCAGTAGGTGTCACCTCGAATTTCACCTCCTCTGGATTCTTGCTATTGCCATGGGCACTGTGGCTCAGTGGTACACTACTCTGCCATTAAAGTTCTCGCACAAGTGGGCAAAAATACCTTCTTTTAATTCTTGATAGAATAGAAATAAACTGAAATTTTTCTTAAAAAAAGATTTTACTAAATACAAAAAATGAACAAAAAATAAATATTTAAGGTAATATAAAATTCAACTAACTATCTTTACTCAGCTTTTGCATGTCTAGGAATTTATCCAAAGGAAATAATTATGAATGTCAATTAAAACTTGATCAGAGAAGCAGAACAACTATGAGTGATCCAGAGGGATTTGTGTAGAGGACAGACTTTACACATTAAGTCAGTGTAGGAGCTGGTTGTGCAGTCTTTGTATGACTGTGGTCCTTTGTGTGGTACTGAGCCTGAAGTCAGCAGGGCCCGTAGTTAGGAAGGGAAGATGCATGTGAAGTGGGAGTGAGCAAGGACAAACGGGGATTCACAGGTTGAGCTAAAACTGATAAAGTGAAACTAAAATTTGCATCTGCCTCTCATTGTTTCCAAACATCCAACTTCAATGATGTGGAAGACTTCGAGATGATCTAATGCATTCCACCATGGAGCTGCACATGTACAAGGGCCAAAATCTGGAGAAGTTGAAAGCTGCATCTGTTGGACGCAGATATTACCCCACGGAGATAGAGCTGGAATTGCTACTGGTCTGGTTGCTGGCTCCTTTAACAAGGTGAGGCAGCATGACAATATATGTGAGCTGCACTGGTGCCTGACCCTGCACCAATCTTCCAAGCCTAAGCATGATTGCTGCTACTATTCCACCATCCAAATCTCATGCAATTTTTTTATGGTTCTCATTAGCTCAGAAGCATGCAGGGAGGCGGGGTCTGGGAAATGTAAAGTCCAGTTTACGTGACACCATACAAAGTCACTGTGTAATGCGTGTCACAAATTAACTACAGAGATTTTTATTGCAGTATTACTTGTGATAATAAAGAATAGGATACAACCTAACTTCCAACAATACAGAAATGGTTAAAAATGTATGAAACATCCACACATTAGAACATAATATATTACAAAGGGGGCTGGGTGTGGTGGCTCACGCCCATAATCCCCAACTTTGGGAGGCCAAGGCAGGTGGATCACTTGAGCCCAGGAGTTCAAGACCAGCCTGACCAACATGGCAAAACCCCCGTTTTTACCAAAAATATAAAATTGGCTGGGTGTGGTGGCACACGCCTGTAATTCCAGCTACTCAGCAGGCTGAGGCTCGAGAATCTTTTGAACTTGGGAGATGGAGGTTGCAGTGAGCTGAGATTGTGCCACTGCACTCCAGCCTGGGCGACAAGAGTGAGACTCTGTCTCAAAAACAAATTAAAATTAAAATATAATATATTATAAAGGACGTAAAAGGATGTTTAAGCCCACGAATGTATGTTCACAATACATTATTATTGTACCTGGTTGTGTAAATACGAAATGTTATTGAGTCACTATGGCAAACAGACTAACAGCATCCCAAAGATGGCCACTTCCTAATCCCAGAACTTGTGAATGTGTTAGCTTACACAGCAGAGGAGAATTAAAGTTACAGATAGAATTATTAAGGTTGATAATCAGCTGACTTTAAAGTAGAGATTATTTTGAATTATCTATGTGGAACATTTAAGAGTGGATAAAAGTGGAAGAGGGCAGGAGAAGAGGGTCAGAGAAAGAGATGTGATGATGGAAGAAAGGCTCAGAGAGATGCAGGTATTGTTTGCTTTGAAGTGGAGGAGGGGGCCATGAGCTAAGGAATGTCGGTGGCCTATAGAAGCTGGAAAGGCAGATAAATGGATTCTCCCCTAGAAGCTTCAGAGAGGAGCTCAGCAGCCCTGTGAACCCTTGATTTTGGCCCAGTGAGACCCATGTCAGACTTATATGCTCCACAACTGTAAAAGATAATACGTTTGTGTTAGCTAAGCTGCCATGTGGTCATTTGTTGCAGCAGCAATGGAAAACTAATACTGCACTGTAACATAATAAATGGTCAAGGCCACCATGCATGCCACAATACCAAGTGGGAATTTCCAAGTGGATGGCCTAGAACATATGATGTGGCTGTCAAACTCAAAGGAAGATATAGAAAGATGGCAAAAGCAGAGATGGACTACTTTGTGAGGTTTTCTTTGGGCAGAGCTGTGACTTTGCACTCTCCCTCCTAGCAGGAGAGGGGGACAGAGGGTAACTTCCCCTTCCCTTCACTAATTAGAGGGGCTTTAAGAACTTAGTCTGTATCCCCTTGAGTTTGGGGCCACAAAGGACTGAGTCTAACTGCTGCTCAGGAAACCTAAAGGGCAAGAAAGATGAGCTGGTGATCTGCTTTGGTTTCAGAGGATGAAGGTCTGCAGCTGCGTTCAGCTCAGCCTGTCTCTCCCAGAGTTTGTCAGGACAGAGTAAATAGGTCATTTCTGTGGAACAAGTGTTTTTGCTCCCGCCTTAGGGAAGAGGAAGCAGATGATGAAGTTGCAATAGGAAGAGTCTGAATGAAAAACCCAGAGCTGAGTGGGTAATAGTAGCCGAGGAATAGGCTGTACAGCAGTGACAGGGGAATTATAGCTAGAGGGGCTCAGCAGGGGAGCACCCAAAGAACCCATGGGTGTTTTTCCATGAGAGGTATTCATCTTTGCATGTGTGCCAGCCTATGACAGTAAATCAAGTAAGAACTTCCCCCTCCTCCCTCCCTACAAAGTAACTAGGGTTACTTTGAAGAAGTGCTGGGTATAATTGATAAATTGAGATATCTGCAAAAATTCTGATGCAACATGAAATTATCAGTGATTTATATTGGTGACAAGGTCACAGGTCCTATGAATACTAGTGGGGTTTGTCATCTGCATTCATAATAAAGAGATTGCTAAATTTCAGTTAGGAGTTACTGAAAATAAAGATGCAGTTTCCCCTCATCCATGTTCTGTCCACATATACCGGGTTAAGAACACTAATCTAGTCCCAAAGTGTCCTGTCACGGATTAGCAAACTGCAGCCCAGTTTTTGACCCCTGTGAATTATTTGATGACAAAGTAAACTAGTAGCAGATTGAAGGCCTAGAACAATATCTATTCCCTTATTCCAAACTGCTTCATGTTGACTAGAAGCTCAAGGATTCAGCATTGGCTTTAGCAACATGCAAATGACAGAAGTCAAGCTAAATTATTTTCCAACAAAGGTAAAATGCTGACTTATACCATTTGATTTCTCTTTTAAAAAAAGCTTTATCTGCTAACAGAAATGTAGTCAAGCCTTCCTAAGATCCACTGAAGTGTAAGATAAAGTTTGTAGGCAAAATTTATCTAGCCAAACACTTGACCTATTAAGAGGGCCTCTCTGGTCTACATTCAGAGTTCTTTTTGGACTTGCATGATTCCTTCATACTTCAACAAGGCCCTCAGATCCATGAGCCAAAATTCTGAGACACTGCCAGTGAACGTCCTTTAAAAAATGCATGTGACAGAGATTATAATTAGAACATTTATTCCTGTTATTACAAAGCCAAACAAGAAAGCATCCAATAAAAGTTCTCCAGGACCAGGCGTGGTGGCTCAGGCCTGTAATCCCAGCACTTTGGGAGGCTGAAGTGGGCGGATCACGAGGTCAGGAGATCAAGACCATCCTGGCTAACACGGTAAAACCCTGTCTCTACTAAAAATACAAAAAAATTAGCCGAATGTGGTGGCATGCGCCTGTAGTCCCAGCTACTCAGCAGGCTAAGGCAGGAGAATCGCTTGAACCCAGGAGGCGGAGGTTGCAGTGAGCCAAGATTGTGCCACTGCACTGCAGCCTGCGCAACAGAGCAAGACTCCATCTCAAAAAAAAAAAAAGGTCTCCAAAGGTAAAACAATGTTTCTGGCTACTCTATAATAATCGTATAACCCAGTTCTTACATACTAAAATGTGCCACCCAAACAGTCCAATGTCGTAAAATTTGGTTATAAGAAAAATGTGCCAGGGCATTTCTTTCCTTGATAATTCTCTGTCTTAGGCTCTCTAAACTTCTCATCAGTCTGTCAGCCAGTCAGTGCTTGAATGTGTTTTTAACGGCCTCTTCTCTGTTGACAACTGTTCTAGGCTATGTTAACTATTTGTCTGTATTCTTAGATCTTTGGCATGTGGAGCCTTGTGGACCTGGGGAACCACTCCTCCCAGAGTTAACTAATTCCTAGAGATAAGAATTTGCCTGCCAGCACATCTTTGATATGCAGACCAACCAATTAGGGTTCCACGGCCAAACCTACCTGCTTTTATCAGATCACTACAGGGCCTGCTGAAATTATTCAAACTGTCCAATCATAAGGTTGTTCTGCTTGCTTACTTCGCTTTCCCCTTTCCTCTTTTCAAAAGCCACAATAAAGGCTTCTGCCCTTTCTGCCTGCTCATCTGGCTTCGGTGCTTCCCTATGTGGCCCTGCCTGCCATGCCTTGCCTCCTGTTTCTAGGGGACTGTGAACATGAAAAACCTCCTTCCTTCATGGCATTTTGTGTCTCTGTGTTGTACTATATCTGCTCAAAACAATTTCCAGGTAAATTTTTAGACAATAGGCTGGAAGAACAGCAGCAAGTAAGACACACCAAATCTGTCTTTGAAAAGCTGAAGATCCTTGAAAGAGCTTATATTTTAGCCTAGGGTTTATACATTTGCATGAGCGAGGGCTCTAAAATAAATAGAACCTAGATGTGATCAAGCACGATTCTTTTCTTCCCCATCTGGGTATTTTCTGCTAACATATGGGATAAAGGTAGTAGATGAGAATTGGGGAATCAAGGATTTAATCCTAATTCTCTTTTGCCTGGATAAAGACCAGACTCTGCCTAGAGCACATTCCACCTACTAATGCCTAGGCTGGGGAGAAACGACCAGGATGGGGTCCTTTTAATTTTATCTTGCCACATGATTAGGAAGATGCAAGATGATTAGGAATAGGTGTGGTGACTCACACCTGTAATCCCAGCACTTTGGGAGGCTGAAGCAGGAGGATCCCTTGAGTCCAGGAGTTCAAGATCAGCCTGGGCAATATAGGAAAACTCTGTCTCTATAAAAAATTTTAAAAATTAGCTGGGTGTGCTGGCACACACCTGTACTCCCAGTTACTCTAGAGACTGAGGTGGGAGGATTGCTTGAGCCCAGGAGTTTGAGGCTGGAGTGAGCTGTGATCATGCCACTGCATTTCAGCCTAGGTGACAGTGGGAGAGCCTGTCTCAAAAGAAAAAAAAAAGGAGGGGGAGGGAGATGATTAGGAAGACTTACCAATGTCTTTCCTGAGTGCTTCCTGCCTTACCAGTTTTCCTTAAACCAAACTTGCACTGGATGGTGACGGAAGTGTGAAAGGAAAGTAACTCTTGGGGCCCCCAAATCACTCAGCTAAAGGGAAGAGTCAAGCTGGGAACTGCTTAGGGCAAACCTGCCTCTCTATTCTATCCAGTCATCCCTCTGCTCACTGAGATAAATGCATATCTGATTGCCTCCTTTGAAAAGGCTAATCAGAAACTTTAAAAAATGCAACTTTCTATAACCTGGAAGCTCCTCCCCATTTTTAGTTGTCCTGCCTTTCCAGACCGAACCAATGTACATCTTACATGTATTAATTGATGTCTCATGTCTCCCTAAAATGTGTAAAACCAAGCTGTGCCCCAACCACCTTGGGCACATGTCGTCAGGACCTCGTGAGGCTATGACATGGGCACATGTCCTTAACCTTGGCAAAATAAACTTTCTAAATTGACTGGGATTTGTCTCAGATACTTGGAGTTCACAGAAGTATTTAAAATTTAAATGGAGGATCAGGCAGATCTTACAAAGCAATGTAGTGTGGAGGGAACAGAAGTCATGCCTAGGTCTAACCTACTCTTCTTCCCATGCTCTTCTTCTCCCATGCTCCCCACGTAGCACAAAAGAGGCTCTACTGAATTAGACATTTTGCTTGAATGCCTCTCAAAGATGCTCTGCTCACTCCCCATTCTCCCAGATACCTTCCTCTTATCCTTGTGTCTGCTTGTCAGTCCAGTGTCTTACTCTGTTCCCTTAGTAAGAGAGTTTCTTCCTGCCTCTTCTCAAAGGAAGAGGCTATGGACCAATACAAATGAAACCTTCCACTGCCCCAGCCCTGCCCACGTGGGGCAGGTGGACCCAGAGCCTCTCGAATTGGAGAACTGGTAGAGGCTGCTTCCACAGCCAGTATCCCCACAGTGAGAGCAGAAGCTAATCTCTCCAGTTCCCTCAGAGGAAAAATCCCTCAGCAATGCAGGTGTTTGTTTTAGACAACACAGTCCAGCCTTACATGAAGAAAGTTTATTCCTCCCATTAACATGGGTTTGGCTATGTTCTCTTCAAAGCAGTAATCCTTGCTTTATTTCATCAAGAAGCCTCTGACCACTCTGGGGCTTGGCTTGCCTCATGAGTCATGGTGCCGGCAGGGAGTTCCTTTGTCTTGGTCATCTGGGGCAGCTTTCTGGTCCAAATCTTTTTTTTTTTTTAGGCGGAGTTTCACTCTTATTGTCCAGGCTGGAGTGCAATGGCACGATCTTGGCTCACTGCAACCTCCGCCTCCTGGGTTCAAGCGGTTCTCCTGCCTGAGCCTCCCAAGTAGCTGGAATTACAGGCACCCACCTGGCTAATCTTTTGTATTTTTAGGAGAGATGGGGCTTCACTATGTTAGCCAGGCTAGTCTCGAGCTCCTGACCTCGTGATCCACCCACCTCTGCCTCCCAAAGTGCTCGGATTACAGGCGTGAGCCACTGTGCCCAGCCACTGGTCCAAATCTCTTAACCAGAAGAAGGGAGGAAAAGAGAAAGTGGGAAAGCATGTGAGTTCATCCCTCCTGCCTGTGATTTTCTCACACTGCGTCCGTTCCTCCATTCATCATATGTCTTCAGAAGTCATGAACAAAAGGCTAGGAGAACAGTAGTATTAGGTCAGAATATTTCCCCACTTGTATCTGGTCTTGCAAGAAACAGCTGGTTTGCACAAAGGATTTAATTGAAGTGAGTTTAATAAATGGACTATTAACAGAGGTGCAACAGCCTTAAGGGAACTCGGCAAAGAGTGGTGAAGACCAGGGACAAGCACAGCAGGAAGCCAATGCCACTCATAGACGTGTAGAAGCAAGTGGTGATGGTGTTACTGGACCCCTGTGAGAGCCACAGCTCTGGAGAAGGGAACACTTGAAAGTCCCGTGGCAAAGAGGAAT
Source organism: Gorilla gorilla gorilla (assembly GCF_029281585.2). NCBI lineage: Eukaryota > Metazoa > Chordata > Mammalia > Primates > Hominidae > Gorilla > Gorilla gorilla. The sequence continues at coordinate 74,014,049 of NC_073235.2, forward strand.
GCAGCCATTGCAAAACCATGTCCCAACAAGGAGTCACGGTGGGATAAATAGGCTGACCTGGCTTCCTGCCTTCTAATCCCCAGTCAGCACCAGCCATCAGCCAAACCTAATTGGAAGCCAGAGGACAAGGAGGGTCAGATGACACAGTTGTAGGCGTCAGCCTCCCAGAGCACAAGCCAAGGCAAAGGGTGGAGAGTGGAGGGGAAAACAGAGAGGAACCAACACACAGTCAACAATCAGAAGTGAAAAATGTTCGGCTTATCCCACAAAGCAAACCACTGTGTGCAGCTTATTATGACTTTCTGTTAGCATACTGGACTTCTGTATGCACCAGAAGAAATGCAACATTATTTTGTGGAAGTTCAAAAGACAGATGGCATCTAGGGCTCCCAGTGCCTCATCTCCTGATGGGTGGGATTTGGATTTTCTTTCCACAACCCTCACAACATGTCTCCTTACTCTACATTCTACATCTGTGTGAGGGACAAAAAATTCTGCATGACCATGTTTCTAGCATCTAGGTGTTTTTTTTTTTGAGACAGAGTCTCGCTCTGTCGCCCAGGCTGGAGTGCAGTGGCGTGATCTCGTCTCACTGCAACCTCCGCCTCCCTGGTTCACGCCATTCTCCTGCCTCAGCCTCCCGAGTAGCTGGGACTACAGGTGCCTGCCACCACGCCTGGCCAATTTTTTTGTATTTTTAGTAGAGACAGGGTTTCACCGTGTTAGCCAGGATGGTCTCGATCTCCTGACCTCAAGATCTGCCCGCCTCGGCCTCCCAAAGTGCTGGGATTACAGGCGTGAGCCACTGCGCCCGGCCAGCTTCTAGGTTTTTAGGAAGGCCATCTTCTTCAATACTCTTCCCCACCTGCTACATCAGAAATCACCCAACAGCATTGCTGACAGGTTATTGAGTCTGATTAGGTACTTTGGTGACAAACTGCTTACAACCTCCAGAGGGAAACTTCTATCATTTAACAACTCTGTTTTAAAAAAGTTCACAGGCAGGGGTGGTGGCTCATGCCTATAATGCCAGCACTTTGGGCAGCCAAGGCAGGTGGATCTCCTGAGCTCAGGAGTTCGAGACCAGCCTGAGCAACATGATGAAACCCCCTTTCTACCAAACATACAAAAATTAGCCAGGCATGGTGACACACGCCTGTGGTCCCAGCTACTTGGGAGGCTGAGGCAGGAGGGTGAGTCCAGGAGGTGGAGGTTGCAGTGAGCCAAGATCATGTCACTGCACTCCAATCTGGGTGACAGGGTGGGACCCTGTCTCAAAAAGAAAAATAATTAATTAATTAATTAAAAGGTTAACAGTAAGCCACAACAATGTTTATTGAAAAATTTCCCCTTCTCAGTGACAGTTTTATTAAATATCAAAGTTAGGTTCTTAAAAGATAATTTAAAAGTTGAAATTCTCTCAGTTTTACATATAACTTCAAGATGATTCAACACGATTGGTACCATTTGGCCATGTTTTCATCCTCCCGAAATGTTTTGTTAAATGGGGTCTGGAATCCCGAGATTCTCATCTGCTGCTGCTATGAAGCAAAATTAACTCAAGAGTGGAGTGAAGGTGTTAGGTCAAGGGGGTGAAAACATTAATTGAGGACAAAGACTAGATACTTTTAGGGAGAGGGATAGGGATACAATGATGTCATTACAGAATTACAAGCTAAAGTTCACAAAGGAAAAGAATCAGTGTAAGATGAAACAGGCAATGTTTGCAGCACTCAGGAACCAAAAAAAGGTCTGAAAAAATAAAACCGGAAGATTCAGGGATAGTTTCCTTTTATTCCTAGGGATCTGCTCTCACTCTTCTCTCTTCTGCTCTGTGCCCTAAGTTGACCTGGGATGGATACATGGACTGCCCTGTGGCTTCTGATTAGGTTCTGGTTAGCCCCTGGGACACCCTAGGCAGAAGATCAGAGGGGAGAAGAGTAAGGCTGGAATATTTATCTGCTTCCATCTTTCTCCCTATGGGGTCTCTGCAGGCTGGCTGCATCCCTGTACTCAAGGCCTCTATCGGACTTCCCCCTCCGCACAATTTTCTCTCTGGATTCCAGTAATCGTCTGCCCTTCAGACCTGGGGCACTGCCTAACCCTGAGGTTTCCTACACTGCCCACAACTTCATAAACAGTCTTGTTCATTATGAAATTACTCAATTCCAATATGCTGTTTGTTTTCTGCCAGGACCCTGATTAACACACTCAGTCTCGTTAGCCTCCCAACACATGTTTACTGAGTAACTACCACATCCCAAGGAAGAATAAAATGATTAATTAGAGAATCAATGCCTTCAATAGGGCAGTCTGAGAGCGGAGACAGCCAGAGAAGCAGATCATTATATTACATCCTGACAGGTGACACAAGGAGGCACTGGATGGGGAGGTCAGTGGGATATAAAAGTCTGGGCAGGGGCAGACTCAGGGAAGGTTTCTCAGTGGAGATGGGGGTCAGGGAAATTTAGAGGCAGTGGCGTGGGTAGAAAGTGGTCAGAAGCTGCCAAAGCAGTTTACAGCCAAGGACATCAGGGCCAGTCAGGTTGTGGTAAGAGACTGGCAGGGGGTGCTAGGCTGGACCAGATCAAAGAAAGCCTTGTGCTGGGGAAAGGTATCCTTCTCTTCCATTTGCTTACTCTCCCCACCAAGGGAAAAATAATGACACAGGTGAGGTCTACAGCCTTTTACTCTGAGCCCTTAATCCTGCCCTACTACCATGGCTTGCCACTCCTATTTCCTTAGCCTGCTTTGAAAATCATCCCCGTATACTTCCTGCACATTCTAAGGTCTTTCAAGACGGCAACAAGACAATACAGCAAAGTAGTCCTTGGAGATGAGCTACAGAAGAGGGCTAGAAGTGAACGTTCCCAAATGCATTCTGGAAGCCCTGGCAGTCAGAACCCTTTTTCTTATAATAGCATTAGATAATGCTGACACTGTTTTTGTCCAGTGGAGAAGGGTGAGGATAATGTTGGAAAGAGGGCAGGGAGCGAGCTTCACTTCATCAAGGAGGGGCTTTGGTTCAAATCGGTTTGGGTGGGTGGGCACTTTGAAAATCCATTTGTCACACTAAACGGCGAGTCCAGGTCCAGGAGGTTCTTGTCTTCCCTCTCTCAACAGCAAACTGCAAGTAGTTTCATTGCAGGATAAGGCCAAGCCCACCGCTGCCCATGCTGTTTTTGTTTTGTTTCCAGACAGAGTCTAGCTGTCACCAGGCTGCAGTGCAGTGGTGCGATCATAGCTCTCCTGAGCTCAAATGATTCTCTTGCCTCCACCTCCCAAAGCCCTGGGATTACAGCTGTGAGACACCTCATGGGGATCCGGTTTACTGGGTTTTTTTTTTTTTTTTTTTTGAGACAGAGTCTCACTTTGTCACCCAAGCTGAAGTGCAGTGGTGCAATCTCAGCTCACTGCAGCCTCGACCTTCTGGGCTCAAGTGATCCTCCTTCCTCAGTCCCCCAAGTAGCTGGGACTACAGGTGCATGCATTTGTATTTTTAGTAGAGACAGGGTTTCACCTTGTTGCCCAGGCTGGTCTCAAACTCCTGGACTCAAGTGATCTGCCCGCCTTAGCCTCCCAAAGTGCTGAGATTACAGGTGTGAGGCACTGCGCCCGGCCTTTACTGTTAACTTAAAACAAAAAATTATAAATTTGAAAAAAGGGGAGACTTTATTTCTTATAAAAGGTTATAGCCTGCAAGGAGGCCATTCCATAGGCTGATAAACACAGCCTCTGGCCTAAGACCAGAGACAGGCACTTGGAAGGCAGAGGGGTTGGGGTAGGAGCTTTATGCTGAACAGTTTGGCCAAACATACATATGTAACAGGTTACAGGAGGAGCTATGAATATTAATGGAGGTGGTCCTTACACATGCATATTGAACAAACATGCATGTAACATGTTCTCTTTGGGGTGGAGACTTAACATTTAATTGTATTACTTCAAATACATTTAAATGTATTACTTCAAACCTATACTTCAAAAGGTCTTTTCAGGACGTGAATGCATACAAGTGCACAATCCCTGTACACTGGCCAGAACCGGTCCATGGTCGGTCTTCTTATCATGAAAAAGTTCCTGAAATCAGTCCAGTGAAAGCTGTAGTTCTGGCTGGTGCAACAGGGGTTCAGCTGGTCAGCATCTGTGAACTGATTAAGTTGTAATTGTTTTAATATTGCTTATCTCAAGCCAGTGCTTGTTTAGCCTCTAGAGAAAAAGAAAACCTTTGTGGCAGTTAGACCATAGTTTATTCCTTAAGTGTAGGAGTGTGTGACTTAGGTCCTTTTTATAATTTGATGTCTTATTGCTACAAAGAGTCTGTTCTGTCCGCCTTATGATTTCTATTTTAAACATTAATGCTAGTCAGCTGTTGAGTCTAAATTCCAAAAGGGAGGGGGTAGACTTCCCTTCTGGCTGTAGCTAGAAACTCAGCTTTAAGGTTTTTCTGGGGTCTGCTTGGCCAAGGAGGTCCATTCAGTCAGTGAGGGGCTTAGGATTTTATTTTTAGTTTACACCACCTTACAGGTTCCTCCTTAACACCCTTTGATGTCAGAGACAGCCAATTCTCCAGCACTGTGGCTAAGGAGGCTTCGTTAGTAGTTAAAAGCACACACATAACCTTACCCAACGGATCCCTCTCTTCTCTTAACCAAGAGGGCGCACCACTGCCCTACTCAACCTCCCCACAAATAAGGACGAGATACGGGAAGTGTTAAAAGCAAGTGGTGAGTATAAAATCCTCGGAATTTTCTCTTTGAGCAACTAACTAGGTCTGTTACTGAAGCCCTCTGCGAGCTTGAATGCTGGGCGAGGGAGAGGGTGAGGCCACCAGGCAGTGAGCGCCCTCGGCGGCCGCGTGATTCCGGGGGTGGGGCCCATTTCTGAGTTGGGGCCAGCTCCCCACCCCCAAGAGGCCCCACATTCCGGGCCAGCAGCCCAGAAAGTCCCTCCCCGCAGGCGGAGACAGCCCCAAGAAGTCGACGCCCGGTCTCGCCGCCCGGCCACTACCCAGAGGGCTGCCGCCGCCTCTCCAAGTTCTCGTGGCCCCCGCGGTGCGGAGTATGGGGCGCTGATGGCCATGGAGGGCTACTGGCGCTTCCTGGCGCTGCTGGGGTCGGCACTGCTCGTCGGCTTCCTGTCGGTGATCTTCGCCCTCGTCTGGGTCCTCCACTACCGAGAGGGGCTTGGCTGGGATGGGAGCGCACTAGAGTTTAACTGGCACCCAGTGCTCATGGTCACCGGCTTCGTCTTCATCCAGGGCATCGGTACTGGCACCTCCTGGGGGGGGGGGGGTGCGGGGAGGAAAGCGGAGAACGGCGGGGGCAGAGGGTCCTCCGTGAAGCCCCTTCTAGCTGAGGAAGTGCTGGAGGATCGCGGGGCCCGGAGGAGTGCGGTGAGGAGCGCGCGGGAAGCCAAGTCGGCTGGGCGGGAGGGAGGCTGGCTGGCTCTGGGGCGGGACAGAGCTGCGGTTCAGGCGGATCGCAGCGAGTGCGGGGCCGGGGGTGCGCGGTGGAGACGCGCTGCTGGGGGCGGCGGAGCGGGGCCGGCCTCACTTGGTTAACTCTTTGCGGCGAGTGGCTAGGACGCACTGGAGGGGCCTCCAAGACGCAGAAACTTGAGCCCGGGCGCGATGCCGGAGCGCCGCGCAGTCGGGCCGCTGCAGCCCACGCGCCCCGGAAAGTCGCCCCTGTGGACCGAGCCTGCGCAATCGGGGGCGCGGAAACACTTTCGCCTCAGCGTTTTGCTGAACTTGCTTCCAGGCTGCAGATGAGGAGGGGAAGGCAGCGGGGAAAAGATTGCCGGAGCGAGAATTTGCCCGTATTTGTAACATCCTCGGCCCTGGGTAAAGGGGCTGGCCAAGGTGGGCGAGTGAAGCATCCGCCCTGGGTTCCTGTCCTCCTAGAGTGTTAAACTCAGTCGACTCCGGGAAGCTGCCAGGACTTCCAAGTGTGTTTCGCCGCCCTGCCCAGTCATTGGACGGTCTTGAGCCTGACTTGTTTATGTGGCAGAAGAGTGGCGAAAGTTCCCCCGCGGGGCTTCCTATTGGGCACTGGCCCAGCACTCCGGGTGGGAGATGCCCGGAGAGGGCCCGCGGCTGCCTGGCACCGAGGGATGCCTCTGCTCGGGATGCCCCCGGCGCAAGCTGCGTCCGTGTTTGGCCCGCGGCGAGCCAGCCCCGGGCCTGCATTCTCTGGGCTGAGGCTGGCGCGGGGGAGGGGCTCAGCAGTCGCTGGCAATGTTTGTTGTCATTGTGTAGTGCCTCTCACAATGTCCTGACTGCTTCCTTCGGTTTGCCGTGTAGCTGGAGGAACCTCTAGCTTTTGGCTCAAACACCATTTATTTGTAACCACTTCCTCAAAGGCACGGCCTTGAGAAAGTAGTTAGAGAAAGGCAGCAAGGGGTGGAGTGGTGTTATGTCGCAGAAAATAATCGAGAGGAGTAGCAAGGGTTTGGAAAGATATGCCCACTGGCCGAAATCTCTAGCTTTGCCTGCGGGCAGGCTGCCTTTTCTTCACCAAATATTTAACTCGCCACAAACGAGTGTGCAAAACAGTGCTGACCTCATTTCTAAAGAAAAGTGATTTTGGCTTTTGTTTTTGTTGGTTGTTTTAAACTTGTACTGCAGCTTTCGCAAGTGTGGCCAGCATTCTCCCACTCTGGAATGTAGTGGAAGGTGTTACTAACCCTCAGCATTCAAAGGCTTCCCTGGTGTGAGATCGGCATCAGGGTGTGAGCACCACTGGGCACCTAAGGCATTTCGTTGCGTAACTCTCAGTTATTTTGCCACTACGCTTGTAAGAGAAAAACATACTCAAGTTCCAAAGTAACTGTCAGAAGCACTCTTTCCTTCGTGGTGGAGCCCTTAAGTTTGGCCCAGAGCTGTCTACACCTTGTTTGCTCAAAGAATAGAGCCAGTCTCCTCTTCTACCCAACTCTTCAGAGCAGCTTCTAATACCAAAAAGCTTTCTGGAGGTCTTGGAATATCTTCTCATAATTGAGGGTAAGGGAAACACAAGTGTTATTACTCGTTGCCTGACTTGCCACAGAGGAGAAGACATGAGAATGGCTAATAGTGATTGCATGCTGTGTGTCCACTAAGTGCATTATGCCACATGTATGTAAGAGTAAACAGAGGCAGAGAAGTTATGTAACTTACCCATGAAAGTTGTTTTAAGTCTTTTCAGTGACCTTATCGTCAAAGTTGGATTCTCTGCTTTTATGGCAATACGCTTATTTTCTGCCAAATCTTTTTAGACAGCGAAAACCTTCATCTAAAATATGTTTTGAAACTCTTCATTCATGTTAGAGTCCAATACACGGTTTTCTAAAAGGTTTTTTAATTTCTCTAAACTTTGTACTTCTCTTAATCTGTTCATACTTAACTCTTGGACAAAAATGTGTAAATTTTGGCAATTTTCATCTGCTGCTCTTATGAAAATCTTGTTTCTTTTTTTCTTTCTTTCAAGACGTAGTCTTGCTCTGTCGCCCAGGCTGGAGTGCAGTGGCGCAATCTTGGCTCACTGCAACCTCCATCTCCCAGGTTCAAGCAATTCTCCTGCCCCAGCCTCCCCAGTAGCTGGGATTACAGATGCCTACCACCACGCCCAGATAATTTTTGTATTTTTAGTAGAGACGGGGTTTCACCATGTTGGCCAGGCTGGCCTCGAATTCCTGACCTCAAGTGATCCGCCTACCTTGGCCCCCCAAACTGCTGAGATTACAGACGTGAGCCACAGTACCCGGCCGATCTTGTTTTCTTTAGGTTCAATTACTGTATTTGTATCAATGGTCCAGAGTTTGTCCCGTCATTACTCATCCTGTTTCCTGTTTGGATCCTGGATGTGCAAATCACTTTAATCATAATGCATTTAATTGACATGAGCATAAATGTTTTCATACATGTAGGCACATGTATAGTTCTCCCCAGTTCTTCCATATCTTGGCCCACCCACCCACATTCCTCACCCTAAGTATTAGGAAGGCTCCAGTGGAAGGAGGGGGAGTAATAAATAAACTTTATAGGCTGCGAGGGACCCACACGTTACAGACTCACCATGTTATAACAGACTTTTTTACCGTGTGTGATTGCTGCAAGGAGGGAAATTTTAGGCTATGAGATTTCAAATCTCTAACAAAGAACACGATGTAATGGAGTTCTTCTCTTCTGTAATACACAAATATTTGGAGATGAAGAAGGGAAGGCTAAAGTACAGTTATTACTCTAAGTATAAAATGCTTTAGAAATGCAATATACAAGTAGTAAACAATATTTGAAACTAAGAACAAGTACGAGTCCTTTGAAACACCTTTAAGAAGTAAGCTCTGGGCCGGCACGGTCCAGCTACTTGGGAGGCTGAGGCAGGAGAATTGCTTGAACTCGGGAAACGGAGGTTGCGGTGAGTCGAGATCTTGCCATTGCACTCCAGCCTGGGCAACAAGAGCGAAACTCCCGTCTAAAAAAAAAAAAAAAGAAGAAGAAGTAGGCTCTGGCCGGGCACGGTGGCTTACGCCTGTAATCCCAGCACTTTGGGAGGCTGAGGCGAGTGGATCCCCTGAGGTCAGGAGTTCGAGACCAGCCTGGCCAACATGGTGAAACACTGTCTCTACTAAAAATACGAAAATTAGCTGGGCGTGGTGGCAGGCACCTGTAATCTCAGGTACTCAGGAGTCTGAGACAGGAGAATTGCTTGAACCTGGGAGGTGGAGGTTGCAGTGAGCCAAGATTGTGCCACTGCACTCTAGCCTGGGCAACAGAGTGAGATTCTGTCTCGAAAAAAAAAAAAGGGGTAAACTCCAAAGAAGCAAAGCTAACATAGAAGTTACAAAACAAATCTCCCTCTCCTTCTTTATTCCCCTTTCCCTTTCTCGCTCACCCTCTCTCTCCTTGTCCCATTTTCTCCTCTGTGTCCCTCCCCCTTCCTTTCCCCCTCTCTCTCCCCTCCTTTCCCCCTCTCTCTCCCCACCTCCCATACTCCAAGTATATTTTGGAATATGTATATATTCTAAATTAAAGTATAACAGATCATGGGAAATCTAAAACTAAAATAAAATTTTAAACTAGTGGGAAATCTAGCTAACAGACTCTAACATGAATGAGGAAGTGTTTAGAAGAGGCTTTGTGCTTCTCTGAAAGAAATGTTTCCCATGAAATAAGTATACTACTAGGAAATCAGAGAAACGAACCTTGAAAAGAAGGCCACAGAAAAGACTGAAACAAATAAACGCTGTCAAAGTGGCTGTTGACCTTTTAAAAGGTTCAGCAAGGTGGAATGTGTTCTTTAGTGAAAGGTAGAAAATTCGGGTGTCTACATTTAGCGAAAAGAAGTCTCGGCAATTCTATACTCCTTCCTTTCCTGTGTAGAACTCCTTTTATTGTATAAACCGAAGGGAGAGAAATTAAATAGTCTAATGATCTCAAGTTGATTTCGTGAGAGAATATAACTACCTTTAAGTAACATTTAAAAGACTAACAGAAATTAAGAGCAGTTCTTAAAAAGCAGTTGGGATATCCTATTAATTTATCTAAAAGTGACCAAATTCCAAGATTACTTAAATAGACTTGAAAAGGCTCTTGGGGTAAAATCCAGCAAGTAAGATAATGGAGAAAGTGTCCCAAATACCTACTCTAAAAGAAGCTTCAGGGACACCATTGATAATAAAACCTATCAATATTAGCGATACAAGGGTTTTTACAAAGCATAAAGAGATGATTTAAAGAAATTTTGTGACCAAAACCACAAAAAATATCCCCAACATATTTTTTGTTGTAAATAAATACACATAGATTTTTAAATAATGCAACCAATAAAAATGTTTTAGATATGACTGTGGTGCTCAGTGCTATATCCCCAGTACCTAGAATAACACTGAGAACTGGCACATGGTAGACGAGTAAGTGGTTGTTGAATGAATGAGTGATTATTTCTGTACCATCATTGAATTGTTAGTAACAAAATGCAATTTACAGCCACTTACTTGTGACGATAATAATAGTGTCTAAAGTAAACACACCCTCACTTTTCCCTAGTGATTCTCCTGTTCAGCCAGTTTAAAAGCACTGGCTTAGTCAACCTCCAGGAAGAATGGACATCATATTGCACTGGAAACGCATCTTTATTCTTAGGCCTCTAGCTGATGAGAATGTTGCTGCCTAAGTACAATCTGTACCTCCTCTTCCCTTCGTCCCAGTTCTCCCTCCTTTTTCTGCATCATTAAGTTTCTCCCCCAACTGGCTTATTTCCAACATGTTATAATTTCTATCATCTTCGAAAACAAAACAAAGCAAAACAAAACAAAATCACTCTTGACCCTGTATATCCGTCAGCTACTGCCTCAATTCTCTGCTTGCCTTACTATGAACTTTTTGAAATTTTTGTCCATACCTGCAGTTTCTAGTTCCTTTCTTCCTGTTCTTTCTCGAGCCCATTACAATTAGGTTTTCATCTCCTGCTCCACCAAAATTGTGCTTAATATGGTAGGTAATGGCTACCATGTTGCTAATTCCATTGCTCAATTCTCAGTCCTAATAGTGTTTGAGTGGAAGGCAGCATTTGACATAATTGACCCCTCACTCCTCCTTGGGGCACTTTATTTTTTTTTCTTTCTTTTTTTTTTTTTTTTTTTTGAGATGGAGTTTTGCTCTTGTTGCCCAGGCTGGAGTGCAATGGTGTGATTTGAGCTCACCGCAAACTCTGCCTCCTGGGTTCAAGCGATTCTCCTGCCTCAGCCTCCAGAGTAGCTGGGATTACAGGTATGCACCACGATGCCCAGCTAATTTTGTATTTTTAGTAGAGATGGGGTTTCTCCACGTTGGTCAGGCTGGTCTTGAACTCCCGACCTCAGGTGATCCACCCGCCTCAGCCTCCCAAAGTGCTGGGATTAGAAGTTTGAGCCACTGCGTCTGGCCGGGACACTTTTTTTACTTGGCTTCTCTTTCTTCACCTGGTAAGTTGGGTGGCTTCCAGGACACCTGATTCTCGTGGCTCTTCTCTCTTTCCTGGCTGCCCCATCCTCAGTCTCCTTTGCTGGTTCTTCCTCATCTTCCTGATGACTGCAGGTTAGAGTGCTCAAGCCTCAGTCTTCTGACCACTTCTTTTTTTCTACACTCACTTCTTTGGTGGTCAATCTTATCCAGTCTCTTCTTGGCTTTAAGTACTATCTATACACTGAACCCTCTCAAATTTGTATATTCAGCCCAGACTCTTCCCTGAACTCCAAATCCAAATATCTATTTGCCTACTCAAACTCTCTACTTGAATATCAGATAGGCATGTCCAGATCTCAGCTCTTGATCTTCCTCATGCCTGCAAAACCAACTCCTCCCATAGGTTCCACCATCTCAGTAAATGGCAACTTTATCCTTGTAGCCATTCAGGACGAAATTATGCAGTCATCTGTGATTCTTCTCTTCCACACTTCTCAGCCATTTCACTAGAAAATCTTATAGACTCTGAATTCAAAATACAGTATTATCTAAATTCTGATCACTGACTATTAATTTATTGTCTGTCTTCTCCTACTAGAATATAAGCTCCCAGAAGGAAGGGATTTTGTCTGTTTTCTTCAATGCTGTATCCATAGCATTACCCAACACATAATAAACATTCAATGAATATTTACTAAATTGATGGAAGTTTGGCCAATTCTTTAAACCAAAGGGTCACACCAACAAGGATTGGTGTACAAAGTAAATAGGCGAAGTAGATTTAGTATACAGCACCCACCAGGGTGTCTTTCTGGATTCAACTAAACATTCAGACACGAGAAACTACTGCCAGGGGCGGTGGCTCATGCCTGTAATCCCAGCACTTTGGAAGGCCAAGGCAGGTGGATCACCTGAGGTCGGGAGTTCGAGACCAGCCTGACCAACATGGAGAAACCCCATCTCTACTAAAAATACAAAATTAGCCGGGCAGGGTGGTGCATACCTGTAATCCCAGCTACTCAGGAGGCTGAGGCAGGAGAATCGCTTGAACCCAGGAGACAGAGGTTGCGGTGAGCTGAGATCATGCCATTGCACTCCAGCCTGGGCAACAAGAGTGAAACTCTGTCTCAAAAAAAAAAAAAAAAAAAAAAAAAAGACATGAGAGACTATTAAGACCATACTGGACACCAGTCTACTCAGAAGGATGTAGGACAGAAGTCAGAGCTTGCTGGCAGGACAGTGGCTGGGCAGTGGCAGTGGGCATCCTTGCAGCAGCAGTCATCATAGCCCTCAGTAAGCTATCCTTTCCTCAGGTAACAGCTCGGGCACCAGGAGATGAGATCTGCACTGGTGAGATCAGAGCTTAAAGTCCCCTTGCCCCATAGGAACCATTGTCTTTTGTAGTACTCTGTATACCTACTTCTATGATCCCTGCAAGGGATAGGTAGTGGGTTGAATAGTGCCCCCCAAAAAGGTATGTCTAAATCCTAATCCCAGGTATCCATGAATGTGACCTTACTTGGAAATAGGATCTTTGCAGATATTAACTATGGATCTCAAGATGAGATCACCCTGGGTTTAGACTGGGCTCTAAATCCTATGATTGGTGCCCTTATAAGAGAAAGGAGAAGGAGATTTGAGACAAAGACACACAGAGAAGAAGGCTATGTGAAGACAGGCAGAGATTGGAGTGATGTGGCCACAAGCCAAGGAAAATGGAGAATTGTCGGCTCCCCTAGAGGCCGAAGAGGGTATGGCATGGCTTCTCCCTCAGGACCATCCTGCTATTATAACACCTTGATTTTTAATTTCTGGCCTCCAGAACTGAGAGAGAATAAATATGTTGTTTTAAGTTACTAGATTTCTGGTAATTTGTTATGGTAACTCTAGGGGATTAATATAGGCTCTAACAGTTATCACTGCACTCTGGGAAGCCCAAAGTATTGGCATCGTCATCAGGTATTTACAGATTTTTCATTGTTTCTCTCAGTCCAGACACAGTTTACCAATTGGGTCAGTTTTTATTATAACCAGCATTGCCTAATAACTGGTGACAAACCACTTATCTGTTTACTAAGGCAGTTAATTAAAGGTCAAATCCTCATGCAGCAGAGTATAGGTGTACACTTGTGTGAGAGGTGGGAACTGTAGGGAACTAGAGAGTGCTCACTCCTGGCAAAACAGGAAGCTTCCACTTAGCCCCAGTGGATCATGGCTACGTGAGGATGCCAGTTCAAGGTTGACAGGGCTTCTCATTCTCCCGAGAGAATCCAGGTTTTTAAAAAATTGGTTCAAACAAAAAGTAAACCAGCCACAAAAACAAAACCTCCAAAACATTGGGCTGATCAAACAAAACAACATCTTTGGACCAAATTCCAGGCCATAGCTTCCAGTTTACAGGTGACTCCTGCTAGGGTTTTCTGACTTGACTTTGCAAGGTTTTAAATTTTTCCCTTAAAAGGTAGAACATTCTTCCTTTTTAAGAAAGATAGAGGGCCAGGCACAGTGGCTCATGCCTGTAATCCCAGGACTTTGGGAAGCCAAGTAGGGAGACAAGCCTGGGCAACATGGTGAAACCCCATCTCTACAAAAAAAAATACAAAAATTAGCCAGGTGTGCTGGTGTGTGTTGGTAAGTCCCAGCTACTCGGGAGGCTGAGGCTGGAAGATCACTTGAGCCTGGGAGGTTGAGGCTGCAGTGAGCCGTGACCATGCCACTGCACTCCAGCCTGGGGAACAGAACAAGACCCTGTCTCAAAAAAAAAAAAAAAAAAAAAAAAAAGACTAGAAATCTTTGTTATAACTTTTTTCTTTATATAGAGACTTCCTTAAAAGGTCAAAACAAGCTTTGAAATGACTATACAGACTTTGGCTGTACTTTTCTAAGTTTTTGTTGTTGTTCACTCAATTTCTTCATATTATCCTATCCATTTAATTAACATATTTATTAAGTACTTACTGTGTGCCAGACACTGTGTAAAACAAGTAAGATACAGCTCGGTCTGCAAGCTGTTCCCATTTAATTTGGTTGGACACGAGTTATGGTTTCTTTCTTTTTGCTTGTTTGTTTTGATACAGGGTCTTGCTCTGTCAGCCAGGCTGGAGTGTAGTGGCGAAATCATGACTCACTGCAGCCTCGACCTCCCGGGCCCAAGTGATTCTTCCACCCCTCTCAAAGTGCTGGGATTACAGTTGTGAACCACCGCACCGTCCCAGCTCAAATTATGATGGGGTTTTTTGTTGTTTTGTTTAGAAATGTAGGTTATATTGATCCTTAAATATTTAGAGCTGGCTGGGACCTTAAGTTCTACCCTTCATTTTAGAGACCAAATGTCTGGCCAGGGTCAGACAACCAGGTAGTATCACAGCCAGTACTCTTTCTAATCTATCGTAATATTGATATGAGGCACAAGAAAATATAGCTGATCTTTCTGAAAACACACAATTTCTGAATATTTTTAAATGTGTAGTCAATTAATTGAATTTTTTTCTTTTTCTACATGTATTTGGTACCAAGTAGCTGCCTTTGCGAGGATTTTAATCACTCAGAGATGTTTCTAGGGCTAAAAATATCTTCCAAATCATCTGAATCACTTCCTTCAGTTTGACTTTCCAGAGATTTTCAGTTTCATGACATTCGTGCTGTGAGACAGTTTGAATGCACAGACATGTTTCAAAGCTCTGATTCTCTTTGACAGCCAGTGCAGGAATCTTTTCAAGAAGTTTATTTAAAGAAGATTCTCTGCTTTTTCATTTAAACTTAAGGTCCTTTGGATAGAATCTGGTAAGCTCTTGCATGCAGAGGGAAATGAGTTGTGGAGACTGATAATCCTGTTCTGAGCATTCTGCCAAGGAGAGTGAAATAATACTTTATTCAAAGAGGGAAGTGTAATGGGCACACCATGTTTAAGTAGAATTCGTAAGTGTTTTAAAATTCCAGTGTACTTCAAACTCAATAACTTACTCTTATTTTATTTTTGAATTCACTTAAAGTTGTTAAGTGGGTCCAAGTGCAGAATGCTTTTTACTTATTTGAAAGGGCCATTTGGTCTTCTATTAGCTAATACTTGCATCAGCAGTACAATTTTTCTTGAGTTTTTTGATTTGTGCATTTTATGGGCCTGGCATGGTGGCTTATGCCTGTAATTCTAGCACTTTGGGAGGCTGAGGCAGGAGAATCACTTGAGCCCAGGAGTTGGAGACCAGCCTGAACATCACGGCAAAACCCTGTCTCTACAAAAAAAATACAAAAATTAGCCGGGCATGGTGGTGTGCACCTGTAATCCCAGCTATTTGGGAGGCTGAGGCAGGAGAATATCTTGAGCCCAGGAAGCAGAGGTTGCAGTGAGCCAAGATCATGCCACTGCACTCCAGCTTGGGCGACATAGTGAGACTCTGTCTCAAAAAAAAAAGAAGACTAAAAAATAAGTATGTGAGGTGATGGATATGTTAATTAGCTTGATTTAACCATTTCACGATGTGTGTGTGTGTGTGTGTGTGTGTGTGTGTGTATATATGGAAACGTTGTATAGCACAAATATATGCAATTTTTAATTGTCAAGTCTCTTAATTAAAAAAATAAATTTTAAAAAAAGTAAAAGAGGATTTGCTCATTTGCTGGGAATACTGAATGAACTACTGTGCTTTATTAGCAATTATTCCTGTGCTTTATTTAGAATTATTTGGGCCGGGCATGGTGGCTCACGCCTGTAATCCCAGCACTTTGGGAGGCCAAGGTGGGCAGATCACTTGAGGTCAGGAGTTCGAGATGAGCCTGGCCAACATGGTGATACTCTATCTCTACTAAAAATACAAAAATTAGCTGGGCATGGTAGTGCTGGTCTGTAATCCCAGCTACTCTGGAGGCTGAGGCATGAGAATTGCTTGAACCCGGGAATCCGAGGTTGCAGTGAGCCGAGATCCCGCCACTGCACTCTAGCCTGGGTGCAAAGAGAGAGACTCTGTCTCAGAAAACAAAAACAAAAACATACTTACTGAATTCCTACTATATGCCAAGCTCTATGCTAAATACTGGGATGTGACAGTGAACAAGATAGACATGTTCCCACCTTCATGAATCACAAGATTTAAACACAGAAGAACTAGAGTCAAAATGTTTTCCATGTTTGGGGACATTTCTCTCCCTCCAAGCACTCTTCCCCTACCACACACACTTTGACAGATTCTAAATTTGCATTGCCTGCTCTAAGACAAACTTGTGTATATAAATAGTTTTGTAATGGTATATGGATGGAAAGCTGGTGTCAAACCAGAGATTACATTTTAGAGAGTATACATTTTCACATATTCCCAAGTTTTGGTTATGCAACAAGGAGCTGAGACATTTTCTTTTCTTTTCTTTCTTTCTTTTTCTTTCTTTTTTTTTTTTTTTGAGACAGAAACTCCAGCTCTGTTGCCCAGGTTGGAGTGCAGTGGCTCACTGGGACTACAGGTGTGAGCCACCATGCCCAGCTAATTTTTGTATTTTTTTATAGAGACGGGGTTTCACCACATTGGCCAGGATGGTCTTGAAATCCTGACCTTAAGAGATCCGCCTGTCTTGGCTTCCCAAAGTTCTGGGATTACAGGCATGAGCCACTGCACCCAGCCGACATTTTCTAATAATTAAACCCAAATTCAAGTTACTGTATTTTTCTCTTCATTGTCTTAAGATAATTATACACAGGTATTCATTTCTTCCTCCCTCCCTTTCTTTCTTTTTAAGTTTGTCATGCTAGCATGTTCCACCATCAATATCTTTTCTTTTAAAGGATTTAAAGTGTATTTCTCATCTATAATGTTTGTATTTCCCCTCATTTTCTGGGAGAAATGGAATGCCAACTACAGCCTCTAACAGCAAACCCTTGTTTCAGTCACAAGTAGCTGTTTTATACCATTTCCCCTTCTTGTGGGCTTAGGGGACTTTTTCTTCCTTCTCATTGAACCTCAGGAATGGTGTCTAGGTAAGTGCCAAACCGAAGAAGCAAGAAATATTTAAATTCCACTCTCCAGGCAGTTTTTATAACTGTTGAGAATAGATTCTTGTTTAGGAAATATGGCTTGGTTTGTTAAGATTGCCCTTTTCTCCCAAAGTCCACCATATTTCAGTTACTTATACATTTTAAAAAGCATGTAAACAGCTTATGCAAATGCAACATTTTGCATTTATCCTTCATTTATCCAGACAGCATTTTGAAGCATATTGAGCTTTGCAGCAGAGCCTCTATGTAGCCAGGATAGATGCTGTGAAACCTCCATGTGCTAGAGGTCACCTGCCTCACTTGTGTGAGAGCCCCTCAAATCTCTGCAAGCCGCCTATTGAGTAGGTAAGACTAATTGGCTAGTGGGTTTGCAGGCTTATGGAAATATTGTTTTAACTTTAAAACTGGAATGAGCTCTTTCAACTATAAGAAAAAACATAATAGATCCCTAAGTACCCACGACCCAGATTTAACAGATGTTAAGATTTTCAGCAACATGAAATTTTATAAGCTGTTAGCTGGGGGTAGTGGCACACACCTGTAGTCCCAGTTACTCTGGAGGCTGAGATGGGAGGATGGCTTGAGCCCAGGAGGCAGAAGTTGCAGTGAGCCAAGATTGCGCCACTACACTCCAGCCTGGGCGACAGAGTGAGACCCTGTCTCACTCTGAATAAATAAAAATAAGACATTTTATAAGCTAAAACTTAGAGCTGGTGGGAACCAAGGATGAGACAAAGTGATGGAGGAGAGAGGTTGGAAGTAGGTGCCCTAACTCAAGCCAGAAACAAAACGAAATAGAAAAACTCTGAGAGAGACCCAGGGACTCTCAAACCATAATTGTATGGGCTCATTTGGATCAGAGGTGAGCACCTCTCCTGATTCAGAAACCCCTAAGGGCTTCCCTTTAGAGTAACAGGATAATAATTGGTGTTTGATTGATGACCCCAAATGATCAATAAAAGACTGAATATATTCTATTCATTCTACTGCTGGACAGGGAAAGCTAGCGTGCAGCCAATTTGCGTAAATGTAAAAGGTTTTTAAAAATCAAGTTTTGACACTCAAAGGGGGCAAAGTTCAGTTTTACAGCAAATTTGACACATTTTTCTGTGATGCTTCATAGTATTAGAAAGAGTAAGAAGTCTTCACTGGGAACACAGTTGTCTTTGAATTTTTGGCTTTATTTATTTATTTTTGAGACAGAGTCTTGCTCTGTTGCCCAGGCTGGAGTGCAGTGGCTCGATCTCAGCTCACTACAGCCTCCACCACCTGGGCTCAAGCAATCCTCCTGCCTCAGCCTGCTGAGTAGCTGGGACTATAGGCGCACACTACCAGGTGTGGTTTATTTTTGTATTTCTTTGTAGAGATGAGGTTTCACCGTGTTGCCCAAGCTGGTCTTGAACTCCTGGGCTCAAGCAGTCTACCCACTTTGACCTCCCAAAGTGCTGGGATTACAAGCATGAGCCGCTGTGCCTGGCCCCCACACTTTTTAAAAGTAAACTTTTTACTGAAGAACAACATACATGCATAAAAGTACCTAAATCAGAAGGGATGTGTTTTTATCACATGCACACATCCGGGTACCCAGACCAAGAAGCAATATTCTGTGCACATCAGAACCCCCCCAGCAACCCCTGTAACTCCTTTGAGTCATGATATCATGATAGTTACTCTTTTTTTTTTTTTTTTTTTTTTTTTGAGACAGAGTCTTGCTGTGTCACCCAGGCAGGGTGGAGTGCAATGGTGCAATCTCAGCTTATCTCAACCTCTGCCTCCCGGGTTCAAGCGATTCTCTTGCCTCGGTCTCCCCAAGTAGCTGGGATTATAAGCACATGCTACCACGCCCAGCTAATTTTTTGGGTTTTTCTGAGACAGAGTCTGGTTCTGTTGCCAAGGCTGAGTGCAGTGGCATTATCTCCGCTCACTGCAACCTCCGCCTCCCGGGTTCAAGTGATCCTCCTGCCTCAGCCTCCCAAGCAGCTGGGATTACAGACATGCACCACCATGCCCAGCTGATTTTTGTGTTTTTAGTGGAGATGGGGTTTCACCATGTTGGCCAGGCTGGTCTCAAACTCCTGACTTCAAGTGACCCACCCGCCTTGGCCTCCCAAAGTGCTAGGATTACAGGCATGAGCCACCACGCCCAGCCTATATTTTTAGCAGAGACAGAGTTTCACCATGTTGGCCATGCTAGTCTTGAACTCCTGACCTCAAATGATCTGCCTGCCTCAGCCTCCCAAAGTGCTGGGATTACAAGTGTGAGCTACTGCGCCCAGCCTACTCTTGACTTTTAATATCAGAGATTAGTTTTTATTTTGGGAATTTTTGATATAATATGATCCAGATTGGGGAGAAAATGCTACTGTGGTTCATTGTTCATAATTTGCTTTTCGAGTGTTGAAATCCTGAGTATTTTTTTTTTTTTCTGTATGTAGATGTTCAAGTTCACTCATCTAAGACTCCTTACCCGGAGTGGTGTTTGCATAATGTGATGGTGATGATGATAACAAAAAAACAACAATATTAATTTTAAACCATGAATTGAGGAGGGACAAACTACTTAACCTCTCTGCCTCAACTTCCTCTGTACAATAGTAATAATAATTCTATCTTCACAGAGTTGAGGTGAGAATTATAATGAAACTGTGAAGCACTTAGATGGTACCTACTACCTAGCAAGGACTCAATTGTGTGTGTGTGTGTGTGTGTGTATGTGTGCATGTGTGTGTAATAAATGAGCCCAACCCAGGCAAGGGGGAGATGTGTTATTAGGTCTTCATATATCACACATTTTTATTTTACTATTGCCTGATCACACACAGATTGCAGAAGGCTCCACTTTGTAGATAAAAGGTCACTAGGTCATTGGGTAAAGAGGCATTTGCTTTCCCAGGAAACTAGAGAATTATGTAGGGTCTGCTTAGAGGAGAAAAAGCATGAGGAGGGGAAACCACAGTGTTTGAGTTGACATCAATTTAGTTTCTAGATTTGATCAGTCTGTAGAAAGCGCTTTGTGTTTGTTTATTTAAACAATACTTATGGGTCAAATACACACAAGTAACCTAGTGAAATCTGAGTAAGGGATGGAGGAGGAGGGAGAGAAAAAAATAAAAAATAAGTAAATTTAAAAAAAACCTGAATAAGGTCAGAGGATTGTATCAATGTCAATTTCCCGGTTGTGCTATGGTACCATAGTTATATAAGGTGTTAGAGAAAACTGGGTGAAGAGTATATGAGATTTCTCTGTACTGTTTCTTACAACTGCTTGTGAATCTGTGATAATCTCAAAATAGTTTAAAAAATAAGTTTTAGTGTTCTATATAGCACTGTAGGACGACTAGAGTTAACAATAATATGCTATATGCTTTCAAGTAGCTAGAAGAGAGGATATTGAATGTTTTCAACAAAAAGAAAGGAGTTTGAGGTGATAAATATGCTAATTACCTTGATCTGATCACTATACATTGTATGTTTTGAAACATTACTATGTACCGCATAAATATGTACAATTATTATATGTCAAGTTAAAATTTCAGGCCAGGCACAGTGGCTCACACCTGTAATCCCAGCACTTTGGGAGGCCAGGGTGGGTGGATCACCTGAGGTCAGGAGTTCAAGATCAGCCTGGTCAACATGGCAAAACTCCATCTCTACTAAAAATACAAAAATTAGCTGGGCATGTATTCCCAGCTACTCAGGAGGCTGAGGCAGGAGAATCTCTTGAACCCAGGAAGTCGAGGTTGCAGTGAGCTGAGATCGCACCATTGCACTCCATCCTGGGCAACCAAGAGTGAAACTCCATCTCAAAAAGAAAAATACAGAGATTTAAAAAATACTTATGGAGGAGCTACATGCTTTGAGTCCAGGGCTGCCTTAGGCTCTGGGGATACAGTGGAGAACCAGCAAGACACATTAATGCCCTCAGAGAAGATGAAGTAGGGGTGAGAGGGGGCCTTGAGTTTGCTTTAAAAGTGTACTTTTTAAGGTATTGCATTAAATCATTTGAAAAGATTCCTTGAATATGGAAATGATTATCCAAAAAGTCTCCACGTTCTCAAGGAAGTATAACAAATCGACATTCATAGGATACCCATATACACACTAAATTTAGTAAGTAGCAGTCCTTCAGGGTTGGGATTAAGTAAAAGAAATATTGTCCTAATGGTGAGGACTGTTAAGTGTTAGAATGGAACCAAAGAATAGGAAAAATGACATCCTGTGCTGAAAGCTTTAAAGAGGCTGAATTCACATCTGTCTTTGTAGGTTTAGATGTGTTTCTGCCTGAAAAAGAAATAGATAATCCCTTATATTTTTATAATCCTATGAAGTTCTTGGGTGTTTGTTTGTTTGTTTTTTGAGACAGAGTCTCATTCTGTTGCCCAGGCTGGAGTGCAATGGCGCGGTCTTGGTTTACTGCAACCTCCGCCTCCCGAGTTCAAGCGATTTTCCTGCCTCAGCCTTCCAAGTAGCTGGGATTACAGGTGCCTACCACCACGCCCGGCTAATTTCTGTATTTTTAGTAGAGACTGGGTTTCATTATGTTGGCCAGGCTGGTCTTGAACTCCTGACCTCAGGCGATCCACCTGCCTTGGCCTCCCAAAGTGCTGAAATTACAGCACTGAATGGCTCACTGAGCGCAGTAAGCCACTGCGCCTGGCCTGAAGTTTTATATATTAAAATTATAAAACCCTTTGGTGAAGTGAGGCTCCTTTTTATTTTCTGGAATTAATAAATGTACATGAGGCCAGGCACTGTAGTTCATGCCTGTAATCCCAGCACTTTGGGATGCTGAGGCGGGTGGTACACTTGAGCCCAGGAGTTCAAGACCAGCCTGGGCAACATGATGGAATCCCATCTCTGCTAAAAATAGAAAAAATAGCAGTGTCTGGTGGTGCATGCCTGCAGTCCCAGCTACTCAGGAGACTGAGGTGGGAGGATCACCTGGTCCCAGGAGGTCAAGGCTGCAGTGAGCTGTGATCGCAACACTACATTCCAGCCTGGGTGACAGAGAAAGAAAAAAAAAGAAATATATGTGATACACTGCTGATATAGTGGAATCCATCGTCTGAGGAAGTATTCTATAAACTTTTTCAATCTGCCACACATTTCCAGATATCTAAATTTTCCCTGACACAGACTGGAGGGATGGATAGGGGCAGGATTTTATCTTCAGAACAAAAATTAACTGCATGTTGGTTAAGGTGGCCATATAATTTATTGCTTAAACCAGGACACTTAAGACAACCCTTTGTAAAAAACTTTTTTTTTCTTTTTTTTTTTTTTCCGAGACGGAGTCTTGCTCTGTCACCCAGGCTAGAGTGCAGTGGCATGATCTCAGCTCGCTGCAACCTCTGCCTCCCAGGTTCAAGCGATTCTCCTGCCTCAGCCTCCCAAGTAGCTGAGATTACAGGTATGCACCACAATGCCTGGCTAATTTTTTTGTATTTTTAGTAGAGACAGGGTTTCACCATGTTGGTCAGGCTGGTCTTGAACTCCTGACCTCAAATGGTCTGCCCACCTCGGCCTCCCAAAGTGTTGGGATTACAGGCATGAGCCACCGCGCCAGGCCATAAAAAACTTAACTGGAGTTTGTTCTACATGCAGAATGATGAATCTTCTGTCTATGACACCTGTGAAACCAGCACCTAAATTGAGAAACAGAATGTTAGTAGGAGTCTTCAAAATCCCTTGTGTGTTCCATTGTAATTGCTATATCCTTCCCCACGAAGGCAACTACTATCCTGACTTTTCCAATGCAGAGATGAGTTTTGCTGGTTTCTATACTTCATATAAATTGAATTACACTATATACTTGTTAATGTCTGGCTTCTTGAGATTGACATTATAGGTTGATCCATATTACTGTGTCTAGTTCTAGTTGTAGATCGTTTCTTTCCATGGTGTAAATTTATTTATTCATTCTATTGATGATGGGCATTTGGGGGAGTTTCCAGGTTTTGGTTACTATAAATAGTACTGCTAATAATATTCTAGTATCTTTTGATGATCATATAAATATTTCTTTTTGGCATATACCCGAGAGTGAAATTGCTGGACAATAAGGTATGCATAACTTTACCTTAAGTAGATACTGCCAGTTTTCCAAAGTTTTGTTCTCATTAAAGCACTCATCAGCAGAACATTAGAGTTCTGACTGCTATATATTCGTTTTGATGCTTGGTGTTTTCCAGGTTTAGCCATTCAGATATGTGGTAGAGGTATTCTCATTCGGTTTAAATTTGTATTTCTCTATTGCATGGTTTAAATTTGCATGTTTTTCTGTTCCTTTCTTTTTCTTATCAAACTAAGACTTTTTTTTTTTTTTTTTATCTTGCTCTGTTGCCCAGGCTGGAGTGCAGTGGCGCAATCTTGGCTCACTGCAACCCCTGCCTCCCGGGTTCAAGCGATTCTAGTGCCTCAGCCTCCAGAATAGCTGGGATTACAGGTGCATGCCACCCCATGCCTGGCTAATTTTTGTATTTTTAGTAGAGATGGGGTTTCACCATGCTGGCCAGGCTGGTCTTGAACTCCTGACCTCAAGTGATATCCCGCCTCAGCCTCTCAAAGTGCTGGGATTATAGGCATGAGCCACTGGGCCCGGCCAAACTGAGACATTTTTGAGAAGAAAGGAGACAACAGGCATAAATCAGATTGTTAAGATTAGGAATTTGGTTTTGGATAAGTTTGAGATGTCTGGGAAGCAAACACCGTATGGAAATACCAAGAAGACATTGGATTATGCAGATCTGAAGCTTAGAAGACAGTTCTGGGCTGGAGATATAAATTTTTTGGAGCCCCTGCCATGGAGACAGCATTTCAGTGAAAGAGTGAATGAGATCACCCACAGAGGGAGTGCAGAGGGAGAAAAAGCCCTAGGACCGAGCCTGAGAGGCACCAAGGTTCATTCACAAGTTGGGGGTGAAGAAAATGCCAGCAAAGGAACCCCTCCACCGTCCCCTAGAGGGAGCCACTGAGAGGCAGGGGTAACATGGGGAAGAGGGGAGAAGCAAAAGCCAAGGGAAAAAGGTTTCAAAAAGGGAGTGTCCAGTGTGTCAAACTGTTCATTTTGTGTTGATTAAAAAACAAAACAAAACACATTCTGTGTCCTTTTGTCTTTCCCTAGCCATCATCGTCTACAGACTGCCGTGGACCTGGAAATGCAGCAAGCTCCTGATGAAATCCATCCATGCAGGGTTAAATGCAGTTGCTGCCATTCTTGCAATTATCTCTGTGGTGGCCGTGTTTGAGAACCACAATGTTAACAATATAGCCAATATGTACAGTCTGCACAGCTGGGTTGGACTGATAGCTGTCATATGCTATTTGTTACAGGTCAGTATTTCAGTGTATTTACAAGCAAGTTATAAAAACAATTCAGAGACTGTAAATGTTTTCTTTCTTTCTTTTTTTTTTTTTGAGACAGAGTCTCGCTTAGCCACCCAGGCTGGAGTGCAGTGCTGCGATCTTGGCTCACTGCAACCACTGCCTCCAGGGTTCAAGTGATTCTCCTGTTTCAGCCTCCCAAGTAGCTGGGATTACAGGTACCCACCATCGTGCCCGGCTAATTTTTGTATTTTAGTAGAGACAGGGTTTCACCATCTTGGCCAGGCTAGTCTTGAACTCCTGACCTCAGGTGATCCGCCTGCCTCGGCCTCCCAAAGTGCTAGGATTACAGGTGTGAGCCACCGCGCCCAGCGACTGTAAATGTTTTCTAAACATTCTTTACATTTGTTTCTATTATAACTATTTTCTCCTCAGAGGGCACCAGAATTGCAGAATTCACAGAATAAAATAATAAGAAATAAAGATTTCTTATACTGGATATGACTTTTAATCTGGATTCTCTAAAAACCAACTTATACTCTGCTCTATATCTTAATATGTAAAATTAAGAAATATCAGGCTGGGCATGCTGGCTCATGCCTATAATTCCAGCATTTTCGAAGGCTGAGGTGGGAGGATCATTTGAGCTCCGAAGTTCAAGACTAGACTGGGCAACATAGGGAGACTGTCTCTACAAATAAAGGAAAGACAGAGAGAGAGATCGAGAGAGAGAGAAATCAAGAGAGAGATTGATCTAACAATTAGCAATAAAGAGAATACCTATTTAAAAATCTGTGGGTCCTGGCTGGGCATAGTGCACTGCTCACTCCTGTGATCCCAGCACTTTGAAAAGCTGAGACCAGTGGATCGCTTAAGCCCAGGCGTTTGAGATCAGCTTGGGCAACATGGCGGAACCCCATCTCTAAAACAAAAACACAAAAATTAGCTGGGCAAAGTGGTGCACACCTGTTGTCCTGGCTACTTGGGATGATGAGGTGCGCAGCTCCCTTGAGACCAGAAGGCAGAGGTTACAGTAAGCTGAGATTATACCATTGCACTCCAGCCTGGGCAACAGAGCCAGACCCTGATCTCAAAAAAATAAATAAATAAAAATCTTTGGGGTTTAATTAAAATGGTTCCCAGAGGAATATAGGCTTAAATGCTTTTATTATATTTTTTGGAAAGAAAACTTAAAATACATAAGCTATTTACTTAGGTAACTATAAGGGAACAGCAAAATACACCAGGAAAAGTAAATCAATAAAGATAAAAAAATCAAAAAATAATTCATTTTCTATTGTGGTAACCAATTACCACAGACTTAATGGCCTGAAACAACATAAATTTATGACCTCACAGTATCTGTACATCAGAAGTCCAGATTGGCTTGTCTGGTTTCTCTGCTCTGGGTCTAACAAGGCCAGTATCAAGGTGTCAGCCTTCCAGGGCTCTGATTGGGAGACTAGGGTAGAATCAGCTTAAAGCAAATTCAGCTTGATGGCAGAGTCCAGGTCCTTGTATGTGCAGGACTGAGGTCCCTCTTCCCTTGCTGGCCATCAGCTGGGGCTGCCCTGAGCCTTGGAGTCCTCTCTTCCTTGTACCCGGCTCCCTTCATCTCCCTGCCAGCAGTGGACATCCAGTCCATCTCGCTGGCTTGGAAACTCTCTGACTTCTCCTTCTCCTTCCTCCTCATCTCTTCTCCTCAACCAGATAAAGTTCTTACCTACCCCAACCCCTAGAGGTTACCATTCTCCCGGTGTTTATTCTCATTCTCTGCTTTTTAAAATACTTTTATCACATACTGTGAATCAATATATTGATTAAACAAGATGTTTAATTAAATAATATTGATTAATTAAGCTGTTTAGTTAAATATTGATTAATTAAATCATATATTGTTTAATTTTGCTTTTTAAATGAAACTTTTTTTTAAAAATGGTCTCATATATATTCTATTGCAACTTTTTTTTAACTCTACTGATTAAACTGTATTGATTCTTCTGGCTATAGTTCATTCATTTTTACTTTTGTATTCCACTGTATAAATATGCCACAAATTTACTTACCTGTTCTCTTGCTATTTTCAGTTAGAAACTATGCTGCATTGAATATTCATATATACATCTCCTGGTCCTCACATCTAAAGGTTTCTCTGGGCATATACATAGTAGTGAAATTACAAGCTCAACCTAAAAAGATAATGCTAAATTGTTTTCCCAAGTGATTGACCCAGATTATATTCCTGCCAGAAGTTTATGAGTTCCCATATCCTTACCAGCTTGCATCCTCTTTAAACTTTAAATCTTTGCTAAACTAGTTGGTACTTAATGATGTATTCTTGTAGTTTTAATGTTCATTTCACTTGTGTTTTATCTTCTAAGACACACCTGTTTGTGTCTTTTGTCTATTTAAAAAATGTTTCTCTTTTTCTTAAAGATTTATAGGAATTCTATATCGAATTATTTTTCATTTATATATATTGCTATATCTTCTCCTAGTTTGAAGCTTGCATTTTCTCTGTTGTTAATATTTTGATAAACAGAAATTGTCAATTTTAATGTAACCAAATTAATCATCTTTTCCTCTGAGACTATCATTCTTTGTTTTGTTTTCTTTTGGTGACTTGTTTATGAAATTCTTCTCTACCCTGAGGTCAAAATATCATCTTATACTTTCTACTAAGAGCATTAAAATTTTGTCTTTTACTTTTCTACTCTAGTACACAGAAAAAACAAACCAAAAAAACCCCAACAATATGAAAAATAGTTTTGTCTTTGATATTTAAGTACTTACTTCATCTGGAATTAATTTTAATGTGTGAGGTGAGGTGATTCAACTTCATTTTTTTCCAGATGGGTAAACTATCTTCCCATCATCGTTTATTGAATCATCTCTGCTCCTACTATTTATGTGCAAAGCCAATTGCATCCTATAGAGTATCTTATCCTCTGTATCCTAGCCAGTGCAGTACAGAATTCAAGTGTGTAGAAGTACTGAAGTATGTAGAAGTGTATAGAAGCCATAAGAGGTAGAGAAGTAGAGAGAAAAATCTTTGACTTTTGGGGCCAGGCGCAGTGGCTCATACCCATAATTCCAGCACTTTGGGGGGCCTAGGTGGGAGGATTGCTTGAGCTCAGGAGTTCTAGAGCAGCCTGGGAAACATGGCAAAACCCCGTCTGTACAAAAGATATAAAAATAAGCCAGCTCTGGTGGTGCACACCTGTGGTCCCAGCTACTCAGAAGGCTGAGATAGGAGGATTGCTTAAGCCTGGGAGGTCAAGGCTGCAGTGAGCTGAGATCCCACCACTGAACTCCAGCCTGGGTGACACAGCAAGACCCTGTCTCAAAAAAAAAAAAGGAATCTTTGACTATTTTTTATTTTAAAGAGAATGCCTGCCAAAGGCTAAAAAAGAATTAATAAAAAGAATGCTTCTAATATTTTACCATTGAGTACAGATGTGTCACATTTCCTCCTACCCCTGTTTGTGCAAAGGTTTTGTTTTTCTTCTTAAATCATAAATGGATGTGGAATTTTATTGAATGCTTTTGCTATCTCTGCTGAGATGAATATACCTTTTTTTTTTTTTTTTTTTTTTTTTTTGAGATGGAGTCTTGCTCTATCACCCAGGCTGGAGTGCAGTGCTGCCACCTTGGCTCACTGCAACACCTGCCTCCTAGGCTGAAGCAATTCTCCTGCCTCAGCCTCCCGAGTAGCTGGGATTACAGGTTCGTGCCACAACATGTGGCTAATTTTTTTTTTTTTTTTTTTTTTTTTTTTTTTTTCAGTAGAGACGGGGTTTCACCATGTTGGTCAGGCTGGTCTCGAACTCCTGACCTCAAGTGATCCACCCGCCTCGGCCTCCCAAAGTGCTGGGATTACAGGTGTGAACCATCACGTCCGGCCAATGTTTATTTATTTCTTAATTGATGTATAATAGTCCTAACATATTTTTGTGGTACATGTGATATTTCGATACAAGTATACAATGGGTAATGAACAAATCAGGGTAATTGGGATACCCATTATTTCATTTATCTTTACTTTGTGTTGGGAGCATTCCAGTTCTTCTCTTCTAGGTATTTTGAAATATACAATAAATTATTACTAACTGTAAACACCCTACCTTAAGTTTTCTTCTTTAACATCTTAATATAGTCAATTATATAAATATATTCTATTTTTAAACTTGGGTGAGTTAAAAACATATTTGTCTCAAAATTCTCTTTTGCTTTCTGAAATATCCAGATTCATATCTCACGTTGTTGTCTTTGTGCTAACCGAGCTTCTCAGAAATATTATTTCACAACTTCATGGCTTTGCTTAGTGGGATGAATTTTGGCACCTGGCTTCTTTCTTGCTCAGATCCAGAGGACAGGTAGTGTTTAAGAAAACAGGATTTGCAATTAGGAAGACCTCAGTTTGGATTAGGTTCATCCATTTGATAGTTGGTGACCGTGGACCAAGTTACTTCTCTGAATTTCTTTTGCTCAGCTATAAATCAAGGATTATAATCCTTCACAAAATCATAAGAATCAAAGCCAAATAATGCATCTAAAGGTTCAGCTCAGGGCTTAGCACACTGGCATAACACAAACTAGCTGTTGTTATTATAAGTGTAAATCCTGTGGTATGCCCCTTTATGACCTGCAGATGGCATTTTCCACTTCTACTATTGATCATAGGTACCTTCATGGTTAAGAACATGCATTTTTTGTCATTGCAATTTTATTCTCAAATCTATTCATGTATTCAGCAGTGAACTGAATACCTGTTATATGCCAGATACCTTGCTAGGCTAGGCTGTGGGTGATACCTGTTCCACAAGACAAATGTGGGCTCAAAGAGACATGCTCTCTGCCCTTGTAAAGCTTGCAGGGAAGATAGGCAATTGAGTATTTGGTAGATAGGAAGTGTTCTGGGAGACCTCTCATATAGTATGTGAGAGCTCTCATATAGGGGATAAAGGAAGTCACACCTCACACCAAGAGCTGAAGCCACACGCCTGGTGTTGAAAGGGCGGAGAGTCTTCTAGGTGGATGGAATAGCATGTGGGGAAGAGTTTGTGGTATTTGAGGAGTAGGGAGGAGACCAGGCTGTCCAGAGCAGGGCATAGAAGATGAACTGGAGGCTGGACAGGTATAATTATAGGGAGACTAGCTTGCAGGTGTTTATGGAGTTAAGATGAGAAACAATGGTGGCCTAGAGGAGTAGCAGTAGCAGTGAAGCAAAGTGGATAGATTCTAAAGATATTTAGCAGGTAGAATTAATGTGATTTGGAAAGCAGATGATGTAAAGAATGAGAGAGAGTCACTCACAGGCTTTATTGAGCAGGTGGGTAGCCACAAGTTTGAATAAGTGGGTAGATGAGAAGGGAAACATTGGAGGGGAGGAGAGGGCTGGAGGAGTGTTAGATGCTACTGAGGAGATAAGCAAAATAAAGTCTGAAAACTGATCATTAGGCTTAGTAACCTGGAAGTCACTAATGACCCCAGAAAGCAATTTCCTGGCTTCCTTCCTAGGAGCCAGACTGCAATGGATTGAAGAGGGAGCAGAAGGTGAGGAAACAGAGTGGTAACTCAGTCAAGAGGTTTGGGTGAGAGGGGAGGAGACAGAGAGGGTGGCAATTGGACAGGGACAGGAGTCCAAGGAGGCATTTGGGTGCTCTTTTTTTTTTTGTCTACTTCTGCTTTTTATTGTGAGAAGTTTGGGCTTATGGAAAGGCTAACAGGATGGCACCAGTAAAGAAAGAGACACTGTGAACACTGGAGAGACACAGTGATGTATAGCTAGGTCCTTGGGAAGCAGGTCACAGAGCACAGCTGGAAAATTGGAGGACATAATCTCCAATGTAATTGAAGAAAAGAATTGTTGGCTTGGGGTGATTTCTTGCTTTGTTTTGTTTGGTGGCAGGAAATGGAGGCTCTTCTCTGAAGTTCCTCTGTTTTTCCCATGAGGTGATGGTAAGATCATCCCCCAAGAGTAAGGAGGCACATCGGAGAGTCAGACATTTGAGGATGGGGGAGAATGGAGAGCTCATTGATAAATAAGACAATAGAGGTTTGCTGAGCAGGGTTGTTGAACTGCTCATAATCATGAACTTGGAGTGATGCTAGTCTCTGTAGTTGTGGTTTACTCCAGTATTACCTAGCAGACCAGGGGTAGTCATGAAGATGGCTGAGCCAGGGTTGGGGTATTGCCAGGTGGATGTGATGAAAAGACAGTGTAGCAAGGAGATGTAGAATATTGGCAGGAGACTTAATGACCAGTTTGAGTGTCTGTTACGTCCTTTATAAAAAAAGTATGGGCATATTGTAGTTGGTGCTGGTTAGATTTATTTATTTATTTATTTTTAATTTTTTTTAACCCCTGGAAGAAAAGTGTCATTACATTGGAGGAATGCAATTTGGCAATGACCTAAGACAGCATTTGGTCCCTAGAACAGCAGCATTAGCATCACTAGGGAAATTAGAAAGACAGATTCTCAGCTTCCACCCTAGATCCACTGAACCAAAGACTCGGGCTGGGGCCCAACAATCTGTGCTTTAACAAGCACATAAGGTGATTCAGATTAGTGCTAATATTTCCGAATAATTAATCTAAGAGAAAAGCCTATGAATGGTCAAAAAGTTGGACATTAACAGTAATATTAATGAAAATAAATGTGAGTTCTTTAACACTGGGAGCTTGTCTGTCTTGTGTAGCATTCCCAACACTCAGAACATCTGGGTCATAAGAGGGGTAAAACGTATGTGGAATGAAGGACTGAATGAGTTTATAAAATAGCACAAAGATGAAGGAGAGCTGGGAGGAGCTTCCATATAATAATCTACAGTTTACTTGAAAGCTCATTAAATCTACCTGTACCCTAAAAAAAAAACAAAACCAAAAAAAGCCATACCTACTACAAAAGCTAGCCAGGTAGATATTTTCTAGTCTCATTAATGTCTTTTGCAGTAAGAGCTTTTGTTATGTCTAAAAGCTTACACACACTAAAAAAAAAAAAAAAAAAAGAAAACAAAAGAAAAGAAAAAAAACCAACCTCAGGCCAGACATGGCATGGTGGCTCACGCCTGTAATCCCAACAATTTGGGAGGCCAAGGTAGGAAGATCAGTTGAGGCCAGGAGTTGAAGACCAACCTGGGCAGCATAGCAAGGCCCTATCTCTGTAAAAATAAAAACAAATAAAAGTCATCTGTTTCATAAAGTGAGAAACTGCCATAGTAGTATACATTTATATCTTTAAGAATAGTAATAATTAACTGAGAAATGCCCAGACATTTAAGATGGAAACTTTATTCTATTCTATTCTATTTATTTATTTATTTACTGAGACAGCATCTCACCCTGTCGCCCAGGCTGGAGTACTGTGGTGCAATCTTGGCTCATTGCAACCTCTGCCTCCTGGGTTCAAGTGACTTTCATGCTTCAGCCTCCCAAGTAGCTAGGATTACAGGCCCATGCCACCATACCTGGCTAATTTTTGTATTTTTAGAAGAGGAGGTGCTTCACCATGATGTCCAGGCTGGTCTCAAATTCCTGGCCTCAAGTGATCCACCCACCTCGGCCTCCCAAAGTGCTGGAATGGCAGACATGAGCCACTGTGCCCAGCCAACATGGAAACTTTAAAAGTAAACTTTTATTGTCTATTTCTAATTATAAAAGTAATACACATTAATGTTAAAGTTTATAAGATGTATAAAGATATAAAGAAAAAACCCTGGCTATTCTGGGCACACTGCCTATGGGGTATTCCTGTTCCACAAGGAGTAGAACCTCTGCTGCTGCTACAAATTAAATAAAAAAACAAAAAATGAAAAACCCCACTGATACTGCCATAATCTAGAGATATCATTACCTTTTGGCTTATTCCCTTTAGGCTTTTATTATGCCTATGCAAATGTAGATATAGATATTTAATTTTTAAACGTAATTGGGTCATACTGTATTTTCACTTTCATCTCTAAGTAATAACTTTTTATGAAAGTTTATTTTTCCTTAGCTCTTAAGAACTTCCACTGTGGTGAAGAACAGCTTCCTGTAGGTGATGATTCCTAAACACTGGGGCACTTTGTTTGCATATAGTTGGCATTTAGTGTGTGTGTAGACTATATATAATGGAATATTCCACTACCTTCTCTTTTGAGGGTTTTCCAGACTGTTTATCCATATCTCTAGAATAATTTGAGTGAATCAACAGCAGTCATTTTCAAACTTCAACATGCGTAAGAATCGTCTGGGCAGTTTGTTAAAAATGCAGATTCCTGGGCCCTAATCCAGAAATTGGATTTAGCAGGTCAGAATGTGGCCCAGGCATCTTTTTATTTTTTATTTTTTTGTTATTGTTGTTTTTGTTGTTGAGACAGAGCTTTGCTCTGTCACCCAGGCTGAAGTGCACAATGTCAGCTCACCGCAACCTCCGCCGTCCGGGTTCAAGCAATTCTCTTGCTTCAGCCTCCAGAGTAGCTGGGACTACAGGCATGTGCCACCATGCCTGGCTAGTTTTTGTATTTTTAGTAGAGATGGGGTTTCGACATGTTGGCCAGGCTGGTCTTAAAATCCTGATCTCGAGTGATCCTCCTGCCTCGGCCTCCCGAAGTGCTGGGATTACAGCAGGCATCCCTTTAAATGCATGCCTTCTGTGAACAGCACTTCCACTACTGACTTAGAGAGACAAAAGGTCTTATAATTTTTGGTCCACTAGGTTATAAATTATCACCTTCACTTGTAAGGTGGTAAGATTAAGATAGTTAAAAGGAAATAATGATTATTTATAAATTATAAGTTATTATAAATTATAAATATGCATCACTGCAGCATTCAGAACACTTTTAATCAAAGTTAAGCATTCTGTAATGTTTTTCTTTTCCTTTTAAATGTAATTTTCTTTTGTTGCAAAAAATGTTTAATGGTGAAAGTCAGATTTAGGGTAGTTAAGTTGCTCAGGGATCCTGTAAGCAAATTTCTGACCTCCTACCTGCTTAGACTGTTGAGCCCTACAGGATTGTAAGAGACACACATGACAAATTATGGAGGAAATGAGAGAAAACAAAGAATCTTAGGAATGAAAATAGGAGAGCAGGCATGAGAAATATATGTTTCTATGGGTAAGCCACAGAAAAGATACGATGATTTATGGAGATATATTTGTGCTATATCCCTGAGCCCCATTTTCTTTTCCTTTCTTTTCTTTTTTCTTTCTTAGACAGGGTCTCACTCTGTCACCCAGGCTGGAGTGCAATGGCACAATCTCAGCTCACTGCAACCTCCATCTCCAGGACTCAAGCAATCCTCCTGCCTCAGCCTCCATAGTAGCTGGGACCACAGGCGTGCACCACCACGCCCAGCTAATTTTTTGTAGAGATGGGGTTTCGCCATGTTGCCCGGGCTTGTCTTGAACTCCTGGACTCAAGTGATCTTCCCACCTTGACCTCCCAAAGTGCTGGGATTACAGGCGTGAGGCACCACACTCGGCCCCCATTTTCATATAGAAAGCACAACATGGACATCAGGAATCTTGCCCTTTGATACTAATAGAATCACTGAAGTTCACTGAAGAAGATTTAGGAATATTCTGAACCACCAAGAGGGAACCCTCTGAACCATTTCTAATATATTCAGGCATTTTGGTTATTAACTAAATAATAAAATATGCAAACCAACCTATCAAATGCATTTGTTATTACTTTTTAAATATAAATTACAGAATTTATTGTATTAGGATATACTTCAGAAAACAAAAGTTAATCTTGGCTATTCTTGGCCCTTTGATCTATGTAAATTTTAGAATCAATGCATCAAATTCCACCAAAAATCTGTTAGGATTTTATTTAATCTATAGATGAATTTGAGAACCGACATCTGTATAATACAAGTCTTCCAACTCATTATCCTGAGTCTGTTTTTTTTAGCCTTCTCCAAAATATTGCAAAGCTTTATATTTTCTTTGTAGAGTTGTTGTCTCCAACTTATTGCTAGCTCCTTGCTATTAGAAATGGTATCATTAAAAATTAATTCACTTGTTGCCTCTTTACAAAAAGTGCAACTGATCTCAAGTATAAATTTATACCTAGCAAACTTGATAAACTTATGTTAGTAATTAATCTCAAGATTCTTTTGGATTGTGTTTTATAATCTTATGTGATTAATAAGTTTTGTTTCTTTTTCTATCATCATTTCTTTTTCTTGCTTAACTCAGTAGCTGAGACTTTCAGAAAAATGCTGAATAGGAATAGGTGATAAGGGATATAAGACAAATCCCTTCTAGATCTGAGTCATGTCTTGGAAGAGAGCTACTCTGAAATGCCTATAGACCATAAGCAGACTGTGTGTGAGCAAGAAATATACTTTTGTATGTTAAGCTCTTGAAAATGGAGCCTGTTAGTTCCTATAGCATGTTCTGTCCTAATATAATCAGATTAAAATAATCATCTTCCATTCCTAGTTTGTTAAAACATCTCATACATGACTGTTGAATCCTACCAATGTTTTTCACCATCTGTTTTGATGATTATATGATTTTTCCTCTGCAGTCTGTTAAAGTGACAAATCATACAAATTGTTTTGTTATTAGTTTCCATTTATTACTATTTGGTATTACACATGAGCTGATTCTCAGTGTGAATTAGGGCATTGGACCCCTCCCCCCGCCTCCCTTCTTCTGTCTCCCCATTAGCCCTTGGATCTCAATCAAGAAAGCTGAACAGTGATGTTAGTGCTTTCTCCCCACTCTCCTCTCTTTTCATAATTATTTTGCTAGGATGGTAGATCCTAAATAGGCATCTGAAAAAATGTTCCTTTAAACTCAGTAATTCAGTAACCACAAAGTCATCTTTATCTTGTTGAAGAGAGGATACTTGATGGGCAAAGGTGTGGGGTGACAAAACCGTGAAAGCGTAACAGACTTCAGTTTATATAGGAACCTTGCTGTCTTCTCTGCAAAGATGTATCCCACTAGCGATTTAATTATCAAGGAAATGAAGAAAACTTTTCTGCAGAATTCATTTCTTTCTCATAAAACAAAAATCAACTTCTTTCCACATAGCTTTTTAGGTTGAACTGACTAAATTCTGTGTCCTAATGTACTCGGTTTTAGTGATTTAAAAAATCTTTTCCTTCCCTTCCTACTTAGCAACCTTAGGAGATTGGTAAAAACAAACAAGTACCAGAATGTTCACTATAGTCGGATTAAGGATAGCAAAAACCAAACAGAAACATCCATAGAGAACTGTATAAATAAATTGTTATAGCCTTAGGATATTAGCCATTAAAAGGAATAAATTAGGTAAATGTATAGGTATGAAAAAGATTTCCAAGACATTCTGTTAAGGGAAAAAAGCAAGATGCAGAACAATATGTATAGGGATAATAAATTTTCTGGAAGGATCCATGAGAAGGTGATAAAAGGGGTTACATTAGGTAGTGGAACTGGAGTGAGGAAACTTCATTTTCTACCCTTTGGCTCTATATGAAAGGTTTTCTCATATTACACATATTGCTTTTTAAATAATTTAAAATTAGTTTAGAACTTAAAATTAAATGATAACCTTTGCACTTTTTGGTGTTTAGCTTCTTTCAGGTTTTTCAGTCTTTCTGCTTCCATGGGCTCCGCTTTCTCTCCGAGCATTTCTCATGCCCATACATGTTTATTCTGGAATTATCATCTTTGGAACAGTGATTGCAACAGCACTTATGGGATTGACAGAGAAACTGATTTTTTCCCTGTAAGTTGCATAGTCTTCTTAATTGTAATACTTAAGCCACAAAATGTTAAATATTTGTTCACTGGGAAAATGTAAATATAACAAAATTTTTTAGATATTAAAATTAAAAAATATTTTAAAGAATTTGTTATATCATATAGGTAATATGATATTACTAAAAGTTTAGAAGGACCAAAAAGTCTGACAAATTGTATTACTCTTATGAAACAACTATTGAAGTTATACATTCCCTTTCAATCTTGTTCATATGCATGTTTTTATATTAATTGTAATTATAGTGTACATACATTTTTGTTTCATCCTTTTTAAAAGTTTTAAGTGAAAACTGTTACTGGTGGAGGGTGTCCAGGTTCTTGGCGTTTCGAACAAAGAAGTGGACAAAACACACAAACAAACCAAGTAAAGAATGAAGCAACAAAAGCAGAGAGTTACTGAAAATGAAAGTACACTCCACAGGGCGGGAGTGGCCTGAGCAGCCACTCAACGGCCCCGATACAGAATCTTCTTGGGTCCAAATAGCCCCTAGAGGTTTCCCATTGGCCACTTGGTGTTCACCCCATGTAAATGAAGTGGTGGCCCTCAGTCAGTTTGATTGGTTGTAGAAAGCAACCAATCAGAGAAACTTTCAATTTTCCATCTTCCATGCAGAAAAGCGGGGTTTGCAAAGGGAGTAGCCTCCGGTCCTTTTGCTACTTAGATGTGGAAAGTTGGGGGTTTCATTTTGGTTTAGTTCTAGGAAGTCCATGTGAATTGACCTGAGGTTGCCTGCCTCCGGACCCTACCTGCCTTAAAACAAGTGTTACAGATGCTATATTATTTTCATATTTATTATTTTTAAATCAATTTCATTATATATTCCTGAGTGAATTGTAGCATAATTTATATTTCTCCTTAATAGCAAGCTTTGAGTGTTTACATTGAAACTGTACTAGTGTGCATTTTGAGCAGATACATTCAAGACTGTTTTGCATGTTGCTGTATCATCCTGTTTGTAATTGGATACATCTCTTATTTCATAGGAGAGATCCTGCATACAGTACATTCCCGCCAGAAGGTGTTTTCGTAAATACGCTTGGCCTTCTGATCCTGGTGTTCGGGGCCCTCATTTTTTGGATAGTCACCAGACCGCAATGGAAACGTCCTAAGGAGCCAAATTCTACCATTCTTCATCCAAATGGAGGCACTGAACAGGGAGCAAGAGGTTCCATGCCAGCCTACTCTGGCAACAACATGGACAAATCAGATTCAGAGTTAAACAATGAAGTAGCAGCAAGGAAAAGAAACTTAGCTCTGGATGAGGCTGGGCAGAGATCTACCATGTAAAATGTTGTAGAGATAGAGCCATATAACATCACGTTTCAAAACTAGCTCTACAATTTAGCTTCTCCTATTAGTCATATGATAATTGGGCTATGTAGTATCAATATTTACTTTAATCACAAAGGATGGTTTCTTGAAATAATTTGTATTGATTGAGGCATATGAACTGACCTGAATTGGAAAGGATGTGATTAATATAAATAATAGCAGATATAAATTGTGGTTATGTTACCTTTATCTTATTGAGGACCACAACATTAGCACGGTGCCTTGTGCGGAATAGATACTCAATATGTGAATATGTGTCTACTAGTAGTTAATTGGATAAACTGGCAGCATCCCTGGCCTGTTGTCATGCAGTCATTTCCTGTTAATTCTGGGAGACAATGATTTCACAACTAGAGGGAAGCAGTCCTAAAAGTTTAAAATCCGATAATGAATATCTGGGACAGGGTTTAGATCATGACGCTACACAGATACCATGATGAAAGTATATTAAAGAAATTTAGGAAAGCACCTGGTTCCTTTCTCCCCATGCCTGCCTTCTGCTCCCTCCCCAGCTGGTTTGGGCTCAAATTGTCCCTGGAGACTAGGGTTTATGTTAGGGTATTGATAGATTAGAGCAGGTGGTTGAAGAGATCTTCTCTGGTCAGACTTGGTAGAATTTCCAAAACTGAAGTTAGCCCCAAGACTTCCCTAGGGTTGATGTACTTTATGATCCAATGCTAAACCTCTTAGAATGAAAATATGCTTCAACACTTAAGTAGCATACACTGCCCTACAAACCTCAAAGAGCACTTTTCCCCAAGTTCTTGTTTTTATTTTTGAAAGTACTCACACACCACTTACTATGCTCCAAACACTCCTCTAAGCACTTTACAAATATTAGCTCATTCAGTCCCCAGACAGACGGGATGAAGTAGGTATTGTACTGTTCCCATTTTACAGGTGAGAGATTTGAAGCCTGGGGAGGCTAGTAACTCACCCCAAGGTCACGCGGCTCATACATGGTGGGACTGAGACTCAGATGCAGGCAGTCTGGCACCTCAGTCTGGATTCTAACCATTTCGCTAAGCTATTTTTGTCTTGTACTACTTTGACCCACCCCTGAATAAACCTCAATTGCTGGAGTGGGGTGGAGTTATTAAAGGGATGCTTTTTACCTTTTGCTGTCTGCTGAGGCAGATTCCCCAGATAACCAAGGAAAAGGGGCCACCCGTACCTGGAAATAGGCCATAGGGCCCCTACTACTGCCAACAAGCCATGGCCTACCTTGACACTCGTTTGATCTTAAAATTGTGTCTTGGTAACAAAAGATTTGGACAAGCATATCTGTAGCTTTCAAGTTAATTAATTGCAATATTTTTTTCTTTGGGATTTTAGCTGCTGAACAACTTTCAGTTTGGAGCTAAAAGAGACCTATCTCATGGTCTGCCCTTCCCTGGGGCAATAGCTAGGGTCTTTCCTGATTTTTATGGAATTTTAGGGGATATTTTGAGCTTTGGGTTCTCAGTAGTGAATTGAGACTTGGAGGTGACTTTTCATGTTTGGAGTATCATCTCTGTCTGGGCTCTGGGCTGACAAATTAAAACCTAGAGTAGTGCTTATGCTGAAATGATACTTTTCATTTTTTGGTTGATTTTTTTGCCTTCCCTTCAATTTTAAACTGAAGCATTTTAATGTGGGTAGAAACTCTATACCAAATACACTAAACATTTTGGTGCTTAGTGGATTTATTTTTAGGTAACTGGTACTTACTTGCAAAGACTGAATACAAGCCACACTCCATCATATCCCTTAAACTTCATGAAAAACCATTCAAGATCCCCTTGCTGCAACACTGTTCTCTTCTTCTCTACTAAATTCTATTTCCAAAATTGGTAATAGAGCCAGAAGGATCCCCAGTACCCAGCCCTCTGCCTGGCACAAAGTGGTAGCACAATTAAATTCAGTATGGGTAGAGTATGGTACAGTCTTGGTGTCATAGAAGGAGTAGTTGCATAGTCACACATCATTTGATAAGTTGGATGTTCCATTACACAGAAGAACACAAAATTCCAGGGTTTTTGGAGGAAGGGATTAGATAGTGACTAAGCCACCAGAATTGAGGTGGCCATTCCTTTTTATATAGGCTAAGAAACAGGTTATCAGTGAAAAGTTAATTATGGCTTTGGCACTAGAATAGCACTGTTGCAAAGTATTTAAGCACCCCTCATCTCAGCCCTTTATTTTATCTTTCATGTGGGCTAACGTGAGGATAATCTTACAGATATTATAGGAATTTCTTTTCTATCTTTATGAAAACAACGTATATAAAATATATCTAGAAAACCTTTGTTTGAGACTCTTATTTAATGGGCTTTTGATTCTAATGATAATTGTACCTTTATCTTTCAAAAGCTGATATTTCCTACCTAAGCATCTCCCCAGAAAAATATCTCATTAAAAAGCCCATAAATAATAGGGGAGAAGAAAGCCTTAGGTATCAATTCCAAAACAGTGATTGAAATTTCCCAAAATAATTATGGCTTCTGTCATCTCCAGAGATAACCTGGCTTGGTTTACCCCATAATCTAATTTCAGAAAAGAAAGCTTTATTTTAACACTCATCTGAATCAACATTAAAGCCTTTTCTCTCAAAGCGTTTATTGAGAAACTCAAATGAATATACTTTTTGAATTACTGTCATCAAAAGTGTACGGCTTCCTGTGCTGCTTGTGTCAAATGGAACCTGCCCTCTAAAGCACTTTCTTTCCTTTACTTGCGTGGTTTCATGTAAGCTGTGCTGTTTAGAAACAACATCTCAGACTTTACAAAGAAATGACAAAGAAGGCAATTGCACTTTTTAAGGGATATCGACAAGCAGTTTCTGTTTTCTAAAGGACAAAATATAGAGTGTGTGTCATTTTTAATTAGATTCTTTCCCCTGCTGAGTTGGAAATTCCAGTGCAGCACTGATTGACCACAGTTGCCAATCTAAAAGCACAAAGACAGAAGTAAAGCTTTATGCTAATTTTATTTCAATATGATAGAAAATTTATCTTGGTATGTCCTTTTTTAGATAACTCCAGCAGGAAACTGTAACTGCTATGTCTTTAGGAAAATGTAGAAGAAAGAACATTATTATTCTTTAATTCCTACGAGGTACTTGAAAACCTTAAGTGGAAAAGATTTCTATCTTTTTATCTTAGCGCATTTGTGGAAAAAATATTAACTATCCTGAATATTTTATAATTTTGTAGGAAAATATGCATCTATTTTTTCTTGACTTCTTTTATATAGTAATAAAAGTTATTTTGGAAGCTCTTTGTGTGTTATCAATTTGTCTGGGGTAGCAGGGGTAGGCATTGTTGTGAAAGTTTCTTTGCCATGGTTTTTGGTTTGTTTGTTTGTTTTTCAGCAGAGATAGTCTTTTTTCAGTTTCTTGATTATGTTAACTGAAAAGCCAGACTCTGTAATATATAATACATATTTTATAATATTTACTATTAATATTATATATTTATATATAATATTTAATATTTTATATATAAAATTTTTTGCAGTAAAGAGTTTAATTAATGCGAAGCAGCCAAGAAGAAGGACTGGAGTTATCACTCAAATCAGTCTTCCTGAAGGCTCAGAGGTTAGGGTTTTTCAATGATAGTTTGGTGGGCAGGGGCAAGGGAATGGATGCTGCTGATTGGTTGGGAATGCAATCATAGGTGTGTAGAAAACAATCCTCATGCACTGAGTCCCCCTCTGGAGGGGGGGCCACAGGACCAATTAAGTCATGAGTCACAAGTCCAGGTGGGGTCAGCTCTTCACTACCTGACCAATCTTGGGTTCTACAATAGTGATGTTATCTATAGGAACAACTGGGGAAGTCACAAATTTTGTGACCTCTGGCCACCTGACTCCTGAGCAGTAAGAGATTAGAGAAACTGATGCAGGTCAGGGGAGCCCCAACGTGGAGCTTAGCCCATGTAGGTTTTTGGCTTTGCCCAGGAAAGAATTCAAGAGCAAGCCAGAGGTGGAAGAAAACAGCTTTACTGAAGAGGCAGTGTTACAGCACCATGACTGCTCCTGTAGAGCAGTGCTACCCCCTAGGCAGAGAGTAGCCTGTAAAATATTTTAAAGAGGTTTATTCTGAGCCAATACAAGTGTCAATGACCTGGGGAACACAATCTCAAGAGGTCCTGAGAAAGTGTGCCCCAGCACTCGGAATTACAGTTTGGTTTTAGATATTTTAGGGAAGCAGGAGTTACAGGGACAGGCATAAATCAATGCATGGAAGGTATGCAGTGGTTTGCCCCAAAAAGGTGGGGTAACTTGAAACAGAAGCTTAGTTTATAGGTGGATTCAGAGACTCTTTAATATGCAATTGGTTAAAGGAATAGAGCTCTGTCTAAAAATTTGGAGTTGGCCGGGTGCAATGTCTCATGCCTGTAATCCTAGCACTTTGGGAGGCCGAGGTGTGAAGATCACTTAAGCCCAGGAGTTTAAGACCAGCCTGGGCAACAAAGTGAGACCCCATCTCTAGAAAAACAAAATTAAGAAGTTATCTAGGTGTGGTGGCATGTGCCTGTAGTTCCAGCTACTCAGGAGGCTGGGGTGGGAGGATCACTTAAGTCCAGGAAGTCAAGGCTGCAGTGAGCCATGATCATGCTAGTGCACTCCAGCCTAAGTGACAGAGCAAGACTCTGTCTCAAAAAAATAAAAAATAAAAAAATAAAAAAAAATTTGGGAGTCAACAGAAAGGAATATTTATGGAATAGCAAATTATTCTACGTGGTGGTTCTCTGCTAGGTTTAAGACAAATTTCTGCCCTGTAATAGCTACAATATGGTCATAAGGATCTGGTAAAATATACTCAAATATCCTATCCAACTTTCTCCACCTTGCTGAATTCAGCATCTCCTCTAAAACTCAGATTTTAGAGCTTTTCAGCTCCTGCTTCATCTCCTTTGCCCCTGCTCCCACCACGCCTCAGTCTGGGTGGAATGTTTCTCCTCACAGCATTCAAAGAGCTTGGTTCCTGCCTCTAGCCCATCTTTTTTTTTTTTTTTTTTTTCCAGTTGCAAGATTTAATAGAGTGAAAACAGAGCTTCCATAAAATGGGAGGGAATCCAAAGAGGATTGCCGTTGCCGGCTCGAATGCCTGGGTTTATGTCCCAATCATTGTCTCTTCCCCTGTGCTCTCACGTGATAGATGATTGGCTATTTCTTTACCTCCTGTTTTAGCCTAATTAGCATTTTAGTGAGCCCTCTTTACTACCTGACTGGTCTGGTGTGAGCTAAGTTGCAAGCCCCGTGCTTAAAGGTGGATGCGGTCACCTTCCCAGCTAGGCTTAGGGATTCTTAGTCAGCCTAGGAAATCCAGCTAGTCCTATCTCTTAGTACCACCTCTCAACAGGAAAACCCAAGTGCTGTTGGGGAGGTTGGCCAAAGACCGCTCTAACTGCTTCCTGCTGAATTGGGACGTAGTAGGGGTCGTGCAATTGAGATTTCCTCGGAAGGGGTGCCTTCGATGTCATTAACATCAGAGCATGGGCTAGCAGGCCGGTCCAGGGGTCCACGGTAGATCTTAGTCATGGACTGCATCTGGGGCTCCATTTGAAGAACGATTTGTAGTTTTACAGCTTCGGTTCTGGAAGAGACAAACTTAACAAGGAGGTTAAAGATACAGGGATTGAAATGTATGGCCTGCAGTGCAGGGGATTATTTCTTTGGCACTTCACAGGCCCTGACTATCTGCTTGATAGTTTTGAAAAGGCCTGGTCCCATAAATAATGATTTG
The DNA here is from genome assembly GCF_029281585.2 of Gorilla gorilla gorilla. Lineage (NCBI taxonomy): Eukaryota > Metazoa > Chordata > Mammalia > Primates > Hominidae > Gorilla > Gorilla gorilla. The sequence goes on from NC_073235.2 coordinate 74,057,099, forward strand.
GCCATCTGATGGGTGCTATCAATGGCTAAGTGAAAGTTTTGGTGAAGGGTTTTAAGTAATTTCCATTGGTTAGCTGCAGACAAAAGTATTTTCTCTTCTTTGGTGGCTAGCCATCCTGAGGGGAGGAAACTATGTCCCCATGAGGTTCCCCATTCTATTTCTCCTGCTGATTACAGAGGGGATTACCCCATACTAGGGGTCCTTCTACAAGCATTTCTAATGGAGGGTCCCACCTTGTGGCTCTTTTGGCTTCAATATCCACTTGGCAGTTCCCTTCCGATGACCCCGACAGTGTAAGACTGCCACCTCTTTAGGTTTCTGTACAGCTAATAATAATCTCCTAATGGCTTCCTGATGTTTGATAGGTGTTCCCTCGGAAGTTAGGAATTCCCTTTCTCTCCATATTGCTGCGTGGGCATGGAGGACTAGGTAAGCATACTTAGAGTCTGTATATATATATTCACCCTTTTTCCTTCTTCTAATTCTAGTGCCCGAGTGAGGGCTATTAGTTCTGCCAGCTGAGCGCTAGTTCCTGGAGTGAGGGGATTACTTTCAAGTATTCCATTATCACTGACCACTGCATACCCCGCTTTTCGAAGTCCTTTTTCTACAAAGGAACTTCCATCAGTATACAAGTTGAGGTCAGGATCAGTCAAGGGAATCTCTAGAAGGTCCCCTCGAGTGGTGAAGTTTTGAGCAATTACTTGTTGACAGTTATGTTCTATTTTTTTCTTCATTGCCTGGAAGAAATGTGGCTGGATTAAGGGTTGCACAAGTGTGCAGTCGCAGCACTGGTCCCTCAAGTAATAGAGCCTGATGTTTAAGCAAATGGTTGTCTGACAGCCACAAGTCTCCACACAGTGAGATCTCTTCCCTGTATCATTTTAACTGCTTCAGATACTAAGACTGCTACTGCTGCCACTACCAGTAAAAAATAAGGCCAACCCGTTGTCACTGCATCAGTTTCCTTACTCAAGTATGCCATGGGTTGCAAGCTGGTCCCTTGGACCTGTATAAGGACTCCTAGAGCTATTCCTGTTTTTTTCTGTTACATATAAGGAAAAGTCTTGCCCTGTTGGCAAGCTTAACACTGGGGCTTGGTTAGGGCCTTCTTTAGGGCCTGGAAAGCCACTTCTGCTTCAGGTGTCCATCTTACTAAATGGGTATTGGCTTTCTGAGTTTTCTTAATTAGTGTATATAATGACCTGGCTATTTCGCCGTACCTGGGAATCCATATTCGGCAGAAGCCTGTTATGCCAAGGAACCCTCTTAGTTGCTTTAGTGTTTTGGGATGAGGATAAGCCAGTATAGGCTGGATACATTTCTCACCGAGGGCAAAACTTCTGGCGAGTGTACTCTTTCTGCAGGAAGTAAAAATGGCCTTACTAAATAAATTAAATTTATGTTCAAGTACTATTTCTTTACAGCACCTGGGAACAAGCATTTCAAACAACTCCTTACCATTTATTCTCCTGGGTCCACATCTCTTCTTAAAGGAATGTGGACTTTCTTCCATGATTATCGGCTGTATGAAGAACTGTCTTGGAACCAAGAGAATACATCTTCATAGGATGCTAGGCTTCAGGGAGCTAGAATAGAGGAGTGGGGAGCACAAACTGAAAAGGGTTCCCCTCACTCACTACAGAAGCACAACCCGTAAGGCCAGCCATTCTAAGGACAGGCCAATTTGGGTGGGTGAGGATGCTGGATACGGGAGCGGTCCAGGAGCACATGTCTGCCAACCTTTGTTCATGTCAGAGGTAGCCCGCAGGGCAGTGCTCATTTATATCACCAATCCATAAGAATACATTTTTGTTTTGTCAAAAAGACAATGTCTATAGAATTATCTGAAACCTGTTTTTTCAGATCTGACTAGAGTGAGTTAGCTACGATCACCTTCCTTCTGGTAGCCACTCAAGGGGCGTGATAGGCGAGTGAGGTTTATAGAGTGAAAGGAAGAAGGCTCATGCAGGATTTGGCTGGTGAGTGTTCTATTAGGGTGAGAATTTTGGAAGGAGAAGCTTTCTGATTGACTTTCAAATACAGTTGGCAATCTGGTTGGTATAATATCTACTGGTACATAACTAGGAAATTTCTAGACTGAGTGGAATAGTATGAGTTTTTCTGTTTCAATGGGAAGAATATCTGGTTGTCGGCCTCAGGGTCAGAACTGTACATATGCAATCCCTTAGTTTGGTGAATGTTATGGTAGAAATTTAGTCTGAAGTCTAGTCCAAATAAATGTTTTCTATATTCTCATATCTATTTATATGAATCTTATCACATTAAGGCTAGACTGAGACATGTCACAAATTTCTCTCTTGTGGAATGAAGGTGAAAAAGAGAAATAAAAGCATTGGGTGAATGTTGAAATGGATAAGTTCTGAGATTCCTCTTAAAGTTTAGATTCTGATGAGATTTCCTGAACAGGTGCCTCTCTTGTGGCTCAGGTACCAGAGGGACTCTGTAGAACTCCAGGGGGCCAGGCCCTAGCTCAGCCCTGGCACACACAGGCAGGCCCTAGAGTAGCCACTGGTGATGAAGGAGGAGGGCAGGAAGCATCCTTGCCCTCCCCAACCCACAACCTGGCTCCCTGTCTCTATCAGCACTCACATTCCCCATTCAAACCTCTAGGCCTTGAGCAGATTGTAGGAGGTTCTGGCCCAGTGAACTCACCTGGAACACGCAAATGAAGGAAGTAAAAGAGTGTGAGGCAAGAGGAGCAGTGACAGCCTTAAGTGTGAGCTAATTCACCCCAAGAGCAAGCAAAAGTGCAAATAAAACTCAAGGGTGTGGAAGAGTGTGGAGTGATGATTAGGATTCGGGCCTCTCCTTACCTAGCCTTCCTACATTCTCTCTCTCTCAACCTCTCGCCCTCTCTCTCTCTCTCTCTGTCTCATTTACCAGAGCACTGGATTGCGAATGGAGTGCAAGTAGAGACTGAGAATCACCACTGTAGTGATTGTATCTGTGTGGCAAATCATCTTAAAGATTTCTTGTATTTGGAAACAATGTCTAACAAAGAATGGCCAAATACAAAGTTATACTATACAAAAATTATGTCATCAAAAATTATATTGTTCAAGTGAATAATTAGCAATATGAAAATATGTTCATAAAATATTAAGTGAAATAAATCAAATATAAAAGAGTTTGTAAATGTGAATGTGCATACACTTTCAAATAACTGGAGGCATAATATACCAAATAGTTAATTAGTTAATAATGGTTATCTTTGGCCTGGTGTGGTGGCTCATGCCTGTAATACCAGCACTTTGGGAGGCCAAGTTGGGTGGATCACCTAAGGTCAGAGACCAGCCTGGCCAACATGGTGAAACCCTGTCTCTACTAAAAGTACAAAGAAAAAAAAAAAAAGACAGATGTGGTGGTGCGGGCCTGTAATCCCAGCTACTTGGGAGGCTGAGGCAGGAGAATCACTTGAACCTGGGAGGCAGAGCTTGCAGTGAGCCAAGATTGCGCCACTGCACTCCACCCTGGGTGACAGAGCAAGACTCTGTCTCAAAAAATAAAGTAAAATAAAATAAAATAAAATAATGTTAAAAAATGGTTATCTTTGAGACATGGTAGGATAATGGGCATTTTTCATTTTCTTCTTTTTGTTTTCCCTGTATTTTCTATAATTATCACTTTTGTACTAAGAAAAACATGTATTATCGGAATCCCATCTGCCTCATTGACATCATCCAAATGTTTGCTTAGTCTAATTTATCAAGAAATTGAAGATAATATATTTATAAGTGAAATAAATGTTTTCCTAACACCAGGAAAGAGGAACTAAAGCATTTGCCAAGAGCCTAACTTGGTCAGATACCGGAATGGCCTGAGGGACTATTTGCTTTGCAGCATTGTTAATCTCCAGATCGCAGAGACATAAACATTTACAAGTCTCCGAAGGTCATGCAATCACTGGAAGCTGGGCAGTATATACTTGTAAGAACTGGACAAAGCAGAAAAATCTGGATTCTTGTAGGAACTCTATCATGGTCCAGGGGTGTAATCTTGGGCAAGCCGCTTAATCTCTCCATCTGCTACAAAAAACAGGTCCTTTTATATTCACTCACCAATTAGTGATTGAGGATGTCTTGTGTGCACTGCTCCTAGGCACTGCCTGGGGCTCATGCTGAATGCTATGAATCTGTTATTTTATAGGCTATTGCAGCCAGTTTAATTCATACACCATTTCCATCCTTCAGCACAGAATTACCTACAATTCTCATGGCTTACAAGTGGAATAAACCTTTGTAATCTAGGTATCGAGGGCTCCAAAAAAGAGAGACAGTTAGTAGGCTTTGTAAAAGTGACAAAAGAGGCAAAAATGGGACCAGACACAGTGGCTCACAGATATAATCCCAGCACTTTGGGAGGCTGAGGCGGGCTGATCACTTGAGGCCAGGAGTTCAAGACCAGCCTGGCCAACATAACAAAACCCAGTCTCTATTAAAAATACAAAAAATTAGCCAGGTGTGGTGGCACACACCTTTAATTTCACCTACTCCGTAAGCTGAGGCAGGAGAATCGCTTAAACCCGGGAGGCAGGAAGCGAAGGTTGTTGTGAGCTGATATTATGCCACTGCACTTAAGCCTGGGCGACAGAGTGAAACTCTATGTCAAAAAAAAAAAAAAAGAAAGAAAGAAAGGCAAAATAGGGTAAGGAATAGACTGAGTAAAGAGTTAGAGATGGGTCAGAACAGAATCCACTTGGCCCAGATTAGCTTGGAGGGCAGGGAGGAGGGATGAAACCCTGAGCAAAAAGCAATAAGAGAAATTACAGATCATGGTGGTAAATTCCCAAACATGGTGTTTTAAATACCTTATTTACCACAATGTACAATTTATTATTCTTTTCTAGCAACAATAATCTGTACTAGTGTTTATGTGTTTGCTATTATTGCAAGAGAAGGAGAAGTTGAGCAAAACACCTTTGAAGATCTAATACTGTACAGAGTGGTTAAGGTCACAGGTTTTAAAAGATATGGGGACTATGGGCCAAAACCAATAGAGACTGGTTTTTGTTCCATGAAAAAAATGACATAAACTAAACATGATCATAAAAAACACCATAGTGTCCAGAAAAGTTATTTGTTTGCTTCTCAGAAGATATTTCCATACATTGCTAAGCACAATGGTTTGCTCTGTTTTGTTTTTGATATATCATAATTTGATTGTCTTTTGTGATCGCACAAAAATTTTGTGCAGTTAATTGTTTTTCCTCATTGTACAACAAAGTGCTCATTAAGAAAATTCAAAGGGCTGTTAGTAACAAACAATTAGAAAGCAAACTATTTGGAAACATGCTCCCATGAGGATATGCACTCACATTTGAACACATATACACACAGATACAGATAAATGCCATCTAACCAAAAGAAATGTGAGGTATTCAATTAGCAAAACTGATCATTAACCAGAAATTTAACTATAAAGCCAAAAATACCTTTGAGCAAAAGTTGGTGAGCACATTTTTTCTTTGTGAGAGACCAAAGAGCTCCATATTATGCAATGTCAAAGAGCTCCCCTCAGCTCAGCTGTCTTAGCCAAACATAGGGCTAGCAAGGTAAAGGTACATTGTATGTTAAGTTAGATAGAGGGTTGATAGGAATATAGAACCTAGTTATATGCTCTGAAATCAGGACAGAAGGTGTTTCCAGCCATTATGATAGTTTGATCTGATAAGAGAACACTTATGAACAAAACAAACTCATATTTTATTTTACAAAAAATAATAAAGCTTCTTGATTCATAACCCACATGCCTGATGGGCTGTCTTCCTTGTGTCAAGAAGCTAGGAAAGCTCAACTGAGACAATTAATAACATGTCATAGCTTTACATTGCCTTACAGATTGTACATTATATATAATGTATTTAAGTATGTAAAGTACAGTCACTTTATGGTCCCAAGCCTTATCCCTTACTAATTGTGAGAACTTCAGCAAGTTCTCTGAATTATAGCTTATGCGTCTATAAAATGGAGCTAAGGATACCTTAATATTGATGGTTTTAAAGTAGGTCCTGAAATTCTTTGACACTCTTTCCCATCAAAAGATAGAACCTTATTCTCCTCTCCTTAAACATGGGCCAGGCTTAGTGACTCACCTGTAAAGAATCGAAGACAAGACTGGTGCAGTGGCTCGTGTCTGTAATCCCAGCACTTTGGGAGGCCAAGTTTGAAGCCAGGAGTTCAAGACAAGCTTGGCCAACATAGCAAGACCCCATCTCTACTAATAAAATAAAAATTAACCAGGCATGGTGGCACACACCTGTAGTCCCAGCTACTCAGGAGGCTTAGGTGGGAGGATTGCTTGAGCCCGGGAATTCAAGACTGCACTGAGCTATGATCTGCCACTTGCACTCTGGCCTACTCAACAGAGCAAGACCCCATCTCTAAAACAAACAAACAAAACAGGAAGGCAGCAGACAATACTATGTGACTTCAGGGACTAGGTTTCCCAGCTCGCTGTCTCTCTCTCTCTCTCTCTCTCTCCTCTCGTGTGCAATGCTTGCTCTGGGAACCCAACCACCTTGTCATTTGATGGGGAAATCAAACACTACATGTGTATTAATCCATTTTCACATGCTATAAATAAATATTTGAGAGTGGGTAATTTATAAAGGAAAGAGTTTTAATTGACTCACAATTCACATGACTGGGGAGGCCTCAGGAAACTTGCAATCATGGCAGAAGGGGAAGCAAACGCGTCCTTCCTCACATGGCAGCAGGAGAGAGAAGTGCCAAGCAAAGTGGAGAAAAGCCCCTTATAAAACCATCAGATCTCATGAGAACTCACTCACTATCATGAGAACAGCATGGGGGAAACCAACCCCATGAGCCAATCACCTCCCTCCCTCAACATGTGGGGATTACAGGTCCCTCCCTCCACACATAGGGATTACAATTTGACATGAGGTTTGGGTGGGGACAAAGAGCCAAACCCTATCAACATGGAAAAGTCATGTGTTGATATTTGGACAACAGTTCTGCATGAGCTCCCAGCTAACAGCCAACATCAGCCAACCCGACACGTGAATGAGTGAGTTTTGAGTTTATTCTAGCCCCCAATCTTTGAACCACCCCAGCTGACACTGAGTTGAGCAGAGATAAACCTTCCCCTCTAAGTTCTTTCCAAATTTTTTTTTTTTTGGAGACGAAGTCTCGCTCTGTCGCCCAAGCTGGAGTGCAGTGGCACAATCTCACCTCACTGCAACCTCTGCCTCCCGGGTTCAATCTTCACCAGGAAGCCATTTCATTTGCCATATGAAGAAGCTAGAAAGGAGAAACTTTTATTTTCAAACCCAGCAATTCCTGGCCCCTCTATATTTCACAGTTCTCTTTCACTTCTCTCTTTCTCTTGAAGTTTACTATACTGAGTGAGAAAAACCAGGCAGCTTCTTCAACACTTTTCCCAAAAATCTCCTTAGATAGACGGTTCCGTTAACTTGGTATATTTTCTATTCTCCATGTTACCACAGGTGACAGTGTTGCTAAACTTTTTGCTGCTATATGACAGCTCTCAGTAACATTTTCCTCACTTTCCCGTAAGCCCTAACCAATAACTTCTTCAAGAACCATGAGATTTCCACTAACAGTCTCTTGAAGACTCTCAAATTCTGCCTGCCACCCAGTCCTGAAGCCATTGCCACATGTTAGCAGTTTTTGCTGTGCTACCAAACTCTGTTCCAGTTATCTATTGCTGCATAACAAACCACCCCAAAATTTAATAATTTAAAACAGTAACAACATCTATTTATTCATGCAGCTACAATTTGAGGGCTGGGTGGGGTGGCTTTCGCCTATAATCCCAGCACTTTGGGAGGCTGAGGTGGGTGGATCACCTGCGATCAGGAGTTCGAGACCAGCCTGGCCAACATGGAGAAACCCCGTTTCTACTAACAAAAATAGCCGGGTGTGGTGGTGTGCGCCTGTAGTACCAGCTACTCGGGAGGCCGAGGTAGGAGAATCGCTTGAACCCGGGAGGTGGAGGTTGCAATGAGAGGAGGTAGCACCACTGCACTCCAGCCTAGGCGACAGAGCGAGACCCTGTCTTGGGTAAAAAAAAAAAAAAAAGAAAAATATGGTTCAAAAATAAAGTGAGTTTATTTTTGGGCACGACTATAAAACTCTTCACTGAGACCTCAGAAAGTCCATAAGGTGTTGTTTCATAGGCCCTTTCAAGCAGACAAAAGGCCTAGCAACTTTTTTGTTTGTTTGTTTGTTTGTTCCTTCTTTATTTGTTTTTAACACACCATTGCTGGCTTGAAAGGCCTACAGATCTCAAGGGAATTATCGGACCGCAGCTTTAGGAGAAGGGAGAGAAGGGCTAAAGGAGATTTATTGGTCTGGGTTTTGCCTAATGGAGTTAATTATAAATTGATTAATAAGAAGACTATATATACTTATTTTAAAAGAATTAGAATTAGCTTGGAGTGAAAGAGACATTCAGGCCTTTGGATTCCAGGCTTCTAAGAGCAGGAAGCAATCTAAAAAGACTGTCACTCAGCTGCAAACATGGGCTACTTTTTTTTTTCTTTTTTTTGTTTTTTTGAGATGGAGTTTCGCCCTGGTTGCCCAGGCTGGAGTGGCATGGTGTGATCTCAGCTCACCTGCAATCTCCACCTCCCAGGTTCAAGCGAGATTCTCCTACGTCAGCCTCCCGAGTAGCTGGGACTACAGGTATGTGACACCACACCCGGCTAATTTTGTATTTTTAGCAGAGACAGGGTTTCTCCATGTTGGTTAGGCTGGTCTGGAACTCCAGACCCCAGGTGATCTGCCCACCTACGCCTCCCAAAGTGCTGGGATTGGAGATGTGAGCCATTGCACCCAGCCCAACATGGGCTACTTTTAATGGAAAAGAAAGAATGGCTCAGAAGGTGGGACCAAGAGTGCAGTGGGTGGAGCCAAAAGCAAGGTGGACAACTTCCAGGTGTAGGACCAAGCCCTATCAAGGAACTGGCAACATACGCTCAGCTGGATTTCAGAATTGCTGTGCACCAGTGGATGTTGTGTGCCTCCCATTTTCCCCCTTTTTGAACAGAAGCATCTGCAGTGATTATCCTGTGCTTGCTCCACTATTGTACAATATATTGGGTGCAGTGAGCAGAGACGCAGCTTGTCCTTTGATTCCCAAGTCTTCAGGTGGAGAGGAACTGCACTGCAGGGGCTCTACTCCAGGAACAGCACCCAAGGAGCCTCAGCCACTCCTGCACCTGATTTATATGTCAAGATCATGGACCTTGAGCCCCAGCCTGATGCTACAGGAGATACAATGTTTAAGGGGTTTAGGGCAGGGGAGTGAGTCTACTTTGCATGTAGGGGAAAATGTAGGTAATGTATGTCCAATGGGCAAATTGTGATGATTTTAAAATATGTCCACAAATTCTATGATATTCTTCTCAGCAGAAGGTAGAGCCTAATTCCCCTTCCCTTGAATCGTGGCTGGCCTCAGCAACTAACTTTTAACACATAAAATATGGCAGAAGTGAATCTGTAAGATTTCTCCGAGGAGGTCACCAAAGGGGACACAGCTTTTGCCTTCTTCTCTTCTCTCTGGGGATGTTTACCTTCGGAACCCAGCCAGCACTGTGTGAAAAAGCCAAGGAGCCCCATGGAAAGGTCAAGTGGAGGTGCTGCGGCCATAGGCCCTGCTGAGCTCCCAGCACCAACTAGCTGACCTGTGGGTAAGTGAGATTTCAGATGATTCCAGCCACCAGCCTCAAATCACCCCTGCTGATGCCAAGAGAAGCAAAGACAAACTGTCCTTCTCAAGCCCTGCCCAAATTACAAATTAATGAGCAAAATAAATGCAGTCATTGTGTTAAGGAACAAAGTTTAGAGTGATTTGTTATGCAGCAACGGGTAACCAGATATTGATATGCAAATGCCTACTCAGAATATCCACATTATCTGTCAGGTACAGTGGCTGATACCTATAATCCCAGCACTTCAGGAAACTGAGATGGGATCGTTTGAGACCAAGACCAGCCTCAGCAACACAGTGAGATCCCATCTCTATAAAAATTAAAAAATTAGCAGGGTGCAGTGGCACATACCTGTGGTTCCAGCCACTTGGGAGGTTGAGGTGGGAGGATTGCTGAGCCGAGGTGGTTGAGATTGCAGTGAGCCATGATCATGCTACTGCACTCCAGCCTAGGTAACAGAGCAAGACCCTGTCTCCAAAGAAAGAAAGAAAAAAAATCCACATATTGAAATACAATCTTGCAGCAGTTGCAACATTTTATATATTCTGAATTACAATGGCTTCATGGTCCCCAGCTTTATCACTTACTAATTGTGGGACCTTCAGCAAGTCAGTCTCCTGAGCTTTAGTTTCTGTAGCTGTAAAGTAAAGATTAGAATACCTGTCATTTTATTTTTCCAGCTTTATTGAGGCATAATTGACATATAAAACTATATATATATATATTCTTTTTCTTTCTCTCTCTCTTTCTTTCTTTCTTTTTTTTCTTTCTTTCTTTTTTTTTTGAAATAGGGTCTTGATCTGTTGCCCAGGGTGGAGTGAAGTGGCACAACCATAGCTCACTACAGCCTTGACTTCCTGGGTGCAAACAATCCTCCTGCCTCAGCCTCCCAAAGTGCTGGGGTTACAGATGTGTGCCACCATGCCTGGCCAAAATTATATATATTTAAGGAGTACAGTGTGATGACCAATATACTATACATTGTGAAATGATTACCACAATCAAGTTAGTTAACACATTCATCACCTACAAAGCCTACCATTTGTGTGTGTGTTTAGTGAGAACACTTAAGATCTACTCTCTTAGCAAGTTTTAAGTACACAATACCATATCATTAACTAGAGTTATAGGACTTTCTCCTTAGTTGAGCTGAGGAGTTCAACTAGTTCTTGTCACATGGCCATGAGAGATTAGGTTCACAGACAATTTGGAGGATGAGAAAAATGGAATTTATTAGGCAAAAAGGCAAAAAAAAAAAGGGAAACGGACTCTCGGCAGAGTGAGAGTCCTGCTAGCCGGTTTTCCAGAATCACAGATTGAATTCCAGGTTCCACCCTGGAACCGGAGAGGCCAGCTCCTCTCTGCCTGCAAATGGAGCGAAATTCCGGAGGCTCCACCCCAGTGCGCGCTCCTTGGCTGTCTCAGTCACCATGTTGTATATCAGTACTTGTCTTATTTTAGAAAATCAACTGTGAAAGCCATGTAGCAAGAAGAAAAATGGTAATATATTGTAGGCTATTGTTCTGTGAAATGGCCATATATGCAAAGCTGCTCCCAAATGCTGAAGAGCCGAGAAACCAAAGAAGGTGGCCAACAAATCCAGTGTGTCAGTAAAGGGTATTTTATTGGGGAACTTACAGACAGAAGCGTGGTCTTGGGCAACAGCAAGACAGGTGGATCTCTGCACTGTTTTTCCCCAGACCCAGGGCTTATATACCATGGGGAAAAGGCATACATGCTCCAGCAAGACAATGAAAGGCAACTCTCTAGTACAGGCAAGAAGGCTGTGCGTCATGTCCTATAATTTGTGTGATAACATCAAAGTTGACATGTTCTTACACTAAGGACAGCAAATAAAGTAGGAAGCAGGAGGCATTCACGGGACTGGAGCTAATCAAAAGTCAACCGGACAGGTTAGCATCTAAGAGGGATCCACTTTTGTCTCCACAGTTATAATGCTAGAATCAAATGATTACAACTTTAAGTGTGTACAGAAGAGAAGTAGAGGGATTAGAGGAGTGGGTGGGGACGATTTTTTCTTCCATTACCCAAATTTTCTGTAATATTTTTACTTTAGTAATCCAAAGAAATGCATATATTTTAAAATTTTTTATTGTGCATTTCCAGTCCAAACCCAGTTAGTTCTTTTCACTGACCTCCCTTCCTGTTAAATCGGGTGAAGTGGCTTGGAAGAGGAGCAGGGATGAAGCAGTATCCTATTTCTTGGAGCTTAGGGATCAACAGAGAATTAACTCTAGGACCCAGATTGCCTGCCTTCCCAACCGATGCCCAATTCCTTGCCCTGTAACCCTCCAATACTAGTTAGTTCTCACCTATATAAGCTGAGTATTGGATCCAGTGCCACATTAAATGCCCATTATTTGTGTAAGCAGAAGTTGCAGCTTTCTGAGCTTAGAGGCAATGTCATCCAGTGGTTGGAGGAGTTGGTCAAAATGCATGGGTTGGACACCTACCTCCACCATGTATTGCCTGGGGGCTTGGCAGATGTAATTAAGGACCTCAAGGTGAGATCATTCTGGATCAGGTGGGCCCTGAATCCAATGACAAGTGTCCTTCTAAGACAGGAAGACACAACAGAGAGCAGGAGGCCATGTGAAGACAGAAACAGAGATTCACAAGCCAAGGAATGCCTTGGGCCACCAGAAGCTGGAAGAAGGAAGGAACACATTCTCCCTTAGAGGCCCAGAGAGAGCCCAGCCCAGCCCACCCCTTGATTTCAGAGTTCTGGCCTCCAGAACTCTGAGAGAATAAATTTTTGTTTTATTAAGTCACCCAGTTTGTGGTTGTTTGCTATGACAATTCTGGGAAATTAATATGATGGATGGGTCTCACAATCCTAATACTGAATGAAAAAAATCTGAGTTACAGAAAACACGGATACCATCTCAACAGCGTTTCAGAAACGTGAAACCCGTACATTGTACCGTTTAGGAACACATATGTATTGGCAAAAGCATAATGAAACAAATGGGAATGATGAACACCAAATTTAGAGAAGTGGAAACTGTAAAGAGAAGGAAGGGAATACAGCTGAGGGGGCACAAAGGCTTCACCTGTTTGGATGGTAATGCGTTTCCCAAGCTGAGTGGCAGAGTCAAGTAGAATCAGTATCATAGGTTTACACCTTTGTGTAGGACTTAACTATTTCATTACAATAAAATTTAAAAGGGAAGAAATGAAAAAGGACAAAAAGGAAGGTTAATAGCACATTGAAGGTGGGGGAGCTTCTTTCTTGGATAAACATACAACCATTCAAGGTCAAAGCAGGATGATTTGGTGCATATGTATCTCCTGCTACTTAATAACCAGGTGAAATTCACTTTGTTAATATTCAGGGTTCTGATGTTGCTTATAAATAATTCCAACAGTAACCTTTTCATTGGAAAAACACCTGTACAGTGCCAACTCTGATTACTCCCTGTGGATATTGCTTAGCTAAAAATTAATATATCATACTTTCTAGAATGACAGACTGTGGGCTGGAATAAGAGAAAACAGTAATTTATAAGATGGAGTAATTATTGGAGGATTCAGGTACCATTTACTGACTTTTTTTCTTTATCCTCAAGCCAACAAAATTATCGAGTCCACATTCTCAGAGTCTTTTATTGGCCTTAATCTTAGGTTGTCTATCAAAAACAATATTTCTGTGGATTAATAAACACCACAAACCCATAATAAACTGCACGGGCCCCTGGTCTTCCTAGGCAATACTTGAGCTAAGCTGAAGACCATCAAAGTGGGCTGGCCAGGGCTTGCTACCTCGGCGTGGCTGAGGCCTCCTCGCTGGCTGCACTACCGATAATATGCACGAGGTGGCAGCAACGTCACGGCCGCCAGCCCGGGGCCTCCACGGGCGACTGAGGCTGCGCAGTTGACTTCCTCATCACCAACAGGGCAGTCTTGGTTTCAAAACCAGATCTGGTTGTTTCTTTGAGCGCTAGGATTTAGACAAACATTGTGATTATTTTCAATTAAAAATTATTCCTGCCAATCATACAACCATAATTCGATATCTAGTATAAGTAGCCTTCTCTTTCCTTTTTTTTTTTCGGACACTCAATGGTGAAATGCTTCATTACTTTAAAAACATGCCCAGGCCGAACGATGGGGAGTCTAAAAAGATCAGCGGTTTGCCAGGGGTTGGGGAGGAGGGAGATGAATAGGTGGAGCACGGAGGATTTTTAAGGCAGTGAAAATACTCTGTATTATAGCATAATGAGTTCTATGTAGTTATAAATTTGTCCAAACACGTAGAATGTACACCATAAAGAGTGAACACGTATAATCCCAGCACTTGGGACTAAGGTAAATTGTGGACTTTGGGTGATAAGGTAACAAATGTACCCTCTGGGGAATGTTGATAACGGGGGAGGCAGTGCATATGCAGGGCAGGGGTGGGGATATGGGAAATCTGTGTACCTTCTACTCAATTTTGCTGTAAACATAAAACTGCTCTAAAAAAAATAAAATCTTTTAAAAATGCCTATTTCCAAAAGTGTGCTAGGTATGTCAACATTTAAAAAATAATGACAATTATATAGGAAAGGTACCCTGAAAATCTATATCTACAATATTCAAAGAGAAACAGTCTTCCAAGTAATTAGCATTTTATGAAGGACAGAATCATTTGACAGCAGGTAAATTACAACTGGCTCCAGCCATCTCTTCTTGTAGGGCATTATTGCTAAAATTCAGAATCAGCTGAGAAATGGCACATCAAGGCTGTGTCTTTCTGTGCCAGATTTGGAAGCTCTGAACCCTTGACAGCCCAACTTCTGAAGGATGATTAGATGGTGGCCTTCAGAATTTTCTTAGCAGATGCTGCCGAATTTTCTGCCTCATTTTGTGGAATCTAGGATGTCTCTTCTGTATAATGAACTTAATACCACTCCTACCGACCTACAGGTTACTGTGAGACTCAAATGGAATAATCTAGATTCTCAATAAATATTTGTTGAATAAATGATAATGAGAGGACTTTAAAAACTGTACTTCTATAGACTACCAAAAATACATAATGATAGAGTTTTGTAATTGTGATATAATGAGAAATATGTATTTGTTCTAACTCCAATTCCTGGCACAGAGCTTCTAAAACCCTTGGAATTTTCCAAGTGATGGGGTGAGAGGAGTGTCTTTTGTTCTTCATAATAAGCATTTCAACCACACCTGAGTCCACCACACCTGAGTCCACTTTAGAGGATGGGGCTGGTTGCCAGAGGAACCCACCATGTGATTAGAGGGTTGGAACTTTCAGTCCCACTCCCAGACCTCTGGGGAGGGAAGAGAGAGGGTAGCCATTGAGTTCAGTCACAAATGGCCAATGATTTAATCAATCATGCCTACGTAGCGGAGCCTCCATAACCACTCTAGATGACGGGGTCTGGAGAGCTTCCAGGTTGAATATATCCATGTGCCAGGAGGGTGGTGCACCCCAGACTCTACAGGGACAGAAGCTCCTGTGTTCAGGATCCTTCCCGACCGCCCCCTAGGTACCTCTTCATCTGACTGTTCATTTGTTTTCTTCACTATATCCTTTATAATAATCTGGCAATAGCAAAGTGTTTCCCTAAGTTCTGTGTGCCGGTGAGGTGTCAGAACCCTGGCATCAGAAAGTAGTTGACTCCTGGTTTGGCAGGAAGACTTTACTGACAACAGTATAGGTTTGAAAAAAGAAAGAAGACCAGGCGTGGTGGCTCATGCCTGTAATCCCAGCACTTTGGGAGGCCAAAGCAGGCAGATCAGCTGAGGTTGGGAGTTCGAGACCAGCCCGACCAACATGGAGAAACACCGTCTCTACAAAAAATACAAAAAAATTAGCCGGGTGTGGTGGTGCATGCCTGTAATCCTGGCTACTCGGGAGGCTGAGGTAGGAGAATCACTTGAACCCGGGAGGTGGAGGTTGGTGAGCTGAGATCATGCCATTGCACTGCAGCCTGTGCAGCAAGAGCAAAACTCCGTCTCAAAAAAAGAAAGTTAGAAAGAAAGAATACTGCAGAAGAGTGCAGCGGGGCATCTCACCAAGAGGACTGAGCGCACCCCACACTGCTTTTATTTTTCTTAGGGGTATTTATGGACCTTAAGGCAGGAGCTGAAGGGTAATTTGGGCCATATTAGCCTTGTAGGTCATGATAAATGATTACATTTGTAGACATTTTGGTGCCTTAATGTCAGCAAGGGTTGCACACTGAGTTTCTGCATGGCATTCTGGAGATGTATAGAAATTCTAGTTACTTATACATTTTAAGTTGAAAAAGGCCTGGAACCAGAAGCTGACTTTAGATACTAGGGAAGTTTAATTACTTCTAAATTCCCCAGATAAGGAGTTTTGGCTGTTCAATAGTCACCAGGTGTCTTTGCTCCCTTCTAAGTTCCTCAGATAAGGAGTTTTTGTCTCCAGGGCTTGCTCAATGGTCACCAGCTGATTTCGCTCTCGTCGCTGTGAGGGGCTAGAGCAAAAGGTGGAACCTAAGTGGGACATGGAAGTCTGGTTTGTAGCCAAGTCAGACAGAAGCGTGAGTCACCCAGGGACCCGTGACTTGCAATTGGCATCTGAAGTTGTAAGTGGGCAGTTTTGTGGGACTGGGTACTTAACCTGTGGGGTCTGTGTGAACTCTGGGTAGTGTCAGAATTGAATTAAATGGTAAGACACAAAGTTGGTGTCAGAGAGTTGGAAAATTTGTTAGTATGAGGGGAAAAAATCCCCATGCATTTGGTGTCAGGAGTATCATGAGAAACATTTTTTTCCTTTAGTAATTAAAACACATATTGTAGGAATGATTTTTCCTTTTTTTTTTTTTTTTTTTTTTTGAGACGGAGTTTCACTCTTGTTGCCCAGGCTGGAGTGCAATGGCGTGGTCTCGGCTCACTGCAACCTCCGTCTCCCGGGTTCAAGCGATTCTCCTGCCTCAGCCTCCCGAGTAGCTGGGATTAGAGTCATGCGCCACCATGCCCGGCTAATTTTGTATTTTTAGTAGAAACGGGGTTTCTCCGTGTTGGTCAGGCTGGTCTCGAACTCCCGACCTCAGGTGATCCGCCTGCCTCAGCCTCCCAAAGTGCTGGGATTACAGGCTTGAGCCACCACGCCCAGCAGGAATGATTTGCAAAAATGAAAGAACTATGAATATCCTTCCAACCATTACAGAACAGCGGTTCTCAACACTCGGAAGGTTTTTAAATGTCCCAGTGCTCAGGGTTTTTTTGCCGGCCAGCAGGGGAGAAACATCCATTGTTTTAGTGGTGTTTGGTTGGTGGGTTGAAGGTCCTCTGGCAATGGTATCATGCAGTCAGCATTGACAGGGAAGTTAATGTCATTGTTGAATATTGGCTGTCATCAGTCAGTAGAAATGAGTTACTAATTGGAAAAAAACTATGTGGCTAGAAATACAGGGCTGTGTCTTGATCACTTTTCTTTTTTATGACTGACTTTATACAAAATAAATACACACTTAATGCAGAAAATGTGAAAAGCACAATCAAAACAGAAGTGTTACCGGAAAGGGGTCCCAATCCAGACCTCAAGAGAGGGTTGTCGGACCTCATGCAAGAAAGAATTTGGGGTGAGTCCATAGAGCAGAGTGAAAGCAAGTTTATTAAGAAAGTAAAGAAACAAAAGGGCTGGGCACAGTGGCTCACACCTGTTGGGAGGCCCAGGCAGGAAGATGGCTTGAGCCCAGGAGTTCAAAACCAGCCTGGACAACATAGCAAGACCCCAATCCCTAAAAATAAAAAAGAAAAGAAAAAGAAACAAAAAATGAAAGAAAAGAATGGCTACTCCATAGGCAGAGCAGTGGCGTGGGCTGCTCAGCTGAGTATACTTACATTAATAGTTACTTCTTGATTATATGCTAAACAAGGGGTGGATTGGATTATTCATGAGTTTTCCAGAAAAGGGATGGGCGATTCGCTGCTGTGAGAGTTCCTCCCCCTTTTAGACCATATAGGGTAACTTCCTGGCATTGCCATGGCATTTGTAAACTGTCGTGGGGCTGGTGGGAGTGTCTCTTAGCATGCTAATGCATCATAATTAACACATAATGAGCAGTGAGGATGACTAGAGGTCACTTTCATCACCCTCTTAGTTTTGGTGGGTTTTGGCCAGCTTGTTTGCCACAACCTGTTTATCAGCAGGGTCTTTGTGACCTGAATCTTGTGGTGACCTCCTATCATCCTGTGCCTAAGAATGCCTTAACCTCCTATTAATGCAGCCCAGTAGGTCTCAGCCTCACTTTAGTCAGCCCCTATTCAAGATGGAGTCACTCTGGTTCAAACACCTCGGACAAAAGCACTCCAAATCTGTCACTGCTGTTAATACGTTGGCGTGTGCCATTGCAGGGTTTTTTTTCTTGTGCATAAATATGTATTTCTAAAATGAAAATGGAATCCTGCATGTCTTATGGCCAGCTTTGTTCACTCAGGAACACAATGTGGACATTTCCCCATGCCAATACTTTTTTCTATGACACAGTTTTTTAATTAATTTATTTAGAGACAGAGTCTCACTCTGTTGCCCAGGCTGGAGTGCAGTGGTGCTATCTTGGCTCACTGCAACTTCCGCCTCCTGGGTTCAAACCCGATTCTCCTGCCTCCGTCTCCTGAGGAGCTGGGATTACAGGCACCCACCATCATGGCTGGCTAATTTTTGTATTTTCAGTAGAGATGGTGTTTCACCATGTTGGCCAGGCTGGTCTTGAACTCCTGACCTCAAGTAATCTGCCCGCCTTGGCCTCCCAAAGTGCTGGAATTACAGGAGTGAGCCACCACGCCAGCCTTATGACAGTTTTTAATAGATATTTTGCAGCTATTGGATGCACAGTTTCTTTAATCTCTTATTATTTAATATTAAGTTGTTTTCAATTATTCTATGATAAAAACATTAAAAGTTCCTTCAATACACTTTTTTTTTTGCATACAGCCCTGATAATTTCTTTGAATTACTTTTTTTCTTTTTTTTTTTTTTTTGAGATAGGGTCTCCCTCTCATAGCCCAGGCTGGAGTGCAGTGGCATAATCTCAGCTTACTGCAGCCTCGACTTCCCAAGCTCAGGTGATGCTCCCACCTCAGCCTCCCAAGTAGCTGGGACTATAGGCCCTTGCCACCATGCTGAGCTATTTTTTTTTTTTATTGTATTTTTAGTAGAGACAGGGTTTTGCCATGTTGCCCAGGCTGTTCTGAACTCCTGGGCTCAAGTGATGCACCTGCCTCAGCCGCCAAAAGTGCTAGGATTACAGGCATGAGCCACCACAGCCAGCCATTACCTCACTTTTAGTATTTACTCCTGACCAGTTTGGGCAGGATTCTAGACGAGTCAGTGATAGGAAGCTGAGCTTCTTGAAGGTGCTCATCAATGAACTACCTCCTCATTTCAGCAGTTCCTCCAGAACAGCCGGCTTTCCTAGCCAATACTATCATGTAGGGTGGTTCAAAATTAGCCAAATATTCACTAAACAGGGGTTCTCAAATTTTGATGTGCATACAGATCACCAGTGGATCTGGTCAAAAATGCAGATTCAGCCCCGGCCTCTCTGGAGTGGGGCCTGAGATTCTGCACCGTTTAACCAGCTCCCAGGGCATGCTGAGACGCTGGTCAGTGGACCACACCTGAGGAGCACAGGCCGCGGCTCTATCACATTAGGCTGAGTATACCTGTGTTTCATCTTTGAGTTTCCCAGCTGTATAAACGAAATGACTTCCAAAACAAAGGGGCAGGCTCAAATCGAATATCTATTTTTAATATGTGTTTCTTCAAGTCATTTCATTTGAACGTTGTTTTTGAAAGAAAAATTTTTTGCTCTTTATTTTGAATCCTCTCTAATTTCCAGGTGACTACAGGCAGCTTTTCTTTAAACATTAGTAATTATATAAAAGAGAAATTCTAAGATTTTATAGCTGAAATTGATATATCAAAGATTTCAAAAGTGAACAAAGCAGAAATATTCTTTCATCCATTCATTATAGGAATCGTTTCACTTTCATGGCTGGCTTGTCTGAAGTATACTGAACATGCTTAGTAATTGGTAGAAAGTTTTGGGAAACATGAGTTTTTTGTTTGTTTGTTTGTTTTTTTTGGCCAGATTAAAATAAATACTGCTCAGTTTTTGTTTTAATATTTGGAATATTGACACTTGGCATTTAAATAACTTAAATTCTTTTTTTAACTTTCGTTTTAGATTTGGGGTACATTAGTAGCTTTGTTATATAGGTAAGCTCATGCCACAAGGGTTTGTTGTACAGATTATTTCATCACCCAGGTGCTAGGCCTAGTACCCAATAGTTATTTTTTCTGCTCCTCTCCCTCCTCCCACTCTCCATCCTCAAGTAGGCCCCAGTGTCTGTTATTCCCCTCTTTGTGTCCATGAGTTCTCATCATTTAGCTCCCACTTATAAGTGAGAACATGTGGTATTTGGTTTTCTGTTCCTGCATTAATTTGCTAAGGATAATGCTTCCGGCTCCATCCATGTTCCCACAAAAGACATGATCTCGTTCTCTTTTTATGACTGCATAGTATTCCGTGGTGTATATGTACCACATTTTCTTTATCCAATCTGCCACTGATGAGCATTTAGGTTGGTTCCATGTCTTTTTTTTTATTCCATGTCTTTGCTATTGTGAACAGTGCTGCAATGAATATTCGCGTGCATGTGTCTTTATGGTAGAATAATTTATATTCCTCTGGGAATATACCCAATAATGGGATTGTTGGATTGAATGGCTGTTCTGTTTTTAGCTCTTTAGGAATTGCCACATTGCTTTCCACAATGGCTGAACTAACACCAACAGTGTGTAAGTGTTTCTTTTCTCTGCAACCTCGCCAGCATCTGTTATTTTTTTGGCTTTTTAATAACAACCTTTCTGACTGGTATGAGATGGTATTTCATTGTGGTTTTGATCTGCATTTCTCTAATAATCAGTGATGTTGAGCTTTTTTTAATATGCTTGTTGGCCACATGTATGTCTTCTTTTGAGAAGTATCTGTTCATGTCTTTTGCCCACTTTTTAATGGGGTTGTTTTTTTCTTGTAAATTTGTTGAAGTTCCTTATAGATGCTGGATATTAGACCGTTGTCAGATTCATGGATTGCAAAAATTTTCTCCCATTCTGTAGGTTGTCTGTTTACTTCATTTACTCTTTGCTGTGCAGAAGCTCTTAAGTATAATTAGACCCCATTTGTCAATTTTTGCTTTTGTTGCAATTGCTTTTGGCATCTTCATCATGAAATCTTCGCCAGTTCCTGTGTCCAGAATGGTATTGCCTAGGTTGTCTTCCAAGGTTTTTATAGTTTTGGGTTTTACATTTAAGTCTTTAATCCATCTCTGTGTGTGTGTGTGTGTGTGTGTGTGTGTGTGTGTTTTGTTTGTTTGTTTTGTTTTGTTTTGAGACAGAGTCTTGCTCTGTCACCCAGGCTGGAGTGCAGTGGCTCACTGCAACCTCCACTTCCCGGGTTCAAGCAATTCTCGTGCCTCAGCCTCCCAAGTAGCTGGGATTACAGGTTTGCACCACCATGCCCAGCTAACTTTTGGCATTTTTAGTAAAGACAGGGTTTCACCATGTTGGCCAGGCTGGTCTCGAACTCCTGGCCTCAAGTGATCCACCCACCTCAGCCTCCCAAAGTGTTGGGATTACAGGCGTGAGCCACCGCACATGGCCGCTTTAATCCGTCTTGACTTGATTTTTGTATATGGTGTAAAAAGGGAAACTTTTAAATTCTTAAAAATTTAAATTGATAAAAACTGTATAATTTATTGTGTGCAACCTGTTATTTTGAAATATGCATACATTGTGGAATGGCTAAATCAAGCAAATTAACATATGTATTACTTCACATATTTTTTGATGGTAAGAACACTCAAAACCTACTCTCTTAGCAATGTTTAAGAATATTATACATTGGCCGGGAGCAGTGGCTCATGCCTGTAATCCCAGCACTTTGGGAGGTAGAGGTGGGCAGATTACCTGAGGTCAGGAGTTCGAGACCAGCCTGGCCAACATGGTGAAACCCTGTCTCTACTAAAAATACGAAAATTAGCCAGGCATGGTGGCACACGCCTGTAATCCCAGCTACTGGGGGGACTGAGGCAGGAGAATTGCTTGAGCCCGGGAGGTGGAGGTTGCAGTGAGCCGAGATTGTGCCACTGCACTCCAGTCTGGCTGACAGAGTGAGAGACTCTGTCTCAAAACAAACAAACAAACCAAACAAAAAACAATACATTGTTATTAAGTATGGTCACCATGTTGCACAATGCATCTCTTGAACGTATTCCTCCTATCTAACCGATATTTTGTATCCTTTGACCAACATCTCTCCAGATTCCCACTCCTTCCCAGCCTCTGGTAACCACCAACTACTCTCTGCTTCTATGACTTTGACTTTTTCAGAGTCCACTTATGAGTGAGATTATGCAGTACTTGCCTTTCTGTGCCTGGTTTATTTCACTTAACATAATGTCCTCCAGGATCATCCATGTTGTCAAAAATAAACAGAATTTTTTTTAAAGGCTGAATAGTGTAAATATTATTACAACAGAAAAATGCTCCAGGCGCGGTGGCTCACGCCTGTAATCCCAGCACTTTGCGAGGCCAAGGCGGGTGGATTACCTGAGGTCAGGAGTTCGAGACCAACCTGGCCAACATGGTGAAAACCCCGTCTCTACTAAAAATACAAAAAATTAGCCCGGCATGGTGGCAGGTGCCTGTAGTCTCAGCTAGTCAGGAGGCTGAGGCAGGAGAATTGTTTGAACCTGGGAGGTGAAGGTTGCAGTGAGCCAAGATTGCACCATTGCACTCCAGGCTGGGTGACAGAGCAAGACTAAGCCTAAAAAAAAAAAAAAAAAAAAAAAAACAGAACAGAAAAGAAAAATGCAAGTGCGTTGTAGAAAATTTGGACACATTGAAAAGTAGAAAATAAAAATTACTCCTGTATCTCCTTACCCAGATACAATCATTATTAAAAATCTGTAACAAACACCTCCAGATGCCTCAGCAAATTAGGGATATTCTCATTTCTTCTGTCTCATAAAATTCTATACCTCATTTCCAGACACAAATCTTGTCCAATTTCACTGCCCCTTATCCTAGGAAGCAGGCATAGTCAATCCAAGACACTCTTAAGAACTACTTCTTTACTTTTCTTTTTCCTTTTTTCTTTCTTTTTCTCTTTTATTTTTTTTTCAGACAGAAAAAAATGGCTTTGTCACTCAGGCCATAGTGCAGTGGTGTGATCACAGCTCACTGCAACCTCCACCTTCCAGGTTCAAATGATCCTCCTGCCTAAGCCTCCTGAGTGGTTGGGACTACATGCATGCACCACCACACCCAGCTAGTTTTTCTATTTTTGGTAGAGATGGGGTTTTGCCATGTTGCCCAGGCTTGCCTCAAACTCCTGGGCTCAGGCAATCTGCCTGTCTCAGCCTTCCAAAGTGCTGGGATTACAGGCATGAGCCACTATCCCCAGCCAAGAATGATTTCTTCTTTATATCCTTTCTGAGTCATATAAAATATGTTTTACTTGGGGAAAGCTATTAAATCATCTAAAATTTTATATTTATTTTCATAGTGAAATTACTCCACTTGTTTTACAAGTGGAAATTTAATTGTTTAATAGTTTCTAGTTTTTTTTCCCCAACATCAGTTTAGCAACCCCTCATTAGTAAGATGGCAGCCCACCCTACAACAAGCTAATTAAGCACATTAAACCCTGCTTGTCAACTCACATACTGTGCCCAATCAGTTAAAATACTAGAGGGTACTGCAGAATAATTACTAGAAGTAAGATTTGATCAGTGTTTCAGAATTTACATTGTGTCCATATGCAGACATTTCACATGCACTTTATTATGTTGTCACCATGGCAACTCTGTGAAACACTAGTTTTATCTCTGTTTTATAAGTGAGGAAACTGAGATTCAAAGACATTAAGTGATTTTCTAAAAATCTCATGTTCGGGAAGTGGAACAGAAAATGGTACCTATTAAAATTTTCTATTACTGATTAGTTTTTATTCCTAATTTCCTATTCAAATGTTCAGAATTGAAATGCCTTTATTTAAAAATAGAAGATACATATTGGAACTATGTACACTATCTTTTCAATTTTTCTATAAATGTAAAACTAAAATAAAAAGTTTATTTACATGTAAAATAAGATATATAATCTTACAAAATTGCATACACTGTGTTAAAATATTTTTTATATAAATAGTTCCTTCCTAACTCCACTTCTGTCTTTACTGCTTTTAAAATCTTGTGATTAGCCAGGAGTAGTGGCATGTGCCTGTAGTCCTAGCTACTCTCAAGGTTGAGGCAGGAGGAGCACTTGAGCCCCGGAGTTCAAGGTCAGCCTGGGCAACAAGCGAGAACCCCATCTCTTAAAAAAAAAAAAAAATCCTGTGATGTTTGGCAGACACAGACCCCTGGTTAAAGGCTAGACCGCTGCGATCTTCCAGCTGACAGACCATAGCCCGCAGAATCGAGAGTCTCTGGGTATAATGAAACATCTCTTCCAATGTGGCCAAATACATTTCCCCATTAGATCTCTAACTCTTTCAGCCCCAGAGAAGTGCTGGCTTCCATAAATAAAATTTCACTCCTTTTGGAAGATGAGTGTTCCTAGGGGTGATTGCCTTAGAACACTGGATGTACTTCAGGTCCCAACTCAACAAGCCTGTGCCCCTCACTGGCCAAGAGCCCACAGCATTGCCTCTGAATTTTCTCTAGAGTTTCATCGCAATGACTAGGTGGTCACTCTTCTGGTAGAAGTGGGGACCCCAGGAGAGGACCCCAAGTATCACTTGGCTTTCCTGATGACACTTAATGTCCCCTTTCTTTTAGTGGTAACAAAATCTAACTATTTAGCAACCCCTTGTTGTTAAAGAGGATCCCATCTTTGCCACCTCTTTTTCATCTTCTGTCTTCTGAAGATGGGTCTGCCAGATGTGTTCTCTGGGCTTTTAGGAAATTGAATTTGGAGGAAAGGGAAGAAGATTGAGGACAAGAAGCACTCAGGTTAGTGGTAGTAGAGAAATTTCTCAGAGAAAACCCCCGCTTTTATCTGAGCACATGGCCTCCCAGAATCTCCAGCTTCCTTTCCAGCTAGGTGTGACCATATTAGCCAGATGACTAGGTTTTGGCCAATGGAATGCAAGTCAAAATAATGTGTATAACTTCTGGGTTATGCCTTTAAGGTGAAGGGATATGATTCTCTTCTTTCGCTTTTTCTGCCAGCAGGAATATGGGAGTGGGAGTGGGTCATCTTGTTCATGAAGATAAAGGCAGCATCCAACACATCACAGAACAAGAGAGAAGAAACCTAAGCCCTTGACTACCTAGCAAAAGAAAGCCGCCATGTTTTCCCATGAGAGAGGAATAATCTTCTCACATGTTAAAGCCATGGATACCATTTCTTACATGCTTGAGTGGATTTCCACCCAATGTCATATCTGTCTCAGGCTCTGGGCCCTCTTGGCACCCCCTATCCCCCTGTAATTAACTAGGCCAAGTTTAGAATAGTGCAAGGTACAATTTGTTCTATACTTTTTCTCTTGCTCCCCACCCTGTGGTTCTTAGACATTTTCTCTATGAAAAGCATTACACAATGTTTTTTCCCTTCTTCTGTTCTCTGCTCTAAGCTTTCAGTCATTCAGTCACTCTCTCCCCCTCTCTCTAAGGCTCTTATTAAGCTCACCACCACCTTTGTACTGCTGGCATCTATTAAGGCTGCAATTCTGTGGTTCTGCTGCTCATTCCCAACTGACTTGTTACACAGTCAAATGGGGCAATTTATCCCCTTCAGAAAACTCCATGTCCTCTTCCATAGGAAAAGGACAGGCTCTCTCACATAAAACCACTGGGAAGATTACTTTCTCAAGGAAAACAAACACATTCTCGCTGTGATGTCTCATGACACAGCCACTCTTGGAAGAACTAACTGGATCTCAACAGGACAGATCCAAAGACTGAAACCAGCCTCACCCCATCCCCATAGGAAATCTTCTTATAGGGGATAAAGGGTCACTTGCTCAAGTCAGAGAAAATGGTACCTCCCTAAAGAGCAATCGACAGTCCAGCCAAGCTGTTGGCATGAGAAAGAGGCTGTGAGAATTACAGCAGCATCTTCCCAAGACAGCGGGACATGGCAATGGGAACGCCAGGAATAAGCTATATTTGGAGAAATTGCCTTGTGTTTGGTATTAGGAGGTTTTGTCAGCAGATACCAGGACTCTGGGCATCAGGCAGAAGTTTAAAGACAGGATTTCAGGCCCTGGAGTAGTGATTCTTCACTGGAGGTTATTTTGTCTCCCCAGTACCTCAATGGCAAAATACCTCAATGGCACAGTAGGGTAAAGACATGGAAATAGGGCTGGGCATGGTGATGCATGCCAGTAATCCCAGCACTTTGGGAGGCCGAGGTGGGAGGATCGCTTGAGCATGGAAGGTTGAGGCTGCAGTAAGCCACATTGGCACCACTGTTTACTCTAGCCTGGGTGACAGAGTGAGATCATACTCAAAAACAACAAAAAAGAGAGATCAGAATGCTTATGACCAGAGGCAACTTGGCCAGGGCCTCCAGCAGCCCCATGTCCACTTCTCACCCATCTGACTTGGCCTCTTCAGGGCTGAGTGTTTAAAATCTCTGAGGCCCACTCAGAACACACCAGATAGAAAGCTCTGCTATCGCCTTTTGGCTGGAACCTCCATCTTCCCGTAATTTGCCAAAATGATGAACACAGAGGAAAAGAGGAGAGGCATCAGATATATGTTCTCTAGGCCTTTTAGAAAACATGGGGTTTTTCCTTTGGCCACATATACGTGAATCTATGAGAAAGGTGATATTGTAGACATCAAGAAAATGGATACTGTTCAAAAAGGAATGCCCCACAAATGTTAACCATGGCAAAACTGGGAGAGTCTACAATGTTCCCCAGCGTGCTGTTGGCATTGTTATAAACAAACAAGCTAAGGGCAAGATTCTTGCCAAGAAAATTAATGTGCGTATTGAGCATGTTAAACATTCTAAGATCCCTGATAGTGTCCTGAAACACATGAAGGAAAATGATCAGAAAAAGAAGGAAGCCAAAGAGAAAGCTACCCGGGTTCAGCTGAAGTGCCAGCCTGCTCCACCCAGAGAAACACACTTTGTGAGAACCAGCGGGAAGGAGCCTGAGCTGCCGGAACCTATTCCCTATGAATTCATGGCTTAATAGATGTTTAAAATATCAAAGACTTCTGGACTGTAAAAATGTTTCTCTTCATTGAGTAGAAGTGTGGTGTCATCTCCCACAAAGATACATTTAAAGCAAATTTTAATTGTGTCCTAATTCATTATGTAATATCTTTACTATTCTAATTTAAAGTTTTTCTTGCTGAAAGATGTGAGGTAGCTTATTGTGCAACAAATTACTCAATTGGTTAGAAAACCGGCAGATGTTATTTATGAACTGTTTGTACTGGTTTGAAGATAGTCCCTCTAAATCATCATGCGGCTGGGCGTAGTGGGTCACACCTGAAATCCCAGCTCTTTGGGAAGCCCAGGAGGGCGGATCACTTGAGGCCAGGAGTTTGAGACCAGCCTGGCCAACATGGCAAAGCCCCGTCTCTACTAAAAATATAAAAATTAGCTGGGCATGGTGGCACATGCGTGTAATCTCAGCTACTGTGAGGCTGAGGCATGAGAATTGCTTGAACTCGAGAGGTGGAAGTTTCAGTGAGCTGAGATCACACCACTGTACTCCTGTCTAGGCGACAGAGCAAAACTCTATCTCAAACAAACAAACAAAAAAGAATTATGGAAGAAATAAAATAATTTATAAAAAAAGACAGCTCTGCTATTATCACTAAATATATTTAATTACTAGCTATAATTCTTCCAACAGAGAAAACACCAGGCCTAGTTAGTTCAAAAGGCAAGCACAACCAAACATTCAAGAGATCAGTGCAATCATATGTGAAGTCTTGCAGAGAATAGAAAAAGAGAGATGAGCATCCAACTCATTATATAAGGCTAGTGTAATTTTGATACTAAAACCAGATAAAGACCTGGAAAAGAAACTTTCAAGCCAGTGTAATTTATTTTAAAATCCTTTTAAAAATTTAGCAAATCAAATCAGCAATGTATAAAGAAGTTAATCTATTGTGACCAAGATAGTTTATTCCTACAATAAAAGCTTAATTTCACATTAGAGTAATTTACCACATTATCAGATTAATGAAAAAATATTATTAGCTCAATAGATACAAAAAACAGCAATTGATTAAATCTAGTCATCAATGATTTTAAAAATTCTTAGTAAATGAAGGCTAAAAGGAAACTATCTAACATGATAAAGGGAAGTTGCAAAAATCTAACAGCACATATCACACTCAATGGTGAGACCTTAAAAAGCATTTTCTTTAAAACTAAGAACACGGTAAAGATGACTGTTCTCACCACTTCTGTAACATTGTACTAGGTGATCTAGTTTGCTCTTAAAATGGGAAAGAGGAATAAAAGGTATGAGGACCTGAAAGAAACAAACTGTTCCTACTTGTGAATATCTTGCTAGGAAACTCAAAAACTCCATCAAAAAGCCATTAGACTTCATAGGAGCTTAGCAAGTCCGCCTTAAGTAAGCTCAATATACAAAATACAATTACACATGTATACTTCGGCAACAAATATTTAGAACACACAATTAAAGATGCCAATTACAACGGCAATAAAAAAAAAAGACACCTTTGGAGTAAATCTAACAAAAATGTGAAGGCTTTTACAGAAAAAAATAATAAAAACTTCAGTAAAAGACAAAAAGAAGATACAAATAGTATTTCCCTAAAATAAGCTGTAGATTTAATGACTTTCTATTCACGGAACTTGACAAGCTGACCCTAAAATTTATGTATTTTACAAAGCAAAGGGCCAAGGATAGCCAAAATAATCCTGAAGAAGAACAAGTGTCAGTAATTACACTACTACCAGGTATTAAGAACTGTTATAAAGTCATCATAATTAAGACTGTGATATAAGTTCAGAGATAGATCCATGGACCAAAACAGAATCTAGAATAAGACTTGTGAATAGATGAATAAACAGAAACCTCACCTATGACAAAACTGGCATTGCACATTAAGGGGAGGGAGGACTATTTAATAAAAATTGATTGATTAGCCATATAAGGGAAAAGTTAAACTGACTCCAACCTTACACTGTACACAAAAGTCAACTTTAGATGGATAGATGACTTAAAGGGAAAATTTTTTAACTTTAGAAGAAAATGTAGAAACTCATCTTTTTAACCTTGAGGGAACGAAGGATTTCTTAATGCAAAACTGGAAACATAAATTCAATTACATTAAAATAAACAGGTCATGCACTGTGCCTCACACCTGTAATCCCAGCACTTTGGGAGGCCAAGGCAGGAGGATCACTTGAGCCCAGGAGTTTGAGACCAGCCTGGGCAACATAGTGTGACCCCCTCTCTAAAAAAAAATTACAAAAATTAGCTGGGTATGGTGGCACACACCTGTTGTCAAAGCTACTTGGGAGGCTGAGGCAGGAGAATCACTTGAGCCCAGGAGGTCAAGGCTGCAGTGAGCCATGATTATGCCACTGGACTCCAGCCCGGGTGACAGAGTGAGACCCTGTCTTAAAAAATAAACTATGGCTTCTCCAAAGACATCAAGATACCAAGAGAGTGAAAACATAAGCTAAAAACTAGAGGAAGATACTCACCACACATATAATGGCCTTGGGGTTAGAACTGAGACTATATGAGCTCCTTTGAATCAATAAAAAAAATTTAATAGAAAAATAGAAAAACAACACGAATAGCATTTCACAGAAGAACAATTCTATGTGGTACACATTTGAAAATATGCTCAACCTCATTAACCATTTTATACCCTACAGCTTGGCAAAAATTAAAAAGACTGACAATAGCAAGTGTTGGTGAGAATTCATAATAATGGCAACTCTCATACTCTGCTAGATAGTAATCTGGAACTATCTAGCAAGGTTAAACATGTGTATTACCCCTACCACTCAGCAATTTATCTCCTAGTTTGGTAAGCGGACTTCTAAGTTGGTCTGCAGGCATCTGCACCTTCTAGTATTCATGCTCACATGTAACTCCCTCCCTTAAATATGAGCTGCACCTAATGACTTGTGTCTAATGAGTAGAATGCAGCAAAAGTGATAAGATGGCACTTCTGAGATTAGGTTTCAGAAGACTGCCTTCTCCTAACTCTCTCTCTCTGTTCTTCCTGATAACTTTAGGGAAGCACATTGTTGAAGCAAACTGCCCTCTGGAGAGACTGTCATGGCAAGGAATTGAGCATCCTCACCAATGAGGAAAGGAAGCCTGCAGCTCAATAGCCAAGGAGGAACTGGCCTTGCCAGCGTTCATGTGAGTGAGCTTGGAAGTGGATTCTTCAACAGAGGATGATAGCAGCACCTGCTGCTCATAGAAGCCTTGTGAGAGCCCCAGAGGACCCAGCCAAGCCATGTCCAGATTCTTCACCCACAGAAACTGTAAGATAATGAATGTATATTGTTTTAATCTGCTGAATTTTGGGGTAATTGTTTATGCTGCAATAGATAATTGATAAGGTTTGGCTGTGTCCCCAACCAAAATCTCATCTCGAATTGTAATCTGAATTGTAATCCTCATGTGTTGGGGGTGGGACCTGGTAGGAGGTGATTAGATTATTGGGATGGCTCACCATGCTGTTCTAATGATAGTGAGTGAGTTTTCAAGAGATCTATCTGATGGTTTTATGAGGGGCTTTTCTCCCCTTCTCTCCGCACTTCTCTCTCCTGCCACCATGTGAAGAAGGATGTGTTTGCTTTCCCTTCTGCCATGATGATAAGTTTCCTGAGGCCTCACCAGCCATAAGGAGTTGTGAGTCAATTAAATCTTTTTTCGTTTTTAAATTACCCAATCTTGGGCAGTTCTTCATAGCAGCATAAGAATGGACTAATACAATAATGAACACACCTGAGTATAAATCCTAGCACAGATCTTCCCAGCAGATGAGCCAAGGCATACTGGTATGCAAAGTATGGATTACAGGTGAACCCAAGATATTGATCCTTTAACTACTGGGGATGCCAAGGGCAGGTGGGTCAGGTTGGGCCTGGGATTACTAGAGTTTAAGGGCAGGTTATCCCCAGTAGAGGAAGCATTCTAAAGCATACAATAATTTGGATTTACAATGGAAAGATAGTTTTTAAAGACTGAAAATAGGAGAGAGAATAGAAGAATAAGGTCTAAATAATCTTTAAGTCTTCGGAAAATCTAAGTAACCAATTCTTCTTTGCTGGGAAGAAATGAAATCTATGATATTTAGAAATCCCATTAAAATAAAGTTATAAAATCTTTCACATTTAGCCTTTGGGTAATTCATTTTCTTAAGTGGATGTGCAGAAAGGAGGCAGTTTCCCTTAAATGGAACCACTTAGGGGTCTAATTGGAGGTCCGATCCCTTTTTGCAGAAGATGTTTTTTATCTGCTGAATACAGTTAACTCTCCTGCATGTCCTCTCCCTGGTTTATTTGCTTACTCTGGGAAATGAAAGGATGGCGTGGTTTGTGAACCAGGAGTTGTTATTCTTTGCCTGCATATCATGTTGGCTTTTTTTTGTAAGAAAAATCACAAGAATATATGAAGTTTTTTTTTATGAATAGAACGCTTTATTTTTAGGAGAAAATGGATGGAACAGTTTGGGGCTTTGGGGCCGCCTGTTGCTCTTGTGTGAGCACCTCCCACTGCCTTGACTTTACTCTGCCGCATACTCGGTGCCAGGATTTACATGACCTCGGTGGGGAACAACTGGATTTAGCATAAGTAAGAATAACTGCTTTTCCCCTGGGGAGAGACAAAAAGGATAAGTGCATAAGGCACAGAGACAATATTATCGGGAGTTATATTCCTGTTCGGCTCTTTTATTCACTCTGAATTCTGGATTCTGTTGCAAATAATGAAAGCAAGAAGCTAGCTGGCTTGGAGCCAAGGTCTGGGATTAGCAAAGACTATTTTATTTGGGGGCTAAAAAAAATGTGTTCATTAGTGATGTTCTATACGTTGCACATATGGCCATTGGATTAAAAATCATTGTTTTTTTTTTTTTTTGGTAAATTGATATTGCCAAGAAAGCACAGGTAATAACAATTTGAACTAGGCAGGGAAAGGTGAGTTTCTGCCACTGTGTCTACCCAGGATGAACGCAGAAGGCGTCTGTGCACACCTGTTCCTGCTTTGCCACACATTCTCAGGTTGCCCCATATTCTCTGGGCTTGGGTTGGACAGCTATCATCCCCATAA
The DNA here is from genome assembly GCF_029281585.2 of Gorilla gorilla gorilla. Taxonomy (NCBI): domain Eukaryota; kingdom Metazoa; phylum Chordata; class Mammalia; order Primates; family Hominidae; genus Gorilla; species Gorilla gorilla. Next base: position 74,089,133 of record NC_073235.2, read on the forward strand.
TAACCTGCATCCTTTTCTCTCCCTTACTTCCAACCATGAGGCAACTTTGACACGAACACCCTAAAATCTAATGTCAGTTTTTCCTTTTTACTCTCACCTCAAATATCCTGTTTTTCTTTTCTCATAAAACCATTGAATGAGTTGCAAGACCCCATTTTGAACTCAGGCAGACCCTGGTTGGAATCCCAGCTTCCCTGCATGCTACTATCTCCAGGATCCTAGGGGAAATTATTTAATTTTCCTTCACTTCAATTTCCTCATTGATAAAGTGAAGAATAATCATATACATCTCATTGGGTTTTGTGAAGATTAATGAAACAAGAATAAAGAGTATTATATTGCATTGTACCTAGTAATAAACAAAATTTTATCTTGATCATTAATACAGGGTAAAGTGGTAGTCAGAGGGAAATTTATAATTTAAATACTGATATTAAAAATAAGAAAGACCCTAAAACCAAAATAAATATTCCACTTGGAAAGTGTAGAAAAAAACAGTGTTTATATTATAAAAATGATGACTTCCATTTTTGGTTGTTTGAAAGACTAGATGTCCAGAAAAAGTCTTCTGGTATGGAACTAAAATTCTGGATAAAATATATTTTTAAACTTTCTAGAAAATACTTGTCTGAACTCTTGGGGGGAAAAAAGGAAGATCCTTGCCATAGATAATAAGAAGGTAAAAATCCAGGCCAGGCTCGGTGGCTCACGCCTGTAATCCCAGCACTTTGGGAGGCCGAGGTGGGCAGATCACGAGGTCAAGAGATCAAGACCATCCTGGCCAACATGGCGAAACCCTGTCTCTACTAAAAATACAAAAAATTAGCTGGGCGTGGTGCCACACGCCTGTAGTCCCAGCTACTTGGGAGGCTGAGGCAGGAGGATTGCTTGAACCTGGGAGGTGGAGGTTGCAGTAAGCCGAGATTGCGCCACTGCACTCCAGCCTGGGCGACAGAGCGAGACTCCATCTCAAAACAAACAAACAAAAAAGAAAGTAAAAATCCAGAGACTTAACCTCTTTAAAGCTGGTGTTTGCCATGACAGCCTATCTGACTGTCTTCGGTGGCACCTGCGGGGGAGGATAGACAAAAACAGGAGGCCTGTGAAAGCCGAGAGGATGCACTAGAAAACATCACGTGAAGCCAGAATCCCAGAAATATTACTCTAGGTATGTTCAAAAGGGTTGAACAGAAGTGTGGGGGGTGCCCGAGAAACAGAGATGTAGAAAAACTTACCAATCATCTTTAGACCGAAATGAAAATTATAAATGGGAAAGAATACTTGGAGAATGCTAACCACAAGTTTGTTATCACAAGTGTTTAAGCCAGAATTTACACCATCTGTATTACCTACCCACCAATAAATCTAAGTCAAATATTTCGTTAAAAGAGCATCCAAATATTTAGCTAATAGGAACAGAACAATAGGATAAACCTAAAGAAAGTGGAAGGATGGGAATCATAAAGGAAAAAAATAATGAACTAGAAAATGAAGAAACAGTAAAGCACATCTTTTGAAAAGACTCATGGAAGTGATGACCTGGACAGAAAGGGCTGTGCCCAATCCCCAGTGTTGCAGTTGGGGAGAGCACAGGTTTCATAGAAAAGTGCTGCATTGCCAGGCATGGTGGCTTACGCCTGTGATCCCAGCACTTTGGGAAGCTGAGGCGGGTGGATCACCTGAGGTCAGGAGTACAAGATCAGCCTGGCCAACATGGTAAAATCCCATCTCTACTAAATAACACAAAAATTAGCCAGGCGTGGTGGTGGGTGCCTGTAATCCCAGCTACTTGGGAGGCTGAGGCAGGGAGAATTGCTTGAACCCGGGAGGCGGAGCTTGCAGTGAGCCAAGATCGAGCCACTGCAGTCCAGCCTTGGTGGCAGAGTGAGATTCTGTCTCAAAAAAAAAAAAAAAAAGAAAAGAAAAGAAAGTGCTGCATCCAATTGGATAAAGAAAATGTGGTCCATATATACCATGGAATACTACACAGCCATAAAAAATGTCTTTTGCAGGAACATGGATGGAGCTGGAGGCTATTATTCTTAGCAAACTAACACAGGAACAGAAAACCAAAAACCACATGTTCTCACTTATAAGTGGGAGTTGAATGATGAGAACACATGGACACAAGGAAGGGAACAACAGACACTGGGGTCTACTTGGGGGTGGAGGATGGGAGGAGGAAAACAGCAGAGAAAATAACACTTGAGCTGGGAGCAGTGGCTCATGCCTATAATCTCAGCACTATGGTAGGCCAAGCAGGCGGATCACAAGGTTGGGAGTTCGAGACCAGCCTGACCAACATGGTGAAACCCCATCTCTACTAAAAATACAAAAATTAGCCGGGCATGGTGGCACGTGCCTGTAATCCCACTTACTCAGGAGGCTGAGGCAGGAGGATCGCTTGAACCCAGGAGTTGGAGGTTGCAGTGAGCCAAGATCACTCCAATGCACTCCAGCCTGGCGACGGAGCCAGACTCTGTCAAAAAAAAAAAAGAAAAAAGAAAGAAAATAACACTTGAGTACTAGGCTTGATACCTGGGAGATGAAATGATCTGTACAACAAACCCCCATGACGTGAGTCTAGCTATATAACAAACCTGAACATGTGCCCCTGAAGCTAATGTAAAAGTTAAAAATTTAAAATATATATATTTTAAGTGCCACCTTCAACAGTTCCTGAACAGACTGTGGTGGCTGAGGGACAGGTCCAGGCAGATTCTAGATTTTCCATAAAATGGGAAATCCTCTCAAAAGCCAGTGAATGCCAGCATGGTCCAGGGAACAAAAGCAAGAGCCCTTGACCCTCCAAGAGAAAGTGGAGGTGACTATTTAGGCCACAGAAGGAGGAAGAGGCAGAGTAGGGGACCAGCCTCAGAGCTGTTGGGGTCAGAGCCATCAGCCAGGCATGTGGTAGAAAGATCATTTAGGACCATGTGGGTCCCTTGGGGAGGGTGAGCAAAGCTCAGACCAGAGCTCCTCCTAATGCCAGCACTCCATGGACACTCCCATTGTGTTCCACCTGGGAATTCATATCTCTCCAGGGAGAAAGGAAAGAAAGAAGGAAGGGAGAATTTCATAGTTGATGTTTACTTACCCAGAAGAGACTGAGTCTAAACTAAATGCTACAGTTTGAATTAGAAAAACATTTTTGCTTATCTGAGTCCTAAGACTCTGAAATTCATGCTAGCTATAAAAGAATAAATGTGCAAAGAGGACTTGAAAAATCTAAATAACTAGACCTTGGAAAAATCAGAATGGAGAGTCAGGTTGAGTCACAGGAGCTTTCTGCTGGCGTTTAGCCATTAATGTGATTCAGCTTCTTGCTCTTTATGCCTTTGCTCCCTTCTCTCTCCTCTTCCAGGCGGACAATTCCTTCTGTATTTGCAAATCAGTTTCCCTAGAGAAAAAAGTACATTGGCCCAGCTCACCAGTTCACACCAAATCTCACCATAGTGAGCTAGCCCAAGGGCTTCCTTTGGGTGAGTCTTGCTTCCATTACATCTTCCCAGTCTCCCCATACTCCCCCACCACCTCCTCACAGGCACGTGTATGTGTGCAAAGACCAGCTCAGGTTGAGTGAGGCAAGCTTGAGGAGTGATATTCCTGGTGTCTACAGTTAAAATATGGGAGAAAAATATACAGGCCACTATGATCTCGATTTTCCTGCCCAAGAACATGAGCCTAAATGAGGTAAAGTGTGAGTGCCTCATACAAAGGCTGGCTGTGTACTAAGCCCTGTGTTAGCTATTATAAGAGCCAAGGGAAAACTTCCCCGTGGCCCCTAAAGGTTTGCAAAAATCAACTGACAAAAGGCAGAGTAATAGGAGAAAAGGCATATGAATGTATTTGACCATAGTTTTACATGACACAGGAGCCTTTGGAATGAAGACTCAAAGATACAGATGAAACTGTCTACTTTCATGCTTAGGTTCACCAAAATGTGGACGGAAAGGCTATGAGCTATAATAGACTGAGTGGGGAAACCCAGGAAGGCCTGTCTATTATTTATTTATTATTTATTTATGTTTAATTTATTATTATTATTTTTTGAGACGGGGTCTCACTCTGTCACCTAGGCTGGAGTGCAATGGCATGATCTCCACTCACTGCAACCTCTGCCTCCTGGGTTCAAGTGAGTCTCCTGCCTCAGCCTCCCAAGGAGCTGGGATTATAGGTGCGCACCACCACACCCAGCTAATTTTTGTATTTTTAGTAGAGATGGGTTTCATCAGGTCTCAAACTCCCAACCTCAGGTGATCCAACCACCTTGGCCTCCCAAAATGTTGGGATTACAGGTGTGAGCCACCACACCTGGCCTCTGTTTAGGTTCTTCTTGGCCTCTGTGCAGCCTTCCTTCCTCTTGGGTATGGGGCTGGACCCTCTCTGGAATGGGGAGATCTTATGACCTACAATCAGACAAACTAGGTCAAATCGCTTCTTTATGGCCAGTTTTTACACAGAAAGGTGGTGTGGGTGGAGGAGTGGAGTTAGAATAATATGTTTAGGTTTTATGGCTGGCTTTAGGGGAAATGGATTTTGGTTTCTGAGATGCACCTTGCCAAAGAGTTTCTTCTGTGGTTAGCCTTGGGGGAGAATGAGAGGCCAGTGACAGGAGGCCAGAGGAAGGTCAGAGAGAGCTGCTTCTGAGGTCTTCATTTTGGGTTATCATTTTCTGAGATCTTACACTGTCATTATCAACATTAGATTAGAGCAAAACCTTGGGCTACCTTTTTTTTTGTAAGTCCCTTTTCAACTCTCCTTTTTATTTTTTTTTAAACCATCCTCAGAAATCCTCTAGTCATTTCCTATAATTATTCTATACATATAAATCCTACCTCTCTAACAAGGCCAGAGAATTTTTTTAGGAGTTTTCCCTGTTTTTTCTTTTGGATCATCCACAGACTCCAGGGGAGTGTTATGCACAGATAAAGTGCTCAAATGATAAAATACTTTATTATACATTGGCTTCATGAGACATTTATCAAATTGTTCTGAAAATTTATTGAATTGAATTTATTCAGTTGAATTAAAACTTCCTATTAACAAGATAGTAATTATTTGAAAGACACATAAACTTTACTAATGAGCACCTAAAGAGTGGCAGACGCTGTGCATGCCATCTCCCAAACATGCCAGCCTGTTCCCTGTTCCGCACCTGTCTGTCTTAACCATTTGCTTCTATGCTTCAAACATTCTCACATGGAGACTAAAAAAGATATAACAGCAAAAAAATCAGGCCTAGTTTATGATTCTAAAAAATAAACTTAGCTGGGCATGGTGGCACACCTGTAGTCCCAGCTACTTGGGAGGCTGAGGTGAGAAGATCGCTTGAGGCCAGGAGTTTGAGGCCAGCCTGGGCAACATAGACCCTGTCTGAAAGAAAATAAAAACAAAAATAAGCTTAAAACCAGTAATTTTTAAAACATTTCTTATGGAAAATGTCAAACATAAACATAAGATAGAGGGAACAATTTAATGGAGTCTCAAACTTCAAGAGTTATCAACATTATGGCAAATCTCATACCCTAGTCAACTGTTTTTCCATGCTGTATTACTTTAAAGAAAAATCTAGACCATTCCTCCTGTAACCTTTCAGAATGTATCTCAAAAAATAAGGACTCTTTTATTAAACATAACCATAATATCACTAAAAAATAACAATGTTTTCTTAGGACCATAAAATATCCAAGGTTCAAATTTCCCCAATTGCCTCCCTAATGCTTTTTAGAGTTTTACAATTAAGATCCAAATTAGGTCACGCTTTGCATTTGATGATGTTTTTCTTCAATCTCTTTCAGTTGAAGTTCTTTCCTCTCTCCTTTTTCCCCTTTGTAATTTATTTCTTGAAAGAACTGGGTCATTTGTCCCATAAAGTTTCCCACAGCCTAGATTTGCTGATAGAATCCTTATACCGTGTGAATTATGTTCTTTAGTCCCCTGTACTTCCTATAAACGGGTAGATTTTCAGCCCTGTGCAATAGAACTTTTTGTGATGATGGAAATGTTCTATGTCTACACATGTGGCTATTATGCTAGTGTAACCGAGGGATTGAATTATTTTTATTTTATTTTAATTAATTTAAAGTTGACCACAAGCAGCTAGTGCCCACCATAATGGACAGCACATAGAGGTTAACTGAAATGGAAATAGACACATGTGGCTAGTGGCTACTGTATTGGATTCAGGTTCGATTATTTATCAAGAGTATGTCATACACGGTGAACTTCCACTAGGGGGCTCACAATGCCTGGTTGTCTGTAATGTTAGCAGCCCATTGGTGATCATTGCCCATACCCGTACGTGAGAGCGTTGCAAAATGATAAGACTCGATTTCTATCATTCCTTCTTTATTTATTAGCTGAAATCTATCAAGAAAACAATGACTCATCAATAGTTTGATTGCTCTGAGGTATAATTTATACAAGAAAGACAGAATAAATAGATGTTTAACTTTTTGAGGAGCTGCAAGACTGTTTCCCAAAGCAGCTCCACCCTTCAACATTCCCACCAGAATGTATAAGGGTTCCAATTTCTCCACATTCTTACCAATACTTGTTATTGTCCCTCTTTTTTATCATAGCCATCCTAGTGAGTGTGACGTGTATCCCATCGTGGTTTGTTTGCATTTTCCTAATAACTAAAGATGGTGAGCATCTGCTCATGCTTATCGGCCATTGGTATATCTCTATGGGAGAAATTTCTATTCAGATCCTTCGCCTACTTTTAAAGGAGTTATTTATCTTTTTATTATTGAATTGTGTTATTTATATACCCTGGAGACAAGTCCTTTATCAGATATATGTTTGCAAATATTTTCTCACCTTCTGTGGGTTGTCTTTCACTTTTTGTCCATCCCAGCATTTGCACTAAGACCCTGCTGCCCATCGCGCCTCCCAGCCGATAACTGAGCAGGGAGGGGATAATAAGGCAGGCTCATTCCTGGAGATGTGGGACTTCTCTTACGGCTGAGGGTTTTTGCCAAACCTTCCTTACACTGCTCAGTGGTCCAGGATGCTTCATCCAACCTTCCCTCCTTTTCTTCTTTGAGATCGGACTTGCATTGCCATCTGACGGCTCTCAGCCTTCTCCTCCTGCCCATGTCTCTCACAGCAGAATTTTTCTTAATAAAATCTTTGCACATTTAATTCCATCTTGGTGTCTGCTTCTCAGAGGACCTGGACTAACACATCAGGCAATGGCAATGCCTACCCTAAAGAACGACTTTTACAGTTCAAGGCCAAAGTCCTTCTGTATTGGATAGCAGCAGCAACCCAAAGCAAGAACAAAGGTAGAGATCTGGACTCTCTAGTTGACCACAGGGTTTCTACCCAGCGAGAAGGATGATGATTTTTTGAGCTGGATAAATCACACCTGGATTTGAATATCAGCTCTGCCACTTACTAATTTGGTGGCTTTGACAAGTTATTTAGCCTCCCTGTGCCTTAGTTTCTTCATCTGCAAAATGTCAACAATACCAGTGCTGTCTCTCTGCATTTTTTAAGATTGAATAAAATAATGTAAAAAGTAACTAGTACAGAGTACAGAGCAGGAGCTCACCAAATGTTGGTTTTCTTTCCACACCCTTCAATCAGGCAGTATCATGCTCAGTTAACTGTTCAAAGGCAAGTCATAACTTGGCTGGATATGGGCTGCACACACTTTGTAGGAGTAAGCTAAGTGGTGAGCATAGAGTTTTCCCTTGCCTTTCCCTGATCTACTCTGGCCAGCTATTGCCCTCTTAGCTTCCTGGATACTCAAGAGATGAGCTTTCCTGATGGGTTCCATAGAGATACCCAAGAAAAACACTGCTCTGAAGGAAAAAGATAAGGTTAGCCTAGAACCCCTAAAGCACAATGCGGTCCCAAGAGAAACAAGCTCTGATATGTTTTCTGACAGTGACACAGGTGCCTACGGAGGAGGTGGCCCAGGAAAGGGACGGAGGAAGGAAGAAAAGAAATTCTGGAGAATCTAACAGAGGCAATTCAAGTTTCTGAAAAAGTTCTTTCTAGTGGTTTGTGAGCATGTTAGCAATAAGGCAGCACACACGGATGTCCATGTCCTAAATAAGTAATCTTTCCTCTTTGTTTTCTCTAGCCAAGATTGATGTGGGCCGGGCACGGATTACATGCATGTAATCCCAGCACTTTGGGAGGCCAAGGTAGGTGGATCCCTTGAGCCCAGGAGTTTGAGACCAGCCTTGGCAACTTAGGCTCTTGCAAAACCCCATCTCTACTAAAAAAAAAAAATAGCCGGGCATAGCGGCGCGTGCCTGTAATCCCAGCTTCTCAGGAGGCTGAGGTGGGAGGATTGCTTGTGCCCAGAAGGCAGAGGTTGCCGTGAGCCATGATCGCACCATTGCATGCCAGCCTGGGCAACAGAGCCAGACCCTGTTTTGTTTTTGTTTTTGTTTTTTTTAAAATTGATTTAAAGAATGTTAAAGCACGTGATTGAATATGGAAATATCAGGAAAGATGTTTACCAAAATACCTTTGTGGCTGTCTTTGGATGGTGGGATTTCAGATTTTTGATCTTTATAATTTTCTGTATTTGCTGCCTTCTGTGCTGCCCAAAGCTGCTCTCCCTTCTCCTCACCTCACCTGAATTTTTGTGTTGTTCTGCAATGGCGCCTCTTGGCCTCCAGCTTCCATAACTTTCCCAAGTGCTCTGCCCCAGATATCCCCACTTTTAACCAGCTTTTTTTATTTTTAAAAATTCTCTGGACAAAGTCTGCTCCTTATGGCCAGGTGGGGTGGCTCACATCTGTAATCCCAGCACTTTGGGAGTCCAAGATGGGAGGATCACTTGAGGCCAGGAGTTCAAGAGCAGCCTGGTCAACATGGTGAGACCCCATCTCTATTTTAAAAATTAAAAGATACGTCGGCACAGTGGCTCACGCCTGTAATCCCAGCACTTTGGGAGGCAGAGGTGGGTGGATCACCTGAGGTCAGGAGTTCAAGACCATCCTGGCCAACATGGTCAAACCCCATCTCTACTAATAATACAAAAATTAGCCAGGCGTGGTGGCACGTGCCTGTAATCCCAGTTACTCAGGAGGCTGAAGCAGGAGAATTGCTGGAACCTGGGAGGTGGAGGTTGCAGTGAGCCAAGATCACTCCACTGCACTCCAGCCTGGGCGACTAAGGGAGACTCCAACTCGAAAATAAAAATAAAAATAAAAGAAAGTCTGCTCCTTCTGTTGTTCTCACACACTTCGCGTTGGCATCTTCCCTTCCACACACATTCTAAACTCCAAAGGGCCTTGATGATGAGGAGGCTCTTTGAAGAAAATCTCTAGTCAGCCCAAGCCTAACCCTATCCCTGCAAAAACCATGTTGTGGTTGGAAGTGTGGATTACTGGTATATATTGCTGTGTGGAGAAGATTACAAAGTTTTTTTTACCTGTCAGAAAGTAAAAATATAAGCTTAACCCTGTAAGCTTATATTTTAAACTTTAAACTCTATAAACTCCCTGTCAGCTAGAAATGTTCTAGAAAACATTATTTAAAAGCTGGGATACTCCCTAGAGAAAAATTACCTTTACTGCCATATTAGGCAAAAACATCTGATGAGGCATGGTGTTCTGTGTAAAAACTGAGAGTGGTCCCAAACATGGACCAATAGTTAAATCATTTATTTCTTAATATAATACCCTTTGCCTGGTCCACAAAGTAAATTAACTTGTAAATCTGATGAGTACATGAAAATCTCAGCAAGCTCATCTGTGATCCACTCTCTGTCCATCTTCCAGCCAATCCCTCAGCTGCCTGAGGAGGGTCTCAGCCCCAGAACCCTCAGGTCCCTTCTCACCTCTTCTCCTCTAATTGACCTGCCCTCCCCTCTTCCTTATCCTACTTCCTTCTCATCCTCAGATTTGAGAGGCAGGAGGGGATGGGAGACTGATTATGACTTGTTAGAGGGTGATGGGTCCTGGCCTTTTTCCTTTGTTCCTGAATCAGGAGACAATGATCTGCTACAAAGGGCAGGGGCCTCTTCGTGGATTAGATGAACACGATCATTTCCCATTATTTTCTTTACAATCTCACTTTCACATGTAACGTACTCATATGCACAACTATTTTTAAATAATAACCATTTGCTTATTGACTTTGTAAATAATACTTGCTTGTTGAAATAAAATAAAGCCAAGTACAGAAAATTATAAAGACAAAAAACACCTGAAATCCTGTCATCCAGAGACAGCCACATTCATATTTTGGCAGCCATCTTTCCTGATTTTTTTTTTTTTTTTTGAGACGGGGTCTTTCCTGATATTTCTATATACAATCCATGTGCTTTAAGATTCTTCAAATCAACCTTGGCTAGAAAAAACAAAGGGTAGGGGTTACTGATTTAGGACACATATGTCCACGTGTCTTGCCTTATTGCTAACAAGCCACTTAGAAAGAACTTTTCCAGAAATTTGAATTGCCCCTTTTAGATTCCCCATAATTTATTTTGTTCCTCTTTTCCCCTCTTTCCTGAGCCACCTCCTCCAGAGGCACCTGGGTCACTGTCGGAAAACATATCAGAGCTGGTTTCTTTCTCTTGTTTCTTTCACGTTGTGCTTCAGGGACTCCAAGGCCACCTTCTCTTTTTCCTTTAGAGCAGTATTTTTGTTTTTATGCCAAGACATTTGCCAACTTAGAGGTCATTTGTGGGAAGCTTAAAGGGAACAAGCATCAGTTTCGTGTTTATGTAAGAATTTGAACACCTGATATTTTTCTTGGGAGCCTTTAGCATATTGTGGAACTTGTGGATACCTGTGATATGCAAGAGGAGAACTTCTCTGCATCTTCACCTCTATAAATATGTAAAATAAATATTTGAAAGCCAGGAAGTGACTTTGACTTAATTGTCTTCCCCTATTTTTTTTTTTTTTTTTTTTTTTTTGAGGCAGAGTCTTGCTCTGTCGCCTAGGCCGGAGTGCAGTGGCGCAATCTCGGCTCACTGCAAGCTCCGCCTCCCGGGTTCACGCCATTCTCCTGCCTTAGCCTCCTGAGTAGCTGAGATTACAGGCACCTGCCACCACACCTGGCTAATTTTTTCTATTTTTAGTAGAGATGGGGTTTCACTGTGTTAGCCAGGGTGGTCTCGATCTCCTGACCTCGTGATCCACCCACCTCGGCCTCCCAAAGTGCTGGGATTACAGGCATGAGCCACCGCACCCGGCCTGTCTTCCCCTAGTTTTAAATTATGAAAAACAAAATCATTACAAATATCAATGGTTCTTAAACGTTAGGATAAGTGATATTCATGAGAGGATGGTTTATTTTGTTTTTCTTTGTTTGTTTTTGTTTTTGTTTTTGAGACAGTCTCATTCTGTCGCCCAGGCTGGAGTGCAGTGAGGTGATCTCAACTCACTGCAATCTCCACCTCCCACGTTCAAGGGACTCTCCTGCCTCAGTCTCCTGAGTAGCCAGGACTACAGGTTTGTGCCACCACGCCTGGCTAATTCTTGTATTTTTAGTAGAGATGGAGTTTCACTGTGTTGTCCAGGCTGGTCTCCAACTCCTGACCTCAGGTGATCTGCCCGCCTCAGCCTCCCAAAGTGCTGGGATTACAGTCATGAGCCACTGTGCCCAGCCAGAGGGGGTTACTCAATAAGCACATTCTTAGACCTGAACCCTAGAAACCCAATCAAGTAGTCTGGGGTGGGCCCCAGAATCTGCATCTTTAACAAGCACACCAGGGAATTTTGAGGAAGTGGCCGTCTTTTGTGGCCTTGAATTATGTCCCCTAGTAAGATATGCTGAAGTCCTAAGCCCCGGTATGACTGAATGAGACCTTATTTGGAAAAAGGGTCTTTGCAGATGTAATCTAGTTAAAATGAGGTTATATTGGATTAGGGTGGGCTCTAAATTAAATGACTGGTATATATATAAAAAGAAAGAGATTTGAAGACAAAGGCACATATAAAAAGGCCATGTGAAGATGTACTCATAGATTGGAGTTATGCTGCCACAAGCCAAGGGACACCAAAGACTGCCAGCAACCTCCAGGTGCTAACAGAGGCAAGGAGGGATTCTTCTCTAGAACCTTCAGAGGGAGCCTGTCCCACCTGACACCTTGATTTCAGACTTCCAGCCTCTAGAACTGTGAGAGAATAAATTTCTGTTATTTTATTTTATTTATTTTTGAGATGGAGTCTTACTCTGTTGCCCAGGCTACAGTGCAGTGGCATGATCTCAGCTCACTGCAACCTTTGCCTCCTGGGTTCAAGCGATTCTCCTGCCTCATCCTCCCAAGTAGCTGGGATTACAGGCATGTGCCACCAAGCCCGGCTAATTTTTATATTTTTAGTAGAGACGGGGTTTCACCATGCTGGCCAGGCCGATCTTGAACTCCTGATCTCAGGTGATCCACCTGCCTCAGCCTCCCAAAGTATTGGGATTACAGGCATGAGCCACCGCGCCTGGCCAAATTTCTGTTATTTTAAACTATGCTAGTTTGTTATGGCAGCCCTAGGGGACTAATACGCCCTCAGTCCTCACTTTCAGAAACACTGCTATCCATAGCAAAAACATATAAAATGTATTTCAGTAGAATGTGCTTTGATGGTTGATACTGAGATGGGAGAGATCCTGTCTCCCCTTCATAGGACTTGTGACAGGGGTGTGGCTTGTTTCCTTGGCTGCTCAAACCCCTTGCAGAAATGGGAGCACACGGGTGAGAGGGTGCAGGAGCTGGGGCAAGTGCCTTGGGCACCGGCAGGAACAAACCCTGTACCGGCCTGTGGCAGTGTCTAGGGGTTGCCCGTGACCTGTGGTGCCCCAGAGGGCATGTGTTACAAACAATGCTCTTTTAACTTTTGCCATCTGTGGACAGCTTGAGTGTTAAAGAGCTCAGTGAAGAGTCAGTGTGACAGCCTTTTTGGGTTCCTGCACCCAGTTCATCCCGAATTCTTGTCTGGTGTCCAGGAAGAATCAGGTCACACAGATTGAAGGGTGGTGTATGCGGAGGATTTTATTGAGTGATGGAAGTGGATCTCAGTTGGATGGGAGCTGGAAAGGGGATGGAGAGGGAAGATAATCTTCCCCTGAAGTTTGGCCGTCTCCAGCCGAACCCCTTTCCAACCGTCCCTGGCCAAACTCCTCTGTGACCGTAGTCTCTGGTGTTCAACTGCTTCTTCTCTTGACATTCAGATGTTTCTTCTCTCCTTCTATGCTGCTCTGCTTCTCTGCCAGTGGAGCTCAGAGTTTTTATGGCTACAGGGTAGGCGGTGTGGTGGGCCACAGTGGTTTTGGAAAAGGCAACATTTGGGCAGGAAAACAGGAATGCATGGTTTCATTTAGGGCTGTGGGTCCAGGTTTGAGGGTGAAACCCTCGCCAGGGACCCTGCTCTCTTCTACTCAGTATTTCCCTGCCTCCTGTCTGTATCAATACTATGGTATTTTCTTTTCTTTTTCTTTTTTTCTTTTTTTGAGAGAATCTCTCTCTGTCATCCAGGCTGGAGTGCAGTGGTGCAATCTTGGTTTACTGCAACCTCTGCCTCCCAGATTCAAGCAATTCTCCTGCCTCAGCTTCCCCAGTGGGATTACAGGCGTGCACACTATGTCTGGCTAATTTTTTGTATTTTCAGTAGAGACAGGGTTTTACCATGTTGGCCAGGCTGGTCTCAAACTCTTGACCTCAAGTGATCTGCCTGCCTTGGCCTCCCAAAGTGCTGGGATTACAGGTGTGAGCCACCATGCCTGGCCAATATTATGGTATGTTCAATTAACTGGGACCCAGGACCTTACCTATGGGGGCCTTAGTCTTCATGACAAACACCTGATTATGGTTAATGATCTAGAAAGGCCCATTCCTGTTCTAAAACATTTGAAAGTAATTGTATTAGTTTTCCCATTGTTGCTGTACCAGATCACTGCAAATTTAGTGATTTGAAACAATCCAAATTTATTTTCTTACAGTTTTGGAAGGAGTCCAAAATGAGTCTCTCTTGGCCAAAATCTAAGTACTTGTAGGGCTGTGTTCCCTCTGGAGGCTGTAAAGGAAAATCTCTTTTCTGGCCTTTTTCAGGTTCTGGAGCCCACCAGCATTCCTTGGCTTGGGGTCTCCTTCCATCTTTAAAGCCAGATTGATGGCTTTAAATGGCTGTTTGAGTCTTTCTCATATCACATTCCTCTGACACTGACTCTTCTGCCTCCTTCTCCCACATATAAAGACCCTATGACTACATTGGGCTCACCTGGATAATCCAGGGTACTGTCTCTATTTCAAGATCAGCTGATTAGCAACCTTAATTCCATTTGCAATTTTACTTCTTTTTTCTATAATCTGGGGATAGGGGCATAGGCCGTATTCTATCTACCATAGTAACCAATCTTTGCACTCATTCAAAATTGTCATTTTCCATCTTAAAAAAATCTTTACAGTAATTATTCTCCAGGAGAGGTAGAACAATGATATAATTACCATTTCTGTTTTCCAAGTGAAGCAAGAGAGGTAGTAAGAGGTGATAATAAACCCACATCACTGAAGTAGTTTGTATATTTATTCAACAAGTATCTATAAATAACAGCAATGTTACAATGAAGACCCAGATGCATGACTCTGCCAAGGCCCCTCTCCACCATCTAACTTGGGTCTGCTCTTCTCAAGAAATGAATAAAAATCATGTCCAGGGCAATTGATAGAGCTATTTAAGTATTATGCATTTTCCCACAGTTGTAGGAGATTCTAAAGAATAAAAAGCTAATTCTCCTCTCTTCCAGCCTCCTGCAAGAGCCAAACTCTTAAATTCTTGGATCCAGGATTTTTTGCCCAGCCCTCACACACCAACCCTCACTCCCCAACCCTCCATCACTCCCTTCTTTAGGGAGGGAGGTTAAGAGCTTCCCTGTTGTAGAGGCTACTCCAGTTTTTGCCCTTGAGCGGGGTAAGCTAAAGCTGCTTCCTGGGAACGATGGTGACAGTTTCCCAAATGTGAGTTAAAGACATACAGATAGTAACTGAACACATGAAAGGACATTCAAAATTGCTAGCCAGCGCCAAGCATAGTGGCTCGTGTCTATAATCCCAGCATTTCGAGAGGCTGAGGCAAGAGGATTGCTTGAGTCCAGGAGTTCAAGACCAGCCTGGGCAACATAGAGAGACCCCCCCCCCCCCACCCCGCCACGCCATCTCTTAAAAAAAAAAAAAAAGCTGAACATAGTAGCATGTGTCTGTAGCCCCAGTTACTTGGGAGGCTGAGGTGGGAGGATCACTTGAGCCTGGGAGCTCAAGGCTGCAGCGAGCTGTGATCATGCCACTGCACTCCAGCCTGGGCAACAGAGTGAGACCCTGTTTCAAAATAAAAAATTGCTGGCCATTTGGGAAATTCAAATTAAAACCATAATGACATGCTATTACACATAGTAGAATGACTAAAATAAAAGCATCAGCAGTACTAAATGCTAGCAAGGATGCAAAGAAGCTGGATTGTTCATACTTTGCTGGTGGGAATGTTAAATGATACAGCCACTGTGGAACTATGTGTGGCAATTTCTTATAAAGCTGTACATATATTTACCAAATGATCCAGCAATTACATTCCTAAGCATTTATCCCAGAGAAATGAAAACTTATATTCACACAAAAACTTGCATACACATATTTATTTGTAATAACCTCAAACTGGAAACAACCTAAATGACCTTCAACAGGTGAATGGTTAAACTGTGGTACATCCATACAATGGAATACTACTCAGAAAGAAAAAGGAATGAACTGTTGTTACATACGACAGCTTAAATGGCTCTCAAAGGCATTATACCGAGTGAAAAAAGCCAGTTTTGGCTGGGTGTGGTGGCTCATGCCTGTAATCCCAGTGCTTTGGGAGGCCAAGGTGGGAGGATCAGATCACCTGAGGCCAGGAGTTTGAAACCAGCCTGGGCAACAAAACAAGACCCTGTCTCAATTTTTATTCTTTTTTTTGAGATGGAGGCTTGCTCTGTCACCCAGGCTGGAGTGCAATGGTGCGATCTCAGCTCACTGCAAGCTCCGCCTCCCAGGTTCACACCAGTCTCCTGTCTCAGCCTCCTGGGTAGCTGGCACTACAGGCGCCCGCCACCATGCCCGGCTAATTTTTTGTATTTTTAGTAGAGACAGGGTTTCACTGTGTTAGCCAGGATGGTCTCGATCTCTTGACTGCGTGATCCGCCCGCCTCGGCCCCCCAAAGTGCTAGGATTACAGGTGTGAGCCACTATACCCACCACAAAAAAAATTTTTTTTAGAAAGAAAAAAGCCTATTTCAAAATGCTGCGTGCTCTATGATCCCATTTATATAACATTCTTGAAATGGCCAAATTATAGAGATGAAGAGCAGATCAGTGGTTGTCAAATACTAGGGAAGGAGGAGGGGAGCGTGTGAGTATAATAGGGTAGAGGAAGTGACGGAACAGTTCTTTGTCTTAATTGTGATATGGGCTACATAATTCTATAGCTATGATAAAATATCATAGAATTATATACAAAGACATAAAGTGAAAAACTGGTGAAATCTGCATAAGGCCTGTGGTCAAGTTAATTGTATTGTGCCAGTGTCAATCTCATGGTGCTGATGATGTACTACTATACAGTTACATAAGATGCTATCACTAGGTGAAGCTAGGTGGTGGGGATGGGGAACTCCCTACTTTAATATTTCAAAAAACAAAAGCAAAACAGGCAGTGGGCTGAATTTGGCCAAGGCATAGTTTGATGACCCATTCTTTGGAGAAAAGAACTTTGTTCTCTCATTTCTATTTCAAAAACATCCCCGAAGACTCTGATTGTCCTGGCTTGGGTCATGTGCCTCTCCTTTGTATCTGTCACTGTAGACAAAAAAGCAAGGCCATGTCATTACATATTAGAACTCATCAAGGGTGGTGAAGGAGTTGTTCTCCCAAATAAAGAAAGGAGGCCGGACACGGTGGCTCACACCTGTAATCCCAGCACTTTGGGAGGCCAAGGCGGGTGGATCACAAGGTCAGGAGTTCAAGACCAGCCTGGCCAACATGGTGAAACCCCATCTCTACTAAAAAAATACAAAAATCAGCTAGTCACAGTGGCGTGCACCTGTAATCCCAGCTACTCAGGAGGCTGAGGCAGGAGAATTGCTTGAACCCGGGAGGCAGAGGTTGCAATGAGCCAAGATCGCGCCACTGCACTCCAGCCTGGGTGACAGAGAAGGACACCATCTCAAAAAAAAAAAAAAAAAAAAAAAGAAAAAGAAAGAAAAAAAGGGCTGCAGTGTAGACAAAACCATATCTGTCCACTAGAGTAGTGGGTGTCTTAAAAATCTCAAAGTTAGGAAGCACAGATGGGCTTCATGCAGAACTAGAACCAGGAGCTCAAAAACTAGCAGGAGCTCCTTTCCTCATGGAGCCATTTCATCTCTTTTGACTCTACCCTTCTCTGTACCTGCTTCATTCTTTGCTCATGCTGCAGTATAGCTTTCTATGCCTTTCTGTGGGGGCTCAATTTTGTGGGGTGGTTGCTCCACAGCTTCTGTGCTTATGTTTTCCCTACTAAAATGCTTACAATATCATTATGCTCACATTTTATATTGCACTGGAGAATATTAAGATAGTAATCTTTTGACTTACTATTCAAATTTTGTGAATTTTTGTCTTTATGATGCTATACTCCTTTCCTAGCCTAATAAACTATGTGTATTATTTTAAAAGGCCCAGAGACGAGGGATCAAAATGGCTGCCTAGATGCAGGTAGTGTGTGCCTCCTCCTCAGAGAGGAACCAGAATAGTAAGTAGATAGATTTCATACAGACCACCCAGCAAAGAGTGCTGGGATTCACCAGAGAAGAGATAGGAAGCACCAGAAGTAAGGAGAGGGTTCAAGGCAGCTTGCCTGGCCAGGGACTGCCTGTGAGCCAGGAATCTTCTATACATTGGTAAACAGACTAAGAGTGAAACCCCAGGGCTCAGCTTTTACAATCTTGGCTATAAGAGAAACCCTCAACTCATTAGCTAGCGCCTTGGGTCTGACATACGGAGCTGCCTGAAGATTGCACAGAGATGTTGCTCCAGAATGGGAACCCACACAGAATCTCACAGGCACCCAAGCCTAGAGCAGCCTCAGCCAGGCGCCATATTGAGAGCCTACATGCTGGGGATCTACAGACATGGCTGTTGCCACTGCACTGCACCAAGGAGAGAGACAGGAGCCTGGGCACTCACACACACCCCTGGGAGGGTCCCTACCACCCTGCAATGGGCTGCTGTTGAGACTGAGACATGAGCGGACCACACTTCCCACAGTGCCTGCCCAAGCCGTTTGCCTGGGAGGGACCCCACCCTCTCTGGTCCCAGGCTCAAGGTGCCATTTTGAGTTTAATGCTGGGTTGCACCCTGCCCTCAGGCCCAGTTTGAGCTGACTCAGCTGCCGCCATGATACGCTTTGGATGTTTGTCCCCTCTAACTATTACGTTGAAATGTGATTTCCAGTGTTGAAGGTGGATCCTGGTGGGAGGTTTTAGAGTCATGGGGGTGAATCCCTCATAAACGGCTTCGTGTCATCCCCTTGGTGATGAGTGAGTTCTTGATCTGTGAGTTCAATCAAGAGCTGGTTGTTTAAAGAACCTGGCACCTTTCCCCTCCTTCCCTTGCTCCCTCTCTCGCCGTGTGACACACTGGCTCCCCTTCACCTTCCATACGATTGTAAGCTTCCTGAGGCTCTCACCAGATGTAGATGCTGGCACTATGCTTTGTGTATAGCCTGCAGAACCGTGGGCCAAATGAACCACTTCACTTCTCTCTTCACTTCTCTTGTCTTTTTTTTGAAACAGAGTCTCCCTCTGTTGCTCAAACTGGAGTGCAGTGGTGTGATCTCAGCTCAGTGCAACCTCTGCCTCCCAGGTTCAAGCAATTCTCACATCTCAGCCTCCCAAGTAGCTGGGATTACAGGCACGCACCACCACACATGGCTAATTTTTGTATTTTTAGTACAGACAGGGTTTCACCATGTTGGCCAGGCTGGTCTCGAGCTCCTGGCCTCAAGTGATCCACCTGCTTCAGCCTCCCAAAGTGCCGGGATTACAGGCGTGAACCACCATGCCTGGCCAAACCTCTTTTCTTTATACATTACCCAGCCTCGGGTACTTCTTTATGGCAACACAAAATTGATTAATACAAGCCACCACCCAGCCAAGGAAAGCCAGAGAATCCAAGCCCTCTTATGTACATCTAAGATAACACCTACTACCCCGCAATGGGCTGCTGTGGAACTGAAGTGCTAGTGGACAGCACTCCCTACAGTGTTCTGCCCACGCTGCCTGCCTGGGAGATACTCTGCCTCTGGTTACAGGCCCAATGTGCCATTTTGAGGGTTTAATGCTGGGCTGCCACCCTCAGGCCAAATTCAAGTTCACATGGCTGCCTTTGCTGCCTGGCCAAGGAAGGACAAGGAAACCAAGCTCTCCTACATACACCTAGGACGATACCCACTGCCCTGCTGCTGTGAGACTAACATTCAAGCAGACCACACTCCCCACAGCTTCTTGCTCATGCTGCTCACCTGAGAAGGGCCTTGCCCTCTCTGATCACAAGCCCACAGCTAGCACCATTTTCAGAGTTTCCCCACTGGGTTGTGTCCCATCCTTGGGCCAAGTTTGAGGTGACACAGCTGTAGCCACCACTAAGCCAGGGGAGGGGCAGATGACAACATGCTCTCCCAAGCACACTTAGGACAATACCCACCACACTGGTATGGGTGGCTGTAGGGCTGGAGACCAGCCTGCTCAACACATTGAGCTACCAGGAACACCAACACAGACCAGTTGGGACCTTGTGGGTTACAGTACCGCCATCACTCACACCACACCAGCTGCCTGAGAATCCACCCACTACCTAGCCCACCACTCCCACTACTAGCTTCTAAGCAAGCCAACTGGAGGTTGGCCCAAAACTCAGCCCTCCAGGACTAACTAACATCAGAGCCAGTGTAAGCTGCTCTAGAGTCTAAAAACAGCCACATTCACCCCATTGCTGCCAACACCAGGACCTGGAGACTGGTTCAGTTGGTGTCCAAGTCCCCAGCAAAACTATCACAACTTCAACTAATAAGTGTTCCCTACGCCACTGAGGAAATCATATATACCAGTGGCCCTGTGCACTGCTGAAGAAGTTGTACAAAGATTACACTATTTCAGGCACCCAAAATAAAAGCCAAAGTATCCTACTCAACCAACAACATACATACTACTCAGGAAAAAATTTCCCTACAAAAGCAATGTCAAGAAATTGAAACAAGCAACTGCTACAAAAGATAGACAGATATCAATGATGGTAGAGCTCTATAGAGAGAACTATAAAACACTGATGAAAGAAATAGTAGATGAGACCCAAGAAGTGGAAAGACATCTCATGCTCATGGATTGGAAGAACCAATATTGTTAAAATGACTATATTGCCCAAAGCAATCTACAGATTTAATGTAATCCCTATCAAATTACCAATATAATTTTTCACAGAATGAGAAAAAACAATTCCAAAATTCATATGGAACTAAAAAGGAGCCCAGATAGCCAAAGCAATCCTAAGCAAAAAGAACAAAGCCGGAGGCCTCACGTTACCTGATTACAAATTATACTACAAGGCAGCCGGGCACAGTGGCTGACACCTATAATCCCAGCACTCTGGGAGGCCGAGGTGGGCGGATCACAAGGTCAAGAGATCGAGGCAATCCTGGCCAACATGGTGAAACCCCCATCTCTACTAAAAATACGAAAATTAGCTGGGCGTGGTGGCACGCGTCTGTAGTCCCAGCTACTCCAGAGGCTGAGGAAGGAGAATAGCTTGAACCCAGGAGGCAGAGGTTGCAGTGAGCTGAGATTGTGGAACTGCACTCCAGCCTGGCAACAGAGCGAGACTTCATCTCAAAAAAAAAAAAAAAAAAAAAAAATTATACTATGAGGCTATAGTAACCAAAACAGCATGACACTTATAAAAATAGACATATAGATCAATAGAACAGAATAGAGAACCCATAAATAAAGCCACATGCCTACAACCAATTGATCTTTGACAAAGATGACAAAAATAGACAATAGGGAAGGGAAACTCTATTCAATAAATGGTGCTGGGAAATTTGGATAGCTGTATGTAGAAGAATGAAAGTGGACCTATGCATCTCATCATAGACAAAAATTTGAATCAAGATGGATTAAAGTCCTAAACATAAGACCGGAAGCTATAAAAATCCTAGAAGAAAACCTGGGAAAAACTGGACATTGGACCTAGGCAAGAATTTATGACCAAGTTTTCAAAAGCAAACGCAACAAAAACAAAAATAGGCAAATGGGACTTAATTAAACTCAACAGCTTCTGCACAGCAAAAGAAACAATCCACAGAGTAAACAGACAACCTACAAAATGGGAAAAAAATATTTGCAAGCTGTGCATCTGACAAAGGGTTAATATCCAGAATCTACAAGGAAGTCAAACAGCTCAACAAGAAAAAACCCCACTGAAACATGGGCAGACTGGATACGGTGACTCATACCTGTAATCCTAGCACTTTGGGAGGCTGAGGTCGGTGGATCATCTGAGGTCAGGAGTTCAAGACCAGCCTGGCCAACATGGTGAAACCCCACCTCTACTAAAAATACGAAAATTAGCCGCGTGTGGTGGTGTGTGCCTGTAATCCCAGCTACCCGGGAGGCTGAGGCAGGAGAATCGCTGGAACCCAGGGCGGAGGTTGCAGTGAGTAGAGATTGCACCACCGTACTATAGCCTGGATGACAGAGCAAGACTCCGTCTCAAAAATAAATAAATTCAATTAAAAAAAAAAAGAAACATGGGCAAACAGCCTGAGCAACATGGTGAGACCTCATCTCTACAAATGGTAAAAAATTAGCCAGGTGTGGGAGCATGCACCTGTGGTCCCAGCTACTTGGGAGGCTGAGGTGAGAGAGGTTGAGGCTATAGTGAGCCATGTTCATGCTATTGTACTCCAGCCTGGGTGACAGAGTGAGACCCTGTCTCAAAAAAAAAAAAAAAAAAAAAAAAAAAAAGTGGGCAAAGAACATGAACAGACATTTTTCAAAAGAAGACATACAAGCAGCCAAAAATCTTATGAAAAAATGCTCAACATCACTAATCATCAGAAAAATGCAAACTGAAACCACAATGAGACACCATCTTATACTAGTCACAACAGCTGTTACTAAAAAGTCAAAAAAACAACAGATGTTGGCAAGAATGCGGAAAAAAAGGAACACTTTTACACTGTTGGTGGGAATGTAAATTAGTAGAACCTTTATGGAAAATAGTGTGGAGATTTCTCCAAGAATTAAAAATAGAACTACCATTCAATCCAGCAATCCCACTACTGGGTATTTACCCAAAGGGAAATAAATCTTTATATTAATATCAAAAAGATACCTGCGCTTGTATGTTTATCACAGCACTATTCACAATAGCAAAGATATGTGATATATTTGGAATATTTGTTCCCACCCAAATCTCACATTGAATTGTAATCCCCAGTACTGGAGGTGGGGCCTGGTAGGAGGTGTTTGGGTCATGGGGGTGGATTTCTGATGGCTTGCCACTGTCTTTGCAATAATGAGTGAGTTCTCATGAGATCTGGTCATTTAAAAGTGTGTGGAACCTCCCCCTGCACTAGCTCCTGCTCCCGCTCTTGCCACGTGATGTGCCTGCTCCTGCTTCACCTTCTGCCATGAGTAAAAGCTTCCCGAGGCCTCCCTAGAAGCAGATGCCAAAACTATGCTTCCTGTACAGCCTGCAGAACTGTGAGCCAATTAAGTTTCTTTTCTTATAAATTACCCAGTCTCAGGTTTTTCTTTATAACAATGCAAGAATGGAAATACAATATGGAATCGACCTAAGTGTCCATCAGTGGAGAACTGGATCAAGAAAATGTATTGTATGCAGACACACACACACCCCCACACCCCTACACCCACCATGGAATACTACCCAGTCATAAAAAAGAATGAAGTTGGCCATCACAAAGAAAATGATGGCAAAATATAAAATAATTTTTAAGAAATGAAATCATGTCTTTTGCAGCAGCATGGAAGGAACTGGAGGCTATTATCCTAAGTGAAATAACTCAGAAACAGAAAGTCAAATGCTGCATGTTCTCACTTATAAATGGGAGATGAACAATGAGTACACATGGACATACAGACTGGAATAACTGACTGGAGACTCCAAAAGGTGGGAGATTGGGAGGGGGTAAGAGTTGAAAAATCACCTGTTGGGTGCAATCTTGTCTATTTGAGTAATGGATACACTAAAAGCCAAGACTTCACCATGACAAGATAGATGCATGTGAGACATCTGCACTTGTACTCCCTAAATATTTAAAGATAAACACACACATGCACGCACACAAAACAACCCAAGGGATCGGTGTAGTAGCTCTCTTTAAATAAAGAGGGGTTGGAGGAAGGGCATAACATAGAGGTCAGAATGTAAAACATCAGTCTGTTTTAAGTCTTTAAGGCTTAAAAAACTATTTCCGGGAAAAAAGGCCCAGTAATATATAAAATTTTGGAATAGATTAAAAACAAAACATTGTCTCTAGTGAGAGTATATGTATATCATTTTAGTTAAAGTGCTTAGTAAATGAAGAACACTTTTTTTTCAAACCCAGAGACTGACAAGCATCTCTTAGTATCTGACCAGAATCTCTGGAGGGATACTTTGAACTAGGTGTCACTCTTTAATTCAGTAATGATCTGTGACAACTGGTGGGGTCAGATAATAAAGACACAGCCACAGGGCCCCATCCTCTGAGACTCTGCAGTTCTTGGAGATGGGGGCCATGTGCTGAGCAGATACCTACCAAATGTGTCTATTATGCTACAGGAGACTAACAGGGTGCTGACCACCTGTGCCCCAGAAAACTAGCTACCTATCAGAAGCCATGCTCCCACTTCCAGGGGGTAGAATTGCACTGGGAATCAGCTACTCTGGACTGCGTCTCAAAG
Source organism: Gorilla gorilla gorilla (assembly GCF_029281585.2). Lineage (NCBI taxonomy): Eukaryota > Metazoa > Chordata > Mammalia > Primates > Hominidae > Gorilla > Gorilla gorilla. The sequence continues at coordinate 74,113,076 of NC_073235.2, forward strand.
GACTGTATCTCTCAGCCCTTGCAACCAAGTGAAACCATGTGACTCATGTTCGTCAGCGGAACATGAGCAGAAATGATGTGCCTCACTCCAGGCCTGGCTGTCCCTACCACCTCCCCAGTCCCTGCTTCATGCATACTTCTCCATGCCTGTTCCCCTTCTTCTAGCTGGAGGCAGAGGACTCCGGAGGCCCAGAGAGGGGTTGGGCAACCTGTTTAAAGAGCTGGATAGTAAATATTTTAGGCTTTGTGGGCCAGATAGTCTCTCTCGCAACTACTCAACTCTGTAATTATAGTACAAATGCAGTCATAGGCAATGCAACAAATGGGAGCAACTGTGTTGCAATAAAACTTTATTTCCACAAACAGGTAGTGGTGGGCTGGATTTGGTTCACGGAGGGCCCCAGTTTAGTGTCACCTGGGTTGTGTGATCTTGGCTATAGCATGTAATCTCTCTGAGCCTCAGTTTCCTTACCTGTGAAAGGAAGAAATCTGACTTAATCTCAAAATTCTCTAATAATTCCGTGATTCTACAATTTCAGCTCATCAACTATTATTTATACTCAACTTCTAGCTTGTGTGTAAGCTATTTACACTCTAGCTTCAGTGTAAGCTATTTACACTCTAGCTTGAGTGTAAATAATAGTTGATATTTGACCCAGCCATCCCATTACTGGGTATATACCCAAAGGTCTATAAATCATGCTGCTATAAAGACACATGCACGCGTATGTTTATTGCAGCATTATTCACAATAGCAAAGACTTGGAGCCAACCCAAATGTCCAACAATGATAGACTGGATTAAGAAAATGTGGCACATATACACCATGGAATACCATACAGCCATAAAAAATGATGAGTTCATGTCCTTTGCAGGGACATGGATGAAATTGGAAATCATCATTCTCAGTAAACTATCGCAAGAACAAAAAACCAAACACCACATATTCTCACTCATAGGTGGGAATTGAACAATGAGAACACATGGACACAGGAAGGGGAACATCACACTCTGGGGACTGTTGTGGGGTGGGGGCAGGGGGGAGGGATAGCACTGGGAGATATACCTAATGCTAGATGACGAGTTGGTGGGTGCAGCACACCAGCATGGCACATGTATACATATGTAACTAACCTGCACATTGTGCACATGTACCCTAAAACTTAAAGTATAATAATAATAAAAAATTAAAAAAAATAGTTGATGAGCTGAAATTGTAGAATCAGCTACAGGATGGTGTGTGTATGCATTTTAAAATACCGATGACTTTACTTTCAAGCATCCTGTGAAAGAGAAAATTAGCTCAAAAATATACAGCAATTAACCTTTATTTCCCAATTTGAGGAAAAGTAGAGGAGAAAATTATCAAGAGAAGAAGAAAAGCATCAGGTATTTCTACAGTTTACGGAACTTAACAGATTAAATACAGAAAGCAAGTTAGTGAATGAGTTCCAAGCATATATTCCATTGACACAGACCACAGGGTGCTGCAGCTTGATCACAGCCATCACACAAGAGGGAAATTGAAAGTCTTTCTTTGGGAACTTCACAGCATCATTTATTAAATAAGCACCCTGGGAGCTAAAGAATTGTTTAGCTCAACAGCAGCAAGACACATTGAGAAAAGAGGGATGATGATATGAGTCCTTCCAACAACTGAGCAGTTTGCTCAGTGGAGGGAAGTTAATGTGTTAAGAAATATCAGCTATAAAAGTAGCAATAATAATCAAAATCTATATTTGTTTTCAGCTACTTTCAAGAAGCCCTAAGGACATTAACTCTGTCAACCCCACATTGGTGGGAGAGTCGCAAATTCTGTATGATTATTCTTGTTCGACAGATGAAAAACCTGTAAAAGCACTTATTAATGTCACATTTATACATATTCAAGTTTCAGGATAACTTCAAGGAACAATATTTTACTGAATGACAGCTATGTCACACCAAAACCACTAGTGGTAACTATTGCTGTATGAGTAATAATATTGGAACAATAAAATTCATGTTTCAAACAATTGTTTGTGTAAAAATGTACCATACAATATTTGGTACATACTTACACTAAAAAATTACTCATTGTTTACCTGAAATTCAAACTTAACTGTGTGTCCTGTATTTTTGTTTGCTAAATCTAAATGTTGAAGCCAGAAGGAACCTTGCAAATCACAGTTCAATTCCTTAATTCTAAAGACAAAGTGGGACCAAGAGACATAAATCTCAAGGGAAATTTTCCTTAATGGTGATTGGAAATGCCTTAGAGTCTCTGAATTGTGGGTTTCTTTTCTAGTTCATCTAAGTCCTTCAGAGGAAGGCAGTCTAGAGATAGAAAGACAGGTAGGACATTGAGCCTCTGGATCCGGCAGTGCCCGAAGCAATTCTCAAACTTTTCAGTAACATGAGCCAGTAAATGTCCTTAATCACTTGAGCTGGTTTGAATGGTATTTCTATCCTTTTAAACTAACCTTGAGAGTCCACACTAATATTGCAAGGACTTCCACATTTCACATTTTCTTTTTTTTTTTTTTTCCACTTAGAGATAGGGTCTCACTCTGTTGCTCAGGCTGAAGTTGTAGTGGTGTGATCATGGTTCACTGCAGCCTCGATGACCTGGGCTCAAGCAATGCTCCCACTTGAGCCTCCAAAGAAGCTGGGACTACAGGTGCTTGCCACTATGCCTGGTTAATTTTTAAATTTTTTGTAGAGATGGCATCTCGTCATTTTGTCCATCTGGTCTCAAACTCCTGGCCTCAAGCAATCCTCCTGCCTTGGCCTCCCAAAGTGCTAGGATTACAGGTGTGGGCTACTGTGCTCTGCCCACTACCACATTTTCTTATTCAAGTTGATAGACTAATCATCATAGTGCCGCTCACACAGTAGAAGTTCAACAAATACTTTTCAAATAAATCATAACCTTGGTTTAGGTTATTGTTTTCATTTTACCATCCAAACATTTTCCTTAATCATACAGTGTTGTTGTTGTGGGGTTTTTTTGTTTGTTTGTTTGTTTGTTTGAGAAGAGGTCTCACTCCATCATCCAGATTGGAGTGTAGTGTTATAATTATAGCTCACTACAACCTCGAACTCCCAGGCTCAAGCAATTCTCCTGCTTCAGCCTCCTGAGTAGCTGGGATTACAGGCATGCACCACTATGCCCAGCTAATTTTTTTATTTTTTTGTAGAGAGTGGGGGGGATCTCACTGTCTTGTCCAGGCTAGTCTTGAACTACTGGTCTCAAGTGATCCTCCCACCTTGGCTTCCCAAAGTGTTAGGATTACAGGCATGAGCCCCTGCACCCAGGCTTGTTGCTGCTTTTTAAAAAGAAAGTCTGAATTTCTTTGCCTGGGCACACAAAAAACAAATATATTATTAAAAGAAATATAAACATGTAGAATAATGAAACCAGAGGTCAAATTGTATATCTGTATTGCTTTCTGGAGAATAGCTTTGTTGACCTAAAGGAAAAAACTGAGGCCAAATTAACGTAAGTAGAGGGTTTATTTGGGCCAAGTTTGAGGACTGCAACCAAGGAGCACAGATTCAAGTTGCCTGAATATATGCTCCAATTAGCAGTAGTTACAAGTGGGTTTTTAAAGGAAAAGAGAAGAGGCAGTTTGTAAGTTGTTTATCAAGAATTTACACTAAAGTAACATAAGGTATTGACTGGCTAAACATTGTTCTTTCTTTTCTCATTTCCCCCTTTTGATCAAAATTTTTCTCTTTTGAAGGCATCGATGATCAAAATTTTAGATGTTTGTCTCATGTCATTGGGAAGGCTCATTCCCAGGTAATCTCATCCCATGTCTGAGGGAAAGAGGACAGGTACTTATGGCTTAAGAATTTAGTGATGGCCAGGCACTGTGGCTCACACCTGTAATCCCAGCACTTTGGGAGGCCGAGGTGGGAGGATCACTTGAGCTCAGGAGTTCAAGACTAGCTTGGGCAACATAGCAAGACCCCCATCTCTACACAAAAATATAAAATAAAAAAATTTGAAATTTTAAACTTAAGAATTTAGAGAGGTCTCAAGGCTGAATTGACTGGCCACATAAAGGGACAGAGCTCCTTACAGAGGAGCCACAGCATGTTGGATCATTTCTTTCTTGATGTTAGACATCTAGAAATACAAAGCATAATCAACTTAAGAACCAAAAATATTGAGATGGGATTTTTCCCCTGACTTTGACCCTCTTTGTGGACAGGAACTAGAGTGGCTCATTTCACTCAGCCTGCAGTCCATGGATGGCTAAGTGTAACAGCTCAGTGAAGTCTCAGGGTGACAGCCTCCTACACCTGCCCTTTTTGACACCTGAGTTCTTGTTCAGTGTCCAGGAAAAATCAGGTTACATAAACTATTTGAAGGATAGTGTATTTGGAATATTTATTGGGCGATAAAAGTGGCTCTCAGTGGGATGGGGAATTTGAAAGGGGATGGCGTGGGAAGAAGGTGATCTTTCCCTGAAGCTGCACTGTCTGAAGTTAGCAGCGTCTATTCGTAGTTTCTGACACTCAGCTGCATGGATCCCTGATGCTCAGCCGCACATATCTCCAATGTTCAGCAGCTTGCATCCCCAACCACTTGTATCAGCTGCTTGTGTTGCTCTGCCAGCTGAAGTCTTTTTATGGGCACAGGATAGGGGAATGGCAGGCCAAAAAGGCAATCACTTGGGCAGAAAAATAGGGCCAGCTGTTTTTACTTAGGGCTGAGGGTTCAGGCTTGAGGGTAGTGTTTAGCTGGGAGCCCAGCTGTTCTGTATCAATATGATGCAACTAAGGACAATTATTAACAAACAATTTGAAATCTAGATCTGAAAGGTGTTTTTATTTCTTAAGGTAACCAATCAAGTAAATCATGTAAGGGGTTTGGTCTTTCTAATGTCTTGTAGCCATTTAGTCTTTTGGGTGATTCTTTCTAACTGAATTTCTACTTTTCATCCTGGTCTGTAGAACAAGGTGACTAGCTGCAGGTCAGCTTCAGTTGGAGATCTTCTCCAGTGATGGAAGATGTCTGCTCAGGCAGGGCTAACTTTTTACAATGAGAAATGTGAATTCATGAGTAGATGGCCTTGAGTTTGGCTGCACAAGGATTGGTTAACAATATCTGATATAGTCCCTTCCAATGGGGTTGGAGAGAAGCTTTTATTTGATGTCATTTCCAGTAAACAAAATCTCCGGGTTGTAGGCCATGATCTTTGATGGCTTCCTCTCCCAGGAGCTCAATGTTGAAAGAATCCTTAACTAATTTAGAAACGTTAACCAGAA